>NC_141686.1:250224716-251424716 GCF_964263255.1 Lissotriton vulgaris | reverse complement strand
GCCACCATCTTACAGGCACCGCCCGCCGATTCTGGGCGAAGGGATTCAAGATGGCCGGACAGGACAACATCTAGGAGATGCGTCACGTTGTAAAGCACTGCGCCATAAGGAGGCGTTCCTGCGCAGGGGGGGCGTTCCGGCGCAGGAACGACTCCTGAAAGTGGCTGAGTGAAATCTATGAGATTTCACTCAGTCACTTTCAGGGCAATGCTGCATCAAAACCCTGCGCCTGCTTGAAGCAGGCGTAGGTCTTGACGCAGCATTGTGCAGATGGTGTACCCCCGAGCCTTGCTGGAGCTGCGTCGTGCTTGCGACGCAACTCCAGCAATGCGCCGCATTTCCGGCACAGATGCGTCACGCATCTGTGCCGGTTTTGAACCATGGTGCGCAGCATTATTATTATTATTATTATTATTATTATTATTATTATTATTATTATTATTATTATTATTATTATTATTATTTATTTTTATAAAGCGCATAGTCACCCGGAAGTATCCCAGCGCTGAGGAACCTAAGAGACATGACTGAGGACTGAGTTAACGGGAGGAGCATAAGGGCTAGGGGAAAAGATGTGTTTTTAATCGTTTCCTGAAGCGGAGGTAGTGGGGTTCCAGACGAAGATCTCGTGGGAGGGAGTTCCAAAGACGGGCCGCATGAACCGCGAACCGTCTTCCTCCTGATCGTGCTTTCCTAAACCTTGGGGCATTGATAAGGTTTTCTGCATTAGAGCGAAGGGTTCTTGTGGCTATGTAAGGGGTAATGAAGTTTCGGAGAATTGGAGGGCCTTGGTTATTCAGGGTTTTGTGCACCAAACACAGGGCTTTAAATTTAATTCTCTCCCTTATGGGGAGCCAATGCAGGAGTTTGAGGGCAGGCTTGGCCGAAGATCTGGCCGGGGTGTTGGTAATGATCCGAGCAGCGGTGTTCTGGATCCTCTGCAATTTAGTCAATGTTGCTTCCGGTGCACCCAAATAGATCGCATTACTATAGTCCAGTCTAGATATAATAAGACCCTGGACTAAAAGTTTTTGCGATTTCGGAGGAAGAAGGGGCAGGACTTTCCTCAAGGATTTAAGCAGACCGAAACAGGTCCCTACGACCTTTTTTGCTTGTGGGGCGAAGGAGAGCTCCGAGTCGATCCAGACACCCAAGCTTTTTACCTCTGTCTTTGGGTCTGGGGGGGACCTAGACATGTTGGCCACATGTCCAACGGAAATGAGGTTCCTTTTGGGCCGAGTACAAGGACCTCGGTTTTTGCCCCGTTTAATTTTAGCGCTGATGTATTCATCCAGTGATGGACCTGCGTGAGGCAGTTAAGGAGATCGGCTTTCTGTTGTTGAGGGTGGGACAACGACACCACTAATTGGGTGTCATCAGCGTAGTTGATGACACTCACTCCGAAAGGGGTAATGACTTCCTCCAATGTGGACATATATATGTTAAATAATGTAGGGCTCAGGGAGGAGCCCTGAGGCACACCACATTGGAGGGGCATTTCGGAGGAGCGGGCGTCTTTCTCCCAGATCTGATAGGATCGTTGTGTCAAGAAGGATGAGAGCCAGGATATGGCTGTGCCTTCTAGACCAACTTTTGCCAGCCTTTCGATGAGGAGCTGGTGGTCCACGGTGTCGAACGCTGCACTAAGGTCGAGGAGGATCACTGCCACTGATCCTCCACCATCTAGCAGCGTTCTGGCTTCCTCTACCGCCGCCAGGAGGGCGATGTCCGTGCCCTGTCCTGGTCGAAAGCCCGTCTGGGAGTTTTTTAGCTTGTTGTTGGCTTCTAAATACTCTGAGAGTTTCTTATTGATGAGTTTTTCCGCAATTTTGCTTACTCCTGGGAGTAAGGAAATGGGCCGATAATTTGCCAGGTTATCAGGGTCCAGAGTGGGTTTCTTTAATAAGGCCTTTACCACTGCCTTCTTCCAACTCTGGGGCACAACTCCCTGTTGAAGTGACGTATTAATCAACTGGGTGAGGGCGGGGATGATGGAAGGGGCTACCTCTTTAAGCATCCGAAGAGGAGCAGGGTCTCTAGGGGAGCCACTTTTCATAGAGTTAAGCGTTGTTTGCACTTCATCTGAGGTGACCTGGCCCCATGTGGATAGGCCGGTGAGAGAAGTCGAATGAGGAGAAACGGTTTCTTCCCTCGGGTGCAAGGGGGGAATTGAATCCAGGATTAATTGTATTTTGTCCTGAAAAAAGTTAGCCAGTTGTTGGCATCTCTCTTGATCGGCTATAGGGTCAGAGGGGGGTCCATGATCTTGTACTGGTGGTTTTGAAAGTTCTTTCAGGATAGCGAATGATTCCTTCCCGGAGCCACCTGCTCTCTCTATTCTCTCCTGGAAGAACACGCTTTTGGTAATCCGGATAGCGGTTTTATAATTGAGAAGAGAAATGGAGTAGATTTTTTTATTCGCTCCTGTTTTCTCACGTCTCCATGAACGTTCGGTCTTTTTACATTCTTGCCGTAAGATTTTAAGTTCCGGAGTGTACCACGGAGCAGGGGATATCTTTTTTGGTTGCTTGAAAGTGGCGATTTTTGGAAGCAGAGTGTCCAGAGACGACGTAATCCAGTCACTGAATTGTTTATCTGCCAAATTTGGGTCAGAGGAAAGCTTAGGAGTGGACTCGGTCAGAGAACGGGCCCAAATATCCAGTGGCAATTTATGCATTATAAATGCGACGCACCATGGGTGGCGGAGCTGTGGCGCACTGTGGCGCACGTTAACTGGCGTATCCCTGGGGATGCGCCAGTTAACATAAATCTGCCCCCCTGCATTTGTCTCTTGGGGACAACTTGGGAGAACGAGGTGAACGAGCTCTTTGTAGAATTATTTGGATACTATAATATTCACTTCCTACTGCTAATCTCGTCCCATAATGCTTTGCAGGGGCTTGATCTCAAAATCATCACCTCTCTCACTGCTTGCTGGAAGCTAATTTCACTTTTGTGAAATGACTATATGCATTTAAGCATGTAGAAATACTTGTTATTTTTCCTTTAATATAAGAGGTTTCTGTTTTAATAATTGGAAATCTGACGGAACGAAATATTGCGGATTTATTGTACCAAGTTCGCACCGATTCCGCCCACCCCTACTTTAAATACCTCTGCACCCCATAATCATAACCCACCCTTACTCTATAAAATACTCCAACACCCTTAAACACTAACCCATCTTAACCATATAAATATACCCTGTACCCAAAACCCAAACCTATCCCTAAACCCTATAAATACCCCTGTACCTCAAAACCCAAACCTACCCCTGAACCCTAAAAATACCCCTGTACCCCAAAACCCAAACCTACCCCTGAACCCTAAAAAATACCACTGTACCCCAAAACCCAAACCTAGCCCATAACCCTTAAAATACCCCTGTACCCCAAAACCCAAACCTACCCCTGAACCCTAAAAATACCCCTGTACCCCAAAACCCAAACCTAGCCCAGAACCCTAAAATACCCCTGTATCCCAAAACCCAAACCTAGCCCTGAACCCTAAAAACTACCCCTGTACCCCAAAACCCAAACCTAGCCCTGAACCCTTAAAATACCCCTGTACCCCAAAACCCAAACCTAGCCCTGAACCCTAAAAATACCCCTATACCCCAAAACCCAAACCTAGCCCTGAACCCTAAAAATACCCCTGTACCCAAGAATCCAAAACTATATCTGAACCCTTAAAATACCCAAACACCCCAAAACATATACCTCAGTACCCCAAAACATATACCCTTATACCCATACTTGCCTTATCCAAACATTAAAAAAAACATGCTTTTATCATTCATGCATTTACAATGAATTTCGTTGTAAATGTATGCGTGGTAAAAGCATATAAAATTTAATGCCACGCGTTATAATGGCATTGCCGAGTCATGGTACTTTCGTAATGAAAGTATGCGGAGTGATGGTATGCGGAAAGAAAGTTGCCGAATAATGAGTGTTTACCCTCCCCTGTAAGTACATTGGTGGCACGGCGGCTCACATCTCCAACAACATACTCATATTTTTATGCCACCGATTGGAAAAATGCACAAGTCTCTCTCATTGATGCCCAGCACCAACATACACTTTTAGACACACCTCCCACCACAAGTTCTAGAATTACGAACTTTAGAGCTGGGGAGCTACGTTCAAATCTCGGCATCAGCTCAACATCCTGTGATTCCAGAGAAATCGCTTTGTCTCCCCGTGCCTACCACAAATGAATGTGTTCTTCTGTAATGTAAATTGTGCTCATGCCATGTTGTCGAGTTCGCGCTATATAATATTGCAAGGAAAAAAAAGTAGGGAATCTCGAGTTCACACACTACTGAACGCGCACTCTTAAGTGCATCAGCAGTGCACTGTGAATCGGAGCCGTTTACAGGCCTGTCACAGATAAGAAATGCTATCAAAACGAAATCCTACGAAACTATATACTACTGGCCGGCATCAATTCATACCCGGACAACGTCGGGACGGGCTGCTAGTATATATATATATATCTATACTACTATTATAAAGAGAGAACTTGCACCTTTTGGCCAGGTAAACTCGGGAACCACAGCACCAATCACAACACCCAATACAGCGTTGGAAAGGGCAGTTGCAGCAGAAGGACATAGGCTATGCAGACGCCCACCATATACATTTAAAATGTAAAAGAACCGTGCCAGCAAAGTAGTCCCTTGTGGGCGTGTCTGCATTGTACTGTGGGTGTGTGCTGGGGGGCGTGAAAATCGCTGGGGGCATTCCGTCATGAGTGTTGTTTTTTCTTCCCAGGTTCTATACATTCCTGCTCCCTTTAAATAGTAATTCATTGGTGGTCCCATTCTCTTAGAACTACCCCAAGCACAGTTATGGGCAAAAATACAACTAAAAGGCCCTGCAAAGCATTATGGGATAAGCTTAGCATAATTTTTAGCATTCATGAAAGGGTTGCAATGTTTTTGAATTTTACTCATCAGGGACATCTTGGGACGACGAGGTGAACTGCAGCTTGATGTATAATATTTTAAATGCGATTGCATTTGCCTCATCAGGGACATCTAGGGACGGCGAGGTGAACTGCAGCTTGATATATAATATTTTAAATGCTATTGCATTTGCATCATCAGGGACATCTAGGGACATGAGGTGAACTGCAGCTTGAGGTGTAATATTTTAAATGCTATTGCATTTGCCTCATCAGGGACATCTAGGGACCATGAGATGAACTGCAGCTTGATGTATAATATTTTAAATGCTATTGCATTTGCCTCTTGGGGACAACCGGGGAGAACGAGGTGAACTGCAGCTCTTTGTAGAATTATTTGGATACTATAATATTCACTTCCCACTGCTAATCTCGTCCCATAATGGTTTGCAGGGGCTTGATCTCAAAATCATCACCTCTCTCACTGCTTGCTGGAAGCTAATTTCACTTTTGTGAAATTACTATATACATTTTAGCATGTAGAAATACTTGTTATTTTACCTTGAATATATGAGGTTTCTGTTTTAATAATTGGAAATCTGACGGAACGAAATATTGTGGATTTATTGTAACAAGTTTGCGCCAATTCCGCCCACCCCTACTTTAAATACCCCTGCACCCCATAATCATAACCCACCCTTACTCTATAGAATACCCCAACACCCTTAAACACTAACCCATCTTAACCCTATAAATATACCCTGTACCCCAAAACCCAAACCTATCCCTAAACCCTAAAAATACCCCTGTACCCCAAAACCAAAACCTAGCCCTGAACCCTAGAAATACCCCTGTACCTCAAAACCCAAACACACCCCTGAACTCTAAAAATACCCCTGTACCCCAAACCCAAACCTACCCCTGAACCCTAAAATACCCCTGTACCCCAAAACCCAAACCTAGCCCATAACCCTTAAAATACCCTTGTACCCCAAAACCCAAACCTACCCCATAACCCTAAAATTACCCCTGTATCCCAAAACCCAAACCTAGCCCTGAACCCTAAAAATACCCCTGTACCCCAAAATCCAAACCTAGCCCTGAACGCTTAAAATACCCCTGTACCCCAAAACCCAAACCTACCCCTGAACCCTAAAAATACCCCTATACCCCAAAACCCAAACCTAGCCCTGAACCCTAAAAATACCTCTGTACCCCATAACCCAAAACTATATCTGAACCATTAAAATACCCAAACACCCCAAAACATATACCTCTGTACCCCAAAACATATACCCCTATACCCATACTTGCCTTATCCAAACATTTTTAAAAAACATGCTTTTACCATTCATGCATTTACTACGAATTTCGTTGTAAATGTATGCGTGGTAAAAGCATATAAAATGTAATGCCATGCGTTATAATGGCATTGCGGAGTCATGGTACTTTCGTAATGAAAGTATGCAGAGTGATGGTATGCGGAAAGAAATTTGCGGAATAATGGGTGCTTACCCTCCCCCGTATGTACATTGGTGGCACGGCGGCCCACATCTCCAGCAACATACTCATATTTTTTCACCACCAATTGGAAAAATGCACAGGTCTCTCTCATTGATGCCCAGCACCAACATACACTTTTAGACTTACCTCCCACCACAAGTTCAAGAATTGTGAACTTTAGAGATGGGGAGCTACGTTGGAATCTCGGCATCAGCTCAACATCCTGTGATTCCAGGCAAATCGCTTTGTCTCCCCATGCCTACCACAAATCAATGTGTTCTTCTGTAATGTAAATTGTGCTCATGCCATGTTGTCGAGTTCGCGCTATATAATATTGCAAGGAAAATAAAGTAGGGAAACTCGAGCTCACACACTACTGAACGCGCACTCTTAAGTGCATCAGCAGTGCACTGTGAATTGGAGTGTTTCACAGGCCTGTCGCAGATCAGAAATGCTATCAAAATGAAATTCTACGAAACAATATACTACTGGCCGGCAGCAATTCATACCCGGACAACATCGGGACGGGTTGCTAGTATATATAAACATTTATATATATATATATATATATATATATATATATATATATATATATATATATATATATATATATATATATATATATATCCATAAGTCGTCGTTTTTTCTCCTGCTTCCCCCACAGAACAACGAAAGGAGCGAGACCACAAAGTAGGTGCAGTTTCTTCAGTGCATTTATTTTGTGCCTAGAGTTTCAGCCTGCAATCCACCATGACGCGTTTCACCTCAAAAGAGGCTTGATCACATCGAATCCGGTGAAACTAAGAATCTTAGACGACCAGAGAGCTATTCAAAATGCAGATGTGAGCTACCCTGTGGCTAGACATTTTGACAAAGAGCATGCACGCAACAGGGATCTGTTAGCATATTTCTGTCTAGATTCTGTCCCAGTCAACGCAAGAGGTGGGGATAGACTACAAAAGCTCAGGCGACTGAAATCGCGTTACATTATAGACCTGCAAAGTAAAATGCCTATGGGATTAAATATGCATGAGGACTTAGCTGTCCATCTAGTATGAAATGATGACTGATATGTACCGACATTATTTGATTAACTGCTTCATTGCTTCTGTTTCCTTCTATTTTGAATTTCACTTTACAATCGATTACAATGTATATTTTTTATATCATTGGGTTTGTAATTACCTTTACGATAGCTATACTTAAAGGATTATGCCCATTCAGGGCAAGATAGAGTAACAATGCGCACAGGTCTGATACTGCATTATGTAACAATATGGCCCATACAGGGCTTTATAGAACACTAATCGATTGAATGATGACTTAAAATTGTCGATTATGTCTAATTCATGAATTGCGTAACAGTGAGATATGCGTTTTCATACATATTGCTGTATCTTATAAGTTATAGACCCGTTCCAAGATGGCGGACATTGATTTACTCTGTGTCCTACTTCTATGTCTAGCACTTATGTATCGTAAAGGTTTAAATGGATGGTGCTTGTTGTGGCTCTCCGTCTCATAACTGAGGAAGGCCGAGTGCCGAAAGCGCGTTCTTTTGAGAATAAATATTTGTGAACCTACCTTGTAGTGCTGCATCCTAATTCCCGTGGGATTGCGGGGAGGGACCTTTGAGCTGATATATAAAAATATTTTTTTAAAAACCCTGTATAAAACGATAAGTTAGGATTTGTGAATCATGGCATATAAAATGATACGTTGTGAAATCAAAGCGCATAAAATGACCAAGCATGGTGGAGGATTGCTAAGAAGTGGTTGTAGTGTGAAATATGAGTCTACAAACATACCAGGGGCGTGTCTAGCATGTTCACAGAGGATATAAGCCAGCATTCCGAGGACAGCGTGTAAAGAAACCCATGCTTTTTTCCAACGAAGAAAACTCAAGCTTTAGAGTTTGAGTTTGAGTTTAAAAATTCTTATATAGCGCTCTTACACCAGCGGTTTCATGGCGCTGTAACTGGCAGATCTCCACAATAGACAAGGAAGGGAGGTCGGGTAACAGAGGATTAAATGAAAATTTTGCTGAAGAAGTAGGCTTTAAGTTTCTTTCGAAACTGGGAATATGGGGTTAGGGATCTGAGATCAAGGGGTAATGAGTTCCAAAGGGTTGGGGCAAGGGTCGCAAATTTTCAGCCCCCCCACTTTTTCCGGCGAAACCGGGGAACTATCAGGAGGGATTGGGAAGAAGATCGGAGCTCCCTAGTTGGCAAGTAGGGGATAATCTCCGAAGAAATGAATGCAGGGGCCGTACCCAATCGAGCCTGGTAAGTGATAGATGCAAGCTTGAATTGGATACGTTCCCGAACCGGAAGCCAATGTAAAAGTTTCAGAAGGGGGGTGACATGTGAGGATTTAGGAAGGTTAAAGACCAGCCGAGCCGCCTGGTTTTGGATCATCTGCAACCGCCTGAGACTATATGCAGGTATACCTGCATATAGGGCGTTGCCATAATCCAGGCGGGAGATGACCATCGCAAGGACGATCAACTTCAAGGCCTCAAAGGTGAAAAATCGAGAGACCTTGCGGATGGTGCGAAGAGACAGAAAAGAGGAAGAAACCACAGAACTAACCTGGGAGTGAAGGGTAAGGTGAGAGTTGAGTTTAATACCAAGGGTTTTGACCGAAGTAGAGGGGACCGGAGAGGGACCAAGGGAAGGGGGCCAAAAAAGTGAAGACCAGGGACTGGAACAACCACCCGTCAACACCAACTCGGTCTTATCAGGGTTGAGTTTCAGGTGGTTGAAATCCATCCAGTCCTTGATGAAAATCATAGTAGACTGGAAATTAGAGATAGAGGCAGAAGAAGAGGACAGATTGAAGACAAGTTGGAGGTCATCCGCATAGTTGTATACGGTGACCTCCATTTGTTGTAAAGAAAAAATGAGGGGAGAAATGTAAAGATTAAAGAGAAGAGGTGAAAGGGAGGAGCCTTGGGGGACCCCGCACAGAACCTTCCGAAAGTCCGCAGTGAAGTCACCCAGGCGAACTGCCTGGGTGCGGTCCCTCAGGAAGGAGGACAACCAAACCAGGGCCGTACCCCCGATCCCCGCCGCCGCGACACGGGAAAGTAAGATGGTATGATCCACCGTGTCGAAGGCGGCAGAGAGATCGAGGAGGACCAGTGCCTGGAATTGATTGGTGTCCCTCCCCTCCCTGAGGTTGTCAAGGACCGAAAGGACTACGGACTCCGTAGAGTGTGCGGGGCGAAAACCAGCCTGGCGGGAAGCCAGTACCCCATTTTCTTCCACAAAGGTGCTCAGAGACCTGGTGACATGGCGCTCGAGCACCTTAGCCAAAAATGGTAGGAGAGAAATGGGGCGAAAGTTGGCTGGGATCGAGGGGTCTGCGCCAGGTTTTTTTAAAATGGGTAAAATGATAGCTGATTTCAAGGGGTTGGGGACAACCCCCTGAGAGAGTGAACTGTTTAGTAAGTGAAGGGGAGGATCAGGGCAAGAGATGTAAATGTGACGAAGTATTTGAGCGGGACAGGTGTCAAGGGGAGAGCCAGATTTTACAAGGGGGATTAAGGATGTGAAGGATTCCTTGGTCAGAAGGGGGAGAGAGTTTAATTGTCCTTGGGAAGGAGGGCACTGAGGATCAACAAAAGACGGGGAAGGTGCAGGGATATTAGCTTTATTGGCAGCAATTTTATCAATGAAAAAGCTATTCATAGAGTGACAATGGCAAGGGAAGGAGAGGGCTTAAGAGAGGTGCGATCTGAAAAGGCTAGGTTCTGAACAATCGAGAAAATTTCCCTTGATTGGTTCTCGGCTGTGAGGATCTAGGAGGAGAAATAGGCCGTTTTAGCGGCCAAGATGGCATTCTTATATTGAGCTAATAGAGTGGTAAAATCAGCTCTTAAGATGGGACAATAGTTTCTCCTCCAGGCCCTCTCAGCACGGCGTACCGATAATTTGATGGTTTTCAGGTCATCGGTAAACCACAGGTTGGCATCTTTCTCCCGCTTGGAGGTCAGACGTTTCACGGGGGCAATGGACTCACTGGCTGAGGAGAGCCATTGTTCAATGCTGTTAACCTGAGCCGAGGTGGAAAGCCCGTGTAAGACGGGATAGGAAGCACTTAAAAGAGCTGATAAGTTCGCCGGGTCAACTCTACTCCACGAGCGGACCCAGACATTTTTGGGAAGGGGGGCCCTAACTGGAGAACTGATAGGAAGAACAAAAGAAATCAGGTGATGATCAGACCAAGTGCAAGGAGAAATGAGAAGGGAGTCGACAGGGCAGTTCAAGGACCAAATCTGGTCCAAGATATGCCCCTTGACGTGAGTTGGGGAAGATACGTGAGAAACAAAATTAAGAGATAAAAGTGTGTCTGAAAACTCTCTAGAAGATGAACACTCTGCTGGGTCGGAGGGCCAAAAATTAAAATCACCCAGTAATAACACCGAAGAGTTATTGACCGAGAGGGTGGCTAACACCTCCTGGAAATCAGGGAGAAATCGTAGAGGCGACTGGGGAGGTCGATAAATGAGAAGACAGGTGAGAGGGGGGATGTGGACGTGGTTCGAATAGCAAGATACTCTGTGGTGGCAATATCGGGGAGAGAGAGCAGTTGAAATGGAAGATCAGAACGGGCAATGACCGCGACGCCACCCCCCGTTCTGCCGGATGAACGATCGGCCCGAAGTGCATAGTAGGGGGCGGGCAATGTAGCTAGCAAGGTGGGTAGGGAGTTATGACAACTTTGAGAATGTCTTGCAGCAGCGTGGAAGCTGGACCCCTTGGAGAAACTATAACAGCGATGCTGAAGGAAGCCATAAACGCGGCAGATGCTGCCGCCGAACTCGCCGATAGTGATAAGGAAAATCGTGCTCCAACAACGCCTGAGGATACTATAGCTGAGATGGCGTCGACGCTGCTGAATAAAAAGACAGAGACAGGCATCGCGGAGACGGCGCTGCTGAATATAAACCCTGAGACCGGCCTCCTAGCTGGGAACTGGAACAAAGTCGACCCCAGGGAACTTTGTTCTTTACTCAGTTCCTCGATTCCTGTTGAGCACGACTCTCTTGACACTCAGGCCTTGAATTTGAGACATTGGCTTGAATCGGCTAGCGACATCGTTGTGCCGCTTAGACAATTCAAATTAAAACGTCTTCACGAGAAATGGTTCTCGGAAGAACTGAAAGTATAAAAACGTTTGCTTAGGCAGGCTGAGCGAAACTGGAGGCGAGAGTATGCCCCTGAGAAAAAACTGCTACTCGTGGCCCACTTCAAAGTTTATAAGCAAGCCATCCTTCAGGCAAAAACTCTGTATTTTTCCAAAAAGATTGTAGATTCAGACACAAAGGCCAAAGATATTTTTTCTATTGTAGAAGAACTTTCATTTCCAGATAGGGTGACTATTAAACCTCTCCCCTCCCAAGCCCTTTGTGGCTCTCTTAACTCTTTCTTTGTGGAGAAAATAGTTAAAATTAAAAACAGTATTGTCTGCCGCACGGTACCCTCTATACCTATATCTGCCCCCCTCTTTGCTACTGTAAATTCTCATACAGTAGATCAGATACCTCTGATATCCGAGGAGGAATTTCTTGTCCTGCTGAAAAAGGTTGGGTCAGGCTCTCCTACTGACTGTTGTCCCCCGCATATTTCGCGAGAGGCTTTTACCGCCTGTCCCACTCCTGTCCTGACCCTTCTTAACAATTCCCTACGTCTGGGCCGGGTCCCTGAATCCTTTAAGACTGCCGAGGTAGTACCTATCCTGAAAAAGCCCAATGCCGATTCCTCTGTGATGAACAACTTTCGTCCCATCTCTCTCCTCCCCTATTTGAGTAAAGTGCTGGAGACCCATGTCACCGGCTTTCTGAGTTCCTTCATTGAAGGCTCTATGTTCCTTGATCCGCAACAGGCTGGCTTTAGGCCGACCCATTCAACTGAGTCAGTCATTCTTTCAGTCATGGAGGAATTGCGGAGAGGGGCGGACCTTGGGATCAGCCAGGCCTTGGTGCTTCTGGATTTGTCGGCCGCCTTTGACACGGTTGACCATGACATCTTGGTCGACCGTGTCGAGGAGGCCGGCATCCGGGGGACAGCCTTAGAGTGGGTTCTCTCTTTTTTGACCGACCGCCACCAGGCTGTCCATCTCTCTAATTTCTCAAGGGAAAAGGTTAGGCTGACTTGCGGTGGTCCCCAGGGCTCTTCCCTTTCTCCCCTCCTTTTCAATTTATATCTGATCCCCCATATTCGTTCCCTGCAAGGCAATAAGGTTACCGCTGTTAACTACGCTGACGACATCCAGCTAGTTTTTTATATTGATTCCTCTGACCAGTCTATCCACAACTTCCAGTCAACTCTGTGTCTCATTAGCAACTGGATGGAGATTTTTTTTTTTTAACTCAACCCTGACAAAACTGAGTTGGTCCTAACCGGTGGCGTCTCTACCCGTTGGAGCTCTAACTTTTGGCCTCCCTGCCTTGGTCCCCCTCCATGCCCCGTGGACTCCGCTAAGAGCCTTGGAGTCATTATTTGTAAGGACCTTTCTTTGAAGCCCCATATCAACGCGGTGGTCTACTCTAGTTTTTTCCATCTCTGGAAGATCCGTAAGACCTCTCGCTTTCTAACCAGGGAGGCCCTCACTCTGGCTCTTTTGACTCTAGTAGAGTCCAGGCTTGATTATGCCAATGCTCTTTATGTAGGCATCTCTGCTTATCTGCTAAATCGCCTACATTTGGTGCAGAATCAGGCCGCGCGCTTTATCTTTCATCAACCTAGACACCATCATGTCCGCCCCCTGCTTAAAGCTCTCCACTGGCTTCCGGTGGCCAAGCGCTGCAAATTTAAATTAGGCTGCATTACCTTTAAGGCATTGGCAGGCCAAGGCCCGGTGTTCATCTCCTCTCTCCTTCATCACTATCTCCTGTCACGTAATCTTCGTTCCTCTCACTTAGCTCTGCTCACCACCCCTACCTTCAAGCGCAAAAAACATGGTGGCCTCAGATTCTCGTTCCTTGCTCCATCCCACTGGAACGCTCTTCCCCTGTAGCTGAGAGTCACCAACTCCTACGCTCGCTTCAGGTCACTCCTGAAAACCCTCTTGTTTCATAAAGCCTATGATTAAATATTGTTTGTATCACCGCATTGCTGAACTGTCTAACCCCTCCCCGCTCATAGCGCCATGAAACCGCTTGGTGTAAGCGCGCTTAATAAATGCTTTTAACATAACATAACATAACCGGCGCCGTTGAAGAGGCGGCTGGGCATGTTGGTAAAACACTGAACAATACCCCTGATGCTACAGACGGCGGAGGAAGACCGGAGCCGAGTGAAGAAGATGAGGGTATTTACGTGCAAGAGCCTGAACCCGAGGACTCTATTGACTGTACAGAGATGGATTCCAGAGAAGAATCTGTAAACGAGCCAGAGAAGTCAACGGATGCTCAAGAAGAAAAGTGTGATGTTGGAAAACGAAAAGTAAGTATGAACCGCGAACTTTCAGCAAACCTTTGGGGCGTTTAAGAGTGTGATGATGAGGTGTGTAGTTATGAGGAAGGTTGAGGCCAAAAAATCTTTTTTCTTTTTATCAGCAAAAGAGAGGAGGAAGAGTCCCAGGGGACAAAACCGCTAGCACGACTATGAAAGTTACACATCCATCGGTACGTTTTTCATGTCTCTGCTGCTCAAGACAGAAAAAACTTGCCGTTACGCATAAAAACTGCAGCGGTAATCATCTAGATGCAATTGTACAACTTTGGCGTGGTGAAAGTTGGGGCCCGGAACAGTATCACACACTTTTGACTGTGATAGCCGCGATCATAAAATTGTGCTTAAAGGCGGGGTGGTACAACAATTGTGAAGGTTGTAAAATTGATGACCCGAGTCAGTTGTATCACGACTGTCTCACGATGGGTTGTGAATGTGAAGATAGGTTGATACGTAAACTATGTTGTAAGCTGGACCCCCATAAAATAATGGTCGCGTTGGGCGAGGTCTTTGGCGTGAAAGAAATGTTTCTTCTCACCGATTGTATTAAGATGATTATGAATGTTTTAAAGTATATTAATAGAGTACAATCCCCGTCAGAGAATGTTAAAAGTATGTATGAGGCGGGTGATGAAGACATAAGATTAATAATGAAACAGCATCCGGGGAAGAAGAATTATCGTAGATATTTTAAGATCAAGTATCTTTGTAGGAGTTTAAAACCGCGGAACATGACAATTATTAATGACGAGTAAATGAAAAAATGTTGATGCTAGTATTCGCTACTATTATGTATGTGTGTTTTTCTGTTGCAGGAAAGTTTATTTCGACACATGGTCGAGATCGGGGAGCGTCCGTGCGCTAAATGCATGGAAGATGCTTTTTATTTTCTGATCAGAGCAAAGATGCCGTACCCCAAACCTGTGTTTCGCCCGACCTCGCTATGCCGTGACAAGCAATGTGAAGTAATTGAAGATTTTGAAAAAGAGCTGAGTCAGAAACCTAGAGGCTTTTACAATGTTGAAAAGAGCAAATACTTCTTGGACGTTGACAACGTGCTCGAAGACTGCATCAACAATTATATAACACAGACATTTTGCACCTAGGCACTACTCTGAATAAGAAACAGTTTTTCAATTTCATGAATACAATATCCAATATGTATTGTCGAGCCTTCATGAGGGGGCATGGGAAAGATGCAAAATCAACATACTGATTCTACGTCATGAGTTTTTGAGAGCATTGTGTTAAATATCTATGTATTTTTTGTTATTGTAGTTTATAGCGTTGTACATTCCTATATTACACAGTTTAAATCATACGCTGTTTAATTCATGTTTTATTAAACAATCTACTATTGCAGCATAAACCGGCTTCTAGTCCTGATTATATCATAAAGAAAAATAATAAATAAAATAAACGTGAATTAATAGAGTAGTGGCGAGGGAGTAGTGGTTGCAGTATTTTGGTTCAAGAAGCGCGACGATGCAGAAGCTTTTCAAAAGAATTTATTACAACCCCATGAAGGTTGGTAGTTTTGGCGGTGTAGACGCCTTGTACAAGAAGAGCAAAATCCACAACGACACAGTTAAAAGAACACAGGTACGTATCGGGCGAAGATGCCTACACGCTACATAAGGGATCCAGAAAGCGCTTTCAAAGACGTTGTGTTTTAGTCAGCGGCATAAATCCTCAATGGCAAGCAGACCTTCTAGATGTCCATGAACACGCAGCGGTTAAGGATGGTGTAAAATTTATATTAACCGTGATAGACGTACTGTCAAAGTATGCACTTGCAGTTGGTTTGAAGGAAAAATCAGGGAGGTCGGTCAAAAAAGCGTTTGATTACATTTTCAGCAGTGGAAACATCCCTAAAAAGTTACAAATAGAGAGAGGAAAAGAGTTTGAAAACAAGGCACTAAAAGCTCTGCTGAAGCAGTATGGGGTATAACATTTTGTCACAAACAACGAAGTTAAGGAGGCGATTGTAGAAAGATTCAACAGAACTCTCAAGGCTCGAATTTGGCGGTATTTTACTGTGTACAACACATTTCGTTATATAGATTGTTTACAAGATTTTATTGAAAGCTACAATCATAGCTCTCATAGAACCATTAAGACGGCCCCGGTAGAAGTAACCAGCAAAATGAGTTGAAAATTTGGAGAACTGTGTACGGCTCCGCGTTCAACAACAATCCTGTTTCAAAAAGCATGTTTAAAAAAGGTGATCATGTTAGGGTATCTAGATGCAAGGGGGTATTTCAAAAGGGGTAGGAGCAGACTTTTACAGATGAGATCTTTGTGATAGACAAGATTTCCACGCATTCAGGCGTTACAGTTTTCAACTTAAAAGACTATGAGGGGGAGGAGGTCGAAGGATGTTTTTACAAAGAAGAGCTACAAAAAATAAATAAGGTTCAACGGCCCCTCGCGGCGGGATGCCTGGCTTTCACCTTGTGGATACCCTGCCGGGGTTATCTCACAGGGGAATACCAGGACGGGTTCCCTAAGCAAGCGCTTAGATACCTGCGATGTGGGTGGTTAGCGCTATATAAATACATGTACATTTACATTTACATTTGTACATCAAGATTGTGCATCCCGTTTGAGAAAGTTTAGGCGAAGAAGGGGAGTGGTGCAAGAAGACAGTGCCTAGTTAAATGGAGGGGTTGGCCTGATAAATGTAATAGTTGGGTTCCTGAGATTGTAGAAAAGCAGATTTTCTCTAGTTATCATCAATCACTGCTTTGGCGTTAATCGCCTCTGTTCTACTCGATTATAGCTTAATCAAATAAAGAGGCAGGCACTGGAATCTGGAAAGCGATGAACAGGTTTATTTCTCCGGAGGAGAACACGTCAATTCGGACAAACGAAATGTCTTCTCGAGGTGCTCTAACTGTACCTCAGTGGCATAGCCTTATATACACAATCTTGACTGTTTATTGCAGGGTAACACATTCCTGACAGTGGTTTATTACATCCCTGAAATCCCCACTTCCAACTTGTTCCCAAACATACCCAACAGCAAATGTCCCCCCACCCTGGTCTCAGCAGGTGATTGTTATCGCGCAGCTGGGCATTCAGGCAGGGTCTGAAGTATGCGGGATCGGTCAGATCTAAGAGAGTTGTGTCATTGATTAATTCCGACCCCTTTGATGGGGAGCGAGTTTCTACCTTACGGGGGTAATAAACTGTATCCGCAGGGGCTGGTTATTGCCTAGGACCGGATCGAACAGCCAGGTGCAGGGGAGGAGGTTATCGATGGGCCTGTTCGTGCGAGGGGGATGAAAGGACATGTGCGTTAGGCACGGGAAGTGGCTCCGGGGCTGGGTTGCGCTGAGGATGCTTTATGACTAGCATGTGTGCTTGGGGGTTTGCAGAGCGCGGGGGATGACTGTGAGGTCAGGGTGACACGTTGGCAATCGGCAACGCACGAAATGTCTGCGGTATCTAAAATGGGTGCCGTTTACGTGCATACAGTGGCTCTTGTTAGACAAGATGGTGCCGGCGATGTTAACGTCTGTCGATTCTATTTCAACAAGAGTGAATGAAAGGATATACAAAGTCTACAACAGCCGGTATAAGCATTTAGGTACCTTGGAAGCACCATGGAGGTCGGACCTTTTTATCTGACGCTCCCGAGTAACGCTTCTCTGGACACTTTCCCTTATAACAAAATTTCGAATTTTACAATGAAACTAGCGAAACCTATATATCTACAAGGCGACTGGGAGATAGCCCTAACAGAAATTCAGTACCCCTGGGATACTTTTGAAACCGAGGATGTTAGATTTACAGTGGTACACATGAAGGAAAGCTCCCATGAACTTTCTTTCCCGCCGGGTCACTATGACAACATATGAGACATTGTAGACGTAATGAATAAATCCATTGTTAACATTACAGAACCTATAGACTTTAGATTAACGTATGAGCCGCGACTTAGAAAAGTACAGTTCAGGAATGTGCAAGACAGTATTTTGGCGCATGAAAAACTGGGGCGGGTGCTGGGCTGACGCCTAATGTTCACCACTCATCAGCAGCAGACAGAGCCTTCACGGATGTACACAGTGGGTTTTACATGATGTTTGTATACTCCGACGTGATAGAGCATCAGAGAGTGGGGGATAGCTACATACCGCTCCTCCGGTGTGTGGAAATCACAGGCAGAAATAATAGCATGATAAACATCATTTACACCAAAAGAGACTATGTTGCGATCAGCAAAAAACATTTCCACGCAATAACTTTGGAACTGAAGAACGAATTGAATGCCAATATAAGATTTGAAGTGGGTAAAGTCATAGCGAAGCTTCATTTCCATCCGCGACGCAGTGAAGTGTACTAGAATAATGATTTTACATGAAAATTACGGTGATGCATCGCTCTATAGGGATAACTATACAGCGCAAGCCGGCGCCGGCTCGGGGCTCCCGGGGTTCCACGGGGCTCCTATTATGTAAGGGGCGGGTGTTGGTGGTATATTCAGAAGTCTTTTCAGAAAAGCGGTGCCGCTTTGAACAAGAGGATTCCAACTGGCAAAACGGCATGTGAAAACCGCAGCATCAAATATTGCCAGAGACGTTGTAGGGTGCGTTTCGGGCGCCGTGATGAAAAAGTTCAACAAAACGGGTCAAGAAGGCTCTGGTTTAATCTATCTTGAAAGAGGCAGGAAGAGAAAAAGGGGGTGTTACTAAGGGGCCCACCAGCGTTCCTTCAAAGCGATGTGAAGCGCCGTCGACCGGCTCAAAAGAGAGCGCTTAAGACCCGGAGTAGATGCAGAAAAAATGAGTCTCTAGGGGCAACATATTTTAAATCGGACCATGGCCTCTGTCCCCTGTGGTTCCCAGGAATGCGCAAAGTCTGAGTTGGACCTATTCCAAGTACCACCAACGCAAACCAGCATTGAAAGTTCTCTATACGTCGAAGTACCGCCACTTTCGACCCTGTGAGACACCGCCCCCTTAGGGTTCTTCATAGCACGGTCGGATGACTACCTGGACCTTTCAGCCATGCTGATTTATTTTTCGTGCAAAATTACAAATGCCGACGGTTCTGATCTGAACGCAGCTGCCCGTGTGGTGTTTTCTCCATACCCCATAGCATCACCCTTTATCTAATTGGATGCGAGTCTCGGCGACCGACTCATCAGCCAGTCAAACAACTCGTATCCATTCAGGGCTTATTTAGAAACTGTGCTTAACTATGGGGACCACGCTGTGAAACGCCAACTTTCAGCAGGCCTCTTCTACAGAGACACCGCTGGAGAACATGAGGACACGACTTTAAATGGCGCTAATGTAGGGTTTAGGAGTAGAGCTAGCGTTACAGCCCGAAGTTGTAAAGTGGAACTGATTTGGCAATTACACAGCGATTTATCTTTCCAAGACAAATTAATGCTTAACGGTCTGGATGTGAAGATTAAACTTATTCGAAATAAAGACACTTTTTGCTTAATGAGTGGAGACGCTGAAAATTATAAAGTGCATATCTTATCGGCATCGCTATTTGTGAAATGGGTCAAAGTGAGCCCTGTGGTGCGTTTAGCTCATGCCGAGACTCTGTTAACCAGTATGCCAAGTACCCCATTGAAAGAATGAAGCTTAAGGTGTTCAGCATCCCGGCCTGCGCTCTACTATCGAATACAGAGAATATTTTCTTCAAATTTTTGCCAAAATCTGTAATTGTAGCGCTGGTCGATAATGCCTCCTTTAGCGGTGAATATGGAAGAAACCCTTTTAATTTTAAGCATTACAATATATCTGACAGCAGTCTCTCTGTAGACGGTCAAGCTATACCTGCAAAACCATACATGCCTTTGTTTGCGAATATTTGGGCCTGCTGCAGGTTGTTGGGAAGTACGCATCGAACCGACCCTTCATTGTGGACCGGATAGAGTACACTAAAGGCTATTCTATGTTGGCTTTCCATCTTAGCCCCGACAACGACGCTGAAGGCGGTCATTTTTCGATACAAAAATCAGGCAACGTACGTCTGAAGCTCTGCTTTAGCGCCACTTTGCCTTCTACCATAAACCTCCTGATTTATGCTGTGTTTCAGAATGTTATACAGATCAACCATAGGAGAGAGGTGCTAATGTGATGAAAACGTCGTAACTCGAATGTTTTCTCGCCAAAGACAAGGCTGCTAAACATTCATTTTTAGGTGTATTTGCAGCTGACACTCTACCGATGTATCTTAGTAAACATCAACGCCCGCTTCATTTAATAGTCAATACAGACGGTAAAGATCAAAGGGGTCGGTACTGGTTAGCAATATTTCTAACGGATATGGAGTTTTATGACTCCTACGGTATACCATATAACAAAAGGAGGAGTATCACCATAGATAAGGCTAGAGAGCGATATCGGTGGGATGGAATTCTAATGAAAAAAGAAGAAGTCCTTCTTTGTTTTTAATAAACCCCTCACTCACCGACCTGGTCGGTGACATGCTTCATCATCGGGGCCACCTTGACAGCCGAGTGCCATCAAGGTGTGCTGCAACACCTGGGATACAGTGGAGCGGGTATGTTAGTGATGAATGTAAAGAAAAAAGTCAGTGAGTTAAAATTTGTCCTGGTATGGCTTATACAATATTTTATTCTAAGACTACTGGACAAAAGTAAAAACAGTGCGTGTCGATACAGTGATGGTTTTAATCTGACCAAATGTCAAGTCAAGTCAAGTCAAGTCATAGAATTTATATAGCGCACTACATACCCAGAGGGTTTCAAGGCGCTTAGGAAGGGGAGGAGGATTACTTGTCAAATATCCACGTTTTAAGTTGCTTTCTGAATGCTAGGTGGTTCTGGGTAAGGCGAAGGTAAGCGGGGAGTGAGTTCCATGTTTTAGCAGCCAGGTATGAAAAGGATCTGCCTCCCATGGTGGTCTTGTTGATGCGAGGTACAGTGGCGAGGGCTTGGCTGGAAGAACGTAGTTGGCGGGAGGGGGTGTAGAAGGACAGTCGTGAGTTGAGGCATTCTGGTCCGATGTCGTAGAGTGATTTGTGTGCGTGGGTAAGCAGACGGAAAGTGATCCTCTTATTGACGGGTAGCCAGTGGAGGTCTTTAAGGTGACCAGAGATGTATTCGTTGCGTGGGATGTCTAATATGAGCCTGGCTGAGGCGTTTTGGATTCGTTGGAGTTTCTTCTGGAGTTTTGCGGTAGTACTTGCGTAGAGGGTGTTTCCGTAGTCCAGTCGGCTCGTGACCAGGGCGTGGGTGACTGTTTTCCTTGTTTCGGAGGGGATCCAGCGAAATGTTTTTCTGAGCATGCGAAGAATGTTGAAGCAGGAAGAGGACACGGCGCTGACTTGTCTGTTCATTGAGAGTGAAGAATCCAGGATGACGCCTAGGTTCCGTGCGTGGTCTGTCGGGATGGGTGCTTTTCCGAGGGCTTCCGGCCACCAGGAGTCGTCCCATGCAGAGGGGGATGTACCTAAGATGAGGACTTCAGTTTTGTCTGAGTTCAGTTTCAGATGGCTTTGTTTCATCCATTCGGCAACTTCTTTCATTCCTTCGTGTAGGTTAGTTTTGGCGGTGCTGGGGTCATTGGTGAGAGAAAGGATAAGTTGAGTGTCATCCGCGTAAGAGATGATGTTGAGGTTGTGTTGGCGTGCGATGGCCGCGAGGGGGCTCATGTATACGTTGAAGAGGGTGGGACTGAGTGAGGATCCTTGTGGTACGCCGCATATGACTTCAGAGGCTTCGGACTTGAAAGGTGGAAGGCGGACTCTCTGGGTTCTTCCGGTGAGGAACGAGGTGATCCATTCAAGTGCTTTTCCTTGGATTCCGATGTTATTGAGGCGTTGTAAAAGGGTGCTGTGGCAGACTGTGTCGAATGCTGCAGAGAGGTCAAGGAGGATGAGGGCGACTGTGTCTCCATTGTCCAGTAGAGTTCGGATGTTGTCTGTTGCTGCGATGAGGGCGGTCTCAGTGCTGTGTTTTGCTCGGAAGCCAGATTGTGAAGGGTCGAGGGATTTGTTGGCTTCGAGGAAGGCGGCGAGCTGGTTGTTGACAGCTTTTTCGATGACTTTGGCCGGGAATGGAAGAAGCGAGATGGGGCGGTAATTTTTGAGTTCGGTGGGGTCCGCTGTGGGTTTTTTCAGAAGGGCGGTGAGTTCAGCGTGTTTCCAGTCTTGCGGGAAGGTGGCGGAGTTGAAGGAGCAGTTGATGACGTCTCGGAGGTGCGGTGCTATGACGGTGTCTGCTTTGTTGAAGATGTGGTGAGGACATGGGTCTGTGGGGGATCCTGAGTGGATGGAATTCATCAGGCGGATGGTGTCCTCAGTGGAGATTGGGTTCCAGTCGTTAAGGGTGTTCACGGGGGGAAGATGATCAGCAAATGGGAGGGTGGGTTGGTTTCCGGGTTGGTTGTCAAAGCTGTTGTGGATGTCTGCAATCTTGTTGTGGAAAAATGAGGCTAGGGAGTCGCAGAGGGTTTGAGAGGGGGTGATGTCGTTGGAGTTGGCCGAGGGATTGGAAAATTCCTTGACGATGTTGAAAAGTTCCTTGCTGTTGTGGGCGTTGTTGTCAAGTCGATCCTTGAATGCTGTTTTCTTGGCTTTTCGGATTAGTTGGTGGTGAGTGCGGGTGGCGTTTTTGAAGGCGTCCTTGGTGCTAGTGGTTGGGTCTTTTTTCCAGGCCTTTTCAAGGGAGCGGCAGAGTTTCTTGGACTTCTTGAGATCATCGTTGAACCATGAGGCCTTCTTGCTGCCAGGTTTGCTTTGACGTTTTTTCAGTGGTGCTAAGGTGTCAGCGGTGTTGGATAACCATAGGGTGAGGTTGGCGGCGGCTTTGTTAGCGTTAGAAGAGAGGGCTGGGGTGTTTCGAAGGAGTGATGCGGAGATTTGGTCCGTGGTGATTTTGTTCCAGTTTCTTTGCAGGGTAGGTTGGAGGTGGTTGATGGGTTTCGGCTTGTTGTAGGTGGAGTGAATGCAGCTGTGGTCAGTCCAGAGGAGGTCCGTAGTGTGGCTGAAGGAGACATGATTGCTGGATGTGAAGATGGGGTCGAGTGTGTGACCTGCGATGTGGGTGGGGGAAGTGACTAGTTGTTTAAGTCCGAGGTTGGCGAGGTTGTCCACGAGGGTTGCGGTGTTGCGGTCGTTGATCTTTTCAAGGTGAAAGTTGAGGTCTCCCAGAAGGATGTAGTCTTTGGAGGGGAGCGCGTGTGGGGTGATGAAGTCCGTGATGTCTTCACTGAATTTTGCGCGGGGTCCTGGTGGTCTGTAGAGGAGGGTGCCTCTGAGTTTTGTTTTGGGGTCGATGTGGATCTGGAAGTGAAGGTGTTCGGAGTTAGCGAGGTTGGCATTAGAGCTGGTTGAGATGCGGATTGATTTCTTATGGACGATAGCGATTCCTCCTCCTGTGTGGCTGGTACGGTCTTTGCGAGTGATCTTATAGTCTTCAGGGATGGCAATGGTGATGTCTGGTGCGGAGGAAGCGTTCATCCATGTTTCCGTAAGGAAGGCGATGTCCGGAGAAATGGTGTCTAGTAGATTCCATAGGTCAATGGCGTGCCTGTGGACTGATCGGGTGTTGAGAAGGATGCATTGTAGGTGGTCGGGGTCGGGAATCTGTGGTGTGGTCGTAGCGGAGATGTTGTCGGTGCCGCTGAATTTGCAGGAGAAGCAGGAGAAAGGCCCATGGATGTGTCCAGGGGCGGCTTGAACGCAGTTGGGGGCGCGACCGGGATTAAGGGCTAGGAGGGTGGCGGCATCGTAGGTAATGCGAGGGGGCTGGGAGAGACGGGGGCCAGGGGGTCTGGCGCTGGGCGTGGTCCAGGCGCGGACGGGCGTAGACGGGCTTACCTTTGGCGCACCTTCGGCGCGGATTGGGCGCGGTCGCTGCGCGTAAACGCTGCGCGCTAAAACACCTGTCATATATGGATGGAGGAGGGGGAGGGGCGAGGGCGTCTCAGCTGGGAGGCGGGGCGGGCTGACGAGGAAAACAACATCAACAAAATGGCAGCGGAGGGGAGGGCAGAGCACAGCGCCGGGGGTAAACTCGCTCTGAAAATTAATTACAAGTCAAGGCAGTGGAGGCGATGCAAAGCGCTAGCAGCAACAGAGGCTGGCAACACGTGGAAGCGAGGCGAAGCGCTACAATATAAACAACAACAGTGCAGGCAGCACACGAAATAAGCAATATGAAATGCAATGCAGGCAGCACACGAAATAAGCAATATGAAATGCAATGCAGGCAGCACACGAAATAAGCAATATGAGATGCAGGCAGCAAACGATACCAGGTCTCTCAGGAGAGACTAGGGGAGCAATCTCTCAATGAGCAGCAGCGAGAGGATCACAGCGCTTCCTGCTACGGGAGCGCTGTATAAGCTGAGTGGGAGGGCATCTCAGCTGGGAGGCGGGGCGGGCTGACGAGGACAACAACATCAACAAAATGGCAGCGGAGGGGAGGGCAGAGCACAGCGCCGGGGGTAAACTCGCTCTGAAAATTAATTACAAGTCAAGGCAGTGGAGGCGATGCAAAGCGCTAGCAGCAACAGAGGCAGGCAACACGTGGAAGCGAGGCGAAGCGCTACAATATAAACAACAACAGTGCAGGCAGCACACAAAATAAGCAATATGAAATGCAATGCAGGCAGCACACAAAATAAGCAATATGAAATGCAATGCAGGCAGCACACGAAATAAGCAATATGAGATGCAGGCAGCAAACGATACCAGGTCTCTCAGGAGAGACTAGGGGAGCGATCTCTCAATGAGCAGCAGCGAGAGGATCACGGCGCTTCCTGCTACGGGAGCGCTGTATAAGCTGAGTGGGAGGGCGTCTCAGCTGGGAGGCGGGGCGGGCTCACGAGGACAACAACATCAACAAAATGGCAGCCGAGGGGAGGGCAGAGCACAGCGCCGGGGGTAAACTCGCTCTGAAAATTAATTACAAGTCAAGGCAGTGGAGGCGATGCAAAGCTCTAGCAGCAACAGAGGCAGGCAACACGTGGAAGCGAGGCGAAGCGCTACACTATAAACAACAACAGTGCAGGCAGCACACGAAATAAGCAATATGAAATGCAATGCAGGCAGCACACGAAATAAGCAATATGAGATGCAGGCAGCAAACGATACCAGGTCTCTCAGGAGAGACTAGGGGAGCGATCTCTCAATGAGCAGCAGCGAGAGGTATGTGTGAGGTCTACATGTTTCAAACCGTCAGGAAAATTACCGGTTATTCATCAGGACCAAAAATAAAGGTGTTGGGTGGTCAGGGTACACTAACACCCTGCTGTACCTTCAACCCTTTGTTCCCAAATAACAAAATTTGTTATGGGGCAGAGGAAAAAGCAACCCAAAAGTGGTTGCATTAAAAGCAGAAAAAACCTGTGGAGAAAAAGAAATTTACTTTTTAAGTCAAAAAACTAGTTACATGCCTGTAACGTAGTGAAGTGACGGATCTGCTCTTTCTGTGAATCATCCCACATCCAATTAAAGCGAACTACTCAGGTGCGGTGGTTGAGTGTTGTTTAACAGTGAAGATATAGGGTTGATTGTAGACACACCTATCAATATAAGTGTGAGAAGGGAACGAGCAAGGTCTATTGACTATCAGTTCGTTTCGGCAAACTAGTGCGTGCCTAGGAATTTACTCATAATTTTATATTTTTATGGTGCCAGGGATTACCGACGTGCTAAGAGTACAACTTGATCCAAAATAAACAATACAAAACAGACACAACATAAAACACATATTATAAACAAAGCGTGCTTACTCCTTGTTAGGGGTTTAGAATGCTGCACGGGATAATAGGGAAGGGATGCCACAGTATAGGAAACGTATTCTGCGGAATGGAAAAGGTTATTAGAGAATCCAACAAAAATGCTGGGTGGGGTTCAGGTCGGTACCATGAATGATGATTAGGTAGGGTGACTAGAAACAGATGTGTTTCTTTTAGTGCAGTTGGGATTTACTTACAGTTTCAGTGTTCTGTATACAGCCGTATACCTATTTCGCCCCTCCGTACGCCCGCTAAGAGCCAAGTGCGGGATTGCATTTAAAGGTAGCCGCCATTGGATTCGGGGTGGGCGTGGCTAGCATGACGTTAAGACGTCAGGCGTTCACAAGTGGATCTACGGAGGCCCGTGAGGTTAGAGATTACCATAGAAACGGAACACAGAATATTCACTACAGCTCCAGTAGGAGGAGTATACAGACTCACGAAGGGGGCGTGATCACATGTATGAAAAGCGAAACCAGGGATAGCCTTTTTGCGTGGCGATGTATCATTTGTGGCTAGACATCAGTATTTAGGAGAGTACATTCGCCCAGGGTATATTATCGTTAAGGCCGTTCACGTGTGTGGATAATCTGTATACCCATCTCTGCTCTTTCTCATACAAACGTTTTTGTAAGTTTGGTCCAGGGGTCAATTGCTCAATGATGGTCCAAAACATATCGTTTGGTGTGTGGCCATTCTCAATGAAATGATCGGTAAGTCAGGTTGCATTTTTCTTGCAGCGTATAGTGCTGCGATGTTCGCATATCCTTTGTTTTATTTTCCGGGTGGTCATTCCTATGTACCACTTGTTGCAGGTGCACTCGATCAAATACACCACATTGCTACTATTGCTGTTGGTGTGTGAAATCTGCCTCCAGACTTTACCAGGCTCCAGATCTAGTGTTTTGGTATTCTTTGTCAGATGACATACACTACAATCTCCGCAGCGGTAGTGGCCAACTATATCTGGTAAACCCCAGGTCCTGGTTATTGATGGTGTGGTTTGTACTGTTCTAGCTTTTGGTCTAGTGTTCACAAGTGTGTCTTTTAGACTTTGTGACTTCTTAAAAGAGAACAGAGGTTTCTCCCAATGCAGATTTCCGGTGTTCACAATTGCCCAGTGTTTATTTATGCTTCTGGTCACTTTGTTTGATATTGGGTTGAAAGTGGTCACGCATGTCAGAGGTATTTCTTCATTTCTCTCTGTTTTCTCTTCAAGAAGGACGTCTCTAGGCTGATTTCTGTCTCTCTTTTGGCATTTGTTCACTATTTTATTCGGGTATCCACGGTTACTTAATTTTTCGGACAGGTCCTTTGCTTGTTTTTTGTATTCAGATAGTTGGCTGCAGTTTCTACGCAGTCTCAGTAACTGTCCGTAGGGTAGGTTCTCCCTTAGTGGTCGTGGATGGAAACTCTCGAATCTTAATAGGTTATTTTTTGATGTAGGTTTGTAATGAGTTCTTGTTTCAAGGTGATTTCCTTCTTTCTTGATGACCACATCAAGGAACACAATTTCCTGTTTATCATAGCAGTTGGTGAATTTGAGATTGTTATCACAAGTATTGATCCAGGTAATGAACTGATCGAGCTGTTCGACAGGTCCCTGCCAGATTGCCAGGACGTCATCAATATAACGTCTCCAGAAAGTTATATTTTCACGAAAGGGATTTCTCTCATTCAAAATGAATTTGTTTTCAAAGTCGTACACGTACAGACCTGCTATGCTGGGGACAAAAACGCTTCCCATTGACGTGCCCCCAGTTTGCAGGAATAGGGTGCCCTCAAATTCAAAGTAATTGCGTTTTAGGGCCAATTTTGCACACTCCAGAATGAAGGCTTTAGATGTATGGAAAGGCCAGTCTGCATTTTCCAGGGTGTTACCCAGGACTCAGATGGTATCGTCCTGGGGTATGCTTGTGTACAGACTCTCTATATCAAAACTGAGCAAAATTGTGTTTTCATCAACCTCCAGATTCTGTAGTAGATTCAGTAGACTCTTGGTGTCTTGTAGATAAGTGGTTGATTTCTGAACGATAGTCTTCAGAAAAAAATCGCAGAACCTAGAAAGCGGTTCTAGCAGGGACCCAATACCTGAAACGATCGGTCGTCCAGGTGGTGGTAGTCTGCCCTTATGCATTTTCGGAAGGATGTAGAAATAGGGGATTTTGCCTTCGGTGGTACACAGGTAATCTGCTTCCTGTTTGGATATGGTGCCAGAGGTCTCAGCAATTTCAACAAGTTGGAGAATTTCAGCTTTCAGCTCATCTGTAGGGTGAGTGTCCAGCACCTGATAGTTCTTAGTATCGTTCAAAAGTCGGGTACATTCCTCACGGTAGGAGGTCATGTCCATAACCACAAGTCCGCCGCCTTTGTCAGTCGGTTTTATTATAGTGGTTTCACAGTCACGTAGTTCCTTTATTGCTGTTTTTTCTGATTTGCTCAGATTCTGGAACTGCGAGGATGCTTGCATTTTCTCGACATCATTGTAAACCGCTTGTTCAAAAGCTATTAGTTCAACCGGGGTAGTATGTGGGGGAGGCATGAAGGTCGACTTTAACCTTACTCCACTTTCATTTATTACATCACTTTCCTTGGGTGGTCCCTGCTTTTCAAAAAAAAGCCTTAAGTCTTAGCTTCCTGAAGAAACTAGCCAGCTCGCAGTGTAAGTGGAATTTATCCAAACGGGCAGTAGGGACGTAGCCAAGTCCCTTGTTTAAAACACATTCTTCTGTAGATGTTAGAGGTCTTGAGGATAGATTGGTGACTAAGGTTTCGCACTGCTCGTGCCTGCCTTGCTCTTCGTTCTGTTGCTCACCGGATCGTCTTCCTCCCAGTGTACTTGGTTGGCCTGTCTGTTTTTTCCTCTTCCCCTTCTGCCCCTGTGAAAAAAAGGAGGCCGAAACTGATTTTGGTGGAATGGGGGAGGTTGAAAATGTGGCTGAAAAGGAGGTTGCCATCCAAACATTTGGAAGTTGGACGCTTGATTAAAAGGGTCTTGAAACATAGGAGCGTTGTATCCAGGCCAAAAATTGCCTTGTCCTCTTCTACCCCCTCTTCCTCGCTGTCTATTAACGCTGGTATTTGACCCATTACTGCTGCCTGATGAGTTGCTTGAGGCATCTGAATCGGATGTGACCTACTCTGGTGGTTTGAAATCAGGGTCAGAATACGGATAGGTTTTAACAAACGAGAATCTTTTCAGATCTTTCTGAAATTTGGTGACTTTTTGTTGAGTCAAGTTATCCTTGTATTCAGTCATCTCTTTGTTTATTTCATCAAGTCTCCGTTTATAACCAGTTATTGTTGTCTTGATATGTGTTTCAGTTTTCTGGATATCAATCTGGATAGTCTCTGATAATCTTATAGCCGTTTTCATAATTAACATAATCCAGTCATGTGTGCAATGCCAGGCTATTAAAGCCCAGTCTTTTCGGAATTGGGCATCGTTAAGAAGAATCCGTGGAGCGTTTGTCACCAGGAGGCCCTTCGGAGCCATGTTGTTCGAGACATATTCTTTTAGAATGGTACCGTGTAGTATGGTTCTTATGCGTTCCCTTTTCATCTCATTAAGTTTTTCCCAGTCGCCTGTTTGCGATATGGTTTGTGAAATGCTAGCATCTGCAAAACCAGCAATCTCGCCCATGATGGTGTCAATCCCTTCTGTAGAGAAGGTGAGGCCTTGGTTTTCCCCCATGTTGGGAAATATGTGTCTTTAGTCAAATGTCTGAGAAGATTATTATATGGATCAAAGAAGGACTGAAACTCTCGCAGCTGTGCGCTGCCAAGGTATATTACAAACAAAAGTAGAGAGTAAAGGGATTTTATCCACCTCGGTGGAGGGAAGGGTACTCCTAATCCCCTGGGTAGGACACTATATAACAAAAGGAGGAGTATCACCATAGATAAGGCTAGAGAGCGATATCGGTGGGATGGAATTCTAATGAAAAAAGAAGAAGTCCTTCTTTGTTTTTAATAAACCCCTCACTCACCGACCTGGTCGGTGACATGCTTCATCATCGGGGCCACCTTGACAGCCGAGTGCCATCAAGGTGTGCTGCAACACCTGGGATACAGTGGAGCGGGTATGTGAGTGATGAATGTAAAGAAAAAAGTCAGTGAGTTAAAATTTGTCCTGGTATGGCTTATACAATATTTTATTCTAAGACTACTGGACAAAAGTAAAAACAGTGCGTGTCGATACAGTGATGGTTTTATTCTGACCAAATGTATCTGTGAGGTATGTGTGAGGTCTACATGTTTCAAACCGTCAGGGAAATTACCGGTTTTTCATCAGGACCAAAAATAAAGGTGTTGGGTGGTCAGGGTACACTAACACCCTGCCGTACCTTCAACCCTTTGTTCCCAAATAACAAAATTAGTTATGGGGCAGAGGAAAAAGCAACCCAAAAGTGGTTGCATTAAAAGCAGAAAAAACCTGTGGAGAAAAAGAAATTTACTTTTTAAGTCAAAAAACTAGTTACATGCCTGTAACGTAGTGAAGTGACGGATCTGCTCTTTCTGTGAATCATCCCACATCCAATTAAAGCGAACTACTCAGGTGCGGTGGTTGAGTGTTGTTTAACAGTGAAGATATAGGGTTGATTGTAGACACACCTATCAATATAAGTGTGAGAAGGGAACGAGCAAGGTCTATTGACTATCAGTTCGTTTCTGCAAACTAGTGCGTGCCTAGGAATTTACTCATAATTTTATATTTTTATGGTGCCAGGGATTACCGACGTGCTAAGAGTACAACTTGATCCAAAATAAACAATTCAAAACAGACACAACATAAAACACATATTATAAACAAAGCGTGCTTACTCCTTGTTAGGGGTTTAGAATGCTGCACGGGATTAGAGGGAAGGGATGCCACAGTATAGGAAACGTATTCTGCGGAATGGAAAAGGGTATAAGAGAATCCAACAAAAATGCTGGGTGGGGTTCAGGTCGGTACCATGAATGATGATTAGGTAGGGTGACTAGAAACAGATGTGTTTCTTTTGTGCAGTCGGGATTTACTTACAGTTTCAGTGGTCGGTATACAGCCGTATACCTATTTCGCCCCTCCGTAAGCCCGCTAAGAGCCAAGTGCGGGATTGCATTTAAAGGTAGCTGCCATTGGATTTGGGGTGGGCGTGGCTAGCATGACGTTAAGACGTCAGGCGTTCACAAGTGGATCTGCGGAGGCCCGTAAGGTTAGAGATTACCCTAGAAACGGAACACAGAATATTCACTACAGCTCCAGTAGGAGGAGTATACAGACTCACGAAGGGGGCGTGATCACATGTATGAAAAGCGAAACCAGGGATAGCCTTTTTGCGTGGCGATGTATCATTTGTGGCTAGACATCAGTATTTAGGAGAGTACATTCGCCCAGGGTATATTATCGTTAAGGCCGTTCACGTGTGTGGATAATCTGTATACCCATCTCTGCTCTTTCTCATACAAACGTTTTTGTAAGTTTGGTCCAGGGGTCAATTGCTCAATGATGGTCCAAAACATATCGTTTGTTATGTGGCCATTCTCAATGAAATGATCGGTAAGCCGGGTTGCATTTTTCTTGCAGCGTATAGTGCTGCGATGTTCGCATATCCTGTTTTATTTTCCGGGTGGTCATTCCTATGTACCGCTTGTTGCAGGTGCACTCGATCAAATACACCACATTGCTACTATTGCAGTTGGTGTGTGAAATCTGCCTCCAGACTTTACCAGGCTCCAGATCTAGTGTTTTGGTATTCTTTGTCAGATGACATACACTACAATCTCCGCAGCGGTAGTGGCCAACTATATCTGGTAAACCCCAGGTCCTGGTTATTGATGGTGTGGTTTGTACTGTTCTAGCTTTTGGTCTAGTGTTCACAAGTGTGTCTTTTAGACTTTGTGACTTCTTAAAAGAGAACAGAGGTTTCTCCCAATGCAGATTTCCGGTGTTCACAATTGCCCAGTGTTTATTTATGCTTCTGGTCACTTTGTTTGATATTGGGTTGAAAGTGGTTACGCATGTCAGAGGTATTTCTTCATTTCTCTCTGTTTTCTCTTCAAGAAGGACGTCTCTAGGCTGATTTCTGTCTCTCTTTTGGCATTTGTTCACTATTTTATTCGGGTATCCACGGTTACTTAATTTTTCGGACAGGTCCTTTGCTTGTTTTTTGTATTCAGATAGTTGGCTGCAGTTTCTACGCAGTCTCAGAAACTGTCCGTAGGGTAGGTTCTCCCTTAGTGGTCGTGGATGGAAACTCTCGAATCTTAATAGGTTATTTTTTGATGTAGGTTTGTAATGAGTTCTTGTTTCAAGGTGATTTCCTTCTTTCTTGATGACCACATCAAGGAACACAATTTCCTGTTTATCATAGCAGTTGGTGAATTTGAGATTGTTATCACAAGTATTGATCCAGGTAATGAACTGATCGAGCTGTTCGACAGGTCCTTGCCAGATTGCCAGGACGTCATCAATATAACGTCTCCAGAAAGTTATATTTTCACGAAAGGGATTTCTCTCATTCAAAATGAATTTGTTTTCGAAGTCGTACACGTACAGACCTGCTATGCTGGGGACAAAAACGCTTCCCATTGACGTGCCCCCAGTTTGCAGGAATAGGGTGCCCTCAAATTCAAAGTAATTGCGTTTTAGGGCCAATTTTGCACACTCCAGAATGAAGGCTTTAGATGTATGGAAAGGCCAGTCTGCATTTTCCAGGGTGTTACCCAGGACTCGGATGGTATCGTCCTGGGGTATGCTTGTGTACAGACTCTCTATATCAAAACTGAGCAAAATTGTGTTTTCATCAACCTCCAGATTCTGTAGTAGATTCAGTAGACTCTTGGTGTCTTGTAGATAAGTGGTTGATTTCTGAACGATAGTCTTCAGAAAAAAATCGCAGAACCTAGAAAGCGGTTCTAGCAGGGACCCAATACCTGAAACGATCGGTCGTCCAGGTGGTGGTAGTCTGCCCTTATGCATTTTCGGAAGGATGTAGAAATAGGGGATTTTGCCTTCGGTGGTACACAGGTAATCTGCTTCCTGTTTGGATATGGTGCCAGAGGTCTCAGCAATTTCAACAAGTTGGAGAATCTCAGCTTTCAGCTCATCTGTAGGGTGAGTGTCCAGCACCTGATAGTTCTTAGTATCGTTCAAAAGTCGGGTACATTCCTCACGGTAGGAGGTCATGTCCATAACCACAAGTCCGCCGCCTTTGTCAGTCGGTTTTATTATAGTGGTTTCACAGTCACGTAGTTCCTTTATTGCTGTTTTTTCTGATTTGCTCAGATTCTGGAACTGCGAGGATGCTTGCATTTTCTCGACATCATTGTAAACCGCTTGTTCAAAAGCTATTAGTTCAACCGGGGTAGTATGTGGGGGAGGCATGAAGGTCGACTTTAACCTTACTCCACTTTCATTTATTACATCACTTTCCTTGGGTGGTCCCTGCTTTTCAAAAAAAAGCCTTAAGTCTTAGCTTCCTGAAGAAACTAGCCAGCTCGCAGTGTAAGTGGAATTTATCCAAACGGGCAGTAGGGACGTAGCCAAGTCCCTTGTTTAAAACACATTCTTCTGTAGATGTTAGAGGTCTTGAGGATAGATTGGTGACTAAGGTTTCGCACTGCTCGTGCCTGCCTTGCTCTTCGTTCTGTTGCTCACCGGATCGTCTTCCTCCCAGTGTACTTGGTTGGCCTGTCTGTTTTTTCCTCTTCCCCTTCTGCCCCTGTGAAAAAAAGGAGGCCGAAACTGATTTTGGTGGAATGGGGGAGGTTGAAAATGTGGCTGAAAAGGAGGTTGCCATCCAAACATTTGGAAGTTGGACGCTTGATTAAAAGGGTCTTGAAACATAGGAGCGTTGTATCCAGGCCAAAAATTGCCTTGTCCTCTTCTACCCCCTCTTCCTCGCTGTCTATTAACGCTGGTATTTGACCCATTACTGCTGCCTGATGAGTTGCTTGAGGCATCTGAATCGGATGTGACCTACTCTGGTGGTTTGAAATCAGGGTCAGAATACGGATAGGTTTTAACAAACGAGAATCTTTTCAGATCTTTCTGAAATTTGGTGACTTTTTGTTGAGTCAAGTTATCCTTGTATTCAGTCATCTCTTTGTTTATTTCATCAAGTCTCCGTTTATAACCAGTTATTGTTGTCTTGATATGTGTTTCAGTTTTCTGGATATCAATCTGGATAGTCTCTGATAATCTTATAGCCGTTTTCATAATTAACATAATCCAGTCATGTGTGCAATGCCAGGCTATTAAAGCCCAGTCTTTTCGGAATTGGGCATCGTTAAGAAGAATCCGTGGAGCGTTTGTCACCAGGAGGCCCTTCGGAGCCATGTTGTTCGAGACATATTCTTTTAGAATGGTACCGTGTAGTATGGTTCTTATGCGTTCCCTTTTCATCTCAGTAAGTTTTTCCCAGTCGCCTGTTTGCGATATGGTTTGTGAAATGCTAGCATCTGCAAAACCAGCAATCTCGCCCATGATGGTGTCAATCTCTTCTGTAGAGAAGGTGAGGCCTTGGTTTTCCCCCATGTTGGGAAATATGTGTCTTTAGTCAAATGTCTGAGAAGATTATTATATGGATCAAAGAAGGACTGAAACTCTTGCAGCTGTGCGCTGCCAAGGTATATTACAAACAAAAGTAGAGAGTAAAGGGATTTTATCCACCTCGGTGGAGGGAAGGGTACTCCTAATCCCCTGGGTAGGACACTATATAACAAAAGGAGGAGTATCACCATAGATAAGGCTAGAGAGCGATATCGGTGGGATGGAATTCTAATGAGAAAAGAAGAAGTCCTTCTTTGTTTTTAATAAACCCCTCACTCACCGACCTGGTCGGTGACATGCTTCATCATCGGGGCCACCTTGACAGCCGGTGTGCCATCAAGGTGTGCTGCAACACCTGGGATACAAATGGAGCGGGTATGTGAGTGATGAATGTAAAGAAAAAAGTCAGTGAGTTAAAATTTGTCCTGGTATGGCTTATACAATATTTTATTCTAAGACTACTGGACAAAAGTAAAAACAGTGCGTGTCGATACAGTGATGGTTTTATTCTGACCAAATGTATCTGTGAGGTATGTGTGAGGTCTACATGTTTCAAACCGTCAGGGAAATTACCGGTTTTTCATCAGGACCAAAAATAAAGGTGTTGGGTGGTCAGGGTACACTAACACCCTGCCGTACCTTCAACCCTTTGTTCCCAAATAACAAAATTAGTTATGGGGCAGAGGAAAAAGCAACCCAAAAGTGGTTGCATTAAAAGCAGAAAAAACCTGTGGAGAAAAAGAAATTTACTTTTTAAGTCAAAAAACTAGTTACATGCCTGTAACGTAGTGAAGTGACGGATCTGCTCTTTCTGTGAATCATCCCACATCCAATTAAAGCGAACTACTCAGGTGCGGTGGTTGAGTGTTGTTTAACAGTGAAGATATAGGGTTGATTGTAGACACACCTATCAATATAAGTGTGAGAAGGGAACGAGCAAGGTCTATTGACTATCAGTTCGTTTCTGCAAACTAGTGCGTGCCTAGGAATTTACTCATAATTTTATATTTTTATGGTGCCAGGGATTACCGACGTGCTAAGAGTACAACTTGATCCAAAATAAACAATTCAAAACAGACACAACATAAAACACATATTATAAACAAAGCGTGCTTACTCCTTGTTAGGGGTTTAGAATGCTGCACGGGATTAGCGGGAAGGGATGCCACAGTATAGGAAACGTATTCTGCGGAATGGAAAAGGGTATTAGAGAATCCAACAAAAATGCTGGGTGGGGTTGAGGTCGGTACCATGAATGATGATTAGGTAGGGTGACTAGAAACAGATGTGTTTCTTTTGTGCAGTCGGGATTTACTTACAGTTTCAGTGGTCGGTATACAGCCGTATACCTATTTCGCCCCTCCGTAAGCCCGCTAAGAGCCAAGTGCGGGATTGCATTTAAAGGTAGCTGCCTTTGGATTTGGGGTGGGCGTGGCTAGCATGACGTTAAGACGTCAGGCGTTCACAAGTGGATCTACGGAGGCCCGTAAGGTTAGAGATTACCCTAGAAACGGAACACAGAATATTCACTACAGCTCCAGTAGGAGGAGTATACAGACTCACGAAGGGGGCGTGATCACATGTATGAAAAGCGAAACCAGGGATAGCCTTTTTGCGTGGCGATGTATCATTTGTGGCTAGACATCAGTATTTAGGAGAGTACATTCGCCCAGGGTATATTATCGTTAAGGCCGTTCACGTGTGTGGATAATCTGTATACCCATCTCTGCTCTTTCTCATACAAACGTTTTTGTAAGTTTGGTCCAGGGGTCAATTGCTCAATGATGGTCCAAAACATATCGTTTGTTATGTGGCCATTCTCAATGAAATGATCGGTAAGCCGGGTTGCATTTTTCTTGCAGCGTATAGTGCTGCGATGTTCGCATATCCTTTGTTTTATTTTCCGGGTGGTCATTCCTATGTACCGCTTGTTGCAGGTGCACTCGATCAAATACACCACATTGCTACTATTGCAGTTGGTGTGTGAAATCTGCCTCCAGACTTTACCAGGCTCCAGATCTAGTGTTTTGGTATTCTTTGTCAGATGACATACACTACAATCTCCGCAGCGGTAGTGGCCAACTATATCTGGTAAACCCCAGGTCCTGGTTATTGATGGTGTGGTTTGTACTGTTCTAGCTTTTGGTCTAGTGTTCACAAGTGTGTCTTTTAGACTTTGTGACTTCTTAAAAGAGAACAGAGGTTTCTCCCAATGCAGATTTCCGGTGTTCACAATTGCCCAGTGTTTATTTATGCTTCTGGTCACTTTGTTTGATATTGGGTTGAAAGTGGTTACGCATGTCAGAGGTATTTCTTCATTTCTCTCTGTTTTCTCTTCAAGAAGGACGTCTCTAGGCTGATTTCTGTCTCTCTTTTGGCATTTGTTCACTATTTTATTCGGGTATCCACGGTTACTTAATTTTTCGGACAGGTCCTTTGCTTGTTTTTTGTATTCAGATAGTTGGCTGCAGTTTCTACGCAGTCTCAGAAACTGTCCGTAGGGTAGGTTCTCCCTTAGTGGTCGTGGATGGAAACTCTCGAATCTTAATAGGTTATTTTTTGATGTAGGTTTGTAATGAGTTCTTGTTTCAAGGTGATTTCCTTCTTTCTTGATGACCACATCAAGGAACACAATTTCCTGTTTATCATAGCAGTTGGTGAATTTGAGATTGTTATCACAAGTATTGATCCAGGTAATGAACTGATCGAGCTGTTCGACAGGTCCTTGCCAGATTGCCAGGACGTCATCAATATAACGTCTCCAGAAAGTTATATTTTCACAAAAGGGATTTCTCTCATTCAAAATGAATTTGTTTTCGAAGTCGTACACGTACAGACCTGCTATGCTGGGGACAAAAACGCTTCCCATTGACGTGCCCCCAGTTTGCAGGAATAGGGTGCCCTCAAATTCAAAGTAATTGCATTTTAGGGCCAATTTTGCACACTCCAGAATGAAGGCTTTAGATGTATGGAAAGGCCAGTCTGCATTTTCCAGGGTGTTACCCAGGACTCGGATGGTATCGTCCTGGGGTATGCTTGTGTACAGACTCTCTATATCAAAACTGAGCAAAATTGTGTTTTCATCAACCTCCAGATTCTGTAGTAGATTCAGTAGACTCTTGGTGTCTTGTAGATAAGTGGTTGATTTCTGAACGATAGTCTTCAGAAAAAAATCGCAGAACCTAGAAAGCGGTTCTAGCAGGGACCCAATACCTGAAACGATCGGTCGTCCAGGTGGTGGTAGTCTGCCCTTATGCATTTTCGGAAGGATGTAGAAATAGGGAATTTTGCCTTCGGTGGTACACAGGTAATCTGCTTCCTGTTTGGATATGGTGCCAGAGGTCTCAGCAATTTCAACAAGTTGGAGAATCTCAGCTTTCAGCTCATCTGTAGGGTGAGTGTCCAGCACCTGATAGTTCTTAGTATCGTTCAAAAGTCGGGTACATTCCTCACGGTAGGAGGTCATGTCCATAACCACAAGTCCGCCGCCTTTGTCAGTCGGTTTTATTATAGTGGTTTCACAGTCACGTAGTTCCTTTATTGCTGTTTTTTCTGATTTGCTCAGATTCTGGAACTGCGAGGATGCTTGCATTTTCTCGACATCATTGTAAACCGCTTGTTCAAAAGCTATTAGTTCAACCGGGGTAGTATGTGGGGGAGGCATGAAGGTCGACTTTAACCTTACTCCACTTTCATTTATTACATCACTTTCCTTGGGTGGTCCCTGCTTTTCAAAAAAAAGCCTTAAGTCTTAGCTTCCTGAAGAAACTAGCCAGCTCGCAGTGTAAGTGGAATTTATCCAAACGGGCAGTAGGGACGTAGCCAAGTCCCTTGTTTAAAACACATTCTTCTGTAGATGTTAGAGGTCTTGAGGATAGATTGGTGACTAAGGTTTCGCACTGCTCGTGCCTGCCTTGCTCTTCGTTCTGTTGCTCACCGGATCGTCTTCCTCCCAGTGTACTTGGTTGGCCTGTCTGTTTTTTCCTCTTCCCCTTCTGCCCCTGTGAAAAAAAGGAGGCCGAAACTGATTTTGGTGGAATGGGGGAGGTTGAAAATGTGGCTGAAAAGGAGGTTGCCATCCAAACATTTGGAAGTTGGACGCTTGATTAAAAGGGTCTTGAAACATAGGAGCGTTGTATCCAGGCCAAAAATTGCCTTGTCCTCTTCTACCCCCTCTTCCTCGCTGTCTATTAACGCTGGTATTTGACCCATTACTGCTGCCTGATGAGTTGCTTGAGGCATCTGAATTGGATGTGACCTACTCTGGTGGTTTGAAATCAGGGTCAGAATACGGATAGGTTTTAACAAACGAGAATCTTTTCAGATCTTTCTGAAATTTGGTGACTTTTTGTTGAGTCAAGTTATCCTTGTATTCAGTCATCTCTTTGTTTATTTCATCAAGTCTCCATTTATAACCAGTTATTGTTGTCTTGATATGTGTTTCAGTTTTCTGGATATCAATCTGGATAGTCTCTGATAATCTTATAGCCGTTTTCATAATTAACATAATCCAGTCATGTGTGCAATGCCAGGCTATTAAAGCCCAGTCTTTTCGGAATTGGGCATCGTTAAGAAAAATCCGTGGAGCGTTTGTCACCAGGAGGCCCTTCGGAGCCATGTTGTTCGAGACATATTCTTTTAGAATGGTACCGTGTAGTATGGTTCTTATGCGTTCCCTTTTCATCTCAGTAAGTTTTTCCCAGTCGCCTGTTTGCGATATGGTTTGTGAAATGCTAGCATCTGCAAAACCAGCAATCTCGCCCATGATGGTGTCAATCTCTTCTGTAGAGAAGGTGAGGCCTTGGTTTTCCCCCATGTTGGGAAATATGTGTCTTTAGTCAAATGTCTGAGAAGATTATTATATGGATCAAAGAAGGACTGAAACTCTCGCAGCTGTGCGCTGCCAAGGTATATTACAAACAAAAGTAGAGAGTAAAGGGATTTTATCCACCTCGGTGGAGGGAAGGGTACTCCTAATCCCCTGGGTAGGACACTATATAACAAAAGGAGGAGTATCACCATAGATAAGGCTAGAGAGCGATATCGGTGGGATGGAATTCTAATGAAAAAAGAAGAAGTCCTTCTTTGTTTTTAATAAACCCCTCACTCACCGACCTGGTCGGTGACATGCTTCATCATCGGGCCACCTTGACAGCCGAGTGCCATCAAGGTGTGCTGCAACACCTGGGATACAGTGGAGCGGGTATGTGAGTGATGAATGTAAAGAAAAAAGTCAGTGAGTTAAAATTTGTCCTGGTATGGCTTATACAATATTTTATTCTAAGACTACTGGACAAAAGTAAAAACAGTGCGTGTCGATACAGTGATGGTTTTATTCTGACCAAATGTATCTGTGAGGTATGTGTGAGGTCTACATGTTTCAAACCGTCAGGGAAATTACCGGTTTTTCATCAGGACCAAAAATAAAGGTGTTGGGTGGTCAGGGTACACTAACACCCTGCCGTACCTTCAACCCTTTGTTCCCAAATAACAAAATTAGTTATGGGGCAGAGGAAAAAGCAACCCAAAAGTGGTTGCATTAAAAGCAGAAAAAACCTGTGGAGAAAAAGAAATTTACTTTTTAAGTCAAAAAACTAGTTACATGCCTGTAACGTAGTGAAGTGACGGATCTGCTCTTTCTGTGAATCATCCCACATCCAATTAAAGCGAACTACTCAGGTGCGGTGGTTGAGTGTTGTTTAACAGTGAAGATATAGGGTTGATTGTAGACACACCTATCAATATAAGTGTGAGAAGGGAACGAGCAAGGTCTATTGACTATCAGTTCGTTTCGGCAAACTAGTGTGTGCCTAGGAATTTACTCATAATTTTATATTTTTATGGTGCCAGGGATTACCAACGTGCTAAGAGTACAACTTGATCCAAAATAAACAATACAAAACAGACAAAACATAAAACACATATTATAAACAAAGCGTGCTTACTCCTTGTTAGGAGTTTAGAATGCTGCACGGCATTAGAGGGAAGGGATGCGACAGTATAGGAAACGTATTCTGCGGAATGGAAAAGGTTATTAGAGAATCCAACAAAAATGCTGGGTGGGGTTCAAGTCGGTACCATGAATGATGATTAGGTAGGGTGACTAGAAACAGATGTGTTTCTTTTAGTGCAGTCGGGATTTACTTACAGTTTCAGTGGTCTGTATACAGCCGTATACCTATTTCGCCCCTCCGTAAGCCCGCTAAGAGCCAAGTGCGGGATTGCATTTAAAGGTAGCTGCCATTGGATTCGGGGTGGGCGTGGCTAGCATGACGTTAAGACGTCAGGCGTTCACAAGTGGATCTACGGAGGCCCGTAAGGTTAGAGATTACCATTGAAACGGAACACAGAATATTCACTACAGCTCCAGTAGGAGGAGTATACAGACTCACGAAGGGGGCGTGATCACATGTATGAAAAGCGAAACCAGGGATAGCCTTTTTGCGTGGCGATGTATCATTTGTGGCCAGACATCAGTATTTAGGAGAGTACATTCGCCCAGGGTATATTATCGTTAAGGCCGTTCACGTGTGTGGATAATCTGTATACCCATCTCTGCTCTTTCTCATACAAACGTTTTTGTAAGTTTGGTCCAGGGGTCAATTGCTCAATGATGGTCCAAAACATATCGTTTGGTGTGTGGCCATTCTCAATGAAATGATCGGTAAGTCGGGTTGCATTTTTCTTGCAGCGTATAGTGCTGCGATGTTCGCATATCCTTTGTTTTATTTTCCGGGTGGTCATTCCTATGTACCGCTTATTGCAGGTGCACTCGATCAAATACACCACATTGCTACTATTGCAGTTGGTGTGTGAAATCTGCCTCCAGACTTTACCAGGCTCCAGATCTAGTGTTTTGGTATTCTTTGTCAGATGACATACACTACAATCTCCGCAGCGGTAGTGGCCAACTATATCTGGTAAACCCCAGGTCCTGGTTATTGATGGTGTGGTTTGTACTGTTCTAGCTTTTGGTCTAGTGTTCACAAGTGTGTCTTTTAGACTTTGTGACTTCTTAAAAGAGAACAGAGGTTTCTCCCAATGCAGATTTCCGGTGTTCACAATTGCCCAGTGTTTATTTATGCTTCTGGTCACTTTGTTTTATATTGGGTTGAAAGTGGTTACGCATGTCAGAGGTATTTCTTCATTTCTCTCTGTTTTCTCTTCGAGAAGGACGTCTCTAGGCTGATTTCTGTCTCTCTTTTGGCATTTGTTCACTATTTTATTCGGTTATCCACGGTTACTTAATTTTTCGGACAGGTCCTTTGCTTGTTTTTTGTATTCAGATAGTTGGCTGCAGTTTCTACGCAGTCTCAGAAACTGTCCGTAGGGTAGGTTCTCCCTTAGTGGTCGTGGATGGAAACTCTCGAATCTTAATAGGTTATTTTTTGATGTAGGTTTGTAATGAGTTCCTGTTTCAAGGTGATTTCCTTCTTTCTTGATGACCACATCAAGGAACACAATTTCCTGTTTATCATAGCAGTTGGTGAATTTGAGATTGTTATCACAAGTATTGATCCAGGTAATGAACTGATCGAGCTGTTCGACAGGTCCTTGCCAGATTGCCAGGACGTCATCAATATAACGTCTCCAGAAAGTTATATTTTCACAAAAGGGATTTCTCTCATTCAAAATGAATTTGTTTTCGAAGTCGTACACGTACAGACCTGCTATGCTGGGGGCAAAAACGCTTCCCATTGACGTGCCCCCAGTTTGCAGGAATAGGGTGCTCTCAAATTCAAAGTAATTGCGTTTTAGGGCCAATTTTGCACACTCCAGAATGAAGGCTTTAGATGTATGGAAAGGCCAGTCTGCATTTTCCAGGGTGTTACCCAGGACTCGGATGGTATCGTCCTGGGGTATGCTTGTGTACAGACTCTCTATATCAAAACTGAGCAAAATTGTGTTTTCATCAACCTCCAGATTCTGTAATAGATTCAGTAGACTCTTGGTGTCTTGTAGATAAGTGGTTCATTTCTGAACGATAGTCTTCAGAAAAAAATCGCAGAACCTAGAAAGCGGTTCTAGCAGGGACCCAATACCTGAAACGATCGGTCGTCCAGGTGGTGGTAGTCTGCCCTTATGCATTTTCGGAAGGATGTAGAAATAGGGGATTTTGCCTTCGGTGGTACACAGGTAATCTGCTTCCTGTTTGGATATGGTGCCAGAGGTCTCAGCAATTTCAACAAGTTGGAGAATCTCAGCTTTCAGCTCATCTGTAGGGTGAGTGTCCAGCACCTGATAGTTCTTAGTATCGTTCAAAAGTCGGGTACATTCCTCACGGTAGGAGGTCATGTCCATAACCACAAGTCCGCCGCCTTTGTCAGCCGGTTTTATTATAGTGGTTTCACAGTCACGTAGTTCCTTTATTGCTGTTTTTTCTGATTTGCTCAGATTCTGGAACTGCGAGGATGCTTGCATTTTCTCGACATCATTGTAAACCGCTTGTTCAAAAGCTATTAGTTCAACCGGGGTAGTATGTGGGGGAGGCATGAAGGTCGACTTTAACCTTAGTCCACTTTCATTTATTACATCACTTTCCTTGGGTGGTCCCTGCTTTTCAAAAAAAGCCTTAAGTCTTAGCTTCCTGAAGAAACTAGCCAGCTCGCAGTGTAACTGGAATTTATCCAAACGGGCAGTAGGGACGTAGCCAAGTCCCTTGTTTAAAACACATTCTTCTGTAGATGTTAGAGGTCTTGAGGATAGATTGGTGACTAAGGTTTCGCACTGCTCGTGCCTGCCTTGCTCTTCGTTCTGTTGCTCACCGGATCGTCTCCCTCCCAGTGTACTTGGTTGGCCTGTCTGTTTTTTCCTCTTCCCCCTCTGCCCCTGTGAAAAAAAGGAGGCCGAAACTGATTTTGGTGGAATGGGGGAGGTTGAAAATGTGGCTGAAAAGGAGGTTGCCATCCAAACATTTGGAAGTTGGACGCTTGATTAAAAGGGTCTTGAAACATAGGAGCGTTGTATCCAGGCCAAAAATTGCCTTGTCCTCTTCTACCCCCTCTTCCTCGCTGTCTATTAACGCTGGTATTTGACTCATTACTGCTGCCTGATGAGATGCTTGAGGCATCTGAATCGGATGTGACCTACTCTGGTGGTTTGAAATCAGGGTCAGAATACGGATAGGTTTTAACAAACGAGAATCTTTTCAGATCTTTCTGAAATTTGGTGACTTTTTGTTGAGTCAAGTTATCCTTGTATTCAGTCATCTCTTTGTTTATTTCATCAAGTCTCCGTTTATAACCAGTTATTGTTGTCTTGATATGTGTTTCAGTTTTCTGGATATCAATCTGGATAGTCTCTGATAATCTTATAGCCGTTTTCATAATTAACATAATCCAGTCATGTGTGCAATGCCAGGCTATTAAAGCCCAGTCTTTTCGGAATTGGGCATCGTTAAGAAAAATCCATGGAGCGTTTGTCACCAGGAGGCCCTTCGGAGCCATGTTGTTCGAGACATATTCTTTTAGAATGGTACCGTGTAGTATGGTTCTTATGCGTTCCATTTTCATCTCAGTAAGTTTTTCCCAGTCGCCTGTTTGCGATATGGTTTGTGAAATGCTAGCATCTGCAAAACCAGCAATCTTGCCCATGATGGTGTCAATCTCTTCTGTAGAGAAGGTGAGGCCTTGGTTTTCCCCCATGTTGGGAAATATGTGTCTTTAGTCAAATGTCTGAGAAGATTATTATATGGATCAAAGAAGGACTGAAACTCTCGCAGCTGTGCGCTGCCAAGGTATATTACAAACAAAAGTAGAGAGTAAAGGGATTTTATCCACCTCGGTGGACGGAAGGGTACTCCTAATCCCCTGGGTAGGACACTATATAACAAAAGGAGGAGTATCACCATAGATAAGGCTAGAGAGCGATATCGGTGGGATGGAATTCTAATGAAAAAAGAAGAAGTCCTTCTTTGTTTTTAATAAACCCCTCACTCACCGACCTGGTCGGTGACATGCTTCATCATCGGGCCACCTTGACAGCCGAGCGCCATCAAGGTGTGCTGCAACACCTGGGATACAGTGGAGCGGGTATGTGAGTGATGAATGTAAAGAAAAAAGTCAGTGAGTTAAAATTTGTCCTGGTATGGCTTATACAATATTTTATTCTAAGACTACTGGACAAAAGTAAAAACAGTGCGTGTCGATACAGTGATGGTTTTATTCTGACCAAATGTATCTGTGAGGTATGTGTGAGGTCTACATGTTTCAAACCGTCAGGGAAATTACCGGTTTTTCATCAGGACCAAAAATAAAGGTGTTGGGTGGTCAGGGTACACTAACACCCTGCCGTACCTTCAACCCTTTGTTCCCAAATAACAAAATTAGTTATGGGGCAGAGGAAAAAGCAACCCAAAAGTGGTTGCATTAAAAGCAGAAAAAACCTGTGGAGAAAAAGAAATTTACTTTTTAAGTCAAAAAACTAGTTACATGCCTGTAACGTAGTGAAGTGACGGATCTGCTCTTTCTGTGAATCATCCCACATCCAATTAAAGCGAACTACTCAGGTGCGGTGGTTGAGTGTTGTTTAACAGTGAAGATATAGGGTTGATTGTAGACACACCTAACAATATAAGTGTGAGAAGGGAACGAGCAAGGTCTATTGACTATCAGTTCGTTTCGGCAAACTAGTGCGTGCCTAGGAATTTACTCATAATTTTATATTTTTATGGTGCCAGGGATTACCGACGTGCTAAGAGTACAACTTGATCCAAAATAAACTATTCAAAACAGACACAACATAAAACACATATTATAAACAAAGCGTGCTTACTCCTTGTTAGGGGTTTAGAATGCTGCACGGGATTAGAGGGAAGGGATGCCACAGTATAGGAAACGTATTCTGCGGAATGGAAAAGGTTATTAGAGAATCCAACAAAAATGCTGGGTGGGGTTCAGGTCGGTACCATGAATGATGATTAGGTAGGGTGACTAGAAACAGATGTGTTTCTTTTAGTGCAGTCGGGATTTACTTACAGTTTCAGTGGTCTGTATACAGCCGTATACCTATTTCGCCCCTCCGTAAGCCCGCTAAGAGCCAAGTGCGGGATTGCATTTAAAGGTAGCTGCCATTGGATTTGGGGTGGGCGTGGCTAGCATGACGTTAAGACGTCAGGCGTTCACAAGTGGAACTACGGAGGCCCGTAAGGTTAGAGATTACCATAGAAACGGAACACAGAATATTCACTACAGCTCCAGTAGGAGGAGTATACAGACTCACGAAGGGAGCGTGATCACATGTATGAAAAGCGAAACCAGGGATAGCCTTTTTGCGTGGCGATGTATCATTTGTGGCCAGACCTCAGTATTTAGGAGAGTGCATTCGCCCAGGGTATATTATCGTTAAGGCCGTTCACGTGTGTGGATAATCTGTATACCCATCTCTGCTCTTTCTCATACAAACGTTTTTGTAAGTTTGGTCCAGGAGTCAATTGCTCAATGATGGTCCAAAACATATCGTTTGGTGTGTGGCCATTCTCAATGAAATGATCGGTAAGTCGGGTTGCATTTTTCTTGCAGCGTATAGTGCTGCGATGTTCGCATATCCTTTGTTTTATTTTCCGGGTGGTCATTCCTATGTACCGCTTGTTGCAGGTGCACTCGATCAAATACACCACATTGCTACTATTGCAGTTGGTGTGTGAAATCTGCCTCCAGACTTTACCAGGCTCCAGATCTAGTGTTTTGGTATTCTTTGTCAGATGACATACACTACAATCTCCGCAGCGGTAGTGGCCAACTATATCTGGTAAACCCCAGGTCCTGGTTATTGATGGTGTGGTTTGTACTGTTCTAGCTTTTGGTCTAGTGTTCACAAGTGTGTCTTTTAGACTTTGTGACTTCTTAAAAGAGAACAGAGGTTTCTCCCAATGCAGATTTCCGGTGTTCACAATTGCCCAGTGTTTATTTATGCTTCTGGTCACTTTGTTTTATATTGGGTTGAAAGTGGTTACGCATGTCAGAGGTATTTCTTCATTTCTCTCTGTTTTCTCTTCGAGAAGGACGTCTCTATGCTGATTTCTGGCTCTCTTTTGGCATTTGTCCACTATTTTATTCGGTTATCCACGGTTACTTAATTTTTCGGACAGGTCCTTTGCTTGTTTTTTGTATTCAGATAGTTGGCTGCAGTTTCTACGCAGTCTCATAAACTGTCCGTAGGGTAGGTTCTCCCTTAGTGGAGACGTTATATTGATGACGTCCTGGCAATCTGGCAAGGACCTGTCGAACAGCTCGATCAGTTCATTACCTGGATCAATACTTGTGATAACAATCTCAAATTCACCAACTGCTATGATAAACAGGAAATTGTGTTCCTTGATGTGGTCATCAAGAAAGAAGGAAATCACTTGAAACAAGAACTCATTACAAACCTACATCAAAAAATAACCTATTAAGATTTGAGAGTTTCCATCCACGACCACTAAGGGAGAACCTACCCTACGGACAGTTTCTGAGACTGCATAGAAACTGCAGCCAACTATCTGAATACAAAAAACAAGCAAAGGACATGTCCGAAAAATTAAGTAACCGTGGATACCCGAATAAAATAGTGAACAAATACCAAAAGAGAGCCAGAAATCAGCCTAGAGACGTCCTTCTCGAAGAGAAAACAGAGAGAAATGAAGAAATACCTCTGACATGCGTAACCACTTTCAACCCAATATCAAACAAAGTGACTAGAAGCATAAATAAACACTGGGCAATTGTGGACACCGGAAATCTGCATTGGGAGAAACCTCTGTTCTCTTTTAAGAAGTCACAAAGTCTAAAAGACACACTTGTGAACACTAGACCAAAAGCTAGAACAGTACAAACCACACCATCAATAACCAGGACCTGGGGTTTACCAGATATAGTTGGCTACTACCGCTGCGGAGATTGTAGTGTATGTCATCTGACAAAGAATACCAAAACACTAGATCTGGAGCCTGGTAAAGTCTGGAGGCAGATTTCACACACCAACTGCAATAGTAGCAATGTGGTGTATTTGATCGAGTGCACCTGCAATAAGCGGTACATAGGAATGACCACCCGGAAAATAAAACAAAGGATATGCGAACATCGCAGCACTATACGCTGCAAGAAAAATGCAACCCGACTTACCGATCATTTCATTGAGAATGGCCACACACCAAACGATATGTTTTGGACCATCATTGAGCAATTGACCCCTGGACCAAACTTACAAAAACGTTTGTATGAGAAAGAGCAGAGATGGGTGTACAGATTATCCACACACGTGAACGGCCTTAACGATAATATACCCTGGGCGAATGTACTCTCCTAAATACTGATGTCTGGCCACAAATGATACATCGCCACGCAAAAAGGCTATCCCTGGTTTCGCTTTTCATACATGTGATCACGCCCCCTTCGTGAGTCTGTATACTCCTCCTACTGGAGCTGTAGTGAATATTCTGTGTTCCGTTTCTATGGTAATCTCTAACCTCACGGGCCTCCGTAGATCCACTTGTGAACGCCTGACGTCTTAACGTCATGCTAGCCACGCCCACCCCGGATCCAATGGCGGCTACCTTTAAATGCAATCCCGCACTTATCTCTTAGCGGGCGTACGGAGGGGTGAAATAGGTATACGGCTGTATTTAGACCACTGAAACTGTAAGTAAATCCCGACTGCACTAAAAGAAACACATCTGTTTCTAGTCACCCTACCTAATCATCATTCATGGTACCGACCTGAACCCCACCCAGAATTTTTGTTGGATTCTCTAATACCCTTTTCCATTCCGCAGAATACGTTTCCTATACTGTGGCATCCCTTCCCTCTAATGCCGTGCAGCATTCTAAACCCCTAACAAGGAGTAAGCACGCTTTGTTTATAATATGTGTTTTATGTTGTGTCTGTTTTGTATTGTTTATTTTGGATCAAGTTGTACTCTTAGCACGTTGGTAATCCCTGGCACCATAAAAATATAAAATTATGAGTAAATTCCTAGGCACGCACTAGTTTGCCGAAACGAACTGATAGTCAATAGACCTTGCTCGTTCCCTTCTCACACTTATATTGAGAGGTGTGTCTACAATCAACCCTATATCTTCACTGTTAAACAACACTCAACCACCGCACCTGAATAGTTCGCTTTAATTGGATGTGGGATGATTCACAGAAAGAGCAGATCCGTCACTTCACTACGTTACAGGCATGTAACTAGTTTTTTGACTTAAAAAGTAAATTTCTTTTTCTCCACAGGTTTTTTCTGCTTTTAATGCAACCACTTTTGGGTTGCTTTTTCCTCTGCCCCATAACTAATTTTGTTATTTGGGAACAAAGGGTTGAAGGTACGGCAGGGTGTTAGTGTACCCTGACCACCCAACACCTTTATTTTTGGTCCTGATGAAAAACCGGTAATTTCCCTGACGGTTTGAAACATGTAGACCTCACACATACCTCACAGATACATTTGGTCAGAATAAAACCATCACTGTATCGACACGCACTGTTTTTACTTTTGTCCAATTGTCTTAGAATAAAATATTGTATAAGCCATACCAGGACAAATTTTAACTCACTGACTTTTTTCTTTACATTCATCACTCACATACCCGCTCCACTGTATCCCAGGTGTTGCAGCACACCTTGATGGCACTCGGCTGTCAAAGTGGCCCCGATGATGAAGCATGTCACCGACCAGGTCGGTGAGTGAGGGGTTTATTAAAAAAAAAGAAGGACTTCTTCTTTTTTCATTAGAATTCCATCCCACCGATATCGCTCTCTAGCCTTATCTATGGTGACACTCCTCCTTTTGTTATATAGTGTCCTACCCAGGGGATTAGGAGTACCCTTCCGTCCACCGAGGTGGATAAAATCCCTTTACTCTCTACTTTTGTTTGTAATATCCTACGGTATACCACCAAACAGTTATCTGTACCCCGATGCCATATGGACATTTTTAAAAAGAAACTCTGCAGACCGCATAATATTTCGCCATAACCAGTTTGAGGACAACGCATAATATACATGTGGAGCACATTGTCTGTTTCATTTATATCAAAGATGCCGTGGTGTAGACTTTAAAGCATTTTAAAAATGTATTCAGCAGATTTAAACACAAATGATGCTCTTGTAACAAGGTTTGTGATGAGAGAATTACGCAGATTAAAAAGAGGCGGTGTAAATAAGAGACCATTGCAAAATTTTATTTCATTCACTCATAATATACGTGTTCGCTATATTTATGATAACTAGCAGGCCTCGGCAGGGTCTTTTTAAGAGTGCATTTGTACCAAACATTTTACCCTGTTTTTCTATTTCTATTTAGGGGGTTTTGTAAAGCGCTTGGTGACGCACAGCGGCGTGTCCCCGCGCTGAGGAGCTGATGCTTACGGGAAACTACCAGAGCAGAATAACTTACTGGGTGAATAGTACAGTTTTGAGCTTAGCTCTGAAAAGTGATTCTGATGGTTCTAGGCGCAAAGCCATGGGTAGTTATTCCATCTAGATGCTGCCAGGTACCTAAAGGATCTGCCGCCCATCCGTGGTTTGGACACCTTGGGACTGGACAGGAGCCCCGTGCCGGAAGATCTAAGGGAGCGGGACGGCTCGTAAGGTGTCAGCAGTCCTTTCAGAGGGAGGGGAGACCTCCCATTGATAATCCGATGGCAAGTACATAGTGCTTTAAAATCTACCCTGCTTCTAACCAGAAGCCAGTGCAGGGACCGGAGAGCCGCTATAGAGGCAGCTCTTCTGGGTAGTCTGAGCACTAGTCGGGCAGCAGCGTTCTGTAAGACCTGTAAGCGGCTCAGATTCTTCTCCAAAGTCCCTAAATAGAGAAGGTTGCCATAGTCCATCTTAGATGTGACTAGTGCATGCACCAGGGTTTGACGGGCTTTAATCGGTAAGAACTTCAATACCTTCCTGAGGTTTTTGAGTGTCCCGAAGCATGATCCAACCACCCGATTAATCTGAGGACCAAAGGTCAAGTCGGTATCAAACCAGATACCCAGGTTCTTTGCTTTTTGGCAAGGGGTAGGTGTTGGACCTAGGCATGGCGGCCACCATGCCGACGTCCACGCCGCCTGGTCTCCCCCCACGACCAGCACCTCGGTCTTGCCTCCGTTGAGCTTGAGGCAATTGGCGGACATCCAGGCAGCTAGGTCTTGCATGCATGCTCTGAAGATGTCCACCGAGAGACCGGGCGCACGCGACAGGGAGATGACCAGCTGCGTGTCGTCGGCGTATGACACCATGCGGAGGCCGTGACTCTCTACTATGGTGGCAACCGGGGCAACATAAAGATTGAAGAGAGTTGGACTCAGGGACGAGCCCTGCGGCACCCCCTGGTCCAAAGAAACTCGCTCCGAGTAGTAGTCACCTTGCCTCACTTGGAAGCCTCGGCCAGCTAGAAATGAGTGGATCCATTTCAACGCTGCCCCTCTCACCCCTCCTTTGCTCAGACACTGTAGCAAGATGGAATGTGCTACAGTGTCGAACGCAGCGCTGAGGTCTAAGAGAATTAAGGCCATGGTTTGGCCCTCGTCAGCACCCTGCCTGAGGGTTTCAGTAGCCCTGAGAAGGGCAGACTCCGTGGAGTGACGAGGTCGAAACCCGAATTGGGTAGGATGAAGAAGGTTGTTCTCCTTCACAAATTTCATTAGCTGTTTGTTTACCACCTTCTCCGCTACCTTAGAAAAATAAGGCAGCAGGGAGATGGGACGCAAGTTGTCCAGCGTCTCAAAGCTTATGTTGGGCTTCTTGCGGAGGGGGAGCACCACAGCCTGTTTCCAGTCCTCTGGTATGGAGCTGGACCGGAAAGAGACATCCAGCAGGTGCCTAATGTAGGGTTCAAGTGTCTTCAGGCTGTCCCCCAACCTTTTTGGGGAGGCGGGATCACGAGGGGAGCCTGATTTTACTGATCTACATATTTTACCTAGATCCTCGGGTGTGGGGGTAGTGAAATTGAGTAGCAGGTTTTGACCAACTTCCTCTTTTACTGAGTCTGCTGGCTCTTCCACTACTGGTGGTATAGCGGGAAAAGCAGAATAAATCTTAGACACTTTGTCCCCAAAGTAGTTGGCAATGCGATTGCATGCTGCTACCGAGTGATCTTCGGCTAGAGAGGAGGTTTTCGGGATGGCCAGGGATTTATATATACTAAATAATTCCCTAGCAGAGTTCTCTGCCCCCTGGATTCTGTCTGCGTAATATGTGGCTTTCTCTATCTGGATCTTATTATGATAGACGCGTCTCTTAGCGAGATAGCCCTCTTTCAACTGGTCGTCATATGCCATTCTCCACTGTCTTTCTGCTCGTTTACAGTCCTTTTTGGCACAGCGCAGCGCCTCGCTGAACCAGGGAGCAGATCTTTGTCTACGGGCTCCCGTTATTCACCGGCCCAGTGGGGCCGTACAGTCCAGGGCAGCCGTGATGCGGTGGTTGAGCAATTTATTTGCCGTAACCACGTCATTGCCTCCTGGGGGCCCCTCCGCGGTCAGAGCCTTGTTAAACTCTGGCAGGGAGAATCTTGCCCACCTGCGTCGATGATAATTAAGTGGGGTGGGGGCAGTGGCTTTGTGTTTGGGCAGATAGATTACAAATGGAACAAAAAAATGATCGGTCCAGGGCAGGGGCACTGGGGAAGCAACTGAGACATCCTCCTAGTTGGCAAATATTGGATCTAACAGATGCCCGTGATTATGTCTAGGGAGCTGCCCCTTTAGCTCTAGCTGTAGGGTGTGGAGTTCTTGACGGAACTCCATTGCTCCTTTATCTGATAAATCTTCCCAGTGTGTGTTTAAGTCTCCAAGTAACAGAAACATATCCCTCCTCATCGCTGTTTCTGTGACACACTCTAAAAGATTGCCTTTAAACCTGGACATAGGTCCTGGTGGACGATAGATTAAGAGTCCCTTTACAGTCGTGCTCCCATCGATCTTTATGGTGAAGACACCCGCCTCGCATCCCACCAGAAGAACTGGTTCCAGTTTCCAGGCCCATTGCTGTTTAAAGCCAATCGCTATTCCTCCCCCTCTGCCTTCAGGTCTATCCAGACGCACCATCTGGTAATCATCTGGTAATGCCTGAATAATATCGGGATCAGAGTTGGCATCCAACCAAGTTTCTGTGATGAACAACAGATCTGGTTGTTTATCCGTAAGGAGATCATATACATTGTGCTTGTGACAGCTAAGCGACCTCACATTGATCAGACCGCAGGACAGCAAGGAGCAGCTAGCCCTGGAGTCTGCTAACACTGTGTTGAAACGGAATTGGCAGTGTCTACACCCTTCGTTCTCCCCGACCCTTATACTATGGTGGCCAAGCATACATGCATAGGAGGAAAGACTTACTAAATCACTCCTGCTCCATGTGATTCGACTGTCAGGACCAGGGATCGTGGCCCTGGGCCGTGTCCGGTCACGGACGGGTGCAGACGGGCTTGGCTTAGGCACGGCTTTGGTGCGCATCCGGCGCGCCCGCTGCGCCAGCCCGCTGCGCCGTCTGGCCGTGATACACATTATATAGGGGGTGAGGAGGGTGGGAGGCCGGCGCGACTAGAGCGCACCCCCAGCCACTCCTAAAATGGCGCCCACCGCCGCCAACACCGATTCACAGAAAACGGCTGGGCGAGGCAGGGAAAAGGAATTGAAGCGTGTGGAGAAATGTCAGTGTACCTGAATTAATTTCCAATTTAAAAAGTCAATTTAACCCTGTGATATATATTTATCTAAATAAAATGCATGAAAAATGTCTTTAACTTTTCGTGTCGGTCTGACTTTTTTTGGCACCACGTGGCTATGTTAAAGCGCAGCTGTTTATATTCAGCCAGAAATGCGTAGAGAGGATTTTGTCCGTATATGGGCCTAAAGGCAGGGGGCTGCAAAAAAAATTCATGAATGAATGAAAAAAAAGGGTCTAACTTCACTTAAGGGATGACTTTTTTCAGTACCACGTGGCCATGTTAAAGCGCAGCTGTTCAAATAATTCAGAAATGCTTAGAGAGGATTTCAAAAAGGGGGTGGGGTCGCACACCACTCACTCACCAGCGGGGTCGCCCCAAAGGACTATGGTCAGTGTAGTTTAGTATTCCGCGATGTATCCATCTTCGCCATCCCTGGACACGTGTTTCGGGGTATTTACCCCTCATCAGCAGGGAATAGGCCATCTTCTTATCTTCTGGGGTTGCCGGTGGCTGCCAAATATTGCCAGGTCTAGTACCACACGGGCGCGCGGGTGCGGGGTCCCAGGCTCGTCAGCCCGCTTAAACATTTCAAAAAGTGGGTGGGGTCGCACACCACTCACTCACCAGCGGGATCGCCCCTAAGGACTATGGTCAGTGTAGTTTAGTATTCCGCGATGTATCCATCTTCGCCATCCCTGGACACGTGTTTCGGGGTATTTACCCCTCATCAGCAGGGAATAGACCATCTTCTTATCTTCTGGGGTTGCCGGTGGCTGCCAAATATTGCCAGGTCTAGTACCACACGGGCGCGCGGGTGCGGGGTCCCAGGCTCGTCAGCCCGCTTAAACATTTCAAAAAGGGGGTGGGGTCGCACACCACTCACTCACCAGCGGGATCGCCCCTAAGGACTATGGTCAGTGTAGTTTAGTATTCCGCGATGTATCCATCTTCGCCATCCCTGGACACGTGTTTCGGGGTATTTACCCCTCATCAGCAGGGAATAGGCCATCTTCTTATCTTCTGGGGTTGCCGGTGGCTGCCAAATATTGCCAGGTCTAATACCACACGGGCGCGCGGGTGCGGGGTCCCAGGCTCGTCAGCCCGCTTAAACATTTCAAAAAGGGGGTGGGGTCGCACACCGGCACCACCGGCACCGGCAACCCCAGAAGATAAGAAGATGGCCTATTCCCTGCTGATGAGGGGTAAATACCCCGAAACACGTGTCCAGGGATGGCGAAGATGGATACATCGCGGAATACTAAACTACACTGACCATAGTCCTTAGGGGCGATCCCGCTGGTGAGTGAGTGGTGTGCGACCCCACCCCCTTTTTGAAATGTTTAAGCGGGCTGACGAGCCTGGGACCCCGCACCCGCGCGCCCGTGTGGTACTAGACCTGGCAATATTTGGCAGCCACCGGCAACCCCAGAAGATAAGAAGATGGCCTATTCCCTGCTGATGAGGGGTAAATACCCCGAAACACGTGTCCAGGGATGGCGAAGATGGATACATCGCGGAATACTAAACTACACTGACCATAGTCCTTAGGGGCGATCCCGCTGGTGAGTGAGTGGTGTGCGACCCCACCCCCTTTTTGAAATGTTTAAGCGGGCTGACGAGCCTGGGACCCCGCACCTGCGCGCCCGTGTGGTACTAGACCTGGCAATATTTGGCAGCCACCGGCAACCCCAGAAGATAAGAAGATGGCCTATTCCCTGCTGATGAGGGATAAATACCCCGAAACACGTGTCCAGGGATGGCGAAGATGGATACATCGCGGAATACTAAACTACACTGACCATAGTCCTTAGGGGCGATCCCGCTGGTGAGTGAGTGGTGTGCGACCCCACCCCCTTTTTGAAATGTTTAAGCGGGCTGACGAGCCTGGGACCCCGCACCCGCGCGCCCGTGTGGTACTAGACCTGGCAATATTTGGCAGCCACCGGCAACCCCAGAAGATAAGAAGATGGCCTATTCCCTGCTGATGAGGGGTAAATACCCCGAAACACGTGTCCAGGGATGGCGAAGATGGATACATCGCAGAATACTAAACTACACTGACCATAGTCCTTAGGGGCGATCCCGCTGGTGAGTGAGTGGTGTGCGACCCCACCCCCTTTTTGAAATGTTTAAGCGGGCTGACGAGCCTGGGACCCCGCACCCGCGCGCCCGTGTGGTACTAGACCTGGCAATATTTGGCAGCCACCGGCAACCCCAGAAGATAAGAAGATGGTCTATTCCCTGCTGATGAGGGGTAAATACCCCGAAACACGTGTCCAGGGATGGCGAAGATGGATACATCGCGGAATACTAAACTACACTGACCATAGTCCTTAGGGGCGATCCCGCTGGTGAGTGAGTGGTGTGCGACCCCACCCCCTTTTTGAAATGCTTAGAGAGGATATTGTTCATATAGGGGTCTAGAGTGTTAGAGGGGTGTACAGTTTAATTGTTAACACATGAAGACACACGTAGCATTGTGAATTGTGGCGGGAAACTGCCAGTTTTTAGATATAAAACGTGAGGTCTGTGAGAACATTCCAGCTGAAGCTGTCAGGAAAGCTATGACGCTCAAACCAACGGTGACTCCTTCATTCTTCCACCACGTCAGGCACTTGAAAAGTTGAATAACCTGAATGATTTCAGCCCTTGCCGACTGAGCACAGCTTTCACTTAAGAACATCATGTCTTAGTACCAAGAATTGTTGGTAAGAAGTGTCTTGTTGTTTTTTATTTAAGTCTCTAGCTCCTTTGAATATGCGCGTCTAATAGGATTCTCTCTCAAAGGTTAAATGCTTTTTTATCAGGGAGGTCAGCTTTACCGGCCCAGGCTGTCAATGTAAGACGAATGAAACTCGAGCCCCGGGCAATGTTCTAACATGTGGTTCTAATTAAGTCTTTTGCTTCTCTGTCAAAAGGGTTTTTAGTAATGTTATAGGAGCTGGCGTTTTAAGCAGTAGGTAAAATGATGTGCTACGTGTTGTGTTTAGAATTTGCACTAGCCCATACCTCAAAGACTTTCTGCGCATTGATCCGTGTTTTTAAGTCGATGACTAGTCTACCTACTTGTTTTTACCGGTCATCATTTAATAACCTCACAGTGGTCTTAAATAATGTCACTGTATATCCTGGGGCAAGTATGCCCGGTCAAGCTGTGGCTTGAAAAGCGGCTAATTTGACAACTGAGGTCAGGGTCTCTTTCAGCTGGTGTGTGTGTGTGCGTACTTGTCTGTTTGCATGAGAGTGTAATTATGTATAGCTGAGCTTTCAATTAATATAATTTAAACCAATATAGGAAATGTGTTACAGGTGTTTGCATTTTGTCTACACAGGCTGTGGCCAAAGCGGAGCTTTTATTCAACACAGTGCTTGAAGGCCCTAATCCTATCGCATCCAGTCAAATTTGTGACTTCAGTACACAGGATGGTGAGAATTAATTCACTTTTCTAGTAGTATTTTGTACTGCAGAGAGTGTGTGTGTGTGGTGTGTGAGGTGGGTGTGTGAGGTGTGTGTGTGTGGTGTGTGTGTGTGGTGTGTGTGTGGTGCGTGTGTGGTGTGTGTGCGCATTCACTCTCAGAGTCTAGTTTTAGCGCTGATGACTATTGAGGATGCTTCAGACTGTTCATTGCTTGCATTAAAATTGTGTTTTTGCGTTTTTATTTAACCGACCAACTGACGCCTGATACATTCGAGTACACGACGACCGGTTGTACAGAGGAGTTCAAGGCTGCCGGCTGGTGATCTGAAAAGCAAAGGTCAGAAGCGCAAAGAAGCCCTTGAAACCGCGTGATTCACTCTACGGAGGTCGAACCAACGCATTTACTCTTTATCGAAAGGACTCTGGTGATGAAAATATTTTTTACTATGATTTTACCAGCTTACACCCTTTTGTAAACAAGACAAAAGTCTACCCTGTAGGACATCCTTAGATCCTTTATAAAGATTTTGGAGACCCCCAAAGGTATTTCGGTCTAATCAGATGTAGAATTCAACCGCCTAGAGGACTTTTTTTTCCGGTGCTTTCTTACAGATTTGAGGGGAAACTACTATTTACCCTGTGCTGCTACTGCACAGAAGCCAGACAGACCTCGCAGTGCGATCACTCTGATGCTGAACGTGCTCTGACCGTCACCTGGTGCACTGTAGAAGTGGATGTAGCTCTGACAAAAGGCTATGTGATAAATTGCATTTATGAGATATGGCATTTTGAAAATGTTTCTCATGGTTTGTTCACCGACTACATCAATTTGCACCTTAGAGACAAACACAAAGCTTCGGGTTATCCCCAGTGATGCACCGATAATGAGGAGAAACAGAAGTACAGAAGGGAATATTTTCAGAAAGAGGGTATTCATTTGCGCTCTAATAAAATCCATGTGAACCCCACTAAAAGACAGATTGCTAAACTGTTTCTCAATTCTCTACGGGGAAAACTGGGGCAGGGAGAAGACCGTTCAGAAACTACTCTAGTGACTCAGCCGGATGAATTTGATAAGTACTTTTTTACTACCTACTGCGAGGTGTCATCTTGCGAATTCATAGATGATGATACCGCTTGTGTGTGTTGGCGGTATACCAAAGACTATTAAACGCCTTCATGCAACGCTAACATTTGTATTGCCAGTTTTACCATCGCTTATGCTAGATTAGAGTTGTACAAGCTCCTGGAGTTGCTTCAAGACCAATGTCTTTACCACGACACAGACTCTGTGATTTTCGTGAGCAAAGAGGGTGATGTTAACCCCCCGTTGGGTGACTATCTGGGGGAACTCACTAGCGAAACACCTTCTGATGAACACATCACAGAGTTTGTCTCCGTCAGACCCAAAACCTACGGTTACCGCTTATCAGGCAGTAAAATCTGCTTGAAGGTGAAGGGGATCACCCTCAATGTTCAGAACCGTGAAAAAGTTAATTTTCAAAGCTTAAAAGAGCTGGTCACTCAATATGCTAGGCACACCGAAAGAGGTGAATGTGTTCCAGAAGATGAGAGCTTAGTAGTGCCACACCCCTGCATTGTAAGAATTAAAAAACGTTGGGATATTGAGACACGCCCTCTTCGAAAAACGTTGATTTGTATATGATAAGCGCATTCTTAAAGATGACTCTAAAACCCTGCCCTATGGCTTTTAAGAGTCATCCTGCCTCTGTGTAAACACGGTCTAGCGAGAATAGATTTTCTGCTTTGGGGTGTATAGTTTATTAAAGGTTGTTCAAAGTATGGAAATTAGATTACAACATCGGTTCTCATGCATCCTGGCAGGTCCTTCCAATTCTGGTAAAAGTTATTTTGTAAAAAAACTTTTGGAAAATGCTCATCAAATGATGACCCAGCCACCCACCAACATAGTGTGGGCCTATTCCTGTTGGTAGCGGCTCTATCAAGAACTCTCGCAAAAGCTTCCACACCTCAAATATGTCCAGATACTCCCCAACACCTTAAATGATGACATTTTATTTCCACCCTCTAGTGTTAATATGTTAATTGTAGATGATCTAATGGCCTCTGCTTGCGCTAGCGATGAAATTGAAAAATCGTTTACTCAGTATTTTCACCATCGGAATCTTAGCATTTTATACATTGTGCAAAATCAGTTCTGCCAAGGTAAAAACTCACGAACCATCGTTCTGAACACCAAGTCCATGGTGCTTTTCAAAAAACCCTGAGACAAGCTTTAAATAACTACTCTAGCCAGACAGATGTACCCGGGTCGCTCTAGTTTCTTTCTAGAAGCCTTTGAGGATGCCACTCAGAGCCCCTATGGGTATCTTTTTGTAGATTTAAACACCAGAACGCTGGAGGATTACAGATTAAGGACCGGGCTTTTCCCACCGGATCTTCCTGTTGCTTATAAAAGTATAACCGTCTATAAAGGAAGATAAATAGAAAGCATCTCCCCAGTTAAGAGCGCCAACACTCTCATGACCATGTCCAGCCGGATAGCGCGCAATCTCACTCTTTTAAGACTGTTGATCTCATCATCCCCATAACAAAGGAAAGCTCTTCTATGCTTGGCGTCTGACGATTTAGTAGCAGTGATTTCGGAGATAGCCCTAAATATCTTGAAGGGTAATATTCCTCTGAGTCCTCAGCAGTGCTTAAAAGGAAAGGTAATCTTGTTAAAAAACTGAGCAATAAAAGGATCTCTTTTAAAACTAAAAAAAAGTCTTGTCTAGCAGTCTGAGAGCTTCATAGGGTCGCTGCTAGGCATTGCTATTCCACTTGTCTCAGGCCTGCTGTGCCGTGGGTGATGGCGCACATTGAAAAATGTATCCCGTTCCTAAACATCAGTTAGACAGAATGTGAAGTCCTCCAAGCGCAGATACTGACATTAGAAAATCAGCCACTGATCTGTTGGACGTCGAGATGCGTGAAATTCTTCAGCGTAGCGATTTACCGGTGCACGAAAAGGCAAAGCTTTATACCGCTATCCTTCAAAAGTATCTGAACTTTTTCCATCATGGTAAAATGGAAAAAGAGGGCCTGACTTTATTCATGCCTGAAACTCAAGAACTAACCGTTTCTCCCATCAGAGAACCAGAATCGCCAGCCTTTAATCTCGTTAATGAAGTCCTTGACAATGTTAACCCCCGGCACAAAAAGAAAGCCAAATTACTTCTTAATAAAATTCATCAAAATAAAGACATCGCTTTCTGGAATGATAAGGGGGAACTTCTTTATGAAGGTAATGTTATACGCGATTCAAACCTGCACGATTTGGTCAGAGGCGCCACCCAAACACACTCTTTCGCTAATAATAAAGTACCTGTCGGTTGGGATGCCTTCATGCAGAGCCTAGCAGAACTGAACATTCCGACATCAGTGCTAGGCAACGGTGGTCATCATATCTACTTAGAAGATTTAAAGAACAACGCCATTGCACCTTTTGTTATACCTTCTCCCCCTGCATCACCATTTTCACATGCCCCTCATAGAGCACCCTTGCATGCCTACCAAGTTACCGGTGATAATGCTCATGACCCCATAACAACCCCCGTCCAAGCACTCCCGCCAAAAAAAAGAAAACTATTCAAGACATTGCCTTGGTTGTCTGAATAGCACCCTGGATTTATAATAGAGATCTGTGTTTATTACTATGGTAACTAAATATTGTTGTATGTAGCTACCTCATTTTTATCAAACCTTGTAGTTTAGTATGATTTTATGCCTGGTGGCCTTACCGCGTATTACTGGGTGCTGATAATATGCTTTTTGGTTTCTTAATTTTTTATGTACCTCATTTTGTGATTGCTGTTGATACTGTGATTTATATGGCACATAGCATATTGTATTTCATAACTACCAATACCTCATTAACCAAAAGCTGGAATATGTGTTTTCTATACATTATAATTGTATTATAGCTATTGTGATTACGCTGCTTGTAATCCTCTTTGTTCTATGCATTTTATAGTAATTTTTTTTTAATGTTCCTATGTTGCTAATAACTATATACATGCTTGTCCATTAAATGCGCATTTTTCACCCAATGCAGTCACATTTCCAATGTGCCACACGATCTGTACTACCCATCAAAGGTCTTTCTTCACTTTTTATCGCGTAGATACCGAGCACCGGATTGCTCAGTATAGCGGTTATCCATTAGTAAGTCTGCCCGTCCTAGGCCTGACACATTTTTGGCGGGAAAATTACTGTACTTAACTCCCACCCCCAGCAGGGCTAATTGTCACTGTGCCTCACAAGGCTGACGGAAGCAGCCTTGCTACTCGAAAAGGCGGAGTGATGTCCGTCAGGATATTTATCTACATTCTGGTAAGAAACTGCATTATTAGGCCCCATGAAATCATTTTAGTTATAATTTATATAGTCCAATTCCACCAACTATGTATACCCGTCCCCACAGGTTACAGTGCATTGTCACTGGTTAACATGTACCAAAGGGATCCCCCCGCTGCGGCTGTAGCACAGTACGCCCTGAGCCCATCTGGTCGCATTCCAATCATTTTACTGGTAGTTTTTCCTCATATTGAGGTAATATCCTTGATTTGAAACATCGCATCCGATTGAGTCTTGCTGTATTTTGAGTGAGTTTTCTAACTTCATCATTCTCCTTCCTCACATATCAGTACCCGGACGGGTGCTCATGTGAATAACTGCTTTTCTTTTATTTTTCCACGTGTGGCACACAATTCACGAGACTGCCCAGTTACATCCTCAGGTACCTTCTTATTACCTTCTTATTACATGACATTTTCACATATTTCTTGCTTTTGTGCTGGTATATGGGCCTAATGCCTTGTATTTTCTTCATTAGATGTCCCTTCATCGCTAGTCCTGAAGAGACCCTACACTGATTATAGGGTCGAAACGCCGTCGACACACAGAAGCAGCGAACCATTACACAGCACATGTCATTGCATATTGCTGCTGTCTACATAGAGATTATTCCTGTTAATGGTCGGCTTGACACAAGGTCCAAAATTACACTCCGCCTTGCTTGCTGTAGTAGCACATGGCAGTTTTGTTGTCGGTGAACACTTGAACTAGCCTCCCCTTGATGGAAGGCAAGAAGGCTTTTAGTTCCAGTCAGATCGCTTGAATTCAAACAGGTTTTTATGGAGCCGAACCTCCACCAGAGATCAGAGTCATCTGATCACCACCTCCCCAGTTAGCTGCCTGGGTGGGAAAGGGAGAGGGTTCTGCCCTTGATCCAATCGTGGTCTCTTAGCCACCACTGCAGGTCTTTCGCAGTGCCCTTCGAAACCTAAACCAGGTCGGCAAGATTTCCTTAATGCTGTGCCCATTGAAACTTCAAGTTCCACTGCAGAGCCCGCATGTGCCTCATGCATGGCTCACTAGCAGGATGCAGGAGGCCATGAGGCCTAACAGCCTCAGAGTTATTCTCACCGAAATCCAGGCAGGACCTGAGTTAGGGTGAGCATCCTGAACTTCTCCTTTTTCAGGAAATGGTGGAGGACTCTGAGGTCTAGGATAGGACGAAGGCCTCCGTCCTTTTTGGGGACCAGAAAATAGCGGGAATAACAACCACAGCCTGTTTCTGGCCCAGTATTCCATACTATAGCTCCCTTGGCCATGAGAGTCTTGACTCCCTCATGGAGAAAGGCAAGGTGATCCTCCATCAGACAATCGTACACCGGAGGCATAGATGGAGGGGTAGTCTTGAAGGGGAGGGAGTAGCTCCTTCGGACTATTTGCAAACCCCACCTGTCTGATGTGATGTTCTGCCAGTGGTGGAGATGATGGTGTACTCTGCCACCGGCTGGCCATAAATGATCCTGTGGAATCGGACTGCAAAGGTTATGTGGTGTAGGAAGGGATCGTGGCTTGGCTCGACTTCTGGCCTCCCGACCCACGGGGTTGGGGTGAACCACGCCCACGGCTGCAGAGGCTGCTGAGCTTACGGGGCCCTCTGGCTGGAATAGGGTTGGTGCAGTTGGTAGCCCCTTCCATAGCAGCGAAATGAGCAATGTCAAGGGAGTTGTGGTGAGGCCCAAGGACTTGGCTGTGGCCCACGAGTTCTTGAAACGATTAAGGGTGGCATCTGCTTTGTCTCATAAGAGACGGGAGCCATTGAAGGGCATATCCATGAGCTTAGCTTGGACATCCCACAAAAAACCAGACGTTCTCAGCAAGGCTGGCGACGAACGCCCGCCGTCGTGGAAATTCCTCTGCCCAGCTTGACGTGTCCAAGCCACATCTGATGGTGAACTTTGCTGCAGCTCTCCAGTCTGAAATAGCTTGGTAGATTAGAGCCCTGTCCTCTTCCGAGACACTAGGCAGCACTAGTGCAACTGTGTCCCATATCGAATGGGAATAACAGCCCAAAAGTCATGCAGTGTTCACCGACCACAATGCCAGACTGGCAGAGGAGAACATTTTCTTTCCAAAACTCTCCAGTCTCTTGGATTCTCTGCCTGGGAATGTGGAAGGGAACGCACCACAGGAAGTGGCCACAGGAAGCAGAAGCCGGACCACTAAGCTTTGTGGGGTGGGGTGGGGTGGGGTGGATGGTGAGGATCACTGAGTCGCCCAGGACAGGGCGATGGCGGCGGGCAATCGTTCTATTCACAGAAGCACCTGTGCTGGGTTTGGACCAGATGCCCAGAAGGACGTTCAATAAGGCCTCATTAAAGGGTTCCGAGCTGGAGACCCGAGGCTGCAGGATCTCTGTCAAGACGTTAAGTCTTGACCACCATCGTAGGGAGCTGCAGGTCAAGGACCTCTGCAGCTCTACACACAACCATAGCAAATGATGCCCCCTCCTCCTTAGCCAGGATAGGTGAAGACAGCATACCAGAGGCTGGGAAGGTGTCGAAACCACTAGCATCACCCAGCTACTTGTACTAGTCCATATTTTGTGGGTGTGGGATTTCAAGGGGAACCTGCTCCCCCTCCCAATCCTCTTCATCCATCCCTAACCCTTTAGAATCGTGCAGGTTTAATGGCAGGGAGTCGTGCATAGGACGCTCGACCGGCTTCATGGTGTCGGGAATGAGAATCGGGGAGGCGCTGGCAGTGGGCGCCGGCGGCCTCAGCGTCAGACGCGGTGCCGAGGAAGATCACTGTGGAGGTCCAATCGGAGACAGTGGCAGCGGGGCCGGAGCCGCAGGTGTGGGACCCACGGGGACCCCTCCATCATCCGAGCCTGAGGGGCCTGAAGGCATGCCAGCAGGGTCAGGACGCCCAAATATGGCTCACATCACGTCATAGTATTCCTTAAGCTGGGCGGGTGTCACTCTCGGACCCAGAAAGGCAGTGAAACGCGGAGCTGACCCAGGCACCCAATCCCCAGAGAGGGGCCTTGATCGCCGAGGTTCCTCCGCCACCTCATGAGGCAGGCGGGGTGAAGTCTAAGCACGCTTCGACTTATTGCGTTTTTTGGGGTGCCTCTTACCTGAATTAAATGAAGAGGACTTCGATTCACCAGAGCGGTGATCGGATCTTTTTCACGACTGAGACCTGGACATGGATTGAGACGGATGCCTCGACCTCTGCGGTGCAGGATGCCGGGCCGCGAGCAGCTCCCTCAAAGCCTTCGGAGCCTTAGCCCGGCAGTCGGAGCAGGACTTTGCGTTGTGGTCGCCCTCCAGGCACCAAAAACACACTAAGAGGGGACCCGTGACCAACATGGTGCGGTGACATACACCACACGGCTTGAACCCCAAGGTCTTCTTACTTGACATTCCTATACTCCATAAGAAGTCAACAAAAAGGCGAATAAAGTCTGTCAAAAAATGACAGGGAGTAGCTCTCTTCAACGGATAGGCCCTGGCTGGCGCGGAAAGAAAAGAACTGACGTTAGCACACCGTAGTGGCGGTTATATCGGCAATGCGGACGTCAAGACGAACAATCACCATGCAGAGTCGACTTACGCCACCTACCGGCACGCAGGGATACTGCTAAGACAAATCTTCCGGATCCAGCCGGACGCCTGGAAGTTCAAAGGTAAGGAATCTGCGACTAGATGTCCTTATCAGAGGTCCTGGAGAACAGAACGGCCAAAGAAGCCGTCTCTCCGGACTTGGCTGTTCAGGCAGTAGTGTCTCGTAAACGTGTGCAGCGATGCCCACATAGCTGCCTGACAGATGTCATTTAGGAGGTCTCCTCGCCCCAAAGCAGTAGTATCTGTCGTCGCCATGGTGGATTGGGCGCACAGCGCCACTGGAGGCTCTTCTTAGCCAAAGAATAGCAGACTTTGATGCACAAAATTACCCACCTGGAGATGGTCTGTTTGTGCACAGCCCGACCTTTCTTAGCGCCCATGTAACCCAGAAAGAGTTGGTCTTCCACCCGGAATTGTTTTGTGTGACCCAAATAGAAAGAAAGTGTATGTTTTGGATCCAGACAGTGGAGCCTCTCTTCCTCTTTTGAAGGATGAGGAGGCAGAGAAAAGGTGGGTAAAGTGATGGTTTGGCCAATGTGGAAAGAAGTATCCACCATGGGAAGAAAAGAAGGTTTAGTTCTAAGGACGACCTTGTCCGGATGGAAAGCCAGAAAGAGAGGCTTGGAAGACAGAGCTTATAGCTCACTCACCCTGCGTGCATAGGTGATGGCCACGAGAAAAGCAGTTTTCAAAGTGAGAAGGTCTTAGAGGACAATTATTTAGTGGCTTAAAGGGAGCGCACATAAGAAATGTCAGAACCAAGTTCAAGTCCCACTGGGGCATTACGAAGGGAACAAGAGGAAAAAGATGAGTAATGCCCTTAAGAAATCTATTTACAACAGGGAACTTGAACAGAGAAGGATGTTGAGGGAGCCTAAGGGAGGCTGAAATGGCCAAAAGGTACCCCTTAAGAGTGCCCAGAGCAGAGCCCTCCTGGGCCAAAGATAGGAGGAACAAGAGAACCTCAGCAAAAAGGGCAGAAAGGGGATCCACAGAATTTGCTGTGTGCCATGCCACTAATTTATTCCATCTGCAGGCGTATACCGTCTTAGTGGAGGGACACCTAGCTTCCAACATTACATCACAGACTTCGGGAAACAGGTCACTCAATTCTACGCAAGGAGGTGGAGGCTGGACAGGTTCGGGTGGAGGACCGTCCCCTGCTGCTCCGATAGAAGATCCTCCCGAAGAGGCAGTCTGATCGGAGGATCGATGGCCATGTTGAGCAGCTTGGGATACCAGACTCTTCGTGCCCAATCCGGAGCCTCAAGAATGACTTGGGCCTGGTCACGCTTGATCTTCTTTAGCATTCTGGGCAGAAGTGGTATAGGTGGAAAGGCGTAAGGAGAACTGCAACTCCATTCACGCCGAAAAGCGTTGCCTAGCGAGTGCCGCCTAGGAAATTCCAATGCGCAGAATTGCTGACATTGTGCGTTCTCTTCGGTTGCGAATAGATCTAATCCCAAGGCTCTCCCCATTGCTGTAAGAGACCTTGCACCACCTCTGAGTGAAGACGCCATTCATGATCCAAGTAAAAGAAAGGGAGGCCTCCTGAATAGTCCAATGGGGGACAAGTAGAGAAGAAACGAAGAGCTTAACAAGTCCCAGTACTCAACTCTTGAAAAACCTTTTTGTATATCACCCTCATCACTCAAAATGCCAACAGAATAGAAACGTGTACCATTTCAGACATATAGTGAAAACAGAGAAATTTTTCACCAAATTAATGAAACATTGTTAGTTTGTTGAAAAATTGCACAATTTATTACAAATTAATAAAATCAATAATGAATAACATGAATACAGTGCCTTACAATTAAAAAAAGTTTTCATAATAAAAAGAGGTGCCTATACACATCTGTAGCGAATAAAAACCATAAGATTCAAAATTAACAGGATAATCAAAACCACAAAATTCAGAGTTGTCAAGGTAGTCGACGCAGCGTTTCGGTGTATTACGATATCACCTTAATCAGGACAAACAATTCTATACAAAGAAAGCGTAAAATTAGATACCTACTAGGATTATTCATTAAAAAACATGATTCTTTTAACTTTTATCAAGGCACAGTCATCTTTTCAGAGAGTCTAATACAATCTTTTCTCAAGGCACAGTCATATTTTCAAAGAGTCTAATACATTCTTTTCTACTTGAGTCTACTTTCCTATTCTGTTAAATAATATGGCATTTGAGTTACAGTGGGTTATACATTCAGGTTCCTGACTAGGTGACATCAAGTCACTATAAGGTAGCTATTACAAGGATAAACCATTATACATACCTGAAAACATATAATTATGCCTCTCGTTTTAATTGGAGGTTTGTACGTTCATATCGTAGATCATGGAAAAGACGCTCAGGTCTACCAAGTCAAATTGTAAAATTCCTTTCTAAGAAGGGCACACAAAATTACAGGAAGTGACTTTTAGTTAGAGGGTCACTTTTCATATGTACACAGCTTCTCAATATCTCTCTTATTTGATATTACCTGTATATTTCAGGAATTCAATGATGAGAAAAGTGCCGGAGGGGGGCCACCGTTTATAAAATGTCACTATAAGGAAATATATATATATACATATTAGAATGAGGTGTGCATTAGATGGTACTGTCTGAGGAGTGGCTACATAGACTCAACCATGCTACAGATCATGCTTCAGGTGGTATGTGCTTGAATTATAAGCACATAGTAAACACAAGGCTATCCTTAGGTGAGGAAACTGATGAAGTCTGTTTCTAATTGATTATATCAAATATGGTACTCCCCTATGGACAGGGTTGTAAAGACATCACAGCAGCGTGACTGGATACTTTTAACTTCTGCCAGTGCTGAGATTCAGTGTTTGCAGTGATTCTGTCAATTTCACCTACAAAGGGTTACATTATTTGTATCTCATTTATTTTATTTTCCGAAAGGAACTGGCTCGTATAGATCATTTTACATTGTTACTATACAAAGATAGATTTAGAGTATGCGGTTTTTATACATTTATTTATATATTTATATTATATTTCCAGGATTGTGCTCAGGAGTGGTGTTATATTAACTACTACATTTTTTTGCTGTAGGTATAGCAACCTTCACAAGCCTGCCAACCGCAAAGTGATGAGTATCGGTATCTTTATTTACACTAAGCCGATACGAAAAGAGTCTCACCTGAATGGGACAATTATTTAAAACATAATACCGATATTCATTTACTTAGCATCTGTTTTCTCATATTTTCGCATAGCTGTTATTGTTCTGTTAGCATAAAACCAACACGAACACTCAACATAATTCACGTATCCAATATTAATTTAAGGATAGGACTCGATTTGGCACGGTAGTTGGCGTTTCGAGATCCGTCTATGTCAACCGCAATGTTATTAGTATCGGTGTCCTTCTTTACACTAAGCTGATACGGAAAAAACCTCCCGCCTGAATGGGGACATGTATTTAAAACCTAATGCCGATTTTCATTTATTTAGCATTTATTATCTCATATTTTCACAGTGGTTGTAGGTGGAAAGGCGTATAGAAAACTGCAACTCCATTCGCGCCGAAAAGCGTTGCCTAGCGAGTGCCGCCTAGGAAATTCCAATGCGCAGATTTGCTGACATTGCGCGTTCTCTTCGGTTGGGCTCTCCCCACTGCTGTAAGAGACCTTGCACCACCTCTGAGTGAAGACGCCATTCATGATCCATCATGCACCTGCGGCTGAGTTTGTCCACCCTAGCGGTCAGTGAACCTGCCAGGTGTTGAACCATCAGGGATATGCCCTGATGTTTCAGCCATGTCCAGAGGTGGCTGGCCTCTTGACATAGGGTCCACGACCCCACCCAACCTTGTTTGTTGCAGTACCACACAGAAGGTGGTGTTGTCCATGAACACCTGCACTACTCCTACCCGGACAGAGGGAAGGAAGGCTTTGAGTGCAAGACGGATCACCCGAAGTTCCAAAAGGTTGATGTGCAGCCCGGACTCCGCTGGGGACCAGAGGCCTCTGATCTCTGCCTCTCCCATGTGGTCATCCCATCCCAGAAGAGATGCGTCTGCCACCACTGTGCGTTCTGTTTGGGGAAGAGAAAGGGATCTGCCATTGATCCAATCCTGGTTCGTTAGCCACCACTGCAATTGTCGTGCAGTGCCCGCCGAGAACTGGACGTAATCTGACAGATTGCCCTGATGCTGCGCCCACTGGAACTTCAGGTCCCACAGCAGAGCCCGCATATGCCACCTAGCATGATCGACCAGCAGGATGCAGGACGCCATGAGGCCCAGCAGCCTCAGGATCAGCCGGACCAAAACCTGGGTTAGGGGCTGAAAGATAAGAAGCATAGCCTGAATATCCCGGACTTGCTGTTCAGGAGGATAAACCTGAAACTGCGTTGTGTCCAGAACCGCTCAGATGAAGAGGAGTTTCTGAGAGGGAGTCTGGTGTGACTTCGGCATCTTGATGGAGAACCCCAGCGAATGCAGGTCAGTCGGTCGTAGTCTGGAGGTGGGAGACGACAGCCTGGAGAGAGCCCGCCTTCAACAGCCAGTTGTTGAGATAGGGGTATACTGAAACCCCTGATCTGGGCAGAAGAGCTGTGACCACCGCAATCTCTTTCGTGAACACTCAAGGTCCGCTGGTAAGGCCGAAGGGGAGCAGGGTAAACTGAAAATGCTCGTGGCCTATCGTGAACGGCAGGTAACGCAAATGGGCCGGCAGGACGGGGATGTGAAAGTAAGCGTCCTGCAAGTCCAATGCTACCATCCAGTCTCCAGGGTCGAGGACAGACAAGACCTGAGCGAGTGTCAACATCTTGAACTTCTCCTTCCAGAGGAAGCAGTTGACGTTCCTGAGATCTAAGATAGGACGCAGGCCTTTGTCCTTCTTGGGTACCAGAAAGTAGTGGGAATAGCAAGCACGACCTACTTCTGGGGCAGGAACGCGCTCGATGGCACCCTTGGGCAAGAGTGCCGATACTTCCTGTGGGAGAAGGGCTAGGTGATCCTCCGACATGCGAAGGTACTGAGGTGGCATAGAGGAAGGGGTAGTTTCGAAGGGCAGGGAGTAGCCCCTTCGGACTATTTGCAAAACCCACCTGTCCAATGTTATGGTGCGCCAGTGTGGGGGTGGGGGTGTGATAGGAGATCCTGCCACCCACTGACGTTTCGTGGCCCTGAAAGGTCAGACTAGGAGAGTTTGGAGGCTGCTGTAGAGGGGGTTGTGGTGGACTGGCCCGCCGCTGGCCCCCAGAACCACGTTGGTGGTTCCCACATCCCCGGCCGCACTGGGGCTGAACAGCTTGCACCAGCCTGTGGCTCGCGGAACTTAGTGGGGCATCCCTTTCGTAGCCATGAAAGAGGCGAAAGGCAGACTGCGCAGAGCAGTTGGTGGAGGGGCCCAGGACCTGGCCGTAGCCCGAGAGACCTTAAAGCGCTCTAGCGCATTGTCTGCCTTGTCGCCAAAAAGGCGACGCCATTAAAGGGCATGTCCATAAGTGTCGATTGAACATCCCCGGAAAAACGAGTCGAACGCAACCAGGCGTAGCGCCAAAGGGCTACTGAGGTGAAAATCGACCTGCCAAGTGCATCAGCAGTATCCAGCCCACAGCGGGAGTGGGTAACTTTGCTGCGTCTCTATCTTCTTTAACAAAAAGAGAAAGTACCCACACTTCACGTTATTTCATCAAAAACTACCTAGAAAAAGAAATGAACCAACTTGATCATGTTCATCTCGGCAATTATTTGTGCCTTTTAATCGTTTTTAGAATAAACAGTGCTGTTTTTTAGAAAGAGAAGAAGGAGTTCTTCACAGACATAGCCACAAAGTCTTGTGATCTGAATTAAGCAACAACATATGAACAAGAAAAAGTGAAAACATACAGTCAATACAATTCATTTCATAGTATGACGTGTTATTAGGCAAACAGGTGGAAAAAGAAATTAATAAGGTGAAAAAAATGTCAAACTTGTTACCAAATAGACATTAACACATTTAAATGCAATTATTTCAAAATACTGAAATACCATAGAGTATTATAGTTATTCAGTATAAGATCATGTATCAACAATACTTTCAATAGATAAGGTTCAGTCCCCTTTGTCAACAGTATTTACAAAATTGTGGGATTTAGTCCTTTGTGTCAAAATTATGGGATTTAGTCCTTTATGCCGACGCGTTTCGAGTATGGGTTTCCTGTACCCAAACTCTCATCAGGGCCGAATGAATCTTTTTCCAATCCTTATCCTAGGAATAGAAAAACAACATATGTGTCCTTCCTTAGGTTTCCCAATATTTTTTTTAAAAAAGCTGTATGATTGAAAGCAAGGCGCCTTACCTCTGAGGTGTAGAGGTGAAGGTCACACTTGAAGCTTTAGAGTGAAGCTGTGTGCATGCTTCTAAAAATATAAACGTCGTTGTGTTTTTGTTAGATAAAACTATCTAACATCATTTACTGCTTAAAGTCAAAATTATACAAAGCCAGGACAAAACGTTTTTACCTTTCACGATGTGTCTTGAAGGTTCAGTAGTTTATACTGTTTTCCTTCCTAGTTATCCATACTAATATAATAAAGAGAGAGCCAAAAACCTTTGAGGCGGGTAATCTCAAGAACCACAGCACCAATCACAACACCCAATACAGCGCTGGAAAGGGCAGTTGCAGCAGAAGGACATAGGCTATGCAGACACCCACCATATACATTTAAAAAGTAAAAGAACCGTGACAGCAAAGTAGTCCCTTGTGGGCGTGTCTGCGTTGTGCTGTGGGCTTGTGCTGGGGGGGCGTGACAAATGCTGGGGGCGTGTGGTACGTTCCGCCCTTTGGGCTGGACTGTTCCCATGAGGCACAGGGTCAAGGCTGATTTACATATGGCCATGTCTGAACTGGGGTGGTGTGGCTGGATTTAGGCCGAGATCTCTGTACTGGGGTGAATGTATGACATTGTTCTGCATTCTGTCCATCAACTGTTGTTTTTGCATTTGTCACCCCGAGTGTGATGGGTATGCTCAGACGTGAGTCCCATGCTCTCCACACCACTGGAGTCTAGCTATCCTGGCTGAAGACTGCTGATAGCCAGAAAGTGGTCCTAGGATTCTTGAGTCCGGTCCAGGAAAGACATGGCTTGGCAGTTCAGCCTGGAATGTTCCTATGAGGCACAGTCAAGGCTGAGGTGGTGTGGAGTGCAAAAAAAATGATGGATTTAGGCCCAGATCTCTGTATTGGGCTGAATGTATGACATTGTTCTGCATTCTGACATCATCTGTTGTTTTTACATTCCGCCCTTCATGCCATGTCTCATATCGTGTGCTGGGGGTGTGGGTGGGTGCGAGGCGCGCGTTGATTCAAATATTTCATTGTTTTTTCTTCCCAGGTTCTGTACAATCCAGCTCTGGGTGTTCACCCTGCTCCCTTAAAATACACCTGCACCCCATAATCAAAAGCCAACCTTACTCCTTAAAATAACCCAACACCCTTAAACTGTACCCCCAAACCCAAACCTATACCTAATTCCTAAAAATACCCCTGCACCCCAAAATCCCAAACCTAGCCTTAAACCATAAAAATAACCCTGCACCCCAAAACCCAAACCTACCCCTGAACCCTAAAATACCCCTGTACCCCAAAACCCAAACCTAGCCCTGAACCCTAAAAATACCCCTGTACCCCAAAACCCAAACCTAGCCCTGAACCCTAAAAATACCCCTTTACCCCAAAACCCAAAACTACCCCTGTACCCTAAAAATACCCCTATACCCCAAAATCCAAACCTAGCCCTGAACCCTAAAAATATGCCTGTACCGCAAAACCCATACCTATCCCTAAACCCTAAAAATACCCCTGTACCCCATAACCCAAAACTATATCTGAACCATTAAAATACCCAAACACCCCAAAACATATACCTCAGTACCCCAAAACATATACCCCTATACCCATACTTGCTTTATCCAAACATTTTTAAAAAACATGCTTTTACCATTCATGCATTTACAACGAATTTCGTTGTAAATGTATGCGTGGTAAAAGCATATAAAATGTAATGCCATGCGTTATAATGGCATTGCGGAGTCATGGTACTTTCGTAATGAAAGTATGCAGAGTGATGGTATGCGGAAAGAAATTTGCGGAATAATGGGTGTTTACCCTCCCCCGTAAGTACATTGGTGGCACGGCGGCCCACATCTCCAATAACATACTCATATTTTTTCACCATCAATTGGAAAAATGCACAGGTCTCTCTCATTGATGCCCAGCACCGACATACACTTTTAGACACACCTCCCACCACAAGTTCAAGAATTGCGAACTTCAGAGATGGGCAGCTACGTTAGAATCTCGGCATCAGCTCAAGATCCTGTGATTCCAGGCAAATCGCTTTGTCTCCCCGTGCCTACCACAAATCAATGTGTTCTTCTGTAATGTAAATTGTGCTCATGCCATGTTGTCGAGTTTGCGCTATATAATATTGCAAGGAAAATAAAGTAGGGAAACTCGAGTTCACACACTACTGAACGCGCACCCTTAAGTGCATCAGCAGTGCACTGTGAATCGGAGCGTTTCACAGGCCTGTCACAGATAAGAAATGCTATCACAATGAAATCCTATGAAACAATACACTACTGGCCGGCAGCAATTCATACCCGGACAACGTCGGGACGGGCTGCTAGTTATGAATAAACGGGACCGCTCGTGCCGTGTATTTCTGTGAAAAGAGTGACCGACATGCCATTATTGTGTCTGTCTGCATTTTAGAATTGTCTCAGTTACTTTACTCAGTGAGCCGCTGAAACACTCACGAGAATTTTTTCACGCGTTAATTGGTGCCTCTCACCAAACTTGTTGGGCAATGCTCGTGCGATGTTCACGAATCTGTAATATTAAAACGCCATTTTAGGGACGCTGTGCTTAAAGGTAAGATCGCGAGCTGCTTTGGCGGGCTCAAGGTACACGCTTACCTATTTATTCCGCTTCCTTCTCCTCTCGTTCCACTCCTCAATCTGAGTCACCAGTGTTGTTTGGACCGGCAACTACCTGTCTGATTCTTGGAACTTTTGTGACCAATAGGAGGAGAGTATTGCGAGAGAGCCAGAGGGGTGCATTCTGGGAATTGTAGTGAATGGAGCAGTTCAATAGAATATTCACAGTCTGTTTAATTCACTCATTGAGTTCAGTCCTTTGTTGATACTATCGAACTTCATGATGAGGTATGCTTCCTTGCGTAACAGCGCTTGTTCTACATTTGGCGACCGATGTTTTGGGTCAATGCTTGATAGCACCGTCCAAGTAAAGTCGGACTCTTTGCCCATATGTGGGTATACCCTAGGGAAGAGCTCCTACAAATAAAACCGAAAAAGGAACTGAATAAATTGGTTTGTGTCACCACATATGGGGCTCATACCAACAAATTCAGACAAATAATACTGGGAAATTGGCACCTACTTGAGGGACTGGAGAACCCTCTGGAGAAACCAATCTTCGCAATGAGAAAAAATCCCAGCATCGGCCAACAAATCATCCGGGCGGACAGTTACGTCCCAAAAACCAAGAGTGATCTCATATCACAATGGAAATTAAAACCCATAACTGAACACCACAAATGCGGTATGTGTGCCTCCTGCAGCAGTACTACGGAAGGAAATGAATTTAGTCACAATGGCATCAAATGGAGACATGAGATGCACACTAATTGTAAAAGCAAGAATGTAATTTATGCAGTAACGTGTGCCTGCAACAAAATATACATCGGTAAAACCTGCCAACAAATAAACGCCCGAATCTCACAACACCGATCACGACTAAAGAAAAGAGTCCCGAATGCCCCAATGGTCGACCACTTTGTGGCTCTCGATCATAAAGAGTCCGACTTTACTTGGACGGTGCTATCAAGCATTGACCCAAAACATCGGTCGCCAAATGTAGAACAAGCGCTGTTACGCAAGGAAGCATACCTCATCATGAAGTTCGATAGTATCAACAAAGGACTGAACTCAATGAGTGAATTAAATAGACTGTGAAAATTCTATTGAACTGCTCCATTCACTACAATTCCCAGAATGCACCCCTCTGGCTCTCTCGCAATACTCTCCTCCTATTGGTCACAAAAGTTCCAAGAATCAGACAGGTAGTTGCCGGTCCAAACAACACTGGTGACTCAGATTGAGGAGTGGAGCGAGAGGAGAAGCAAGCGGAATAAATAGGTAAGCGTGTAACCTTGAGCCAGTCAAAGCAGCTCGCGATCTTACCTTTAAGCACAGAGTCCCTAAAATGGCGTTTTAATATTACAGATTCGTGAACATCGCACGAGCATTGCCCAACAAGTTTGGTGAGAGGCACCAATTAACGCGTGAAAAAATTCTCGGTGAGTGTTTCAGCGGCTCACTGAGTAAAGTAACTGAGACGATTCTAAAATGCAGACAGACACAATAATGGCATGTCGGTCACTCTTTTCACAGAAATACACGGCACGAGCGGTCCCGTTTATTCATAATAACTAGGAAGGAAAACAGTATAAACTACTGAACCTTCAAGACACATCGTGAAAGGTAAAAACGTTTTGTCCTGGCTTTGTATAATTTTGACTTTAAGCAGTAAATGATGTTAAATAGTTTTATCTAACAAAAACACGACTTTTATATTTTTAGAAGCATGCACACAGCTTCACTCTAAAGCTTCAAGTGTGACCTTCACCTCTACACCTCAGAGGTAAGGCGCCTTGCTTTCAATCATACAGCTTTTTTTAAAAAATATTGGGAAACCTAGGGAAGGGGTCCTAATAAGCACACATATGTTGTTTTTCTATTACTAGGATAAGGATTGGAAAAAGATTCATTCGGCCCTGATGAGAGTTTGGGTACAGGAAACCCATACTCGAAACGCGTCGGCATAAAGGACTAAATCCCATAATTTTGACACAAAGGACTAAATCCCACAATTTTGTAAATACTGTTGACAAAGGGGACTGAACCTTATCTATTGAAAGTATTGTTGATACATGATCTTATACTGAATAACTATAATACTCGATGGTATTTCAGTATTTTGAAATAATTGCATTTAAATGTGTTAATGTCTATTTGGTAACAAGTTTGACATTTTTTTCACCTTATTAATTTCTTTTTCCACCTGTTTGCCTAATTACACGTCACACTATGAAATGAATTGTATTGACTGTATGTTTTCACTTTTTCTTGTTCATATGTTGTTGCTTAATTTAGATCACAAGACTTTGTGGCTATGTCTATGAAGAACTCCTCCTTCTCTTTATAAAAAACAGCACTGTTTATTCTAAAAAACGATTAAAAGGCACAAATAATTGCCGAGATGAACATGATCAAGTTGGTTCATTTCTTTTTCTAAGTAGTTTTTGATGAAATAACGTGAAGTGTGGGTACTTTCTCTTTTTGTTAAAGATATATTGGGCCCAACCCCACTTCTGTCCACAGGGCCATACCCCCCAGTTCCCACAGCGTCTCTATCTTCAGCAACTACACGGGAGAGTACAGCCCGGGCCTTCTCTGGACACTGATGCAGCACCTGCGCCACCGTATCCTACACAGAGTGGGTGCAACGATCCAACAGACATGCTGTGTTTACCGACCGCAGTCCGAAGCTGGCGGAAGAAAACAGTTTCTTCCCAAGGTGGTGCAGCTTTTTGGATTCCCTATCTGGTGGTGCGATAGATATGGTGCCTTTAGAAGTGGAGGCTTGAACCACCAAGCTCTCAGGAGTGGGGTGTTGGAAGGGGAAAGTGGGGTCCACCGGGGCCGGGCAGTGGCTTGGGGCAATCATCCTGTCCACAGAAGCCCCTGTGTTGGGCTGGACCAGGTGCTCAAAAGGATGTCCATATGGGCTTCATTAAACAGCAGCAGGGGCTCCGAAGAGCTCGCTGCCAGCTGAAGGGCCTCTGCCAGGCGGTTAGGTAACCATGCCATTGTAGGTAACTCGAGATGGAGAGTCTCGGCCGCCCTATGCGACACCAGTGCGTATGACCAGCCTCCTCCATAGCCAAGGTAGGAGGAGACAACATGTCTAGGTCTGGGGAGGTATTCAGACCACTGGCATCCCCCAGTTCCTCTCTCCAGTCCAGATCGTAATCCAACTGGTCTATCAAAGGGTCACCAGACCCCTCCCAGTTTTCTTCACCCTCCTCTGTATGAAAATGGCAAGGGTGGAACACAGGGGCAAAAGTGAGCATCGGCGCCGGATCTGGCATTGAACGACGGCGGTCCCGCTCTGTGTCCACATTGGGGCAGAAACCGGGGTCAACGCCGGCTCGGGGTCCAGTAGGCTGCAGAGATGGTGCCAGTGGAATTGGCGCCAGCGGAGGTGTAACGAGGTCAACCGGCACCAATCCGGATCCAGGATTGGATCCAAGGGGGCCCTGTGGTGCCGGGCCGGAGTTGCCGGTGTCAAAGGCCTAGGGCCCCCAGCCGAGTCCACGAGGCCGAAAGGAGCGCCGGCGGAGTCCGACTGCCCAAAGATGGCGCAGAGGCGACTGCCGGGCCTCGAGGAGCTTTCTGGACCGCTCCTGCAAAGCATTTGGGCCATAGTTCTGCAGTCGGAGCACAACTTGGGGTCATGGTCGTGCTCCAGGCAGTAGAGGCACACGCGGTGCGGATCCGTCACCAACATCAGTCGGTTGCAGTAACCGCATAACTTAAAGCCGGCATCCCTCATGCACCAGGAGTTGGTTGAGACTCAAAAACTAGGTAGTCAAAAGTCGCAAAAAAGTGAGCCAAAAAGTAACTGGTGGTACCGCTCTCTCCAGATCTGTGCTTGCTGGCGCGGAAAAAGAAAGAATTGACGTCAGCGCATGAGGGCGGCGTCTATGTAGCTTCTGTGACATCATCCCGGCGACGCTGATGCCAGATGCGAAGTCGACCGACACCACCTTCCGACGCGCAGGGGTACTGCTGACGAAAAACTTTCCGGATCTAGTCTGACACCTGGGGGTAATTCTAAGGTAAGGAATCTATAACTAACTGTTTCTTTCAGATATGTAGTTCTCCTTATTCTTCCACAGTAATTTCAAAGAAAATACAAAGCCCTTGATTAATACTTTGTAGAGTCCAAGCCAGTGATTGATTATTTTTAATATTAAATGCGATTGTAACATCCTCTAAATGAGCCACACCTAAAAACTAAGGGGCATATTTAAAAGAAATTGGCATAGTGCAGAGGTAAGCCAAAATTGGTAATGCCGCATTACGACAGTTTCAAAATGCAGGAATACGCCGTATTCATAAGAATGTGGTATACCCCTGCATTACCCTTAGTGCTTGCGCTAAAAAAGGTGCCTAGCTCCAGTGCACCCCTTGGCACCCCGATTGCTCACCGTGCCTACTTTGATTCTAATGGTCGCAATTGTCGAGTCATGTTCCGCTTATCTTTCTTGCCTGGCTTTGCTCCCCTCACTCGCAGCTATCTATATCATATGTTCTGTCACGCCAATTGCGAGGCACGCGCCACTCTCCTTCATGTGAGCATCGGCGCCGGATCCGGCATTGAACGACGGCGGTCCCGCTCTGTGTCCACATTGGGGCAGAAACCGGGGTCAACGCCGGCTCGGGGTCCAGTAGCCTGCTGAGATGGTGCCAGTGGAATTGGCGCCAGCGGAGGTGTAACGAGGTCAACCGGCACCGATCCGGATCCAGGACTGGATCCAAGGGGGCCCTGTGGTGCCGGGCCGGAGCTGCCGGTGTCAAAGGCCTAGGGCCCCCAGCCGAGTCCACGAGGCCCAAAGGTGCGCCGGCGGAATCCGACTGCCCAAAGATGGCGTGCATCGCTTCATAAAATTGACGAAGCTGGGCAGGGGTCGCTCCCGGACCCAGGAAGGGAGGGAAGGCCGGAGTAGACCCTGAAGGCTCTTCATGCAGAGCTGTGGGAGGGACACCACCCGCACCCTTCATTTCATTGGCCGACGGACGAGGGGAAGTTGAAGAGCGACAATGCTTCTTGAACTTCTTCTTGTGCTTCAACTTACCTGAACCCAAGTGCGAAGACTTAGAAGAGGAGTGATGATGACTCTGCGATCGGTGCCTCAACCACCCACGCGACCGGGACCTTGAGCGACGCAGAGGCGACTGCCGGGCCTCGAGGAGCTTTCTGGACCGCTGCTGCAAAGCATTTGGGCCATAGTTCGGCAGTCGGAGCACGACTTGGGGTCATGGTCGTGCTCCAGGCAGTAGAGGCACACGCGGTGCGGATCAGTCACCAACATCAGTCGGTTGCAGTAACCGCATAACTTAAAGCCGGCATCCCTCATTCACCAGGAGTTGGTTGAGTCTCAAAAACTAAGTAGTCAAAAGTCGCAAGAAAAAAAGCCAGAAAGTAACTAGTGGTACCGCTCTCTCCAGATCTGTGCTTGCTGGCGCGGAAAAAGAAAGAACTGACGTCAGCGCACGAGGGCGGCGTCTATGTAGCTTCGGTGACATCATCCCGGCGACGCTGATGCCAGATGCGGAGTCGACCGACGCCACCTTCCGACGCGCAGGGGTACTGCTGACGAAAAACTTTCCGGATCCAGTCTGACACCTGGGGGAATTCTAAGGTAAGGAATCTATAACTAACTGTTTCTTTCAGATATGTATTTTTCTTTATTCTTCCACAGTAATTTCAAAGAAAATGCAAAGTCCTTGATTAATACTTTGTAGAGTCCAAGCCAGTGATTGATTATTTTAATATTAAATGCGATTGTAACATCCTCTAAATGAGCCACACCTAAAAACTAAGGGGAATATTTAAAAGAAATTGGCATAGTGCAGAGGTAAGCCAAAATTGGTAATGCCGCATTACGACAGTTTCAAAATGCAGTGATACGAAGTATTCACAAGAATGTGGTACACCCCTGCATTACCCCTAGTGCTTGCGCTAAAAAAGGTGCCTAGCTCCAGTGCACCCCTTGGCACCCCGATTGCTCACCGTGCCTACTTTGATTCTAATGATCGCAATTGTCGAGCCATGTTCCGCCTATCTTTCTTGCCTGGCTTTGCTCCCCTCACTCTCAGCTATCTATATCATATGTTCTGTCACGCCAATTGCGAGGCACGCGCCACTCTCCTTCATGTCCATAGGTCCGCCCCTCCTACCCCGGGTCACTGACTCCAGACCGTTCTGCAGATTTTTTTCCCCCTATATTGAACACTTACCACTCATGCGCCATTCACGCTGATCACCTTGTCACTTGCGTCGCCACTGTGCACACCACATGCACCTTTAATGCACCAAGTACAATTAGGTTTGTAGTCTTGTTTACCTACAGTGTTGATATTATTGTTTTTCTTCTTTCCCAATTTTACTTGCATAAATATGATGCCAATGGCACATACAAATAGATGTATTGAGTCTCTTCTTTCTTTTGCTGATAATGTTTTTGCCTATCCTATTTAACTGTCTAAAGAATTATACCTGTTGGGATATTGTTTGTTTATTCTAATTCCCTACCCCAATCCCAACGTGGTTGAAGGGTTTATACTCCTGTAGTTTTCACAAGATTGTGAGCAGCTGCTGAGCTGCGAGAGTTAGCCCCTGAGGCTTTTACTTTCGGGTTTACTCAGTGACCCCTTTCTCTACTTGACACTCCTTGGTCACCTAGAATGTCTAAAGAGACTCTTTCCTACTCTGAGGAATACATCCAGACCCTTATGGGATATCCATCTCTACTTTCTGGACCTTCCATTACTCCTCTTGCCACTCCTACGCCCAACACTTCCTGTGTTCGTCTTGATAAACTCGAGAAATTAAAGAAAAAACAAATCAGAACAGAACTACATGCCCGCATTCTGACTGATTACTTGAAATCAGGTGTTATTCCAGTGGGCCTTCAAATCCGGAATACTCCAGCTATTTTCACCCAAGACCCTAACAGGCACATGCATCAAGCGATTTAGGAATCGCAAACGGTGCGAATCGCAAAATTCGGCCGTTTGCGATTCCCAAATCACTATTTGGGATGCATTATCCTAAAAGTGAAGAAATCGCTATTTTTGCAATTTCTTAAAGTGCGATTGCTTTTAAGGAATCGCAATTTTGCGATTCCTTAAAAGCAATGCATGAAACTGGAAAAAATTGCGATTTCGCAATTAGAGAGAAAAAGTTACCATGAGGTTGGACCTCATGGTAATTTTGCGAAATGTTAGATATATGCAATTTTGTGCATTTGTTTAACTTTCATGTTGTGCACACACATGCCCTAAGGGCATGTGTGTACACAACATATGTGCATTGTTTGATTTCAGGGGTGCAACAGGGAGTCCTTTGGACACCCCTGCACCCTTGAAATCGCAATCTCAATTTGCGATTAGCTAATTGCGAATCGCAAATTGAGATTGTCTTCCCATTCATTCCTATGGGCCTTTAGGCCCATAGGAATGAATGGGAAGGGATTCCTTAATTGCAATTCGCAAAATGCTAATCGCAATTAATGAATTTGAAGAAATCACAATTTATTTAGCGATTTCTTACTGCATAGACATTTGCAATTCCTTAATTGCGATTCCTTAAAAATCGCAATTAAGGAATCGCAAATGCCGAGATTGATGCATGTACCTGTAAATTCAGAACCAGCTTTAGTCACCTGGCCACTACCTGTTCCCGCCATTGGATGGTGCTTGGAATCGATACAGCCATCACCCACAGTCGCCAGGAACTTGAAGAAATCGCCGAATTGGAGAAACTCATATTGGCCTACTCTACCATTCCAGACGCCAAGACTCTTCTGGATAATGTCAACGCTACCATCTCTACGTTCAACACTTTTGAGCTCAACAAAAAAGTAAACAAAATACAAAAAGACATAGGATACTACAAAGTTGAACAAACCTACCAATATTTATCGGATGACTTCTACAACACCCCATATATTCCACCAAGAACAAGGAACTGGGATGGATTTCGTAATAATCAAAGAATTACCTTTTCAGATTCATCCTACACCTCAGTAAGGACTGCGATCCAGGCGAAGGCTCAAGCAGCTCCAACAGACCACAACCTCTACTTTCTCCCGTTTTTTTAGGAAGGTGCCGCGGATGCGGCCAACCTCCGCCCAGACCAGCAAGAAACCGTCCGTACCAACCACAGTTCGCAGGTGAGCGACAGACACGCAACTACTTCTATCAATGGGGGCCCCCACAGTGAACACTGGACATGTACCTCTCATCCCTCCCGATACTTCCTCTACCGCCATCATGGATACTGACATTATCCCCATCTTCAATCTCTCGGGTCAGACTTTAACCAGAGATGAAACTAAAATTCTTTCCCGGGGCCTCAGCTTTGTTCCCACTGAAAATACGAATTTCTTGGAACTACAATCCAGCCTACTCAGATTTTTTTCGCCGAATACGATTGAAACAATTCTTTATCGATGAACCTGAATCTTCTGATCCTTTCATACCACGATTCCATCCTCCTTCTACGTTCAATCCTCCATCCTCAACCATGCCACCAGAAATCTTGGCTTTTGAAAGGTTGGTGTTACACGAAATTGCCGAGTTACAAACGGAATTCCAATATATTCCCTACAACATCTCTCGTCAAGAAAAAGAATCCTTGATGACCCTGAAAAACAACCCAGAGATCGTGATTAAACCTACGGATACGGGTGGTGGGATAGTGGTGATGGAGATACACCAATATGACCTTGAAATCAAACGGTAATTGAACAACGCCAACCACTACCGCCCCCTTACCAAGGACCCCTTACTCGAGATAAAGCAGAAAATCGAACCTGTCACAGAACAAGCGAAGGCGTCTAAGATCATCTCACATAAGGAATACCTCTTCCTCAACAACCCCCATCCATGGACTCCGGTGAGCTATATACTCCCGAAGATCCATAAAGACAACACCAATCCCCCGGGACGCCCAATCTTCTCAGGATGTGGATCCATCTTGAAGCCCCCTGGCAATTTCATTAATGCCATCCTAAAAGAATGTGTTCCTCTTAATGACACTTTCATCCGCGATACTATGGACCTTATTAACACCATTGAGGACAAACCATTTAAAACAGATACTGATTTAATGGTTGGATTGGATATCAAATCCCTATATACAAATATTCCGCACACTGAGGGACTACAAGTGATTGAATCGATCCTACTCAACAGACCGAGACCCAACCGAATCCCAACCAACTTCATAATGGACCTGCTACGAATTGCCCTACAGAACAATTATTTCCTGTACCGAGAGACATTTTACTTGCAAATAAAGGGAGTCTCCATGGGCGCTTGTTTTGCCCCAAACTTCGCCATACTCTTTGTCCATCACATGGAGACCACCCACATTCTATACACCACCAACCCTTTTCTGAACAATATAATTATGTGGCGTTGTTACATAGACGACATCCTCTTACTCTGGAAGGGTACCAATGTAGAACTCACCATCTTTATCGATTGGCTCAACAACTCTCAACAACATCTGACCTTCACAAGTGACTGCAGTACCAATGACCTTCGATTCCTGGATGTTACAATACACACCGAAGACGGCAAATTGGCACCTGCTTATTCCGTAAACCTACAGAGAGGAATACTCTGTTACAGTGCTCAAGTTACCACCCATGCGGATTACGGGATGGACTACCCTGCGGCCAATTCCTACGAATTAGGCGCCACTGCAAGTGGCGCAAAGACTATTTTCGAGAATCAGTGCTGGCCAATAAGTTGATCTCACGAGGATACCCCCAGCGACTCATTTCCAGGGCTAAGAAGAGAGCCTGGTACTGCCACAGGGAACCCCTCCTTACTTCACAACCAAAGAAAACCATGAAGAGAATTCCTTTTGTGTCCAAATTCAGCCCGAGCAGCAATCAAGTGGCAAAAATCATAAAGAAGAACTGGACCATACTTTGCTCTTTCAAACCCTTTCAGGAACCACCCTTGTTTTCCTACCAGAGGGACGACAACCTGGCCTCCCACTTGGTACACGCAATTACTTGGCCCGAAAAATCCACGGATAGACACACTCTTACAGTTGCGTGGGGGCTCCCACCAGTAATTGGACATTTTAAATGCCAGAATTTTTCCGTTTGTGACCTTACTACCAACACCAAGGATTTCGCCCACCTAAACAAAACTTACAAATTGAGACAACACACAAGTTGTAGATCTATCAACGTCATTTATGCCATCAAATGCCCCTGCGATTTCTTGTACGTGGGCCAGACCACCCAGATGGTTAAAAACCGCATTATCCAGCACAAGAGCCCCATCAACTGCAAGACTGTCACTGCTCCCCTGGTCACACACTACTTGGAAAAGGAACACAAAGACACAGCCATCCATTGGCAAGTGATAGAGCAGGTCACATTACCAGCTAGAGGAGGCGACATCCGAAACCTCCTCAACCGAAGCAAATGCAAATGGATGACATATTGTGACTTGGTGAACCAAGGTTTCAACACCATAGATGAGTGGAACAGTACCATTGCCATATGATTCAGCTGTACCTATTTGTTTTTGGGTCCTGGTCCAGTCTTGGCCAATCCTTGACTTCTCTCGACCCACCTAACATACCTTGCTGTGATCTAACCCTGCTTTTCTATTAACAATTGATTGGTCAACTGTACCTTCACTCTTTTATAATAGATATCCCACTACCACTTAGTGTCCTTTCCGGTATGGGTCTTATCTCTATGTTGTTAACAGTTGTCACCCAAATGCATTACCAGTGATTATTTTATGCCAAGGATTTTACTGTATTGCGTTTACTCATCATTTTCCAATGCCCGTGATTATTACCTTTTCTGACTAATTTGTACAATAGATTCTGACATCACTGTACCCACGGGTGTACGCATCCCCGTGATCATTTTTGTCCAATTTGACTTGGCTTGTTGGCACAAGGCTTAACGATTACACACACAATTTTTAGTCATCCTCCTTTCTCTGTATCGTTCACTTTCAGTTCCCTTTCATTCCGCCCCCTTGTTCCAGCCTCCTTCTCTCTTACCCCACCCCCTCCCCCTGGACCAATCACGCCGCCCCCCGTCATATGGCCACGCCCGCATTCATTTTTACTTCCGCACTCTGGCGGTTTCCCTCACTACGTCCTGAGTGTCCGGACCATTAACTCACAGAGGTATGCCTTTTAGCTGGCCCTTACTTTGTTGGCCTCGGCTACCTTCTTTGTATCCACGCCGGACATTTATGCCTCCCCCCTTTTCCCACAGATTGACTCTCTACCACCCCGATCCCCTCCTGGATCGGTTGCACCTCTTGCTGACAGCAGTACGCCGATTGATTGCCACCCTGGACCCATCGCTTTCCAGGTTAGTGGATCCTCTGTGGGAAAGTTGGTGTGTCACAAATTTACTACCACCCAGTGTTCCCACAGGTCTCCAAATAAAAAGGCTACCTCACTTGTGTGAGTGGGTCAAGTACCCGCAACAGGGAAGGACCCAAAACGTTTTGTGAGACATCATAATTATCTATCACATAAAAACCTGACTTTGCATGGGGGGCACCAGCGTTTTGGGTCCCGAGCTCAGTGGCCATCTGAGGAAAAGTACTGAATCCAGCGATTTCTGAAAACTAGTTACCTGGAAAAGTCCAGGGAGGTGTGGCTTGCTTGGATCCCCAAAGTTTTCCTACCAAGAATCCCCTGCAACCTCAATTTATCCTCCCAAAAAATCAAATTTTCCTCACATTACTATGTGGAAAAGTTGTGGGATCACTGGGCCGGCACACACATTTCCTACTACCCAACGTTCCCCTTGCAAAACCAGTAAGGGTGGGCGTAGTTGGCGCAGTACCACTACACAGAAGTCTGCAGAATTGATCAAGAAACTCTGTGATTTCCTCTTTGCAACTCCGTTCCATCTCACCACAATTTATAAAACAACAACCTCATAAGTAGCTCACAATGCATATAATCATCTCACAAAAGTGAAAATGAAAATAAAGCAAGCAGTGAGAGGTGATGATTTTGATGTCCTCGCTAACCTAGGGAAAGAACCAAGCAGATGCCTTGAAAACATGGAGCACATCATGCTCCCGCCTCCCAGCTGCTCCTTCCTCCCACAAACAACATAAGGACACACACGCTGGGCGAGGAGCTGTGACCGACCTGACCTGGTCAGAACCGGTCGCTCCACTCGCCGCGCAGCCCTCCCTGGTGTGCCCGGCCGCATTCTCCTGCATCTGTGCCATACCCCGTGGCTGGTATCGTATCTCCTGCTTTGTGTGCCTTGATTGACTGCATTGGCTTTGGTTCGTGCCAGCGACCCTCTGTGCCTGTATCACTGTGCCTGTGGCTGGTATCGTATCTCCTGCTTTGCGTGCCTTGATTGACTGCATTGGCTTTGGTTCGTGCCAGCGACCCCCTTGTGCCTGTGCCATTATTATTGTTGTTGTTGTTGTGCCCTTAGCCCGTCTTTCCTCCCCGCTCCCTGCTCCCCCGCGGCCCACCCCCGCTCCCTCCAGCATCTCCAAATACGATCCCCTCCCCACTCACCACCCCGCTCCCGCCTCCCAGCTGCTCCTCCCTCGCCCCGCCCCCTCCACTCTCCACTTATGACAGACACACTTACGCGCAGAGTTCACGCGCAGCGAGCGCACCCAAGGCACGCCAAAGGTAAGCCTGTCTACGCCCGTCCGCGCCTGGACCGCGCCCAGAGCCAGACACCCTGGCCCCCGCATAAACCACTCCACCCGCCTAACGTACGAGGGCGCAACCCTCACTGCACTCAACACCGGTCGACTCCCTGACTGCCACCAAGCTGCCCCAGGTCGCTCTCATGGACCATTCTCCTGCCAATCCTGCAAGTTCTGCGGCATGCAGAGCCCCCACTGCAACCACAAACACCAAACAGAGCCCTAACAAAAACCACCTGAAGTGCATCCTGCTCAACACCCGCTCGGTCCACAGACACGCACTTGAACTTTGGAACCTACTCGACACCACATCGCCGGACGTCGCCTTTCTTACAGAAACCTGGATGAACGCCTCATTTGCGCCTGACATCGCCATAGCCATCCCGGACAATTACAAGATCATCCGAAGGGACCGCATCAACCAAACAGGAGGAGGCATCACCATCGTCCACAAGAACTCCATCCGCATCACGACCAGCGCCGACGACACCCTCACAGCCGCCGAACATCTTCACTTCCAAATTCACACCGACCCCAAGACCACACTTAGAGGCACCCTTGTCTACAGACCCCCAGGACCCCCGCACAATTCAGCCAAGACATCGCCGACTTTACCAGCCCACACGCCCACTCCACTCCACTCCACTCCGAGGACTACATCCTCCTTGGGGACTTCAACTTCCACCTAGAAAAGAACAACAATAGCAACACCACCACCCTTCTGGACAACCTCGCCAATCTCGGACTCAAACAACTGGTGAATACCCCCACCCACTACGCCGGACACACGCTCGACGCAATCTTCTCCTCCAGCAAGCACATCTCCTTCAATCACGCCACAGGACTACACTGGACGGACCACAGCTGCGTCCACTTCAACTTCAGAAAAACGACTACACACAACCACCCACAACAAGTCCCCCGCAGAAACTGGAACAAAATCACCACCGACCAGCTCACCACATCGCTAAACCAAAACCCTCCCGCCAGAGCATCGGACCCAAACCATGCACCATCAATCTCGCACAATGGATCACCCGCTGCGCTGCCGAATTAGCACCCTTGAAAAACCACCACAACAAGCCAGGAAGCAAAAAAGCCACCTGGTTTAATGACGACCTCAAAAACTAAAAAAAAAACCTGCTGCACCCTCGAAAAAGCCTGGCGAAAAAACCCAACCACAGACAACATGACCGCCCTCAAGGACGCCACCCGCAAACACCACCAGCTGATCCGATCCACCAAGAAATCAGCATTCAAGTATCGACTCGACAACAACGCCCACAACAGCAAAGAACTCTTCAACATCGTCAAAGAGCTTACCAATCCCAGCGTCGGCACCAACGACATCACCCCCTCTCAAGAACTCTGCGACTCCCTAGCCTCGTTCTTCCACAGCAAGATCGCTGACATACATAACAGCTTCGGCGAACATTTCACTCCCCTCACCACCGAACTGAAGCCCCCCGCCACCACCCTTTGCGCCTGGACCCCGATCAGCACCGAAGACACCATCTGCTTGATGAACTCCATCCACTCCGGATCACCAATGGATCCATGCCCCCACCACATCTTCAACAAGGCTGACTCCATCATCGCACCCCAACTCCGGGATATAATCAACTGCTCCCTCTACACCGCTACCTTCCCGGAAAGCTGGAAACATGCCGAACTTAGCGCCCTCCTGAAGAAGCCTACAGCAGACCCCACCGAACTTAAGAACTACCGCCCCATCTCGATCCTCCCATTCCCTGCCAAAGTCATAGAGATGACTGTCAACAACCAGCTCGCCGCCTTCCTCGAGTCTAACGGCTCCCTCGACCCCTCACAATCCGGCTTCCGAGCCAAACACAGCACCGAGACCGCCCTCATCGCAGCCACAGACGACATCCGAACACTACTCGACAACGGGGAAACAGCTGCCCTCATCCTCCTGGACCTCTCCGCAGCGTTTGACACGGTCTGCCATAACACCCTTGTACAACGCCTCAACAACATCGGGATACAAGAAAAAGCATTGGACTGGATCATCTCGTTCCTCGCCGGAAGAACCCAGAGAGTCCGCCTCCCCCCCTTCAGATCAGAGGGCACCGAAGTCATCTGTGGAGTACCACAAGGATCATCCCTCAGCCCCACCCTCTTCAACGGCTACATGAGCCAGCACAAACTTAACATCATCTCCTACGCTGACGACACACAGCTGATCCTCTCCCTCACCAAAGACCCAAACACCGCCAAAACCAACCTACACGAAGGGATGAAAGACGTAGCCGATTGGATGAGGAGTAGCCGCCTAAAGCTGAATTCAGACAAGACGGAAGTCCTCATCCTAGGATCATACCCTTCTGCATGGGACGAGTCTTGGTGGCCACCGGCCCTAGGCAGCGCTCCCAAACCAACGGACCATGCTCGCAACTTGGGATTCATTCTAGACTCCTCCCTCTCAATGACCAGACAAGTCAACGCCGTCTCGTCATCATGCTTTAACATCTTACGCATGCTCAGAAAGATCTTCCGATGGATCCCCACCGAAACAAGAAAGACGGTCACCCAAGCACTTGTCACAAGCTGGCTGGACTACGGGAACACCCTATATGCCGGAACCACAACCAAATTACAGAAAAAACTCCAACGCATTCAGAACGCCTCCGCCCGACTGATCCTAGACATACCCCGCCACAATAACATTTCCGGTCACCTGAGAGACCTTCACTGGCTCCCCGTCAACAAGAGAATCAAGTTCCGTCTCCTCACCCACGCACACAAGTCCCTCTAAGACCTAGGACCCAGTTACCGCAACACCCGCCTGACCTTTTACACCCCCACCAACTACGATCATCCAATCAAGCCCTCGCCACGATTCCACGAATCCGAAAAGCCACCATGGGAGGAAGATCATTCTCCTACTTAGCAGCCAAAACATGGAATTCTCTCCCCACCCACCTCCGCCTTACACAGAACCACCTCTCCTTCAGAAAACAACTCAAAACCTGGCTGTTTGATAAATAGCGAAACCCCCCTACCCAAAGCGCCTTGAGACCCTATGGGTGAGTAGTGCGCTATATAAATCTTGACTTGACTTGAAGGAGGGGCTGAAGACGCGAAGCGTGGAGCCGGACAGCGCAAGTGAGTACCAGGACGAAGAACAGAGAGACTGCAGGAGAGACAACGGTCGGGGGAAAGGAGGAGGTGGAAGAAACCGACGACCACTGGACGGAAGAGTGGTCGTGTCCACCAGAGGTTGCTGTGGAGCGGCCGTAACTCAGGAGAGTTACGGCGGGGCCATGTGAGTACCTCGGGTTCTGGGGAAAGCGGGATGGTAATACTGTGGGAGGAGAGAGGAAAGGGAACACGGGTGAACGGTCAAGTGGGAGCACAAAGCACTGAATGTATAGAAAACCATACTTCGTCAAATCCTCACCAGATTGCAACTATTCACAGACCTTGTGATACTCCTGACACCCTATAGTTTCTTTGCTTATACCAAACCCCTATTGTTTCTTTGCGCATGCCAATCCCTACCCCTCCTACCTACTTTTCCTATTCCCTCACAGTCCGATTATTTACTAAGCACTACCGGGTGTAGGTGAAGGGTAAAACCTGTGTCTCAGTACACTTACAGGCTCCCTTTTCTCTCCTCTTGGCTATCCTCCGGGTGAAGTTGGCACCACGGACGAATTAGACCTCCATTATATATCCGTCCTGCACTCCCACAAGTGGTGTCAGAAGTGGGATTCAGCAGAGACATGGAGGCGGCTATCACAAAAATGGCGTAGAGTCAAGAGCACCTGGGCAAGGTGATGGAAAGGTTTCTACTTACAGTGGAGGAAGACCGGGAGAAATTACAGAAGGCAATAACTGAACAAAGTCAGTCCCATGGGGCGGCCATGGATAAAATTGCTGAGGTCTTGGGAAATCAGAGAGGACCCACATCCCTACCTTCCATGGTGCTACAAAAATACGTCAGCGGGGAGGACCCGGATTTCTTCTTTACCAATTTTGAGCGAATAGCCAAAGCAGCAGCTTGGCCTGCGTATAAGTGGGGACAATATCTGGGACCTCTCCTGTCGGGCGACCTACAAGCAGCCTATCAAGCTGCAACAGTTCAAGGAACGGTTCCATTTGCTGACATTAAACCATGCATCATGGAGAGGCTGGGAGTGGATGATGAATCCTACCGGATTAAATTGCGACAGATTAAGGAAGGCCCTCAGGAAACGCCTCAGGCCTTATACTTTAGGGTGAAGGACATGACTGACAGGTGGTTGAAACCAGCCATCACCAATAAAGATGGTATTATGGCCAAAATCTATTTGGAACAGTATTTGACTTCACTTCACCCTCCCATACAGAGATGGATCCGACAACAGGCTCATCTTACCCTTGAGACCACTGTGGAAATAGCCAGTGCATATAGTTGCGCTCAGGAAATCCAGAAAGGGAAACAAGAGTCTTCATGGAAATCCGGAAACCCAGGAGCACACCGACCACCCGACCCCCACTTCCCAAGAAATCAGAACCCGTAACCATTATCCCTGGAGTGGTTCCTCCAACCCCGCTATTCAGACCCTCGAATCCTGGACCACAGTGCTTCCATTGCGGCGGAATGGGTCATATTGCTCGTTTCTGCCCACAAAAAGAAGAACCAATGGAAATTGGAATGGCCCGAAATTATTACTGTTTCTCAAGGAAAAACTCCATCTGCCTTATCATTGTTCAGTAAAAGTAAATGGACAACAAACTATGGCTCTAGCACTGGATGTCGTCAAAGTGTTATTCGCCGTCAAGAATTGGAACCATGGATCAGACCCATTGAGGGAACTGTTGCCATACGGTGTGTTCACGGCGATGTCAAGCAATATCCGACTACCCGAGTCCAAATTCAGCATGAAAACGATCCTGGTATATCCCTGAAGGTGGGACTCATTCCTAACCTGACTGAGCGAGTCATTATTGGGAACGATTATCCCCATCTTCCTCAAATGATAAAGAACAACCCTACACAGGAAGAGGACTGGTGGGCCGAAGCTCCATTTTCTGGAGAAGAGAAACCGGAATGGTCTATTTCCAAAACAAGGAAAATCCGAAAACAAAGAAGAGCAGAGAAAGGAAAATTCACGACCGTGTTCCCTGTTGTAACCAAAGACAATTCATGGGAGACTGATAGAAACTTTCGGGCCACCCAAAGAGAAGATCCCGTATTGCAGGAAGCCTGGAAAAATGCCTTAGACCACGAAGATCCCCTTCATGTAGGTCGTTATTTTTTTGTTAAGAATGGCTTACTGTATAGGAAAGAAGGACACACCAAAAAACCCCAACTGTTGATCCCTGATCCCTTTAGAGAGAAGGTGTTGTTCCTGGCCCATAGCTATTTATTAGGGGGGACATTTTGGGGCGGACAAAACTGAGAAGCAGATTACTGAGCGTTTCTATTGGCCCGGCATTTTCCATCAGGTAAAGCAATATTGTAGGGAATGCCCCATATGTCAATAACATAGCCGGTACAAACTACCTTGCGCTCTATTACACCCACTACCAATCATAGAAGAGCCTTTTTCCAGAGTAGGCATGGACATCATAGGTCCTTTATTACCTTTCCGAAGTGGGTGTAGATACGTTTTAGTCATTGTTGACTACACCACCCGGTTTCCAGAAGCGATAGCCCTGAGGCAGCCAGACTCCCCTAACATTGCTAAGGCTATGGTAAACGTATTTTCCAGAGTAGGTTTGCCAAAGGAAATTCTAACTGACCAAGGAACCCCGTTTATTTCAACGGTCATGAAATAAGTGTGCACACAGTTAGGGATTCAACAGATTAGAACAGCAGCCTATCATCCACAAACCGACGGGTTAGTCGAAAGGTATAATGCCACTCTTAAGTCTACCTTGAAAAAGCTTCTTGACTTAGAAACCAGGAAGTGGGAGGATATGTTACCACTGGCCCTATTCACAGTAAGATGCAAGGTAAAGAAAAGTACAGGGTATTATCCTTTCGAGCTGTTGTATGGCCGTCAGCCTAGAACATTGCTGGATATGGCAAAAGAAAAATGGGAAACTGAACCTGATAACTCCAGACCCTTGGTAGACTATGCGTCAAACCTGAAGACCCATTTAAGCCAGATTAGGACGATTGTCTGCACTAACTTAGAGGAAGCACATTCAGCCCAAAAAGTCCAATACGATAAAAAAGCGAAAGAGAGGGCCTTTGATATTGGTGATCCTGTGGTACTCATGATGGCCTCGTCTGATCATAAATTACTTGGTCAGTAGCAGGGACCCTACATAGTCACTGAAAAGGTAACACCTGTGACTTATCGTATAGAATTGGATCCCGTTCGAGGCACGTCACAGATTTATCATATCAATTTGTTAAAGAAATGGGAGGGACCCATACCGACCATTGTGGCAAATTTAGGAACAGAAGAGCCCCTGTTTGAACAGTGTCTAGACCCAGCTCTATCAACCCCACATAGAAACATATTGACAGATGTTCTTCTACTACTTAGTTATGTAGTTTCTTTGAAACCAGGGAGAACCTCCCTTGTGGAACACGCCATCAAAACCCCTGTAGGTAAACGCGTATGACTTAGGCGTATCCAGAAGCACGCCGCCTTACCATACGTGAGGAGGTACAAAAGATGTTACAGATGGATATTAAAGAGCCATTCATCAGTGAGTGGAACTCACCCATTGTCCTTGTACCGAAGCTGGATGGCTCGGTGCGTTTTTGCATTGACTTTCGTGAAGTAAATAGAATCTTCAAGTTTGACACCTATGCCCTACCCAGGGTAGCCGAAATGGTGGAGAAAATTGGGAGAGCCAAATATATCAGCACCCTGGACTTGTCTAAAGGGTATTGGCAAATCCCTTTACACCCCCAAGATAAAGAAAAAACTGCATTTTCCAAACCAGATGGATTGTACCAATTCAAAGTGCTACTCTTTGGATTACATGGAGCTCCGGCTACTTTCCAAAGGGCCATGAATTGTATTCTGCGACCTCACGAACAGTATGCTGGCGCTTACATAGATGACATAGTCATTTATAGTGACGACTGGGACTAACACATGGACCACCTAGCACAGGTAGTCAAAACATTAGGACACCATGGACTCAAGAATTAATCCGGCTAAAAGCCATCTGGCTGCCCAAACGGTCATGGACTTGGGGTATTTACTTGGAGAAGGTGTAATCCGTCCACAGGAGTCAAAGCTAACAGCCATTTCTCAAATCCCATTACCACAAACAAAAATAGATCTCAGAGCTTTCTTAGGGTTACTTGGTTATTACCGTAGATTCATACCCAACTTTTCACAAATAGCAGCCCCCCTCACTAATTTATTGCAGAAATCAAAGAATACAAAGATAAAATTATAACATCCCACCGAAGAAATCATACGAGCCTTTGAATCACTTAAAAGGTCCCTCACATCCGAGACAGTATTAGCCAGTCCTGATTATTCCCTCTCCTTTGTCCTACAGACAGATGCATCCGACCAGGGCCAAGGAGCAGTGTTATCCCAAGTAACGAGACAGGGTGAGGAAAGGCCTATCCTGTATATTAGCCGAAAGTTACTTCCAAGGGAACAGAATTACGCCGTGATAGAGAAAGAGGCTTTGGCCATCAAATGGGCTATAGAAACCCTTAGGCACTACCTAGAAGGAAGAGAGTTTACTCTATACACCGATCACGCTCCCCTAGAATGGTTGGCACGTAACAAAGGGAATAATGACAGAGTGTTAAGATGGTTGTGGGCCCTCCAACTATACAGATTCTGAACACTACATCGAAAGGGAGCAGACCAAGGGAACGTAGATTTCCTATCAAGATATCCACAAGGAAACACCTCTAGTAATAAGACAGCAAGGGAAAGGGGATGTGAGAAGGTGACCCGTGGGAGACAGCCAGGCACGGGACTACAGCAACCAGAATTCCCCACGCGGAAAGGACGGGACTATGTGGGCAGGAACACATAACCACAAAGAGAAAATCAAACACCCACCTTTCCTCTCTCTCTTCAGCATGACCCAGTGTCGGAAGAGGGAGGAGCTAACCCCGGAAGCGCTCCCGTTGAAACAATGAAAGCAGGACCCGACGAGGAAGAGACGTCTTGGACCGGCGAAAGGAAGGAGGGGCTGAAGACGCGAAGCGTGGAGCCGGACAGCGCAAGTGAGGACCAGGACGAAAAACAGACTGGAGGACAGACAACGGTCGGCGGGACGAGGAGGTGGAAGAAACTGACGACCACTGGACGGAAGAGTGGTGGTGTCCACCGGAGTTTGCTGTGGAGCGGCCGTAACTCAGGAGAGTTACGGTGAGGCCATGTGAGCACCTTGGGTTCTGGGGTAGGCGGGCTGGTAATACTGTGTGAGGAGGGAGGAAAGGGACCACGGGTGAATGGGCAAGTGGGAGCACAATGTATAGAAAACTGTACTTCTTGAAATCCTCACCAGATTGCAACTATTCACAGACCTGTGATACTCCTGACACCCTATAGTTTCTTTGCTTATACCAAACCCCTATTGTTTCTTTGTGCATGCCAAATCCCTACCCTTCCTACCTACTTTTCCTATTCCATCACTGTCGGATTATTTACTAAGCACTACCGGGTGTAGGTGAAGGGTAAAACCTGTGTCTCAGTACACTGACAGGCTCCCTTTTCTCTCCTCTTGGCGAGTCTCCGGGTGAAGTTGGCACCACGGACAAATTAGACCTCCATTCCCTCTATCTCTAATCTGAAGAGGAAGGTCCAGCAGTGGCTTCTACAACCCTCCACCCTGAGAGTGAAAAGATCCAACGAGAGGAGGAGACTTTTGATACTGGTGCCAAACCAAAAACTGCTGAGAATAAAGTACCATCCGTTCGAAAATATATTCAGCATCCACGTCTATATATCCGCCCTGCACTCCCACAAAAGCATTATCGGACAATGTTCTAGGGTGCAGTAAATATTATAGTATCCAATATCAAAACATTCCTCAGGGGGTAGGCTCTCAGGCTCAGCTGAGAGCTAATACTATAATATTCACTAAACTCCTGACTCTTGCCTATAATGCTTTGCTGGAAGTTTGGTTGGCATTGTATTTTTGCCCATAACTTTGCTTGGGGTGGTTCTAGAAGGATAGGACCACCACAATAATTGAGCATGATATGCTCTTTGTGTGCAAGGCACCTGGTTGGTTCTCCCACTAAGTTGGGAGGTGGGGGGGCCCAAAATCCTCACCTCTCTCATTGACTGATATTTTTCAAAGCTCACTTTGTGAATTGATTACATGCTTTGTAGCATGGAAAGGTACAATTGTTTTATCAATGGAATGTGGGTGCAGTAACTCATTCCTGAATGTTTGCATAAACTCTGTTGTTCTGTATTAATAAAAGTTTAAAACAGAAATCTCACATACCTTTAGTAAAAATAAAAAAATATTTATATTTGCATGTTAATTAGGCCTGGGCTACTTTGCATAGCAGCACAGCTGATGACACTGTACGTGTCTGCACTGTGAAAAAATTGCAAGATAATTGCAAATGGCATCCTGCACAGTGCCAGATATGATAAAACAAGTATCTCTGCTTTGTATGCTAAAGTGCATATAGTACTTTCACAAAAGTGGGAGGAATACCAAACAGATGCCTTAAAAACAAAAAAAGCACATCTTATTGAACGATTTGGTGGTGTCCCATCCTCTTAGGACTACCCCAAGTGCAGTTATTGGCAAAAAAACATTCCCAACCAAAGGCCCTGCAAAGCATTATGGGATGCGATTAGCAGTGGGCAGTGAATATTATATAGTATCCAGTATCAAAATAATTCTACAAAGAGCTGCAGTTCAACTGGTGGTTACTAGATGTCCCTCCAGAGTCAAATGCAAATGCTTGATGAAAGGGTTTCAATTGCTTTGCTTTCGACTCGTGAGGGACATCTAGTAACGACTAATGGAACTGCAGCTTGATGTAAGAATAATTTCAATGCTTTGCATTTGACTCCCAGGGACATCTAGTAAAGACTAGGTGAACTGCAGCCCTTTGTAGAATTATTTTGATATTGGATACTATAATATTCACTGCCCACTGCTAATCTCATCCCATAATGCTTTGCAGGGCCTTTGGTTGGGATTGTTTTTTTGCCAATAACTGTGCTTGGGGTGGGCTTGAGGATGGGACCACCACTGAAGTTCAACAAAATGTGCGTTTTGGTTATGCTCTTTGTGTTCAAAGCATCTCCTTGGTCCTCCCCTAGGTTAGGGGGGGAGGGGCAAAATCATCAGCTCTCTCATTGCTTAATGTTTTCATTGTACAAGTTCAATTTTGTGAATTGGTTATATGCTCTTTACCATGTAAGATTGCTTTAACAAAGCACCTGAGGATGTTGTTGATTTAGGTGCAAATTGAATATGCACAGATTATGTACTGTACTACAAGCAATTTGCATGCTTCGATAGCAGTATTAGGCCCAGGGTAATACAAATATACATATAGATCTAATGAAAATATAGTAGAGTGCCTTTATTTAAATAATTGGGGTCCTTCCTATCCTAGGGAGAGGACCAAGCAGATGCCTTGAACAGAAAGAGCACATCATGCTGAAATGATATGGTGATGGTCCTATCTTTCTAGGACCACCCCAAGCAAAGTAATGGGGAAAAATACAAGAAACCAGTCCCAGTATGCTTGTTTCCGGTCCAGGGAAGACATGGCTTGGCAGTTCGGGCTGGACTGTTCCCATGAGGCACATGGTCAAACAGATTTGCATATGGCAATGTCTGAACTGGGGTGGTGGAGTGAGCTAAAAACCCAGATCAGTTGCCTAGGGGTGAGTGCTTGCAATGTTCAACACTCCGTCCAGCATCCCCTTTTGTTTAGCTTTCATCGCCCAAAAATACAATCTCAATCCAAAGGCCCTGCAAAGCATTATGGGACGATATTCTAGAGTGCAGTGAATATTATAGTATGCAATATTAAAACATTCCTCAAGGGGCAGGCTCTGGGGCTCAGCAGAGAGCTAATACTATAATATTCACTAAACTTTAGAATCTCGCCCCATAATGCTTTGCTGGGCCTTTGGTTGGAATTGTATTTTTGCCCATAACTTTGCTTGGGGTCGTTGGAGGAGAATGCGACTACCATAATTGTTGAGCATTATATGCTCTTTGTGTTCAAGGCACCTGCTTGGTCCTTCCCCTACGTTAGGGGCGACCCTGAAATCATCACCTCTCTCATTGACTAATATTTCTTTAAGCTCACTTTTTTGAATTGGTTATATGCTTTTGAGCACGTAAAAGTAAAGTTGATTAACCAAAGGGTTGTGGGTATAGTAGAGAACTCCATTGCATAACAGAGTTCTGTGTTATAAATGAAATGCGAGGGGGCCTCATTTATGAAAAGTCACGCATCGCTGCGTGAAAACAGTGATGCGTCAATTTTTACTGCGCTCTCCTTGCGACACCAATGATGCGTCATATTTACAGAATGACGTATCATGTCGCAAGGAGTGACAGATACGTCAGTATTTCTGACGTATCTGTAGGCGCAAAAGTGACGCATTGCTGGAGTGTGTCACAAAAGTGACGCAACTCCAGCAATGTGTCCTTTCACATGGGGCAAGCCCCATGTGAAAGGGCCTGCGTCAGTCTTACGCCTGCTGTGAGGCAGGCATACGATGTTGACGCATTTGAATCCTAAAAGTGGTGCAGTGAAATCTCATTGATTTCACTGCGTCACTTCCATGACCCTTTCTTGCGTTAATACGCCCCCCTTGCATACATTGTACCTGGCGCAGGTATAATGCGGCGCAGGGGTTTACAAAGCGACGCATCTACCTCGAAGCGTCACTTTGTAAATATGGCGCAACAAGGCGCATTTTTTACGCCACTGGTGCGTCACAAACAGTGATGCACCAGCGGCGTAAAAGTGACGCACAGCCTCATAAATGAGGCCCTAGGTTGTTTTGTGATAGATAATTCTGATGACTCCACAATACATTTTGGGCCCTTTCCTGTCACACGTACTTGACCCACCTACACAAGTGAGGTAGCCTTTTACTCAAGAGACCGAGGGGAATACTGGGTGGTAGGAAATGTTTGCCAGCGTGGTAATCCCACACAGATATGTGAGAATTTTTTTTTTAAAGTCCAATTTGAGGTTTGCAGGGGATTCTGGGTAAGAAAACTTTGGGGCATCCACGCAAGCCACACATCCTTGGACTCCCCCAGTTGTTTACATTTCAGAAATGTCTCGGTTTGTTAGATTTCGCTAGCTGGCTTCTGAGTCAGGGACCTAAACCGCAGATAACCCCCTTGCAAAACAAGGTTGTTTTGTGATCGATCATTTTTGATGCCTCCACAATACATTTTGGGCCCTTCCCTGTCGCGGGCAATTGGCACACCCAAACAAGTGAGGAGCCGAGGACCCAAAATGTTGGTGTCACCCTCGCAAAACTAGGCCATTTTGTGATGGATAATTTTTATGTCTCCAAAATACGTTTTGGGCCCTATCCTGTAACAGGCACTTTGCCCACCCACACATGTGAGGTAACATTTTTATTGGGAGACTTGGGGGATCGCTGGGTGGTAGGAAATTTATGTTGGCCCAGTGATCCAACAACTTTCTTTCACAGAAATGTGAGGAAAATGTGAGGTTTTTAGCTACATTTGATGTTTGCAGGGTGTTCTGGGAAAGAAAACGTTGGGGGATCAGCCTGCCATACCTCCCTGGACTTCCCCGGGTGTCTAGTTTTCCGAACTGTCTGAGTTTGCTAGGTTTACCAAGGTGCTCGCTGAGTCCATAACCAAAACAGCAGATGAACCCCTTGCAAAACCAGGTAGTTATGTGGAGGAAGCATTTTTATTAACCCTGGGCATTGAACTACACTAACTGATAGCACTGTGTACTTGTCTGCACTGTTAAGCAATTGCAAATGGAATCCTGCACAGTGCCATTTATGATAAATATGGCCATAATACACAGGGGGGGAGCAAAAGTCGCTGCTCTTCAACCCCTTGTATCTAGTGGGTGGATCGCCTGATCCTAAAAGGAAGGGTGTCTTTGGAAAGTTCCTGTGCTAGAATATGACAGATGGTCCTTTTCCCCTCAATAGTTAATCTGAATCCGACCTGCACCATTTTGTATGCCAGTTCTAAAACCAGTTATGCCACAAATACAGTTAGCACAGCATAGACACAAGCGGATGATGACAGACTAAAAGTTGAGATAAGGTCTATACTGAATTCAAGCATTACACCAGGCAGTTACAACATCTGATTAACTGAAAAGTAAAAAAGAGATGGAAGCTAAGCAATGAGCCTTTAAGGTAACTGTGGCAACACCAGTCTAATATACCCTGTGAAAGGGGTTGTTGTTGGTAAATTACTATCAACCGTACCACATACACCACCTTGGACTCTGACCCAGCTTGAGTCATATGGCTATCACGCACTTGTACAGCATTCAAGACGGAGCGGGGAGATGTTCTTGAAGATGCAGCATGTTGCATTCTACAGTAGGGATCCGCTCATGATTGGAACATTCTCATGGTAGAGAGAGAAAACACTTGTAACACATTCCTGTCATTATGTTAGTCCAAACTACAGCCAATCAGGCGCCAGCACCCTTCCAGAACCTTCTCCTCAGACCTCAGTCCCTCAGATTTTTGTAGCACAAGAGTGACAAAAAAGTCGATGAGGAGAAGCGACCCTCTGAGGGGAGGTGGGTGGGTCGCATATGAATCTATGAAAGACACCAATACTGGAGAACCACCCGTTTACAGGTAAGTAACAATTGTTCTTCTCCAGTATTAGAGTGTCTTTCATAGATTCACATGCTTGAATAGAACAGAGAGCAGTAACAGCCAAAGAGGCCTGAATTGCCATGCAACAGCATGGAAGAAAGTCAGTGAGACAACAATACAGTCATGCAAGTACTGATAGCAATCATATAAAACCGTAATGGAGGAGGGAAGACAGAGGCTCACCTTAGTTAAAAAGATGACGAAGCACTGCCTGTCCCACTGCTGTATCCGCCTCGTTGATGGCATCCAGGCAGTATTGTTTCGTGAACGTGTGCCTGTTGGACCACGTGGCTGCTCGGCAGATCTGGTGAAGCGGCACACCAGTAAACAGGGCGGTAGAGGATGACATCGCAGTGGTGGAATTTACCCTCACTGAAGATTAAAATCCAACGTGCAATAGTTGGCTTGGTAACAGGGCACCCTTTACGCATGCGTCCATAGGCAATGAACAGTTGATCGGTCCTGCGAAAGGGGGCTGTCCTGTTGATGTAAAATTTAAGGCATCTTTTAATGTCCAAAGAGTGCAATCGTTGCTCAGCCGGAGATTGAGGATTGGCAAAGAAGGTTTTTAAGAAAACAGGTTCATTAAGATGGAAATCCGTGGGCACCTTTGGTAAAAAGGTTGGGTTGGTGCGAAGCACCACACAGTCAGATTTGAATTGGAGAAAAGGAGGTTTAATAGTGAAAGCGTGAAGGTCTCTCACGCGACGGGATGATGTCAGAGCAAGGAGAAGGGCTACCTTCTAGGTCAGAAACTTTAAGTCCGCCCTATGGATAGGCTCGAATGGCGCCTTCATCAGTTGGGCCAAGACGACATTGAGATGCCAAGTAGGAGGAGGATGCCGAAGAGGTGGGAACTTCCGGAATAGTCCTTTGAAAAACTGACAAATAACTCTGGAAGAGCAGAGAGAGGAGGAGCCATCCTGCCGGAAACGAGAGATGGCCGCCAAGAAAACTCTCAAAGTAGCATGGGAAAGCCCTGATTGAGCCAGGTGCAAAAAGAACGGAAGTAGCTGGTCCGGAGTGGAATGAATAGGATGGATATTAGCAGCCGCGCACCAATGACAGAACCTCTTCCATTTGAGCTTGTAGGTCTTAATGGTAGATGGAGCTCTGGCCTGAGCGAGAATGTCTCTGCATTCCGGTGAAATATTTAAATGCGCAAATTCAAGGTGCTCAGGTTCCAGGCCGACAATTGCAGAGAGGAGGGGTTCGGATGGGAAATCTGACCCTTGTCCATCGAGAGGAGGTCCGCTCGAGGATGGAGGAGGATGGGCTCGCACTGGGACAGAAGAAGCAACTCCGAGAACCACGCCTGTCGGGGCCATCTGGGGGCGATCAGGAGAATGTGGCACGGCTGTCTCCACATCTTCCACAGCACACGAGGCACCAGCGGAATCAGAGGAAAAGCATAGGCGAATAGATCAAACCAATTCATCAAAAGGGCATTCCCGCACGACCCGTGGTGGGGATGCCAACTTGCGTAAGATGGGCATTTCCGGTTCTCCGTGGTTGCAAAGAGATCCAGAGACAGACGACCCCACCGTTGAAAAACGAGGTCGAGAGTTGGTTTATGCAACTCTCACTCGTGGGTCGACGACGTGGATCTGCTGAGGGAATCCGCTAGGATGTTGGAGATGCCTGGTAGATGCACTGCAGTCAGGGTAACTTGATGATGGATTGCCCAATCCCAGATCGACTGAGCCAGCCGAGACAAGAGTGGAGACCTGGTTCCGCCCTGCTAGTTGACATAGTGCATACTGGTGGTATTGTCCGTCTGAATGAGCACCAACTCTCCTTGAATCACAGGATGGAACGACTTGAGTGCCAGAAAAATGGCCATCAACTCCAGCCTGTTGATGTGCCAAGAACGCTGAAGCAGAGACCATTTGCCTTTGATGGAGAGGCCTTAAAAGTGAGAACCCCAGCCTTCTAAGGAGGCATCCATTGTTAGTGTGAGTTCTGGAGTGGTTGAGAGGAAAGAAGTCCCTGTTGCAAGGTTGGATGGTTGCGCCCACTACTGGAGAGCTGCTCTCATGCGAGCGGTGACACTGACGAGGTCGTTGAAAGAACCGGTGACCTGACGCAATTGTACATCCAATTCCTCCTGAATCGGGCGAGCCCGCAGCCTGCAATTTGGGATCAGTGCAATGCAAGACAATGCCATCCCCAGAAATGAGTATAAGATGCGGACTGAAACAGACTGTTTGGCCCAAATCAGAGACACCAAGCGAAGTATTTTTTGTTGACGCTCTTGTGACACGAATGCCTTTGCAAGCGTTGTGTCTAAAGTGGCTCCCAGAAAGTTCCTGCGGGGAGCCGGGTGGACCTGGGACTTGTCGGCATTGATGGCGAGGCCGAGAGAGCGAAACACGTCCTGACAAAGGCGAGTGTCTTGAAGCAGCTGGTTGCGAGACTGTGACATGAGGAGGCAGTCGTCCAGGTATGGAAAGATTTGGACGCCCTGGAGACGCAGGTAAGCCACCACTGGAGCCAATACTTTCGTGTAGACATGAGGGGCGGATCGGAGGCCGAAAGACAACACCTTGAACTGGAAATCTCTCCATCCCACCCGGAAGTGCAAGTACTTCCGATGCCGTGGAAGAATTGGAACATGGAAGTAAGCATCCTGGAGGTCGATGGTGGTCATGAAGTCGCCCATGGAGAGAAGACGCAAGATCACCACTAATGAAAGCATGCAGAAGGATTGGCTCTTGAGATACCTGTTGAGTGCTCGCAAATCCAGGATCGGTCGCCAGTCTCCTGTCTTTTTGAGTATTAGGAAAAAACGGGAATAAAATCCCTTTCCCCTTTGAGACTTGAGAACCACTTCGACTGCACCTTTTTGCATTAGAAGACGAACTTGATGGAAAAGCTCCTTGAGGTGGGGAGGAGGCGGGCCAGACGATGGAGTGGGAGGAGAAATCTTGACGAACTCTAGAGCACGGCCCTTCGCCACAATGTCCAGAACCCAGCGGTCTGAGGTGATGGAGGACCACTGAGAAAAGAACAGGGAGATTCGACCTCCAACCCTGGGGGGGGAAAAACAAGTCATTGTCGTTTGGGAGTGGATCCTCTATATGAAGATTTTCCCCTGTAGGATTTGGAAGACTGCTACCGGGTGGACTGCTTTTGTTTGGAGGAGTAACGGTGATTACCCTGGTGGTAGGAGCGATATTGAGTGTTTCCTCCATGAAAAGTTGAGGAGGTGCCACGTCCGCGTGCACCACGAAAAGGTTGCTTTCGAAACTGTAAAGTCCCCAATGAGCGAGCAGTATCAGTGTCCTTCTTAATGGACTGTAATGCTTCATCGACATGTGCCCCAAAAAGCGACTCGCCGTCATACGGCATAGCAAGGATTTTTGCCTGTACCTCCTGGCGGAAGAGGTGGACCGTAACCAACCTTGCCTCCGCAAGACCGCTGCCCCAGCAAGCTGACGAAAGCCAGTGCAATCAATGTCAACTGCGCAGTCAATAATTTCCTCCGATGTTCTCTCTCCGTCCTGAAGAATTTTTAAGGCTTCCGCCTTGGAAGCTTCTGAATTGAGGGCCACCAGGGCAGACAAGTCCGACCACATCTGGCGGTCGTAGCGGCCTAAGATGGCTAAAGCATTAGCCGCCCTCACCGTAGTGGATGCCATTGTGGAAAATTTGCTTCCAAAAGCGTCCAGGCGATGACCCTCTTGATCCGGAGGAGCCGTAATTGGAGAAGTCGGATTACGTGAACGACGTTGTGCAGCTTGGGTGACCACTGAGTCAGGCTTTGGTTGAGCAACAAGGCACGCTGGAGATCCGAAGGGCGCCTTATATTTTTTCTCAAGGCGAGGTAGTTGTGCTGGCAATGAATTTGGAGTTTGCATTAATTTCACCCCTTCAGTCCAAATGAAATCTATGATTGGTATAGTGTGGACTTGCTTGAACGGTTGATTTTTAAAATCATAGAGGAAACAGTCCTCCTCCCTCTGGACTCTGGGCAGCTTAAAGTGCTGGGCCGCTCTATCCATCAGCTGATGGAAACTTGCAATGTCCACCAGAGGAGAATCCCAAGGCTCCATCGGAGGAGGGGAAGGCTTCTGGATTTGATAGTCGTCCCACTTGGCCATGTGGGTGGTGTCGTCATCATCGTCATCGTGAACTTCTCCATCTTCACGTTCTGCAAGGACGTCGTCATCGTCATCAGGGTACAGAGTAGTGTGTATTTTAACTGACGTCTGAACCTGAGGAGAAGGCGTTGGTGGCTGTGGTGGTGGAACAGCGACAGGAGCCGCCGCAGGCGCATGAGGCATAGGCGAACCCTGTTGAGAGGGGGGGAAACGCCGGTTGTAGTCATCCAACATATGTTGGAGATTTGAGATGAGCGACAGAGGCAGTGTCGCAGTTGGAACCTGCACAGAATGTTCCTCTGCCTGAGAATATTGGTTGTCATCATCATCACCATAGTCCTGGCACTTGATAATTAAATCTGAAGGACTGCGTGCCACTCTGAAGGAATCATCCACATCATTGTCTTTTTTTTTTTTTTTTTTTTTTTAATGAGACGGATTAGAATACACAAGGGGAAAAAAAAAACAGAAAGCATACATACACAGGTATAGATTATCAACTGGGTAAAAACATAGTAATATGCATAGAAGTTTAAAAAAAAGTCGATATGCATGGAAGGTTAAAAAAAAGGTCAATATCTAGCTACACACTAACTTCTTGTTATTAAACTTACAAATATTCCATATCATCCTCTTGAATCCCTCCATTTACTAAGAGGCGCCCATATTTTTTCCCCAAGATTTTTCTTCTTTGGACCCTTAAAGTTATACAAACAATCCTCAATATTATGAATCCCTAGCAGTCTAGTTAACCATATCTGGAATGAAGGTGCTACTGAATCTTTCCAGGCTGCCGCTATTAAAATTCTTAATACTGCAACACACAAGAATACAAAGGCTTCCGCATCCTGAGTAAAATTACAGTTTTCATCCCTGCCAATTAAAACAGTTGTTGGGGATAGAAGAATTTGGCCCTCTAGCAGCCCCGATAAAAACTTCTCCATTTCTGTTAAAATCGGTTTTAGATTTGGACAGGAATAAAACATATGGATTAAATCTGCCGGGCCTTGATCACATCTTGGACATCTGTCCGTATCCCTTTTTCCCCATTGATACAATTTCGCAGGTGTGTAATATAAATTAAAAATCATCTTATAATGTTGAGCTTTTAGGTTAGTTGCCCTTAAAATTTTCTTATTCAATGCCAATGCATAATCCACATCCACATTTGGATCCCCGATTTTAGTAGCCCAAGCATTTTCCACATGTACAACATCATCTTCCATGGCCTGTAACAGAAAGCCATAGCCTATTTTAATCTTCCTACCCCCATTCCTTACATATTGAACAATCGGATTCACCCCCTGAATAGAGATCTTGGGTCTAATCGATTTCACCGATTGTTCTACTTGGTTGTACAACATCCAGTGATTCGCTGAGATACCATACCTATGTTGTAGGGTCTCGAATCCCAACATCTCTTCCTTATCCATAACATCCCCCAAATACTGAATGCCCAACCTTTTCCAGAGAGCACTATTTCTATTCTGTCCCAGATGTATGAATGGGGTTGATTCCCACAGGTCTATCATTCCATTGATTTTAGGGATTTTAAGAAATTTCAACATTAAATTCCAAACCCCCCATACCCCTAGCATCACCTTACTTTTACTCCTCTTAAAGAATTGAGCACTCACTTCCCGGGTTAAAATTCCATTGGCTTTTTCACCAACTGCCAATTCGTAAATTGTAGGGACCCTAGGAGAATCATCAGTTATATTAAGACATAGTAGGTGTTTCATATGTAACAATAAACATACCCAATGATATAACCTTAGATTAGGAGCTGCTAGCCCTCCTCTCTCTATTGGTAATGACAATTTAGCCAGTGATCTTCTAACTTTCCCGTATTGCCACAAAAATCTTGAAAAGACTGAGTCCATTTTTTTCATCAGGGATTCATCAATTAGCAGTGGGATAGCCCGGAATAAATACAACAATTTTGGAAACATTGTCATCTTAAGCACATTGACTCGTCCAATCAGGGAGAGATGTAAAATATCTATCCTCTTTAGTTCTTTCTCAATCTCTGCTAATACTGGCAGATAATTTTCCTGAGTTATTTTACCCACATCAGCATTGACTTTAATTCCTAAATAGATCGCCGCATCAACATATCTTTGATCTTTTTTCGGGATGTTCTTTGTACAAATTATTATTGTTTTATCAGTATTAAGTTTATATCCTGAATATATACCAAACTGCTGAGCCAAGTTGTTTAGTTCTTGTATTGCAGTATCCGGCCTGTTTGTCACTATTGCTAGATCATCTGCATATGCTAAAATCTTGGTAGTATGACCGTGTGATATCACTGGGGAAATTCTCTCCGTTGCCACAATTTTCCTGATCAGAGGGTCTATATATAGCGCGAACAAAATGGGTGAACACGGGCAACCCTGACGTGTGCCCCTTTTAATCGATATCTCCTCTGATTGGAGCCCCATGGTGGTAATTCTAGCCACCGGGTTCACATACATAGCCCTAATACCCTTCCTACAGTTTTCTCCAAAACCCCTTTTCTCCAACACCTCCCACATAAAATTCCATACAACCCGATCGAACGCCTTCTCGGCATCCAATAAAATCATGGCCATGTCACTCCCAGCAGCAGTAACCGCATCAAATAATGCAATAGCCCTAGCTGTATGTTCGGTGGTACCTCGCCCTGGGACAAACCCATGCTGCCAGGGTGACACCAGATGACCTATAATTCCTCCTAGTCTCTTAGCCCAAACCTTTGAATATAGTTTCGCGTCTGTATTTATCAAGGAGATTGGCCTATACGACCCAGGATTATCCTCTGGCTTCCCCTTTTTGTGAAATACCACAATGTTTGTCTGCTTCCACGTATCCTGGATGATACCTGAACATATAACTCCGTTAAAGAGATCCACAAGGACTGGGAGAATTTCTTCACTCAGGGCCCTGTAAACCTCAATCGGAATTCCATCCGGGCCAGCTGCTTTGCCCAATGCCAGTTCACTTAACGCATTCATTATCTCCTCCCTTGTTATGCTTGCTTCCAGTCGATTCCTATCATCCTCCCCAATCCTAGGTGTTATAGGAAATTGATCTTGTCCATGGGACACCCCCCCTGGCTCATGATCGTAAAGCTTTTGATAAAACTCTTGAAACACCTGTACTATGGATTTTGGGTCGTTGTACTCTCTCCCATTAAATTTCATCTTACTAATTTTGTTTCTGTTCTGATCTTGTCTTATGCGTAATGCTAATACTCTCCCAGCTTGCTCCCCCGTCTCATAACGCCTCGCTCTTTGTGTCTGATATTCACAAATCTCCTTTTGGGTAATTAATTTTAAAAGGTCCCCCTTAATCCTGGCCATATTTCTTAAGGTCTCACTGCTATCCTTACCAGTTATTATTTCATCAATATGGTATCTCTCTTTCTCTGCTAGATCTGCTGTCAATTTATCTATCTTAATTTTGTCCTCTTTCCTGATTCTCGCTGAGCAGCTAATCGTCTCCCCCCTTAATGCAGCTTTGAACGATTCCCAAACCCCATTCCTAGAGGCACTATATCTGTTACAATCAAAGAATTCTTTCGTCCATCTTTTCATATGTTTTAGGAATCTTTCATCATTTATTAGCTTTCTCTCAAAAGTCCATCTGGATATTTTCCTACCTACACTGGGAACTTTATATTCAAGTATCAAGGGGTTGTGATCAGAGATTACCCTCGGTAATTTCTGAATATTTACCTTGCCTATCTCCTCTTGTGAAATAAAAAAATAATCCAGCTTGGAATACTTTTGTGCTGGATGAGAGAAATACGTGTAACCACGGTCACCCGGCATCTTTTCTCCCCATACATCAAGCAAGCCGTGAGATTGTACCATGGAGCTGATCGCTGTATTAACTTTACGTTTCCGCCCTGTAAAACTAGTCCCCAGTTGCCAATCCATAGAAATATTCATGTCCCCACATACTATCATTGGGGCTGACCAGTTAGCCAATTCCTCCTCTAACTTATCGAACACCATAGGATCATCCTCATTTGGACCATATATTACACCTAACGTAAACCCCATACTCATTTCTGCTAAAATCCATCTACCCGAACCATCCGTTTTTATGCGTTTAGCACCGCCCAGATAATTCTTAGCTAATATAGCCACTCCTCTTGTCGTTGTTGTCTGGGTAGAACATCCGATCAATGAGAACCCATACAGTTCTAAGACCTTCCTATTATTCCAAGGGATATGGGTTTCCTGTACACAGACTATATCCATATTATTCGATCTCACCAAATGACTCATTCTCTGCCGTTTCTTCCAATCATTTAACCCCCCAGCATTTATACTACATATTCTAATGTCTGGCATATTTTACACGTTTACCTTCACAAAAATTCATATCCAGATACCTGATATCAGCTTGAAAACTATTCCTTTCCGTCTCAAATTTTAGTTTCATTATTTTCACCCCCCCTTCCCTCCCCACCCCCACCCACTCCTCCCTCTGCACTCTCACCCTCCCCCTCCGAGGCTCCAAACTAGGGCCTCCCCTCACCCCCCGCTAGTTTAGAGGCGCTCAGACCTTAGGTCTGTGCATGTGATGGTTGCAGCTCAGTGTGAGGGAAGAGATCACGCTTCACCCTTTTATACTTTAACTAGACCCCTTCCCCTTTTTTTTAATTATTTCACCATTTTCTTTTTTTCACCCTTTCACCCCTTAATGAAAACCTCTCACCCAAAAGTTGAACACTCCCCCTAAGGTACATCAAACAGATTTCCTAGTACAATTTGGCATTACTCCATCTATGACTCCATCTATGACTGCAAGAACTCTTTGGCTTTAATCTCTGAGGAGAAATAAAATACTTTCCCGCCCTGGATTACTTTCAGCTGGGCCGGATTAATCAGATAAGCCTGCATACCCTTGTCCTGAAAAGGTTTTATCATTTGTCGCAGCCTCCACCGCCTCTCAACTGTAATGTGACAAAAGTCCGGACGGACAAAAAAGGTATACTCATCTACTGTTCTTTTTTTATCAGGCCTTGCCCTCTCAGAGATTGCTTGTCTTAGGTTGAAATTACCCAGAAAAATTAATATCGCCCTAGGTTTATCCCCCTCTTTAGCCCTTTTGTGGATATCAGATGGGGTGCGATGCGCTCTCTGGATTTCCCTATCGAAATCCCAATCTTTCAGTTCTATGAAGGCGGACGAAAACAGTTTAACAATGAAACCTCTCATGTCAGTCCCCTCAGCCCCCTCCGGAATTCCCAGGACACGGAGGTTATTTTGCCTTGATCTATTCTCTAACGACTCCAGTTTCCATTGGATGTCCGCAATATTTTTTGCTTGAGTGTCAACTTTATCAACTGCTACTGCAGCATCCGCTTCTGTAGATACCACTCTCTCTTCCAAATTGGTCACTCGTTCGCTCAGGTTCACACATGCCTTGGTAAGTTTTCTCACCACCCCTTGCATTTTCCTGACCGCCGCCTGTGATCTCCGACTTTCTTGCCGTGATTCTTCTCTGTGAGCCAGTATCTCCTGGTGAATGGCCTCCAAGAGTGACATTTGTGCTGAGTCTCCTTCTGGGTTATCTGCTGAGGCATTCGGTTGTAATACATCTTTGCTTTGATTAGAGACTTTCACTCTCCCCACCAATTTTACTGCTGTATTAGGGGGGCTACTTTCCTCCGGTTCTACGTCACTGCCAGTCTCTATATCACTGGTTTCCTGTCCCGAACTGTCTCCTCCATCCTCCGACCATTCACCGCCTTCAGATACTGAGAAAAATGCCTCACTCAGTGCCTCTTTTTTACTGCAGCTACTTCCCCCCCGTATTGTCTTCCAAAATTTTTTCTACGCCAGGGAGAAGTGTATTACTATCCCCCAACTGAGCTCCTACTGTCATCACCAATTGTTGTTCCAATTGTTGTTCACTTTCACCTTCACCTTCACCCATTATTACTGTATTTGGTTGATCGGCAGGTTCTTCCACTGTAGTGCCCAGTGATGCCTCCTCATCACCAACAACAACCAGGGGAGCAGGGGGAGCCGGGGTAGCAGGGGCAGCAGTAACAGCCTGTATGTTATCTTCCTTTTGTTCTTTTAAGTCCTTGGTCTTATTCAGTTTTTGAAAAATATCCGAAATTGGGATAGTACCCGCGTTATCCGGATTTCCTTTACCGGCAGCCTGCTGTGCTGATTTTTTAACTTGAGGGGACCCTTGCTTTTTTTTCCCCTTACTAACATCAATGTCTGATGCCTCCGCTAACTCCGCTGCTGCCTTCCTCCTAGCAGCCGCTTTTGCACTGGCACTCTGCTTAGGGGCCATTATTTCCCTCCGCCTCTCCTCTATCCCAAATGTCTCCTTACCGGTTGGGGAATCTCCGTTTTCCGCCGTCTCCGTCTCTGCCTCAATCTGCAGAGCTCCGATGCCCTCCAGAGTGCTCTTTATCTGCCCCCTTTCGCCACACGGTAGATTCAAAACCGCCTTTCCTTGCTTCACGCAGAGCTTCTTTTTCTGCCGTGTTCGCCGCCTCCACACCAACCTCCGCGAGGCTTCCAGGCTGAATACAAACTCCGTGAGCTCCGTGAGCTCCGCTACCTCCGCTTGCGGTCCGCTGACGGCTCCGCCTCTGAGCCTCCGTGTCAGCTGCAGGATCTCCCGGAGCAGCCGCTTCAGCTGCAAACTGCAGGTCAGTTTCATCCAGCCGCGTTTCCTCCAAAACCTCTGCTTTTTCACCTGATCTCCTCTGTCAAACCGGTTTCGGAGACTCGAGCTTCCATCCAATTCCGATTAGAGTGGAAATACGGGGCCTTAATCCTCCATAACGCTCCTCCTCACACGAGCTGCTTTCCCGACCGTCTCACACGGTCGCCATCTTGCCTCCCTCATCCACATCATTGTCACAGTCAGAGTCCTGCTGAGAGCCCATGGCAAACATGGGCGAGGGAGGCTGTGGATCTGGGATGGACAGCTGGTCAACTGTCCGCTTACGACGTTGGTGCATGGGGTCGACGGTGGAGGAGCCAGACCCAGTGAAAGAAAACGGCACCAAAGGGAAGGAAGCAAAAGAAGATGGAACCGTCGTCAACGGTGCCGACGATTATGATGGCACAGGCGTCGACGGAGTCACTGCAGAAGGATCCAACGTCGACGGGGCCGCAGTCGACGGAACCATCGTAGACGGTAAGGTTGTCGACAAAGTCGTCGTCGTTGATAAAGCCGCCGTTGTCGGAGTAGTAGTCGACGGGACCGACGACGAAGATTTCTTTAGAACTTTCATCAACGATGATTTGCTGACGACGAAGCATTAACGTGTTTTATGTCGACGAAGGTATCACTTAGCTTTAAGACTGTCCCGTCGACGATACCTGGCTTCGTCGTCGACGGGACAGTCTTAAAGCTAAGTGATACCTTCGTCGACATGGAACACGTTGATGTTGCCGTCGTCGACGATCAGGAGGCTGATGTCGTCGTCACTGTCGCCGTCGACGATCTGGAGACGGCAAATTTCGTCGGCCGACGATCGTCGGCGCTCCCGTCGACGAAGAAACATGTTTCGGAGCAGAAACATGATGGGAAGCAGCAGAAGACGCCTGAGAACCAGGTCTCGTGGGTATAGACGTAGTAGGAGGTGGTGAGGACACCGCAGGAGCCACAGTCAGTGAAAGTTTCTTCTTTTTCAGAAATGGAGAAGGCATATCCTGCACACTACTACGTTTGGAGGCTGCTTTTGAAGGTCCAGATAGCAGGCTTTCTGCATCCCACAGTCCCGAATCCTTATCCTTAAATCTCTGAAGCCAAAGGAGGAGACTGCCTTCTCTGTTCTTAAGGGTCTTTGTAGAGAAAGTTCTGCAAAACCTGCATTTACCAACCTCATGGTCGGGATAAAGACAATAAATGCACTTCTTGTGGGGGTCCTCAGAGTAAAGATGTATTTCCCACAAGAAGAACAAGGTCTAAATAAAGACTTCTTACTTGAAGATATGCTGAAAACACAGGAAACTTGAAGAAGTTAAGAAAACTGAGCAGAGCTCAGGGAGACTACCTTCACACGACGTGTGGTAGAAAATCTGAGGGACTGAGCTCTGAGGAAAAGGTTCTGGAAGGGTGCTGGCGACTGATTGGCTGTAGTTTGGACTAACATAAGGACAGGAATGTGTTACAAGTGTTTTCTCTCTCTACCATGTATTCCTATGTAGGAATTGTTTTTGTGTATTTACTATATTTTTCTAGTATATATTTTTTGTGTTATGTATTTACATACATATGTTATTAGTGTGTTATTGCTATTTTATTTACCGTGGGACTCCCACTTCGACGACGGGGATTATTGAAGCATGTGAATCTATGAAAGACACCCTAATACTGGAGAACTGAACAGATACTCATGCTAAGGTAAGTGTTTGTTCCTTTGTTGCTGGCCTATGATTTTTCCGCCCGTGCAAAGTCCCTGGTGCAGTGAACCAGCTTAATATATGTGTTTTAATTAAAGATGATACTCTAAATAAATCCAGGGATGTGCTGGCCTATGACTGCAACATGGTACTTGCGATCTTTACTGTGCCAAACACTATATACTGGTGTGCTCTTGCACAGCAAATACAGAAGGTAAAGTGTGCACTAGTTAAGTCAACTTATGTATGTATTGGCAGTGCTGGATTTTACAGCAAGGAAAGTGATACCGCCTGTTAGGGAAGCTTTTGAAACTAGTTGTGATACAGCATGTGTTACTCAAAAGAGTATTATGCAGATTATGCCTAAAGATAGTGACCTTTTAAAACTTTCTGCATAAACAAAACATTGAGAATATAAGGTGAGAGTGCGGAAACTTTTATCTTGGGTGTTTAGACAGCTGTTCGGTACATCACAAGTCAGATGTTCATAGGGGAGAGTGTCATGGAAATTTCAGCAGATGTGTAGATGCGCACAGAAACAGTGCAAAGAAGGCAGAAACACAAAGAAAACACATTTATTTTCGAGAATCACAATACTATTGTTGAACAGTAATGGTGATTTAGACCATTGCAGATCTGGATCTTGCAACATATTTTGAGATGTGTTGCTTACAGATACAACACTGTCTTCTGCTCCCATCCTCGATTGGGAGACAAGCTTCCCTTTCCAGAGTGCTCAGCAGTGAAAGTTTGTTTTTGTCGCTTCTGCCCAGGGTTATCCAGATGGGCAGTATAAATAGATAGATCAAAGGTCTCTTTTTTCAGCCTAGGTGGATGGTCTCTCCTCTTAACAAAGAACACACCATCTACTACTTTCAAAGAAGTTTATTACGCTCATCTCGAACAAACCCTGGCCATGATGGATCCAAAGTATGTGGGCAATGGAAATCCGATGCTGTAGGGCAGTGAGCTAGTCGCGCAAAAAGTCTGTAGCAGGAGCTCCCTGACTTGGTGCCAGACTTCAAGGTTTTTTAACCTTCTTAACAGAAGACGAACTGGAGGCAGATTCCCTTCGCTTTCTCTAGATTGAAATAAAGATGAGGTAAGTATACATACAGCAAAATAATTGACAACAGATAAGAATCACTTGCGTCATTCTAGACATATACCTTCTACCGGCTTTTAATATATAGACCTATGTGGTCTTCAGTATTACAGTTCTCTACTCAATAATATTATACCATGTTTCAACCCAAACCTTTTTTAAATTTCTGTATCACCTGGTGTGCACCCCATCTGCTTGGTACTCCATTTACCTGCTACGGACTCAGTAAGTAGACATATTTAACAATATTCATGCATAGAGAGTGCCTTGCCTCCCTGATGTCACAATTTGGAAGTACTTTTCTTCTGAATATTTTAGTTCTCTTCAGGCAGGGAAGTGTTTTATCGTACAATATCTCCCATCCCTCCTTTCGAGGTTGTATGTTACAATTCTTGATCTGCTTCTTAAAGATCCTGTGGTTTAAATTATGCACCATTTTGACTGTCCACCTCCTAACTGGTTCACCCTGTCTGGTTAGATCTCTCTCTGCATGTTGATATTTCTATTGCACTTCACATTGTGAAGCTGATATCACAATATTTTGAGGTCACCTAGGATTATGGCCAAGCACAATCCCTTTCGCTTGGGAGATTTCTAAGATATCTCATCTTGTAGTGCTTTTCAGGGATGCTGTGCTGTAGGGACAAAGCTCCATCAACTAAATGCATTGTTTCTAAAGAAGGCCCATTTTTTCTACTACCTTTACCAACATTATGAACCATATGAAAAGTCTAGTTTTTCATCAATACAGTCACGCATCTTACTGCCTGGGCCCCTTATTACGTATGAACTCATTATAGGGTACCAGTCTGTTTTCCCAAGTCAAACTATTTTTCACTTGCTATTCTGTAGAGTTGACTCAGTTTACCAGAATACTTGTTAGCTGACTAATCCAGCATCCTTGTAGAGTCAACTAACTGAGCTTCACCCTCAGGCTGTTAAACTATTTTCCAAGCCTCTAGGGTTGAACAATAGCAAATGTTTCACAGAAGGCTAAAACGATTGGATCTGTACATCTCTGTTTCAATCTAAAGCTAAACTCAATGACTCTTTTTTTCTGCCATTTAGAAGTCAGTGATCATCCCATAGGTGCAAGCTTCTTTGCTACTTCCGCAGTTGTCAAGTGTTACACAAAAACTGTATCACTAGCGCTACACAGAAGCAATTTTACACATTTTGCCCAACTTAAAAAAGTCTTGAAATCACAATTAGTATAGTTTGCATTAGAGAACATATTCTGGGCTTTTGATGTAGTTATTTATTTAGTTCGAACATTTTTAATTGAATGAGAAAATTCCTATTTTCAAAATGAATAATGGCTAAAATCCTATATGTTTAATATACGTATGTAAATGTGTGTGTGTACATATATATCTATCCATACTAATATAATAAAGAGAGAGCCAAAAACCTTTGAGGCGGGTAATCTCAAGAACCACAGCACCAATCACAACACCCAATACAGCGCTGGAAAGGGCAGTTGCAGCAGAAGGACATAGGCTATGCAGACACCCACCATATACATTTAAAAAGTAAAAGAACCGTGACAGCAAAGTAGTCCCTTGTGGGCGTGTCTGCGTTGTGCTGTGGGCTTGTGCTGGGGGGGCGTGACAAATGCTGGGGGCGTGTGGTACGTTCCGCCCTTTGGGCTGGACTGTTCCCATGAGGCACAGGGTCAAGGCTGATTTACATATGGCCATGTCTGAACTGGGGTGGTGTGGCTGGATTTAGGCCGAGATCTCTGTACTGGGGTGAATGTATGACATTGTTCTGCATTCTGTCCATCAACTGTTGTTTTTGCATTTGTCACCCCGAGTGTGATGGGTATGCTCAGACGTGAGTCCCATGCTCTCCACACCACTGGAGTCTAGCTATCCTGGCTGAAGACTGCTGATAGCCAGAAAGTGGTCCTAGGATTCTTGAGTCCGGTCCAGGAAAGACATGGCTTGGCAGTTCAGCCTGGAATGTTCCTATGAGGCACAGTCAAGGCTGAGGTGGTGTGGAGTGCAAAAAAAATGATGGATTTAGGCCCAGATCTCTGTATTGGGCTGAATGTATGACATTGTTCTGCATTCTGACATCATCTGTTGTTTTTACATTCCGCCCTTCATGCCATGTCTCATATCGTGTGCTGGGGGTGTGGGTGGGTGCGAGGCGCGCGTTGATTCAAATATTTCATTGTTTTTTCTTCCCAGGTTCTGTACAATCCAGCTCTGGGTGTTCACCCTGCTCCCTTAAAATACACCTGCACCCCATAATCAAAAGCCAACCTTACTCCTTAAAATAACCCAACACCCTTAAACACTAACCCATCTTAACCCTATGAATATACCCTGTACCCCCAAACCCAAACCTATACCTAAATCCTAAAAATACCCCTGCACCCCAAAATCCCAAACCTAGCCTTAAACCATAAAAATAACCCTGCACCCCAAAACCCAAACCTACCCCTGAACCCTAAAATACCCCTTTACCCCAAAACCCAAACCTAGCCCTGAACCCTAAAAATACCCCTGTACCCCAAAACCCAAACCTAGCCCTGAACCCTAAAAATACCCCTTTACCCCAAAACCCAAAACTACCCCTGTACCCTAAAAATACCCCTATACCCCAAAATCCAAACCTAGCCCTGAACCCTAAAAATATGCCTGTACCGCAAAACCCATACCTATCCCTAAACCCTAAAAATACCCCTGTACCCCATAACCCAAAACTATATCTGAACCATTAAAATACCCAAACACCCCAAAACATATACCTCAGTACCCCAAAACATATACCCCTATACCCATACTTGCTTTATCCAAACATTTTTAAAAAACATGCTTTTACCATTCATGCATTTACAACGAATTTCGTTGTAAATGTATGCGTGGTAAAAGCATATAAAATGTAATGCCATGCGTTATAATGGCATTGCGGAGTCATGGTACTTTCGTAATGAAAGTATGCAGAGTGATGGTATGCGGAAAGAAATTTGCGGAATAATGGGTGTTTACCCTCCCCCGTAAGTACATTGGTGGCACGGCGGCCCACATCTCCAATAACATACTCATATTTTTTCACCATCAATTGGAAAAATGCACAGGTCTCTCTCATTGATGCCCAGCACCGACATACACTTTTAGACACACCTCCCACCACAAGTTCTAGAATTGCGAACTTCAGAGATGGGCAGCTACGTTAGAATCTCGGCATCAGCTCAAGATCCTGTGATTCCAGGCAAATCGCTTTGTCTCCCCGTGCCTACCACAAATCAATGTGTTCTTCTGTAATGTAAATTGTGCTCATGCCATGTTGTCGAGTTTGCGCTATATAATATTGCAAGGAAAATAAAGTAGGGAAACTCGAGTTCACACACTACTGAACGCGCACTCTTAAGTGCATCAGCAGTGCACTGTGAATCGGAGCGTTTCACAGGCCTGTCACAGATAAGAAATGCTATCAAAATGAAATCCTATGAAACAATACACTACTGGCCGGCAGCAATTCATACCCGGACAACGTCGGGACGGGCTGCTAGTACTAATATAATAAAGAGAGAGCCCAAACCTTTGAGGCGGGTAATCTCAGGAACCACAGCACCAATCACAACACCCAATACAGTGTTGGAAAGGGCAGTTGAAGCAGAAGGACATAGGCTATGCAGACACCCACCATATACATTTAAAAGGTAAAATAACCGTGCCAGCAAAGTAGTCCCTTGTAGGCGTGTCTGCGTTGTGCTATGGGCGTGTGCTGGGGGCGTGACAAACGCTGGGGGCGTGTGATACGTTCCGCCCTTCATGCCATGTCTCATATCATGTGCTAATGCCACCCTGCTCCATTTAAATACCCCTGCACCCCATAATCATAACCCACCCTTACTCCTTAAAATACCCCAACACCTTTAAACACTAACCCATCTTAACCCTATAAATATACACTGTACCCCAAAACCCAAACCTATCCCTAAACCCTAAAAATATCCCTGTACCCCAAAACCCAAACCTAGCCCAGAACCCTCAAATAACCCTGTACCTCAAAACACAAACCTACCCCTGCACCCTAAAAATACCACTGTACCCTAAAACCCAAACCTAGCCCTGAACCCTTAAAATACCCCTGTACCCCAAAACCCAATCCTACCCCTGATCCCAAAAAATACCCCCGTACCCCAAAACCCAAACCTCGCCCTGAACCCTAAAAATAACCCTGTACCCCAAAACCCAAACCTACCCCTGAACCCTAAAATACCCCAAAACCCAAACCTAGCCCTGAACCTTAAAAATAACCCTATACCCCAAAACCCAAACCTATCCCTGAACCCTATAAATACCCCTGTACCCCAAAACCCATACCTATCCCTAAACCCTAAAACTACCCCTGTACCCCATAACCCAAAACTATATCTGAACCCTTAAAATACCCAAACACCCCAAAACATATACCTCAGTACCCCAAAACATATACCCCTATACCCATATTTACCTTATCCAAACATTAAAAAAACATGCTTTTAACACGCATGCATTTACAACGAATTTCGTTGTAAATGTATGCGTGGTAAAAGCATATAAAATGGAATGCCATGCGTTATAATGGCATTGCGGAGTCATGGTACTTTCGTAATGAAGGTATGGGAGTATTGGTATGCAGAAAGAAAGTTGCGGAATAATGGGTGTTTACCCTCCCCCATTAAGTACATTGGTGGCACGGCGGCCCACATCTCCAGCAACATACTCATATTTTTTCACCACCCATTTGAAAAATGCACAGGTCTCTCTCATTGATAGCCAGCACTGACATACACTTTTAGACACACCTCCCCGCACAAGTTCTAGAATTGCGAACTTTAGAGCTGGGGAGCTACGTTCGAATCTCGGCATCAGCTAAACATCCTGTGATTCCAGGCAAATCGCTTTGTCTCCCCGTGCCTACCACAAATGAATATGTTCTTCAGTATTGTAAATTGTGCTCATGCCATGTTATCGAGTTCACGCTATATAAAATTGAATCAGCAGTGCACTGTGAATTGGAGCATTTCACAGGCCTGTCACCGATAAGAAATGCGATCAAAACGAAATCCTACAAAACAATATACTACTGACCGGCAGCAACGTCGGGACGAGATCTATCTATCTATCTATCTATCTATCTATCTATCTATCTATCTATCTATCTATCTATCTATCTATCTATCTATCTACCTATCTATCTATCTATCGATCTACATATCTCTATATATCTATATATATATTACCTACTGGCGGTCGCCAGTAGGTATATATAGTTAGGACCTAGTTACCATAGGAAATTCCAAGCATTCTATAGGGAATAACTTTCCACCCCATTGAGGGATCTGCCTGTAATTTTCCTTAAATGTGCCTCGCTGCTCTCCGCTCCTTCCCTGAAAGTTTCGGGGGAATTCGTCAAGCGGGGTCCCAAAACGTGTTTTCCCCATGTTAATTTCCATAGGGACATTCTGACAAGGCTACAGCTCGAACGGCTGAACGGAATTATACCACATTTGGCAAAATGGTAGGGACTTGTATGCAGCAGTGCCTTTTGTATGTTTGGTGTAAATTCCTCCAGTAGTTCTTGAGAAAATTGAATTTGAAATTTTTCAAATGGCATTTTCTATGGGACCTTTAGACACGGCTACAGCCCGAACGGCTAAACGGAATTAAACCAAACTTGGCAAAATAGTAGGGACAGGTATGCAGTTGTGCCTTTTCTATTTTTGGTGAAAATCCCTCCAGTAGTTGTTGAGAAAATGAATTTGAGCAAATTATATATCTATATGCGCTCAACATTCTATTGGGATTAACTTTGGCACTGATTGAGGAATCTGTGTGTAATTTTTCAGAACTTTGGCCAGCTCGGCTCCGCTCCTTCCCTGAAAGTTTTGGGGGGATTAGTCTAGCGGGGGCCAAAAGGGGGGCCCCAAAACGTGTTTTACCCATGTTAATTTCCATAGGGACCTTTAGACACGGCTACAGCCCGAACGGCTGAATGGAATTACACCAAACTTGGCAAAATGGTAGGGCCTGGTATGCAGATGTGCCTTTGCTATGTTTGGTGAAAATCCCTCCAGTAGTTCTTGAGAAAATTGAATTTGAAATTTTTCAAATGGCATTTTCTATGGGACCTTTAGACACGGCTACAGCCTGAACGGCTGAACGGAATTACACCAAAGTTGGCAAAATGGTAGGGACAGGTATGCAGTAGTGCCTTTTATATATTTGGTGAAAATCCCTCCAGTATTTGTTGAGAAAATTGAATTTGATCAAATTAATAATCTATATGCGCTCCCCGTACGCGTACGGTACGCGTACGGTACGCGTACTGTACGCGTACGTGCACGTACCCTTACGTACGCAAGCGAGTTTCTGATTGGCTGGCAGTCGACTGTCAACATTCCAAACTGTCCAAACCAGGAAGTGTTGGCCACCATCTTGTTTTTCAGGAGAACTGAGGCACAAGAGAGCCCAAAACAAGAGTGGAAAACCCCCAACCTTCTATCCCTTCTCAGGGGGTACCAAAAGGACCCCCAAGGGGAAAAAAAATTAATAAATCGTGGGGTACGTGTACCGTGCGCGTACCCCGCGATTTAAAAAAAAAAACAATTTTTTTTTGCACTTGGTGGTCCTTCTAGGACCCCCTGAGAAGGGCTATGTGGTCAGGGGGTCTCAACCCTGCCCCCTTTTCGCGTTTTCAACTCTTGTTTTGTGCTCTCTTGTGCCTCACTTCTCCTGAGAAACAAGATGGCTGCTTAGGTGGTCCCAGAAGGATAATAACATATATAAACGTTATCCGCTAATAGAATTATCATTTACAAAACCTTTGAAATTTATTGAAAAAAAATATAGGTTTCACGCCTGATATAGTTAGGAATTAGCATTTAAAAAATCTTGCAAATTCACTGAAAAAACCATAGGTTTCAAGCCTTATATAGTTAGGAATTAGCATTTCAAAAACCTTGCAAATTCACTTAAAAAAACATAGGTTTCAGGACTTATATAGTTAGGAATTAGCATTTAAAAAACCTTGCAAATTCACTTAAAAAACCATAGGTTTCAGGCCTTATATAGTTAGGAATTAGCATTTTAAAAACCATTGAAATTCCTCCTATCAAGTTAGTTGTACTAACCATATTTCGCGCACCCGCAATCCACTGCTGATGATGTCACCTATTATATCATTCATGACAAGGTCAGTGACATCACTGATGACATCACTGATGACATCTCATTTGACATCACTGATCACATCACTGATGATATCATTCATGTGATAATACAATGCACCTCTTCACACTCTAATATAACCTTTGACACACCCAGCGTTAAATACAGACTACCATTCTTGAAACCATTGACACACCAATACCAGTTACTACATACGCACTCACTGATTCCTAGGTCTACACACACATTCACTCATTTACCCATAGAATCACTCATACATACAGTCACCCATCAATACAACACTATCATATGCACTCATACACCTATACAGACAATCACACACTCCAACTCATCCATGGAGTTACTCACACACCTAGTTAATCATGCAAAGAATCAATCACACTTCCATTTCCTCAACTATACAGTTATACACACAACACCTTACTTATTCAAACATATACTAACACATACTTACTCTAATATACAATCAATGATACAAGTACACAATGATCCATATAGCCACTCGCACATTCACTGGCTCTCATGTATAGTCATTTATAAATGCCAACTCTCACATGCACTGTGTTTTACATATGTACTTACTTGCACATGTAGCACTGAGATATCCATTCACTCACCAACACACCCATGCACACAATCAACCGCCCATATAGCTGTTTCCACATGCACTCTTGAACTCATACACCTAGTGAATCAACTGCTCACACATCTATGCACAGAGTCACACACCTCCCAGCCACCCACACACACAAGTCTCCCTTTCAAATATTTGGGTAACCAATCAATAACCCATATAGCTACTCATATAGCTACTGAGCAACACATGCAGCAGCTTACACAACAACAGACATACTGATGCACACATTCAGACAGTTTAGTCACTAACCCATGCATTTAGTAAAACACATTTAATCACTCACTCATACAGCCAGTCACGCACCTACTAAATCCTTCATCCAGACACTTATACATCCACTCATTCTTCAATATGTAAAACATTTAAACTTTACAGAAACACACAGTCACTGGATGATGTCATCAGTGATGTCAAATGAGATGTCATTTGAGATGTCATCAATGATGTCATCAGTGATGTCACTGACCATGTCATGAATGATGTAATATGTGACATCACCAGCAGTGGATTGCGGGTGCGCGAAATATAGTTAGTACAACTAACTATATAGGAGCAATTTCAATGGTTTTTTAAATGCTAATTCCTAACTTATAAGGCCTGAAGCCTAAGGTTTTTTAAGTGAATATATATATAGATATATATATATACATAGATATCCATACTAATATAATAATATAATAATTGCCTTCATTGACGCCGAGCCCTTCCAAGCACCAGAGCACTTTTGTGAGAGCCTGCTGCAGCCGCCACGCCTCGCCGGACCCGCTTCGCCGGTCCCGCTTCGCGGTCTGCAGCGGCCAGCTACACACTGCAAGGGGCCTCATCTGAACTGACCGGCAGGGCTGCGAGCTAGAGCGGCGGACTCCAAGGACCAGGATTCCCTGCGCGCCCTTGTCCAGCTGGGCTGCTCTCCCTGCCGGCCCCGCCCCCTCCTCTACAGGTTTAAGCGGCGTTCTTCCTGACCTCTGGTGAATTTCCTTCATTGCCTCATTGACGCCGAGCCCTTCCAAGCACCAGAGCACTTTTGTGAGAGCCTGCTGCAGCCGCCACACCTCGCCGGACCCGCTTCGCAGGTCCCGCTTCGCGGTCTGCAGCGGCCAGCTAGACACTGCAAGGGGCCTCATCTGAACTGACCGGCAGGGCTGCGAGCTAGAGCGGCGGACTCCAAGGACCAGGAGTCCCCGCACGCCCTTGTCCAGCTGGGCTGCTCTCCCTGCCGGCCCCGCCCCCTCCTCTACAGGTTTAAGCGGCGTTCTTCCTGACCTCCGGTGGATTGCCTTCATTGCCTCATTGACGCCGAGCCCTTCCAAGCACCAGAGCACTTTTGTGAGAGCCTGCTGCAGCCGCCACGCCTCGCCGGACCCGCTTCGCGGTCTGCAGCGGCCAGCTAGACACTGCAAGGGGCCTCATCTGAACTGACCGGCAGGGCTGCGAGCTAGAGCGGCGGACTCCAAGGACCAGGAGTCCCCGCGCGCCCTTGTCCAGCTGGGCTGCTCTCCCTGCCGGCCCCGCCCCCTCCTCTACAGGTTTAAGCGGCGTTCTTCCTGACCTCCAGTGGATTTCCTTCATTGCCTCATTGACGCCGAGCCCTTCCAAGCACCAGAGCACTTTTGTGAGAGCCTGCTGCAGCCGCCACGCCTCGCCGGACCAGCATCGCGGGTCCCGCTTCGCGGTCTGCAGCGGCCAGCTACACACTGCAAGGGGCCTCATCTGAACTGACCGGCAGGGCTGCGAGCTAGAGCGGCGGACTCCAAGGACCAGGAGTCCCCGCGCGCCCTTGTCCAGCTGGGCTGCTCTCCCTGCCGGCCCGCCCCTTCCTCTACAGGTTTAAGCGGTGTTCTTCCTGACCTCCGGTGGATTGCCTTCATTGCCTCATTGACGCCGAGCCCTTCCAAGCACCAGAGCACTTTTGTGAGAGCCTGCTGCAGCCGCCACGCCTCGCCGGACCCGCTTCGCGGTCTGCAGCAGCCAGCTAGACAGTGCAAGGGGCCTCATCTGAACTGACCGGCAGGGCTGCGAGCTAGAGCGGCGGACTCCAAGGACCAGGAGTCCCAGCGCGCCCGTGTCCAGCTGGGCTGCTCTCCCTGCCGGCCCCGCCACCTCCTCTACAGGTTTAAGCGGCGTTCTTCCTGACCTTCGGTGGATTGCCTTCATTGCCTCATTGACGACGAGCCCTTCCAAGCACCAGAGCACTTTTGTGAGAGCCTGCTGCAGCCGCCACGACTCGCCGGACCCGCTTCGCGGTCTGCAGCGGCCAGCTAGACACTGCAAGGGGACTCATCTGAACTGACCAGCAGGGCTGCGAGCTAGAGCGGCGGACTCCAAGAACCAGGAGTCCCCGCGCGCCCTTGTCCAGCTGGGCTGCTCTCCCTGCCGGCCCCGCCCCCTCCTCTACAGGTTTAAGCGGCGTTCTTCCTGACCTCTGGTGGATTGCCTTCATTGCCTCATTGACGCCGAGCCCTTCCAAGCACCAGAGCACTTTTGTGAGAGCCTGCTGCAGCCGCCACGCCTCGCCGGACCCGCTTCGCGGTCTGCAGCGGCCAGCTAGACACTGCAAGGGGCCTCATCTGACCTGACCGGCAGGGCTGCGAGCTAGAGCGGCGGACTCCAAGGACCAGGAGTCCCCGCGCGCCCTTGTCCAGCTGGGCTGCTCTCCCTGCCGGCCCCGCCCCCTCCTCTACAGGTTTAAGCGGCGTTCTTCCTGACCTCCAGTGGATTTCCTTCATTGCCTCATTGACGCCGAGCCCTTCCAAGCACCAGAGCACTTTTGTGAGAGCCTGCTGCAGCCGCCACACCTCGCCGGACCCGCTTCGCAGGTCCCGCTTCGCGGTCTGCAGCGGCCAGCTAGACACTGCAAGGGGCCTCATCTGAACTGACCGGCAGGGCTGCGAGCTAGAGCGGCGGACTCCAAGGACCAGGAGTCCCCGCGCGCCCCTGTCCAGCTGGGCTGCTCTCCCTGCCGGCCCCGCCCCCTCCTCTACAGGTTTAAGCGGCGTTCTTCCTGACCTCCGGTGGATTGCCTTCATTGCCTCATTGACGCCGAGCCCTTCCAAGCACCAGAGCACTTTTGTGAGAGCCTGCTGCAGCCGCCACGCCTCGCCGGACCCGCATCGCGGGTCCCGCTTCGCGGTCTGCAGCGGCCAGCTAGACACTGCAAGGGGCCTCATCTGAACTGACCGGCAGGGCTGCGAGCTAGAGTGGCGGACTCCAAGGACCAGGAGTCCCCGCGCGCCCTTGTCCAGCTGGGCTGCTCTCCCTGCCGGCCCGCCCCTTCCTCTACAGGTTTAAGCGGCGTTCTTCCTGACCTCCGGTGGATTGCCTTCATTGCCTCATTGACGCCGAGCCCTTCCAAGGACCAGAGCACTTTTGTGAGAGCCTGCTGCAGCCGCCACGCCTCGCCGGACCCGCTTCGCGGTCTGCAGCGGCCAGCTAGACACTGCAAGGGGACTCATCTGAACTGACCAGCAGGGCTGCGAGCTAGAGCGGCGGACTCCAAGAACCAGGAGTCCCCGCGCGCCCTTGTCCAGCTGGGCTGCTCTCCCTGCCGGCCCCGCCCCCTCCTCTACAGGTTTAAGCGGCGTTCTTCCTGACCTCTGGTGGATTGCCTTCATTGCCTCATTGACGCCGAGCCCTTCCAAGCACCAGAGCACTTTTGTGAGAGCCTGCTGCAGCCGCCACGCCTTGCCGGAACGCTCTTCGCAGGTCCCGCTTCGCGGTCTGCAGCGGCCAGCTAGACACTGCAAGGGGCCTCATCTGAACTGACCGGCAGGGCTGCGAGCTAGAGCGGCGGACTCCAAGGACCAGGAGTCCCCGCGCGCCCTTGTCCAGCTGGGCTGCTCTCCCTGCCGGCCCCGCCCCCTCCTCTACAGGTTTAAGCGGCGTTCTTCCTGACCTCCGGTGGATTGCCTTCATTGCCTCATTGACGCCGAGCCCTTCCAAGCACCAGAGCATTTTGTGAGAGCCTGCTGCAGCCGCCACGCCTCGCCGGACCGGCTTCGCGGGTCCCGCTTCGCGGTCTGCAGCGGCCAGCTAGACACTGCAAGGGGCCTCATCTGAACTGACCGGCAGGGCTGCGAGCTAGAGCGGCGGACTCCAAGGACCAGGAGTCCCCGCGCGCCCTTGTCCAGCTGGGCTGCTCTCCCTGCCGGCCCCGCCCCCTCCTCTACAGGTTTAAGCGGCATTCTTCCTGACCTCTGGTGGATTTCCTTCATTGCCTCATTGACGCCGAGCCCTTACAAGCACCAGAGCACTTTTGTGAGAGCCTGCTGCAGCCGCCACACCTCGCCGGACCCGCTTCGCAGGTCCCGCTTCGCGGTCTGCAGCGGCCAGCTAGACACTGCAAGGGGCCTCATCTGAACTGACCGGCAGGGCTGCGAGCTAGAGCGGCGGACTCCAAGGACCAGGCGTCCCCGCGCGCCCTTGTCCAGCTGGGCTGCTCTCCCTGCTGGCCCCGCCCCCTCCTCTACAGGTTTAAGCGGCGTTCTTCCTGACCTCCGGTGGATTGCCTTCATTGCCTCATTGACGCCGAGCCCTTCCAAGCACCAGAGCACTTTTGTGAGAGCCTGCTGCAGCCGCCACGCCTCGCCGGACCCGCTTCGCGGGTCCCGCTTCGCGGTCTGCAGCGGCCAGCTAGACAGTGCAAGGGGCCTCATCTGAACTGACCGGCAGGGCTGCGAGCTAGAGCGGCGGACTCCAAGGACCAGGAGTCCCCGCGCGCCCGTGTCCAGCTGGGCTGCTCTCCCTGCCGGCCCCGCCACCTCCTCTACAGGTTTAAGCGGCGTTCTTCCTGACCTCCGTTGGATTGCCTTCATTGCCTCATTGACGCCGAGCCCTTCCAAGCACCAGAGCACTTTTGTGAGAGCCTGCTGCAGCCGCCACGCCTCGCCGGACCCGCTTCGCGGGTCCCGCTTCGCGGTCTGCAGCGGCCAGCTAGACACTGCAAGGGGCCTCATCTGAACTGACCGGCAGGGCTGCGAGCTAGAGCGGCGGACTCCAAGGACCAGGAGTCCCCGCGCGCCCTTGTCCAGCTGGGCTGCTCTCCCTGCCGGCCCCGCCCCCTCCTCTACAGGTTTAAGCGGCGTTCTTCCTGACCTCCGGTGGATTGCCTTCATTGCCTCATTGACGCCGAGCCCTTCCAAGCACCAGAGCACTTTTGTGAGAGCCTGCCGCAGCCGCCACGCCTCGCCGGACCCGCTTCGCGGTCTGCAGCGGCCAGCTAGACACTGCAAGGGGCCTCATCTGAACTGACCGGCAGGGCTGCGAGCTAGAGCGGCGGACTCCAAGGACCAGGAGTCCCCGCGCGCCCTTGTCCAGCTGGGCTGCTCTCCCTGCCGGCCCCGCCCCCTCCTCTACAGGTTTAAGCGGCGTTCTTCCTGACCTCCGGTGGATTTCCTTCATTGCCTCATTGACGCCGAGCCCTTCCAAGCACCAGAGCACTTTTGTGAGAGCCTGCTGCAGCCGCCACACCTCGCAGGTCCCGCTTCGCAGGTCCCGCTTCGCGGTCTGCAGCAGCCAGCTAGACACTGCAAGGGGCCTCATCTGAACTGACCGGCAGGGCTGCGAGCTAGAGCGGCGGACTCCAAGGACCAGGAGTCCCTGCGCGCCCTTGTCCAGCTGGGCTGCTCTCCCTGCCGGTCCCACCCCCTCGGTGACCATTCGCATAGCTATAAAGAGGAAGTGTCATTCCCGCAGCGCTGGAGCGCGCGGGAGGGCGCCGGGAGAAGCCCGGGACAAGGGCGGGACCGTCTGTGGCCGTCCGGGGCCGCTGGAGGCCGGGCTGAGCCAGGTTATTGTCATCTTGTATTTGTATACTCTTTCATTGACCACCGCTCTGCTTCCTGCCAGAAGTGTACTAAGTTTGTAACTTTGGGTTATGAAAGCTTAATCTGTCCTCTTTGGATATGAGTCACTCTGCTCCCCCAGGTGTAGGTATCTCTGTACTTGGCCCATTAGATACATTTTTTAAGAAATCCACCAAGGAGGTAGATATGGATCTACTCCTTGCAGAGAGAAGAGCTGAGCGTCGACGCTCAATTGAGCAATTAAAGAAAATTCCACTGCCCACACAGTCAGTTTCAAACCTCACTCAAGAAACGGCTGCCCAAGGGTTGAGCTCTATTGAGGATGATGTTACTGATATTAACCAAATCCCTAGTATATTTAGGTTCCCAATTATTTCCCCGCCATGTGCCAGTGCTACCAGCGGAGGCCACTTAGTTTGTCCCCCTATTGATCATTCTAGTTTTGTTGAAACAAACATCCCCGATATCCAAATTACGGATTCGGAACCTCGTCCTATGTTGCCCAACCTGTCACTGGTTTGCATAGACCCAGGCGAGAGTATACCTCCAACGAGTGTGTGTAACTCTAGAACCAAGCCTGACAAGGCTAAGAGGGTTGTGCATTCTCCACCTAGGAAAAAAAGGAGAAAGGGCGGGGTAAAAAGGAAAGGCCAAAGCTGCCAGACACCATCACCGTCTCTACCCAAACCAAACTCTGAGTTATTGATCCCACCCAATCCAGAGCTACCGCCACCAGACATACAGGATTTGGTAACTCCTGAGTTAGCTATCGAAGGGTTTAATGAGGTGTCCTATGCTATTATAGAGAAGCTTATTAAATCATATATGCTACCCTTGCTGGAGCGTGTTAGGACAATGGGTGACAAATTGGACCGCCTACTGGCGACCATTGAGCCAACACATTCCTCTAGCTCGGATAAGGTCAAGGGTCCATCCAAAAAACCTCCCGGTTCAACCCATGTTGCTGGCAATATAACTAGTTCCACCAGCCAACATCCTAAAAGTGCAACCAATGCAGTCACTACCCCAAATAAAGCATCGGCTTTGGCTGTTAAACCTCCTAGAGCAACCAGCACTGCCAAAGCAAATCCTAGGGTGGTAGCCAACAAACCACCTGCTAAGGGAGTAGTGCCACAGACAAAGAACGGGATGGGTAAACCCGCTAACTCCAATAGTAAATCTAATAAACCCCTACCACGGAGGAAAAATGTAGACCTGCCCCCGGATTCCATGAACTATGTTATTGTTATGACGGGTGTGCCACCAGTTGCGGAAGTGGATTGGGAAAATAACGAAAGTTTAAAAAATAAAGTCATCTTTTGGCTGAAAACAAATAGACCCCTTCCCGTTCATCTTAATGGGGATATTGTTACGGTCCGAAGATGTCAGTGGGTAGGGGTACGCCCTAAGGATATAGAGGGGGATATAGTGATTATTAATTTTAGGGACCATAGAGTAGTATCCCATCTCACAGATTGGTATGTGGGAAGTAATGAGGGAGGGATCTCCACGAGGAACCTTAGCTATTTCTATCCTGAGACCCTGATCAACCCAACAGATCAACCTCCTGCTAAAAGCAACAAAAACACTAAAAGCTTCCTCAAATGGTCCAACTTTACACCTAGCTTCCACGGACCCCAATTTAATCCTGAGGCACAGTATCGCTCCTACATTCAATCTAGCTACAACTGTCCCGTACAAACGCCGGGTTGGGCTAAGATCAATACCCAGCCCATTGGTCCTCCAGCCTTATTGGATCTGCCATTCCCCAATAAGTCCCTGTATCCAATGGTTCTCACAACACCTGTTTTCACACAGATACAACAGCCCCCAAGTTTCTACCCAGCACACCTTTATCCCAATAGGTTCACTCAGCCTAAAGAGTTTTGGAATATTCCACTGAGAAACCTATACGACCCACTATCAGGGCTGTCGACTAACGATTGACCAGCTCTTTCGACAAGGGATGATGAATCTAACTCTGAGTGTTTGGGTGTTGGAGATGACCAGAGTAACCTACTAAGTATTGTTGAAAGTCTTGAAGACCAACCTCGTTATTGTGTGGAGGGGTGTATGGTTTACTCAGGAGAGCCAGACATACTAGATCTGGTACCCACCTCATTGTCTTTCATGGATGTCACCAGTGTGGGCGTAAACCCTGCTACTCAGGCTGTGTCAATATGTTTGCCAATGGAAGGTTTGATCACAGTTGCACCTGTGCCTGTAGAATCCTCTCCCCAGTCCAACGAACCCCACCCTGTAGCCGTAACAAAAATGTGTGACCAAGTATGTGAAAAGGGTACTACTATGGGATGTTGGAACGCTGCGGGAATTGAATCTTGTATATGCATTCCTGATTGGGCTGATTTTATCCGACAAGGCGATGTTTGGTCTTTTCAGGAGACCTGGGCAACCCTACCAGTGTATTTTCCACGCTTCTTGAATTTTAATAAACTAGCAGTTAGAGGCCGAAGAGGTAGGGCCATGGGTGGCCTCACTATTTGGGTTCGTCAAGTTGCAGGTGTATCTGTTAAGGAAATCTTTATTGACTGTCCTGATATATTGATAGTTAGTATGAAAACAAAAAGTGGGTTGGATATACTGCTGATCAATGTATATGCTAGAGGAATTGCGGGTGGCCGAGTTTCAACCACCCTTACTTGTTTGGATGATTTCTTAAGTTCTACTCTAATAACAGTTCATGTGGTTGTTATGGGTGACCTTAATACTTGTTTTGAACCTTTAAGTAAAGAGGATGGGTTATTAACCGAAGCAGAGGATCTGACCTGGGGGATCCCTCAACTTGACTTACCCCCGATCACTAAGTGGTCCCAAGCAGCCACATTCATTAAAGGTCTCTGCCTGAACTGGGGGTTGCGTGCCCTAAACGGACGTGTAAGCTCGGACAGGATGGGTAATCACACATTTTTCAATGGCAGACATAGCAGTCGCATTGATTACATCCTAGTTGACATCAAAATGTGGCCTATAGTATTGGACATGATAGTTAAGCCACGACCAGAAAGTGACCACGAACCACTCATAGCGGAACTGAAAGACTTTAGCTTTGCAGGGCCGATCGAACGACAGCCTAACCCTGTACAGGAGGCCGTGGTACTTACAAATGACATGAGGAGGGTGCGCTGGCCACAGGTTTCTGTAGATGTGGAAGCACGCATAAAGATCAGAACCCTGGTTTCCAACTCTTTGATGGAAATTGACAAGTCTGAAAACCAGGAAACTGACAAGTCTGAAAACCAGGAAACGACGATCTCAAATATCACAGACATTCATGCTAGCCTGTTTCTGTCCTTAAAATCACTGTTTGTTAAATTTGTTGCCAATAAGGGTAGAGGGAAGGTCAAGAAACCCGCAAACTGGTACAACGAAGCTTGCCGAGAGTCCCATTCAGTTCTGTTTAAGGCTTTAAAATCAAAGAACCCAGCCCTAATTAAAACCAGTAGGAAGGCGTATAATGAAGCCAAATGCCATGCTAAAGCCGCATGGGATGACGAGCGCTGGACATCATTAGCCGAGGCCTGTGGCTCCAGGAACCTACAGCAGTTCTGGCACCTTCTTAGGTGGGGTCAGTCACAGGACGATCGCCCAAGCCCTGCATCCGTTGAACAACAGAAATGGGTGTCCCATTTTAAGGAACAATTTAGATGTCACAGCACCACGCAAGATTCCATTAGTTGGCCATTAACTTTTGATACACTTGTGTTCTCGGCCAAAGAAGTTGAAACAGTCCTGAAAGCCATCCCTAGGGGTAAAGCGCCTGGTCCGGACTGCATCCCAGCGGACATATTCCAACAGGATCAAGATCTATGGGTACCGTATCTAGTGCGATTGGTAAATGCGCTGGCCATGGGTGCCAGGGTACCTGATTCTTGGGCTGGCGCCGAAATATTGCCTATCTTTAAGAAGGGTGACCGGTCGGTTCCATCCAACTACCGGCCGATCAGTCTAATTGACGCGGTCCAGAAGATCATAACCCGTCTTGTTCTATCAAGGATTCAGGCATGGATAGAGGAACATGACATCCTTACTCCTCTCCAAGCTGGGTTTAGACCTCATGTGAGCACCCTGGATCAGGCATTCCGTTTCATGCTTTTGCATTGGAAGACGGTCACCTTGGGCAAAGGCAACCTATATGCGGCCTTCGTGGACCTAAGGTCAGCGTTTGACCTTGTCCCGAGGGCCGGGCTTTGGAAATGCCTATTAGATATGGGCATGCCTCCCATTTTGGTACGACTTATAGTGAACCTTCATGCACAGACATTTGCATTTGTACGATGGGGTAAACCGGGTGAGGTGACGGAGAATTTTCCAGTGGCTAAAGGTGTCAGGCAAGGTTGTGTTTTGGCACCCACCTTGTTTTCTCTATATATCAATAGAGTTACCAAGTACTATGACAATTTTTCCACGGATGCTCCAAGTTTGGCTGGTATGAAAATCCCCCTGCTCATGTTCGCTGACGATACTCTCCTGATTTCACGAACCAGACAGGGTTTGCAGAAAGCACTGTCAAGGTTTGAGAGTTTCTGCAGCGAACATGAGCTGGAGGTGAACGTGTCCAAAACCAAACTCATGGTTCTAAGGGGGCACAAACAAATAAATGCCAGGGTTTCCATGGGGGACATCCCCCTGGAGCAGACAAAGCATTTCACCTACCTGAGAGTCACCTTCAGTGAGACCTTGAGTTGGACCCATCAGATCGAGCTCATGACCATGAAGCATCAACAGCTGGGCGGGGCACTGATCAAGGAACATAAAGGGTCATTTACGAGGCCAATGTCCCCGCTTATTAAGATCTACGGTGGTAAGGTTCTATCAGCAGTCCTGTATGGAGCGGAACTCTGGGGTGGTAGCAACTTGGATCCGCTAAGACACGCCCAAAATAAATTTTTAAGAATGGCTACAGGTCTGCCACAGTCAACACCACTAATCCCGCTTCTCTATGACTTAGGGTGCCATCCGGTGGAGGTCCAAGCAAGACTCCGCCCACTAACATTCTGGCGCCGTCTATGGACAACGCCAGAACTCCATCATTATGCAGAAGCTTGCTTGGAGGTAAGAAATAGCTCTGGTGCCGCAATAGTCTCACTGGCCTGTTTATTGTACATAAGGACACGCCCAAGTTAGAAGGGTATTGGGATACTATAACTAAACCCTTGGACCGCAAACTATTTTTTCAATTTAGATGCGGTTCACTTCCCCTTGGGGACTTCACTAAAAAGTGGGGAACAGAAAGGTCGGGGTTCTGTCCTAAGTGTCAAGGTATTGGGGAAAGCCTGAATCACTTTTTGTATGTGTGTCCATTATACTCTGCCCCCAGAGCCAAATGGCTTAGACCGGTATGTAGAAATCTAGGTACCAGATCGGCTGTGGAAGCAACTACATTGTTAAAAACCAACCTGGACCCCGTTATTGTTGTGGGGGTTGCTAAATTTTTTGGGTGGGCCTGGTTGCTTAGAAACTGGCTCATTAAAAGTAATCAAATGGGGACTTAAAAGTTGTAAAAGTTGTGACTGCCTTACATCCGGACCTGTATCCTGTTGATCTATGGTTGTACTCGAGCGTCTCTGTAAATTTCTGTAAATTTGTACAAGAAGCTGATTAGCTTGTCATTGATTTAATACTTGTTTTAACTGTTTCATATGTATATATTGTATTTTATGTCTTTTATGATGAACTAATCGAATAAAGACTTCTTGAACTGAACTGAATAAAGAGAGAGCCCAAACCTTTGAGGCGGGTAATCTCAGAACCACAGCACTAATCACAATACCCAATACAGCGTTGGAAAGGGCAGTTGCAGCAGACGGACATAGGCTGGCACGGTAAAAGAACCCTGCCAGCAAAGTAGTCCCTTGTGGGCGTGTCTGCGTTGTGCTGTGGGCGTGTGCTGGGGGCGTGTGTACGTTACTCCCTTCATGCCATGTCTCATATTGTGTGCTAATCCCACCCAGCTCCCTTTAAATACCCCTGCACCCCATAATCATAACCCACGCTTACTCCTTAAAATACCCCAACACCCTTAAACACTAACCCATCTTAACCCTATAAATATACTCTGTATCCCAAAACCCAAACCTACCCCTAAACCCTAAAAATACCCCTGTACCCCAAAACCCAAACCTAGCCCTGAACCCTAAAAATACCACTGTAACCCAAACCTACCCCGAACCCTAAAATACCCCTGTACCCCAAAACACAAACCTACCCCTGAACCCTATAAGTACCCCTACACCCCAACACCCAACCCTAGCCCTGAACCCTAAAAATAAACCTGTACCCCAAAACCCAAACCTACCCCTGAACCCTAAAATACCCCTGTACCCCAAAACCCAAACCTAGCCCTGAACCCTAAAAATACCACTGGATCCCAAAACTCAAACCTAGCCCTGAACCCTTAAAATACCCTGTACCCCAAAATCCAAACCTACCCCTGAACCCTAAAAATACCCCTACACCCCAAAACTCAAACCTAGCCCTGAACCCTAAAAATACCCCTGTACCCCATAACCCAAAACTATATCTGAACCCTTAAAATACCCAAACACCCAAAAACATATACCTCAGTACCCCAAAACATATACCCCTATACCCATACTTACCTTATCCAAACATTTAAAAAAAAAACATGCTTTTACCATTCATGCATTTACAACGAATTTCGTTGTAAATGTATGCATGGTAAAAGCATATAAAATGTAATGCCATGCATTATAATGGCATTGCGGAGTCATGGTACTTTCGTAATGAAAGTATGCGGAGTGATGGTATGCGGAAAGAAAGTTGCGGAATAATGGGTGTTTACCCTCCCTTGGTAATACATTAGTGGCACGGCGGCCCACATCTCCAGCAACATACTCATATTTTTTCACCACCGATTTGAAAAATGCACAGGTCTCTCTCAATGATGGCCAGCACCGACATACACTTTTAGACACACCTCCCACCACAAGTTCTAGAATTGCGAACTTTAGAGCTGGGGAGCTACGTTCGAATCTCGGCATCAGCTCAACATCCTGTGATTCCAGGCAAATCACTTTGTCTCCCCGTGCCTACCACAAATGAATGTGTTCTTCTGTAATGTAAATTGTGCTCATGCCATGTTGTCGAGTTCACGCTATATAATATTGCAAGGAAAAATAAAGTAGGGAAACTCGAGTTCACACACACTGAACGCGCACTCTTAAGTGCATCAGCAGTGCACTGTGAATCGGAGCGTTTCACAGGCCTGTCACAGATAAGAAATGCTATCAAAATGAAATCCTACGAAACAATATACTACTGGCCTGCAGCAATTCATACCCGGACAACGTCGGGACGAGATCTATCTATCTATCTATCTATCTATCTATCTATCTATCTATCTATCTATCTATCTATCTATCTATCTAGCTATCTATCTATCTATCTATCTATCTACATATCTCTATATCTATGTATCTATATATCTATATATATATTACCTACTGGCGGTCGCCAGTAGGTATATATAGTTAGGACCTAGTTACCATAGGAAATTCCAAACATTCTATAGGGAATAACTTTCCACCCGATTGAGGGATCTGCCTGTAATTTTCCTTAAATGTGCCTCGCTGCTCTTCGCTCCTTCCCTGAAAGTTTCGGGGGAATTCGTCAAGCGGGGGCCGAGAAAAAAGGGGGTCCCAAAACGTGTTTTCCCCATGTTAATTTCCATATGGACATTCTGACAAGGCTACAGCTCGAACGGCTGAACGGAATTATACCAGATTTGGCAAAATGGTAGGGACTGGTATGCAGCAGTGCCTTTTGTATGTTTGGTGTAAATTCCTCCAGTAGTTCTTGAGAAAATTGAATTTGACATTTTTCAAATGGCATTTTCTATGGGACCTTTAGACACGGCTACAGCCCGAATGGCTGAACGGAATTACACCAAACTTGGCAAAATGGTAGGGACAGGTATGCAGTAGTGCCTTTTCTATATTTGGTGAAAATCCCTCCTGTAGTTGTTGAGAAAATGAATTTGAGCAAATTATATATCTAAATGCGCTCAACATTCTATTGGGATTAACTTTGGCACTGATTGAGGAATCTGTGTGTAATTTTTCAGAACTTTGGCCATCTCCGCTCCGCTCCTTCCCTGAAAGTTTTGGGGGGATTAGTCAAGCGGGGGCCAAAAGGGGGGCCCCAAAACGTGTTTTCCCCATGTTAATTTCTATAGGGACCTTTAGACACGGCTACAGCCCGAACGGCTGAATGGAATTACACCAAACTTGGCAAAATGGTAGGGCCTGGTATGCAGATGTGCCTTTGCTATGTTTGGTGAAAATCCCTCCAGTAGTTCTTGAGAAAATTGAATTTGAAATTTTTCAAATGGCATTTTCTATGGGACCTTTAGACACGGCTACAGCCTGAACGGCTGAACGGAATTACACCAAAGTTGGCAAAATGGTAGGGACAGGTATGCAGTAGTGCCTTTTCTATATTTGGTGAAAATCCATCCTGTATTTGTTGAGAAAATTGAATTTGATCAAATTAATAATCTATATGCGCTCCCCGTACGCGTACGGTACGCGTACTGTACCCGTACGTGCACGTACCTTTACGTGCGCAAGCGAGTTTCTGATTGGCTGGCAGTCGACTGTCAACATTCCAAACTGTCCAAACCAGGAAGTGTTGGCCACCATCTTGTTTTTCAAGAGAACTGAGGCACAAGAGAGCCCAAAACAAGAGTGGAAAACCCGAAAAGGGGGCAGGGTAGAGACCCCCCAACCTTCTAGCCCTTCTCAGGGGGTACCAAAAGGACCCCCAAGGGAAAAAAAAAAAATAAATCGTGGGGTAGGTGTACTGTGCGCGTACCCCGCGATTTAAAAAAAAACAATTTTTTTTTGCACTTGGTGGTCCTTCTGGGACCCCCTGAGAAGGGCTATGTGGTCAGGGGGTCTCAACCCTGCCCCCTTTTCGCGTTTTCTACTCTTGTTTTGTGCTCTCTTGTGCCTCACTTCTCCTGAGAAACAAGATGGCTGCTTAGGTGGTCCCAGAAGGATAATAACATATATAAACGTTATCCGATAATAGAATTATCATTTACAAAACCTTTGAAATTTATTGAAAAAAAATATAGGTTTCACGCCTGATATAGTTAGGAATTAGCATTTAAAAAATCTTGCAAATTAACTGAAAAACCCATAGGTTTCAAGCCTTATATAGTTAGGAATTAGCATTTCAAAAACCTTGCAAATTCACTTAAAAAAACATAGGTTTCAGGACTTATATAGTTAGGAATTAGCATTTAAAAAACCTTGCAAATTCACTTAAAAACCATAGGTTTCAGGCCTTATATAGTTAGGAATTAGCATTTTAAAAACCATTGAAATTCCTCCTATCAAGTTAGTTGTACTAACCATATTTCGCGCACCCGCAATCCACTGCTGATGATGTCACCTATTATATCATTCATGACATGGTCAGTGACATCACTGATGACATCACTGATGACATCTAACTTGACATCACTGATCACATCACTGATGATATCATTCATGTGATAATACAATGCACCTCTTCACACTCTAATATAACCTTTGACACACCCAGCGTTAAATACAGACTACCATTCTTGAAACCATTGACACACCAATACCAGTTACTACATACGCACTCACTGATTCCTAGGTCTACACACACATTCACTCATTCACCCATAGAATCACTCATACATACAGTCACCCATCAATACAACACTATCATATGCACTCATACACCTATACAGACAATCACACACTCCAACTCATCCATGGAGTTACTCACACACCTAGTCAGTCATGCAAAGAATCAATCACACTTCCATTTCCTCAACTATACAGTTATACACACAACACCTTACTTATTCAAACATATACTAACACATACTTACTCTAATATACAATCAATGATACAAGTACACAATGATCCATATAGCCACTCGCACATTCACTGGCTCTCATGTATAGTCATTTATAAATGCCAACTCTCACATGCACTGTGTTTTACATATGTACTTACTTGCACATGTAGCACTGAGATATCCATTCACTCACCAACACACCCATGCACACAATCAACCGCCCATATAGCTGTTTCCGCATGCACTCTTGAACTCATACACCTAGTGAATCAACTGCTCACACATCTATGCACAGAGTCACACACCTCCCAGCCACCCACACACACACTCAGTCTCCCTTTCAAATACTTGGGCAACCAATCAATAATGTTTAGAAAAGAACAGACGTTGATTCAGTTACCTTGGACCAACTGCTGTGCATCTGATTACGACACTAAGACAAATATTGAGACAAATATTAAACAGGTTTTTTCATTAAAGGCATATCACCACATGTGTTTGGTAAGAGTATATAAATTTTATTACACTTTACAAAATATTAAAATACACTTTAAAAACATTTAGCAATAAACATGATCATCACAATGTCTTGAATAAAAGTCACAGAATCAAAAGGTCCTTTTGATTCTGTGACTTTTATTCAAGACAACTTTTTAAGAATCTGTCACCTTCCCGTATCTACTCCACCAACTAACATATACGTAATCGTCTCGAAAGTGATAAACAAATACACAAGTGTGTACCTGTTGCCTTAGTAATAAGAGTGTAAATCTTTTGCCTTTTCCATGATATTCATGCCCCTCGTGTATTGACAATCATCATAATCTTTAATGGTGATACCCATTTGTCCAGCACCAAAATAAGACACCATCCTCACTGTCCACCGACTCTGGACGTCTGTTCTTTTCTAAACATTACTTTCCCCACCGTCCCTTATGAATTAGAGTGGGGTCCTCCTATTTGTTTACACAACCAATCAATAACCCATATAGCCACTCATATAGCTACTGAGCAACACATGCAGCAGCTTACACAACAGACATACTGATGCACACATTCAGACAGTTTAGTCACTAACCCATGCATTTAGTGAAACACATTTAATCACTCACTCATACAGCCAGTCACGCACCTACTAAATCCTTCATCCAGACACTTTTACATCCACTCATTCTTCAATATGTAAAACATATTTAAACTTTACAGAAACACACAGTCACTGGATGATGTCATCAGTGATGTCAAATGAGATGTCATCAGTGATGTCATTTGAGATGTCATCAATGATGTCATCAGTGATGTCACTGACCATGTCATGAATGATGTAATATGTGACATCATCAGCAGTGGATTGCGGGTGTGCGAAATATAGTTAGTACAACTAACTATATAGGAGCAATTTAAATGGTTTTTTAAATGCTAATTCCTAACTTATAAGGCCTGAAGCCTATGGTTTTTTAAGTGAATATATATATAGATATATATATACACATAGATATCCATACTAATATAATAAAGAGAGAGCCCAAACCTTTGAGGCGGGTAATCTCAGAACCACAGCACTAATCACAATACCCAATACAGCGTTGGAAAGGGCAGTTGCAGCAGACGGACATAGGCTGGCACGGTAAAAGAACCCTGCCAGCAAAGTAGTCCCTGTGGGCGTGTCTGCGTTGTGCTGTGGGCGTGTGCTGGGGGAGTGACAAACGCTGGGGGCGTGTGTACGTTACTCCCTTCATGCCATGTCTCATATTGTGTGCTAATCCCATCCAGCTCCCTTTAAATACCCCTGCACCCCATAATCATAACCCACGCTTACTCCTTAAAATACCCCAACACCCTTAAACACTACCCCATCTTAACCCTATAAATATACCCTGCATCCCAAAACCCAAACCTACCCCTAAACCCTAAAAATACCCCTGTACCCCAAAACCCAAAACCTAGCCTGAACCCTATAAATACCCCTGTACCTCAAAACCCAAACCTACCCCTGAACCCTGAAAATACCCCTGTACCCCAAAACCCAAACCTAGCCCTGAACCCTAAAAATACCACTGTAACCCAAACATACCCCGAACCCTAAAATACCCCTGTACCCCATAACACAAACCTAGCCCTGAACCCTATAAGTACCCCTACACCCCAAAACCCAAACCTAGCCCTGAACCCTACAAATAAACCTGTACCCCAAAACCCAAACCTACCCCTGAACCCTAAAATACCTCTGTACCCCAAAACCCAAACCTAGCCCTGAACCATAAAAATACCACTGGATCCCAAAACTCAAACTTAGCCCTGAACCCTTAAAATACCCTGTACCCCAAAATCCAAACCTACCCCATAACCCTAAAAATACCCCTACACCCCAAAACTCAAACCTAGCCCTGAACCCTAAAAATACCCCTGTACCCCAAAACCCATACCTATCCCTAAAACGACCCCTGTACCCCATAACCCAAAATGATATCTGAACCCTTAAAATACCCAAACACCCCAAAACATATCAGTACCCCAAAACATATACCCCTATACCCATACTTACCTTATCCAAACATTTAAAAAAAAAAACATGCTTTTACCATTCATGCATTTACAACGAATTTCGTTGTAAATGTATGCATGGTAAAAGCATATAAAATGTAATGCCATGCGTTATAATGGCATTGCGGAGTCATGGTACTTTCGTAATGAAAGTATGCGGAGTGATGGTATGCGGAAAGAAAGTTGCGGAATAATGGGTGTTTACCCTCCCCCGGTAATACATTAGTGGCACGGCGGCCCACATCTCCAGCAACATACTCATATTTTTTCACCACCGATTTCAAAAATGCACAGGTCTCTCTCAATGATGGCCAGCACCGACATACACCTCCCACCACAAGTTCTAGAATTGCGAACTTTAGAGCTGGGGAGCTACGTTCGAATCTCGGCATCAGCTCAACATCCTGTGATTCCAGGCAAATCACTTTGTCTCCCCGTGCCTACCACAAATGAATGTGTTCTTCTGTAATGTAAATTGTGCTCATGCCATGTTGTCGAGTTCACGCTATATAATATTGCAAGGAAAAATAAAGTAGGGAAACTCGAGTTCACACACACTGAACGCGCACTCTTAAGTGCATCAGCAGTGCACTGTGAATCGGAGCGTTTCACAGACCTGTCACAGATAAGAAATGCTATCAAAACGAAATCCTACAAAACAATATACTACTGGCCGGCAGCAATTCATACCCGGACAACGTCGGGACGGGCTGCTAGTATGAAGAGAAATGAAGACTACAGAGATCATCATGCCAGGCGCAGTTTGACATCGAATCAACCACCAGGGGGCCAGCATGAACTAATAAAAGTGAACATTACCTGCAGCTCACACTCAGCTCCTGAGGATTGTGGAAACCTTTGAGAAAGTTTGGAGTCACGAACGAAGCGCGTCAGGACTTGCAGTAATGAATTGCCCAATAAAATGCTTCAGCATAGATGTGCAGTGTGGGGCTCAAACCTCTTCCGGAACGGGGAGATACCTTGTGTCATATTAAACGAAGTGGTCCAGTCGTAGAGCAAATGCACCACCAGCGAGAGCGCCTCGAATTTCCCGACCTTGGACTGTTTTTTGACTACTCGGAAACGAATTAAGGGTAACAGAGGCTGCCACCAGACACCAGAGTCAGGGATGGATCCACGCGGCCCTAAACACGGTACCGCGGCGGGAGGCACACTTCTGGAAACAGTATTCCAGTGGGACAACTCAGACAACGGAAATAAAAACACCACAATCACTCTTTCCAACCCGGACCCGAGAAATGAAGACTACAGAGACCATCATGCCAGGCGCAGTTTGACATCGAATCAACCACCAGGGGGGGCGGCATGAACTTATAAAAGTGAACATTACCTGCAGCTTAGACTCCGCTCCCGAGGATTGTGGAAACCTTTGAGAAAGTTCGGAGTCACGAACAAAACGCGTCAGGACTTCCAGTAATGAATTGCCCAATAAAATGCTTCAGCATAGGTGTGCAGTGCGCGGCTCAAATCTCTTCCGGAACGGGGAGATACCTTGTGTTATATATATATATATATATATATATATATATATATTACCTACTGGCGGTCGCCAGTAGGTATATATAGTTAGGATTTTTTTGAATAGGGATTTCTGAAAATTCTATGTTGAATAACTTTGGCGTTGATGGACGGAATTGGCTGAAATTTTCAGGAAAATGGCACATTTCGTTTCTGAGCGTCCCCTGAAAGTTTGGGGGGGTTTCGTCAAGCGGGGGCCGAGAAAAAAGGGGGGTCCCAAAACGTGTTTTTAACATTGAGTTTTCCATAGGGCGGTTGGACTCACTTTTAGCTCGAACGGCTGAATGGATTTCCACAAAACTTGGCAAAATTGTAGGGACGGGTAGCCCAATGTGCCTTTGCTATGTCTCAAGATATATGCTCCAGTGGTTTTTACGAAAATTAACTTTGAAAAATATATATTGGGCTACATTGGGCTATATATATGTTAGAGCCCAAATGTAGCCCAATGTAGCCCAAAGATGGCCACCAGGGACAAAAAAAAACACATGTAGCCCAAATATCAGCCAGATGTAGCCAAACTATAGCCCAGTGACAGAATGTCCCAGAGTGTTCTAAAGAACAACTAGAGCGCTACCAGTCTTACTTATGACAAAAGTATGGCACACCTGAAGTCATCTTGATTGGAATAAAATGTTAACACTTAAAACATTTAATTTGCAAAGGAACAAAATGAGGGGGTTCATTTTGCCATAGAAATTATGATTAGTGCTGAAGAAAGAAAAATTAGGGCACATTTTGAGTGACTTCTCGAATCCTCTTATATTTCATATAAAAAATTCTACTATGCAGTCTCCCAAGATGGCCACCAGAGACAAAAGAGCCCAAATGTAGCCCAAATATCAGCCAGATGTAGCCCAACTATAGCCCAATGACAGAATGTCCCAGAGTGTTCTAAAGAACAACTAGAACGCTAACAGTCTTACTTATGACAAAAGTATGGCACACCTGAAGTCATCTTGATTGGAATAAAGTGGTAACACTTAATACATTTAATTTGAAAAGGAACAAAATGAGGGGTTTCATTTTGCCATAGAAATGTTATATATATATATATATATATATATATATATATATATATATATATATATATATATATATATATATATATATATATACTACTATTATAAAGAGAGAACCTGCACCTTTTGGCCAGGTAAACTCGGGAACCACAGCACCAATCACAACACCCAATACAGCGTTGGAAAGGGCAGTTGCAGCAGAAGGACATAGGCTATGCAGACGCCCACCATATACATTTAAAATGTAAAAGAACCGTGCCAGCAAAGTAGTCCCTTGTGGGCGTGTCTGCATTGTGCTGTGGGTGTGTGCTGGGGGAGTGACAATCGCTGGGGGCATTCCGCCACAAGTGTTGTTTTTTCTTCCCAGGTTCTATACATTCCTGCTCCCTTTAAATAGTAATTCAGTAGAGGTCCCATTCTCTTCGAACCACCCCAAGCACAGTTATGGGCAAAAATACAACTAAAAGGCCCTGCAAAGCATTATGGGATAAGCTTAGCATAATTTTTAGCATTCATGAAAGGGTTTCAATGTTTTTGAATTTTACTCATCAGGGACATCTTGGGACGACGAGGTGAACTGCAGCTTGATGTATAATATTTTAAATGCTATTGCATTTGCATCATCAGGGACATCTAGGGACATGAGGTGAACTGCAGTTTGATGTGTAATATTTTAAATGCTATTGCATTTGCCTCTTGGGGACAACTGGGGAGAACAAGGTGAACTGCAGCTCTTTGTAGAATTATTTGGATACTATAATATTCACTTCCCACTGCTAATCTCGTCCCATAATGGTTTGCAGGCGCTTGATCTCAAAATTATCACCTCTCTCACTGCTTGCTGGAAGCTAATTTCACTTTTGTGAAATGACTATATGCATTTTAGCATGTAGAAATACTTTTTATTTTACCTTGAATATATGAGGTTTCTGTTTTAATAATTGGACATCTGACGGAACGAAATATTGCGGATTTATTGTACCAAGTTCGCGCCAATTCCGCCCACCCCTAATTTAAATACCCCTGCACCCCATAATCATAACCCACCCTTACTCTATAAAATACCCCAACACCCTTAAACTCTAACCCATCTTATCCCAATAAATATACCCTGTACCCCAAAACCCAAACCTATCCCTAAACCCTAAAAATACCCCTGTACCCCAAAACCAAAACCTAGCCCTGAACCCTATAAATACCCCTGTACCTCAAAACCCAAACCTACCCCTGAACCCTAAAAATACCCCTGTACCCCAAAACCCAAACCTAGCCCAGAACCCTAAAATACCCCTGTATCCCAAAACCCAAACCTAGCCCTGAACCCTAAAAATACCCCTGTACCCCAAAACCCAAACCTAGCCCTGAACCCTTAAAATAATCCTGTACCCCAAAACCAAAAACTATATCTGAACCATTAAAATACCCAAACACCCCAAAACATATGTAAATGTAAATGTACAGGAATTTTATATAGCGCAAATCACATACCGGTCTCTAAGCGCTTGCTTAGGGAACCCGTCCTGGTATTCCCCTGTGAGATAACCCCGGCAGGGTATCCGCAAGGTGAAAGCCACACCTACCTCAGTACCCCAAAACATATACCCCTATACCCATACTTGCCTTATCCAAACATTTTTTAAAAACATGATTTTACCATTCATGCATTTACAACAAATTTCGTTGTAAATGTATGCGTGGTAAAAGCATATAAAATGTAATGTCATGCGTTATAATGGCATTGCGGAGTCATGGTACTTTCGTAATTAAAGTATGCAGAGTGATGGTATACGGAAAGAAATTTGCGGAATAATGGGTGTTTACCCTGCCCCGTAAGTACATTGGTGGCACGGCGGCCCACATCTCCAGCAACATACTCATATTTTTTCACCACCAATTGGAAAAATGCGCAGGTCTCTCTCATTGATGCCCAGCGCCGACATACACTTTTAGACACACCTCCCACCACAAGTTCTAGAATTGTGAACTTTAGAGATGGGGAGCTACGTTAGAATCTCGGCATCAGCTCAACATCCTGTCATTCCAGGCAAATCGCTTTGTCTCCCCGTGCCTACCAAAAATGAATGTGTTCTTCTGTAATGTAAATTGTGCTCATGCCATGTTGTCGAGTTCGCGCTATATAATATTGCAAGGAAAATAAAGTAGCGAAACTCGAGTTCACACACTACTAAACGCGCACTCTTAAGTGCATCAGCAGTGCACTGTGAATCGGAGCGTTTCACAGGCCTGTCACAGATAAGAAATGCTATCAAAATGAAATCCTACGAAACAATATACTACTGGCCGGCAGCAATTCATACCCGGACAACGTCGCGTCGGGCTGCTAGTATATATATATATATATATTCAGTCCGATCTCCTGCACAAGCCATGCGATGCGAAGGAATCACGAGCCACTCCACCCGGGTAGGGTTTAAGGTATTTTTAATGGGCACAAAACAGACGCGTTTCGAGCGCACAGGCTCTTGGTCACATGATATATATTACCTACTGGCAGTCGCCAGTAGGTATATATAGTTAGGATTTTTTTGAATAGGGATTTCTGAAAATTCTATGTTGAATAACTTTGGCGTTGATGGACGGAATTGGTTGAAATTTTCAGGAACATGGCACATTTTGTTTCTGACCGTCCCCTGAAAGTTTGGGGGGGTTTCGTCAAGTGGGGGCCGAGAAAAAAGGGGGGTCCCAAAACGTGTTTTTAACATTGAGTTTTCCATAGGGTGGTTGGACTCACTCAGCTGAATGGATTTCTATGAAACTTGGCAAAATTGTAGAGACTGTTTGCCCGATGTGCCTTTGCTAGGTCTCAAGATATGTGCTCCAGTGGATTTTGAGAAATTAACGTTCAAAAAAATATATATATCTGTGACAGCGTCCCGGTTAGCGACCCGGTTCGCGTACCAGACGCGTAACGGAACTTCGCGAGGAGAAGCGGATTGGCTCTCCGGTGACTGTCAACATTCTAAACAGTCCGGAGCGGCCGCCATCTTGTCTCTCGGTAGGATCGAGAGACAAGAGTGGAAATAAACGAAGGGGGAAATGAATGAAAGGGGGCAAGGTAGACCCCTCCTGACCCCCTAGGATTGATGTGGGGGCTATTAAAGGGCCCCGCGGGGCAAAAAAATAAAATTCCTTTTTTTTGTCGATTTTTCGCGGTGGAAGCGCTACCCGGTATGCGAACCGGGTAGCTCACCGGTAGCGTAACGGGAGTCCGCCATCTTGTGTTTCGGACGAATTTAGTCACAAGATGGAGGATAAACAATGTTGAGAATGGGTATAAAGGGGCTTGGGAGACATATCCTGACCCCCTAGGTTTTCTGAGGGTGGCTGAGGAGGCCCATATATGTAAAAAAAAAAAACCTTTTTTTTTCAAATTTTCGCACGGTTAACGCCCGGTCCGCCCACCGGGTAGCGTTCCGGAAAGCGTAACAAGGGGAAAACCAAGGGAAATAGTAAAATAATATTTTAGAGTGCTTTGAGGTAGGGTAGCTCTGAATAGAGCTGTTGTGTTGTGTGGGTGATGTAAGTACCAACATGTAGGTACCAATGAAGAGTCTAAAATTCAATGTACACCGTCTCCTCTGTAGATATTCTGTATGTTCTAATATGGGTTATTTAAATGTAAATGTGTGGAAAAGCACTTCATGCTTTAAAGCAATTCTATTTTTGAACTGATTGTTCTTTCCTCTTAGTCCTCCTCTTTGTTTTTTTTCCCCCACACTCTTCTTTAGCATGATAGTTGATAAATGTGTTCCCTCAAAAAATGTATATTCATAAAAAAATTATATTAAATACATATAAAATATATTTTTCCTTTAAAAGAATACATTTTACAGCTTTTGATATTTGCTATTAAAAAAACATTTAAATTCACTGAAAAAACCATAGGTTATAGACCATATATAGTTAGGAATTAGCATTTACAAAACCTTGAAAATTCACTGAAAAAACCATAGGTTATAGACCATATATAGTTAGGAATTAGCATTTACAAAACCTTATTTTACTCACACAAAACCATTGAAATTCGCATATATAGTTAGTTGCACTAACTATATATCGCGCACCCGCAATCCACTGCTGATCATGTCACATATTACATCATTCATGACATGGTCAGTGACATCACTGATGACATCACTGATGACATCTCAAATGACATCACTGATGACATCACTGATGACAACATCCAGTGACTGTATGTTTCTGTAAAGTTAAAATATGTCTTATTGAAGAATGAGTGGATGTATAAGTGTCTGGATGAAGGATTTAGTAGGTGCATGACTGACTGTATGAGTGAGTGATTAAATGTGTCTCACTGAGTGCATTGGTTAGTGACTAAACTGTCTTAATTTGTGCATCATTATGTCTGTTGTTCTGTAAACTGCTGCATGTGTTGATCAGTAGCTATATGAGTAATGAGTATGGGTTATTGATTGGTTGTCCAAGTATTTGTATGGGAGACTGAGTTTGTGTGTGGGTGGCTGGGAGGTTTATGACTCTGTGCATAGATGTGTGAGCAGTTGATTCACTAGATGTATGGGTTCAAAAGTGCATGTGGAAACAGCTGTATGGGCGGTTGACTGTGTGCATGAGTGTATTGGTGAGTGAATGGATATCTCAGTGTTACTTGTCAAAGTAAGTACATATGTAAAGCACAGTACATGTGAGAGTTGACATATATAAATAACTGTGCATAAGAGCCAGTGAATGTGTGAGTGGCTGTATGGATCATTGTGAACTTGTATCAGGGATTGTATAAGAGAGTAAATATGTGTTAGTATATGTTTGAATAAGTACGGTGTGTATAACTGTATAGTTGAGGAAATGGAGGTGTGATTGATTCTTTGAATGACTGACTAGGTGTGTGAGTAACTCCATGGATGAGTGACAGTCTGTGAGTGTCTGTTTACACTGAGTGTATCTAAGTTTATATTAGAGTCTGAAGAGGTTCATCGTATAATCACATGAATGATGTCATCAGTGATGTGATCAGTAATGTCATTTGAGATGTCATCAGTGATGTCATCAGTGATGTCATTTGAGATGTCATCAGTGATGTCATCAGTGATGTCACTGGCCATGTCATGAATGATGTAATATGTGACAATCAGCAGTGGATTGCGGGTGCGCGATATATAATTAGTGCAACTAACTATATATGCGAATTTCAATGGTTTTGTGTGAGCAAAATAAGGTTTTGTAAATGCTATTTCCTAACTATATATGGTCTATAACCTATGGTTTGTCAGTGAATATATATATATATATATATATATATATACATATATATATATATATATATATAAATCGTGTGAAGGGAAGCCGTTCCTGTCTGTACATTCAGTAACCAACAGGTTAAGGTTAAAAACAACCATGCACACTAAATGACAACACGTAAGTAAAATATGATTTCAGACAGGTTCAACTGCTCACTCGCTGTCTAAAAACACTTTGTTTTACATGTTCTGCAGAACTGTAAGTTCTGTATTGTATTTTAATTGTAGTGCTTACTACCCCCGATGAGGCATTTAAGCACTTTTTGGCAAGTAGCACGCTACTCCAGAACCCAAAGGATTAGTGGTGGAGTAGTATAGTGAAATATAAATTGTTAATTTGAACGGTGGACATGTGAGTCTGTTACTTTGATTGAATAGGATAATAGAGGGAAGAGTGTAGATAGTGGGCCGGATTCACAGAACGAACTTAAGAGAAAATCCTAAACTTACTACCATTTAGGTATTCACAGAAGGCACTTACTCATTTTGGTATTCACAGAATTTACTTACTGATTTCGGTATTCACAGAAGTTAGGAGTCCTAACTTTGGGACTCCTAAATGCCTTCTGTGAATAACAAAAGTCTTAACGTTAGGATTTTTTTCAGTTTAGGAGTCCTAAAGTTAGGAGTCCTAGCTTTACTACTCCTAAACTTAGAAAAATCCTAACGTTAAGACTTTTGGTAAGAAAAGTTCTTAGGGAGATCATAGTAGTAGAATGAGGTTACAAGGTGAGTCGGATTATTTGAAGATAATATATTGAGAGAGGTATAGGGTGAGACATAGAGTAGTGCATTTGAGGGAGTTGACATTTGTTTTTCTTTCTTTATACAGTACGCTATGTTATGCTATGCTTGGGGATTTATAAAGAGCATGACGACCCGAAGGCATCCCGGAGCGGGTGGATGTAGAGAACCACTACACCAAGAACAGAAGCGATACCTGAGAATCAGTAGGAGTAAAGTAATACATATATTGATACAGAACTACATAGAAAGGGTATACATGTATAAGAAAAATACCAAATATAACATTACATTGTATAAAGTTTCATATATGCAAGTATAGACAGAAAGTTTGAAATTTAGACTTTCAGGACTTGCTGTACATAAAAGCTATTTTATCTGCATATTTTATTTTTAAATGTTTTATATTTTATTTTTACGTTTTCCTCAATATTGCAATGGTGAAGCACTTATAGATACAAGTGTTAAGATCATATTTACATTTTGTGATAGATAAGTAAATTAGAGACCCACAAGCATCTAATCAAATAACATGAAAACTATGCAGAGAGCTATAGACATGTTAAGCATAAAATAGTGTATTTATGTACCATAACCATAAGTAATTAATACCATGAACAAATCCAAATGTTTGTCATAAAATTATCCGTAACGTGTAGTTCTGGGAATGTCTCTACCCCTTTTATTTGCAAAAATATAAACACGCAAGTATTCGATTCATCTTAACACCCGCTTTCATTGCAATTCCCAGTCCGATTTATTTAAAGGGAAAATCAATCTGAACATTAAGGCATAATAAAGGAAACCTAACCAACCTCTGAAGGTTTCCAACACCTACACGGAGAAAGTATAACAGAGAAACTAAATGCACAAAAGGTGATGGGAGGGATGCTTGTAATACATCTGAAAACAAGCAATCGCTCGAAGTAGTATTCAAGCACATTGTTCTTTTGCCCACCATGCCACGTCAGATTAGACTAGAATGCAAATCAGTTTTGGCCCTGCTCAGACAGAACCGTCCAGTCGGGACTGCCAAGCCAGGTCTTCTCTGATACGGAACACAATGAACCAAAGGCTGGAGTCTGTCTGAATGGGCCTCTTCTGTCTGGTGTAGCTTGGTTCCAGTGGCTTAGGGCCCGATTCACAGGATGAACTTAAGACTCAATCCTAAACTTACTACAGAATGCACTTACTACTTTTGGCATTCACAGAAGTTAGGATTTTGTCTTAAGTTTGTCTTAAGACAGACTTAAGACAGACTTAAGACAAAATCCTAACTTAAGTCTTACCTTCAGTAACGATATATCTATAAGAGACATTAGTAGTGAGAGATTCCTTACCTTAGAATTACCCCCAGAAGTCAGACTGGGTCCGGAAAGTTTTTTTTCGTCAGTAGTACTCCTGCGTGTCGGTGGGCTCGTCGTGCAGCTTCGTGAGCATCGTTGGCGTCGTCATCGCCGAGATAACGTAGCTGGAACTACTTAGTCACGCCCACGCGCGCTGACGTCAGTTCTGAACACGACTTTCCGCACCAGGAGCGCAGGGCCATGCAAGATACTGACCATTGGTGCCTTGAAACTAGGGCCCTGAAAGGGATGACCTTAACCCTAGAAATTAGTTCGCAAAAAAGGGAGAATGGGTGGTGCAGTAAGGAATCTATCACTACTATTGTCTCTTACAGATATATATTGTTACCAACAGTAAGTAACTTGTACATCTTAAAGAGACACGTAGTGATAGATTCCTTACCTCAGAATAGATACCCCAGCAATACCAACCCCGGTGGTGGGTCTGGGAGCCAAGATCACACCGGAAGGTCCTGGAGAACAGAACGGCCAAAGAAGCAGTCTCTCCGGACTTGGCTGTCCAGACAGTAGTGCTTGGTAAACGTGTGCAACGAGGCCCACGTAGCTGCCTGACAGATGTCACGGAAGGGAAATCCCCGTCCCAAGGCAGTAGTAGCTGCTGTCGCCCTGGTAGAATGGGCGCGCAGTCCCACCGGAGGCTCCTTTTTAGCCAAGGAATAACATGCACAAAACGACCCAACGAGAGATGGTCTGTTTGTGCACGGCCCAACGTTTCTTGGCACCCACGTAGCCAACAAAGAGTTGGTCATCCACCCGGAAATGTTGTGTACGGTTCAGAAAGAATGAGAGCGCACGTTTTGGGTCCAGACGGTGGAGCCTCTCCTCCTCTTTTGGGGGATACAGAGGCGGAAAGAAGGTGGGCAAAGTGATGGTCTGCCCAATGTGAAAGGCAGTGACAACCTGCGGCAGAAAAGAAGGACGAGTCCTTAGAACAACCTTGTCCGGATGGACGGAGAGAAAAGGAGGTCTAGAAGAAAGAGCCTGGAGTTCACTCACTCGTCTGGCAGAGGTGATGGCCACCAGGAATGCAGTTTATCAAAATAAAAAGTCTAAGAGGATAGTTGTGAAGTGGCTCAAAGTGCCCTAAGCTGGCAGATGAAAATGGAAAGGGGAGACCACTCGGTCACCCTGAACGTATGGATGGGTGCCCCGATCCCCCGGGAAACCGTTGCGGGCGGGGGGGGGGATGGGGGGGAGTCCCGGCCGGTATGCCCATAGCGGCGTGGTGCCCGGAGCACGCCCCTACCTCCCAAAAAAGGGTTGTCCTAAACACCCGCCCGGAAGTCCGTGTACCGATGGGCGTGATGGGGGCGCGGCCCCGCCTTACTGCTGCTGGATAAAAGGCGCGGGAATCCAAGGAGGCGTTGTCTTGTTCCTGCGCTCTGAAGGCTGCACCACTCGTCGCTCGTGAGCCCTCAAGGGAACAAGCTGCAGTTTTTTGAACTTGTAATCGTTGTTTTTCTGTTTCAGTCATCAAGACGTAGCTGGAGTTCGAGTCACTTCGGGAAGACAGGCTGAGCTAACGTTGAACGCGGACATGCCTGGCAAGAAGTCTGGAAAGAGCTCCGAGATGGAACGTATGCTGCGTACATTGGTGAACCAGGTTTCGGCGATGGACCGAAAGTTCGGTAAAGTAGACCAGCTTGGTCACGGCTTAGCGGCCCTCAGGAAACAAGTTGAGGCTCAAGCTGGCCCCTCAGGGCGACCTAAGAGAGTTATAGGGCCGTCTTTGCCAAACGTTACCCCAGGGGGGGATAAGGGGAAAAAGAGGAGGGTGAAAGCGGGTCCTAGCGAGGCCCCAGTCCCGATGGAGGTCCCACCGATCCCAGTAGCGCCAGTGGCCAGCCCGGTACCCACACCGGATGGGGGTTTGCCAATCCCTGTGGTTATCACACTGCTGGAGGACGATCAAATGCCTCCTGAATTAGCGCTTCAGTTAGCGGCTGTGTTACCCTGGTTGAAAAAGGGAGTGGGGGGATCCGTGGCTGTGAAAGACCCGGCCGAGGAAGCTAGACTGATTATTGAACAGTTACGGCAGACAAGGGATGCTGGGGCAGCGAACGTGCCTTCTATTTCCCCACAGGTGGCGAAGGTGGTCCTGGCAGATAACCAGGATAAGGCGACGGACACGGCTGGAAGTGCGGCGGGAGCCGGTAAGAGAGCGCTACCGATGATGGGGGAGGGCGCGGTAACCTCAAGGCGGGAAAGCTTGGCGCAACATGTTCCCATGGTTACTAAAGAGATGGTGTGGGCCAACAAATACATTAATATGTTTTCACTGTTGACTGATCATCGAGAGTTAGAATATGCCAAGACCCAGAAAGATTTATGGCACCCCAGTGTATGGCGGGCAAAAATGGCGGAATTCAGGGTCGAGGAGTCGATGATGAACTGGATCAGGGCCTTTTCTATCTTTGTGGCAATTATCGCTGAACGTACACCAGAACTGTTGAGTGACTTGGCTTGTTATCAGAGCAGGGTCACGAACTTCCATGAGAAGTATGGAGATGAGGAGTGGAAAGGGTATGACATGGCTTTTAGATGCGAAAGAGTTTAACGAAGCATTGACTTGGGATGGTTTGGATACGGTATCATGGCATGCGCAGCTCTTGCCAGGATCAGCCGGTGGTTCGGGGCCAAGCACGAATGGCTCCAGGACATTTCCACAGAGGCAGTCACAGCCCTTTCGTCAGAACTACGGGGGGGAGGGGGAGTCTCAGCTAGGTGGGAACGGAAATAAGCGAGGGGTGTGTTGGGGTTTCAATAAGGGAACGTGTAGCAGGCCGCATGGAACGTGTAGGTTCAGGCACGTGTGCTCCGGTTGTGGTAACACCTCACACCCTGAAACTAGCTGCCGATCCAGGGCCAACGGCACCAGAGGCAAAGGGGGTACCAAGCAGGATTGATACGGTGCCCTGGAAGTCCACATCTTCGCCCGTAGATATCTTGGCTTTGACCCCTTGGTGAACAGATACCCTGATCATGCGTCCGCCGGGATTCTGCGAGATGGCTTCTCATATGGCTTCAGGATCCCGGCGGGTGATTTTCGAGGGACCGCCTCTTGTAAGAACCAACTGTCCGTTCAGCACAACCCGGCGGTTGCCGCCAGTAAAGATCGCCAAGGAGGTTAGCTTGGGGCGAGTGGCAGGACCTTTTAGTGACCCACCAACGGCTGACTTTGTATGCTCCCCATTGGGGGTGGTGCCAAAAGGGACCTGGGGGAGTACAGGCTAATTCATAATTTGTCTGCACCAAAGGGGGCTTCTGTCAATGAGGCGATCGACCCTGAGATGTGCAGTGTAAAGTATGCATCTTTCGATGACGCAGTGGTGCTGTTGAATCGCTTAGGCCCCGGTGCATTGTTAGCAAAGTCAGACATTGACTCTGCATTCAGGTTGCTTCCGGTGCATCCCCAAGATCAGCGCCTGTTGGGTTTTACGTTTCAGGGGAAATACTACATGGATATGTGCATGCCAATGGGTTGTTCAATTTCGTGTGCCTATTTTGAAATGTTTAGCTCATTTCTGGAGTGGGTGTTCACAAAGGCCACAGGGCACCAACATGTGATGCATTATCTTGATGATTTCCTCTTTCTCGGCCCAGCGGGCACTCGTGACTGTGCACTGGCATTGCAGGACTTCTGTGTGCTCATGCGGAGTTTCGGTGTTCCATTGGCGCCAGGTAAGACAGTGGGGCCGACTACCTCCCTGGAGTTTTTGGGCATAGAACTAGACTCCGTGGAGGGGTGCTTCCGCCTGCCGGCGGATAAGATCGCCAAATTCAGGGCTTCCTTGTTGCAGTGTCTCCGGACCGAGAAAGTGACATTGCACCAATTACAGCAGACAGTGGGTCAGCTTAACTTTGCATTAAGGGTGATACCGATGGCTCGCCCTTTCTCTCGATCCATTGCCCAGTCCATGGTAGGCCTCAGGGAAGGGCACCACCGCACGAGACTGTCGGCGGAGGTTCGCCAGGACATGCTCATTTGGCTGGCATTCCTGGCGGACTTCAACGGTCGAGTGGTCTGGAGCAAACCCCCAGCCTCGTCGGAGGAACTCGGCTTATGGACCGACTCGGCGGGCAGCGTGGGGTTTGGTGCGATCCTCGGAAACCGTTGGTCGGCACAAAGATGGCCGGCATGGTGGCAAACAAATGGCTTGACGAGTAACATTGGCTTTCTAGAACTCTTCCCCATCTGGGTGGCTCTGTCGGCATGGCCGGAGGATTTCAGAGACCGCTCGGTGGTATTTTGGTCCGATAACATGACTGTGGTTGAGTGCATTAATCAGCAGGCAGCACGCTGCAAATGGATATTGCGATTGTTGAAAGAAATTGTGTTACGATGCTTGAGATTAAACGTACAGTTCAGGGCAAAACATGTGCCGGGTGTACTGAATAATGCAGCTGATGCGCTCTCTCGTTTCAAAATGCAGGCTTTCAGGGATTGTTTACCCTCAGCGGAGCTAGTGGCGGCACCATTTCCCGAAGCACCTTGGCAAATCGGTGCCCCGGACTACAAAACCTCGTGGCAGCCAGTTTAGCGCCCAGGACAAGGAAAGCTTATGAAGGGGCGTTCCGCTCGTACTGCGCCTTTTTGGGTCCAGCAGGGGAGCATAGATGGGGGCAGGAGGAGTCCTTTGTCCAATTTTTAGTGGCACTTCATGGAGAAGGCCGGTCGGCGGCAACCGCAATTCGGTATAAGGCCGCCATATCATTTATGGCACAGCTCCATAGGATCAGGGACCCGACGGACTCCTCTGCGTGGCTGGCGGCGCTTAGAAGGGTGCAGAAAGGATAACAGGCACCCGATAGGATTTGATAGGTTGACCACCTTGCTGGCTAAACTAGAAGAGACATGCTCCTCGCCTAGCAAGGTAATACTATTCCGAGCAGCGTTCGCATTGGCGTTCTATGGGGCGCTGCGTGTGAGCGAACTAGTGGCGGCAAATAAGAGAGATATGGAAGGAGGTCTGCGCAGGGATCACATCCAATTAAGGGGGGATTCTCTGCTGATCTCGATAGCCAGGTCAAAGACGGACCAGGAGGCCCAGGGGAATAGTGTTGTGTTGCAGCGCGCTCCAGGTAGTCCCGGTTGTCCAGTGAGGCATGTTGAGGCCTACCTAAAACAAAGGTTGACAACGTGGGGGGTGCCTTGCTGCGACATACGGACGGCACCCCGTTGACAAGGTTTCAGTTTCAGAGGGTGCTGGCAATTACAATTGCAGCAGCGGGCTTGAACCCAAGTGATTTTGGGACTCATTCATTCAGGATAGGGGCCGCTACAGAAGCTAGGCTCTAGGTCTGCAGGCAGACGAGGTGAAGCAGTTAGGCCGTTGGTCCTCGAATTGTTTCAAGAGGTACGTGCGACTGCACATGTTGTAAATTACTGATGAAGTGCACTCACGCTTGTTGTCTTTTGTTTGGATTACAGTTTCACGAGCCTGTGACGCAGGGCGGAAATTGGGACCGGCCCAGTATCAGCTAACCACCGCATCAGGATTACAGAATGGAAGACGGGTGGTCTGGGTCGTGGGTCACTCATACGTGAGGCGTGCCGGGGACATATTCAAGACAGGTGATGCGATCCACACATCTGAGGAATATGGGTTCAGGGTGTCCTTCCATGGGAAGGGCGGCCTCTGTATTGACCGACTGCAAAGTTTTGTGGAGGAATTATTAGGGCGGCACAGGTCACCGCCATCTGTAGTCATAGTGCACATTGGGGGCAATGACTTGGTAAGACTGGGTAGACGAGCTTTAGTTGAGCACATACTTTCTGTAGTTAGCTGGTTAGCAAAAAGGCTCCCGGGATGTACGATTGCCTGGTCTCACATGATTCCCAGGAGGGTATGGCGGGGTGGTTTGTCCACGACAGTGTTGAACCATTCGGTAAAGAGGGTCAACAATAAAATGGAGAAATAGTTTTGCTCTGCTCATCTCCAAAGCATATCTCATGGGTGCATCTAGGGCGATCACTGTTATTCTGATGATGGGGTACACCTGTCCAGGGTGGGTAATGACTTACTGATAGGAGACATGATAGCTTGGCTAGTGGGTTTGAGGAGACATGACCTATAGGAGGTGTGGGGGGGCCAGATAGTCGGCTAACTATCTGGCCTGTGGCGTTAAGGTCATGATCGGTGAGCAGTGATTTCAAGGTCCCTAGGGGGGGCGCCACCCATTACGGATGGGTCGCACAGGGGGAGACGGCCATAGGCCCCTCCCAGGGGGAGACGGCTATATGTCCCTCCCCAGAATTTCCCGGGGGCCGGATATCCGCTCCGGCGGAAAAGAGTGCGGGGAAAGGGGGGGGGGGGGGGTGGGGGAGTCCACGCTGTCCTTATTACAGATACCTCGCACGGGAACTCAGACGACCTTAAGATGGCGTCGAGTGAAAGGGGGCCCCCCACGACAAGGGAAGTTACAGTTGGCTGCGAGGGTAAAGTCCTCTGCGCATGCGCCACTCACTCGTGAGGGCGGGAATTTGGTGATAGGGATCTGACACCGGTTAAGACCTTGCCGTAGGCCCTTAATGTTAGGATGTACAAATTCAAATGTAATGCATTTGTCATGATGTTAGACTCGGCTAGGAAATCTTTGTATTAGAGATTTGTTAAGGTTAGCCTGAATACCTTTCTCCATCAAATGTAATTGAAGTTGAATTTGTACATGATACATGAAACGTTTTAATTTAAAGTTTTACATTTTGTTTCATATTTTAATAAATACGGCCTGGGGGGTCGTGAGGCCCCCCTGCCTTCCAAAAGTTCAAAACTGTGTTTGTCTCCTCCCATTGGGATTGGTGTTGGAAGGGGTGGCGGGCATCCCGGCCCATACAGCTACATACCAAGCTGCTCCAGCTCCTTGGATTCCCTATCCGGAGGAGCGGAAGGGAATGCGTTTTGGGATGTGGAGGTTTGGACAACCAAGCTCTCCGGGGTGGGATGTTGGGAGTGGAAGAGGGGGTTGCCTGGAGCCCTGTGTTGGCATCGGGCCACGTTTATGTCCACAGGACCCCCCGTGTTGGGCCTGGACAAAGTGCCCAAAAGAACGTCAGACAGTTCATCATTAAAAGGCAGCAAGGGCTCCGCAGAGGTTGCTGTCGGTTGAAGCTTCAGTCAGGAGCTTAGTCCTGACGGCCACTGTATGGAGTTCGAGGTGGAGGACCTCGGCCGCGCTACTCAACACAACTGTGTACCTTGCTCCCTCCTTCGTCGCCAAGGAAGGAGACACCATGCCAAGGTCTGGCGAGGTGTCTAGACCACTGGCATCCCCCAAATCCTCTGCCCAGTCCGGTTCATCACTGCACTGTTGTGCGAGAGGGTATGCAGACCCCTCCCAGTCCTCCCCTTCCGCCAAAGTCTGTTAAACAGGGTAAAAATAAGGAGGACGCACGTAGGGGTAGAAAGGCCCCATTGGCATTCTGGCGCCGCATCCTGTTCAGGGCTGAAAACGGGGATGACGTTGGCAGTGGTACCCGACGACGTCGAAGGTGGTGCCGGAGGTGGGGTCGACACCGGTGGAGGTGTTATCTGGTCTACTGGTGTTTCCTGGGATCCGAGCCCGGATACAGGGTGGTCCTGCGGTACCGGGGCCGAAGCCGATGGCGTAGGAAGGGCAGGACCCCCAGTCGGGCCCGCGTGACTCAAAGACGCACCGGCGGGGCCAGGCGCCCCAGAGAGTCGGGCCATGGCAGCCAGAACAGAAAATCTTGCACCTGTGCAGGCGTCGCCGACGGACCCGGGAAGGGCGGGTAGGCCGGTGGCGATGTCGGAGGCTCCCCGGAGCAGCACGACCCGTACCCTCAGCCGCAACGGGAAGTTAAAGAGGGACAACGCTTCTTCGACTTCTTCTTGGAATGCTTCGACTTACCTGACCCCGAGTGCCGAGACTTAGATCCAGAGGAGCGATGGTGACGGCTCCCCAACCGGTCCCTCGACCTCCCACGGAACCGGTACCTTGAGCGGTGCGGAGTTGTGGTCGCGCCCCAGGCAGTAGAGACAAACGCGGTGCTGGTCCGTCACCGACATCATGCGGTGACAGTCCCCACAGTTCATGAAACCGGGCATCCTTATGACACCAGGAGTAGAACAACTGAGGAAAAATTAGGTAAACAGCCTCGAAAAACTCATGTCAAAAAGTGACTGGAGGTACATGCTCTTCCGGGATCTGCGCGTGCTGGCGCGTAACAAAAAAGAACTGACGTTGGCGCGCGTTTAAGTAGCTCCAGCGACGTCATCTTGGCGGCGACTATGCCAACGGCGCTCGCAGAGTCGCACAACGACGCCTACCGACATGCAAGGGTACGACTGACGAAAACAAATAATTACGGATCCAGTCTGACGCCTGGGGGAATTCTAAGGTGTTGTGGCCCACTGTGTCAAAGGCAATGAGGTCAAGTGGCACAGTCAGCATTAGATTCACTGGCGGTAGACCAACTGGAAGCCACCTCGGATCCTTGTGGCCTGATGGCATGCCAGGGGGCTCCATTCTGATGTAGAAGATTCGGTCCATGCCCTCTGTAAACTCAAGTATCTGTTGTGGCATCACCTTCCAGGGTGGGAGATATAACTCATGGCCTTGAGGTACCTAGGGCGTTGTGTGTCTCTGAATGGCTTCAGTAGCGGGATGTAGTGGGGCTGTGCTTGGATTTCTTGATCTTTTTTTAATTTTTTTGACAAGGAGGCTCTTTATATAGTATACCAAAATGAGGTATACTATGCAAAGAGTCCAGGAATTCCCTTATAAGTGAACAGTGGCTTGCTCCAGCAATCCCAAGGTGCTCTTCTATGGGGTAGTGTGTTTGAGCAGCCTTAGGCTTATCAGAGAGGAGTATTAGATATCTGCAATAATCACACAGTCAATAAATGTGAGACAAAACTCAATAAGGAAAGCCACACCAATTTATAAAAAACATAACAAGTATCTTTATACATATTTATATATATATTTAGGGACGAGAATTAATACGATCAGGTGAGTAGGTTTGGCAATAGAAATAGCTCCACATGAGTTCCTGGTTCATGGGTGAAGTGCTGACAGTTTTCCCAGGCTTTTGGAACAATTGTTAAGGACAGCAGACAGGCTGGCAGGTTTGGCGCCAAATCAGTTGTTGCTCCTCTGTTCTTGCTTCTTGCGTCTCCTTACGTCTGTCTTCTTTGTTCAGGTCAGCAGGACCTGATTTCCTGGTGCCAGGGACTCCCCTAAATACTAGATGTAGCGTGAGGAACGCAGAATAGCAGCCAATGGCCTACTAACCCCTGGGGGTCACTAAGCCCCCTATATGTCCATTTCCTCTAGGAAGTGGGCATAACCCTGTCCCAGAGTTCCTAATTGTGCCATCATGCAATTTTCCATTCATCTTAGGGGTGGAACTAGCCTGAAGGTGACCACACCTCTCTAACTACTAATTTTCCCACCTATCCAGGCGCCATATGGTGCTTGGTTAAGGGTGGGTTGGTATACTCTCTTGTGAGGATAGCCAGATTTGCATACTAAAGGCGGTGGGCTCTTTGCCTTGGAATGCTAATTCGCAGAACATCCTTTAGGAGGGGGTGTCTGTCGGACAGGTTTTGTTTTGGACCTCATGAGAGCAAAGGTCTTCACTCCTGGACATCAAAACTCATCTGTGGTAGCATGCTGGCTAGGACCAGTCACTCAGAACACTAATAGTTAGTAGGTTTTCAGGGGGCACCTCCAACGTGCCCTCTGGGTACATGTATTAATACGTCCATCACTGGAACCAGTGAGGGCTTATTATTACAAGATATTTAATACCAAACATCTCTGGTTTCAGTGAAGCCATCATGTAGCTGGGGGAACTCGTTTTCATCCGTGTTCAGCACATGTAATTAAAATGGCTTCTCTGGTCACTTGTCCTGGCAGCAACTAAATTGACCAGCACAGGGGCATATCTGTTCAAGAAGATATGTCCACACATGTTTAATAGTGAACCCTGCCTTAAGGCTGTAAGGCCTACTATAGGGGTGAGGTACTTACATTGCATGCAGTGTCTGTGGGCATGGCACATATGGATGTATGCCATGGCGTGTTTTCGCTTAAGCCTGCACCAAGATACGCAGCCTGCAGTAGCAGTCAGTATGTGTTTGGTGAGGGGTCCCTTTGTGGAAAACGCAAATAATCTCTGTTAGCATAAGCTTGTATGGACGTGGTCTCACTCATGAGTGAATCAACTTGTTATTTTGAATTTCAGCTTCAGTGTCAATCTCTATTTTGTTGGTCTAAGAACCCATGGACAAAGAGAAGGGAGAACCCTGCACCAGTGTGCTCCTAAAAAGGCACATTTCCACAGATTTGGCACCCGACTCATGCGGCTCATCAGAGATGCGGACGCCCGAAGGAGTGGTCTTGAGGGAAGAATGGAATCTTGCTGAGGAGATGTCCTGCATGAGGAGACCCTTGTCTTTGCAGAACAAAGTGTTTTTCTGGTTTTCCCGATATTGACCCTCCAGGTGGTGGCCGGTCTCCACTAAGATTTCCTTTGGCGCCCATTTTTGTATGACCATTAGGTAGACTAAGAGATTGGAGGTTGGAGACTTGTTTTGTAAGGACGCTGAAGCGGCACTCTTGATTTGGGACTTGCTTGGCCAAGATTCTGGTTTTGTTTGTTTGCTTACCTACTGCAATAGTTAATGATAGGTAATGTGGAGATTTTTCTCTTACTTTGATATATCTGGGACAAGTAATATTTTACTATAATGTGGCAGCATGCCTGCTCCTAGCACACTTCGTAGGTTGTGTTTCTGTCTTGGAGGTACCAAAATAGATTTAGAAAGAAGTCAGCCGGGTACCCCAGCGGGGACACCTAATAGGCATACGCACATTAAATCCGGTATTTCTTCCATAATGTATAGTACAAATATTCGAAAAAGGATCCTGATTAACAATGGCCTGTGAATGGGTCCTTGACTTTAAAAAGATACAATATTTAGAGCAGTGTTTATTTAAGAGGAAAAGATATGTTTGATTGTGTACGAATGTGGGAGAAAGAAGTGTATGAGAGAGTGAGGAAAGAAGAAGCTATAGCAGAAAAAGAACAGCAAAAAACAATATATTAAAAGTGTTAGAATTAAAAAAATAAGGAAATTAAGGAAATAAAAGAAAAGGAGGAACGGGAGCGTCATTAAGAGGTAACTGGCCAGTACCTTATTAGGCGCCCCACAAAGCTTGTGTGTGCGCGTCTGTGCGCATATGAGAGTGTGTGCTCACATTTGTGTGTGCTTGTGCATGTCTGTGCGTGTGATGGTGTGTGCACGCTGGATTTGTTATTCTCTGGCGGCCGCTATCCTGATATTGACTTTAACTGCCAGATGCCTGACCTTAGGATGGCCACCAGTGTACCAGTGTACAGTACAGTCCCCTGCCCGACCCCAATGATGGCTTCCATAGTGGTCCCCTACACGTTGTTTTACTTCCCTGGGACAACAATTGGACATGACCTTGAACCTATCCCCTAACCTGCCTACACATCAGGACTTGGAACCTGCGGAACTTAACCCAGACTGTGGAGACCTAGCGATTTTGCTGATGCCCGGTGGAGCTACCATATAGCTAAAGAGGAGATGGATTGTGGGCCCTCTCCGCCGTCACCTACCCAGCCGGACATTGGGCAGATTTTCCCCTCGTCGCTACGTCCTATCTTCCTTACCCCTTTACCCTATCCCCTTAGCCTTCATTGCTCCATTCACCTTGTCCCCTATGTTCTTTAAATGCTTTTCTTGATACTTATGTAACTTTTAAATTGCAACATTATTGTTCCTCATGTAAAGCGCACTGATTCCTTCTGTCTAGACAGCGCTATATAATAACTCATTAATTATATTTGTTCACATTTAGTACTTTTTCTCTGTTTGTCTACCTCCCTAGCTCCTATCCCCTCTCCCTGAATCTCTCACCTTGCCTGCTAGTCTACCTAGCCCCCGGTCCATTGTGCCCTTTGACTAAGCACTCCTTCTCCCCTTGTTGGGGAAAGATCCAATATTTATACTCTGGAGTCTCAGCGAACCCACTGAGAGAGTTCACTGCGCCAAGGAAGCCACTCACAGCTGAGGTATGGTATGGCACCCCTTGCCAAAGCGCTCCCTCTCCCCTTTTTGGGGAAGGATCCAGTATGTAGGCCTTGGAGTCTCAGAGACCCCTATGAGAGAGTCCACGGCGTAAAGGGAGCCTCCCGCAACAGAGATAGGGAAGTGATACCACTTCCCCTGGGATCACAGCTTACTGGACTTTGGACATTGCTCGACTCTTCTACTGGTTTGTGTCCCCGTCGCCCTTCCCCTCCTCTTCCATGTGGTGTCCTTCACCCTCCCCTCCTCTTTCCCTCCTTCATTGCCTGTCTACTTCCCCAGCTCCTTCCCCCTCCCCTGAATCTTTCCCTTTACCTGCTTTCCCCCTTATGTATTTGTGCTTATTGTTTATCTCGACCTTACAAGTAACTATGTTGCTATGCTCTAATAACTTTGTAACCTTTGTAACGATGTATCCTGTAACTATGATCTGATGCTCATGTAAAGGTCTCTGATACCTCCGGGTCTAGCCATCGCTATATAAAACCTTTAAAATAAAAAAATTAATATAAGATAAATAATAAACCTCAAGATGATTCCATCTTGTTAGATAAACCTCTACCCACGTATAAATTCCCTAATGCCCCTGAGAATCAGGCTTTTGACGAGGTGCATTTGTCCTCAGATGAGAACATGAGATAGATATAGTTAAGCAAGATGGGCGCCTGACTCATTCTACTTTAACTACTGAATGCAAGGCCACTCTTAGATCCGCTGCTCGTACAGCAGCTTGTGGGAATGTTTCCGCTCCAGATCTCATAGCAATGGTTCAGCAGTGGATAGATTTAGAGCAGTTATATTTTGTAGAGACATTTATTGGGAAGTAATACTCAGTTTTAGAAAACATTCTGGTGATCTAGAGCCCTCTGATATAAATTCAGGTTATAAACAATTAAGTGATGGCACCTTTCTTCCTTCACAGGTGCCTGATCTAATTAGGCGAGCGGTTAAAATGCAAACTGACGCATTCCGTCTGCGAGAGGAGAAAAAAGCAGCTAGCAAAGCTACACTGAACTAACAGTTCAGTCTCCGGCACAACAAGACGGAGCTGCAGGGGCAGATAAAGGCACTAGTGATATTGTAGTTACTGTGAAACCAATGCGTGAAGCTGCGCCTCTGTATGTTCCTCCGAAGTGTGCGGGAACAAGTGAGGATATAACTTCAGATGATGCAAAGGGATATTTTATTTATAATTGGGTTTATACCCCTTGGAGCAGAGCAGATGCATTGGCTCTTAAAGCTGCTTTGCCGACCGACGGAAAAATGCGGCCGCTTTTTATGAAGAAGTTGAAGGAGCTATTAGTTCCTGCACTATGAACTGCCAGATATCGATATGTTTTTTGTACTTATTTTGCCCCCTGATATGTGGAGAACAATTCAGAAGGTAGACGATATTGCAGCTTATGGTGATACGTGGGTGCATTTAGAGGAAATAGATGTGGCTAGAGAACCTGAGCGGAAACGACAACAGGTGATATAAGATCTTCCCAAAGCTATTGCAACTAAGTTAAAAACTCTTATACCCCCTAAGAAAATAGATTGGACAACGTTAGCGTCTTGTAAACAGAAAGCGGATGAGTGAGTTTCGGATTTCTTTACACGATTTGAAGAGACATTGCATAACTTTAGTGGGCAGTCATTAACAGATGACTCAGGTAAGCATCTGTTCGTCAGCAAATTTGTCGCTAACATATTGCCAGAAATAGCATGTTGCCAGAAATAGTAATAGCAATAGCCTAAAGGTCAGCAAGAGTTCATGGACTATGTCTTTCCCAGTCTCCCTTTTGACTATGGCCCAGTATTATGAGCGTCAGGAATTGGAAGCAAAAGGCAAAGAGGATAAAAAGGTTAAGGATTTAAAAACGAAAGTTATGTTGGCTCAAGTCAATGGTCCACCATTCAGAAGTAGTGGTAGAGGTGGACATGCAGTATATACCCCTGGTGTACCCCCTTTCTCTCGAGGAACTTTGTCTTTTGATCAGTGTGCTTATTGTAAAGAGATTGGACATTGGCGTTCTGAGAGCCCCCGTTTGCGAGGTCAGCAGTATCAACGGGGTAGAGGAAGCATGAGAGGACTCCCAGGGAATTACGGACAAAGGGGAGGAATAGGAAATCATATCTTTTGAGGCAGCTGAACACAACCGAAATTATTATAATACCTTCAATAGACTAAATCAATATCAAATGTCTGATTATTCGATGGATGGTCTTGGGGATTCTAATTATGCATAGGAATGCCTAGGATGGGGTAAGGAACCGGTTGAGGTGCCAATAGATCAGAAAGGTCCTTATGTTGATGCAAATGTCTTGGGCTCTAATGATTAGTTTCTGTTTGATATAGGAGGTACACTTAGCCCACTGTCACAGCCACTTGTATTTAGTCTTGATAAATTGACTGCAGCATGTCCATTTTTGCTTTCCCCTAACACGCCGGATAACATTGTAGGTATCATTTCCATGCTACAATACGATGTTCCCCAGAAGGTGTGCATGGTATTTTAAATAACTATCCAATGGTTGAGAGGTCTTGTCTCACTAAAGAGGATGTTGCTCTGACATCGTTACCTAGTACTTTGTGGGCTGCATCAGATACTGATGTGGGACAAATGGTTATTCCACCAGTACATATTGAAGTGAAGGAAAGTGCTTCATTGCCTCGACTGCCCCAATATAAAATATCTCGGTAAGGCGAAGAAGCATTAATACACATTGTTCAGGATTTGATCAGAGTGGGGGTTGTAAAATAAGTCCCTTATAATATTCAAAATAGCCCTATTCTTCCTATTTTGAAAAAAAGACACTGACACTAAAAGTTATAGATTCATCATTGACTTACGAGAAATCAACAAAATTGTAGTGCCCCAATACCCGGTAGTTTCTGACATCACAACACTTCTTACTATGGTTTCTCCCACTGCAACTGCATTTAGTGTCATCGATTTGAAAATGCATTTTTCTCAATACCTATTCACCCCGACAGCCGCTATTTGTTTGGCTTCACTTTGAATAATCGATCTCTAAGATTCTGTAGAGCTCCACAAGGGTATACAGAGAGTCCTAGCATTTATAGCAAGACATTGAAAAGACAGCTTGAGTCCTTTCCTGTACCAAAAGGGGTGGCTCTAATTCAATGTGGATGACATCTTGTTGGCTGCCGATACCCCTGAGCAGTGTGAAGAAGGTACACTGTCATTGCTTTCATTCCTTGCTTCTCACCATCATAAAGTCTCTCGAAAGACAATGCAATATTGCAGACAGCAGGTTACCTATTTACTTGTCTAAGGAGGGATGTGCACTCACACCAGACTGCATTCAAACTGTATTAGACACACCTGTGCCCTGTACTCATAAGGATGTTCATGCACTGATTGGCCTTACTTCTTTCTATAGGCAGTGGATCACTAGCTTTTCTCACATTGTTACACCCTTGTTTGCCCTTTTGACTAAAGACACTCCGATGCCTCTACCATGGACCACTGAATGCCAGAATGCTTTTTAACAGTTACGTCACGCTCTTTGTTCTGCACCAGTATTAGGAACTCCAGACTACACTAAGGCCTTCACACTCTATGAACACGAGAGGGACGGTTGTGCTCTTTCAGTTTTAGTACAGTCTCACGGTCATAAGCAGCATCCTTGAGCATATTTCTCAGCTGTCCTTGATCCAGTTGCTCGTGCACTGAGTGGTTGTTTTCAAGCAGTGGCAGCGACAGCTGTGTCGGTACGTCAAAGGAAGGGGATAGTCTTGTCACATAGATTGCTTGTTCTAGTACCCCATTCAGTTGATGCTCTGTTAAATCAAACGAAAACACATTTGACTAGTGCCGGTTTGACAGGATATGAATTGACACTTTTGGCCCCTCATATTACACTGAAAAGATGTTTGACTCTAAACCCTTCTACATTAGTGCCTTTTCCAGCTACTCAGTCTCAGTCACAAGAGTTACAGGACTCTATATCCCTTACTTAAGAACAAACAAAGGGTCGTGTTGACCTACAAGATACACCTCTTTCTAACTTTGATGGGGAACTGTGGGTTGATGGGTCTTGCCTGAAGTTGCCTGATGGCACGACATCTGTGCTTATGCAATTACAACACTTCAGACAGTAGTTGAGACAGCTCGCATCCCACAGAAGTCGGCTCATGCAGCTGAGTTGATAACACTGATGAAAGCATGTGAGCTTAGTACAGATCTACTTGTTAACATCTACACCGACAGCCGACATGCTTTTGGAGTTATGCATGATTTTGGGCAACTCTGGAAGGAAAGAGGCTTTCTTACTTCACATGGGACACAAATAGTGCAAGGGGAATTAGTACATAATCTCCTTACTGCCTTGACATATCCTAAGAAAGTGACAATAGTTAAGTGTAGCGCACACAAGAAAGTGACTGACAAAATTGGAGCAGGCAATACCTTTGCAGATTATACAGCTCGTGAGACTGCAATGCAACAACGTACTACATCTATGCATGTAGTTAAGTCGCAGGCTGAACGTTGGCATGATGCCAAACAATAGGTGCTGGACATGCAACAATCTACCTCTGTCGATGAATTTGACCAATGGTCCAAGGAGGGAGCATTGGACGATGAGGGCTGTTGGAGGAATAAAGAAATTACCAAATGGAAGTTACCCTCAGTCTATTTACATCCTGTGATTCACATGGCACATGGGTCGGCACATGTTGGAGCATCCTCAATAGCAAAGCAACTTATGCAAGTTTGGGATCATCCAGAGATTGTCGGTACAGCTAAGAAACTAGTCCAGTCCTGTCTGATTTGTCGGCAGTATAATCCTGGAAAGGGAACCCAAACTCCAGCAGGAGGGCTTGCAATACCTACTGCACCTTTTGAGGTTCTGCAAATTGATGTTTTCCAGCTTGAACGCTGTAATAATCTGAAGTATGTCTTTGTAGTGGTTTGTGCCTTTAGTAAATGGGTGGAGGCATACTCCACAAAATATAATACTGCTCTTACTACAGCAAAGGTGCTCCTAAACGAGTTTTCCCCCAATTCGGCATTTGTCAGGTTTTGTGGAGCGACATTGGACCCCATTTTATTGGTTAAGTTGTTGAGTATGTCATGAAAGGGTTGGGAATTAAGCAGAAGTTTCATGCTGCTTTTCACCCACAATCAGCAGGGCTAGTGGAACGTTAAAACTCTACCCTCAAACTAAAACTGGCCAAAATACAGGCTTCCACATCTTTGAAATGGCCCGATGCACTGCCCTTGGCATTGCTAACCGTTAGATCGGTACCACATACACGATCTGGCCTCACACCGTATGAGGTGGCTTTTGAAAAGCCAGTGAATATTTGGGGGATTCCTAAGCCAAGCCCCATACATGATGTACCCCATTTATTGATGAACGACTACTTGTCTCAGTTGACTGACAGTTTGTCTTCTATTTATCAACAGGTTCAGGAGACTCTTCCAGACAGGTCGCTAGGTGAGGGCCTCTGCATGCGCCCTGGAGATTGGGTGCTGACGAAATCCTTCCAGAGAGCCAGCATCCTAGCACCCAGATGGCGAGGCCCTGAGCAGGTGCTCTTGGCTACCAGGACTGCGGTTCGAGTGACCAACCGGAAGACAACCGGAAGAACTGGGTACACGCGACACACTGTCTGAAGGTGTTGCAGGACCTAGTGAGCCCAGCTGTGTTGGCAGATCAACGCAATATCATGGACATCGAGAAAGGACAAGCTACATCACCTGAAAGACCTGAAGAAGTCTTTCCGGACCACACGATCCCTGGTGCATTTCGATATCAGCTGCGACCCCGGAAGAAAGACACTTTGTTGCTGAAAAAGACTGTTTGATTCCTGGGTGGTTAAAGACTGAATTCAAAGGGGGGTGGCCTTATAGTGACTGCTCATCTCAACCTCAGTGAAGAAACCAACGTCTGCCCACGACCTTAGGGCACTATCTGTTTTGTTGTTCAACAACGAGATGAACATGCCTAAGGAGAAAAAGCAAACTGCTGCAAGAGTTTGTGATCGAAAGAGTATGTTCATTATTGGACTCACTTAGATTGTTGTTCTCATTGCTACAATGACATGGGTTGTAGAGGGAGTATCTCCTGCTCAAAAACTACTGACTGCTACTACTCCTGTCCCCATTGAACACCACCATTTTACTCTTTCTTATCACGAGCAGAAGCATAGAATGTCTCATCTCAACAATACGTTCATTCAAATATTGTATCACACCCATAATGCTACAAACATTACCAACTGTTGGGTGTGTGGAATGATGCCAGCTCATCAGAAAAAGGGAGGAACGCCTTTCATTCCTTTGCCATTTTCACACAATGGCTCCTGTAGAGGCTGGTTTGCATTGTTGTGGGCCTCTGAAGTTGCTAACATTACTTATGCTGATGTAGGAGGACTAAACTTTCAGTTAAATAGAGCTTGTTACCCTGATGAGGCAGGAGATCCACAAGCTAAAGGAACTGTATGGGAAATGAGGAGTATCGTCGAGGAAATTCCTCTGTGCGCTATGTTTTCCCTAACACTCGAACTATCAAGGGTAATGGACCTCCTGTTACAGCGGTTACTAGAGCTCGAGCAGACCTTTGTGTGAGAAATATTGGCAGTATCCCTATGGGAAAAAGTGACTCTACTATAACATTGAACATTACAGGAATAAACAATAGTTGTTTTTTGTCCTCACATAACACCTGTTTCATTTGTGGAAATAAAGGTTATTACCACTTACCTATTGGGTGGTCAGGTAGCTGCGTTGTATCCTTTTTGCTACCACCTGTGTTTCTGGCACCTGCAACCTACCATAAAGACTATAAACTGTATAATGACATTTCTAAGAACTGATTCAAGAGGACAATAAACAATGATGAAGTGAATCAAACTTATACTGCACTGCAGCAGTACGTTGACTTTAATTTGGGGCTATTCTTCTTTGTTGGTGCGGCATTAAACAGCAGAAAGAGAAGGCGCTTGACACGTGTTGTGGAGGCTGAAACCAATCAGCACTTGGAAATACCACAGAAGGACTACAAATTGCAAGAATCGTGGTGCTCCAAAATAGGATGGTCCTCGATGTCATCCTGGCCGACAGTGGTGGAGCATGCCGCATCATTGAGAGCAGCTGCTGTGTGTATACCCCTGACCACACCCCTTCAGTTTTTTAAGCGATTTCCAAGCTGCATAAAAAAGCCACTGAAATCCATCAGGATTCAGGGACATGGACTTTGACTGGCTGGCTATGGACTATGTTTACTGTATGGGGCTGGAAATTATTGTCAGCCGCGTGTGTATTTCTTGCTATTCTCTTTATTTGCTGCCTCTGTATACAATGGGGCCCGATGCTCTGTTCCCTATGTATTTCTACTTGTACCTCATGTATACCGAATAACCAAATGTCACAAATGTAAATGCTCGCTTGGCAATGGACCAAGAAATTACTGAATTAATGCAGATAGATGTCCACAATGTTTTCCGTACTCCCTCAAAAGTATAGGAAGATATCTTCAGCATATGCTAAAAGGGCCATCTGTGGAAATCTATAATGATCTCTGTTACGATAAGCTGAAACCATCTTGTATGTGGCATCCATTTTGTCAGCTATGTAATTCTTCCATCCTCTGCTGCTCGTCTTTTTTCCTGCCTGTGCTGTCTATTTTAGTTAACTTCCTGACTCGACTAAAAGCAATATGCATGCTTAGGAGTTTGTGGCTGACAGAACACCTGGTCTCAGACTTAAATGTCAATTTCTTAGTACTGCCATAAGCGCTCCTCCTCCCCCTCCCTTGCTGACTAAGTGATTTCCCATTTGCCCATGCTTGTCTGTAGTTATTCCTGTGTAGGCCTTTACCTTCTATTTGGAACTACATCCTTACCAGTGCAGAACACTCAGTATAAAAGCCCATGGTCTATGTATTCAAGCCACTACCTCCTGGAACACTGAGGGTGTTGTATGGACGTGGTCTCACTCATGAGTGAATAAACTTGTTATTTTGAATTTCAGCTTCAGTGTCAATCTCTATTTTGTTGGTCTAAGGGCACAGGGGACAAAGAAGGGTGAACCCTGCACTGGTGTGCCCCTAAAAAGGCACATTTCCACACCGTATAGCGGCACACTTTGTGCTGCGCCCTTAAGGACCCTTTTTAGCTTCCTTGCCCTGGGTACTAGGGGTACCATCTACTAAGGACTTACAGGAAGTGCTAAAGGTATTGTCAATTGGCAAAACAATTCTACAGTTTTAGGAAAGAGATCTGGCATTGGGGACCTGGTTGGCAGGAACCAGGTGTACTTCAAGTCAAAATCAAAAATACCAGCCAATCAAAAAGTGAGCACTTTTCTACACAACCTCCTCTCCCCCAAATGAAAGAGAATGAGACTAAACCTTTCCCAAGAGAGTCTTCATCATCTAAGTGGAAATACCTGGAAAGGCCATCTGCAATGGCACGCCAGTCCCATGCCTGTGATCCACTGCAAAGTCCATACCCTCTAGGGAAATGGACCACCTCAACAGTTTGGGGTTTTCACCTTTCATTTGCATCATCCATTTGAGAGGCATGTGGTCAGTTTGAGCAAGGAAGTGAGAGCCAAACTAGTACAGTAGTACAGTCTCAACATCTCCAGGGACCAAACCACAGCAAATGGTTCGCCCTCAATGAAAACAACAGTTTGTTCATGGCCATCATCTTATCTCATCATCATGGTCTTACGCACAAGACCATTCGTATCACATGTTCAGAGGCATCTGTGTGCACCATGAACTGCCTAGAATAATCTGGAGCTTTTAGAATGGGTGAGCACATTGCTTTCTTCAAAGTGTTAAAGCCTTTGACCTTCTCTGGCATTTTCTTGAAGGTCAATTCCATGAGGAGTGCCACAGTAGTACCACCCCACTCCACAAGCCTCCTATAGTACACAGTCAAGCCAAGGAATGCCCTTAATTCAGGCTGGTTGGTTTGAGCTACCCAGTCCACAACTGTCTGGCTCTTCAGTTGTAGGGGTTGAACTTGGCCTCTACCCACATGGTGGCCCAAGGATACAACAGAGCCCTGCCCTATCCGGCAATTACTTACCTAGATAGTGAGGCCTGCACTCAGAAGCGCCTCAAGGAACTTTCCTAGGTAGATCAGGTGGATCCTGCCAAGTGGAGCTATAACAGCAATATCATCAAGATATGTCGGTCTAGAAGACTCCAACCCAACAAGGACTTTGTTAACCAACCTTTAGAAGGTGGTAGGGGCAGTCTTTAGTCCAAATGGCAGAACAGTAAACTGCTAATGCCCATCTGAGGTCGAGAATGCAGATTTCTATTTTGCTCCTGGGGACAGACGAATATGCCAGTACCCTGATGTCAAATTAAAAGTACTAAGAGACTGGCTACCCTTTGCCTGTCAATAGGTCTGTCTGCCCTTAGGATAGAGTGTGTATTTGTCTTAGTGACAGCATTAAGACCGTTATAGTCCACACAAAACTGCAGCTCTATTTTACCACCCTTGCTTTGAGGTTAGGGGAATAAGACCACTGGGCTGGCCGAGGGACTCTCAGGGGACTCAATCACCCCTAACTCCAGCATCTTTCTGACTTCAACCCTTATGCTTTCCTTCACTTGGTCAGGCTGTGTGTTTAGTTAACTTTATACAGGCATACTGTCAACAGTGTCCATAGTATGAACTTTCCAGTTAGTCTGGTCAAGAGTGAGGGAAAATAGCTTAGCATACTGCTCTTCTTGCCTGCGGTCAGCTTGCTGTTGGGCAGAGAGGGAGTCTGAAAAGACCATTCCATCATCTGACCCATCTTTTGGACTGCGGAAGAAGAGGTCAGAGAGAGGCTCACTCTCTTCTTCACACAGGATAACCAAACCGAATTTAAAAGGGAGAAATCCCATTCCCTTCTGTGAGACTTCTCTGTAAGTGAAACGCAGACACAGCAAAAGGGCAACACATCTCCTTCTGTGTTTTTCAAGGAGCCCCACCAGGATCATACCTTTCAAGGTTTTGTTGTACCTCTCAACTAAACCTTATGTTTGTGGGTGATATGGGGTGGTAAACATGTACATCATTTAACACTCACCCCCAAATTGCTTTTAGCTAACCAGATATGAAGTTATGATATCTGTCTGACACCACCTCATTAGGAAAGCAAATTATTGTAAAGATACTGAAGAGGGCCCTGGTAACTGCATGCTTGTTTTGGGTTGTAAGGTGTCAACTTGGCCTCCACCTCCAAGGTGGCCCATACAATAGAGCCCTGCCCTATTTGGCACTAGCTTACCTTGATAGTGAGTCCTGCACTCTGCAGACCCTCAAGGAAATTTTCAAGGTGGGACAGGTGGATCCTGCCAAGTGGAGCTACAGGCAGCAATATCATCAAGATATGTTGGTATAAAAGAATCCAACCCAGAAAGGACTTTGTTCACCAACCTTTGGAATGTGGTAGGGGAAGTCTTTAGACCAAATGGCATAACAGTACATTGCTAATGCCCAACTGAGTTCGAGAATGTGGATTTCTATTTTGCTCCTGGGGACAGACGAATATGCCAGTACCCGGATGTCAAATCAAAATTACTGAGAAACTGGCTGTGAGAAGTTGGCCCGATATGCAACGTTCGCTATTCTAGCGACCGCTATGTATCGTTCCAAACGACCCTTATGGTGATTGGTTGTAAGTCAACCTATAGACCAGCTATCCTAGTAGCGTGGATACGAGCAGTCTAAGGCTAAAGACTCGAGAGGGCGCGTTAAGCCAGCTGTTTACCACACATGTACCCCTTGAACACCAAGTGAAAGGACACCACACAAGTGTTATGAAAATAAACAGGATATTTATTAAGATTCACAACAGCCCTGGACTCTTTATGAGGACAGGGTACTAAGCACAAACCAAATCTCTTAGGAAAATACTTCAAGTGCACAATTAAAACAAGTGTCTGAGGACACGGAAAGTTTAAGGTCTCGGGCGGACCCGATAAGGCAAGTCGGAAGCGAGGGACTCGGGACCCTAGAGTAAAGAGGCTATGCAGGCACCGAAATGCCGAGTTACCTAGCCACGAGGGCTGCGGCTGCACAAGTCTTACAGGCGTCGGGGTCTTCGCTGACGAGCCAGGAGCCGGAAGAAAAGGAGTTGCTGGCCGACTACCAGTGATGAATAGTTCGTAGAGATCCAAGCCTGGATCAGAGATTGATGATACCTGAAAGCAGAGGGGACCAAGTTCGTACTACTAGCCAGTAGTCAGAGGGTACCAGGAAGGCACCGGTTGGCCGTCACCTCGACCAGGTGAGTGGGCGACGCTAGGCTCTGCAGTCTCACGGACCAGGAGGCGTTGTCGGCGACCACAGTGGAGGTGCGAGCTGTCCCACGAAGGATGATGCTGTCGGCGTCGCTGGGCCCAGGATGGGGCAACAAGCCTTGGCAGATCTCAGGGCCACGTGGTGGGCCTAAGATGGCGTCTTGAGTGGACCAGGAGGGTCCGGGGTGCTTCTCGCAAAGATGGAAGCAAGGGCCAGTCTGGAGCAACCAGACCAGCAGTGTTGATTGTCGGATGTCGTCACAGAAGGGCACAAGCCAGCGGCTAGTGACCAGACAACGTGCTGAGCAGCGAGCAGAAGGGCCCCACGCAGATCGTGGAGATGCTGGGAGACTGCACTTCGGTGCTGGAGCGGCTCAGGGTCGGGGCTTCTCGGACCCCAGAGCACTCACCAGAGAAATACTTCGATGGTCGTGCTGGTTAAGAAAGCGTGCAGGTTTTGATGATGGCCGGTCCCTCGAGGTCTCGTCGCACCCACAGATCACAGCTGAGCTGATGACGTGGGTAGAGGTCAGAGGTGCCAGGGAAGCCGGTTCTCGTCGAGCTGGGCCGTCGGATCCTTGAGGAAGGACTTGCAGCAAACCGCAGAGTTCTTAGATGGTGCCCGCTGATGCAGGGTGACTACTCCTTAGTCACAAGGGAGAAATCTTGAGAAGAGTCTCGAATGTCCTTTCGTAGAAAGTAGTTCTTGATTCAAAGATGATCTCATTTGGAAGGGTCCCCGCTCCGGTCTTTATCCTAAAGAAAGGGGTGGGTACATGACTAGGTCCTGCCCTAAGGGTGGGACCAGGAAGGGGGGTAGTTACACCCCTCTCCCCTGCCGGACTTTCCCCAGGCCAGGGCTGGCGCCCCTGGAACTGGTTCTGACCGGCAGATGCGTAGTGAGCACCGGGGTGCCACTCCGCAGTCACCTTCTCGCAAAAGCCCTACCTACCCAGAATACACAAACCCTGTCTGGGACGGTGCGAACACCGCCCTCGACAGGAAACCCTTTGTCCAAGCGCTCCTCGCTGGAAGGACTCCCAGCAGCAGGAGGTCAGACTCGTGTCTGTGGTGGCAGCATCCATTTTGTGGAGCTGAGGCTTTAGTTAACTTTAACCGGGGTTCACAGTTACGTACATGTCGTGTCCCTCTAGAAGGGCGGAATGCTAACCTCGTCGCCAGAGTTGGTGAGAGGGCAGCATCCCGATTCGTATGACACCTTACTCGACATGTCTTGATAACGCGACACCGAAGTTACCGATATGGTACGCGTTATCATGGAACAGCCATTGGGTCTTGATTCCGCAAGCTGCAACCGGGCTCGGCTCGGGCCAGAACACAGTTCACACGAGCCCACGCACTCTGCCTTCAGGATTGTCAAGGCCTGCCATAGGAGTGACTGATAGGAACTCGGGTGTCCATTGTATGGTTAGATATAGGGCTACTATATCTAAAGCAAAGGGTGATTACACGACTTCGCCCCAGCTGTCATGCAGCCAGTTGTGTCAAATTTCGGAGGCCAGCCAGGGGTGGCATAATACATGCTGCAGCCCCTGGCGGCCCTGGGTACACCTATGCCCTGAGTTACAGGGTCTGATAAGGTGGCCCAGTACCAATTGGTAGATGCACCTAGGGTACATATCGTAATTTAGAAAGAGAACAGCCAGGCTGTGGGTCTGATTGGCAGGCCCACAGCCAGAGAAAGTCGTAAACCAGTGAAACAAAAGCAAAAAATCTGGGTGATCATAGGATTGCAGACCCTACTCTCCTACATGACCCCCCCCCCCAAACGTCGGAACAATAAGCTAACCTTGACCAGGTGAGTCTTCTTGTTCTAAGTGGAAATATCTGGAGAGCCCATCGGCATTGCCATGATCAGTACCAGGTCTATGTTCCACTGTAAAGTCCATCCCCTGTAGGGAAATGGACCACCTAAGCAGTTTGGGGTTTTCACCCTTCATCTGGTTTAGCCACAAGAGGGGCTTATGGTCGGTCTGAATCTTGAAGTGAGTGCCAAACAAGTATGGCCTCAGCTTCTTCAGGGCCCAAACCACAGCAAAGGCCTCCCTCTCAATAGCTGACCAATTCTTCTCTCTAGGGGTCAGCCTTCTGCTTATAAAAGCAATGGGCTGGTCTTGACCATCAAAATTCAGTTGAGAAAGTACAGCTCCCACACCCAACTCAGAAGCGTCTGTTTGGACAATGAATGGTTTGGAGTAGTCTGGACTCTTGAGGATAGGCGCCGTGCACATGGCCTGCTTTAGGTCATCGAATGCTTTTTGACAGCTCGCTGTCCACTGAACCTTTTTTGGCATTTTCTTACTTGTCAGTTCGTTTAATGGTGTCACGATGGAACCATAGTTCCTGACAAACTTTCGGTAGTATCCAGTCAGGCCCAAGAAAGCTCGAACCTGAGTCTGGGTGGTTGGAGGAGCCCAGTCCCTGATTGACTGTATCTTGCTCTCCAGTGGCTGAACCTGGCCTCCACCTACAAGGTGGCCCAGGTATACAACCTGTGTCTGCCATATCTGGCACTTGGTGGCCTTGATAGTGAGGCCTGCTGCTTGCAGCGCCTCTAACACTCTCCGCAGGTGGACCAGGTGATCCTCCCAGGTGGAGCTAAAGACGGCAATATCGTCAAGATACGCCGCACAGAAGTCATCCAGCCCAGTAAGGACTTGATTCACCAACCTTTGGAAGGTGGCAGGTGCATTTTTCAGACCAAAGGGCATCACCACGAACTGATAATGCCCACCAGGGGTTGAAAATGCGGTTTTAGGCTTGGCGTCCTCAGCTAACCTGATTTGCCAATACCCAGCTGTCAGGTCAAACGTACTTAAGTAGTTGGCCGAAGCCAATCTATCGATAAGCTCGTCTGCCCTTGGTATTGGGTGGGCGTCAGTCTTAGTGACTGCATTGAGACCCCTGTAGTCTACGCAGAACCTCATCTCTTTCTTACCGCCCGGGGTGTGAGGTTTCGGCACTAGAACTACGGGACTAGCCCAAGGGCTATCCGAGGGTTCAATGACTCCCAGCTCCAACATTTTCTGCACTTCACTCTTGATGCAGTCTCTAACGTGATCAGGCTGCCGGTAGATTTTACTCTTGACGGGCAAGCTGTCACCAGTGTCAACCTCATGGGTGCACCAATCGGTCTGACTGGGTGTTAGAGAAAACATATGTCTGAAAGACTGAAGAACCTGTTTACAGTCTTTCTGTTGATGTTCGGAGAGGCTGCCACAAAAGACAACACCATCTACCGATCCATCGTCAGGATTCTGAGTGAGCAGGTCGGGGAGAGGGTCACTCTCCTCCTCCTGTCCCTCATCTAGGGCCATGAGCAAACTCATGTCCTTCCTGTCGACATATGCCTTGAGCCTGTTGACATGAAGCACCCTGTGGGGGCTCCGGGGAGTTCCCAGGTCGACCAGGTAGGTAACCTCTCCCTTCTTCTCCAGGATGGTGTAGGGCCCGGACCATTTGTCCTTGAGTGCTGCTGGGGCCACTGGCTCCAACACCCACACCTTCTGTCCGGGCTGGTAAACAGTCAAGACCGCCTTTTGGTCATGCCAAGCTTTTTGGAGTTCTTGGCTGGCCTTAAGGTTTTCAGATGCCTTCTCCATGTATTCAGCCATCCGCGAGCGGAGGCCGAGCACATAGTCCACTATGTTGGCTGCAGGCTTTTTGAGAGGTCTCTCCCATCCTTCCTTCACCAAACACAGGGGTCCTCTTACAGGATGTCCGTACAAAAGTTCAAAAGGGCTGTAGCCAACCCCCTTCTGTGGGACTTCTCTGTAGGCGAACAAGAGGCAGGGGATCAGGACGTCCCATCTACGCCGAAGCTTTTCCGGTAGTCCATGAATCATCCCTTTCAGGGTCCTGTTGAATCTCTCAACAAGCCCATTGCATTGTGGATGATAGGGTGTAGTGAACTTGTAGTTGACACCACATTCCTTCCACATAGCAGTTAAGTAGCTCGACATAAAGTTTGCACCTCTGTCGGAGACGACCTCCTTAGGGAAGCCCACTCTGGAGAATACTCCAACTAGGGCTCTTGCCACAACAGGTGCTGTAGTGGTCCTAAGGGGAATAGCTTCAGGATACCTGGTGGCATGATCCACTACCACCAGTATAAACTTGTGCCCTGATGCTGTTGGTGGTTCCATGGGACCGACGATGTCGATCCCCACCCGTTCAAAGGGCACCCCCACCACAGGCATTGGTATAAGGGGGGCCTTTGTCGTGCCACCTGACTTACCACTGGCTTGGCAAGTGACACAGGAGCGGCAAAACTCCTTGGTATCTTCGTTCATATGAGGCCAGTGAAAGTGTGAGACAAGCCTGTCCCACGTCTTCGTTTGGCCTAAGTGACCTGCTAAGGGAATCTCGTGGGCCAAGGTAAGTAGGAAACCTCGCTGAGACAAGGGTACAACCAGCCTCCTGGTCATGCCAGGCTTGGGGTCTTTCGACTCAGTGTACAGGAGTCCGTCTTCCCAGTATACCTTGTGGGTACCTGTGGCGTTCCCAGCAGCCTCAGCAGCAGCCTGCTGTCTGAGGGGTTCAAGAGAAGGGCAGTCTAACTGGTCCTTCCCTAGGTCTTCCCTTGAGGGTCCCCCTGAACCCAAGAATTCAACTTGATCAAGTTCGAACTCCCTAGGCTCAGTTTCCCTCAATTCTTGTAGGTCAGCCTCCTCTGAGACTTGATCCACGACCTGGGGCAAGGGGGAAGCGCAGCCTTAACCCTACTGCTCTTTTTCTTGGGAGGTGCCTGGTCCGTTGTTCCAGGATCCAGCACCTGTTCAGTGGGGCATTTCCTGACCTGTGATCTGGTCACAGCGAACACATGTGCTGGCAAACCTAACATTTCCATGTGAGTCCGGTGCTCCACTTCTGACCATTGTGATGACTCCAAATCATTGCCCAACAAACAATCCACTGGGAGGTCTGAACTAACTACAACCTTCTTTTGGCCAGTTACCCCTCCCCAGGAGAAAGCTACAATTGCCATACTGTGATTGGTAGTGACATTGCTTGCATTGGTCACCAGGAATTCTGTACCTGGCATGATCTGTCCAGGGTCCACAAAGTTAGGCGTCACCATGGTGACACTGGCACAAGTGTCCCTATAGGCCTGAGCCATCTTTCCATTTATGAAAGGCGTCTGTCTGTATTTGCCCAAATTATTGGGACTTATGTCAGGGGACACGTCCACGTCCCCTATACTGACAAGGACAGCCTGAGTGAGTGTGCCAACTAAGTTGTCACGCCCCTCAGAACCCAGGGTTAACCCTACTAAACCCTTGGGAGGCGCACTACCACTGCTGGCTGTACTAGGGGGCACAGGTGCCTTAGGGGCTGCAGTGGCAGGAGTCTGCCCTCCTCCTTTCTTGGTGCACTCACTAAACCAGTGAGATTTACTTTTGCAGTACTGGCACCATCTTTTGGATTGGCCTTCTTTCTTCTTTTGGGGAGCCTGACCCCCACCCTCTTTGGGTTGTTGGGGACCTGTCGAAGACTTCTGGTCATTTTGTTCCCCCTTAGAATCTTTACCCTTCTGGTCTGCTTTCTTCTGACCACCTTGATTCTGGCCCTGGTTCTGTTTAACTCTCGTACGAACCCATCTGTCTGCCTTCTTTCCCAATTCTTGGGGAGAGGTCAGATCCGAGTCGACAAGATGCTGATGCAACAACTGGTTCTGACAATTGTTTAAAATTTGTTCTCTCATCATCAAATTATACAATCCTTTGTAATCAGTAACCTTACTGCCCAGCAACCAGCCCTCAAAAGCCTTAGTGGCACAATCGACAAAGTCAGACCAATCTTGAGACTGCGTTTTCTGGGTATCCCTGAACAGCACCCTGTACTGCTCAGTGGTTAGGCCGAACCCTTCAACAAGTGTATTTTTCAAGACTTGGTAATCGTTAGCATCCTCCACCCTTGTGGTGAGGAGCTTGTCTCTTCCTTTTCCTTCAAAGGAGAGCCACAAGATAGCTGCCCACTGACTCTGGGGAACACCCTGCACAGTGCAGGCCCTCTCCAAAGCAGTAATCCATTTGTGGATGTCGTCCCCTTGTTTAAAGGGGGGCACTATCTTACCAAGGTGTTTCGTATCAAAACTCCTTTCCCTATTGCTAGGTACATTGCTGCCACCAGTGGGGACTACCCCACTTAACTGTTGCTCTCTAGCAAAGGCAAGCCTTTCTTTGGCCAGGGCAAGTTCTTCCCTTTCAATCCTCAGATTAGCTGCCCTTTCCTTAGCTTCGTACACTCTCCTCTGAGGGGACGTCATCCCTCTTTGAGAAGAGTTGTGAGAGCCATTGGTTTGAAGGGATCTGCCAGAGTCTCTCGACAGAGATCGGGCTCGTCCATTCCCAATGTTAAGCTGACCTGACAGTAGCGCTGGGGGTCCCCCAGTACCACTATCATGTTTGCTTAAGTTGGACCGGGTTAGTCTGACGACTTCTACCTGTCCCTTATCTGCCTCATCCCCAGAGGGATCCTCATCCTCATCATCCTCCACATCTTCGTTCTCAGTTGCGAGGTGGATGAGGTCAGGATCGTCTCTGGTTCCCTCGAGGGGAGGCATGTCTCTTTCTGGATTAGAAGAGCTGGGAAGGGTCTCAGCTTTTCTGGCATCATAAGTCTCCAAGAGACCAATCAGAAAGGACGTGGTGGGGTTAGACCCCTGCTTGATCTTCCTGGAGTGACATACTTGTCTTAACTCCTTGAAGCTCAGCACAGTATATCTCGAAGGGATGACCTGTGGAGGGTCAACTGACACAAGGGGAGACTCAGAGTTTCCTCCTTTGCCCGACATACTGTTTCTAGTGTGGTGTAAGTGATGCACCTACCTACACTACGTGTTTACCTACTATTCCCTTGCTAAGAGTTGCAGCCAAGGTGTGCTAAGCCTTGAGGAGCTGCAACAGCTGGTTCAGTAGAACTCAGAGTATTCTAAGCTTTAGTTATATGTACTAACAGTACTTATGTGATCTTTCAACAAGATATTCTTAGGATACGTGTGGTAAAACAACAGCAAGCTCAAATCCCAACCGCTGCTCACCAATGTGAGAAGTTGGCCCGATATGCAGCGTTCGCTATTCTAGCGACCGCTATGTATCGTTCCAAACGACCCTTATGGTGATTGGTTGTAAGTCAACCTATAGACCAGCTATCCTAGTAGCGTGGATACGAGCAGTCTAAGGCTAAAGACTCGAGAGGGCGCGTTAAGCCAGCTGTTTACCACACATGTACCCCTTGAACACCAAGTGAAAGGACACCACACAAGTGTTATGAAAATAAACAGGATATTTATTAAGATTCACAATAGCCCTGGACTCTTTATGAGGACAGGGTACTAAGCACAAACCAAATCTCTTAGGAAAATACTTCAAGTGCACAATTAAAACAAGTGTCCGAGGACACGGAAAGTTTAAGGTCTCGGGCGGACCCGATAAGGCAAGTCGGAAGCGAGGGACTCGGGACCCTAGAGTAAAGAGGCTATGCAGGCACCGAAATGCCGAGTTACCTAGCCACGAGGGCTGCGGCTGCACAAGTCTTACAGGCGTCGGGGTCTTCGCTGACGAGCCAGGAGCCGGAAGAAAAGGAGTTGCTGGCCAGTGATGAATAGTTCGTAGAGATCCAAGCCTGGATCAGAGATTGATGATACCTGAAAGCAGAGGGGACCAAGTTCGTACTACTAGCCAGTAGTCAGAGGGTACCAGGAAGGCACCGGTTGGCCGTCACCTCGACCAGGTGAGTGGGCGACGCTAGGCTCTGCAGTCTCACGGACCAGGAGGCGTTGTCGGCGACCACGGTGGAGGTGCGAGCTGTCCCACGAAGGATGATGCTGTCGGCGTCGCTGGGCCCAGGATGGGGCAACAAGCCTTGGCAGATCTCAGGGCCACGTGGTGGGCCTAAGATGGCGTCTTGAGTGGACCAGGAGGGTCCGGGGTGCTTCTCGCAAAGATGGAAGCAAGGGCCAGTCTGGAGCAACCAGACCAGCAGTGTTGATTGTCGGATGTCGTCACAGAAGGGCACAAGCCAGCGGCTAGTGACCAGACAACGTGCTGAGCAGCGAGCAGAAGGGCCCCACGCAGATCGTGGAGATGCTGGGAGACTGCACTTCGGTGCTGGAGCGGCTCAGGGTCGGGGCTTCTCGGACCCCAGAGCACTCACCAGAGAAATACTTCGATGGTCGTGCTGGTTAAGAAAGCGTGCAGGTTTTGATGATGGCCGGTCCCTCGAGGTCTCGTCGCACCCACAGATCACAGCTGAGCTGATGACGTGGGTAGAGGTCAGAGGTGCCAGGGAAGCCGGTTCTCGTCGAGCTGAGCCGTCGGATCCTTGAGGAAGTACTTGCAGCAAACCGCAGAGTTCTTAGATGGTGCCCGCTGATGCAGGGTGACTACTCCTTAGTCACAAGGGAGAAATCTTGAGAAGAGTCTCGAATGTCCTTTCGTAGAAAGTAGTTCTTGATTCAAAGATGATCTCATTTGGAAGGGTCCCCGCTCCGGTCTTTATCCTAAAGAAAGGGGTGGGTACATGACTAGGTCCTGCCCTAAGGGTGGGACCAGGAAGGGGGGTAGTTACACCCCTCTCCCCTGCCGGACTTTCCCCAGGCCAGGGCTGGCGCCCCTGGAACTGGTTCTGACCGGCAGATGCGTAGTGAGCACCGGGGTGCCACTCCGCAGTCACCTTCTCGCAAAAGCCCTACCTACCCAGAATACACAAACCCTGTCTGGGACGGTGCGAACACCGCCCTCGACAGGAAACCCTTTGTCCAAGCGCTCCTCGCTGGAAGGACTCCCAGCAGCAGGAGGTCAGACTCGTGTCTGTGGTGGCAGCATCCATTTTGTGGAGCTGAGGCTTTAGTTAACTTTAACCGGGGTTCACAGTTACGTACATGTCGTGTCCCTCTAGAAGGGCGGAATGCTAACCTCGTCGCCAGAGTTGGTGAGAGGGCAGCATCCCGATTCGTATGACACCTTACTCGACATGTCTTGATAACGCGACACCGAAGTTACCGATATGGTACGCGTTATCATGGAACAGCCATTGGGTCGTGATTCCGCAAGCTGCAACCGGGCTCGGCTCGGGCCAGAACACAGTTCACACGAGCCCACGCACTCTGCCTTCAGGATTGTCAAGGCCTGCCATAGGAGTGACTGATGGCAACTCGGGTGTCCATTGTATGGTTAGATATAGGGCTACTATATCTAAAGCAAAGGGTGATTACACGACTTCGCCCCAGCTGTCATGCAGCCAGTTGTGTCAAATTTCGGAGGCCAGCCAGGGGTGGCATAATACATGCTGCAGCCCCTGGCGGCCCTGGGTACACCTATGCCCTGAGTTACAGGGTCTGATAAGGTGGCCCAGTACCAATTGGTAGATGCACCTAGGGTACATATCGTAATTTAGAAAGAGAACAGCCAGGCTGTGGGTCTGATTGGCAGGCCCACAGCCAGAGAAAGTCGTAAACCAGTGAAACAAAAGCAAAAAATCTGGGTGATCATAGGATTGCAGACCCTACTCTCCTACACTGGCTGCCCTCTGCCTGTCAATAAGTTTGTCTGCCCTTGGGTTAGGGTGTGCATCTGTCTTAGTGACAGCATTAAGACTGTTATAGTCCACACAAAACTGCAGTTCTGTTTTACCACCCTTGATATGAGGTTTAGGAACTAAGACCACTGGGATGGCCCAGGGACTCTCAGAGGGCTTGATCATCCCTAACTCCAGCATTTTCCAGACTTCAACTCTTATGCTTTCCTTCACTTGGTCAGACTGTGTGTATAGTTTACTTTATATGGGCATACTGTCACCAGCATGAACACTCCAGTTAGTCTGGCCAGGAGTGAGGGAAAATAGCTCAGCATACTGCTATAGGACTTGCCTGCAGTCAGCTTGCTTTGGGCAGAGATGGTGTCTGAAGAGAACACTCCATCAACTGACCCATCTTCTTGATTGTGGGAGAAGAGGTCAGAAAGAGGCTCACTGTCTTGTTCTAACAGAATGACCAAACAGAATTTCAAAGGGGGAAATCCCACTCCCTTCTGTGGTACTTCTCTGTAAGCGAAAAGCAGACATAGCAAAAGGACATCCCATCTCCTTCTGAGTGTTCAAAGAGCCCCACCAGGTTTTGTTGAACCTCTCAACTAAACCATATGTTTGTGGGTGATATGGTGTGGTAAACATGTACATCACTCCACACTCAACCCACATGGCTTTTAGTTAACCAGATATGAAGTTATGATATCTGTCTGACACGACCTCGTTAGGAAAGCACACTCTTGTAAAGGTACTCGAGGGCCCCGGCAACTGCAGGACCAGTGACAGGCCTTAGGGGAATAGCTTCAGGGTACCTGGTAACATGGCCCACTCCCACCAATATAAACCTGTTCCCTAATGCTCTGGGGGCCGACGATGTAAACCCCTACCCTTTCAAAGGGATACTCAACTTCTGCAGTGACGGCGTCATGGCTTAAACCCTGAAGTCTTTCTAGACATGACTTTCTACAGACCGACAAAAAAGGGGTAAAAAAAAAAGTCAAAAGGTCCTGTCAAAAAGTGACAGAGGGTAGCCCTCTTCAGGGATCAGCACTTGACTGGAGTGGAAAGAAAAGAACTAACAGTGCGCTGAGGTGGTGCTGATATAGGTGACGCGGACATAATTTCTGGTATGGACGACACCAAGTGGAGCCAACCGACACCACCTGCCGGCATGCAGGGGCAACTGCTCAAAGAAACATCTTCCAGATCCAGTCTTAAACCTGGGAAATTCAAAGGTAAGGAATCTGCAGCTAGATGTCTCTTTTAGATCTCCTGAGGGGGTCAGAAACTATTGTGGTTTCAAGCTGGCAAGGACCAGTCAGTCAGCAAACCAGTTGTTGGTAGGTTTTCATGGGGCACCCCTAAGGAGCCCTAAGGGTGATTGTATTAATAATTTCATTAACAGGGGTTTCAATGAAGCCATAATGTAGCTGAGGAACTCGTTTTCACCAGGGACATGCACTTAAAATGGCTTCCCTGGTCACTTGTACTGGCAGCAATCGAAGTGACCAGCCCAGGGGCATATCTGCTCATGAAGATATGTCCACACATGTAGTACAGTGCACCCTGCCTTAGGGCTGTAGGGATTACTTACCTATACTGCATGTTGTGTCTGTAGGCATGGCACCCAATGATGTGTGCCATGTCATGTTTTCGCTTTTGTCTGCACCAAGATATGCAGCCTGTAGTGGGAGTCTGTATGTGTTTGTTGATGGGTCCCATAGGGTGGCACAGTTTGAGATACAGCCCTTAGGGATCCATTTGAACCTCCATACCCTCGTACCAGGGATACAATTTACTAGGAACTTAAAGGGAGTGCTAAAAGGTATTGCCAATTGGGGAAACAATTGTACAGTTTTGGGAAAGAGATTTGGCATTGGGGACCTGGTTAGCAGGAACCCAGTGCACTTCCAATCAAAATTGCATCAAATACCAAGCAAAAAGCATCAGTGACCATGTCATAAAGGGGCAATTTCCTACAACCCGAAGATCTCAACTGGTTGAAGTATGGCCCTGGGAGCAAGAGCGCATCCACGCCCTCAACCGGGACTAGGCATGCTGCCATTTTCAAAGAGGTTTTGCAACAAAAAAGTTACTTTGTGGTCTCAGATGGTCTGGCGGTTTGTGTTCAAGGCATCTGCTTGCGCTCCCCCTAGGTAATGGGCGACCCCAAAATCATCACCTCTCTCATTGCCTGATGTTTTTACCAAAGGGTTGTGGGTACAGTAGATAACGCCACTGCTTAACGGAGTGGGAATTCTTGCATGAATTCAGTGGTTTTAATGAAATGCGTAGTTATCAAATCTCTGCAACTTCCGCTAGTGGAGCGGAATTCATTGACCAAGCTTAAAATGGACATGACACAGCTACAGTGGCTAAACGTCACATCTGTGGTGGGATGGACCAGATGCGGAACCACATGACACCACCTACCAGTAGGCAAGACAGTGGTTATGAAAATCTTCCAGATCCAGTCTGGCACATGGATAAATTCTAAAGGGGAGGAATCTGCAGTCGGAATCATCATTGTGATTGGGAAAACAAAGTTACATGTTTTTCAGCTTCATGAGACCCTGTGGCAGTGGTTCTCCCAGGATGCACATGAGCCACCTAGGCTGCATTGTGGCCATAGAACAATCTGAAAATGACTGCGTATTTTCTGTGACACTCTATGTACCTAATTAAGTTGAGGTTTTGATTTTTTGATCTAAGTTACAACCTTTGACTGATGCCCGACTTATCTCTTATGAAATAACATTGCATGCTACTCCCACTATGCCTGTTGAATGGTCTGTGGTTTGGAATGTTGCTATGCTATTGCCTTTACCTTCCAAGTAGGATAAAAAAGATCAACTTGAATGTATCCACGTGACAGAGTTCTGTATCAAACCTCAACCAGATATTAAAGAGGTACCTTTGAAATGTTGTTCCAATGTGTTCATTGTAGACAGCTCATGTTTAAAGGACAACGTTGGCATACTGAGAGCCACATATGCTGTTTCTGCCATTGAAAAAATAAACTTCCTGTTCAGCAAACATGAACTCAGCTCAAGTAATCGATAGCCCTCACGAGGGCTTGATGTTGAGCAAGAAATGTAAATGTGACACTGTAATGGCAGAGTTTTTGGCTTTATTTAGCAGTGATATAGATCATTAATCTTGCTCGCATCTAGTATAGGTATTCTTAGCCTATGTTGGCCCTTTTAAGCCCTTTTTCCAGACCTAGAAGAGGATAGCTGCTTAATATGCCTTTATTATTGACTTTAACCTGTCTATTGCCTATTGGCTTTGACATATTAGACACATTGGTATGGTTTATGTAGGTATTCTGACAGAGCTAAGGAGCATTTCACCCCTTTTCAGGCCTACAGGCTTAGAGCTAGAGAGACTCCATCTTGATGGAAGCAGAGAGGCTTTTTAGGGTAAAGGCAATGTTTATAGTTAAGGCTGTTGTGTGCTAGAGGAAATCCAGTTAGGACTGCTTCTTATCCGAGAAATGTGTTTTTCTCTTGGGCCCAGACGTAACATGCAGAGGCGCACTGCGGTTGCGTGGAAGCCTGGGAGCTGGCACAGGAATTCGGTAGGAGACAGCCCTCCTGTGGAAATTTCCATGAGGGGAGAGGAATCCATATTAGTGAGCTACAGGAGAGGAGGAGTGGTCAGTTCAGTTTTGGAAGTCAGTGCAGCGTGGTGTGCAGTTCAGCGTGGTGCTCAGAACAGCTTGGAGCACAGGACTGCTGGGAGCCCAGAACAACTTGGAGCTCCGAATAGCTTGCAGAGAGAGAGAGGATGTCTGCTGGGAGCTGCAGAATAGAGTGCAGTTCTTGAATGGAGAAAGAAGGCAGACGATTGCTGAAGATGAGGAGAGAGAAAGCAGTGAAGGCTGTCAGCTGGAGCAACTGAACCAGAGGCGTGGTGATGTGGTGAAGGAGGGAGAGACAGAGAGAGCCCTAATCCCACCAGAGGCAGAGAGAGAGCCCTAATCCCACCAGAGGCAGAGAGAGAAATCTTCCTTCTAATAGGTGAGGTAGTCTGAATTAGTTACATTTACACTTTATGTTTAATCTTTTCCCTTTCAGCGGAGTGTTCCTGTTATGTTTAATCCTTCTCTTTCAAGCGGTGTGTTCTACCTATAGTCTTTGTCAGGTATATATCTGTATATGTGTATTTTATTAGTGTAATAATAAACATCCCCATAACTATAGTGCTTGAGTTCTTTCATGATAAAGTTATCCTGGCTTCAAGCCAGTTGCTGTTGAGCCACTGATGGATCAAAAAGGGGGGTAGGAGCGCTTAAATCAAGAGACAACTCAGTCAACTGGTGTGTAGCCCCTATTCTTGTTCACTGAAGGTAAACATATCTCCTAGGTGAGTACTAGATATGTGAATGGATGAGTAATCCCAATCAGGTAAGTGGTGATCACATAAATAGGGAGTGAGTGAACCTTTGATGCCAAGAGCAGAGAGTACATTATATAATCTGGAACTATATTCAAAGTCATTATTGTAGTTTCATCCCGAGTAGACAGCTGAGATAATATCCCAATATATATATATATATGTATAGGTGTTCATAGGAATGTGGTCGTCGTTGATATGCGGCGTTAATGAGAGCGTTGGGGGGGATACCAACGTGGAAACCCACCGGATTGTGGCTTGAATAAGTGAGAACGCCAGGAAGGATACTGGCGCGTAGTTTCGCAGGATCGCGAACAATTTGGAAAAAAAGGGAGCATTGGGTTCTGCAGGCCCGTGTGTAGACACACCGGATTGTGTGTCAGATCTGCCCTAGGGTAGAACGGTCTGGGTCAGGGTGGCCGCGAGACCAACTGATGTGAATAAGTGTGGTGTAGGGTATGGATATCCCTAGTAATCAGTGAGTATTCTTAGTATCCCTATAGATTTAGTGGTGTTCTTAATAATATGAGCTTGTATATTGCGAGTTCCCCATCCTCAGGTAGGTACCAGGTGCCTGGATATAGAGGAGTTCTGAGGACGGAAGGTGAGTACGTTCTGGCTGGGTTGGAGGGGCCCCTGGGGGCTGATCCCACCTAATCAGAAAATCCAGCCATTACAGACACTTTCTACTGATTCCCGCAATGTGTTTGGGGTAGTGCATGGCTACGATCAGCTTTGGTCGCAGAGGTGTTTTATGGCTTCTGCTGGTACTCTCATATGGAATGGCCCAGAGTATTAAATCGATTCTGAGTGCAGCAACAGCCAACCCAGACGGCCGTTGGCTTATGAGGGAGGATTAGATGAGGTTTCAAGAAGAAATACGTTTTAAGATGGGGAGGCAAGGTTTTATGCACTCGATGAGTCCACAGAATGCACTACCAAGATTGTAGCAGTCACAATCCCCAATGTGCCTATACAACAATGGAAGAAGTCAGGAATGCACAAGAGGATCCAGAACACAAAGAAAAGCAGGAATGGGAGTGAAAGGCTTACAGATGCAATGAAGAAGGCAGGGTGGCTAGACTCAGAGCAAAAAGAGGTGTTACCGAACTCCTGGCGGTCAAATACTTACGTTTTTCCATGGGGCAACACACCCAGAAACAGATTCAATGATAGCCAAATTCTAGAAGATATGGTGTAATTAAAATTTTCCAAAGTGTGATCAAGACTATTGCTTATACTTTGGAGTGCCAAAAGAATAACATAGGGAAAGTACTGGTTACCATGAGTCATTTCCCTTGTGCATATGTACCATTTTGAGACTGCAAATTGATTTCTTTGAGCTACAATCTAGTCAGAGCAAACCGATATCTACTTTTTTGGTTTGTGTGTTCTCAAAATTGGTGTGATGCAATGAGTGTAGCAAAACGGTTACTCAAAGAACAGATTCCATGGCATAGAGCACCATTGTACAGAAAGAGTGATCAGGGCAGATATTTTAAGAATGAAATCATGAAACTAATCTGCAAGGCTGTAGGCATCACTCAGAGATTACAATGGGCATATCACTACAATATTCAGGCCTGGTAGAGAGACTGAATGGTGTGATCAACAGAATCTGACAAAATTGTGCACGTCCACCACCTTGAAGTGGCGCGATGTCCTGAATCTGGTGCTTATGAGTATACATGGCACCCTAAACAGAGACAGGATTTTCACCACATTAAGTCCATATGAGAAGTGCCTGGTTTCGAGTGCTGTGCTACGGTCAATAACTGATGACTTGATTATGTAGTATTGCAAGCTATTATTTGATGTGGTGAAATGTGTCCTGCCAGGTCAAGCAAGCTGACCCAACTCCATCAACTGATACAAGTCAAAGCCTGGAACCTGGCGACTGGGTTCTAGTAAAGAATCTTGTCTGGAAAATTGTTTGCAGGCCAAGTGACAAGGACCTTATCAGGTCCTCGAGGTTACGGACATTGCTGTGAAAAGTGAGAAGCTGCCGACTTGTGTGCCTTAATCACACACAAAGTAGGTGAGAGCACCAGAGGAGGGTGATAAAGACCACCTGAAACAGATTGTTACGAACAAAAACAGCTGCAAGTACCAGCAAGTGAGGGGGGAAACTGAAATACTAGTAGCCAGAATAATAAGGCATTATACTATCAAAGATGAGAAAAATAAGGGTTCACAAGCAGAAGATAATCCTGGTCATCATAGGGTTTTGCTACTTGCAAAATTGCCCCGATGCTGGCTTTATTGATGCAAATGATTTATCCAGTAGGTAGGTTTTTCGTTCCAATGATGCCACGAAAAATCAAAGAAACTGATGAGAACGACAGGTGCACCTATCGCCATAAAAAGCTGGCCCAGACTTACTGCCTGACTATGAATGTATCAAATTGCTGGGTGTGTACTCATATGCCTGCTTGCCTCTCTAGCAGAGGGAGTTACTAATTGTAATTGCATTTATATAGCGCATCCAACCTTGATGAGTTGTTGAACCGCTTTTTCGACAAGGAACACGCTACTCCGAAACCCAGAGGATCAGTGGTGAATTAGTATATGGAGATATGAGATTAATTTGAGCGGTGGACATGTGAGTTTCTTATTTGGATTGAAAAAGGAGAGTGGAGGGATAGAAGAGGGAAGGGTTTGCATTTATATATCGCTTACTACCCCTGATGAGGTGTCGTAGTGCTTTAGGCAGGTAGCATGCTACTCCGAAAGCCAAACAAGATTACTGGGGAATTAGTATAGGGTAACATGAAATTAATTTGAGCAGTACACATGTGAGTCTGTAAGTTGTATTGAAAAGGATAGTGGATAGATAGAAAAGTGAAGGGTCTAGAAAGTGTGTTTTGGAGCTCATAGCAGTAGGATGAGGTGTGGGATGAGCAAAGGGGAGGTGGGGGGCAAGAGTCAGACGCAAGAGTATAAAAAGGCTTGTTTGGGAGATCTGAATAGTAAAACAGGCATGAGATGATGCAAGTAGAGGAGGGAAGAGTCTTAAAAGGGTAATTTGATGGGGATCATAGTACAATGGGGTTTATGATGAGTCAGATTGGAAGTAGAGGTTATATTGAGTGAGGTATAGGGTGAGAAATAGTGTAGTACATTGGGGAGATAGTAGAATGAGATTTGAGATGAGTCAGAGAGTGGAAGTAGAATATATATATCAAGAGGTATAGGGTGAGATATAGGGTAGTGCATTGGAGATGCGGAATTAAAAGTAAAGTAATAAATATAAAGATACATACGTACGTGGAAGGTATATATGTTTAAGGAAAGTAATATATCTAGAATTAAGTTGTATTTAATAAACTCAGACTTTCAAGTGTTGCTGTACTTTAAGTACATTTTTTTGTTTTTATATATTTTTTGTTTAGTAATTCAATAGTGAAGCAATTGTAGGTAAATAGTTATGATGAAGATGTACTTATTTATGCAGTGATCTATATACACATGTTAAACATAGACTAATATAACCATAAGTAATATGTACATTTTTAGGTATAACTAACGAATATCTATATATTTATAAACATAATTATTATACACGTTTATACAAAGCAATACACATATGTAGGTACACATATATAGACCAAATAAATGCTTATATTCACCGGGATATGCTGTATATTTATGTTTAAGTATGGTGGTTATGTGGGAAAGAGTCAACTCTTGAGTAGTCTTCTGGAAGATAAGGTAGTTATCTGTAGATCTTAAATTTGGGGGTGAAGAGTTCCATAGTTTTGCCACTTGAACAGAGAAAAATGTGCCACCTATGATTTTTTCTTGTATGGTGGGATGTTGGCGCGAGGTGCCAATCTAGAGCGGAGGTTCCTGTGCCGATGAAGAGCGGTCCTGTTCCATGTATCGCTTTGCGGGTGATACAAAGATGTTTTAATGTGGGTCTTCTGGCAATGGGAAACCAATGTAGGGCCTTCAAGGCAGGGGAGATGTGGGCGTGTGACATTTTATGTAAGAGTAGTCTGGCAGAAGGGTCTTGAATCTGTTGTAGTCTTTGTAGATTTTCCCAAACTGATGCAACCATCAAAAAAGTAAAATGTTATCCTGTTCTGTAGAGTACATAGTTGTATTCAGCAGTTTTTGTCATGTTGCAAATAAAATCATTAAGCAGTGTGAATTCCTATTTCTCATCTTCTTCCAAGGATTGATGAGCAGAGATTATAGCAGGGAGTGATGACAACCTATAAATATAACTAGTTGAGCAAAATCCCTGATAAATGTATTTTATGAATTTTAGCTTATGAAAGTTCTAGAAGGGGACAATGGCGGCCAGGAGTCAGACAGCCATCTGAGCTTTATAGCTGCTCTGATGGCCAGCCACCAAGTCCCTTGGTTAGCAAGTTTCTTTTTAAAAACCATGTTATTGCATATTTCACAGGTTACACCTCCATTCGCCTACAACCCTGAGGCTGGCGGCTGATATGGAGCCAGGTATGGAGGTCCTTGGCGACCAACCAGTAGTCCAGGCGTGACAACGCATTCCGATGGTGTGTAACACAGGTACCTGCTCTGACTGATGGGTGAAATTCCCTCCTGGAGTCTATTAATAGAAGGTCCTCTAGAATGTCGTGTAGCATTGCTGCTGCATTCGGGTGATGTGCACGGGATGAACCCTGTCTGTCTGCCTGCGTCGATAGGACTACGTTGAAGTCTATCCCCCCACAGAATCGCAGTATGTCCCAATGTCTGTATTCTCTGCCATATGTGTTGGAAAAAGTCTGGATTATCTGTGTTTGGGCCATAAGTGTTTATCAGTGCCACTGGGGTGTGACATAGCTCTCCCTGCAATATTATATATCTGCCTCCCAATCTACGATTGTGTTGTGTGTATGCCAGAGTAGTCTCCTGCGCATGAGTATCGCTACTCCCCTGGAGACAAATTGGAATAGCCAGCCTCTACTACCACCTCCTATCGTTTGTTTTTATGCATCCACGCTGACGCGCTTGTCAAATGTGTCTCCTGCAGGAAACATATATCCACCATATGTCTTGTGAGATAGGAGTGGATCAGTCTCGTCTTTCTGTGATCATTTAGTCCTCTAACATTCCAAGTAAGGCATGTTAGTGAATTCATGATAGGTTGTTGTGGCATATCTATTCGCAGAGATGTGGGCTCGTCACATACCTGCTACCAGGTTGCTCGATGTTAGGGTTCATCAGCGCATGCAGATGCAACCAAGCGTCACCTCCCTTTAAACATGAGTGTATGGCAGACTCATCATATGTGCAAAATGTGACAGTACTTGGCAGTTCAGAAAAATTGAGGAAAATACCCATCCCCCAACCCACACCAACCCCCCCAAACAGGTTGTGCAACCCTCTCACCCTTTACCCATAACAGTAATCAGTCATAAATATCAAATATCAAATTTCTTCTCCATGTCGGTTTGCCCCTCCTCAGTCTCCGTCACTCTCGTCTCCAGTACGCTCACACGTCCCGCCTGCTTATCCATCTGTTGAGTGATTCTAGCCATACGTTCCGCAAGCGTATCCATTTTGGAGTCTATGCCCTGAAGGCTGGTTTTCATTTCCACCGCAGGGTCGCGACCGCCCGTGTCAGTCTCAGTCGGTTTTCCTGATTTTTTGTTAAAGTTAATCCGAGTTTCTGTCTTCTCCATGTTCATGGAGCGTCGGTTGCTGCCGTGCAATCGGCGTTCCTATTGATTATACCCCGCGCCAGCAGTCCTGGGAGCGCGCTATGTGCCAGACCCTCGCAGTCGTCTGAGTTTATGTGCACTGGTGTGTCTTCGCCACCAACTCGCCTAAGCAGCCTGATCCCCAATCTTTCTCACTGCACCTATCTAGTCGAATATGCTACTTACCAGTATGCATCTGTTCTTGGCATGTAGGGCTGCTGACATTCATATCTGTGCATAGATCGCCGCCTAGTGTTGGGTCCGGATGATTGCACATTGTTGTCCTGGAAGAGTCTTCAAAGTATAACGAGATAGGTGGCTCCTCCCCTGGACTACAGTGCGCATGGGCATCGACTCCATCCTCAGATTGTTTTTAGCCATTGTGGCCAAGATGGAGTGAAACTACGTGAATGATGACCATGCTAGAAGTATGTGTGAAGTCTGCAGCTGCTACAGGCACAGATGTACTTAGAAGGCTTTGAGTGCCATGAAGATCGCCATCAGTTCGAGAACATTGATGTGCATCTTCCGTTGCTGTTGCGTCCATAGTCCCTGCACTGTGTAATGGAGCACATGAGCTCCCCATCCCTGGAGAGAGGCGTCCGTTGTCAGGATGATCTGTGGCACAGGCTCTTGGAACGGTCGGCCCTTGCAAAGGTTTCGTGGATTCCACCAATGCAAAGAGTTGTATGCCCGACCGCTCACCAACACTAGGTCTTTCAACTGCCCGTGAGCCTGAGTCCACTGACGTGCTAAGCACTCCTGCAGCGGGCGCATATGTAGTCTCACGTGCGGGACTATGGAGATGCAGGAGGCCATCATGCCTATCAACTGCATGAACACTCTTGCTGGAAGCGAGTGTTGAGGTCTGAATTTTTGTATCAGCGATTGAATGCTGCTGACTCTCACTGAATTCGGCTGTGCTGTGGCCGCCAGAGTGTTTATAGTTGCACCCAGATACTGCCGTATGTGGGCGGGCTGGAGGTGGGATTTTGGGTAATTCAGTGAGAATCCCAGATCGTGCAGGAGGTGAATGGTGTGGGACATGTGGGCGGCACACTGTTGGGCTGACTTTGCCTGGATGAGCCAGTCGTCCAGATAAGGGTAGACGTGGATGTTCCGTCTCCTGAGGTGCGCCGCCACTGTCGCCAGGCACTTTGTGAACACCCTGCGTGCCGTGGTGACACCGAAAGGCAAAACCTTGAACTGGTAGTGCTGGTTTTGTATGGTGAACCGGAGGTACTTCCTGTGTGAAGGGGGCAGTGGAATGTGAAAGTATGCATCCTTTAGGTCTAAAGTTGCGAGAAAATCCCCCTGACTGAGCAACGGGAGCACTTGCTGCAGGGTCAGCATATGGAAGTGCTCCGACAGGATGTAATGGTTGAGTGGCCTGAGGTCCAGGATGGGCCTGAGGGACCCGTCCTTCTTTGGTATCAAGAAGTACAGGGAGTAGACCCCTGTGCCTCTTTCTCTCATAGGCACGAGCTCTATTGCTCCTTTTTGCAGCATAACGGTGACTTCCTGCTGCAATAAGTGCAAATGCTCGGCCGACATAGGACGGTTTCTTGGGGGCATGTTGGGTGGAGTGGACGTTAACTCCAGACAATAACCGTATTGAACAAGTTTCCTGACCCACCTGTCTGTGGTGATGGACTTCCAGACCGGCAGGAACTGCTGGAGTCTCCCCCCGACCGGCGTTGTGTGGTCGGGGGGCAGTGACAAGATGTCACTGTTTGCTGGTGGCAGAGGATCTGGAGCTGTTGTTTCCACGACCTCTGCCCTTGGCGCTGTTACCACGATATCCACCTCGACTCTTGTTGGTGTATGCTGGTGTTGCCCTTGTAGTACTGCGTGGACTGGGAGAGCTGGCCTCTGGAAACGTCTCTAGTGCTTGAGCGATGAAAAGACTCACCCCGAAACTGCTGGGACTGTAAGGCACCCATGGATTTGGCAGTCTCCGTGTCCTTTTTAATTTTTTCTAGGGTGGTGTCAACCTCCGGGCCAAACAGGAGATCTGGGTTGACTGTTTAGATAAGGATGGTGGTTTGGATTTCTGGCATGTCGCCGTAGCATAACACTAGTGTTTATAGCCCTGGCAGCGGTATCAGCCGCGTCCAGAGCGCACTTAATTGAAGCGTTAGAGATCAGCTTCCCTTCCTGAATCAGCATCTCAGCCGCCTCTTTGTATTCATCAGGCAGGTGCTGCAACAGGGTCTCCAGTGTGTCGTAGTGTGCCCTGTCATACCTCGCCAGAAGCGCTTGTGTGTTAGAAATGCGCCAGATGTTGGCTGCCTGTGCTGCTATCCTCTTCCCCGATGCCTCAAAGACCTTGGATTCTTTGTCTGGGGGAGGAGCATCACCCGTAGTCTGAGAATTAGCCCTCTTCCGGGCATTCGAGACGACAAGGGAGTCCAGAGGCAACTGTCCTTTGATGTAGGTAGGATCAGTAGGCACTGACTTGTATTTTTTCCTCAATCCTCGGGTTTATCACCCTCGCCCTGGTAGGTTCTTTAAAAATCTCGGCAGCATGTTTTAAAACACCTTTCAGCATAGGCAGAGTCTTCACAGTTTTTTCTGAGACTGAGAAGGTATCAAAAAGGAAGTAGACATCCACAGGGTCAGCATGGAGCTGGACATTGTGATTGTTAGCTGCCCGCTCAATGAGGGCATTGAAAGCTGCAGAGTCTTCTGTAGGGGACGTTTTTGCAGAAAATAATTGAGGGTCTTGTCCTGATCGAGGATCACCAGGGTCACCACCAGCGGCCCAGGGTTCGTTGGTATCCTCAGGGTCTGTATAGACAGGATAACTGTACTCATCCTCATCATCCCCCTCTCCAGCGTCCACATCAGAGTAAGTGGGCGAAACATTATGAGTCTGTGGGGAAAGTGGTTCCACCAAGACGGGAGTGAAAGCAGAGTCCTTCTTTTTCTTGAGAGGGATCTTGTAGGACTCCATTGGGCGTTCTGGGGCGATTTTCCGCTTGTGGAGGGAAAGCCTGCCCGTTTCGACATCGATGAAATGTTCCTGATGCTCGTCCACTGAAGGTCGTCGAGGTTGTGGGCTGAGGACCACTGCTGACGACTTCGGCGCCGAGGAGACCTTCTCGTGAACGCTGGCGACCGCCTTAGGAGCGAAAGCCTTCGGCGCCGTCTTTGGCGGCAACATGAAATGAATGGGCGTGGACGCCTTTAAGTGGTTTCTCCACCGGTTTTGTAGGCGGTCCCGTCCCGGATGCGCTGCAGGGAGTCCGTTACTTTCTTGGTGAACGCGGCGGATGGGCGCGCCGGTTCAATGGAATCCCTCGAGGCCTCTCCTGGAGTCGACTCTCGGGGTGCGGTGCCCTTGGCCTTGTCCTGCTGACGCGGAGCCGCGAGAACCTTCGGGTCATCCAGTCGTTTCTTCGGGTCACCGTGAGCTTTCTTCGGGTCGCCGATAGCCTTCTTTGGGTCGCTGACGCCTTTGCCGGTGTCGACCGTCTTCGGCGCCGAAGCGCTCGGCTCGACCACCTTCACTTTAGTCTTCGGCGCGGCAGATTCGTCTCGACGCCCTTGACTTGAGCCTTCGGCTCGACAGCAACCTTCGGCGCCGAGGGCTCCGAGGCCTTGGAGCCGACCAAAGCGATGCGCACTTTCGGTTTCGAGGACGGCACCTGCGCAGCGTCTGGAGTCGAGACCGTAGGTTTCACTTTTGGTTTCGTTTTGCCAGGGTGTGGCTCAACATGGATTCTACGGCCGAGCCCGAAGGCGGGGCCGTAGAATCCATAGTAAGATCTCGGGTAAGGCCCGAAGGCGATCCCTCGACCTGAGCCTTATGAATCTGCACGGCCCCAGAGTCAGTTTGAGAAAGCTCCTCGTCCGAGCTATCCTCCATGGCCCCGAGGGCCCCGTCGTCGTCCCCTACCTCGTCGACGACTTCTTCGGCCTCGAACATCTCTGCATCCGCGTCGTAGTCGACGTCCGACCCGGGGTTCGACTCAGTAATGTCCTGGACAGATTCGTCCTCGATATCCCCTGCATCGAAGATATCCACAGGCGCCGGTGCAGCATGCTGGGCCTCCTGGCGCGCAGCTCGTCGAAGCTTAAGCGTCTTCTTGGACCTGAAGCGTGAACAAGCCATACACTTGGCTTCATCGTGGTCCGGCGACAGACACTTGTTGCACATCGGGTGCACGTCGATGTGGGGATACTTCGAGTTGCAGACGGGACATCTCTTGAATGGACTTCGGTCCATGATGGACGGTCGATAGGTCTGGAGCGTCGACAGGGCCTTCCGCGCCGATAGCACGCGGGTGTAGAGAATCCGGCTCAGAACCGAGCTGGAAGAACTAAGACCGAACGCAAGACTATACCGACGTATTAGACTAAAGCCCTTTTGGTCTCAGGAAAGTTTTTTATCGATTCCGATAAGAGGGAATTCAAAGACATCCGAACCCAATGGCGGAAAAAAACAATCTGAGGATGGAGTCGATGCCCATGCGCACTGTAGTCCAGGGGAGAAGCCACCTATCTCGTGATACTTCGAAGACTCTTCCAGGACAACAATGTGCAATCATCCGGACCCAACACTAGGCGGCGATCTATGCACAGATATGAATTCAGCAGCCCACATGCCTCGAACATAGGTGTCCTGCGCATTGCTCCTCTCACCTGCACCAACTCCTATATCTGGTAGGGTCGGCTCCAGCCACAGTTCTGTGATGCCCTGCCCCCTTCGGCAACACGGTTTTGGGGGCTGTGTCAGTGCGCCCGTCTCTGGGTTCCCACACAGCGCTCCCACCTCTACAATGGCAGCAGAGTCGAGTTCCTCCTGCCTTCGTGGCCTCCTGGGCCCCTGAGCCCAGCCGCAGCCCCAAGCAGAACCATTCAGGGTCACTGAAATACGGTCAAGAGCCGGTCCCAAGAGGTGCGGGGCCTGAGCAGCTGTCAATGTTACAGAGAGAACAGGCACAGTCACCGCCAAATTCAGTTTCTTGGTTAATACGTGCACCTGTGCCCATTTCAGAGGTATACTGCGTGATTCGTATAGCGCCGCAGGTATACCCCAGCTGGGTCTTAAGCAATGTGCATGTGCTGCAGAACAGCCGCAAGAGACCACCGCTCCTTCCGTGCGCCTCCGCTAAGTATTTCAGCCCCCAGCTGTCTGCACAAGAGTTCAAAGCGCCATTGCGCACCTAGGAGGTCCCGTGGTTGACTCTCACCTGCCGCACTACTGCCGCACTACTCATATCTAGGGGCATCCGGCGCAGCCGCTTTCAACCTGGACCAGGGTCAGAGGACTCGATAATTCTCTCGCCTCGGTGCCCACTCTGATCAGCGATCACACTCTGCAACTCTGGGCATTAGCTTGCCTCATCTTCACTAACGGCCCCACCAGAAACCGCGGGGAATGCCTGGTCTCACCCTGGAGATACCCATTAAGGGACCATCTCTCAGGGAAGCCAGGAAGGGTTTCGCAGCGGTCGAAGCGCCTTGGGACCCTCCGGGTAAGTAGCGCGCTATATAAATGCCTATTCATACATACATACATACAACCTCAGGCCACGGCCGTCTCCAGAGCCCCCACAGCAGCAGCGGAATACAGGGCCCTCCTGTTCGGCGCCGCCACAGTCACCTAGGAGGGCTCCAAGACAGCACGGGTAATCTTGCTTAGCGAGTGCTGCCCGTGTCAGTCCGTGTCGCGGGGCCGTCAACCACGCGAGGCCCTGGCAGCCACAGTCGCCCAGGCCTCTCACCGGTCCAGAATGCACACCATCGCCATATGTGGCTCCGTGGGAGTACACAATCAACAAAAGGAGAGAAAGGGATTCGGGCACTCTCGGTCCCCAGTCAATAGCAAATAAACAAAGGAAGAGTGTCCGTCAGAAAAGCGTTCAAAATGATTATAGCACGTGGGATTGAGGCCAGTTGTAAGTGGTCGGATGGCAAGACCAATTTCAAGAAAAAATGCAAGATTTTTTCAGGAAACCCTCACTCACCCTAGTGGGAGTACAGCCATCTGACTTGCACCGATGCGGCTTTCTTCAGTCCTGCTTTTTTTGCCGTGTGCGGTACTAGGTACTAGGCATTCAGCGTGTTTTGCGGATATTTGCAGGATTTACTGGGCTCGGCCGGCGAAGCCGTGCTAAGGTGCAGCCATTTGGCTGCCTAGCGAAGACACGCCCCCCTCCTTGGTTAGCAAGTTATTAGAAATTTTCCTGATGAACCCAGAGAGCTCTTGTGTTTAATTGAGCTAACGGTCTGTACCGACCCAGTGCGGTGAGGTCCTTATCAGTCTTGGGGAGGGAAATAAACATGGCCTTGTAAATAAAATCGGGAAAATAATGAAATCTCTTAGTCCCAGTGCCATATTACAGACATGAATACATGGAAAAACTGTAAGGAAGCTCCAGGGTATGATGGTGTCCTGCATAGCAATGGTGTCACAAGCCAGACTACATGTGTGCCTACTCCAGAAGTGACTTGCGAGGCACTGGTCACAAGTGACAGTACATGCCATTTGACCTTTACTTTGATTCACACATATGCTTACACATACATTCACACTATCTCTCTCACATAAACACGCATACAACATGCATTTAAAATTTTTTTTACTCACCTTAGCACCAGATAGGGTCATATTCCATCTACTTGTATGCCAATTTTTATTTAAATAATATTATTCCCCATTTGTGTAATAAAAAATGTACGTGGAGCCCGAACCAAGGTCTTTCTTTTCAAAGTCATGTGTCCCTTAGCTTTCTTTTCTTACGTACAGGTGCCTGGAACCTTTCACTAGAGGTCCTGATTATAAAGGGATGATGAGAAATTGAAAGAAATGAAATATGCAGTGCTTAAGAATATGCAATGTATATCGTATGAAGCATAAGGAATATGTTACTTATCCAGTAAGCATCTGTTCTTTGCATGTAGTGCTGATGATTCACATGCTTTGTATACTCTTGCATCTAGTATTGGTTTCGGATGTTTGCAAGTTGCTTTTCTTTGAAGAAGTCTTTCAAGTCATGAGGTAAGGCGACTTCTCCTCTTGGTAATAGTGCACATAGGCATTAACTCTAATATTAGATTATTTTCCCGCAAGAGGATGAGAATGGAGTGTAAGTAAGTGTAGGTAAAGAGATGTCCATGTATATGAAAATATATATTAGAACTGCAACAACCATAGGTGTTCCGGGGAGTAGCGTGGGGGCATCTACAGCACTACATGCCAAGAATAGATGCTTACAGGGTAAGTGACATAATCCGTTTGAGGCATGTGTGGCTGTTGTTACACATGCCTTACATCGACTGTATAGAAGTGCAATTCAAAAAGCAATGGCAAAGTAGTGGACGTTGCAGTTGTTTGAAAAAGTGTATGTATCACTGCCTGTCCTACATTAGCTTGTTGGCATGCTAAAACATCTACACAATAAGGCTTAGTAAATGTGTGGGGTGTAGACCATGTAGCTGCTTTAGAGATGTCTGCTATGGGAATGTTCCCAAAGAAAGCCAGAGATTACCCTATTTCACGAGCAAAGTGTGCTCTAAGGGGTATAGACAAAGTCCTTTTGGCTTAGAGATAACATGTCTGAATGTATTTAACGACCCATCTAGGAATGCCTGATTTTGAAATGGGTTTTCCATTGTGAGGGGGAGCAAACGCAACAAAGAGTTGTTTAGAGAAAATATTTTGTCCTATCACTCTACCACGTTAATGCTCCTTACACAAATAGTGTATGAAGAGCCCTTTCAGCCACATAATCTAGTTGAGGAAACAAAACAGGTAGCTCAACCGATTCATTAATGTGGGAAGGAGATATTACCTTTTGAAGAAATTTTGGGTTGGTATTAAGAACCCCCCTTCTAAAGTTAGTCCCTGGAGCTCATTAACTCAACTTAGTGACTTGACAGCAATTAAGCAAGTCATCTTCCAAGAAAGAAATTGAAGGGGTCAATTGTTTAATGGTTCAAAAGATGGACCAATAAGTCTTGTAAGAACAATATTGAGATTCCATGCAAGTGGGACCCCTGGTGGTATCACTCTTTTAAGGCCTTCCATGAAAGCCTTAATAACTGGCACTCTGAACAAAGATAAATGTTGTCTAATTTGAACATAGGCAGCCACTGCCGCAAGATGTAGACGTATGGAAGTGTAAGTAAGGCTGGGGTGTTGCAAATGCAAGAGGTAACAAATAATGTTTTGTATAGATGCATTGAGTGGATCAATTTTTTGGTTATTATAGTAAATAAATATTTTTCACTTAGCTGCATATCAAGCTCTAATGGTATGTTTATGTGCTTTCTTAAGAATGGTCATTCATTCTGCAGGTAGATTTAGATATCCGAATTCTATGACTTCAGGAGCCAAATCGCCAGGATTAGCTCCTTTGGATTTGGGTGTCTGATTTCACCATGGTTCTGAGTGAAAAGGTTTAGGTAGATGTGAAGCCTTTCGTGTGGAGCTACTGAATGTTCGCGAAGTGTGATGGACCATGGTGAACAAGCCCATGTGGGAGCTACTAGACTGAGGGTGAGAGACATCTGCCTGAGCATCCGAACCAATAGGCCATGTGGTTTCAATTATCGTGCCCAGACACGGGTGCGATAATTAAAACCACGGCTCGCTGTGGTGCGCGCGCACCACTCGCGGGCTTCTGCTTTTTTGGATCCATTTTACAGCCAAGCAACTAAATGAAAGAAGGCAAGAGAGGTGGGCTGCCTGTTTGTAATAAGTCTCTCTCTTGTTGTGATTCTAACATACAATTACTAATAGTGCCCATAAGTGTTCACGACTTGTTCTCTTAAATGCAACTAAAACCAATTGAAATCAATACTACTGATCATTTCATTTTGAAGGTAAGTTACAATTTTTGTCCGAACTCGTCTTTTAAACAGGCAAAAAAAAAGTAGTTTACTTTTTACTCATCACTGCTGAAACCGCATCTAAACCTAATATCCATTTTTTGTAGTTTTGTACCAAAAATGCCTTCTCCGTTATTTTTAATCGTGCCTGGGCCACTTTCTAATCCTAATCCAACCCTGGAGACACTCCTAGATTACCACCAGGGAGAACAGACTTTGTCTCGAACCGCTAACAGCAGGAAGGGAGATACTACACCAAAGTGTGGGTGTAAGTCACAAGGGCTAAAATGAGCCAGGCCGGACACAGGCGACCACTGCCCTTCCCTTAGCCCCTGAGAGCCTGCGCCTATTGGGGTGTGGTAGGCGCTGTGCACAGATGGATCAGAGACAGCGTATGAACCTTCACAACGCCAAAGATCTCATCAAGCGTTTTTTTGTGACTGAAGTTCAGTGCAAGGGTCCCTGTCGGCTCATGTAGGAGCTGGAAGGTCGACCGGATGACAGGGTGGAGTAAATGCTACGTCATTACTTGGCATTATGCCACCAACGTGTGCCCATGTGGGAACACATTTAAATTTACGCTGTATATTGGGACTTCTGTCACCACTATAAAACTTTGTGCCAAGACAAACATTCCAACCCACGGACGATGGGAGCCCAGAATAAAGAAACCAGGGCTGCCCAGGACAGTGCGCATGCTGCACGCGCACAAGAGCAGGGCTCTGACACAAAACAACACATACATCAGACTTTTTGTGTGGTTCTTTTGATTGATTACTCATTTTCTTCCCCTTTTGTCCCATATACCAGAAGATCGGAGCCGTAAACCAGTACACTTATGTGTTTCTTCCGTAGAAGACGGCAAGGCCTGGGCCTTCTTCCCTGGGATGACAGCCAGCTTTCCAAGGTCAAAACGATACAAACAGCTGTCATGGGCAGCTGACAGCCGAGCATTGCCCTGTTAGTGCCCATGCAGAATCTGTGCCTGCTGAACCCATCCTGGCCGCCCTGGCCCATAGGGCCGTGTTCGCAGGTTCAACATTTTTTTTTTTTAGAGGATAACCTTCTGTGTACACAGAGAGCAGAGCTCACGCCCCGTTCCTCCCTGGATACAGAGGACGCAAATAACCCTTTTTTGGCCGGAAAAAAAGCCAGAGCATGGTCTTTCTGCATCCAAAGTTCATTGCAGGCCTGGCTCCATGCATCAGACCCCGGCCTCCACCAATGCAGTGGCTGTCGAGAGTTGCTAACAGGAGCAGCCAGGCCTCACAGGTGTCATTTCAAGGCCAGTGCACAGTGAACACAGTCCAACAGACCTGGCTCTTTTCCTCTTATAACATTCTTTTTACTGCATAAGTTTGCACACTTGTGCTTCGATAAGGTGATTCACTGTATGCATTTTTTGCGGTGTCTTGTCAAGCAGTACAACTTTTATCACATAGCCTTCTCACTCCATCCAAATAATTTATCTAACATAAATGTTAATTATGTCCACTTATCTGAGATGTTAATTACTCAAATGTTAATTTGTATTTTATTGGTCTCATTAGTTGCTTATTACATAGTTTAGGGTCCTTGTACCATGCTTTAATGAACTTTATATTTAAGAATAGGGAAATCCAATTTACAAGGGACAATTCTCAACAAGCATTTGCAATGCAATAGGCCTTGCATTATTAAAGTTTGAGCTATTGGTGTTGCATTATTTAGCAATAGCTCAAACTTTAATAATGCTAGATCTATTGCATTGCAAATGCATATTGTACATAGTGCATGGCTGTCACATTGTCCATCCGGACTAGGACAACCTTGCCTATGAGGTGAGGTAGAAATGCTTTCAACGCTAGGTAAACAGTTTGAAGCTCTAGGTAGTTGATGTGGAGATTCTGGTGTTTTGTGTCCCTGAACTGTTAGATCATGCAGGTGAGCACCCCACCCTGTGAGGGAGGAATCTGCTGATAGCACAACATGTGGAATAAGGCTGATGAAAAGCCCCCCTTTTAACAGGTTTTGTGTTTCCACCACTGCAGAGAGTGATAAGTGCACTTGTCTAACAACACTTGATCGTCCACTGTCATGCTAAGCATTCCTGTAGGGGACGAATGTTTAGAGCTGCATGAGGCACTATGGCAATGCATTATGCCATAATTCTCAGAAAACGCATACACATTTTGACTGTTAAGTGTTGATTGGCTTGAAATTACTTTATCACCATTTAAAAACAAGCATTTGCAATGCAATCGGTCTCGCCTTTTCCTTGCAGCATATTATCCCGGTTGCTTCAACATTCGGCTCAAATTAAGCAGAGGCAAGCAATGAGGGAAGGACCAGAGGCCTGGAGAGAGAGGAGAGCGGAAGAGGAGGGAGGAGAGGCCTGGAGGAAGAAGATAGCAGCATGGAAGGGATGATGAAACTGAAGGGAGAGGGGAGCAACGAGGGAGGGACGAGAAGTCTCATTGTTTTGACATTCAGGAGTAAGAAGCACAACTCTGCCAGTGAGGTCGAAATGAGAGGACTCACCTGGCTTCTGGAATACCTTGCTGAAATTCTGGGGTTGTGGCGTATTTTTTTCTTTAAAACAAATTTTATTGACAGATCGCAAACACATTGCAGAGCTCTGTATCCCAGAGGTATCTGCCAGTCAAATGTGTACAAAAATAAAATCGCAATCCACCTTGTCTTTTTCCAGAGGTATCGGCTCAAATTAAGCAGAGGCAAGCAACGAGGGAGGGACCAGAAGCCTGGAGGGAGAGAAGAGCAATGAGGGAGGGACGAGAGGCCTGGAGAGAGAGGAGAGCGGAAGAGGAGGGAGGAGAGGCCTGGAGGAAGAAGATAGCAGCATGGGAGGGATGATGAAACTGAAGGGAGAGGGGAGCAACGAGGGAGGGACGAGAAGTCTCATTGTTTTGACATTCAGGAGTGAGAAGCACAACTCTGCCAGTTCTGCCAGTGAGGTCCAAATGAGAGGACTCAGCTGGCTTCTGGAATACCTTGCTGAAATTCTGGGGTTGTGGCGTATTTTTTCTCTTTAAAACAAATTTTATTGACAGATCGCAAACACATCGCAGAGCTCTGTATCCCAGAGGTATCTGCCAGTCAAATGTGTACAAAAATAAAATCGCAATCCACCTTGTCTTTTTCCAGAGGTAACGAGAGAACATAATCAATGCAATGAACAGCCCTCCCTCCCAACACCCCCCCCCCAAACGCCCCTCCCCCCGCCCGAATCCCCCGCTCGAATCCCTCCCCCCCACGCACGGTTACAAGCTTTTCGGCAATCAGTACGCACACATCCATCAACACAGCGCCCTCATATGTCCAGCACAGGGTCCTGTTCTGGCGGAGGTTCAAGCCATAGTCCCCCTGAAGTCGGCCCACTGCTTCTAAATTTTGTAGTGCTTACGTGGGCATCCCGGGCAAGAATTATGGGCCTCTCCATCCCCATGCAAAAGTCAAGCCCTCTCTTCCACGCCACTATTGACGGGGCCTGCTGGTCTTTCCACACCCTGTCTATATCTCTCTTAGCCACTGTGAGCCCCAGCAGCAGCAAGTGTCTCTTATAGATGTTGCCCCCCACCCCATCCATCACATACAATAGGCCTAATTGTAGAGTACGTGGGAGCACCCACCCCAGTGCCTCATCTAATCCATTCCATACCCCATTCCAGAATCTAAGAGGCTGCAACTCCACACCGTGTGTAGGAATGTCCCTACCTCCTGGCCACATATAGTGCAGTCCGGGGATGCAATGAGGCCCGCTCGCCACAGCCTCTGCCTAGTAAAATACACCCTATGTAGGTATTTAAATTGGATAAGCCTAAGGCGGACAGAAATGGCAGGACCTCTAGGGCTTGCTAGAGCCTCATTCCAGTCCTATTCCTCCAGTGTTCCAATGTCATCTTCCCAAGTCTCCCTCAGCTTCTGCAATGAGGAGGAGCAGTGAATGGTCAGGGACTGATAGATGCGTGATATTTTCTTTGTCTCTAAGTCGCCCATGAAAACCCTAGCTTCTAAGGGGCTAAACTCGAGAAGGGAGTTCAACCCCTCCAGGTACGGGGCAAGAGCGTGGCGGAACTGCAGGTATCTAAAAAATTGAGTGCGGGGCATATTATATTCAGTGCTCAGCTCCTGGAAGGACTTAAGTGACACCCCTGACATGACATCCCCCAGTTTAGATATCCCTACGTCATCCCACCCCATAAAGCCCTGTAGTGTCGCCAGGTCAGGTAAACGTCTGTTATGCCAAAGGGGAGTTTCGGCAGTCAGGGTCTTCCACCACCCCATTCGATGTAGGGCTTGTTTCCAAATTTCAAACACTACCTGTGTAACTGGCGGAAGCGCCTTTCGCCTCCGTGCCACATATAGAATGGTATGCAGCGTGTGGGGCACCATCAGAGACCGTTCCAGGGCATAGGCTGGGTCTACCCTGTCCCCATACACTTGTCGGAACCAATGGGGTGAGATATGATAGGGGTGATTTTGCAGTTGGTAGAGCAGCCGAGGCAAGGCTACCATTTTAAAGATGGCCGACCTACCATATATAGTCAGGGGCATGCGAGACCACGTTTTAATATCTGCCCGGATCCGCTCCCAGACCGGCACCACATTCTGCTCCCAAGATACCGTGGGAATCTCTGACAGGAACACCCCCAGATATTTAATGCCCCCGACTACTACCTGAAGCGCTGAGGCCCAGTCTCCGACCTCTGGGCCGCTCCCCACCACCCAAAAGGTAGATTTACGTGGGTTCATGTAAAGCCCCGAAGTTTCGCCAAAGATCTGCAGATGCGGTAGAGACCGGGCTCCGACCTATTGAGGTCCGTTAAAAAGAACAGGACATCGTCCGCGTATAACGCTATTCTATCCGACAGACCATGCTCCCATTGAAACCCCCGCATCTGCACGTACACACGTACCCATGCAGCCAACGGCTCCATAGCCAAGGCGAACAGGTAGGGCGAGAGGGGGTAGCCCTTCCTGCTACCCCTCCCAATAGCAAAGCTCGAGGACGTGACCCCGGCCACCCTGACTGAAGCCGTCAAATCAGTATATAGCAATATCAAATATGACAAAGTGGGGTCCAAAGTTAAGCCGGGGCAGGAGCGTGAACAAGTAAATCCAACTTAATGAATCAAACGCCCTGTCCATATCGGCCAGGAAAAGCGCCGCATGCGCCCCCGTAGACCGAACTGCCGCCACTGCCACATGAGCCCGCCGGATATTGTGCTGTGTCGCCTGTTGAGGCTTAAAGCCAGCTTGGTCAGGATGTATAAGATCTGCAATGTACGGCAATAACCTATTAGCCAACGCCTTAGTCAATATCTTGGCCTCTACATTTAACAGAGATATCGGGCGGTATGACGCATGCTGCTCCGGGGGCCGACCGGGCTTGTGAAACACCACTACCTCCGCATGTCTCCAGTCCGGAGGAAGCCACCCTCTTTCCCTGGACTCCTCCACCACTGCCCTATAGTGGGCCCCGAATCGTAGATGACATTTTTTAAAGAATTCGCTGGGGAACCCATTGGGTCCGGGAGCCTTGCCAGTGTTCAGCTCACCCAGGGCGGTACCCAGCTCCTCCTACCTCAACGGGAGTTCAAGGCGGTCTCGGATCTCATCAGAAACTAGCCGCGGTGGCAGATCGGCAATAAATTTGTCTACTAAATCTGCGGAAATGCATTCAGTCAGGGCATAAAGGTGAGCGTACTAAGCAGCAAAGCCCTCTGCGAGCTCTTTGGGATCTGTGACAGGAGATCCATTGTCATCCTGTATCCTCGGGAGGGTCTGTGCCTGAAACACGCCCTGACACAGTCAGTGTAGCATTGTCCCCGATTTGTCTCCCCATTGGTATATTCTACTACGGGTCGCCAGCCACAACTGTCTCGCCTCATCCAGCAATAGGGAGGCATAGGACTGCTGCGCCATCAATAGCTGCCCAACCGTCCTGTCTTCTCCCTCTGCACTTCCACGATGCTCCAGGTCCTTGATCTCAGCCTCAGACTGAACTAAGGCCGCCCTGCGCCTCCTCCGAGCCGCTGCGCACCAAGCAATAGCTATGCCCTGCAATGTGGGTTTCATGGACTCCCATAGCGCCATCTTATCCGCCCTCGTCCCCACATTTTCGGTCAGGTAGTGGGATATTGCTTCGCCCATGTGTTTTTGATAATCCGCCATTTGCAGATGCCAGACGGCGAGGCGCCAGCGAAACGGTTGTCTCCGCCTGTCTAAGCTGATGTCCACTGTAGTGGGGAGTGATCAGACAGCCCGCGCGGCAGTATGTCTGCAGCCTCCACTCTACCCATTGCCACCCTGGGGACAAACACATAATCCAGCCTAAGGAAGGATTTGTGAACAGCGGAGAGAAATGTATATTCTCGCTGAGTGCCGTGCATATGTCTCCAGGTATCCACCCAATTTAAAGTCCTGATCATGTCACTCAATGTGGTGGGATTAGCTGTCCCACATCTCCCCCCGCCCCCCGGCCTGTATCTATCCCGAGCACTGTCCATGGCATCATTCCAATCACCGCCCACCACTGAGAGTACATTCGGGATGTCTGCCCATACTGCAAAAATCTTCTCAATAAGGGACCACTGTAGAGGGGGCGGGCGTACACACATCCCAGCACAATGGGCTCCTCACCTATGATACCACTATCAAATATATAGCGGACCTGCATATCTATCCAGTGAGTGTAATGGACATAGGGAACCCTACGGTGCACCAATATGGCCACTCCCCTGGAGCACTTTGTGAAGCCTGCATGAAATACCTGATGATAGCCATATATCGTTGGAGACAGAGTTTTATTGCCCAGGAGGTGTGTTTCCTGCAACATTACTATATCCGCCCGCACTCTTTGCCTGCCGCAAGACCTCCCACCGTTTTATCTTATCTAACACTCCCCGCACATTCCAGCTGAGGACACGGAGAGAGCCCCCGGGCCCACCAGCCCTATCATCTAGGCACGACATCAAGGACGACCTGGATCAAGGAGCCACAACACGCCCCATGAAGGTGCACACTTAACCAACATTGAAACTTCCTCAGAACCGTGCGTCTTCCCCCCCAATCCAACATGGAACAACCCCCCCCATCTCCCAACCCCCCTCCCCACACTATGCCTCAAAAAACAATGAAGTACCTGTTTCGGTGTAGCAGGCCCTCCACCCCCAACATGGGGCCAAAGACCCTCCACACCAATGGATCCCCATAGAACTACCCTACCCCCGTCCATCCACAACCACCAACCCACAACTGGGGGGACCCCCCGCCTTGATTAACCCGCCCTCCACCCCTGATTCACCTTCTGAAATATCTAAATCGCTCCAGAAATGTCTCGCACCCACTCTGTTGGGGACCTATCGTACCCGAGGAAACGGTACACTATTACACAGGGGCTATTGCCATATTCCTACAATATGTTCCTCTGAACTTTCAGGTGCCCTTCGTCTGACCCCTGGCAGCCCCTTTCTCCTTCTCCGTGGCATTGCCCGATGTAGCCCGCTGCCTGGACCTGGACCTCCAGTTATCTTTCTGCAGCGCCCACCGGGAGGGCCGTGCCTGCGTCCCACATTGAGAGGAGTCAGAGTCCTGTCCCGGAGGCGTGTGCACCCTCACCGGCACTATTTCGTCTGTCCATGTGAACACCTTTTCAGGGGATTCAAAGAAGTGAGTGCGGGACTGAAACATGACACGGAGACAGGCCGGATAGAGCAGGGCGTATGGTATTTTCAGGTCACGCAGCCGAGCCTTGGCCGCTATGAAAGACTGCCGTTGTTGAAGTACCATACGTGTATAATCTGGGAAGATCAGGACACGACGATTATCGTACAGCAATGGTTCCTTCGCTCTAGCCTGTTGTAGGATTATGTCCCTTGCAAAAACCACAGTTGATGGACAGAATGCAGAACAATGTCAAAAAAACGATGGATTTAGGCCCAGATCTTTGTACTGGGGTGAATGTACGACATTGTTCTGCATTCTGTCCATCAACTGTTGTTTTTGCATTTGTCACTCCGAGTGGTATGGGTATGCTCAGACGTGAGTCCCATGCTCTCTACACCACTGGAGTCAAGCTATCCTGGCTGAAGACGGCCGATAGCTAGAAACCGGTCCTAGGATGCTTGATTACGGTCCAGGAAAGACATGGTTTGGGAGTTCGGGCTGGACTGTTCCCATGAGGCACAGGGTCAAGGCTGATTTGCATATGACCATGTCTGAACTGGGGTGGTGTGGAGTGCAAAAAAATGATGGATTATGGCCCAGATCTTTGTACTGGGGTGAATGTACGACATTGTTCTGCATTCTGTCCATCAACTGTTGTTTTCGCATTTGTCACCCCGAGTGGGATGGGTATGCTCAGACGTGAGTCCCATGCTATCCACACCACTGGAGTCAAGCTATCCTGGCTGAAGACGGCTGATCGCCAGAAACCGGTATTAGGATGCTTGATTCCGGTCCGGGAAAGACATGGCTTGGCAGTTCGGGCCGGACTGTTCCCATGAGGCACAGGGTCAAGGCTGATCTGCATATGGCCATGTCTGAACTGAGGTGATGTGGAGTGCAAAATAACGATGGATTTAGGCCCAGATCTTTGTACTGGGGTGAATGTAAGACATTGTTCTGCATTCTGTCCATCAACTGTGTTTTTTGCAATTTTCACCCCGAGTGGGCTGGGTATGCTCAGACGTGAGTCCCAGGCTCTCCACATCACTGGAGTCAAGCTATCCAGGCTGAAGAAGGCTGATAGCCACAAACCGGTCCTTGGATGCTTGATTCCGGTCTAGGAAAGACATGGCTTGGTAGTACGGGCTGGACTGTTCCCATGAGGCACAGGGTCAAGGCTGATTTGCATATAGCTATTGTCTGACCTAGGGTGGTGTGGAGTGCAAAAAAACGATGGATTTAGGCCCAGATCTTTGTACTGGGGTGAATGTAAGACATTGTTCTGCATTCTGTCCATCAACTGTGTTTTGCCACTGGATTCAAGCAAGCCGGGCTGAAGACGGCTGGAATGCCAGAAACCGGTCCTCGGAAGCTTGTTTCCGGTCCAGAGAAGACATGGCTTGGCAGTTCGGGCTGGACTGTTCCCATGAGGCACAGGGTCAGACTGATTTGCATATGGCCATGTCTGAACTGGGGTGGCAGAGTGGGCTAAAGAACGGTGATGGATTAAACCCAGAGCTTTTGACTGGGTGTGAGTGTTTGATTGATTCAGATGGTCCGTCCATCACCAGCTCCTTTTGTACCGCTTTTTGGCCGCCATAAGTGTGGCAGGGTATGCTCAGACGTGAGTCCCTTGCTCACTTTGCCACTGGATTCAAGCAAGCCGGGCTGAAGACGGCTGGAATGCCAGAAACCGGTCCTCGGAAGCTTGTTTCCGGTCCAGAGAAGACATGGCTTGGCAGTTCGGGCTGGACTGTTCCCATGAGGCACAGGGTCAGACTGATTTGCATATAGCCATGTCTGAACTGGGGTGGCAGAGTGGGCTAAAGAACAGCAGCTGGCCACAGGCGTCAGCAGCCCCTTTGTCCGTTAGTCACCAGGCCCGGGCTGGGTCCAATGTTACTGGGGCCCCCCACGTGGCCTCCGCGCTCTCCGAGGCCCGACCAGGCCGCCGCCTGACCGGTTCCCGGTCCCCTCTAGGATCGTGGTCCACAGGGCTCCCCCACTCCCCAACGTCTGGGGGTCGCCTGACACCTCCTTACTTCCTAGGCCGTCCGGCCAATGCTGTCGGGGGAGGTCCCACCACCAGGCCGGGTGCCGGGAGCCGCCCCGGGGGAGCGCTCCAAACTCGAGCTCCCTGCCTCGCTGCCCGGGCTGGGCACCGCTGCCCTCGCTCCTCGCTGGGGCAGGGGGTCCGCCGGTCACCTCTGGGTCTTCACTGACAGCAAGGGCCTCAGGTGCTGCAATCAGGGCCACTCTTGCTTGTTGCAGGCCCCTGCTGGTTCGGGCTCGATCCGCACTGCCTGTGTCCCTTGTGCCTCCGTGCGCCTACCGCCGGGACACACGAAAATCGAGGTCCCCGGCTGCGGCTGGTTGTACAGGCCACTCTCCTCTTCGCTGTCGCTGCCAGACCCCCAATGTCAACCGGGACTTCTCTGATGGGGTGCCGCTAGTGTCCGACCAACACCGTCTGGGGAGGAGCCAGCTCGGCGAGCGCTCCAAACTCGAGGTCCCTGCCTCGCTTCCCAAGCTAGGCCCCGCTGCACTCACCCCTTGCTAGAACCAGGGGTCCGCCGGTCACCTCGGGGTCTACGCTGACAGCAGGGGCCTCTGGTGCTGCAATCAGGTCCACTGGTGCTTGTTGCAGGCCCCTGCCAGTTTGGGCTCCCTCCGCACTGCCCGTGCCCCTTGTGCCTCCGCGCACCAACCGCCGGGACTCGCGAAAACCCAGGTCCCCAAATCGACCGGGACTTCTCTGGTGGGGTGCCGCTAGGGTCCGACACAGGATTCTCCCCTCCGGGTCGCTCTAGGATGGGAAAGGCAGGATTACTGGACAATTAACTTGCTGGCAGTGACGGCGCTTCCCTAAGCTGCGTCCGCCATGCTGGCTTCCCTGGCCACCGGGTTGTGGCGTATTTAACATTTTTCCAATCAACTTCTCCCAATGAAACACGCTCAAACAACTGAGAAGTCTTTTCCAGGTCCAGCGGCGATATCATATTTTACCCGACCCTTGTTAAGACAGAGCAGCCACCACTGAAAACCAGCAAGGTGGGGGTGACAAGCAATACACAAGCAAGAGCGGCAACCGGAGTCACAGAGTTAACAAGAGAAGCCTTGACTCCACTCACTCAGGCATCCTGAATAAATTAATACTTAAAATGTATGTGTCCTTCGACGCCAAAATCCGCTCCTGTATTTGCAGGTGCACAGGCTTGCAAGCTTGAATGACAGGATGCACAACTTGACATGATTAACCCTGGACATACTATACTAGGAGCATGCAAAGTTTGTAATGATTTGCACTGCAATTTCATACTAGCAGCTAAATCAACAACATCCTCAGATGCTTTGAAAAAGCATTTCAACATGCTTAAAAGAATATAACCAATACACGAAAGGAACTTTAACAATGAAAACATTAGGCACTAAGAGAGCTGATGATTTTGGGGTCCCCCTAACCTAGGGCGAGGACCAAGCAGATGCCTTGAACACAAAGAGCATAAACGAAAAGCACATCTTATTGAACGATTCAGTGATGGTCCCATCCTCTTAGGACCAACCTAAGCACAGTTATTGACAAAAAAAACAATCCCAACCAAAGGCCCTGCATAGCATTATGGGAAGAGATTAGCAGTGGGCAGTGAATATTATAGTATCCAATATCAAAATAATTCTATTTATCAGTTACACTTTTGTGAAGGTACTATATGCACTTTAGCATATAAAGATAAAGATTCTTATTTTATCATAACTGGCACTGTGCAGGAAGCCATTTGCAATTATTCGCAATTTTTTCACAGTGCAGACAAATACACAGTGTCATCAGCTACCAGACTCAGTAGTAGTGCTGCTTTTCAAACTACGCCCAGGCCTAGACATGAAACATATGTCCTATCTTGCATGCTACAGGCTGTAGCGGTACGATTATGGACACCACTAACCCACTAGGATATCAAGGACGTTGTTCGGAACTAATCTATTTAGAGAAGGAAAGTAATCCACACATTCTCTCTCGTGCCCCGCCTACAACTCGTTTTGGTAGAATCTAATGCCAGGAGGAGAGCTGCTCTCTTGTACGCTCCGCTTGCTCCCATCCTCTTTGTACTGAGTCAGTACCAGCATCCTGGGCAACAGAACAAGCTGTATCGTCCCACGCCACCACAGAAGACTCTCACGGAAGCGCCCTCTGCCGTTAAATCAAGGCAGACAATTTTGTAGGTAGAAGACAGCGACACCAGTACTCGTGATGGAAGCAGGCATCAATCACCTTTATGGTGCCATACTAGCTATAATCCTGCCACATAGAGGTAAATTCAGGACTGGAAGGACCCAGGACTAACTCTAAGAATGAAAGAGTTATGAGGCAGCGCCTGCTTGTAATTCGCCTCACCATTGTTCTCTCGGCTCTCAGAAGGCTCCTTTTCTCTTAACCTCATGTTTGACATTCCAGTGGTAAGCAATCCCGACGAGCACTATTCACTAAGAGGTTCATTTAGTTTTGAACATTAACGTGTACTAGATTCAGTTAACGCGTTAACTCTAGGCTGATAATAATGGACACTGCATAATAACATGTGGGCATTTCGACAGTCTCATATATATATTTTTTTGTATTGCATTTGCCAGAGAATACATATAAGAGCAAATTATGATGCCATACAATGGTTATGCACATGCAGAGATAATCAAAATTGAATGATGTTTTTGACACTTTCCACAAGAGCTCATAATTTAGACTCTTTTGTTTGTATGTTTATATTTACAGATTTTTCAAGTCTCCCATAATGAGGAGAGACATTGGGTAGAAATCTCCATAAAGAACTTTGACAAATCAGGTCGTATTAGTTCTTTTTCAACTCCATTTGTTTGGACACTTTAGGGGGTGTCCACGATGGAGTAAGAATGATTTTCTGGTCCTGATGAATGCTGAGCTGATTGTATGCTCTTTAGCAGAAACATGTTGACCATTTCTTAGTATTAATATTTTTGTTGCACTATCAATAGGACTTATTGGTTCAAATTAACACAACCACTTATTAGTCCCTATTTTTTTCACTGGTTTTAATAGAGTTAGAGCTTCCCTCTCATTAAAATGGTTTGAGGAGTAGTCCACACTCTTTTTAAGTCACCTTTTCTCATTCTCTTTGCAACTATCTGGGACCCAATGAAGACAACTGGCTACCAGCTTTCAGCTGGGGCCTGGGGGTCCTTTTAGTTCTCTCTGAGCACGTGCACTCTATTTTTCCTACTATACCAACAGCCTTCTGTGATGCTAGCAATTCTATAATTCCTCTGAATCCTTACCTTAGCATCTGGTTCCTGTAACTATTACGTTGATTGATATATGATGTTATTGACTGCCAGGTGGGAAGAATCTTTAGGAGGATCGGGGCAATAATATGTGAGTCAGTGCTTGTTGCCGGATGGGGCATTACGAGTTTGTGCACCTTTGGAGTGGTTATCCTTGTAATCGCCTCTGAGAAATCCTCTAGATGGAGAAGATTGAGTATGTAGCCTGTAGAAAGATATGGAGGCATCTGTGGAAGTGGTTTTGGAACCTGCTATATAACAGGAGTGACAAAAGAAGCCTGTATTATTTGGTGTTTCAAGCGTACCCATAGATTTAGCAACTTCTGTATCTTTCTTCATTTCTCTAAGGCCTCATCGACCTGTGGGCCGAAGAGATGCTCCTTACCAAAAGGGACATTTAATAAAGTCTGTTGGACCTCTTACTTAAATCGAGAGATATCCAGCAAGGCATGCTCCTGTAGGAGGACACTTGTATTCATGCCTCTGACGGCGGTATCAGCTGATTCCAGTGGGCATCTGATGGAGGAGTTGCAAATAATTTTTCCTTCCTGCACTAATTATTGTCCCTTCGTTCTATGCTCTTCTGGGAGATATTGAAGTAGTTTCTCCATATCATCCATGTGAGCTCTATCATACCTGGCCAACAGTCATTGTGTATTTGCAATCCGTAAATGACTGGCAGATTGTGAAGCAACTACTGTACCTCACACATATATAAGTTTAGATTCTTAATCAGGAGGTGGTGCATCAACTGTAGTTGGTGAATTTGCCCTTTTTAAGGGTATATGCAACAACTAGGGAATCTGGCCTCTAACAAACCCTCGGTCAGATGATGCAGCTTTATAATTTTTATCTACCCTGTGAGAAATTATGCCAGCACGTCCATGGTCTTTAAAAATATCAGCTGCATGGCACATCATGCCTTTCAGTATAGTAAGAGATTGAGATGTTCTATGTGTAGTACATAGTGTCTTGAACAAAAATCTTTCTTCCATAGATTCTTTATGTAATGTAAACCCATGGTATACTGCTGCCCTAGCTATAAGCTCCTGATATGACGAAGTATCATCCGGAGGGTTTGGCAGGATAGAAGTCATGATATGTGTGCCCTGGAAGGTCAATATCTTAATCCTGCCAGGGGTCTGGTGGTGGAGGTCCTCCATAATTGTCATCTTCTCCTATATCTGGGTCTGTGTGGAGATCCCAGAGGTGCAATATTTATGGGAATGTGTGGTGAGTGAGGGGCAGGTGATGGAGGTGGTGGTATATGGTGCGAAGAGGAAGGAGGAAAAGGGTGCAAGGGACTGGTAGCTTTGTCCTTTATCCTCTTTTTTAAAGGCACTGTAAGTTCAATATCTCGTTGAAATGAGGTTTGCCTTTTAGAAGGCACTGAAGCAATCTTTGAGATAATGCGGCCAGTATGTTTAGTTTTTCCTACAATGTCTCTAAAATTGGCTCCAAAAGTGTTGCGGGAGTGGATTTCTGTTATGGTGCCAAAGGTTTTGGAGCTGAACTTGATTTCACTTTTGGAAACCAGAGCAGTGGAAACCAAAGAAAACAAGTTACTTACCTGTAACTTTGGTTCCCCAGTATTGGTAACTTTCATAGATTCCCATGCTTTGTATCATTCCCCGTCGTCGGAATGGGAGCCTCGGTAAAAATAAATAACCTAGTAGTAAGCACAAAAGTGAATAAATAGGCCTAGGCCTCATCCCCTTTTGTAGCTTATCCACCTCTTTTTGTAAAAGAGACCAAACTTCTGCAATAACCAATCAGAGCAGCCTCACCCCATAGAACCTTCCTGAGAGAGCCTCAGATTTTCGTAGCCGTTGTGTAACATTCACCACATGTGCTGAAGGCTGAGCTTTCCCAGGGGAGGCGGGTGGGCGCATGGGAATCTATGAAAGTTACCAATACTGGGGAACCAAAGTTAAGGGTAAGTAACTTGTTTTCTTGCCCCGGTATTGGAACTTTCATAGATTCTCATGCTTTGTATCAGAGTAGCTAGCAGTACACATAATGCATATTTTGTTTTTTGCATATAAATATATATCCATTGTCATACCAAGCAGAATAACAACTCACTAGTGATACAAAATATGCCAAATAGGAAGGCGGGAGAGAAAGGAAAGCTCACCTTCTTATTGGAAAAGGTTCCCCAAGACTGCTTGACCCACTGCTGCATCCTCCTTCACTGAAGAATCCAGGTAGTAGTGCAGAGTGAAGGTGTGAATACTACTTCATGTTGCCGCTCTACAGATGTCCTTTATCGGGACCCCTGAGAAGAGGGCCACTGATGAAGCCATCGCTCTCGTAGAATGAGCACGAACTGTGCGCTCCAGAGGCTTGCCCGCTTCCCGATGGCAAAACTGGATTGCATTTGATATCCAGCGATAAATACAGGCTTTTGAATTTGGATATCCCCTCCTTGGAGCACTGAAGGAGACAAAGAGCTGAGAAGACTTTCTGAATGGCCTTGTCTGTTCCAAGTAAATTCAGGCATCTGTGAATGTCCAAAGAATATAGTGCCCTCTCTGCTGGCGTAGAGGGCCGTGGAAAGAAAGATTTTAAGACCACCGGCTCATTCAGATGGAATTCTGAAGGGACTTTTGGGATAAATTTAGGATTTGTCCGCAGGATTGGAACATCATTTTTGAATTGTAGAAAGGGTTCCACAATCGTGAATGCCTGAAGTTCGCTAACTCTTCGAGCTGATGTCAAATGCCAAGAGAAGAGCAAGTTTCCATGACACAAATTTCATATCCGCCCTGTGAATAGGCTTGAACGGAGCTTTCATCAGGTGCGAAAGAACCAAATTAAGGTGCCAGGCCGGTGGTGGAGGCCGGACTGGAGGAAAAACTCTGAATAAACCCTTCAGAAACTGCTTAACAATCCTTGCCGACCAAAGGGAAGGGCCTGATGATGTGCGTCTAAATCTTGAAATGGCTGCAAGATAAACTTTAACAGACAAATGCGCCAATCAAGATTTTGCTAGAGAAAGGATGTAAGGCAAAAGCCGGTGCGGGCCCTGTTTCTGGCATCAAAGACAAAACCTCTTCCACTTTGCCCGATAGGTCTTATTTGCACTAGGCGCACAGGCCTGAGCCAGAATGTCCCTACCTTCTCCTGGGATATTTAAATGCTGGAATTCTCTGTACTCAGGAGCCACGCTGTCAATTGGAGGGAATTCAGATCTGGATGGAGCACCTGACCCTGAGTCATTGACAAAAGCGATGGAACAGGCCGCAGAAGAATCGGATGGTCCTGAGAGAGTAGGAGAAGCTCTGTGTAGCAGAATTGTCGGGGCCATGCTGGTGCTATTAATATCATTCTGCACAGCTCCGCCTTGAGCTTCCTGATCAGTCTTGAGATTAGAGGAATTGGTGGAAAGGGGTAGACAAATGCGCTGTACCAAGCAATGTAAAGCGCATTCCCCAAGGATCCTTGATGGTGATCCCTGCTTGCGTAGCACTGGCATTCTGAGGTGTCGCAAACAGGTCGATCGTTGGGGTCCCCCAGCGTGAAAAGATCTCTTCTAGAATGGTCTGATTCAATTCCCACTCGTGGCTGATTGACCTCTGGCGACTCAAAGCATCCGCTGTGGAATTGAGCGTCCCTGCGAGATGTTCCGCTGACAGAGTAATCTTGTGTTGAATTACCCAGTTCCAAATTCTCTGCGCTTCCTTGGAAAGGGAACAGGATCTCGTCCGGCCCTGCTTGTTTATGTAATGCATGGCCGTGGTGTTGTCCATACGTACCAGCACTGAACGGGATTGGATTCTTGGAAGGAAAGCCTGCAAGGCTAGACGGATAGCTAGAAGTTCTAGCAGGTTGATGTGGAACCTGCATTGGGTTGCGCTCCAGTGGCCACTGACTGAGTTCCTGGAGGACCTTTCCCCAACCCTCCTAAGAGGCATCCGTCATTAACACCATGGGAGATGGAGGAAGCTTGAACGTTAAACCCACTGAAATGTTCTTTTTCCTCGACCACCAGTCGCTTGCTTTTTTCATGACCGGCGTGACCATGATTTTGTCGTCGAAGGAACCTGTTGCCTGACGCCATTGTTTGTCCAGTTGTTCCTGCAGTGGACGCATCCTTAGCCTGCATTGCGGAATCAATGGTATGCAGGATGATATCGATCCTAGAAGGGATTTGTAATGACGTACTGACAGAAATTTCCTTGATCGTAGAATGCGAGCTGACAGAGTGAGATTCTTCTGGCGTTCTTCCGACGGGAAAGCTTTGCAGCAATCTGTGTCCAGAATCGCCCCTAAAACTTTGTCGCCTTGGATGGTTGCAAGACCGACTTTTCCTTGTTGAATCGAAGTCCGAACTGTTCGAAAAGTGTCCTGCAGGTTGTGACAGCCCTGGAAGCTTCCTGGAATGAAGGAGCTTTCACTAGCCAATCGTCCAAGTATGGGAAGACTTCCAAACCAAAAACTGCCTCCTAAGAAAAGCCGCCACCGGAGCTAGTACTTTCGTGAAAATTCTCGGTGCGGACCGCAGAGCAAAAGGCAGCACCTTGAACTGAAAGTGGCTCTTGCCTACTGTGAACCATAAATATTGCCTGTGAGCTGGGTGGATGGGTACATGGAAATATGCATCCTCCAAATCCAGAGTTGCCATGTAGTCCCCCGGATTGTGAAGACGTAAAATATCTTGAAGGGTGACCATCCTGAACGACACCTTTATAAGATAAGTGTTGAGTTCCCGTAGATCTAGTATCGGACGCCATTTCTCCTTCGTCTTGTGAACCAGGAAGAACCTGGAATAAAATCCTTTCCCCTTTTGGGCGTGGGGTACAGGTTCTATTGTCCCCTTGATGAAGAGTTGGTGGGCTTCGAGACGAAGAAGTCCCAGATGTTTTGACGTAATGGCGTTTGGAGCTCTGTTTGGAGGAAGATTTTGAAACTCCAAAGTGTGTCCTGTTTTGATGATATTCAGAACCCACTGGTCTGATGATATGACCTTCCAGCTGTATAGACAATGGGCAATCCTGCCCCCCACTGGTGTTGACGAGGGAACAGGAACAGTAGAAAGAGCCACAGGGCCGCTATTGTTTCCTGGAATTGTCTCTCCCCTGTCGGACTTGACGCCCTCTTTATGGCTGGCGAGAGAAAGACGCCGACTGACTTTGCCGTTGAGAGTATTGGGGCTTGTATGATTGTTGTGAGTAGGAAGAACTGCGCTGCTGGTTTCTGCCTCTGTAGGATGAGAAACCTCTTCCTCTTGCACCCCTAAAAGGAACTTTACGGTAGGTCAAAGTTCCTAGGGACTTGGCCGCGTCGGTATCCTTCTTTATCCCTTGCAGGGCATCATCCACGTGCTTGCCAAACAACATTTCACCATCGTAGGGCAAATCTAGAATCTTATTTTGCACCTCTTGGCGAAACCACGTAGCTCTCAACCAGCCCTAACGCCGCAACACTGCCGAACCATAGCGCAATCTATTACCTACGAAGAGGCACGCTCACCCTCCAGCAAGATCTTTTTTACTTCATCCTTGAGCCATCAAAAAGTTCCTCCACAAATGGGGACAAGTCACACCACATCTGGCGATAATATCTCCCCAGGATTGCCAGAGCATTCGCCGCTCTAACAAGAAGGCTGGCCATAGTCGAGAACCTCTTTTCGACAATATCTAGACGCCTCCCTTCCTTATCTGGTGGTGTAGTCAGTGGTGTTAATGGATTTTTAGATTTACTCTGTGCTGCCTGGGAGATTACAGAGTATGGTTTCGGCTGTCCAGTGAGACAAGCGGGGCTGCCCTCCAGCGCTTTATATTTCTTCTCCAGCCGGGGAAGAACTGGGAGGACCGGCGCTGGCTTCTGCATGGCCTTTAAACCCTCAGACCAAACATACTCTTTAATGGGAATAGAGCGAACCGATTTTTGGAAGGTTCCTTCAAATCATATAAAAAACAGTCCGATTGGACCGTCGTAATTGGAAGTCCAAACCTCTTTGATGCCCTCTCCATGAGATTATGAAAACCTCCAATGTCTGCTGGAGGGGAGGTAGCGTTATCTGGCACTTGAACATCTAGGTCTTGAGGACCATCAATGTCCCAGTTTCTATCGGATCTTGGTCTGGATCCACCTGTCGATCATCATCTGATTTGGAAATCTGCAACTGTAATCTTGCAACATTAACTGCAAGTCCGAAATGAGTGAGGACGGCATGGCTACCAAGTCCTGTGGATGTTTTTGCGGAGACCTCTGAGGGCGTACATTCACAGTAGATCTCTCATGGTGAACATAGGTCTCCTGCGGCTCATAGTGATGTTCCACTGAGCCCTCGTCAGAACTTGAGTCCTGGCACTTGACATTTAGGTCCGATGGGCTATAAGCCGGTCCATAAGGACTCTCATCCTCCTCTTCAGATTCCTCATCCAGTAATAATGTGGGTGGTAAGGGTGTGACTCTCCGCGGAGACGTCATTTCTGGTGTAATCTGACGTTTTTTTGATGGAAATACAAAGTTTTCTACTCGTCGACGGAGTCGTCGTCGACTGAAGAATCCTTGTCGACGATGCAGTCGGCGAAGAGATTGGACTCGTCGTCGAAAGGTGGATCGTCGACGATGGAATTGTTGTCGTCGACGAAGGATGGATCGTCGACAGTGTTGTCGACGAGCTAGTCGTCAAGATCATAGCAGCTGTCGTCGACGACTTTGTCGTTGTCGTGCTTCTCGTCGTCGTCATCGACAGTAACCTCGTCGTCATCATCGTCGACGTCTAAGATGTTAGACTCGTTGACAATGAACAGGAATCGGGTACCTTAACCCTTTCCGTGCGGCCGCGATTTCCCTGGTGTGCTGTAAACAACATGAACAGGGGCGGGCGGTGACAAACCCCAGCCGTCATCAGCACACGAGCATTGTAGTGCATGACGGCTTGGGTTCGTCATCAGCATGGAAGGGGTTAAACTTCGACGCCGGTTTAATCGTCGTCGACGTTGCCATCGTCGACGAGCCCGTCGACGAGGCTGTTTTCAAAGGCAAATCTTTCTTGACCGGAATTGTCGACGTACCTGTCGTTTTTGCCGTCGATGGACGCTGTTTCTTGTCCAAATGCAGTTCCTGAGGAGTAGAAGTAGTTTTTTTGCCACCTTTTCCCTTTTCTGAAGATGTTTTAGTCACCTTTGCAGTCTGTGACTCCTCAAGCTGTCCCTGCCTCTCCTTTTCACCGCGGTGAGGAGATTTTAGGGAAGCAGGCCCTTTAGACCTATCAGAGGTCCCAAGTAAGGCCTTAACAGGGAGCTCAGTAGATGTACCCCTTTTCTTAGATCTTCTCGAGGACGGAGCCGAAGAAGAACCCTCACTGTCTGAAGAAATAACGTCCTTTCGGGTCTTCATCTTGTGAAGCCAGGTCAGTAGGCGGCCTTCTCTGTCTCTTAAGGTTTTAGTAGAGAAGGTCCTGCAAATCTTGCACTCAGTGGCCTTGTGGTCCGGGTACAAACAGTATATGCAATATTCATGTTTGTCCTCCACAAACAGCCTCTTTTTGGAACATGTAGCACAAGCCCTAAAAAGAGCCTTTCTCTCCTTGTCAGACATTCTTGAAACTGAAGAAAAAAGTTGAAATGGGAATAGTAAACTGAAGAAAATTGAGCAGAGCTCAATGGAGACTCCCTAGCACAACGTGCGGTAGAAAATCTGAGGCTCTGAGGCTCTCTCAGGAAGGTTCTATGGGGTGAGGCTGCTCTGATTGGTTATTGCAGAAGTTTGGTCTCTTTTACAAAAAGAGGCGGATAAGCTACAAAAGGGGATGAGGCCTAGGCCTATTTATTCACTTTTGTGCTTAATACTAGGTTAATTTATTTTTACAGAGACTCCCATTCCGACGACAGGGAATGATACAAAAAATGGGAATCTATGGAAGTTCCAATACTGGGGCAAGAGGTGTTATCTCGGCTTGGTTCTGAGCCGGAAGGCGAGGCAGCCGAATCGGATTCTCTGTGGCTACCATGACCAGATGGCAATAGTAGCCTGGAAGCCTTTTGTTTAATAGGAACTGAAGGTTTTTTTGTGGCAGGTGAGGGATTTGAGCACTCAGTGCAGCTTGACCCGGTGGAAGATCATGTGACTTCAAATCAATCTCTATGTCAGAGTCCAAATCTTGAATTGAAAATGCTCTTTCCTCTTTGGCATCTTCTTATGGTTTGATATCTCACTTACCGAAGCGATTAGGTGATCTCACGTCTCTGCATCTCCCTGCGTCATGTCCGAAGGTTTCACAAGATCTTTTTGGATTGAAACGACTGACATGCCTCACAATCTTCTTTGTGCTCGGGAGATAAAGACAGATTGCAGACCTTGTGAAGGTCAGTACGCGTGTACTTGGAATGGCACAGAGAGCAGAACCTAATTTTTGAAACCAGAACAGTAGTGAACAACAATTTACAAGCCAAAACCCAGGGGAAACACACACAAATTATTCAATTAATTATTGTGACATGTAAACATTATTGATAGAGACCAAACATGTTATTTGTATACAAAATAGTGTTCATAATTTATTTATATTATTTTCTTCATTTTTTGGGGTAATTTCTTTTATAAAAATACATATATTTAATAAAATGATCAATAACATACATACATTTATAATACAAAAAGTGTAAAGACAAGTCAAGAAACAAGAAAAAAGGGGAAAGAAAAGGAAACCACAAATGACTAAGTTGTTGGGATGGGCTAGTGGAGTTAGCAAAGCGGTAGATGGGAACTCTACGCGCGTTTGTTTACATGTCACAATAATTAATTGAATAATTTGTGTGTGTTTCCCCTGGGTTATGGCTTGTAAATTGTTGTTCACTACTGTTCTGGTTTCCAAACATTTGCTTATTCTAGTCCCTACTGGTAGTGAATATATTATGAGTAGGGGTCCCCGTATTTTCCAAAACAGAGGGCAGAATCGAAATGGAGTCCAGTTCATCAGCAGAGTATTATCGATAGAGTAGAGAGCCTTCCGATTTTCAAAATGTGAGGGATGGAATACGAGTTCGAAACAGTACAGATGAGGGTAGAGTGAATTACGCATTAAGAGGATTCCAAAAATGGTCTCAAACCAGAGTGCTGTAATACAGGTCAAAACCGGATGGCGGAAAGAAAACAATCTAACAATCGAGTCGTTGCTCATGCGCACTATTATCAAGAGGAGGAGTCACCTTACCTTGTGATTCGAAACACTTCTTAGAAGAAAAACTACTTGCAAACATCCGTACCCAACACTAGATTGCAAGAGTATGCTAAGCATTTGTATCTATAGCCAAACATGCCTCAAACAGAGGACTTGCCAGAATATGAAAATCAAGGTAAAAGTTGCACCTATAAGAGGGGATGTTGCGATTTCACACTGAACCAGTATCTAGAGAAAATGCTTTCCTACTAACATATCTAGCTCTAATTTGATGATGTGTACGAGCAAGAGTGCATTGCACAACCTGCAAGGGAACCATAATTGTAGACAAGAGTAAATGCACGATCATTTTTAACATGCCTGCATTATAACAAAGGTAGGGACATACAGGGATATGTACTATGTATGCTGGGGGTTTAGAGACTCCTGTTATTTAGCTGTGGTGTCCTCACAAATAGATCATACAAGACAATTGAAAAACATTAATTTTTAAAGTCAGAGGAGAGATGCAGGAGAAAATACGTTGGACCATTTTTCAGCAATGATCTCTCCAAACTGTGTAGCTTTAAACGTGGTATAGATACAAAAAGCAACTTCAGTTGATAAAAAAATGGTAGATTAATGACACCTCTACCGCTCTTTCTAACATTACCATAGACATGGTCTCGATGAGTGGAATGGTTAAGAAAAACAGAATGGCCTTCGAATTTGCCTTGACTAAGGAGAGTATGGTATGTAAGTAAACTACCAAACACCCACTGTTACACTTCTCTTCCTGATAATACCTGGAAAGTGTAACATCTTATGTTAGACACTTGAAAATTTTTAAAGAAAGAACAAGAAAAGGGCAAGCCAGGATTATAGGAAGAGATGGGGGACCAGTTACATAGCTGGGGCAAGTGGAATCTAGGACCTTTGGGGGGCAGTACTTGTGGCCTTCGTCCTCTTACTAAGACCAACATGTATATAGCCAAGCTTATTTTCAATGTGCCTGAAAGTGGGGCAAAAATGTCGAGGCTTCAAGGGATAAAGGCTAGTGTTAGGAGATAGAAAAGAAGAAATATAAAAGGTATATGAATTCCCAAAGTAGGCAAGGTGTTTAAACGGCATTGATTTGTGAAGTTGGCACCTAGTGTTGTTAGGAAAGAATTGTGAGCGCCTCCACCAATACATTTTTATACCTGACTAAATATTGTGAATGCATTGCTGCAACACTAACACATACAAAGGCTTCAAGTAATAACAGTTAAGATGGTATTTTGAAGGAGCTTTGAGACGTGCTACAAAAAAAGTTTCCTTAACGGTAGGCCTACAGAACAACACCAGCGTTTCAGTCATGCACACAGATGCCACCAAAAAAGCATGAAAGAAAAACACCTGAAAAGTAAGATTATAACTTCAAGTATCATTCACTTCAGGAACCCGTTTAACATCAGGAACTGTGTTTCTTCTTCCATCTTAAGAAAGAAGCACAAAAGAGATGACAAAAGTAGACCAGTGCACTAAAAGGTGTAGAGTCAGACCTAACAAAGCCATGTCCGAGATGCAAAATGGACTGTGCCGCGCCATTGTGGCGGTACGACAAAAATGGGGCTTCAATGCAAAGAAAAGATAACACACTTCAATGAAAAAGCCACAAAGAAACTTCTTCATAAGACTTCTATGGAGAAGTGTAATCAACCAGAAGCATACATGGCATGATTGCCAGCTAACTCAATGCTGGGCTGATCTTGGCTGTAACAAATGGGAGACTGAACTTAACAGTGCTTTACGCTTGCTTCCTTTAAAGTTAGGAGCGCAGTTTAATATTTCGACTAGTGTTGAAATGTTTACATGAGCTAGAAGCAAGCTGATTTATTGAACAGGTACGAACCTATCAGAGTTTTGCATTCAGTGAGATAGCTTTATATGGTGGTTCTCCGCATCAGATGATCTTCTTATGGACTCAAGCGATGATCTGTGCTCGGTATTAAAGCAGTAGATGGTCGTCCCTTTCACAGTCGCCAGTTCAATTCTGGTCCATATTTAAGTATGCAATGAAAATTTGTTGGTTTTACTGATTTGGTGCAACTCTTGTCAAGGTGTTTGTAGCCTGGGTTGCTCTGGCACCCAGATGTGGTCACTGAGTGTCCTGTACAAATACAACGTGTGGATAAAACGGTGATGGCGCTAAAGAACAAGTGCAAGGACTTGGAAAACCTGTCCAGCTGAAACAACAAACTCAAATATCAACAAGCATTTACAATGCAATAGGTTTCGCAGCATTAAAGTTTGATGGATAAGAAGCAAGCAAATGAAATAGACAAGAACGCCACTGAATGCTAATCAATGAGCGGACCTAAAGCCCAATCTAAATTTTGGTATTGTCCACAATATGTCCTGACAACAGACCGCTACAAGCTGGATCTTAACACACATACATACCTCTGTTACAAACCAAATTTAAACGTGTTTGTGTAACAAGATGGTGTACTAACCAACCAGCTGGACCAGTAATGCAAATTGCTAATTTACTAAGGAAGGATAGCAAGACGGGCATATAAAGACATGGATTTAAGATTAATTGCTGACTTAGCGGAGGTTAAAAGGAGTAAAACAAGCATTAGAAATGCAATAGGTCTCGCAGCATTAGAGTTAGTGCTTTTAGAATTGTTTATGGGTTTTTTTGTAAATCTTTAGCATGAGGTTGAGGGTGAGTGAGGGTGAGTGAGGGTGAGGGGTTGAGGGTGAGTGAGGGTGAGGCTGAGGGGTTGAGGGTGAGGGTGAGTGAGGGTGAGTGAGGGGTTGAGGGTGAGGGGTTGAGGGTGAGTGAGGGTGAGGGTGAGTGAGGGTGAGGGTGAGTGAGGGTGAGGGTGAGTGAGGGTGAGGGGTTGAGGGTGAGGGGTTGAGGGTGAGGGGTTGAGGGTGAGGGGTTGAGGGTGAGGGTGAGTGAGGGTGAGTGAGGGTGAGTGAGGGTGAGGGGTTGAGGGTGAGGTGTTGAGGGTGAATGAGGGTGAGGGTGAGGGAGGGTGAGGGTGAGTGAGGGGTTTTGGGTGAGTGAGGGGGAGTAGTTGAGGCTGAGTGAGGGTGAGTCAGAGTGAGGGTGAGTGAGGGGTTGAAGGTGAGGGGTTGAGGGTGAGTGAGGGTGAGGGGTTGAGGGTGAGTGAGGGTGAGTGAGGGTGAGGGGTTGAGGGTGAGTGAGGATGAGTGAGAGTGAGGGTGAGTGAGGGTGAGTGAGGGGGAGTAGTTGAGGCTGAGTGAGGGTGAGTCAGAGTGAGGGTGAGTGAGGGTGAGGGGTTGAGGGTGAGTGAGGCTGAGTGAGGGTGAGTGAGGGTGAGTAAGGGTGAGGGGTTGAGGGTGAGTGAGGATGAGTGAGAGTGAGGGTGAGTGAGGGGTTGAGGGTGAGTGAGGGGTTGAGGGGGAGGGGTCGAGGGGGAGGGGTTGAGGGTGAGTGAGGGTGAGTGAGTGAGAGTGAGGGGTTGAGGGTGAGTGAGTGAGGGTGAGGGTTTGAGGGTGAGGGGTTGAGGGTGAGTGAGTGAGGGTGAAGGGTTGAGGGTGAGGGGTTGAGGGTGAGGGGTTGAGGGTGAGGGTGAGTGAGGGTGAGGGGTTGAGGGTGAGTGAGGGGTTGAGGGTGAGGGGTTGAGGGTGAGTGAGGTTTTGGTTCCCCAGTCCTGCCCTGACAATCAACACTTTACTTTGGGACAGAAGATCTGTTCGAAGTCTCCTCTGGGTGGGGTGATGAACAGCTGCTTGGCTACACAAAAACACACCCGAAAGAAGCAGTATTCAAATATTCCTGGAATTTCGCGATTCTGTAGCAAATACCAGGATAAATAAAACTGCCAAAATGCCAACATTTCCCAGAGAACCTCCTGATTACAGCAAAATGTAACTTTGTATTATGTGGGTAGACTTCAAAAGCCACACAAATTAAAAGAGCAGACTAACTTGCACAACAGCCGGTAACAGCATTTCACCCGAGCTTACATGCGTGAAGAGATATTTACAAACAAGGAGGCAGATCAAGAAAGAAGAGAAACACCTGACCTCTTCAAAAGAGCTGGACAAAGCAGAACTGATGGAACATAAAGAAATTACTGTGGAAATAGTAAAAGGCGCTTTAGGCGGAGATGTGCAAATTACAACGTTAAAATTATCAGAACTTGACCTCGTTTGAGTGTGTACCACGACAATCTGAGTAGGTCCAAAAATGTTTCTCCTACTAGGAAAATTCAGAAATTAGGATTTTGTCTACGATTAGCAAACTTTTTTTAATTTCTCAGAGTCCCATTGGCTACAGACAAAAATGTCCGAAAAATCAATGTTTTTCACACACGCCACAAACCAAAATTCTGCTTATGTTCGCTGGTGAACAATCTGCGGGTTTACAGGTAGGGTTAACATGCATCTTAAATTATTTTCTCTTACTCCAGGTGGCAGGAAAAAGTGCTCTTCGTAAGAGCCCCATGGAGGCCCGGTGACAGGTTTCTCCACCAGCACCACCACTGGCACCTCACTCTGCATCGGTCGGTTTTTGGCACCACTGTCCTGTGCATTGTTCAAAAGCTGCAGTTTGGAGCCCCAAGTGTCCACACTAAAATTGTGCTTCCACAACCAGGAAAGCGTTAACTGGGAAAACTAATGATAAAAGGGGACAGTAATAAATCGCAGTACCTTGCAAAACTGCGTCTCGATTCCAGGAAATGTACTAAGCAGCCAAGCGCTTTAGTTAGAGTTCCGAGATAAACCAGGCGCTAGAATCTACCAGTACAAATGCACTTGCAGGGAGGGGAGGAGGCGGCAAAGTGGCAGGAGACTTTAGAAACCAACTCAGCCCTGTGCTTTACCTCATAGTAAAGCAAAAAGCAAACAGCAAAAAATGCGTGAGCAAACGCAGTTCAACCTCAAATCCGAACAAGAAAGGGTGGAGGGGGCAGGGGAGGAGGGGTCCGGGGAGGAGGGAAGGGCCAGAGGGACTTGATGGAAGTGGTGGGGAGGAGGGGGAGGGTATAGAGAGAGAGAGGAGGAGAGACAGGACAGGGGGAAGCAGCAGAGACACGGCGGGTAAAATAAACAAATAACACGGCGGGCAGGGGAGGGGGCGGAGAGGGGAGAGGAGAAATGCGACACGGAGGGAAGGGGAGGGGGCGGAGCGGGGAGGGGGCGGAGAGGGGAGAGGTGCAACACGGCGTCAGACGGAAGGAAGAGAGGGGAGGGGGAGGAAAAAGAGAAATGCGACACGGCGGGAGGGGGCGGAGCGGGGGAGAGGGTGTGTGTGTGTTGTTAGGAGACGGACGTGCACGCGCACGCGCTTTTAAGGTCAATGCGCATGCGCATAAGCTCAATGCGCATGCGCATTGACCTTAAAAGTCACGGGCACTGCAAGGAATCGCCACGATTCCTTGCAGTGTGGATAAAGAGTGGATAACTCGCAATAGTCTCGCTTGCTCGATGCGCATGCGCATCGACAGGCGAGACCTAAAAAACGAAATCATTATTATTAGATATCAGTTCATGAACCTGATATTTTCGATCAGCTCAGGTAAGCTGCGAGGAGTAGCATTAAGTGTCACAATGAGATCCAAAAGGAAGTCGAAGCAAGAGTTTTGTTTAGCCTCTCTACCTTACTGAGCTTCTTCTACTCTCTTCCTTACTGAGCCACTGCTGCTCTCTGCCGTACCGAAATTCGGCTACTGTCTACATTAGCGAGTCTCTGCTACTCTCTACCTTACTGATCCTCTGCTACTCTATACCATACCAAGCCTCTGCTACTCTCCACCTTTCTGAGCCTCTGCTGCTCCCTACCTTACTGAGCCTCTGCTACTCTCTAATTTAGCAAGCCTCTGCTAATCTCGACCTTAGTGACCCTCTGTTACTCTCTATCTTACTGAGTCTCTGCTACTCTCTACCTTACCGAGCCTCTTCCAAATAAACAGTGGTGTCATGGAATTTGAAAAGCCTACAGTTGTTTAGAACGTGGTGAAATGTAACTGTCATAGGTACAAAACTCACCACATGCAAAATGGCACTGATTACATGTGTTCTGTTTGTGTACTAATAAGCTGAACATGGATCAAAAATACACCAGTCACACTGTGCACAAAACTACAATTCCCAGAATGCCAAGAGCATTTGGCCACAAAAAAAAACAGAGGTAGCTGATTTATTCACTCTTGACAAGGGATCAAACATTAACTAAAACCATTGAGTTGTGAAATATCCCCATGCATGGTCACGTTCATTCACTGGTAGGCGAGCTAGTACCACTAAACGTTACAGCACAATATTTCTTATAGCAGGTATGAAGGGAATTCTGCTGTTCAGACCAGGCGTTGCGGCAGCTACACAGTTTATAAAATGAAGGTGCGGGGCCCCTGCACCAAATGATCTTGGGAAGCAAGGGGAGGGTCTGTCTTAGAGAGGAGCGTGATCTCACGTTGTATTTTTAGCAGTCTTTTGCTTTTATTCTTCGCCGCTTCTCCCGCCCTGTCTTCTCCCTATCTGGCCGGTGCTTGCAGGAGGCTGCTGTAGCCCGAGGGGACTCTCCTCACGCATACCTCTGTAAACACAGTTCCTGCGCAGTGCGCGAGCTGAAACGCCACATGCTTAGGGACTGCTGGGCTCACGCTGAACCTCGGGAGACCCCAGGACTGCCGCTTCTCACCTTCATTCTTCAATGGAAAACCGCTGAAAACTATGGGTTCCCCCGAAAAGCAGGTACAGCTATCCCCAAAAATACCTTCATAAATAGTTTCCTTCTTTGTTATCTTTAAAACTCGTCTTGCGAAGGGGTTTCCTGGTGCAGAGAATTTTTTTTAGCAAGTCCTTTCCACTGTGGTTTCCTACAAGACAAAATCCTAACAAGTCAGGTCCCGGGCCGCGCTGTGATTGGCTGACGTCACGGGGGTGTCCCGGCCGGCAGCCAATCACAGCGCGGCCCGGGAATGACGTCACGGGGGTGTCCCGGGCCGGCAGCCAATCGCAGCGCGGCCCGGGACAAAGGGGCGGGGCTTAAAAAAGCACCAGAAACGCCCCCGAATCGCGTTTTCAAGAGAAAGCGCGATTGACAGCCTCTGTCTCCCAATGGCTAGCCTCCATTTATGGAGCTAACCAATGAGAGGCAGAGGCGGGGCCGACGTCCCTACTGAAAACAAAAGTTTTCAAACTGGGAGGGGCTGTGCCCCTCGCCAGGTTCGAAACCTAAAAACGAGCACACCATGTCAGTTTTTTAAAGGGGGCCTCGAAACGGGTCTCAATCGGTCTCTGTTTTGTGCCCTTGCACAGGTGGCCCGTTTTTTCCCGGACTGCAGTGACTCCAATCACACTGCTTAGTTCTCACTACTGGAGAAGATACGGCATGACGTCATGCCGGGTGAGCGTTGTAGGGGAAGGCAAATCATTTAAAGAGAGTCATTTTCTCTCTTGATTTCCAATATCCTTTTAAAACTCAGGAGCAGCAGCATTGTTGTGATGTCGGGCTTGGAAGCTTTTTTATTATTATATACAAACCATAGTTGCTGATAATTTAGATAATTTATCTTATGCAACCAATGACAAAGCTAATAGCCCAGACTTGTTGTAGGTATGATGGTATTTGTTGTATCATATATCTGGGTGCAATGACCGAAACAGTAATACAAGTCTGGCGGCACACCATTTTAAGCACAGATTTTTAGCGTAGGTGTTTGTAAGCCACGCCCTTAAGTACAATGGCCACGCCCCTTTGAAAGACTCCCCCCCCCACCCCCAGTTTTTTCATACCACGTAAAGCCCTGAACACATGACATTGTATATAGTAAAACAGAATAATAAACATTTTAAAATAGCACATGCGGAAGTCACAGTCGGTGCTTAAAATTAAGAAGTGTTAATGCACAGATGCTCAGAGTACCTATTATCTACTCAAACATGTGGATGCTTCCACAGTAAAAGTACCAAATCCCTACTTCGAAAGTTGGCACTCTCCCTTTCAAATTATATACGTGCAGGTAGGTACTTAATAAAACATCACACAACACATGTAAAAAAATTAAAGAAAAAAGCTCTTCGGTTTATTTAGTGTTCTTGTGCACTCGTGCCTTCAACGATTTCAAAAGCTGAAGGACTTTTCGGGGAAGTGTGTCTCACTGCTTTTCAATCAGTCGTGGTAGTCTCCTCAACTCAGCCACCTGTTTACCCACTATCGCCGAGCAGCGCCTTGCTACTGAGAAGTGCTGGCACTCCCCCTGTCGAATGAACGAAGTGTGGGAGTTCAGTACCCGACAGGACCTGCCCATGTAAAGCACTGACGGTAACTTTAACTTTACACAGAGCAAGAGATCCGTAACCTGCGCAGCATGGTGAAAAATGACTAAAACGAGAACCAGGATACGGGGGTTACTGTATCCCGGACACCCGGGCTAGATCACTCGGGATACTGCATTTTATCCCAGCCGTCATGCGACGTTTCTGTAGCAAACTATTTTCCAAGCAGTCAATGAGGAGCGCCCTTCTAAAGTCTAAACCACACCTGTGCGACTCGATAGCACCTCTTCAGATCACACCTGTGTCTGGTGAGAACTCTCTGTGGGATCACGCCTGAGGTATGCCGAGCACTCCACACACCAGCCGAGTCAGCGCGAGAGCGCCTCTGGAGACACGCGCGCCATTACGCCTCATTACGTCCGGCGCACTGCAGGTTTAAGGGAACCGCGCGCCCAACCAAGGAACAGCGCAGACAGTAAAATGCAAATTAAAACAAAGTTGACTTGAAAGGTGGGTACAGGGTACGGTTCTATGCTGGAATCTGCCCGAGGGCGGGGCGCAGGTGATTCTGTCGATGTCACTTAAAGTCCCTTCCCTCCAGTCATTCGCAGCTCTCTGGACTCCCCAAATCAACCCCTGTGCACAAAGCGTCCCCTGACTCTCCCTACTCACACAGCCCCTCTCTACAATGACCTCTCCGAGGTGAACAACGGCTCCTGACTCTCACTCTTCACATAATACTACTCCCCACAGACAGAGTGACAGGCTCCCCGGTAAGTGCCTGAGCAGAAACCTCAGACTTTTAGCGCTATCTCCCTCTGCCCCCCGCATCTCCCAGGCTCCCTTCCTACCATGTTCCCAGTGGCAGGCTGCTGGCGGCTGTGGTTCTACTCTGGGTCTCTCGGCCATCCGTGGTCGGCGAGGTCCTGCTTGAGAGGAGGGTGAGTGAATACTCCTTACAGATCCCTCGGCTGCACCTGCCTCAGGTGCGCTGCTTTAAGCGTGGCCGGCCGGTGTGTCTGAGGCTGCAGGTGTCTTCTGATGACGCTGCACATTCCTTTCCAGACACCTCTGAGACAGGACGAATGAAACCCTAACCCGAGGAATGTAGCTGCTGGTTCACCCGCAGGCTGGCTACGGGATACACCAATCCCATATCTCGCCCAGTCATCAATGGGGCGAAAGGCGACAGAGAGTCCATTCATTCATTAAGGGAGTGACGCCAGAGAGACCCCATTGATCCACGGAGGGCAAGGAACTAAAGGCAGACCATTCATCCATGGAGGGACGGAGGCTTCAGGTAGCCCATTCACCCATGGAGGGACGCAGGCTTCAGGCAGCCCATTCACCCATGGAGGGACGGAGGCTTCAGACAGCCCATTCATCATGGAGAGACAGATGCTTCAGGCAGTCCATTCACCAATGGAGGGACGGAGGCTTCAGGACAGGCAGCCCATTCACCCATGGGATTTTGTCGAGCACGTATGGCACCGAGATACTGAAAGAGTACCACAATGTAAGGCGCAAAAAGCAAGGACATGTATAAACACTGAGTTGTTGCTAAGAATGTAGGACAGGTCCCGGGCCGCGCTGTGATTGGCTGACGTCACGGGGGTGTCCCGGCCGGCAGCCAATCACAGCGCGGCCCGGGACAAAGGGGCGGGGCTTAAAAAAAGCACCAGAAACGCCCCCGAATCGCGTTTTCGAGAGAAAGCGCGATTGACAGCCTCTGCCTCCCAATGGCTATCCTCCATTTATGGAGCTAGCCAATGAGAGGCAGAGGCGGGGCCGACATCCATACTGAAGACAATAGTTTTCAAACTGGGAGGGGCACTTCGTGCCCCTCGCCAGGTTCGAAACCTAAAAAGGGACAGAAGCGGAAAATGCACATAAGTATCTGAACACATGTAATACCTTCTTTGTGTTAGTACCACTGTGGACATTAAGATGAACCAACCATTTCATTTGAAAAATAAGAAACAACTGGATCTTTGAGATATTTGAGGAAGGAAACAAGTTTACAAATTAAAGAAATTGAGGAAGGTGAGAGCATCCTTAAAAGTGATGCGGCAATGAGCGGCCTACAACCTTGCAACAAGTATCAGAGCTATCTTGAAAAAAAGAGGGTACCCAAAAGTGAATATGGAGGTCAGAGGCTGAGAAGAGAAGCGAGTAGCATAGCAAGATAGTTGGGTTGACAAAAGCTAAGTTAACACTCATGAACAAATCGGGAATGAGTTGAGGTGGCGAGTACCAGAGAAGAGAAAATGACAGGAAGGTTAGAGAGAGCCCACAGATTAACAGGAAGAGAATACTGATTGATGGCCGTAACTCGGTAAGAGTAAACCAGCTGGTACAGACAGATGGATTAAAAGTAGGGTAAGCATTTATAGTAATGCCTAAGAGGCCTCTAAATTGGCTTAACAATCACCTTGAGGTTATAATGCATTGCTTAGGCGCAATATATTACGCTGGGGAACACGGGCCTGTGTGGGCTGAAAAAGAATTCTAGACAAAAGAGATGTAATATGGAATTATCTAAATTACAATAAAAATACTATAAAAGAGTGCAGATTACTACAAGTAATGGGAAGAGCTTGAATGTATCCAGGTAAATAGCTTGTATACTACACCTCTTGAAAGGCATGGAAGGGAAAATGCTTACATCCTTCAAGGAACCCGATTGAGCCAGGAAGATAAAGATAGGCTGAGCTACCAAATATATATCAAGCATTATATTTGACCATGGAGCAGAAAATGTATGTGGGTGCAGATCCCTACTGTGACAAACTGTGCAAAGCACTGTCAAAGCGTGATTAAAGAATGCATTGGAAGACAGGCCCACACCTACACAGCATCAGGCAAGACATATTTATTTTATGAGCAGCACAAGCATAATGTTGTATGACATTCACTGAAGTGGGGACTCCTTGCTCTTTGATCATTATTACAAGCAATGGCATTAATTCCGGGATGAGCAGTTGTGACTTACTGTACGAAATCGGTGAATTGCAATAATTGTGCCACACTAGACCACCTTCTTATGATTGTTGGCCCTCTTGACTCAACACCAGGCCAGCACTTAACCATGGGTGGGCAATGCGTCCACCGGAGCAGCTCCTACAACAGTTGCTGGAGCTATCAAACTTCAATTTGCATGGGTAAGGGCTATTTTTCATCTACATTTATTTTTCTTCATTAGTATTGACGGTTTTACCTTTGAGGCCTCCACTGTTTAAGACTCAGTTCGCTTACATGTAGGATCCAACATTCAACACCCGACATGCTGAAAAACGGCTCATCGTTCCCACTTCCTGATTATTTTTCTTTGTGGGAAATGTTAGGAAAAAAAAACCTTGTAGCAAAATGTTACTTACACACTATTTCCACACATGGAATGATTTAGAAAACAAAACATCGCATTGCCACCAATAAGCTCATTTCCTTTCAAATTGAACAATTTAAACCACTTGATGGAGAAATTCATTGTCTAAAATAAGGAGTTTGGTCATTTTGGGGGTGAGAGAATCAAGTTTGAGAGTGAACATGTGCACCAAATGCTAAAGGAGGAACTAGTGCTCTTTATAATGGCTCTTGTGAACTGTCTCAAATGACACCTGTAAGAGTGGTTCTACAAAATGTTAAAGGCGCAGTCCGAGTAGGACGGGGGAACAAAGTGGCTGCTCTAAGATATGGGCTATCTTCCTTGCACATATGGGGAGTTACTTGCTGTCAATATCAAGGGTCCAATAAACCACATTAATTTAGAAGATAGATATTATCAGTGTCTGCTTAATACTCTGTCTGCATTTTGCCTATCAATCCTGAAGGTGATGACCTCTGAACCAAAGTTTAAAACATTATTATTAGACCTGGCATCCTTGGCGTGGTTTCCTCCTAACTTTATGCCTTCAGACCTCCTGTTTTTGCAGACTTTGTTTTGTGGCCTTAGAACTTGGCACACTTTACAACTCATAACCAGTGCTAAAATGCTTGTGCTCTCTGCTCACAACATGGTAGCATTGGCTTATAGACCCTTGCTATATTTTATTTACTTATAAGTCGTGGTGAAGTGCAATACATGTGCCTGGGCCTGTAAATTAAGTGCTACCAAGGGATCTGCAGCACTGATTGGGCTACCCACTTCAGCCCCTGAATTTGCAGAACCTGTTTGCGCAGTTTTAACCTAGTAAAATAAACCTGTGCCAGGCCCATCAAACTTGTTTTTTCATGCATATAAGTAACACCTAAGGTAGACCCAGGACAGCCCCAGGGGCATGGTGAAATGAAGCTGGACATGTACTTTTAAGTTTGACATGTCCTGGTTGTGAAAAACTCAAAGACATCTTTCACTACTGTAAGGCTAATATCTCCTATAGGATAACATTGGAGTTGCTTTATTACATTTTATAAGTGTATTTCCAAATGGGAAGAGATAACTAGATCATGTTTGAGGTCTCTGGAATCAAAATTTAAAATCCTAACGTAAGGTGAAGTCTGATTTCAAATAGAAATTCTGAAATAGACATTTTTACAACGTAGCATTTTCACGCCTTAGTCATTTGGGGTGTAGTTGGGCTTTGTGTATTCCTCCTAGACAGTCACATACAATGGGAGCTTAGGTGTAACTGGATGGGCCATCAATGACAGGATGGGAGAGAGGAGCAGTGCTCAGCCTCACACCTGAATAGGCCGAGTCCTGTCTCCACACAAAGGACAGCATTGCCCCTGTAGTTAGTCTCGAGTCAGAAGGGCATCTGTGCACTTCAAAAGCACAAGTTTCTCCCCACTTCAAAGGTACAAATGTGTATAGAAAAAGGACCCCAGACACCACCACTGCATGACAATTCTAGAACTTTGGATACTCTGCCAGGAAGATGGAGTGCTGCCAAACAACCGCCACTCTGCTAGACTGCATTTTGCTGAACTCCTGCTTTGTGGTGCCTACCTGCTGCCGTCTTGCCTGGGTGAGAAGGACTGGACCTACAATTCTTTAACCAAGCACCCAGACTGACTCCAAGGGCGAGTAGGCAGACCAACTGATTTGCAGTCTCAGGGACTTAACAGGCTTCCGACTATGTTGCATTTGCACCTGGACTCTGCCATCTGTGACTCTACCCTATCAAGTGGTGCCAACCCAGTCTTGGGCCCTTTGAAGTGGGATTAAAGTGCTTTGCCATCCTCTGTGGGTCCAGTGGAACCAACACATCTCCTCTGCTGCGCAACCCTGACCAAAATTGACGCACCTTCGCAGCTGCATGAATTGGACCCATCAAAGACTTGCACTGCCACCATAGCCTGCATTGCATTTGGAACCACTGCTGTGCGACGCATCCTTAGTGCAGGCCCACGTAACTGATAGTTGGCAGCCTCGACAACCACACCGGACACAGGAATTTGCGCGTCATCGGGATCCACTACCTTGATGCAACAGGACCTTGCACCTCAGCTGCGCTGCATCTCAGAATCGACAGCATCACCTTGGCTGCGCAAAGCATCTTTAACACAGATCCATGCAAAGCTCCACAAACCAGGATTGAAGGTACTCTGTTGTGCTGGCTCAACTGGATGCCTGCAGTCAGCCCGAGCTCCATTGCAGTTGGCCTAAACTTGTGACTTTGTCTCAGAACGGCACTAACAGCTTTCCATAGTTATCACTTTACGCATTTTGGCACTATTTTCTTTAAAAACTTAAAAATTCTGGTTCTATTAATTGCTTTTTATGTGTTGGTCTTGTTATATTTATTATATTCAGCTATATTTTTCTAACACGGTGCAGGATCTTTTCGTGCGGCAATAAGTGTTGCATAAATACTTAACACATTGCCTTTAAATTAAGCCTGACTGCTCTCTGCCAAACCACCAGGGGGTTGAGCACGGGTGGTTAACCACATCGCTGCTGTGGTTATTTTTCCCCTGTGCTGGAAATTGGAATACTCCTATATTCATGACGAGCTCAGCTCGTCATCAGCACAGCTCAACTGTGCCTCATGACGAGCTGAGCACGTCATGAGCATGGAAGGGGTTAATTTGGGGTTGCTTCTGTCATACCCCGACTAACCTGTGGGTGCAGCTTGACTAGAGTTCAAACTCCAGTCAATCAGCAACTTAATTTCTTACAAAAATTCTATAGGCTGCAAATTGCGTGTGTCAAAAGCACTAGGGGGAAATTCTGATGGTTTAACCTCCAACATCAAGCACTTCTTTATTAAGGATATTAATGTCATCTAGTTCATGGTGGACGGCCGTACTGCCTACAAACCATGTAAACATCACTAAATGTAAATTCATTACTCATTATACACTTCATCGCAGAGGACGAACCATTAGATCTGCTCTCCAAAGAAATTAATACTAAGAGAATGGACAACAGAGGATAACGCCTCTGAGTATGTCTCTTACCAGGACAGATGGATCATCAATAGGTCTAGCTTTTTCTGTACTCTCTAAGAACAGAAAACTTTGGAGGAACAAAAAACAAGTCCCCATCTGGATTTGGATTATAGGTTCCAAAGCACTATTTTGCAATAAATGCAGTTGGAAACATGTAGTAAGGAATATTTACTTTTAAACTGTAAACAGAGTCTTAATTTAGCTAGAAAACATTTAATTTAAAAAAAAACTTGAGAAAAACATATTACAGCTGCTCCTTATTTTTTTACACCACAACCTGGTCATAAATTCACCCTAGCCATTAACTTGATTTGTGACTGCCTCAGCTAGCCACACTTACTATTCCAAATCCAGTCCAGCCAGTTTGGGTGCCAGAGCCAAGTTGTGGTAAGTGAAGTTGTGGAAGTGGTCAAAGTTCGAATCTCAAACTAAATGTTTTCTAATTTCCTGTTTTTCAAAATCAAAACTTTAGAACTGCATGGATTTCTAACTAAATATATTTTTTACCTAGCCTAACAGTTCTGAAACACACCTTATAGATTCAAAATTGATCTCAGTTTCGGGACAAGAACTTCCTTGTAGACACTAACTGTCAGTGTTTTGTGATTGCTCAACTGAGCCGAAGACAACGCTTTACAAGAGCAGGGGTGCAGAAGAGAAGATTAGTGCATTTTAAACAGTAAAAATATACATATAAAATGGAATTCGAGACAGTTAAAAATCAAAATAAAATACTGTAATTTATTCACTGGATAAGAATGATAGAGTCAACTGGCATAGTATGCCAGGAGGTAGAGAGTAGGAGGAGAGTGGGATACATCAAACAGCAAAAACAAAGGCAAACTTCTTCATAACATCAACAATATTAAAAGGTGTCTATCAAGCCAAAATATCAAGCTTTTTGGATGAAAGTGTTAAAAGTCTTTAAACTGCGCTCTGTTGGCAGAATCAGGTCAGAAAAATTCAGGTAAAGCATTAAGGAGACTGCAAATTCCAGGATTTGAAGTCTCACCGCAAATGGAAAATAGGCCCACAAGGTTTCTAAAACAAGTAGGTTATTTTCTTTATTCTACAAAAGGTGTTTCATATCTGGTTAAATGGCTGGAGACACCATGAATTGGCAGTGCAGGGACTAGGCAGCAAGGGATCGCACCCTGGCTTTTGCTCTTTAAAGTTATTTTGGAGGTTGCAGAGGTAGTTAGGAGGAGGGTTTGAGGTTGGAGCATCCTGGTTGGTTCTACGGTCCTGCTGCTGAAAAAGGCACAGGTTGCTCCCACTAGAAGTATCATATTTTCTCAAGTTTCCGTGTCAAGCCAACACTGAGGGATCTTCACTTTGCACTACACCAACCCCTCATTACAGAGGTCTCTTCCTTTAATGCTGGATAAGGTCCAGAAAGGGCCTCATGTTAAAGCATTCTGCACCAGATCTTCTTTGAGAATACGGTCTCCCTCTTTGCAACACCTCCAGCCTTCAATTGACTTTCCAGAGCATGAGATGCTACCGCCAAACCAAACCTGGTGTCATCAGGAGATCTTGGGAGCCTCCTGAGAGTGTGCGTCCATCACCAATTTCTTACCGCCTCTGTCCCATTGGATCTTCAAAACGGATCTGCAAGTTCAGCTGCTGGTTCATTCTGGAGGAATCTGCTTTTGTTCCTTTACTCTGCCAGAGACAAGAGCCACAGATCACCTTGTATTCCCACAAAGGACCTGCCATATTCAAAGAGCTTTTGCAGCTAAATCCCACCCGCTCATAAGCTGGAATACTCAGGTTCTCCTGAATAATTTCCTGTGAAGTTGACAGCAAAATCTGTCATGTGAAGCATTCCCCAATTGACAACTCCTTGCAAGAATAAAATATGAAAGAATAGTAAAGGGAGCAAAGGATTGAATGCGCCTATCAAGGATACATTTCATGTAGGCATGCACATACAAGCAAGCCCCCTTGTATGAACAGCCTCTCGCACACTCATACTAATATGTCAGAAAATAAGGGAGAAATACAGTTTTTAACTGCCTGGGGCACTGATCACCAACTGTAGCACACAGGAGAATCTTTGGGGAAGGAAACCAGAGGGATCCTCGAAGGCTACAATAGTCAATAAACCGTCTCAATAAAGCATATCATAGGTATGGTACCATCAACCTTGGTAAAGCTATAGTCCGCATTAGAGGTAGGATTTCAATAACTCGATGCATTCCTTCACTTAATCCAGAATGAAAACATGAGCATGGGGTTTCCTTTCATCACATACTTCAGTAGAATGAAAAAAGACTCATGATGGTATCTATGGATAGATTATTTTGGCATCAATATAAAATGTAATTTTTGAGACTACACCAGAGGTAGAATGACTTCTGGGAGCTGTGGATGTAGCGACAACCAGGCAGACCTACGTCATCAGTTTAGTTACAGGGAAAGCATTAGATGGGAAGAATACTACATTTGACCAAGCAGGTTATTAGATCCCACCTGTGTCTCTAATCACATAATTTGCTTGACTTTGCCTTATCTCTGCCTCCTAAACCCAGGTTTGATGCACTGGCCGTTGTAGGACATATCCACTTGCTTAGCTTCTGGGCCTCTGGATGCAGTTACATAGACTATTGCCCATGGATTTATCCAATACTTAAAGTTCGAGATACCAACTATCAAGCACTACTGCGTGGTATTCACCCTCCAACCCAAGTGTAAATATGAAGCTTTAGATACATACCAGTCTACACACCCTACAAGCCCCATATTCCATATAAATGGTTGCTGAAAGGTTTGAGGGTTCCAATGCCAAAGAAATGTAGATTTATAATGTATAAGAGCTCCTAGGTGATGATCCTACATTCTTTTGTTTCTCAATATCCAGAGACAGGTGCCTAAGAAAGGCATGATTAGTCAACTGCTGACTTAGTGCACACACAAAAAATTAACCAGAAAAGTGTTTTCCTTAAGCAAAGCAGGGCTTAACCTTTTTCATTGTTAATTTAGCCCTTTCCTGCAGGTCTCTTATCAGCTAAACTGATATTGATCTGAACTTTTTGACAGAATAGACTGAGTTCTAGAGGAGCATGAAGTATGGAATAGAGCCCCAGTGTGCTGTTGACATCTGTCAAAATAGGAGGAACCATAGAAAATAAATGAGACTGCCTTTCTAAAGTATCAGGCAGAATAAAGATGTTTTTATTTTATTTTACAGAGTTTTATATAACGCAAACTTAACCAGAAGGTATCGGGTATCAGAGCGCTTTACATAGCACCAGCTGCGTTACATGATGGCACATTCATTTTTTGTTAGGCACAGGGAGATTAAGTGATTTGCCCAGAATCACAGGATGTTCAGCGTTGTTGCAGATACTCGAACGCAGTTCCCCAGATTCGAGGACGACCACCCTAGCCGTTAAGCCAACTCCTCTCCCTAAAGAATCTTGCAAATTTGCCAAACATCTGAATCTGTAACTTCATCAAATCAAAATCAATGATAACGTATCTGACCTACAAAGATTACCTGAGATGAGCATTCCCATAGGGTACAATTAGGCATCAGAAAGTCATGGGTCGCACTCAGACTCCGACTAGTGGAGTGGTGTGGCTCACTGGTTAGAGGCGGCAGACCCGAAAGCAGAGATCGGCCAGGGACCAGGGTTCAATTCCCGACGCGGCAGGGTCGTGGACCAGGGTCAGCGGACTCGATAATTCTCGCCTCGGTGCCTACTCTAACCAGGGATCACACTCGGCAACTCTGGGCATTAGCTTGCCTCATCTCTACAATGGCCCCCCACATTCGCCGGGGATGTCTGGTTTCACCTTGGAGATACCCAGTAGGAACCATCTCACAGGGATAGCCAGGACGGGTTCCCCAGCAGTCTACAGCCCACGACGCCTTAGGGCAGCAGTGCGCTTTACAAGACACATACATTTACATTTACATTTACTCCACCCACCAGCGGGTGAACCCCAGGAGCATCACAGTAGATGTAGTCTTTGTAGCGTGTGCGCTATTTCGAAGATTCGTGTGTTTTAGCAAGGTTGCAGCACCAACCTGAGTACACTTGGCAGCCTGAACAGCAAAACCCTGACCGACCTACACTCTGCTGACGAGGAACAACAATTCCGATACACCGGTGTCCAGAGTTGGTGCTGCAAACTTGCTTAAACACACGAACTTTCGAAATAGCGCACTTGCTACAAAACTGCATCTACCGTGATGCTCCTGGGGTTCACCCGCTGGTGGGTGGAGTCGGAGTGCGACCCATGACTTACAATTAGGCATCAAGTTAAGTTTGAAATGCTTCTGTGCAATTCTAAGCATCGAATGGGTGAAAAATGAAAAGATGATCTTAATAGAGTTAATGTTAATGTTAAAAATTTGTTAAAGCGCAAAACAGCTGCCCCAGCAATGGGGCGTCCCGGCGCTGAACCTTAACAGTACCTGAGGGGAGGGGTGAAACCGCAGGAAGTTTAGATTAGAGAGAACAGATGAGTTTTAATTTCCTTGCGAAGGGTAGTCAGGTTGGTCAGGGAACGGATATGCAGTGGCAGGGAGTTCCAAACTTTCGCCCCTAAGACTTTGAAAGACCGGCCGCCCATTCTTATGAGCCTGGTTCGAGGAACCGCCACAAGGTGCTGTCCTAACGAGCGCAGGGTGCGCTGGGGAGTGTAGGGTACCAAAAGCGGACGTAAGAGTTCAGGACAGTCAGATTTAAGAATTTTAAAGGCAGTGGTGAGAGTCTTGAATTGAATTCGAGACTCAATCGGCAACCAATGAAGTTTCCGGATGGTGGCTCTAGCAGAGCACCTGCGAGGAAGGCCCACCACGGCCCTGGCGGCTGAGTTTTGCACCCGTTGCAGCTGTGCTATTTCTGTTTTATTGGCCCCTAAGAATAGAACATTGGCATAGTCCAACCGAGCAAGGATGATAGATTGGACGATTAGTTGGCGAGTTCTGGAGTCGAAGAAGCCGAGTATCGGACTGTGACTACTCAACAGACCCACACACGTAGCTGCCACTTTCTTTGTGTGGGACTGAAAGTTAAGCGAGGAGTCCAGCCAGACACCCAGATTCTTCACCACAGTTTTTGGCACGGGTGGGGCCAAGCAAAGAGGGCAACCAGTGTTCACTCCAATGGCCGGGGGTTTTTCCAAGGAGCAGCACCTCCGTTTTTCCAGCATTCAGTTGAAGGCAGTTGCGTGTCATCCATTGCGCAACTGCAGCTAGGCCATCCCTAAATTTCGCAGCCGAAGTTGAGGGGCCCTCAGTAAGAGTGATGACCAGCTGCGTGTCGTCGGCGTACGACACCAGCGTGAGGTCCCACTCTTTTGCCACTACTGAGAGAGGCTGAACGTAGAGGTTAAAAAGGGATGGACTTAGCGCCGAACCCTGGGGAACTCCTTGATCGATGGAATGGGGTTAGGAGACAAATGGAGGGGCTGAAACCCGGAAGGACCTGTCCTTCAGGAAAGACCGGAACCACTCAAGGGCAAGATCACAGATCCCTATGGCCTCGAGTCGTTTCAGCAGGATATTATGTGAGACCGTATCAAAGGCTGCGCTGAGGTCCAACAGGATCAGCGCAGCACTTTGACCGGCGTCCAGAATGCCCCGGAGGTGTTCAGTAGTAGTCAGCAGGGCAGACTCAGTGCTGTGTCCTGGCCTGAAGCCATTTTGGGATGGGTCCAGAATATTGTTTTGGACCATGTGATGGGACAAGACTTTATTCACATGGGCTTCTGCCAGTTTGGACGCCCATGGAAGCAGCGAAATAGGTCTGAAGTTTTCCGGCTTTGTGGGGTCCAGTGTGGGTTTTTTAATGATAGGAGAGACCCATGCTTGCTTCCAGCAGGTAGGAACCACAGCCGAGGAGAAAGAAAGATTGAGTAGGGTGGCAAGGGGAGGGAGAATGAAATCTAGGGATTCCAGAAATTTAGCTGGTCTCATGGGATCTGTGGGGGAGCCGGACTTAACCTGTCTGCACAGTGTAGCTAGGTCGTCATGGGATATATCTGGTATTATTGACAGTCTAGACATATCAGCCAAAGGGTTGAGAGGTTTTAGAGGCTCTGGAAAATCCTGTGGAAAAGTGATGTAAATCTTCCTCACCTTTTCTATGAAGAAGGCGGCAAGGTCCTCACATTGTTGCGAGGAGGTAATACAGGAGACTGGGTTGGAGCTGTTTTGGAGGTTTTGTACGAGTTTGAAGATCGTTTTGGTAGGGTTGGAACTTAACTTAGTTTCCTTTGCATAAAAGGAAGCGCGAGTAGTACGTATCGCTTTGTGATACATTCGTAGTTTTGACAAGTAAAGGGCTTTGTCAATGTCCAAACAGTTCTTTCTCCAACCACGTTCAGCTCTTTTACACTCCTTTCGCATGGTTTTAAGAGTCTCATTGTACCATGGGTTAGTAGGGGAACCACAGGTTTTAGTCCATGTAGCCGGGATTATGGTATCAAGCCCTGTGATGATCCAATCATGGAAGCTAGCATAGGCTGTGTTAATGTCGCTGCTCTTGTCAAGGGGGTGGAACTCTCCCAAATTTCTGATGAGGTCACCAGGTGAAAGTTTATGCCATGGCCTCTTATAGCAGGGACTAGAAGTATTTTTAATGAGCGGCTTTTTCACCGTCAGGATGAGTCTGATAAGGAAATGGTCGGTCCAGCCCATGGGTTTAGGGAGGTCAGCCGTAGCCTCTAAGATGTTGGTAAAAACAGGATCTAATAAGTGCCCAGCAATGTGAGTGGAGGAGTGGACGAGAGAGTTTAGCTGTAGGGCCGTAAGGTCCGCCAGCAAGTTTTTTATGGTGGGGTCAGAAATGGAGTCAAAATGGAGATTAAGATCTCCCAATATGGTGAAGTTGGGAGAAGAAACTACAAGAGTGTGAGATATTTCTAAGAGATCTTCAATAAACCTAGCGGAAGGACCAGGCGGCCGGTAGATATAGAGCCCAGAGAGGGCAAACTGAGGGCATGTAGAGATCTTAAATCGTGCGCTTTCGCACCCCCAGATGTCTTCTTTCGTAAAGGAACAGTTGTATACAGCTCGGTATATGACAGCTATCCCGCCGCCCCTGGAGTCTCTATTTATCAGTTTCATAGAGAAGCCGTCAGGCAGCGTGAGGTTCTGGATGCTAGTCTGGTCATCATGGAGCCAGGTTTCGCATAGAAACAGAATGTCTGGGTTTTCGTCCGTTAGGAGAGTACGGACATCCGCATGGTGTTTAACAAGGGATCAGACATTTAGTTGGAGGACCAGAAGGGGGGGGATGTTTTGGCGCGGTCGTTATGTAACCTGATAAACTAGGCTTAGGTGTAGTAAATCTACAGGACTCACAGTGTAGTTCCGTTTGCCCAAGGCAGCCTCCAAGCTTGTCGCAACTGGCGTCGGGTTTTAATGCGAGGAGACGCTCTCTTTCATAGCAGATTTTAGGCTGTATATTTTGTGCAGGGGGACTGGCGAGAGGCGATGTCTTGGCGATGACAGGCGCAGACGGGCTTGCCTTAGGCGCTCCCGCTGCGCTCGTCCGCTGCGCTTCCTCCAAATGCACATGCTTTATAGGAGGGAAAGAGGTGGGAGGGGGGCGTGGTCTCAGTAACTGCCGGTAATGGCGTCAGCTGTTTCAGAAAGGCGAGTGTGTCGCGGCTGCGCTAAACTCCGCAGCCCGAAAGGTTTCAAGTGAAGGTCTCTGCCCTGATCAGATCGACCAGCATAAGGGTGAGTTTTTTAAAAGCACAATATTCGTGACTCTCAAGTGATTTTAAAAGAACAAACAGATACAATCAATGCAGTAGCGCTCCCGGCTACCGCCTCAGGAGTAAAGGTGTAGGTAGGACGCTTGTATTCAGCGCCTACTTATACCGTAGGAGGGGGGCGTGGCCTCAGTAACAGCCGGTAATGGCGTCAGCTGTTTCAGAAAGGCGAGTGTGTCGTGGCTGCGCTAAACTCCGCAGCGCGAAAGGTTTCAAGTGAAGGTCTCTGCCCTTATCAGATCGACCAGCATAAGGGTGAGTTTTTTAAAAGCACACCAAAGGGATAGCAGTACGTTATTAAGCAGTCGGTGTTGCTTGTTACTTGCATATTCCTTACTCAAGCAAGGTTTGACATTACTCTTTGACGGTAACCATTCGTCAAAATGATTTGACAATTTACATTAAGAAGTTTTGGGGGCCGAAGGAGAAGAAGTGCCTAAGCAAAGGTTATAAGATACAAAATTAAATGCCATGTAAGGGTTTGGGTACCAGGGACCGTCAGAAACACTGGGCTTCCACTGCAACAGAACTGGACTTATTTGGCCCTTGAGGCGGAAGCCGGGAGTTTTAAAATCTTTGTATCTGCACTTGCACTCGCGCCGATACTGTACTTGTACTTGCTATAATTTTTTTAATTGCACCAATCGCCTCTCTTACCCATTTCACAGCTGATTAGGCGCTATCAGAGGGGTAACGTGTTGAACCTGGAGGTTGTAATTCCCGGAGTGGCCGACATCTTGGGGCTATTAAGTAGGTAGTGGGCTAGTTTCTTTTGCCCTCCCTGCATAAAGGCAGCGACACAGCGCCTGCGCACTTAGTTGGCTCCTGAGGCGGAAGCCGGGAGTTTTAAAATCTTTGTATCTGCACTTGCGCCGATTTTGTACTTGTAATAATTTTTTTAATTGCACCTATCTCCTCTCTTACCCATTTCACAGCCGATTAGGCGCTGTCAGGAGGGGTAATGTGTTGAACCTGGAGGTTGTAATTCCCGAAGTGGCCGACATCTAGGAGCTATCAAGTAAGTGGCGGGCTAGTTTCTTTTGCCTTCCCTGCATAAATGTCAGCTGTCGGGTGTTCGCCTGCGCCCGAACTGGGCCAGGGGCAGGAAGCGCTGCTCAAATTAGAGCTTACGCTTCCCCTCAAACCAGGCTCACTTACTCTCCCAAAACTTTGCTAAACATTAGATTCAAGGAACAACTCAACTTAGCACCTACCATCTGCTGCCCAAGTAAGTTTCCCATTCCTTTAGATGGCCCGGTAGCATGCAGGTTCTGTTCCTTCCAAAAAGATCTAACCATGACCAGCTCATTACATTTAAATAACAATCTCAAGCAAGATAACTCCAGCCCTAAGCACATTTTGTGCAATGTCAGATCGCTAGCCAAACACCCATTTGAAATTTGGGACATGACTACGACGCATTCCCCAGAACTCTGTTTCTTCACCGAAACTTGGCTAAATCTAACTATCCACCCTCAGATTAATCTCGCCATTCCTGATGGCTATACATTTATCCATCTAGATAGGGAGGAAAAATTGGAGGTGGTATTGCCATAGCTTTTAGAGAAAATCTTAAGGTGAAATGGACTTCTACCATAACTTGTGATAGTCTAGAACTGGGCATTTTTAACGTTATTAGAACACCAACAGATAGCTGGAACGGAGCCCTAACTTACCACCCACCGGGATCTAGAGTCAACTTCTCCAACATTCTGACGGAACAGATAGCTTTGCAGGCTCTAGCCTCTAGCAAATTCATCCTGCTGGGGGATTTTTAATTTCCACGGCGAAGAAACCTCCGACCCGGATGTTAATAAGCTTATAACTAGCCTTAATCTGATGGGTCTTTCCCAAAGGGTCCTAGATCCCATCCATAGGGCGGGGCACGTCTTGGACATGATCATCACTAATATAGACCATCTGACATGTGACCCCCCTCCCTTTAACTTGGACCGACCATTCCTTGGTCTTGTTCTCGATCCAAAGCCAGGTTAGTGACCGCTCAATAGGAAAACCGAGTCGAATTACAGAGCTATGTAGACCCTGAAATAACCTATCCATTGAATCCTTTAAAGAGGTATTCCACCCATTTCCAGCAGAGAATACTCTAGCTGTCTCTGAATCATCCCAACTGCTAGCAGGCTTCAACTCCGCCCTGGAGACCGCTTTCAACTCCTTAGTCCCCCCCAAAAAATGTTTTCCGGTACAACAACACCCTAGAGTTTGAAAGTGAAAAATCCAAGTGTAAATCCTTGGAGAGACGATGGAGAAGTAGTAAAAATATTCCAGACAGACAGACCTACAAATTAGCCCTGTCCAAATACCATAAAAATATTAAATTCGCTAGGAAAAATGTTATCATGAGCCAAATTGACCAGGCCAGTAATTCATCTAAAGCCTTGTTAACCATAGTGAAGGACTTCGTATCCCCTAAAGCCTGCAGACAAGCCACGCAAGTATCACAAGATCTATGCGACTCATTAGCGGAATTCTTCTATGATAAAATTGAACAGATATACTCTAACTTTGCTAATCCGAGCTCTCTGAACTCGGACTCTTCCAGTAATCCAGTAGATTTGTTTGTGCCGATGGTAAGCTCCCTGGAGCAGTTCGAACTGATCTCACTTCAAGAGATCACCAATTTATTACTCTCTGCCAAATCTGGCTCGCCTAAGGACCTTTGTCCAGCCAGAATAATAGCTCGCTAGCCCCTGTATGTGCTTTGGAGATTCAAGAACTGTTCAATTGCTCAATCCAAACAGGCCTAATTCCTATCCCATGGATAGAAGCTTATGTCCGCCCAATACTGAAAAAGCCAACAGCGGACCCCCAGATACTTGGTAACTATCATCCCATCTCGTTACTCCCAGTACTGGGCAAGAAATTGGAAACAGCCATCAATAGCCAATTAAGCCATTATCTTGAAACCAATAATTACCTAGACCCCTCGCAATCTGGTTTTTGCCCTGGTTTCAGCACAGAAACTGCCATTCTAGTAGTGACTGACTCAATGAGGCAGGTAGTGGACGCCGGAGGACGTGTTGTTCTGATCCTCCTGGATCTCTCCGCGGGTTTCGATACTATTTCTAAAGCTCGTGGAGAGACTCCACTCCTGTGGTATCCAGGGCACAGCCCTAAAATGGCTACAGAATTTCCTGACCGATAGACATCAAACGGTAATGTTGGGACCTTTTATCTCAAAGAAAACCTGATTGGACAGGGGTGTATCCCAGGGCTCCTGCCTGAGCCCAACATTATTTAATGTTTATACGGCCCCCATGGCAAAAATTGTGAAACATTTAGGGTTTCGAAATAATCTCATACGCTGATGACATCCAGCTTATGTTCACAATTGGTTCTAATATAGAATCGGAGAAATCTCGCTTTGCGGTGGGCATGGTCACTATTTCAAACTGGATGTCTAAGAATTGCCTCCAATTGAATCCAAGTAAGACGGAGGTAATGTTGATGGGGAAAGCATCAATGTTTTGGACAGATGACTGGTGGCCATCCCAGCTTGGATCGGCCCCCATCCCAAAACAATCAGTGAAGAGCCTGGGAATAATTCTGGACCACTCTTTAATGATGAAAGATCAGATTGCGGCTGTAATTAGCTCATGCTATTACAGTCTCCGCCTTCTGCGTAAGATTCTACCCTACTTACCGACTAAACATCGTAGAATCCTGGTCCAGGCCATGGTGACTAGTCGCCTCGACTATGGAAATGCTGTTCTGGCTGAAGTCGGAACAACGCAGCTTGCCAAACTACAGGTTATCCTAAACACGTCAGCAAGAATGATCTTGAACCGTCCTGCTGGCTCACCATTGGACCCCCTACTGAGAGAGCTTCATTGGCTCCCAATAAGAAAGTGATCTAATTTTAAGATATGCTGTCTAACCTACAACTCGCTTAGAGGAAAAGGTCCCGACTACCTGCGTAAAAAGCCGATCAAACATACTTAGGACAGGGCTCTTAGATACAATTCCTTGGCCCTTTTAAAAGTCCCCAGGATATGTCTCAGTCGTACCGGAGGCATGGCGTTTTCTTTTCTCGCCCCACGCTACTGGAATTCTCTGCCCTTTGCTTTGCGAGAATTTCCTTCCTATAACATCTTTAGGAAACAGTTAAAAGCATTTCTCTTCTAGTTAACAATCTCCTCCCTGTTTCCGCGTCCTCTTAACACTAAGTAAGCGCCGAGATGCCTCCGGGTGAGTAGTGCGCTATATAAGTGTTTTTAACATAACATAACAACATTTAATGTTATTTTCTATTGGTGTCGTAGAGCCACAAAACTGTTGCACTCCATATGGATAACAAAGTAACCAGTGTTATTCTTCGATTCTCTATGGGCAACGGAGTTGAGTAGTTAAAACTTCTCAAAGAGATACTATGTGTTTTATACATTAAATAAAAGGCAATATGTTAAATTTACAATTTTATTCACAATCTACATATTCAACACAAGAATTAGGCAGCCATCGAAAAGCTAAATTTACTAAAACGTCTGGGCCACAGAAAAAAAACACTAAATAATTTTAAAGCTAAGTACAAGGAGTTGGATTTTAATTTAATTAACACTGTATTTTTTGGCAAATGTTACATAGTGGGGATGATTCTGCTGTGCTTGTGTCTTTCTGTGAAAACTCAGGTCTTTTAAAGAGTCTACGGCTGCGCAAAACTAAGTTTTGTGTTTTAAATAGTTACTTCAAAGACTAAAATGAAAGGTGCTGCAGTGTTTGTATGCAGTTAAATTCTGATGACAATGAGGAAAGGCTTGTGAAATGTGTCCTACACACTTGTCACAAATCATAAAGATCCTAAAATAGGTGCAGTACTAGAGCCTGTTGAGGACATAAAAATTCTCTGTTGCAATGACCTGGAAAGATGTCAGTCAATCAAGTTTAAATCCAGTAGTCTCCGAGCAAAGCAAGGGGACCGTGGCTGATAGGGGGCCAGGTCTCCATGTGTCTCTTAGGATGTGGGGCCTGAGTCAAAACATACTAGTCATACTAAAGGTATTTCTGAAATAAGGAGCAACCACAGATTTAGGGGCACCAATGATGGGCACTGGAGAATTCAGTGACAATTAGACTACTGGGCTGGACTGGGCGTAGGTACCAGAGGCTCAAACTGAGATGCTGCTACCACCCCTTAAAGACCTATAATGAAGATTCCAATATTTGGGAACCACAGAGACACTCAAGATTAAGAGATGGGACCCCAGGTCAGTGGTGGAAGTCTGGAATTCTCAATACACCCCATGGACAGCTACAGGAGAAGCATATGTAGCCGAGGGGCACAGGATGGTCAGAACGGAGCAGATTCCCCCTTTTTTCAAGTGCTATTTGATGCTTCTTCTGGGAAGCTAGCTGGAGTGACCTCTGGCCTTTGGGACAGCCTCACACTGCTGAGCCTTATCCATGATGGGGCCTCCTCCAACTGGGCTTTCCAGACTGTGAAGGATGTCACTCCTCTTGGCATGTACCCTACACATTTTTAGCATACAAGTATGTCTCCAGTCTTCCACAGCTCAAGCAAAGGGACTTTGAAGATGCTCCCCAGATTAAGGAAAGGATGGAGCTGCAACACTCCCAAATGTCTTAAACATATCTTTGTATTCTTTCCTACATTGGTGAACATGGCCTCCTTGCTTTCACAGTTAAAACGCTGACTGAAGTACTGGCTAACAAGTCCAGTATTTATCTTTCCATGACGGGCATGAAGTCCGATCAGATGGTCTACACTTTTCAAATCCTAAACAGCCTATTAAATTTGGGGGTGGGGCGATGTACTTGACATGATTAGTTAATGTTCAGTTCAGACCTTCTCAGGTCAGTTTGGCCTGGTTTATGATGGTGAATAATGATTCCAAATAAAAGGCCATCTCCTACAGAAATATCAGTGTTAGGTAGAAAAACGAGGCAGGCGTGTATCATGTTGACACGGAGAGTGCCGCTATGTCAAAGGACTGTCCTCTCAAGGGAGGCTACACTGCTGATCTTTCAAGGATGGAATAGGCTACATCTCAACCATTAAGGCTCAGCTAGTCTCAGGAAAGTGCAGTCTTACAAAAAACTAGACACTTAAGTCCAATCAACTCAGCACGCAGAACTCCATTCACATAGAGTGAAACCCACACACTGTTGACACAACAGTCATTCATGCATACCACAGAAATCATTAAATCAAAGTATCACAATTACATGGGGAATGCATAGACTTTTCTTTTGGGAGCTGGCAATCTCTCACTTCACCAAAGAGAGATATAAGCGAAATGGTCTGTGCCATGATTAAAGATAATGATGCCACTATGTTAAGCTTTGACATACCCTTGGTGGAGAGGAAAGCAGTCTCCCTTATAAAGAGGGGTGCACTCTGGGGAGGGGGACATCTACTAGTAAATTTAACGGGAGAACATGATCATCATGCTCACAAGGGGAAATGCTGCTTGGCTGTGCAGAACCTGCAGAAGTGCATGGCAGGACATCATTTGAGGAATTTCATTCTGATCACAGATTTAAGCAAATGCTGTGTTTTCTCTTGCATAATAATTATGGTGTTTCTTTATAATGATTATTATCTGAGAGGGTCAACCTCATTTCTGCATCCACCCACAAATAAAATATCAGATTATTACAAGGTGTCCCACAATAATCTGCACTATGTTTCTGAATTATACATCAAACAGTAGATCAGATGTAAATTTTGCTAAATTATATCTGAAGTGAGGTCCACTGGACTAGCCCACAATTCAGGTGTCTCCCTGCATCAAATAACCTGACGAGAATAAAAATATAAGGTCTATGCGGAATAATGACGATGGTATTGTGAAATAAGTCTAGCAGGTAGACAAGTAACAAGTATATTGTTTAAACTTAGTGTTTTTTTGTTTTATCATTTAGATTTTTAAACTCTATTAGTCCTAAAGAAGGTAAAATTTTTCATAGAGCTTTTCTAGATTGTGACCTCCAGTGGAGGGAGTATTATGGCATTGCACTATAGCTACAATCAGCTTATAATGTATGTTTTTTAATGTATAATAAATTGCTTGGAGAATTTTAAAAATAATTGTATTTTCTTTGTCTCATGCTAGATTATGTGGTAGTATTTATATAGAAACTTGTACAATAAGATATCCAATTTGACAAACACTTGGTACTAAGTTTTGGAGCTTCTCCTTTTGATTTTAGATAATAGGCGCTTTTATTTCTGCTGTTCTGTGTTTACCCCGTCTCTTTGCTTTGTACTGGGGTAGCTCCCTCTTCTTATTTTGTTGAATTAAAACCAGGGCATAAGTTATGGGTATTGGAGCCTGTGGCCTCTAAAGCCCTCCAGGATAAGTGGAGTGGGCCCAACCCTGCCCTTGAAAGAAAGGGGGAGGTCACCTATCTGGTGTGCCTTGGCAGTTACAAGTACCCCAAACGGGTGATACATGTCAACCGCCTGAAGCCCTATTATGGCAGAGCTGCTGTGACCATTATCATGGTTATAGATGAGGGACAGGAAGCTGGAGTGACCCTCTCCCTGATCCCAAATATGGTCTTTTGATGGAGTGGGATTGTCAGACACTCTCACTGACCAACAGCAATCTGAATTCCGGAAAATCCTTAATCAGTATGCTGAGCTCTTCGCTCTAACCCCTGGTCAGACTAGCTGGTGTACACCAAAAGAGACTAGAGCACAATAATAATGACCCCGGAGTAAGAGGTGCTGGATCGGGTAGTCACCGGAGAGGAGAAAGGTCACAACATGGAGGCCCCGAGGTCCCCAGTGGAGCAGAGACGAGGCCCGACGAGAGGAGCAGATAGAGCTGCGGCCAGTGCCTGACTCTAAGATGGCCACTGCTGGGGTTATCTGATCCATGGAGGGGGTTCTCTCACATGCCAGAGAAGCGCGAAGGTGAACAACGGGGCCTCCAATGGAGAAGTGCTACAAGACCCAGATGCCCAAGTAAGAAGCGGGGTCGGGCGACTACTAGCCCGGACTGGAAAGTACATCTATCTCACCAAAAAAGGCCTCGACAAAAGTATCCCAATTGCTCATTCCCACAGAGAAGAAACAAGTACTTGAGCAGGGGTCCGCCGGAGCCAGCATGGCACTGATCAAGAAAGACCTACTGGCTTCCCTGAAAGAACTTAAATTGGAGTGGTGCACAGAGTTAAAGGGGGACCTTCAGGCTTCTATGGAACAACTGAAGGTCTTTCCTGCACAAATATCCAACACTCACTACTGCTCCTGGGAATGGGAAAGATCTCCTGATTTTGGATTTGTCTCTTCCTCCTCTCCTCCCATGGGGCTAGCTGGAGGACGAGGCGGATGGTGCATCCCAGTTTCCTCGGGACCGATGCCTTTGACTGAACTATGATCTTGCCCCTTAGGCGAAAACCGAACGGTCTGTACTTACCGCGGATTCAGAGTACCATTGGACGTTGTAACTGTCTTGTGCAGCTATAGAGGAGTCTGGCTCTGGTTCACCCCCTCCGCTGTCACCTACCCAGCGGACATCTGACATTGTTTTTAGTGGTTCTTCACGGTTTGGTCTGTCTTTCACTTTGACTGCTTTGTTTCCCCTGAAGTACTTTCCCCCTTCTGATCTGCCTGACTGGCCTGTTTACCTTTCCCACTCTACCTTCCATTCCCTGTAAGAAGTCTGTCTTGGCTATGCAACATGCTAATAACGTTTATTTTTGTGTAATCTCATGTAACTGTAATTTTTGTAATCCTGTAACTCATGTAAAGCGCTCTGATACCTTTGAGTCTAGCCAGTGCTATATAAACTGCAAATAAATAAATACCCATGATGTGAACACTAATGACAGCATACCTGTCAAAAACAACACAGCAGTCTGATCCTGTCCAAGAGAGCTTCCAAGATGAAGTAAGCATGATGCTGGAATTGGCTGTCATTAACCCTCAGAGAGCCCCAGGGCCAGCCCAGCTTTCTTAGCCCCCAAAACTTGCTCCACGGGTGAAAAAGAAAAAAATTATGTTTTGTGCGGACTATAGGGGCCTCAAAAATGTGACAAATCAGATGCATATCCAATTCCTAGACTAGATGAGCTGACTGACTGGTATGGGGCAACCAGGTATCGGAGTACCTTTGTTCTTACATCAGAGTACTGGCTGATAGGTCTGAGCTCTGGAGCAAAAGAAAAATCGGTATTCTCCAATCCAAGTGGGCACTTCCAATGTACTGTTATGCCCTTTGGATTAAAGAATGCCCCTGCCACCTCCAGAGGTTGATGAACAAAGTCCTTGCTGGATTGGATTCCGATAGTGCAGCTTATCTAGAGGATATTGCCGTCTAGAGCTCCACTCGGTAGGATCACCTGATCCACCTGGGGAAGGTCCTTGAGGCTCTGAGAGGTGCAGGTCTCACTATCAAGGCAATCAAGTGCCAGATAGGGTAGGGAAGGGTTGTACACTTGGGCCACCTGGTAGGTGGAGGCCAAGTTCAGCCACTCCAATCCACAATCCATACTAATCTTGACTGGGAAGCTCCAATAACCTAGACCCAAGTCAGGCAATTTTTGGCTAGACTGGGTATTACATGAGGTTTGTGAAGGATTGTGGGTCCATAGTGATCCCCCTCACAGGACACACCTCCAAGAAGATGCCCAAGAAAGTGTACTAGACAGTGAGCTGTCAAAAGGCTTTCGACACTTTGAAGGATGCAATGTGTTCTACCCAAGTCTAGGAAGCTCCAGATTACTCCAAACAGTTCAGTGTACAAATAGATGCCCTTGAGCATGGGGTAGGTGCAGTCCTAGCCCAAACAAATCATGCGGGACCTGTTGCTTTCATAAGCGGAAGACTACACCCCATAAGAAGTGTTGGAGTGCCATAGAGAGGAAAGCCTTTGCTGTAGTCGGGCCCTGAAAACATTGAGGCCATACCCGTTTGGAACTCACTTACTAGTTCAGACAGATCACAGGCCTCTTAGATGGTTACAACAGATAAAAGACGACAATCGCAAACTGCTAAGGTGGTGCATGTCCCTAAAGGGAATGGCTTTACAGTGGCACACAGACCTGGAACTGCCAATGCAGAGGACCCTTCCAGGTTCTTCCACTTAGAAGATGAAGACTCTCCAGGGGATGGTTAGTTTTATCATCCTTCATTGGGGGGGACGTGAGGGGTCGTGTGAGTGGCTATTTTGACATGGTTAGCCCCCACTTTTTGCTTGGTATTTGATGTGGTTTTGAATGAAGTGCACAAAGTGCCTGCCAACCAGGAGCCCTGTGCCAGTGCTTCTTCCCTAAAAACTATTGCACAATTGTCCCTTCAGCACCATATAGGTACCTAGTAAATGGTACTTAGGTACATAGGGCATTGGAACTGAAGAGGATCCACTAGTGACTCCTCACCTAGGCCATGCAGACTGCCTTGTGGCCCCTCTTGTGCTTGCTGTAACCTCCAAAGCTTGGCCCCTGCAACCGATTTACCTACCTGCAAGCAGTGCGGCTCCGGGCAACCACAGTCTCCTTTGAAACCTATTGGACCCGGCTTTGAATATGACCCCTACACCGGGCCGCCGCTGGAGATGCAGACTCCATGCTTACCTGAACCTTGCTCACTGCTGATCCTACCTCCTGAAGACTGCAAGTTTATGTTGGGTGCTTACCCGTAGAATTACATTTTTGTTTTCCTCCATTGGATAATACTGAACTGTTGAAAAATTGCACTATTAACTTTTAAAAGACAAAGGTATTTTTCCTGAAAAACGTAATTTCCATTTTGTGATGATCTTGGTCTTAAAATAAAACTTGAACTAAGCTTATTTTCTAGAATTAGTATGGATCTCATCTTTGCGTTGTGTGTCCCTTATTGGTCTCTGTGTGTGCAACACATGTCTCACACTCCTCTAGGTTAGGCTAGGCCTAAGGCTGCTCGCTGACACTACCACTAATAAAGCACTTTGGGCGTCCGTGGAGTCCCTGGTGTCTGTTCACGGTACAACCACCTAGTGGTCTACTATATACAGAGCCAGCTTCCTTCAGCGATGAACTTACTGACAAGCATCCGGATGATGACGTGCAGTGCACTGCTGCATACACTGGGAGCTAAATGCTGAAGAATACCTTAATGTAATGCACAGGCTTTCCTGTTTTTAGTTTGAATTGTAAATTGTAATGAGGTACTTTTCAGTATTTTTCAATAACTGTAAATATTAGTGGCATATCAGTATTTACTCTTTTTTGCTTCATAAAATAACCATTTATTGTCAGTCCTCCCTCCTTTCTTTCCTGATCTTAATTGCCTTCTATGTACCTTTTTACTGGTAAATGTTCATCATTTCCAACACTCACACTCCTCTTTCCAGCAGTGTAGTCCCACCCCACATCCACGATGAGAAGGGGTGGGCTATATGTTTGTACCTCATTAAGACTTGATATCAGCAGATAAAAGGGAAAGGGTGAGAATGTAATAGTATATCCTGCTGTTCACACGAAAGACAAAATAGACTGAACTGAAGTTTACCTACATAGAGAATGATGAATATATTGTGAAAGGCTTGGTGCTTTGCTTTTGCTTGCCAGTATTACACATTTTTGTGTTTTGAGATACCAAAAAAGGATTGAGCTAATCAATGTGGTATTAGTGTAAAATCTGGGTATATTCTTAGTGACTGGTGATAGGGAAGACATTTGCAAATGAAACAAAAATGCATAGTGCTAGCTATAGGGTGAAGCCAGGACCCTCTGCTGTTATATGAAGACTAGCAGAGGTAGTAAGGAGCTCTCATGATCGGCAGGATCCCTTGGGTCATATATTGTGCAATTCACACCATGAATGAAGTTTATTTTGAACGTGTTTGGCAATGTCTGTGGGATTGTGTGTTTAGTTGAAAGTCAGCTTGAGGACCACTTGCACTGATTTGTATCCTATGTTTATTTGAAGGCAGGGATGAGACTGTATCCTTGCAGGGCATAAGTGAGAGTTGCCAAGGTACATTAACTTTGTTTCTTTGAAGAGTTCAACAGTCTACTGCATTTCCTGCATTCCATAATTTCCTTAAATACGGTCACTGTGGTCTGTACATGTGATTTTGCCAAGTGTGGAACTTCTTATTGCACCATCAGTTCCAAACTTCATTTTGACAGGAAGGCAGCAGGAATGAAAGTTGAACTTGTGATTGTTGAGCTGCATCATGAATCTTTTCTACGTTTCATAACGAGCACAAGCATTTGTTTTTGCTCAATCTGTGCTCAGGGCAGCACATACCAGGAAACAAGGCGCAGTGGTTGCTTCTTCCTGTTTCAGATATGTGCTGTCTGCAGCTCATGCCCTAACTCCTAGAGTTCACGTCTGAGCTGTAGGGAGAGCCCTTTCAGGTAAATCGATGATTGGACCCCTCTGCACCTGTGCACGGCTGCTTAAGATGCTCATCTCATGCTCTTTGACTTCCTGTGTCAGAGGGTGTGGATCCTGTAGGCCAGCATTTCAGATCATCTCAACGCAAAACGAATTCGCGGTCGTTGGGTTCAGAGATTAAAGGGCGGACATTAATTCTCAAGGAATCCACGTACACAGTGATCTTTGGAGCCACAACCTTGATACCTGAGCACTCAGAAATGAGAGCAGCATCCACTCATATTAGAGTAGAGTAGGATGCCTCCTGCCCCCCTAATCGAAGACCTTGCTGAGAGTTCAGCTGCACGTGTGCTGGCCGCTACACAGTTAAGTGCTCTGAACTGAACCCACAGGCTCCAATACCTGGTAAGTATGTCTATGAAGTAGAGGGGTCCAGGGGCCTTTCTGAGAGCTAAAATGACATATTAAGTGGCTACATATGGCCTGCGTGATTTGCAGCTCCAGCTCCCTTTGGAGAAAACGGCTTATAAGTAAAGGCTGCACTCATACTACATGGACAGAACGGAGCATGAAACAATAAAAGTGCACCAAATCCCTGGTTTCCTGGTTGCTATTAAGCAGCCTTCAATCTCTTCAGTGTATTTTTATCAGTTATTGTAGGTCCTAATTGAAAAAGAATGGATGATGTTAATGTTTTTAAACATATATTTCCGGTTCCAATACAGAGCAATTTTTTTAAATGTTTGAGGCACTTGGTGTTTAGGCCTTTATAACTTTGTCTAACCATAAACGGTATCCAGGACAAATTTGTGTTCTTTTTTCCTCCACGACTTGGGAATACTAAAGGTACCCAGGGTTTGTGTAGTCCCCTGAAGGGAATCGTGAAATAGCTAAAATATATCAAAATGTTTTGGGAACAAATGCTGTGCAAAAAAGCGCATTATTATTTTCCTAAAAATTACAACAATAAAAAAACTTGCTTTGCTAGGCTCACCATTTTCCCATCTTTCAGGAACAAGCCAAGTAGTTAAATAAAACAATATTAAGTAGTAGTTGAGTTTGTCTGTTTTTGTGATTTCTAACTTCTTGCAGTAGAAATAGGAATGAACCCAGAAAACTATATATTTCTGAAAAATTTACATAACTTGGAATTCATCAAGGGGGTATTTGCTAGAGTGTAGACGGTTTTACCCCAAGAAAATATTGTTGAACTCAGAAATAATATAAAACAAATTGGAAAAAGGATCTAAAACAACATTTATACCTGCAATATATTGCCCAGGTGGTTGATTTACAGAAGTAATACACAGCTACGTTGGTCAGACTCTTCTGGTCTTAGGAACGTTTATAGTGTTTGCTGCTCAACAACAGGCGATACCCAAAGAGTGTACCAACCAGGCACCAATTCATGAGGTAAAATCTAATTTATAAAAAAAATTGGGTATGATGGAAATCTGTGCATTTTTTTAAAAAAATGTGGTCAAAATAATGAGTCTAGCAATAGGTATTTGTAGAACTCTGAATTTGGGATGGCACGTACTCTCATGTGATTCAGATGGCAGTTTTCAAAATGTATTCGTTCTTGCACACTGGCTTACATTTAGAAGGCAAAAATAGAGTAATTCAAACAATATTAAGAAATGTTGCACTATTCTGTATTTCCAGCCTTCGATCGATACAAATGGTAACCCACTTCTGTGGCTTAGCCTTTTGCCCACAACAAGACAGGCCCCAAACAGAACATGGATAAATAAAGATTTTCTCCAGAAAAGGTGACCCATTTTGGCAATGTGAGTGGCAGTTGTGTTTCGGCCCGGGCTCAGCTGTCAACCAGGAAAATCTATTATATTCTGACATTGCTGAAAACTAGGCACAAAGGGGAGTCCAGGGGTGTTCACGAAAAAGGCCTTAAAACCGCCTACTTTCTTAGTGGAATGAGCTTTAGATGGAACAGGTAAAAGTCTTTTAGCTTTAGCAAAGGAAGAAGGGATGCATTTGACTATCCATATTGAAATCTCAGATTTAGAAATTGCCTTTGCTATGTGAGGAGGTGTGAAAGCAAAAAATTATTACTTAGTCTTTCTGAAAGTTTTGGTCCTGTCAATATAATACATTAGAGGCCTTTTAACATCTAAAGTATGTAAAGCTCTCTATGCAACCAAGTCTGGTTGCGGAAAGAAAACAGGTATGTCTATTGATTGAATAATAACAAAGTTGGACACTATGTTTGGAAGGAATATAAGGTTTGTTCTAAGTACTACCTTGTCCCTGTGAAGTTGGAAGACAGGTTCCTTAAGGGTTAGTGCCTGCATTTCACTGACTCTCCTAAGTGAAGTAATGGCAATTAGAAAGGACAGTTTCCAGGATAAATATTTGTGATAAAGTGCCCTCTTTCGTGCACGGTATGCCCCCACGTTTTGCTGAATTGCTGATGTTCTTTGACTGAGTGTGCCCTGGGCTCCTGCTAATCAGGTACCCAGGGCCTATGTTCCTTCCCTTAAACTGAATTGAAGTCTAAAACCCAATTGGCATCTCTGGCCACATATCAGCCCCTAGTAAATGGTACCACAGGTACCTAGGGGACTGTGACAAGATAAGTCATCTAAGGGCTGCAGCACTTATTGTGCCACCCTGAGAGGTCCTGTACTCTGACACTCACACACTGCCTTTGCAGGCTGCGCGCCTTGGTGCAGAACAAAATGAAGAGTTGACATGGCACACATCCCTGTGTGCCATGCCCACAAACTACTGCCCTGACATACATCAGTCACCCCTCAAGCTGGGTGCCCTATGCCAGTGGTGAGGGTACAGGTGTATGAGCTCTGTACCCCTACAGTGCCCAAGTTCATTCCTGGGCACTGTAAGTGCAGCGCTGCCATTAAGAATATATGGTGCTGGGAGTCTGTCATTTCGTACTCCACAACACCATAATGGCTACACTTTAGAACGGGAAGTTTGGTATCAAACTTCTTAGCACATTAACCCCACACTGATGCCAGTGTGGGATTTAATGTAAAATTCACAACAGAGGGCATCTTAGAGATGCTGCCTGAAACTCGACCAACTTCTAGTGACCTGACTGAGTGGCTGCTTAGGCTGCCACCAACAGACATGTTTCTGAACCCATGGGTTGAGACCTGCTGCTTTCGGGGGCCTGAAACAATGCACATTCTGGGACGAGGAGCCACACCTCCTCCCCCAGGATGGGCAGGGTTCACGAAGGAGAAGCTTCAAAGGCATGCCGCCTTTGTGAGCCTCTCCAGACCAATTGCTGCTTTCAACAACTGGTACCCACTGGTTCTACCCCCCACTTTGAAGGGAGAACCAGCAGGAAAAACAAGTGAGAGTAAGAGGTGTGCCAACCTCTGCCAACTCCACCCCACAGGTGGAGAAAGCGAGGTGAAGCACAACCTCGAGTTCCCGCCATCTTGAGGATGGGGGGACCCGCCAACCAGGGACAGGCTCCTGCCCCCTTCCCACTGGAGAGTGGCAGAATAGGGGGTGTACCCAACCCAAGGAAGTGACCCATTGGTCCCTGCCCTTTACCTACCTTTAACACCCCTAAATCTAGTATTAAGAGGGCACCCAAAACATTGCTTCCGCAGATCCAAACAAGAAACAAGAAAGAAGATAAGAAGAAGGACTGAAGAGCCGTGCAGAGCTAACAAGAGGAGGAGGCCCACTGACTTGGCCCCAGCCCTACCGGTCGGTCTCCCACTCGAACCTGCTCCTGCGAAATCCCAGTGCGTCCTGCAGCCAGCAACCTCAAGAAACCAGGAGGACATGCCTGCCTTCACTTCTAAAGACTGCATCTCTTGTGAACACCGGATTTGTTCTTTAGCATTAGCCAGAGACTGTGAATCCAGCCCACTCTGCACCCGCCGAACCTGGCCCGAGCTCGAGTGGAAAAACACCACGAGGAGGTCACCCCGGCGACCCTGACCCGAGATCCGGTGACCCCTAACCTGCCTCAAGCCTCCAGCCCAAATCCAGAGGGCCCCCCCTAACTGCAACAAGGATCTGGTAAAAAGATCCAACCCCAAAAAAGCACCCCTGCACCCGACGCCCCACGGCCTTGTCCAAACCGACAGTGTCTAACCAACCCTTAACTTCCCAACTTACCTCTCCAAGTGGTGGTCGCACCCAGAAGTCCTTCGTCTCCCTGCCTGCGGTGCTTTTGCAAACTGGAGGTTCTCCATAGAAAACAACAGGGTGCCCAACGTCGAAACAGCACTCTGTACCCGGCCACCCCAGTGCTACTTTGTTTCCCCATTTGCCGTGACCTTAACGCTAGGAGCTTTGCTCCCACAACCCAGTGGCCTGCTTGCCAACAGCCACCAACCGGGGGACCCATATCCCCCATCGGATAACATTGGGCCTCAACACTCTGCACTCGGCCGCACTGGTTCCGCTGAGGGTGCAACAACAGTGCATGACTGACCCTGGGGGACCCCTGAGTCTAACCCCAGAAACTTAACTCCCACAGTCGATCACTTACCTGTGAACCGTTAACCTGTTTTCCCTCCAAAAAGTTTCAGTGTGGAGTTTTGAGTTATAACAATATTCTTTAAAAATCACACAAATGGTGCAGGTGGCAAGATGGCGACGGATAAGGACGTGTTTCTGAGTCCCTCCGGTGCCAAGATTCATCAGCATTGTCCAGCACCTCCTAGGAGCCGCTTCCACCCATGCTTCTTCCCTGTCTGGGTACCCGTTGCTGCGGAGAGGCGGTTGGCGGTCCCTTTTCGCTGCCGACTCGGTGTTCGCCGCGGCTGGTGGACGGAGCGGAGACGCAGCGGTGTCAGAGCACTGGCGTGGGCCTTAACGGCAGAAGAGCACGGGAAGGAGAGAGTGGGAAGGTGCGGGAGTGACCTGGGCGGAAGCCTTCTGGACCGGTTCCTGTAGGTCCCTTACTCGTTGAGAGGCTATGCCTGGGGTGCGGCGGCGGAGGTCACCGGTTCCTGTGACGGTGTGGAGGGAAACGGGGCAGGACCGCGGCGGTGGGGCGGCATCGCCCACTCGAGGCTTCTGGGCCTGTGGAGGCGGCTTGACGTAGCGTTGCTTGCGGCCCCTTGTGACACCGCTGCTGGTCTCGGCCGTGGGACGGGCTGGAGGAGTGCGTTGGCGGCAGGAGTTTGCAGGCAGGATGGACAGAGAGCGGCGGCGGAGGGGGGATCCCTGCATGAGGGCCCGATGTTTGGTGCTGCCCCCGAAGTGCGGCAGAGGCATTGCAGGCCCAAAGGCAGTGGAAGGCCCACGCCAGACTGGTTTGAGGCTTAGAGTGGCCTGGTCTGCGGCCTAGAGGCAGCGTTCTGGCCTGGCCGCCCCGAAGAGCAAGCTGCAGTGATGAGAGCAAGCGGAGGTGGTGGCACCTCGTGGTCAGGGGGTAGTTCCGGCCCGGACTGCCCGGAGAGCCACTACAGAGGTGAGAGCCGGCGGAGGGGGAGGTGCCGGTGGCCAGCGGGGGCAGGACAAAATGAGCTTCGCGGGCGCTGGAGCGGAGAGACCTGCCTGAGTGAGTCCGACGTTCCCCGGTGACGGTGGCCGACGTGCAGAGGCCGGAGTGAGGCGGTCCACGTTGAGAAGGTCCACTGAGCCCCTTCAGCGGCCTCCCTGGTGAGTCAAGCAAGACGTGTGGCCCCTGCATTGCTCCCCACCAGTGTTCCCTGGAGCAAGATCATGGGAGGTGAGGCTGAGCAGGCTGAAGGTGTATCTGAACTGTGGGGTGGACAGCGGAGAGGCCCTGAGCGGTTGTGGTGGCACCCCTTGGCTCCTGAGTGCCCTGAGTGCAGGGTTTGACGACAAGCGGCATGGCGACGGCTAGGCTGAGGAAGGATAAACCTGGCAAGGAGGGGTAACCGAAGGGAGCACCGCCGTCTTGGTCCCTGGTGGCCGACAAGACGCCGCACCGAGATGCGAACGAGGAACCCGCAACCAAGGCCTTCATGATCGAACTCTTCGCGGCCATCAAAGAAGATATCTCGGAGCTGCGATCCCAGTTAGCGTCGGATTTGCAGGAAGTGCGGAGAGACATGGATGGCATAGGGGAACGTGTAGCAACACTGGAGGAGCACGACTTAGGGTTGGCGGAGGAAGTACATCAGCTCCAGCAGGACGTTATTCGGCTAACAGAACAGAACCTAGACGTCCAAGCCCACGCCGAGGACCTGGAGAACAGGTCCCGCCGCAACAACATCAGAATACGCGCGGTGCCTTGGAAGGGTGAGGGATCAGGCTTGAGAGAGTATGTAGAAGCCCTTTTTAAACACGTCCTGAATGAGGAGGATCTACAGGAGATACCTATGGACAGAGTGCACCGAGTTGGATTGCCACGAGGCCCAAAAGCGCCACCCCAGGATATACTGGTCTACGTCCATGATTTCCAATTGAAAGAACGGATTCTCAGGAAGGCGCGCAACCTCAATCCCCTACAGATCCGGCACCATCGTCCCCAGCTGTTCCAGGACTTAGCGGCATCTACACCACTGAAGCGGCGGGAATTCAGACCTGTTACTGCTCACCTGCTGGAGCGGGGCATGGCCTACTCCTGGGGGCACCCCTTTCGCCTCATCTTTCGATGGCAGAATAAGCTGGTCCCTCACACGGCCATGGAAATCCTGGGCCTAGAAAGTTCGGACGCCGGGTCCGGAGGGGGAAGACACATCTACGAGGCGACGACAATGCTCCCCGGCCTGGCAGAGGGTGGGCAGGCCCGTAACGGCGGGGAGGCCCGATCCGTCTGCAAGCCTCCAAGAGAGAGGGGCTGCGGTGGCCTCTGTGGCACTGGTGACTGAGGGTGAGACGGTTAGTGGATCAACAGCTTTGTGAGGCACTAGGAGGAGGGATCGCTGGCGTCTGAGGGGGTCACCTCCAACAGGTACCACGTGTACTCTATGTTCTTCCTTGAGAGACAGTCCCATTATGGGAACTGGTGGGAAATTGACTGGTGTCATAACCCCCTGCCTTGGTGGCCTGCCTTGCGAACTGTTCTTGGGGGCCTCCTTTTTGTCTTCTTTTGTTCCATCTTGTTGAGTCTGGGTCTTCTGGGAGTTGGGAGGGGTTGGGAAGGGGGGTAAGGTGGGGGGAGGAGGGTAAGGTGGGGGGGGGAGGGTGGGGGGCAGTGGTGGTAGCGAGGGTTTGTCCGTTTGCACCTTTCTACATCTGGAGTGTGATGCATGCATAGGGAGAGGCGGGGTGTGTGGGGTGTTGTGGGTAGAGGATGGACGGTGCGGGAGGGTGGGGTTTCTAAGATTGAGCGGTCCTGGGGCGCTTACTCTAGCTGGGGGAGTGGGGGCTGGTTGGGTCGCAACTGGGGTGACAGGTGCGGTGGGGATCGAGGGGTCCCTCCTGAAGCACAGTGTCAATTGTCCCGTCTATGATGCCGCTCACTTTGGGGACGTGGAATGTGAAAGGCCTGAATTCTCCCCAGAAACGCCAGAAGATTTGGAAATTTATCCTTGATCACCAGTTAGACATAGTTGGCCTCTAGGAAACCCATTTGTCTAGATCGGAGGAATCACGCCTTAAGCATTAACTATTTCCTCTTATTTATAGGTCCTCAGCCCCCACAAAGCACAGGGGAGTGGCGCTTATGTTCCGCTCGGTCTTGTACTTCCATCCTGTGGGCGTTCAAAGCGATAAAGAGGGCCGTTGGATCATGGTCAAAGGCATGCTGCGTGGTAGGCTCTGCTCTTTTCTGGTCTTGTATGCTCCCAACGCGGGTCAGAATGGGTTCCTGCAGGTTCTCCTGAGGAAGGTTTTAGACTTTGCTGAGGGACCACTGATTGTTATGGGGGACTTTAACCTGGTGTGGCAGAGAGATCTGGATAGCACGCACCAACAGAGATGTGACACCGGCCTATTTTTCGCCGATACGCAGCGGATGATCGCGGATATGGGCCTTATTGATGGGTGGCGCTCACTCTATCCACATTCTAGGGACTATACCTTTTTCTCCCATGTTCACCATTCTTACTCCCGCCTGGACCACTGCTTCCTGAGTCAATCCCTTCGTGGGGACCTGCGCGAGGCCAAGATCTTCCCACTCTCGGTCTCTGATCATAGTTTACTCACTGTTTGCCTCCACTGGGGCGTGGTGAACAAGTCCCACCGCAAATGGTATTTCCCGGCCTCGTTGACCGGAGACAAGACCTCCTGTAACACCCCCAGGAAAGCCATCAATGAGTTTTTTGAGCTTAATGACACGGGCGACACGTCGGTCTTTAACACGTGGGATGCCTTCAAGGCGTCTGTCCGCGGGAGTTGTCTAGCACTGAACGCTGCCCTTAACAGGCTACGAGGGAGTGAAGGTAAAAATTAGAGGAGGAGCTCTCCATTTTAGAACAGGCACACAAGAAGACCCCCTCCAGACAGACCCTGCGGCAAATGACGGCAGTCAGGGGTAAAGTCAGGGCCCACTATAACAACAGGGCGGAATACACGTTACTCAAAGTAAGACGTCTTTCTTACTCCCAAGGCAATAAAGTGGGGAAGCATCTTGCCCGGCAACTCCGAGATAAGAGGGAGCGGGAGTACATTGGAGGTATCCGGGATGCCGTGGGGGTACTGACACACCAGGACCAGGCCAAGGCACTCCTCTTTGGTGACTTTTACAAGTCGCTTTACACGGGGACTCCCTAGACGCCAATGTGCAAATGGAATATCTGCGGGCGTTACCCCTGCCCCGAGTGTCGGCGGAATGGAACGAGATGCTCTCTGCTCCCTTCACCAGGGAGGAGGTGCTGGCCGACATCAAGGCCCTGAAGCCCCAAAAGGCCCCGGGGTCGGACGGGTTTATGGCCATCTTTTTTAAAACCTTTGCTTCTGAACTCTGTTCCTACTTAGTGCGCTTATTCAATAGCATGGCAGAGGAGGGGGTGACGTCGGGTACCATGGCTGAGGCATTGATATCGGTCATTCCCAAGCCTGGAAAGGACCCCTCTAAATGTGCCTCATACAGACCGATTGCCCTACTTAACCTGGACGCTAAGCTGTACTCCTCCATCATTGCAGGTAGGCTCAATGACTTAATGCCAGCGCTCATCCACCTGGACCAATCCGCGTTCATTATAGGACACCAAACTCATGACAACACCAGACGGGTGATACACCTGATTGAGAAGGACAACAAGTTCAAAATACCAGCAGTCCTGGTGGGCCTTGACGCCAAGAAGGCGTTTGATAGGGTGGGCTTGGGGTTCTTGTTCCAAACTTTGACGGCATTTGACTTCTCCTCTAAATTCTTGACGATGATTAGGGCAAACTATGGCTCCCCTCGGTCTAGAGTAGCAGTGAATGGGCCACTGTCCCCCTTCTTCGAGCACTCGCGGGGTACTAGGCAGGGGTGTCCTCTATCCCCCATGCTTTTCGCCTTGAGCATAGAACCATTAGCTCTAGCGGTAAGGGAGAACCCCAACATTCGGGGGCTTCCCTTTACTGGGGAGACACACAAGATCACCCTCTTCGCTGACGACGTCCTGCTCTCCCTTTCGGACCACGCCCACTCTCTTACTCACGTGCAGGTGGCACTAGAGCGCTTTGAAGGGGTAGCGGGATTCAAGGTCAACTACGATAAATCCTATGTCCTTAGCCTTACTCTCCCTCCGTCGGAAGTTCTTCGCCTTAAGCCACTCACGCCACTACCGTGGGCCAGTTCCTCTATCCAATACCTGGGGATTCACTTGACCCCCACGATCGGGAAGTTGTATTCAGCCAACTTCCCCCCTCTGATTGCTCAGATCCAGGCGGACTTGGTCCGGTGGAAGCAGACGTTCATATCCTGGTTGGGGAGGATACATGCGATTAAAATGTCCCTTCTTCCCAAGCTGCTGTATCTCTTCCAGGCCCTTCCAATTGCCCTTGAGAGGGGACTTTTTCAGGCGCATTAAAATGCTGATGCTGCGTTTTATTTGGCAAGGGGGCCGAGCTCGCTTCTCCTTTGCCACCCTGAGTCGCCCGAGACGGGAGGGGGGGGGGGGTGGCGGGGTTGCCCGACATTCAATTATATTATAAGGCAGCACAACTTCGCGTGTTGTCGGAGTGGACACAGCCCGAGTCAGAAAAACATTGGTTACACATGGACAGGAGCGTTGCTGGGAGGACTATTTGGGACTTGGTGTGGAAACCCAAATGCGATAGGCCTAAGAATGCTTATATTAGTACTCCCACTAGCACTACCCTGAAGGTTTGGGACTCAGTCTCTAGATATGAGAGGTGGACGACATTTCCCTCTCCCTTTACGCCCATACATTTTAATCCTGCCTTCCCGCCGGCGATGACTGAAGGTCCCTTTGAGGCTTGGAGGGAGGGGGGCTGCCTGGCACTCATGCACCTATTCCAAAGCTCTGCCCCACTCACCTTTGATAATTGTGTAAGGGATTATGGGGTTCAGGAGTCCGAGCGATACCACCATGCCCAGCTACCCCATGGGCGTTGACCCCTCAGATGAGGGATGCAGCTACTAGGCCACCTACGTCATTTGAGGCCTTTCTGTCTAGGACCTCTACCATGCGAGGGGTCATCTCTTTCATCTATGGGCTCCTTCTGTCCACTGCCATCTCCCCTAGACCCCGTTACATGTCCATGTGGGAGGCATTGCTTGCCGGGATATCTCTGACGTGGAGTGGTTGCATTTGTGGTCAGATATCGTTAAGCACAACCACTCGGTGGAGCTTCGGGAGGCGCATCTAAAAACTATGATGGACTGGTACCTATACCCGGCTAAGTTAAGGCAGATTTTCCCTGGCTCTTCGGATAGGTGTTGAAGGGGTTGCGGGCTGCTGGGGGACTGTCAGCACATTTGATGGGATTGCCCCGTTATCCGTCCATACTGGGAGATCTTGTCCCACATTAAGGAGGTGTTGGGTTATCCTATTTTTGACTCGGTGGCCCATATCTTGTTGGGTCTTTGGGATCCAGAACTTGAACACCAAACACCAAACCAAGGCAGACAAGAAAATAATGTGGCTTTGTGTCGGGGCGGCTAAGCATACCTTGGCTGCGGCATGGAAGAAAAGAGAGGTCCCCGCTATTTCACTTTGGCATGCGCGCATGTGAAGGCTGTTGTGTTTGGAGAGGATGGCCGATATCTTTCTGGATGATTTTAAGAACTTCGAATTCCGCTGGGGTCCCCTGGTTGCATTCCTCTCCAGAGGTCTTCCGTCTGCAGTTTGTCCCCCAGTGTTCGAGCTCTCCATCTGTTTCAACTGTGAATGTTAGTCACTCCATTTCTAGGTCTCATCTATCGGGCATTGCTACCACCACTGGGGAGGGGGGTGAGGTTAGGCGGGGGGTGTTTCTTTCTGGTTATTGTTATTGGGACACTTTGGCACACTGGAAGCTGCTGTGACACTGCCTGCCGTAGCTTTCGTTTAGGACATTGTCCCACAGACTTAATGACTGGCAGCGATGCCCGTTTCTGCTTGGGGGCAACTGCACTATCGCTCACCCTGTTGGCGGTGGCATGAGCCGAGCTTCCCTTGTTCCCCTATGGCTTGAGGCCTGCCAGGGGCCTGGCCCGTGGTACTGTCCTTAGGTCATGGATTATATATTTCACTTCACTCACGATTTTGCGCCCTGCGTGGGAAGTTGTGCGGGATGTCGCATGTTTTTTTGTTATAAATGCCAATAAAAATACCTTTGAAATATTTTTTTTAAAAATCCCACAAATAACCAAAACCTGTTTACTTACCTGTTTGCAGGAAATGTCCCAGTGCTGAATCTAGGTATACAGCACTGAGTTAAAAAAGGAACGTGACAAGTAACTTACCTGCAATTTACTGAAAAAGCCTCTTTATTTTAATGTACTGCTCCAAAAAGTTTCCAAGTGTGGAGTTTTGAAATGTAAAAATATTCTTATAAAATAAAATATTCTTATAAAACCATGTGAATAACCAAAACGTAATTACTTACCTGTTTCCAAGAAATGTCCCAGTGCTGAATCTAGGTATCAGGCACTGAGATAGAAAAGTAACGTAAAAAGTAACTTACCTGTAATTTACAGAAAAAACCTATTCATTTCAATGTACTGTATTTGCTAAGTGCTCCAGCTTACTGCATCCCCTGTAAACCAAACAAAGTACAATTTCTATTACATTTTCAAACTGTTCTATATCCAGTAACTTATTACTGAAAAGTATTTAATGCTTACCTGTGCAAGCTTGCTTGGTTCAAAAAGGACACCCACCTCCATATACCTTCTCTTCTGTAGTAAAGGAATTATTTCCTGAAGAGTGATCATATGGAACTGTTCTGATATGAAGTAATGATTCAGTGGTCTGAGGTCAAGAATGGGTTGTAGCGACCCACCATTTTTGGGGAATAACAAACTATATATAGAGCGTATACTCCTGTCTCCGAATACTGTTTTTGAAATGATTATATTGTTTCTTATTGTAATACAGTAGCGATGAGGTATATTTGGAGAAGTTGTAATGAGCTCCAGACAGAAATCATGTTGAAAAATACGTAACACCCACTGACCTGTTGAGATTGATTTCAATATTGAGAGAACATTTTAAAGACAGCCCTCTACATGTGTTAAAAGGTCTGGGAGAATGGTAAGGAAGTCATTGTTTGTTATTGTTTTTTGAGGTAAGGGTATTATTTCCACGACCTCTTCCTTTAAAATGGTTTCCTCTGTAAGAACCTCTGTAGAATTTTTTAGGAGTAGAGGATTGTCCCTTGTTTTTATATGCTGACTCTGTGGTGTCTGGGTAGGCAGACCTTGCAAATTGCTAATAGTTGGGCCTATAAAATGAACCACGGTAGGTGCTTGTTTGAAGGGACCCCATTGATTTGGCGACCTCAGTGTAATTTTCTCAAGGGCTGTGTTCACTTGAGGGCTGCAAAGATGTTCTTGTCAATTGGGAGTTTTAAAATTGCCACTGAGAAACGTAGCAATGCATACCTATGTAATAGGATGCAATATTTATACCTCTAGCAGAAGCATCCTGTTAGGATCTATGCTTAATGGAACACTGAGCGGGTTGCTAGGAGCTCAGAATGTTATGTTGTGAAGTGCAGCTCAGTAAGAAGAGGTTGGTGAAGGAGCTGGAGGTCTTATCATGTATGCTTATTTAAGTAATGTTTACTTCCTTCTACAAGCTGCTTTGGACTCATCTTTACACTGGCGACGAGGGACACTACTCTGGCAGGGGACAGATTGCCTTTGACCTCCACCCCTGGACGATACTACCTGGAGCTGGTAGTATACATTTACTCCTTCAATTATAATTCTACAGGATTTGGATATTCCTTTATTGTCCTGCTTCCTTGAGGATTCTAAAAGATTTAAAGTTACCTTTCTTATTATTCTTACAAGAACCTACAAGAACCTACAAGGAATACTTGATTGTGCCATTTCAAACAGTTTTTCTATGTCTGCTTAACAGTCATTAGCAATTTTACCCGTCATTGCCGATTTTGTGGAGTTGTAGACTGCGAGTTGCAGACTGTTTGTGGATTTGCGCAATTGGCAATTTCATCAAGTTTTCATTGTATTGCGATTCGCATCTTTTGAAGTGCTTGAAACTGCCTACCTGAGCGTGTTCTCTCTAACTCCGTCATCAAGAGCTGCTCGCACTGCTGTTGCCAAGCTCCGGTGTCAGAAGCTGCTCCCGTCACTGCTGCTGGTTCGGCAATCACCCGTGCGACCTGTACCATCGTCATCACGTAGCGTGGTGTCACGTAGTGTCAAAAAAACGTGGCGGCCATCTTGAATCGGTCTAATAAATTATTTCCTTGCACAACGACGGAGAACAACGGAAAGCGTTCACAACGGAAAGATCACAACAAGAACCAACAACGAACGTGGAACAATAAACGTTTGTCAACAATGCTGTGATCATTATATTAACACCTTAGCAGCTATGGAACGCCCAGCTCCAGTGCTGAACGTTCCATTGCGCAGGTGAGGTTCGAACGTCCAACGGCCGACGGCAGCACTCCAGAGGTAGTGGTGCCGTCGGCCGTTGGACTAGGCGCAGCACTTATGAGGTTAAGCGTAAGAGTGGAAAAGTAGTGGGAACTCTTTTCTACATTGTTCATTTGGAAAAAGTTGTGGGCACATTGTTCTTGATATATTCTGTGGAAAAGTAGTGGGAACTCTTTTCTACATTGTTCATTTAGGAAAAGTTTTGGGCACATTATTCTTGATGTATTTTGTCTTCAGCCATTAGAGTTAGCATTGTGTGGAACTTATAACATTTCTTCTACAGTTATGGCTGATCAATCATTGGCTGCTCCTCCTTCCTTTCCGCCTACCACTGGTGAGCCTACTGTGCCGTGGAAAGAATGGAAAAAGCTGTTTTTGACATACATTCTTGCCACTGGTGCAGACAAATTTGGACCAATTCGCAGACAGGCAATTTTACTCCATAATTTAGGAGTAGAAGGCAGGAGACTTTACGAAGATTTACCAGAGATATCCTTGGGTATAGGTAATGGTCAACCCACTAATGTCTACGAAATGAGCATGCAGATGTTGGAGAAAAGGTTTATAGCTAAAATCAACACTGTTCTAGAAAGACACATTCTTTTGTCGTGTACAAAGGAGCGATGAAGACATTTCTAGTTATGTTGCAGCTTTGAGGGGACTATCTTTAAATTGTAAATTTAAAGATTTAGGTGATTCTCTGATTAGGGACCAAAACGTTAGATGCACCAATAACAAGAAAGTAAGAGAAAAATTACTCATAAAAGACTGTACTTTGGAAGAAGCAATACAAATTGCTAAGGGGCTTGAAAATACCGACTTATGGATTAAAGAAATGGACAAGTGTACCAATTTGATAGCATCAAAAAATGCTGTAAAGGTGACTGAGCATAGTGAAAAGGCTTCTCAAGTTTCGGCTAATGTTGATGAGACTAAAATAGTCAAGCCTGCTGCAAAATTTGATTTTAAATCTACTGGTAAAATTCCTACATATCGTCCAAGTAATGTTAGACAACAAGGAAACGTTCGTCAAATTAAGTGTTACAGGTGTGGAGCTCCTGGGCATATTGCGTCAAGTACGCGATGTATGGCCAGAAATGCAATTTGTAGAACGTGTGGCCGAAGGGGCCACTTAGCAAAAGTTTGTAATGCTAAAACACAAAATGTCGATAATGTTGATGATTGTTGCGAAAATGTTCAAGAATTGATGTTGTGTGTTGAAGGATTACCTAACAATGAGAGTATTCAAGACCATGTCTCTCTTGTTGATATACCTTCTGAGAGTACAGATAAATTAGAAAAGCCACACTGTTTAATTAATTTTGATAGCAGGGATGAGAAGCATCCTCAGACCAGAGATGTTAAAATGTTAATTGATTCTGGAAGCCTTTATACATTGTTATCTAAAGATATGTACATTGAGGTTTGGGGGGATAATCGTGATGTTGCTTCTTGGGGGGCGCCAAATATTAAAGCAGTAGGTTAAAGTGGCAAGACTATAGATATCCTTGGACACAAATGGATGGTGATAAGTTTTTCAAATAGGAAAGTATTTGGACGAGTTTACCTGACAAAGCAAGGCTCCAACTTGCTTGGTTGGCGCCACCAGAAGGATTTGGATATTTTGTTGAATCCTAATGCTGCTGTCCCAGTTTCTTCGCTTTCTGTCCTTAATGTTGACAGTTTTGAGATTGACATTATGAGAAGATTTCCCAATGTTTTCTCTGACAATTTGGGGAAATTAAAGGGGTTTTCGCACAAAATCATTCTCAAAAAGAATGCGATCCCAGTGGTTCATAGAGTTAGAAATGTGCCACATTTAATGAGGGCCCCTCTTAAGGATGAATTAGATAAATTGTTAGATTTGAGAATAATTGAGCCCATTGAAGCCTCTGAATGGCTCGCCCCCATTGTCGTCGCACCCAAGGCTGGGGAGGTAAGATTCGGCTCTGTGTGGACCTCCAAGACTTAAATAAAAACATTTGGGTGGATAGGCAGCCATTACCAAACATTTCTGAGATGTTAAGTGCTATGGGTGGTGGCGTGATTTTTAGTGTGATTGACATGTCTGCAGCTTACCACCAGATAGACTTGGATGAACAATCTCGACATCTCACTTCTTTTGTGACTCCGCTCGGTGCGTTTAGGTATTGTAGGATGCCCTTTGGATTGGCGTCCGCCTCAGCGGTGTTTCAGAGAGTGATGCAACAAGTTTTGGTTGGAATACAGAATGTTTTATGCTTTCAAGACGACGTGTTGATTGTTGGGAAGAGTTGTGAACATCATGATAAGGTTTTGACAGAAGTATTGGAACGTATGGAAGTTAATGGCTTGACCATAAAGAAAGAAAAGTGTAAATTAAACGAGATAGCGTGACTTATCTGGGCCATGAGATATCTGGTCTTGGCATTAGACCTAAGAAGAGTATAGTTTCTGCAATTAACAATGCTCCTATACCGTCCAACAAAGATCAGCTTAGATCCTTTTTGGGTCTAGCTGAATATTGTTCAAAGTTTATAAAGGGATTTTCCGGTGTTGTAGAACCTTTGAGGGTGTTGATGAAGAATGGTGTTACATTTAAATGGAATGAGGTTTGTGATGAAGCATTCAAGTGTGTTAAAGAAGGAATTGTGCATGCACCGACTCTTGGTCATTTTGATGTGAAAGCTAGGACTTTAGTTACCACAGATGCTAGTGCTGTAGGGATTGGTGCAGTTCTGTCCCAGATTTGTAATGGTGTAGAGAAGATCATAGGATTTGCATCAAGGAAACTTCAGGGAGCTGAAGTTTTCTATTCCGTTATTGAGAGGGAAGCTCTCGCTTGCACTTGGGGAATAAAGCATTTCAGATATTTCCTTTGGGGTTTGCCTTTCAGGGTGAGAACGGATCATAAACCCCTTGTACATTTGTTTAAGGGGGGAAGGTGTTTGGAAGGAAATGCAACTCTCAGAATATCTAAGTGGATTCTGTCTGTGCTGGAGTACAATTTTGAGATGGAATACGTCAGAGGTGAGAAAAATGTAGTTGCAGACTATTTGTCAAGAATGCCGGTTGAGTCAATAGGTGAGGATTTGGAAAATGATGACTTTGTATCTAGTTGTAATGAAATCTTGACGTTTGATAAAGCAGAATGGGAATCTGCCATGTCTGAAGATCAGGTGATATCATTAGTCATAAGAAATGTTTCTGAGGGATGGTCTAGGGAGTCTAGTGCTGACATTCGTTTAAAGGGTTTTCATCATGTAGAGGGTGAATTGAGTGTTTCAGAAGGTAAGTTGTGGAGAAGAAACAGGTTGGTGCCACCATGCAATCTTAGGTCTAAGATTATGACTTTGGCGCACGAAGGTCATTTAGGAAGAAACATGACAAAGAGGAGGATTCGTGAGTCGTACTGGTGGCCAGGCATGGATGGGGAAATAGATGATTTGGTCAAAAATTGCTATGCGTGTGCTGGTAGCCATAAAACTAAAGTTGTTAGGCAGCCTCCCCTTTCGTGTGTTGATTTTCCGGCACGTCCCTAGGAAAAATTGGCTATCGATTTTCTAGGTCCAATTTCCAAATTGGGTGCTCGTAATAAGTTTTTAATGGTTCTGGTGGATTATCACTCGAAGTGGTTTGTGGTGGAGTCTACTGAGAATATTGATACCAGGAGAGTGATTGGATTTATGGAAAGAGTGTTTCTGAATGAAGGGATTCCAAAGACTCTAGTATCAGACAACGGGGTGCAGTTGGTTTCTAGAGAAGTTAAAGAATTTTTGGATGGTATGGGAATCTGTCATGAGAGAGTTGCGTTATTCAGGCCGCAAGCTAATGGTCTTGTGGAAAGGATTAACAGATTGTTAATGGAAAATATTCAATTATCCCTTGCTAACGGTCTGGTATGGTCTGATGAACTCAAGAAAATGGTGTGGTCTTATAGAGTCGTAATGATTATGGGTGCAGGGGTATTTAAAGTAGGGGTGGGCGGAATTGGCTTGAACTTGGTACAATAAATCTGCAATATTTAGTTCCGTCAGGTTTCCAATTATTAAAACAGAAACCTCATATATTCAAGGTAAAATAACAAGTATTTCTACATGCTAAAATGCATATAGTCATTTCACAAAAGTGAAATTAGCTTCCAGCAAGCAGTGAGAGAGGTGATGATTTTGAGATCAAGCCCCTGCAAACCATTATGGGACGAGATTAGCAGTGGGAAGTGAATATTATAGTATCCAAATAATTCTACAAAGAGCTGCAGTTCACCTCGTTCTCCCCAGTTGTCCCCAAGAGGCAAATGCAATAGCATTTAAAATATTATAAATCAAGCTGCAGTTCACCTCATGGTCCCTAGATGTCCCTGATGAGGCAAATGCAATAGCATTTAAAATATCACACATCAAGCTGCAGTTCACCTCATGTCCCTAGATGTCCCTGATGATGCAAATGCAATAGCATTTAAAATATTATATATCGAACTGCAGTTCACCTCGCCGTCCCTAGATGTCCCTGATGAGGCAAATGCAATAGCATTTAAAATATTATACATCAAGCTGCAGTTCACCTCGTCGTCCCAAGATGTCCCTGATGAGTAAAATTCAAAAACATTGAAACCCTTTCATGAATGCTACAAATTATGCTAAGCTTATCCAATAATGCTTTGCAGGGCCTTTTAGTTGTATTTTGCCCATAACTGTGCTTGGGGTGGTTCTAAGAGAATGGGACCTCCACTGAATTACTATTTAAAGGGAGCAGGAATGTATAGAACCTGGGAAGAAAAAACAACACTCGTGACGGAATATCCCCAGCGATTGTCACGCCCCCAGCACACACCCACAGCACAATGCAGACACGCCCACAAGGGACTACTTTGCTGGCACGGTTCGTTTACATTTTAAATGTATATGGTGGGCGTCTGCATAGCCTATGTCCTTCTGCTGCAACTGCCCTTTCCAAAGCTGTATTGGGTGTTGTGATTGGTGCTGTGGTACCCGAGTTTACCTGGCCAAAAGGTGCAAGTTCTCTCTTTATAATAGTAGTATAGACTGATACGCAGAGGTATCATCAGGTGGGGATAGTCGAATGGGAGGGAGATCAGAGTCTCTGTCCACATGTGGTTCAATATCATTGTCATCCGAAGCATCTCCAGGAGGTATGTTCTGTGGTATATCATTATTATCCTCTACTATAGGTGAGTGAGGAGACATGCCACCTGCCTCAGAAAGTTGTGGTGAGTGAGGTGGTGGAGTGGAAGGTAGGGGTGGTATTTATGGTTAGGTGAACGTGGAATATGAATGTGCAAAGGGATAATGGCAGCATCCCTCTTTTCTTCTTTGGAGGCTGTAGAGTAATGTCCAAAGCCTCTTGGAAAGTTAACTGCTTCATAGAAGAGTGAGATTTTGCTGGTTGATGAACTATGTTCTTTGTCCCAGGCTGAATTTGGAGTGTTTTCTGCCTCAGATTGAGCCGTTCCCACATTACAAAAAGGATAACTCCGGTGGAAAAATCGGTCCGAAAGTGAACTTTACAGCAAAGGATGTTTGGATTTAGATATAGCTGCGGTTGGATCCGAAATATTATTTTTTTGTTTCAGTGCTGAAACCATGGTCGAGGAGTTGCAGAACAAGAGGTCTAGGAGGGGGAGGCCCCGGCTGTAGTCTGAACTGTCAGAGACAAGCCCAAGGGCGGGTTTCTTAGTTTTTCGGAGCGGCCATGGCTTTTTTTCAGTGGTGGACTATAAGCAGTCTTTTCGGACAGAGACAATGTTTTGGGCTATGGATCAAGGGTAAAAGTACTAACAGTTCAATGCTTCTGTGCTGGCTGAACAGTGGCCGAGTCCTGGTTGGAATCGGACTGGGTATCAGAATAGTGTATTGATAACAAATCTTCTTCTGCTGTTGATGCTTTCTTGTCTTCCTCCTGTGGTTGACTGAAAATGTCCGGTACATCGTCCATTTGCTTGTGCTGCATCTCTTGGTGTCGATCTCAAAGGGTCTTGTTTGATCGAAATGACTTACTGGCCTCACAGCTTTGCTCTCAATGATCCGGCAAGAGGAATAGGTTGTAAACGGAGTGTTGGTTGGTATGGGGGTATTTAGAGGGACACTTAGGATATAAGCAGAACAGAGTTTGTTCCATTAGCAGGTCATTCTCTGATGGACCGTAGAAGGAAGAAAAGGCCCAGTTGGATTTGGCCAATGGGCAGAGGAAGCGAGTCGAAGATCCGATGCTCAGAAGGGTGATTGCTCGAAACAAAATAAAACTACACGATCAAGACAATACAGTCGAGTGGAGATCAACTACAGAACCGTAGGAAGCCCGAAAGCATCTCGAACTGGAAAGCTAGAGATTACTTCTGAACAGTGGAGAAGTGTGGCTCAATGGTTAGAGCGGCAGACCCTGATGCAGAGGTCTAGCCCGGGACCAGGGTTCAATTCCCCGCCTCAGCGGGTCTTGGGCTCAAAAAAATGTCCACGGACCTGATAATTCTCGCCTCGGTGCCTATTCTAATCATGGGTCCCACTCTGCAACTCTGGGCAATAGCTTGCTTAATCTCCACAACGGCCCCCACAATGCTAAGGATGCCTGGCCTCCACCTTGGGGGTGCCCAGGAGTGGACGCCTCACAGGGAAAGCCAGGATGGGTTCCACAACGGTATTCGTACAAGCGCCTTGAGACCCTTGCGGGTGAGTAGTGCGCTATACAAGTATCAATATATTATATATATATATATATACATATATATATATATATATCCCGTTGGTGTAAAAAAAGAATCTGGAAATGGAGTTGATGACGTGCGCAGTATCACAATGAGGAGGAGTCACACATTCTTGTGACTCAAAGAAAATGTCTTGGAACAAAAATAACTTGTTATCATCCGAGTCCAACACTAGATGGCGGACTTATGCAAAGCATGTGTATCTCCGGCACACATGTCTCGAACATACTGGATTTGTAATTTTTAGGTCTCGGCCTGCCAATGCGCTTGCGCATTGCTGGCGAGACATATATGGGACCACCAGCAAATCCTTCCGAGAGGGTTTTGGAGTGCGGATTACGCCCAGTGCATGTGAGGCATTCAAGCGCGAAGCTTCGCCAGCGCGCGCTCGGCCTCACTTCCTGCTCCCCCTCTTACTTTCGTTATCGCTCACACCCCATATGCTCGTTCCCTCCCCGACTTCAAAGGAACGCTGCTCCCCTGCTCCCCCGACACGCAACACTTCCTGCTCCCCCTCTTACTTTAGTTATTGCTCACACCCTATATGCTCGTTTCCTACCACCCTTCCGATTTCAAAGGAACGCCGCTCCCCTGCTCCCCCGCCACGCAATGCCGAGATGCTTGCGCTTCTCTCATACTTTTTTTTTTAATTCTCTCTTGCCACACAAACCACCCACCTCTCTTGCTTTGCACTTTCTATTCCGGCCTTCTTTTTCGCATTCATTTCTTCATCTAATTCAATTTGCTTCTTTTTTCGATCACCTATCTCTCTCTCTCTTTTTCTTTCTCTCTCATGCACACTATCTGTCCTACCTCCCCTAGCTCGTTCCTCGTTAACGCTCTGTTTCTACCTGCTTGCCTCTCTTCTTCCTCGTTCACCTCTTTCTCGCTTTCTCCTCGCTCTTCTCTCACACTCCCTGTCTGTTCTCTTCTCACTCCACACTCTTCTTTTCGCTCTCGTTTAGCCGCTCCCCTGTCGCTCTCTGTTGCCCTCTTTCGGGTCTCTTAGTTTCAGCCCCTCACTCACTCTTTCTCTCCTCACGCTCCCCCCCGGTTTTTGCGGAGTCTCAATCGACAGTGTATGGAGTGCAAGGAGGCCAGGCAGTCTTTAAGAGCGGGACTCTCTGCCAGTCTCTTTAACCCCTGACCAGAGGGACACTTTCTCCCCAGCACCTATCACATCTGAACACGTCTTTGTCTAGAAGGCAAGCGCTGGCCCCAGAAACAGTATCACTCAAAACCCAATTAAAGGTGTTTCTTATTATCATAATATTCAGAAATTGGCGTGTTTTTGAACGAACTTCTGCTCTTCCACCTTGCTGGCGTCTCTGTTTCTTTCTTACAGTCTCTTTCGCTGGTTATCTATATATCTCTCCATTTATCTCTCTCTCTCTATCTATCTGCCTGGTTGTCTAACATACACTACTCCCTCAGTCTCTGTCTTTCCTCTCCCACACACCTAAATATCTGAATTTCTTCGCTGTCTCTCTCACTCCACTATCCATTTGTATCTCTTGGTTGGTCTCAACCATCTCTCTATGAACACGCCAGTCCCAGTCCCCAATCCCTGTCTCCGCGTTCTCTCTCTTCTCAAGAAAATCTTTCTTTCTCTTTCCATAGTTTACCTTTCCTCTCCATTTCTGACCCATCACCTCTCGGACCCTTCTCTCTCTATATGCCCACCCCCCCACACATCTCACTCTTTCTGTCCACCCTCTTCTCCCCCACTCCTCAATGTCCTTCTCTCAAACTCCATCTATCTGACTATCTTGCAATTACTGCCTCGCTTCCACCATCTTCACTGAATCCCTGTTTCGACTCTAAACACGCTGTCTCTCCCCCTCGCTCTCTGTCTCTCCCCACACGCCTTCCACTCCTGCAGTTCTGTTTCTCATCCCGACTCTTCTCTCTTCCTTCTTTCTCTATTATTATTATTATTATTATTATTATTATTATTATGTTTCTTATATAGCGCCTGAATCGACCCCCGAAGGGGTATCTCCGCGCTTGCCTTGGGAACCCGTCCTGGCTTTTTCCCTGTGAGATAGCCCCTACAGGGCATCCCCAAGGTGAAAGCCAGGCATCCCGCCGCGGGGGGCCGTTGTGGAGATTAAGCAAGCTTAATGCCCAGAGTTGCAGAGTGTGAACCCATGATCAGGTCAGGCACCGAAGCGAGAATTATCGAGTCCACTCTTTCTACCGCACTCTCCCACCTTCTTCTCCTGTCGTCATCTCTCTCCTGCTCTCTCTCTCTCTCCCCATCTCCCTCTCTTCGGTCTTCATGTGATTTTCTCTTTAGTTTTCTATCGCTCTATCTCTATATATTTATATCTCTCCATCTCCGTTGCTTTCTCTTCCAGTCTCTCAAGCTCTCTTGCTCTTTCTTTCTATAGTGCTCTCTCAGTGTAGTCTCAGCACTCCTTGTCTCGGAGGTGCATTCATACCATGAACACATCTGGCTGAGAGACAGCTGGTGCTCGCCTAGAAGGATCCAGGCAGGCACGAGCGCCCACTGCCCTGGAGCGGAAATCAACTTTGCTGCCTTGTGGACTCTCACAACCCGGCGACTCGGAAGCAAGAAGCGGCGGCGCTCACTTTCACCTCCTGACTGTGCCTCATTAAACCGAACCACCATTTGGTTGGGCGTGGGGAGGGCACCTTTGTCATTTCCAGAGTTTTATCTTGTTTTTTTAGGGGACTTGTTTGCATGTTTCGACGTGGCGCTGAGTGCGAAACAAATAGTTTCTCTTTTATTGCAGAAGCAACCTTTTAAATATGTGTTCCTGCTATCCACGTGAGTTGGAAATTACTTAAAACATGCTATTTCTGTGAGAAGGGCAGTGGTTAGGCTTCGACTCTAAATTTCTTCTCCATGGTTAACAGTTTAACAGTAGCACTCTACCGCCCTCACTCTACCGCCCTCACTCTACCGCCCTTACTCTACCGCCCTTACTCTACCGCCCTTACTCTACCACTCTCACTCTACCTCCCTCACTCTACCTCCCTCACTCTACCTCCCTCACTCTACCACTCTACCTCCCTCACTCTACCGCCCTCACTCTACCGCCCTCACTCTACCGCCCTCACTCTACCGCTACCGCCCTCACTCTACCTGCCCTCACTCTACCTGCCCTCACTCTACCTGCCCTCACTCTACCTGCCCTCACTCTACTTGCCCTCACTCTACCTGCCCTCACTCTACCTGCCCTCACTCTACCGCCCTCACTCTACCTGCCCTCACTCTACCTGCCCTCACTCTACCTGCCCTCACTCTACCTGCCCTCACTCTACCGCCCTCACTCTACTACTCTAACGATCTCACTCTACCACTTTACCGCCCTCACTCTACCACTTCACAATAAAAAACACTGAACATAATCGTCACAAAAGTTATTTACAAAAGTTTAAGCTATTGCCATTATAAATTACAAAAACTTTTTTTTAAGTATTAATTATTTAAAAAAATTAAAAGCCATTGTTATTTGTAATATCAATACATCTAAGTCACGTAAATACAACACATATTGCATTACAAATGTTATAGGTGTCACATTTGCGAACGTTAAAGCTATTGGAATTGTAAATGACAAAGATAATAATTTAGCTATTTTCAAAACCAACACATAAATACAAAATTTGTCATTTACAATACCAATGGCTCAAACTTTCCTAATGCGAGACCTATTACATTGCAAATGCTTGTTCTTTTAGGCATGCTCTGATATTGGAGTACTAATTGCTATCTGTTTACAATAAACTTGTACACAGTGAATTAATGTTTGCATTATATAGTATCATGGAAAAAATATGCTGCTTTCTAGATCTGGAATGCAGACTTGGTTGAGCAGAAATGTTTGACCCCTTTCTCAATACTCCCGCACCCCGGGATCAGGTAAGCTTGAAACATTGGTGTTTACTTACAGAGTTTGGGGTAAGGGGTGCTCCTACCACGTCAATAATTTGATCTTTCAGTTCTCCCTTTGACTCATCCATGGGGAGGTGACCGTCGACTCCAGTGCTCTCCCCACCAGGAGTAGATCTGCCTCCAGTTTTGGCAAGGGCTTCATGACGGTGACGAAGCATCTGCAGCTCGTATTCACAGTTGGCATAGGCCTGCTTCAGCTCATAAAGCAACACCAGATCACTTCGCAATTCGTTATACATGTGAACAATCTCCTCTGTGGGCATTGGGATCAGATCTGGAGGGGAGCAAAGTAACAGTAGGATTATTAAGTACCAGAGCAAATGGTTAGTTCTCCAGGGTGGTTACCAATAAGCACTCTGCGTCCCTATCTCAACAGCAGAGACATTAAACAACCATCCTGTGACTGTTCTAGAGCTTTATAAGATTGAGCCTCCCCTGAGAGGCAGATCAGTTTTAAGTAAGACAAACACAATCTTTCATCCCTATAAGCAGGGATATCCTTTCCTAGAGGATCATCCATGTACGCCCACCACAGCCAAACTTGTTGCACCCAAACTTGATCCCTCCTTCAGCTGCTCTATACCTCGAGTCACTGTAGAGTTCACTAAATTACTATGATCCCATAAATGTAAGTGAGCCACTGACTTTCCTTCCTCTAAATTTCCAGCCTTGACAAATTCTATCAAATCAAGATTCTGCCTGGCATCTCTTTTTGGACAGCTACAATCACACCTATGTGTCATTTTTACCTTGAACTTAATTGTAAAAAATAACAGTAACTTTCAAAATAATTCCTATAATATGACTGTAGTTTCCTTTTAAAATACCATATTATTTTTACCCCAAAATTCTCCATAAGTGTCCCCTGTATGCACCTGTCTTTCTTGCGCATCATTTTGTACTTTTTCTGCATGTTTTTACTTACCTACTCCCAATTCCGTTAACATCTGCTCAAGGGCTTTAATCTTCTTCTGTCCTACTGAACTTGGCAGCTTCATCTACAGAATACAAAGATAAAAACAGGAAAGGCAGCCAGAGTTAGCCTGCATTCTTAAGGATTCCATTTAAAAAGGCAGGTTTTTTTTTCTTTTTCTCAACTCTAAAAGACAGCGGGGAGAGTGCTGGAGTGCATATTAGCGAGAGAGAGAAATCACAGAAATAGGGAGAGGGAGAGAGGGAGAGAGGGAGAGAGGGAGAGAGGGAGAGAGGGAGAGAGGGAGAGGGGGAGAGGGGGAGAGGGGGAGAGGGGGAGAGGGGGAGAGGGGGAGAGGGGGAGAGGGGGAGAGGGGGAGAGGGAGAGGGAGAGGGAGAGGGAGAGGGAGAGGGAGAGAGAGAGAGAATAAAAAAGACAATAAATGCCAAGCAGAAGAGAGGAAGTTAAGAGCACAGTAGAAGAAAGGCTGGTAGAAGAAGAAAACAGCAAGGAAGCATGAGGAAAGTATGAATGTAGGGCTCATTAAATAAAATAACACACTAGAATTGAGAGCCTGGAATGGTTATGCACATATTGTGAGAATACAGGATACGAGAGCACATGATGTGAAGAGCACGAGATGTTAGAGTGAGGTCATGTCCCTTCTGTTCGGGCAGGCACAAGAAAGGAGAATGAAAAATATGATTGAGCACAGCATGGGTGTGACCATGGGGCTGCAGCTGCAAACACAGGGAGAGAGAGCACACATGAGGATAAAATACATAGTAGGAAACACAACATGAGGAAAACATTGAAAGGAAAGTGTACAGGATAAGAGAATAAAACAGAATAAAAGGCATATGATGGGCACATTCCTCAAAGAGCAGAATGGAAGAGAACATGATGGGAGTCCATGGGATGGGGGAGAGAGGGGCGGGGTTGGTTACAGGATGGACAGAGTAGGTCAGACATGTGGTAGGGTACATGATTAATAAAAAAGCTAAGAACTGAAGAGGGCACATCAGTTCCTGTATGTAAAGGAAAGGAGACAATGCAGACCCTCCAAGAATGGGAAAGCATTCCCCTGCGAGCGCATTCTGTCACCAGAACGGTTGGTACAAGGAACTGCATTCAGTGTAAGCGATTCCAGTCCCAACACTTGCATTATTGCATTGTTTTTACTATGAAATATTACTGTCGTTTATGGGAAAAAAAGGACATGGCCACTTAGGCTAACAAGGTACAAAGAATATGTCATAATCACAAACATAAAAGAAGGAAAAACTACTCAGTTGACCCCTCTCTCCCTACACCCACAAAAAAACCAAAGTGAAAGAACAATACCCTCAGAAGACCAGCAGGAAATGTAAAAAGCAAGGATGGGAGAAGATACACAGTAAAGAAGCTCTTCATACACCAGCCTTGTATCCCCACACTTTTGCCTCTAATGCGGTTTACTCTGTGAAAGTGGGTGTCAAGATAATCCAGCTGTAATCAGTCTAGGTTTGCCAGACCTTAGAATGCTCCTGAGGACAGTCCCTGGCCTGATATACTGCAACCACCAGCCTCATGCAGTAGTCCATTTTTTTCTTTCCCGCTGCGAGGGATGATGGGGCTTCCGCCTTCCATTACCTGGCTATGTCCCTTTTCGTCAGGGTCACAACCAGGAACAGGAGATATTGCTTTTATCTGTTCCCTCCCTTATCTTCTGCTATATGAAGAAGAAGAATTTTGGGGTCTAAGGGAATAGTCCATGAGAGGACGAAGTCACACCTCGCAAGAACCCAGTTTGAGCCGTGAAGCTCCACACCGTGTGTAGAAATGTAATCTCATCCACCTTGCATCCAAGACAAGTCGGGATCCAATCACTTCCATATGCCACAGGCGACGTCTTGTGTAATATGCTCTATGAAGGTACTTTAATTGTATTAATGGAAGTCGGGCTGAAATGGCTGCGGCACATGGCGCTCCCAGTGCCTCTGTCCAATCATTGTCTCATTCACCCAGATCAGTCTCCCATGCCGCTCGGAGGGAGCGCAATGTAGTGGACCTATCCGGTACTCTTTCGTCAATTTGTGAAACTCCAAGTCTCCCAGGAGAAGTTTTCCCTCTAAGGGGAAAAATTGAGGGAGGTAAGTAAGGCCACGAATAAAAGGGGGGAAGGCATGACTGAGCACCAAGTAACAATGAAACTGGCTACGATGTAGTTGATAATCAGACTGCAGCTCCTGAGAGCATGTCAGGACAGGGCCTCGCATCACGTCTCCCAACGTAGAGATGCCTATGGTATCCCATTGCCAAAAGCCCTTCAGCTGCATCACCTGTTTGAGCATACTACCCTGACACAATGACGTCCATTCTATTAGTTTCTTCCACTAGGTCATCCGCTGCAGTGAACCCCTCTTTACATTGAACACCACCAGCAGATGAGAGCATACCCCCCTTCCGCCATACAAATACTCCAATACAGGGGTGACGCCCATCACTCACTGATCTACCGCAAAAGCTGAGTCGCTGCCCTGACCATACCAAGAGCTGTTCACAATCAAGAGATGAGACACACGGAACGGGGAGGATGGGTGGGTTCGGTAAAGAATCTAATACTAACTAATGTTTCTTACAGATATATCGTTACCGAAGGTAAGTAACTTGTTCATCTGAAAGAAACACGTTAGTATTAGATTCCTTACCTTAGAATAGATACCCCAGCAATACCAACCCCGGTGGTGGGTCTGCGAACCAATACATTCCTACACCAGAAAGTCCTGGAGGACAGAACGGCCAAAGAAGCCATCCCTCCGGACTTGACTATCCAGGCAGTAGTGCCTCGCAAAGGTGTGCAGCAAGGCCCACGTAGCCGCCTGGCAAATGTCCTGCAAGGGGACTCCCCGGCCCAGGGCAGTAGTAGCCGCCGTGGCCCGAGTGGAATGGGCCCTCAGCCCAACAGGAGGCTCCTTCCGAGCCAAAGAGTAGCACGCCTTGATGCACAGAACGACCCACCGAGAGATGGTCCGTTTATGTACTGCCCGTCCCTTCTTCGCACCCACGTAGCCAACAAACAGTTGGTCATCCACCCGGAACTGGCGTGTGCGATCCATATAAAATGAAAGCGCACGTTTTGGGTCCAGACGATGGAGCCGCTCTTCATCCTTTGAAGGATGCGTAGGCGGGAAGAAGGAGGGGAGGGTGATGGACTGCCCGATGTGAAAAGCAGAAACTACTTTGGGCAGGAAAGAAGGTCTAGTCCTTAGAACCACCTTGTCAGGATGAATGGACAGGAAAGGAGGTTGGACAGAAAGAGCCTGGAGCTCACTCACTCTCCTGGCAGAGGTGATGGCAACCAGGAAAGCCGTCTTTAAAGTCAGGAGATGGAGAGGACAAGAATGAAGGGGCTCAAAGGGAGCACACATCAAAAAGGTTAGAACCAGGTTCAAGTCCCACTGAGGCATCACAAACGGAACAGGTGGATACATGTGTGTGATGCCCTTCAAGAATCTCGTTACAATTGGGGACTTGAACAAAGAAGGCTGATCAGGAAGCCTTAGAAAGGCTGAAAGGGCCGAAAGGTAGCCCTTGATAGTGCCCAGAGCAGAGCCCTGCTGGGCAAGAGAGAGAAGAAACAGAAGAACCTCGGAAACAGGGGCAGAAAGAGGATCCACAGCCTTTGCTGTGCACCATGCCACAAATCTGTTCCACCGACAGGCGTATACCGACTTTGTGGAGGGACGCCTGGCTGCCAGAATTACATCACAGACTTCAGGAGGCAAGTCAAATGGCCTCAACTGCCGCAGCTCAATCTCCAAGCATGGAGGTGGAGACTGGACAGGTTCAGGTGGAGGACTGTCCCCTGCTGCTGCAACAGAAGGTCCTCCTGAAGGGGCAGGCGGCTCGGGGGACCGACTGACATGCTGAGTAGCTCGGGATACCAGTACCTTCGAGCCCAGTCCGGAGCCACAAGGATAACTTGGGCCCGGTCGCGCCTGATCTTCTTTAGCACTCTGGGCAGAAGTGGTATAGGCTGAAAGGCGTATAACAGACCGCAACTCCACTCGCGCCGAAAGGCGTCGCCGTGCGAGTGCCGTCTTGGAAACTCCAACGCGCAGAACTGATGACATTGCGCGTTCTCTTCTGTGGCGAATAGATCTAACCAAGGCTCTCCCCATTGCAGAAAGAGGCCTTGCGCCACGTCCGAGTTCAGACGCCATTCGTGATCCATCGAGCACCCACGGCTGAGTTCGTCCGCCCTGGCGTTCAGAGAATCTGCCAGGTGTTGAACCGTCAAAGTCAAGCCCTGACGTTCCAGCCACTGCCAGAGGCGCAGAGCCTCCTGGCAAAGGGTCCACGACCCCACCCCGCCCTGTTTGTTGCAGTACCACATGGCGGTGGTGTTGTCTGTGAACACCTGAACTACACTCCCGTTGACAAAGGGGAGGAATGCCTTCAGTGCTAGACGAATCGCCCGTAGCTCCAACAGGTTGATATGGAGCCGGGACTCCGCCGGAGACCAGATGCCTCTGATCTCCGCCTCTCCCAAGTGGCCTCCCCAGCCCTGGAGGGACGCGTCCGTCACGACAACGTGCTCCGGTTGGGGAAGGGAGAGGGATCTGCCTCTGACCCAATCGCGGTCCGTAAGCCACCACTGCAGTTGTCTCGCAGTGCCCTCCGAGATCAAGACGTGGTCGGACAAGTTGCCCTGATGCTGGGCCCACTGAAACTTCAGGTCCCACTGCAGAGCCCGCATCCGCCACCGGGCGTGATGCACCAGAAGGATGCAGGAAGCCATCAGCCCCAGCAGCCGCAGCATCAACCTGACCGAAACCCGGGATAGTGGCTAAAAGATGGGAATCAAAGCCTGTATATCCCGGACCCGCCGTTCCGGAGGATAAACCCGAAACTGCGCCGAGTCCAGAACCGCTCCGATGAAAAGGAGCTTTTGAGAGGGACACAGGTGTGATTTCGGCACATTGATGGAGAACCCCAGGTCGTGCAAGAGGTCTGCCGTCATCTGAAGGTGGTGGACGACTGTCTGGGGCGAGCCCGCCTTCAACAACCAGTCGTCTAGGTAGGGGAAGACTGAAACCCCTAACCTGCGCAGATGGGCTGCGACCACCGCCAACACCTTTGTGAACACCAGTGGGGCGCTGGTAAGGCCAAAGGGGAGCACGATAAACTGAAAGTGCTCCTGGCCTACCGTGAACCGCAGGTAACGCCGGTGGGCCGGCAGGACAGGGATGTGAAAATACGCATCCTGCAAGTCCAACGCTATCATCCAGTCTTGCGGGTCTAGAGCAGCCAAGACCTGAGCTAATGTCAACATCTTGAACTTCTCCTTCCGGAGGAAGCCGTTGACGTTCCGTAGATCCAAGATAGGACGTAGGCCCCCTTTGTCCTTTTTGGGCACCAGAAAGTAGTGGGAATAGCAACCACGCCCTACTTCTGGCCCAGGAACGCGCTCGATGGCCCCCTTGGCCAAGAGGGCCGTAACTTCCCCCTGCAGAAGTGTCAAGTGGTCCCCCGACACACGGTGGTTCTGCGGTGGCATGGCTGGAGGAGTGGTCTCGAACGGGAGGGAGTAGCCCCTTCGGACGAGTTGCAGCACCCACCTGTCCGATGTGATTGTGCGCCAGCGGGCGTGGTGATGGCGAACCCTGCCACCCACTGGCGTCACATGGGCCTGAAAGCACGGACTAGGAGGATTTGGAGGCAGATGCTGCAGGGGGAGGTGTGGCCTGACCCCGCCGTTGACCCCGACCGCCTCCATGGCGGTTTCCACGGCCGCCACCACGTTGAAAAGATTGTTGCGGCGCGTGGCTGGCAGCACGTGTGGGGACGCCCCTTCCTTGGCCACGAAAGGAGCGAAACAAACCCGTTTGCTGGCGCTGGGCCGAGAGACCCAAGGACTTGGCCGTGACCCTGGAGTTCTTGAAGCGTTCCAGCGCGTGGTCCGCCTTGTCACCAAACAGGCGACAGCCATCACACGGCATGTCCATCAAGGCATTCTGGACATCTGCCGAAAAGTTGGGGGATCTCAGCCAGGCATGGCGACGAATCGCCACCGTCGTGGACATCGCTCTGCCTAGCGAGTCGGTCGTATCAAGACCACACCGTATGGAATATTTTGCTGCATCTCGGCCCTCAGCCACAGACTTGCCGAGCTTCGCCCGCACCTCCATGGGGCATTCTGGCAGCAGTTCCGCGACCGTATCCCACACAGAGTGGGTGTAGCGGCCCATGAGGCAAGCGGTGTTGCAAGACCGCTGTCCCAAACTCAGGGACGAGAAGACCTTTTTGCCATACTGGTCATACCTCTTAGATTCCCGGTCGGGCGGGGCCGACGGGAATGCGGTCTGGGAAGTCGAGGCCTGGATCACCAGCCTCTCAGGGGTGGGATGGGTAGACAGGAACTTGGGGTCGTCCGGACAAGGACGGTGGCGTCTGGCCACTTTCCGATCAACAGGCGAACCTGAAGAGGGCCTGGACCACGTGCCCAACAGAACGTCTGACAAGGCTTCGTTAAACGGCAGCAGTGGCTCCTGTGGGCATGACTGCGGTTTGAAGACCTCAGTAAGGATGTTAGGCCTCACGGCCGCGACGGGGAGCTCAAGGTGTAAGGCCTTGGCAGCCCTCATCAACACCACTGAATAAGCAGCTCCCTCCTCCGATGCCACGGAAGGAGGAGAGACAAAGCCAGAGTTAGGAGAGTTGTCCAGACCACTGGCATCACCCAAATCACCTGTCCAGTCCACGTCGTACTGACACTCATGTGACAGAGGGTCCTCAGACCCCTCCCAACCCTTTCCGTACTCTACACCATCTCCATATTCGGAGTCAACAATGTAGACCGGCTCCTCGGGGTTCACAGGCCCAATCGGCGTCGAGCCAGGCGTCGAGCGACGTCGGTCCGACTCCGCGTCCGGATTCGGGGAGGGTATGGGGACGCGCCGCCCGGAGCCGGCACAGGGGAACCGGCGCCGCGCGGGGACGGCGTCGGGGGTAACCCCGATGAAATCGGCGCCGGAGAGGCCGGCAGACCAGCCGGCGTCGACCCCGAAGGCCCTTGCGGTGCCGGGGTCGGAGCCGTCGGCGGCACCGGGGCCGGAGCACCCGATGGCGTCGAGTCAGGGACACCCGAACCGCTAGGGCCCCCAGACGGCAGCACTGGGCCCGAAGGCGCCGTAGGCCCCGTCGGAGAAGTGAGCGCCCTCCTGGCCATGAGGAACGCCTCAATCTCCTCAGGCGTCGCACCTTGCCCAGGGACCGGAGGGTATGGAGCAGGCCGCGCCGGCGACTCTCGCGGAGCCGCGGGGTTGGGGTCACCCGAACACCCGGCCGTGTCGGGGGGAGTCGGGGGTACGATGACGACGTCCCGACTTCTTGTGTTTCTTACCTGAAGAGCCCGACGAATGGTGACGACTTCCGGAGCGCCCGGCACGGCTCCGCGACCGCTCCCTCGAACGCTCCCTGGACCTCCGGCCGGACCGGGATCGCTCCCGACGCGGGGCCGACACCCGGAGCTCGAGTAGCTTGCGGGACCGCTCCCGTCTAGCCTTATTAGTCAGAGCCCGGCAATCGACGCAGGCGTCCACGTCGTGGTTGGGGCCCAGGCACCGGAGGCAGAGTCGGTGATGGTCCGTGACCGACATCGTGCGGTCACAACCGTCACAATTCTTGAAACCGGGCATCCTACCAGGCACCAAAAAGATATAGAAAGTTAACAAAACTTGGTCAAAAGACCGGAGTACTGCTCTTTGGATCTGCGCTTACTGGCGCGGAAAAAAGAAGAACTGACGTCAGCGCGCGGAGGCGGCGTCTATATACTCCAGCGACGTCATCACGGCGCACAACGCCGACGACGGACGCGGAGCCGCAGGGGACGCCTGCAGACGACGCCTACCGACGCGCAGGGGTACTGCTACGCAAAAGTTTCCGGATCCAGACTGACGCCTGGGGATATTCTAAGGTAAGGAATCTAATACTAACGTGTTTCTTTCAGATAGCAACAGCAGTAAGAGCGACCAGATTCTACCCGACTCTTGTCAATGCGGTTTGCAGATTGCGAGACCACCTCAGAGCAGGGTCGGGTAAATATCCATCCACAAATATTTGAAAACTCCACTTGCCACAGTCAATCCCAGTGCCCACTCTGCCGACCCCTTTCAGTCACAGGAAATGTAATGGATTTTGAGATATTCATGTAGAGGCCCGAGGTCTCCCTGAAGACACCCATAATCTGTATGATTTGGCGTCCTGAAGTTCAGGGCTAGTAAGGACAAGCATTTGCAATGCAATAGGTCTCGTATTAGGAAAGTTTGAGCTATTGGTATTGTAAATGACATTTTTTATTTAGGTTTTGTTTTTGAAAATAGCGAAATTAATAGCTTTGTCATTTACCTTGTCAATAGTTCTAACTTTCGCAAATGTGACACCTATAGCATTTGTAATGCAATATGTGTTGTATTTACGTGACTTGCATGTATTGATATTACAAATAACAATGGTTTTAATTTTTTTTAAAATAATTAATACTTAAATAAAAGTCTGATGCCTGATGTTTGTGGATGTCTGACGCTTGTGGATGCCTGACGCTTGCGGATGTCTGATGTCTGATGCTTGTGGATGTCTGATGTTTGCTGATGTCTGATGCTTGTGGATGTGACGCTTGTGGATGTGACGCTTGTGGATGTCTGACGCTTTTGAATGTCTGACGCTTGTGGATGTCTGACGCTTTTGGATGTCTGACGCTTTTGGATGCTTGACGCTTGTGGATGCCTGACGTTTGTGAATGTCTGATACCTGATGTTTGTGGATGTCTGACGCTTATGAATGTCTGATGTTTGTGAATGCTTGGCGTTTGTGGATGCCTGACGCTTGTGGATGCCTGACGCTTGTGGATGCCTGACGCTTGTGGATGCCTGACGCTTGTGGATGCCCGACGCTTGTGGATGCCCGACGCTTGTGGATGCCCGACGCTTGTGGATGCCTGACGCTTGTGGATGCCTGACGCTTGTGGATGCCTGACGCTTGTGTTGCCATTTGTTTACAGCGACTGGTATTAGCATAATTCCTAAGCCAAGGCACGCCAAATAACGGTGATGCTCTTCATAGCAGGAAGCAGTAAGTGCGTTTTACTTCACCAATGCCCGAGAAATATTTCAAAGCCAATTAGCTTTTGTGGTCTGGGCTTTAATTTCGACAGAAGGGGCCCAGTAGAAAGATCTCAGTGTTTACATTCTACCATGCACTGTAAGATTGCAAAACGTTTCAAAGGCATTGTTCTCTGCACCACAATTTCCAAACTGTGATCAAAGCAACAGCATGGGGGCTCGATCTAAAAATGGTAGGAAAAGACTAGCAAATGTGTTGTGGCTGCCTGCTGTTCATATGGCGTCGCTGGTCTGGTTCCTGTGAAGCTTGTCGACAACAACTTGTTAATTTATGTTAGTAGTAGCGCCCCAGGCCATGATGCCGGCTCTTGTAGGACCTGCCTTATGGGAATAATGGGGGGGTGGGGGTGGGGCGGGGTTTTGCTGCGCTCTGTGCTCCTTCAGTCACTGGCCCCTTTGCTAAGACTGTGGAAATGTAGTCTGTTTTCCAATGTGATTTTCTGTGAAGTGCACCTCGAGTCCCCAAAGCTCCCAATTCTTTGCGTGACCGTCATGTTAAAGTGAGAGTTCAAAGGTTATCGCAATACAAGCTGGCGATGAGTGTTTGTGTGCTTGTCCCAAGACGTCAGGATCTGCACGACTTCAACATGGCTGTTATTTTAATAACGTACCAGCTGCTTCCTTTGGGCGTTTATACAAGCACAGGTTTTGCATGTAATTAGCGCGTGTGTTTGCCCCCTCCAAAACAAGTGTGTGTGTGGGGGAAGGGAGATCACGGTGGCCTGAAGCTGAGCAGTTCTTCAGAACTCCCCGCAAAGGTGGCTCACGGGCCGCTGCAAGTGAAAGGGTGAATGCAGGAACAAAAAGCATGAACATTTACTGCAAGTAGAAATTCAACAGCCCCAAACCTCACTTCTGTTGAATAAAAGACTTGCATTGGGCAAGCTAAAGAAGTGTTTATTTTAAGAAGGTTGGTTGTTGCACGTGTTAGTACTCAAATTAACACAATTCTTTACTGCTGCCCATTTGCAAATAGGCTTGGTGCACTCATGTGAGATATCAGATTGACTCAACTGTGGCTGTAGCTCGAAACTCCAAAGGCACAGGCTGGTTTGTCGCTTGTTTTGATGTCTGCACTACCAGACCTCCAGTCTTGCAATTTGAGCTTCACCACTTACTCAACTGTGTGACCCTGGGCAAATTACTTTCTTTCCCTGTGTTTAGTTTTCTTACCAATAACAATTGTAAGCATTTATTTCAGTTTCAAGCACTAGACTTACATAGATTAGAAAGATGCCATCTTTATTTGGTTTTAACACCCATATCAATATATGTTAGGCCATAGATTTAGCAGCAATTTCCTTTTTTGTGTGATTTGTGCATCACAGTAATATTGGGTCCTACTATGAAATCAGCAGTGCTTGTCCTTGTTATGGAAATATATATTTACAAAATGTGTCAGTTTTGTCGTCCTATTTTTGGCCAGATAGTTTCATTCAACAGGGTACCTCGTTTCTGTAAGGATATCGCCTATTTTGCAAATGCTACTTACCAGTATGCATCTGTTCTTGGCATGTAGGGCTGCTGACATTCATATCTGTGCATAGATCGCCGCCTAGTGTTGGGTCCGGATGATTGCACATTGTTGTCCTGGAAGAGTCTTCGAAGTATCACGAGATAGGTGGCTCCTCACCTGGACTACAGTGCGCATGGGCATCGCCTCCATCCCCAGATTGTTTTTAGTCATTGGCAGAGATGGAGTGAAGTATGTGAATGATGACCATGCTATGAGCATATATATATACATATGAATGAATACTGCAGCTGCTACAGGCGCCGGGGAGGAGGGTGGGCGATATGAATGTCAGCAGCCCTACATGCCAAGAACAGATGCATACTGGTAAGTAGCATTTGCAGTTCGAGGCATGTGGGCTGCTGAATTCATATCTGTGCATAGAATACATAGCAGTCCCTCCATTAACGGCGGCTGCCTGTGCCAGCTGCAGCAGTTTGAAAAAGTGTCTTGAGAACAGCCTGACCAACAGCTGCCTGCTGTTTGGAGTGCACGTCTACACAGTAGTGTTTAGTGAAAGTATGTGTGGTAGACCAGGTGGCTCTACAGATATCTTCTAAGGGAATGTTACCTAGGAAAGCCATAGAGGCCCCCAACTTCCTGGTGGAGTGGGCCCTTGGTGGGATAGTGAGAGTGCGCTTAGCTTTAGCGTAACAGATCTGAATGCATTTCACGATCCACCTAGCGATCCCAGCTTTGGAGATAGCGTTTCCCTTGTGGTGTGTGGCAAAAGCAACAAAAAGCTGCTTGGTTTTGCGAAAATCTTTTGTTCCGTCTACATAGTACATCAAGGCTCTCTTAACGTCAAGGGTGTGGAGCATCCGCTCCGCCAGCGTCTCTGGGTTTTGGAAAAACACCGGCAACTCAATTGTCTGGTTTATGTGGAATTGAGATACAACCTTGGGTAAGAATTTAGGGTTAGTGCGGAGCACAACCCTGTTAGCATGTACCTGGAAGAAAGGTTCTTGAATGGTGAGCGCCTGCAGCTCGCTAACCCTTCGTAGCGATGTAATTGCTACTAAGAACGCAACCTTCCAAGTTAGAAACTGAAGCTCACAAGAGTGCAGTGGCTCGAAGGGAGGACCCATCAGTCTTGTAAGAACCACATTGAGGTTCCATTCTGGAGCTGGTAGTGTCCTTGGTGGGATGACTCTCTTGAGTCCTTCCAAAAAGGCCTTGATAGCAGGGACCTTAAAGAGCGACAGGTGTTGCCTATTCTGGAGGTATGCTGCCATAGCAGACAGGTGAATGCGGATGGAAGAGTACGCCAAATTGCATTCATACAGGTGGAACAGGTAACAAATGATGTTTTGAATGGAAGCATCTAGCGGGTCAATATTGTGGTTAACACAGTAGATGACAAACCTCTTCCATTTAGCCGCATAACAAGCTCTAGTAGTGGGCTTCCTTGCCTCCCGAATGATGTCCATGCAATCGGGAGGAAGATTGAGGTAGCCAAACTCTAGGACTTCAGGAGCCAGATCGCCAGGTTGAGCTGCTGTGGGTCTGGGTGCTGAATGTCACCATGGCTCTGCGTCAGAAGGCTGGAAGTGAGGTGAAGCCTTTGATGCGGTACCACGGAGAGTTCCAGAAACGTGGTGTACCATGGTTGGCGAGCCCACGTTGGAGCAACCAGGATGAGAGTCATCGAGTGCTGCCTGAGCTTGCGTGCCACCAGCGGTATCAGAGGTGCTGGGGGTAAAGCGTACGCAAATCTGCCTGACCAGTTCATCCACATCGCATTGCCCTGTGATTGCGGGTGTGGGAACCTGGCGGCGAAGCTTTGGCATTTTGCGTTCTCCTTTGTGGCGAACAGGTCTATCTCTGGATGACCCCACTTTCGGAAGTACGGCTGGAGTACTGATGGATGTATCTCCCACTCGTGCATTTGATGGCTGTGCCTGCTGAGCAGATCCGCCATCTGATTGTCCTTGCCCGGGAGATGCTCTGCCATGAGGAATATGTTCCTCTGAATGGCCCACTTCCACATGCTCTGAGCCAGATGAGACAGCTGCGGAGAGTGTGTGCCTCCCTGCTTCTGAATGTAGTACATGGCCGTCATGTTGTCCGTTCGGATCAACACGACTTTGTTGCACAGATGTACTTTGAACGCCTTTTAGGCCATGAAGATTGCCATCAGTTCCAACACATTGATGTGCATCTTCCGTTGCTGTAGTGTCCATAGTCCCTGCACTGTGTACTGGAGTACATGGCTCCCCATCCCTGGAGAGAGGCGTCCGTTGTCAGGATAATCTGTGGCACAGGCTCTTGGAATGGTCAGCCCTTGCAAAGGTTTTGTGGATTCCACCAATGCAGAGAGTTGTATGCCCGACCGCTCACCAACACTAGGTCTGTCAGTTGCCCATGAGCCTGAGTCCACTGACGTGCTAGGCACTCCTGAAGCGGACGCATATGTAGTCTCGCGTGCGGGACAATGGAGATGCAGGAGTCCATCATGCCTATCAACTGCATGAACACCTTCGCTGGAAGCGAGTGCTGAGGTCTGAATCGTTGGATCAGCGTCTGGATACTGGCGATTCTCACTGAATTTGGCTGCGCAGTGGCTGCCAGAGTGTTGATTGTTGCGCCCAGATACTGTCGCACGTGGGCGAGCTGGAGATGGGACTTTGGGTAGTTCAGAGAGAATCCCAGATCGTGCAGGAGATGAATGGTGCGTGACACGTGGTCGACGCACTGCTGTTCTGTCTTTGCTTGAATGAGCCAGTCGTCCAGGTAGGGGTAGACGTGGACGTTCTGGCGACGGAGATGCGCCGCCACAGTCGCTAGGCACTTTGTAAATACCCTTGGCGCCGTGGTGACCCCGAACGGCAGAACCCTGAACTGGTAATGCTGGTCTTGAATTGTGAATCTGAGATACTTCCTGTGGGAAGGATGCAGGGGGATATGAAAATATGCATCTTTCAGATCCAGCGTAGCCAGGAAGTCCCCCTGCTGAAGCAGAGGGAGTACTTGCTGTAACGTGAGCATATGGAAGTGCTCCGAGAGAATGTACCAGTTGAGGGGCCTGAGGTCCAGGATGGGCCTGAGGGATCCGTCCTTTTTGGGGATTAGAAAATACAGGGAGTAAACCCCTGTTCCCCTTTCGTGCAATGGAACGAGCTCTATTGCCCCTTTTTGCAGCATGACTAGAACTTCCTGCTGCAACAAGGTCAAGTGCTCGCCGGACATAGGACGGCTCCTTGGGGGTATGTTTGGTGGAATGGAAGTAAGTTCCAGACAGTAACCGTACTGGATAAGAGACTTGACCCACCTGTCCGTGGTGATGGATTTCCACGCGGGCAGGAACTGTTGGAGTCTCCCCCCGACCGGTGTTGCATGGTCGGGGGGCAGTGACAAGACGTCACTGCTTGCTGGCGGTGGTGGACCTGGAGCTGTTGTTTCCACGTCCCCTGCCCTTGACGTTATTGCCTCTGTAGCCACCTCTACCCTTGTTGGTGTATGAGGTTTGGTTGGTATTTTTATAATACTGTGTGGACTGCGATGCCTGACCCCTTGAGGTGCCTCTGGAATTGGAGCGGCGAAAGGAACCACTCCGAAACTGCTGATTTTGGAGGGCCCCCATAGACTTGGCAGTGTCTGTATCTTTTTTCATTTTTTCCAGCGTCGCATCCACCTCAGGGCCAAACAGGTGGTCAGGATTAACTGTTTGATTCAGTATTGTTGTTTGAATATCGGGTTTGAACCCAGAAATTCTAAGCCAAGCATGCCGTCTAAGCAACACACTGGTGTTGATTGCCCTGGAGGCTGTATCGGCCACATCCAGCGCACATTTTATGGATGCATTTCCTTCCTGAATCAGCATTTCTCCTGCCTCCTTGTACTGGTCAGGCAAGTGTTGCAGTAGTGATTCTAAGGTGTCATAATGAGCCCTATTATAGCGTGCAAGTAGGGCCTGTGTGTTAGAGATTCTCCAAATATTAGCTGCCTGTGCAGCGATTCGTTTCCCTGAGGCCTCGAAGATTTTGGACTCTTTGTCTGGGGGAGGAGCGTCACCAGTGGTCTGCGAGTTCGCCCTCTTCCGAGCGTTGGATACAACCAACGAGTCCAGTGGCAAGTGTCCCTTGATGTAAGTTGGATCCGAGGGCGCTGCCTTATATTTTTTGTCAATGCGAGGGTTGATGACACGCGCCCGGGTGGGCTCCTTGAAGACCTCCGTTGCGTGTTTTAGCACCCCCTTAAGCATTGGCAGCGTTTTGACTGACTTTTCGGCTACTGAGAAAGTGTCAAATAAAAAGTCCACATCCACAGGGTCTGAGTGCAGCTCGACATCGTGGTTAGCCGCAGCTCTCTCGATCAGAGCGTTGAAGGCCGCCGAGTCCTCCGTCGGTGATGTCTTGGCCGCAAAAAGCTGCGTGTCCTGGCCCAACTGCGGGTCCTCTGGGTCGCCTCCGGCCGCCCAAGGTTCATGTTCCTCCTCCGGATCCGAGTACGCCGGATAGTTGTACTCGACGTCCTCATCGTCAGCATCGCCTGCGGTTGAACGCGTTGGCGAGTGTTCTAGGGCTTGTGGAGACATAGGCTCTATCGGGGCCGAAGACCCCCCAGAGTCCCTCTTATTCTTGAGAGGGATCCGAAAATGTTCCAACACCGGTTCCGTGGTGATTTTTCGTTTGAGGAGAGACAGTTTTCCAGTATTGGCGTCGATGACGACCTCTCGACGCTCCTCTTCAGCAAGTGGCTGGAGCCGAAGCTTCGACACCACCAAGGCTGCTTTCGGTGTCAAGACCTCCTTTGAGGTCCCGCCATGTTTCGGCGCGAAAGCCTTCGGCGCCGACTTTGGCAGCAGGGTAAAGCGGATAGGCGTCTGCGCCTTTGCAGGCCTCGGCGTGTGCTTAGGCGCCACGGTGTCTGAATCGGGAACCACATCGTCCTTCCGTATCCGCTGCAGGGATTCCGCTACCCTCTTCGTGAAGGCTGGAGAGGGCTTGACCGGCTCGAGCGATCTCCCCGAGTCGGGAGTCGATTCGATGACAGGCACCTTCTTCGGGGCCGACCCCTCACGCGTCTTGTCCCCAAGGGCCGACGCCGGCTGAGCCCGGGTCGCGTCTTCGCCCGGACGCTTCTTCGGAGCTGGCTTCGGGTCCTCGACCCCGACCATCTTCGGCGCCGACGCAGCCGCGTCGGTCGACTTCGCCTTCGGCGTCGACCCCGAGGGCTTCGGGTCGGCCATTTTGGCATGGCTCTTCAAGTCGGCCATCTTGAATTTTTTGGAAGTTGACGCCTCCATTACTTTCTGCACCAGCGCAACTTTCACTTTCGGTTTTGAAACCGAAAGAGCGTGACCCGATGGCTTCACTTTCAGTTTCTTGGACGGGAGTGTAGCCGTAGAAATGTCCGTGACCGGGCCCGGAGGCGGGGCTGCTGGACTTATAACGCGGTCTTGGGTAAGGCCCGAAGACGATCCCTCGACCTGGGCCGCATGAAGGGGATTGACCCCTGAGTCTGTTTGGGGATGCTCCTCCTCCGAGCTATCCCCCACGGTGGCAATAGCCCGATCGTCGTCCCCTACCTCGTCGCCGACTTCGTCAAAGTCCTCATCACCCGCGTCGTAGGCATCCCCTTCGGACGCGGGACTAGAGTCCGAAACTTGTACGGCGTCGTCTTCTCCAACAGATTCATCGAATATGTTGTCTGGCGGGGCGCCGGGGTAGCCGATAACTGGGCCTGGAGTCTAGCGGCCCGACGACTCTTCAGAGTTTTTTTGCACCGGAAATTTCGAACACGCCATGCAGCTGTCTTCGTCATGGTCCGGTGACAAACATTTGTTGCACACGGGGTGCACGTCGAGGTGTGGATATTTGGAGTTACACACCGGACATTTCTTGAACGGAGTACGCTCCATAGCAGAAGTGTAGTGTAGGCCCGTCCGCGCCGAGAGCACGCGGAAGGGCAGCAAGAGTTCGGAGCTGAGAGTCAGACAAGAAACCCGAACGAAACTATACCGACGCTCAGCCTAAAGACCTTTTGGTCTCGAGTAGAAAAGTTGAACAACTATCGATTCCGACAAAGGGAACCGAAACACATCCGAACCCAATGGCGGAAAAAAACAATCTGGGGATGGAGGCGATGCCCATGCGCACTGTAGTCCAGGGGAGGAGCCACCTATCTCGTGATACTTCGAAGACTCTTCCAGGACAACAATGTGCAATCATCCAGACCCAACACTAGGCGGCGATCTATGCACAGATATGAATTCAGCAGCCCACATGCCTCGAACATACGATTACTAATACTACTTATTTGCGTCACATGCTCCACATGACAGCGTCAAAGCGCTCTGATAAAGCCCAAAAATCAGCATACTGGCAGAGTCTCTACATTACAGTGCACAGCCGAAACTCCATAATGCCAGACTAACGCATAGTTGTTTGGGACACAGCAAGACATTTACATTTTTATCCTGGGTTTGTGCTTACTCGGACGCTTTGTAATTGCTATTGGTTGTTGAAGAGCTGGGCAGTTAATGTTTAATTTTGCTATCACAGAGCGGGATTAGCAAACTCAGATGTTGATATTCATTCATTGTAGACATCTGCACCGGTTTCAGCAAATGTATATTATAATAGAAAGTTACACTCAAGTTACATTTAACTTTACTCTTACGTGCGCAGCTCCCTGAATGAAGCGGATGGGGTTTCTCAAGTAAAAGCGGGTGCAATGCTAAAATATGAACTGCAGCGCTCGGGGCGGGACGGTTGCGAGGCGCTGTGAGCTATAGGCACCATTGGTGATTGTGTGCGCCCGTGTTGTTTAAGTAAAAACAGGCACTAAACATGAAGTGCAGCGCCTGAGGCGGGAGGTGTATGACGGCTGCAAAACACGGGCATTATTGTTGTACGCACATGTGTTAATGGAAAAGCAGGCACTGTATTAAAGATCAAACATGGAGCGCGATCTGGGAAAAAAGGCTTTACCTACACAATGTCCCCTCGCAAAAAACACAGCAGAAGGAGTGCAGGGGGGCTAAAAAGAGTGGACAGTGGTAGGGGGTTCGTGGTGAATTACAAAGAACGTACAGCGGGAGGACACCGGGGGTGGGTTAAACAGAATGGACAGCTTGAGAAGGGTGGGGGTTGGTTTAAACCGAACAGACTGCAAAAGGAGGGCGGTAGGTTAAACAGACAAATGGTCAGAGAATGGCGGGCTGGCATAACAGAACAGATAGTCAGAGAAGTGAAGGGGGTTGGAGAAACAGAACGAACAGCAGGAGAAGGGCGGGGTGAGGAAGAGGCACTATAGACACATGCACTCTACAAGAGTGCATGTGCAAAAGTTAAACAAGCCCCTGTTGGATAACTGATGGCATCAGTCTGCTGTCACAAATGTTTTCACGACAAAATGACTTGCACAGTTTCCTGCTGCACTATATGTTGCAGAAATCGCATTTATGCGTGCTTGTTGGTCGTGAGGTTAACCTGTGTAGGATGTAAAGCTGCAAACGTGTAATTGGAATCCGGGAAATGTTCTAACCTCGGTGATTTGTTTTGAATTGCCGCCCACAGTTCGTTTAAACACTGCCACACCTTTGTCCACTTGTAGCAACGCTAGCTAATTACCACAGAAACTCCGCAGGGCAAGGCCTACAAAGCAGGAAATGTATACGTTAATTAGTTAACAACATACACCGCCAGTGCGCGTGCAGAGTCGTCTCTCCCTTTCTCAATTGTTTTAGGTTATATTTATTTGCTTAAATAAGCAGTGTTTTCAGTATATTTTACAGAACCAATGCATAGAGCAAGCAACACAGTGTGTTTTTTTTATCAGCCTCACCGAGAAATCGTGCAGTGTTCCATAAAAAGACAAGGAACTCCAAAGTCTTCTGATCTGCCACAACCAGGCACAGTGAAAGTGCTTCAAGTGGCCGCGATAAAAAAACAAGTTTGGACCCCTCAAAAGGCGGATGAGAACCGGTTTGCATGCTCTGCAGGGATTGAGTGGAATTTTCTTCGTCCATGGCCAAGAAACAAACAAGCGTGGGAGGGAAGAAGATAATGCTGAGAGAGTGTAGGGCATAGGCAGGAAACCCGGGCGGGAGGAGATGGGAGCAGAGATGGACAGTGGGGCACGGGACGTAGATACGGTTTATTAATTTAGTAATTCCTTAGAGGGAACGTATTCCTCATTCTGCAACATTGGAGCACAAGTGCGGTGGAGCCCAAGAGGCCAGGGTCAAACCGTGCATCTGAATGAAAAGTTGTGCCCGCGTGTGGGTGCAGGGTACAGAGCGAGGCAATGGGAGGGTGGGGAGGTGGCACAGAGAAAATGGAACAGACAGACTCTGGACGCTTAACGTCAACTGGCTGGGACTTATGATTTAAACAAGGGAAGGTTAACACTAGAGGGTGCGCTGTAATCTGAGGGCTGGTTGAGACCGGGAAGTGAAAATGCACACGATCTTGCGGTGAGGGAGGGGGGTTGCTCTGTGGTGAGGGAGGGGGAGGGAATTAAAGCGTGGGCGTGCTGAAATTGAACCCTTTGAAGTCACAGCCTGCGGCCGGACCGGGAAGTGAAAATGCACACGATCTTGCAGTGAGGGAGGGGGGTTGCTCTGTGGTGAGGGAGGGAGAGGGAATTAAAGCGTGGGTGTGCTGAAATTGAACCCTTTGAAGTCACGGCCTGCGGCCGTGAATAAGTGACGGCGGGGGCGGGGCAGAGGAAGCCTTTGATGCGGCAAATGCTGCTGGCAGGGGGAAGCCTGTGTGGAAATGCAAGTTCGTGCACGAAGGAGCTTGTGGTCACGTGATTTCACGTGAACTTTCGAAAATCCGCATCGTAAAAAGTCAGCTTTTGGGTTGACAACAATAGGTTCGAGTAAACTCGACCTAAAAAACAGTACATCATTGGCATGAAGAGCAATCCTGTTCGACAGCCCTTCACCACACTCGAAGCCCCTCAACGGTGCATCCGCCCTGACCCAGGCAGCCAGTGGCACCATGGCCAGCGCGAATAACAGAGGCGACAGGGGACACCTCTGCCTCGTACCTCTCTCGACAATTCAGATAAAGCCCCTGCAAACTGCACTGCTGCTGAAAGGTCTGTATACCAGAGCCGCACATAAGAAAGGAAACGGGGACCCAGTTTCAACCTTGGCAGGAGAGTGAACAGATAGTCAATGCTGCCAAAATTGAATGTTTTTTTTTGATAATCAATTTTTATTGAAATTTTTGGACCAAACATGTTCATTGGTAGCAAGTCACAATTTACAATTAAAACACTTCCCCTCCTTGGCGACAACACAGACATATTAGGTCCCCACTGAGTGGTTACTTTAACTTCCACATAACACGTTCACATAGCAAGACTAGGACCTTCAAGATTGTAATAAGCCAAACCATTTGCCCCACACTTTACCAAAGGGAGACTCCTCCTGTACACCGCACCAAATCTACCCCTCTCCTCCATTTCCGCAGCGTCAGGCCACAGCTTGGGACCAACCGGCTGCTATGTCCCGCTTCGCCACCGCCACAGCTGTCCCCAGGAAACGCTTGTCGGCCCTAGAGCCATCTAGGCCATCAAACACCCCCAACAGCAAGTGCCTCAGGTCGTGGGGGACCTCCCACCCCAGGGCCAGTGTGAGCTCGAGTTCCACTCCCCCCAAGAACGGCTCCAAGGCTGGGCACAGCCATACCATGTGGTAGAAGTCTGCTGGAGTACAGTCACAGCGCACACAAGCCGGGGAGGCTCTCATGCCGGCTTGGAAGAGAAGCGTCAGGGTGAGGTACGCCGTGTGGAGATAGTAAAGCTGGACCAGGCGTAACTTAGATGATGTAGTCAGGGTTTTGGTTGCCATAAGGGCGTCTCGCCAGTTAGCCTCTTCTAAAGGACCCACCCACCCCTCCCAACGCTCCCTAAGCCGGTCAAGGGATGTAGGGCAATTATTTACCAGAGCTTGATATATACGGGACACCCCCCACCTCCCAGGTTCCCAATCATTACCTGGGCTTCCAGAGGACTAAATTAGGGGAGAGAGGCGGGTGTTGGGAGGTGTATGTGGAGAGCATGACGGAGCTGTAAATATTTGTAGAACTGGGAGTGAAGAAGGGCATGCCTGGGTTGTAGGTCAGAAAAGGAGCGCATGTGGTCCCCCACCCACACATCCCCAAGGAGCGAAATCCGCACCAAGTCCCAGCGACTGAAACCCCCCAAGGACGAGACCTCCCTCAGCCTGGCAATATGCCAAAACGGTGTTTGACTAGTTAGCTTCTGATCCCATCTCATGTGATGAAGGGCAGGGCGCCAGGCCGTGAGCACCGTCCTTGTGACTGGGGGCAAGGCCTGCGGCACCGGGGAGCCGTAGAGGAATCCCTGGATCTGCGCGAAGTCCAAGGTACTGAGTTCCACCCAGTAAGCTGGGTCGGACCAGCTGCCCGCAAACCAGTCATGGATCACGATAAGCCTCGTGGCCAAATAGTAGAGATGGAGATTGGTGAATCCCATGCCTCCGTCAAAGGGGGGGAACTCGACAGTGAGACAGAGACATTCGCGTTCGCCCATCTCCCGACAGAAATCAGGTGAGTGTGCCGTCCAGTTCCTGAAACCAGACACCCTAAAGGTGGACCGTGGTGTTCTGCAGAATGTAAAGAAAGCGGGGGAGAATCATCATTTTAAAAAGGACGCTCCTGCCCAGTGGGTTGAGGGGGAGGGATTGCTAGTTCCTTAGGTCGGTTTTCATCCGAGCGACAAGGGGGGCAACGTTGAGGGCCCATTCCAGCTCTGGGAGGAGGTTACCCACATGCCCAGGTATTTGAATGATTGCCTCCGGAGGGGAATCACCGCCTGCCAGTCAAAACACGCCCAAGAGGGGTGTAGGGGGACCACGGTGGATTTCGTCGGGTTAAGACGAAGTCCCGAGACCTGCTAAAAACTCCGAGAGGGCCGCTAGGGATCTCGAGCCGGAATGCTCCGGATCCACCAGGTAGAGCAGGACATCGTACGTGTATAAAGCAATTTTATCAACCTGGCTCTGATCCCAGGCCCAACCCTGGATAAGGGAGTTCTGCCGGATTAACGCCGCCAGGGGCTCCATCACTAGTGCGAATAAGAGTGGTGAGAGTGGGCAACCCTGACGGGTGCCTCTCCGAACTGGTTGAGAAAGCTCACCGTTAACAAGTACCCGGGTTCTAGGGCTATTATAGAGAACCCTGATCAGGCGGCGGAAGGGAAGGCTGAATCCCATTCTCTCCAGAACATCACCACGGTACCCCCAGTCCACCGTGTCAAAGGCTTTCTCAAAGTCCACAAGAAGAAACGCCAGGTATGGGGAAAGCCGGTGACGATGGGCCAGCGCCAGGTGGAGGCGGCGAATACAGTGGCGGGTGACCCTGGAAGGCATGAACCCACATTAATCAGGGTGGACCAGGCCTTGCAGGAGGGCCGGAGTCGCTGAGCTATCGCAGTGGCGAAGATTTTGATTTCTGTGTTAATCAACAAGATTGGGCGGTAGTCCGAGCAGTCAAGGGAGGGCGGCTGTGTCTACGGGATGACCACAATGGTTACCACATCAGATTCAGACGGAAAGGACCCTTCATCGACCACCTGGCGGAAAAACTCAGTCAAATGGGGGACCAGGTCATCTCGGAATGTAGCGTAATATTCCTGGGGGAACCTGTCGGGTTCAGGCGTCTTACCAGTGTGCAGCACGGAGATGTCCCCGTGAATTTCTTCCGTGGTGAGAGGGCGTCCAGGGTATCAGCGGTTTCTCGGGAGAGACATGGGAGGTGGGTTCCGGACTCCTCCAACAGTCCAGCTAGGGAGGCTCCGGGAGGACGCGCTGCAAATGCATTGAAATTATTCTTACATAGAGCTGCAGTTCCACTAGTCGTTATTAGATGTCCCTCACATGCATTTGCATTTGACTCATGAGGGACATCTAGTAATGACTAGTTGAACTGCTGCTCTTTGTAGAATTATTTTGATATTGGATACTATAATATTCACTGCCCACTGCTAATCTTGTACCATAATGCTTTGCAGGGCCTTTGGTTGGGATTGTATTTTTGCCCATAACTGTGCTTGGGGTGGTCCTAGGAAGAAGGACCACCACGGAATCATTCACCAGCATGATATGCTCTTTATATTCAAGGCATCTGCTTGGTCCTCCCCCTAGGTTGAGGGGGGGACTCCAAAATCATCACTTCTCTCAATGCCTAATTTTTAGCATGTAAAATTGCTTTATCAAAGCATTTGTGAGCATTATTGATAATGCTGCTCTTGCAAACTTTGCATGCTCTGCGTAGTACTATGCCCAGGGTTAATCCTAACTGCCCCACGCAATGCAAAATCTACCATTTGATCCAGCCAGGGCAAATGGAACGTTTTTTTAATAAGTATGGCCATCCCTCTAGAGTACGAGGAGTACGAAGAAAAAACTCTGTGTTCTGCCCACTTATTTGTGAATGTTTGTTCTGTTTGGGATTTATGTGGGTCTCCTGAAGCATTGCTATGTGTACCTGATGTATGTCTAAATATGCCAGGACTTGGCAGCTCTTCCTTGGAGCCCCCAAACACTGGATATTCCAAGTGAGAATTTGTACATTTGGAATTGACGCTCGGTTAGCTATGATTATCGATAATTTATAACAAGCATTATGGGAGCTATTCTATGCTTGCGAGGAAGATAAAATCTGTGCAAATACAATTTTTCATCACATGTGGCCTTTTTGTTGGATATAAACTTAGAAAACAACCCTGTGCCCCCCCATCCCCACCCCTGAAGCATCCTAAACATGGCAGGTTGGTGTATCCTTCCCCTTCCCTAACCCCCCAGAACTTCAATAACAGGCTACATATCAGTCTGCAGTTCAAAACAAAGGGGGAGCGCCCTCGGGGGGGAACTCCTAGGGTCATGCACGTATACTCCTCGCCCTCAGAGAGACCTAACAATAGAATGTCTCAGCTCTGAGAGGGCAAGGATGCCTGGGTACCTTAGTGTCCCGTGGTCCTTTATATTGTCACTTATCTGGTGTTCGCCATAAGGCGATTGGTTCTGTCGCCCAGCTGGATCTTGCCGCCAAGTGGCTTGTGTCCAAAGTGTACCGTTTTCGCTGTCAACCGCCTTTGTGTCTGTACTCTTTCTCCTTCGTTTCTGGATTTGGTCGCGCCACACCTCCGGCAGCAGCTAGTCAGTGGTCGGTGATCTGGATCTGGGTGGTGAATCATGCGGGGATGAGGAATTGTTCCGATGCTTGAGTCGTTTCAGGAAATCGCCCACCTGTTGTGGCTTAGTGAAGAATGACTGTTTTCCTTGGTGAGTGACTCGCAGACGCGCTGGGAAAAAGAGCGCATAGTCAATTTGTGCCTCACAGAGTTTCTTTTTGGCCGGCATGAACTTGCGTCGCTCTTTCTGCACCATTGCAGTGAAATCCAGGTATATAGTGAATTGATTGCTGTCGAAGGTCAACTGGTGCTTCTCCCAGGCTGCTTTGAGAGCGGTGTCCCGGTCTCTGTAATTTAGCAACCGAGCGATGACTGAGCGGGGTGTGCTTCCCGGAGGGGGTCTAGCACCTAGTGATCTGTGTGCGCGTTTGACGATGAATTGAGACGAGAAGGATTCAGCACCGATTGGATCACGCAGGAGTCGCTCAACATACTTTACCATCTTCCCTGTGTTGGTGCTCTCGGGAATACCCAGGACCAGTATCTTATTCCTTCTACTGCGTGCTTCTAAATTTTCATTTTTCGCCGCTATAACATTTAGCAATTTATCCATGTGTTCCACGTGTGCTGGAGCTGGGAAGTGTCAGAGATACGCCACTGCTTCTTTGATGCGTTAATCTTGGCCTTCAAGTTTGTGCACAATGGCGTGCATTTGTGTGGACATTGCGTCCATTTTTTCGGCTATTGTTGTGAGGCCCTGATGCACTTCCAGAAGCATCGCTTTTAAGTCTTCTTCAGGTGTGTTAGTTGGGCCTGAATTAGGTGTGTCAGCTGCACGGAGTTCGCCTTGCTGTGCGAGGCTGCCTCTTCTGGCATCGAACACCAGTCTTGGCTGTTTCGGATCTGCATTCACTTTATTTGCTGCAGTGTTTCTGTGTGGCCTTGCCAGTTAGCAGCTATATGCCTCTCGGGTTCGCCTGGGACTCCGCGTATCAACTGGAAGTAACAATCAGCGTTATAGAAGGCATAATGGTGTTGGATTGTTCCGCGGCTGTCGCCCCCACCTGTTGCTGCGCCCCGTCTTTGTGGGTTGTAGTGTAGGCCTGGATAGGTCTTAGAGCAATGTTTGTGTAGCACTGCGCCTTTTGATGCTTGGGCTATGGTGTTGCAGGGGGCAGTGATGTCCGTTATTGTTCTGTGGTGACTGTTCTTCAATCCCCTACTCAACCCTCACGGTGCTGGGGCAGTCAATGCTGTGGTTTCCCAGTGCTTTTTGCAACTTCCAGGGGGGATAGGGCCCTCAGCGCGGATTCCTTCACCACTTATGTGGCAGCTAGCGCTACAATGTGTGTGTGTGTGTGTGTGTGTGTGTGTGTGTGTGTGTGTGTATGTGTGTGTGTGTGTGTGTGTGTGTGTGTACCTACGGTCTCCTACTGTACCCAGGGGGTGTTGAGGTCGTTTCCCGTTATTACCGGCCGTGTCAGGGCCGTGGCTGAAGGGCCGTATGGGCTGTAGCAATATCGTCGCAGTAATGCCCCTGCTGAAGATGGTGGCACGGCGCTGACGGGAGAGGTAGTAACCGCCGGAGTCGCGGCGGCATGTTGGATTTCGTGCGGCTCCCTCAATGGCAGGTTTGCACTGGGAGTGGCGTATTAATGGGCTCAGAGGAGGGGCTGCTAGCGAGACTCACCCCAAATGTACTGTGTTCTGGAGCCGCGGGCTTATGCCGCTAAGAGGGCTAGTTTCCACGTGGGCGCAGCAGTGCTTGAGTAGCGGTGTCAGCCCAGAAGCAGCTCCAGGCGGGCAGGCCGCAGACGGCGGGGGTTTCTGGTCATCTTCGTTGTGGTAGTTGGGAGTCACCTTCCAGCACCAAACTCGCTGTAGGCAGGTACAAACAGATAAGCGTTACAGCACTTCAATTATTCATCGAGTAGGACCATTTGGACAGGATATTTTTATGGATTAGTTCCCCGAGCTGCAGGAGCCTCAATACAGTGTGGCCATTCTGCTCATGCGCACCTAGCGCCCTAGCTTCTTCGGGCCTTCTTCTGGTCGGTTCATGTTTGAGGAGGCAAGGTTCGGGTTGTCCATAAATACTAGAGTAAGGGGTGTTACAGGTAAGTAAAGTCCGGGAACAATGGGTCCCTTCCTTGGGGTGGGGACTCCCCCTATTATGCCACCCTCCAGTGGGAGGGGGTATATGCCTCTCTCTGGTTGGCTGGGTTCCCCCCATCTGCAAGATGGCGGAGACAGAGTTGAGCCTCACCTCGCCTCCCCCACCTGAGGGGGTTGGTTAGGCAAAAGACGGCACACCTCTTTTCCTCACTTGGTTTTCCCGCCGGTTCTCACGCCCAAAGTGGGGATCAGAACCGGTGGGGGCCAGTTGCCGCAAGCCTTTGAAGCTTCCCTTTATGGACTCTGCCCATCCTGGGGAAGGAGGCTTGGCACCTCATCCCAGGATGTGCATTGTTTCAGACTCCCAAGAGCAGCAAGCTCTTAACCCAGGGGTCCAGAAACATGTCTGGTGGTGGCAGATGGCGAGCAGCCAGGACACTAGAGTTAGGTAGTTTTTCAGGGGGCATCTCTAAGATGTCCTTTTCAGGGGGCATCTCTAAGATGCCCTGTGAGTGAATTTTAATTAAATACCACACTGGCATCGGAGGGGGTTTAATGTGCTGAGAAGTTTGATACCAAACTTCCCATTTTTCAGTAAAGCAATCATGGTGCTGTGGAGTTCTTAATGACAAACGTCCAGCACCATATGCTCTTAAAGGAAGTACTGCACTTACAAAGTCTAAGAATCAGCTTAAACACAGTAGGGGTACAGGGCTCATGCACCCTTACCACTAGTATAGGGCACCCAGCCAGAGGGGTGGCTTACCTATGCCAGGGTTGTGGCTTGTAGGCATGGCACAGTGTGCCATGTCAACTCTTCACTTTGTTCTGCACCAAAACACCCAGCTAGCAAGGGCAGTGTGTATGTGTAAAGGTCCACAGCCTCTAAGGGTGACACAATAAATGTTGCAGCCCTTAGAGGCCTTTCCTGGTCACAGTGCCCTTGGTACCTATGGTACCATTTATAAGGAACTGACATGTGGCCAAAGAGTGCCAATAGGGTTTTATATCAATGCAGTTTAGGGATAGAACATAGGCCCTGGGTACCTGGTTGGCAGGAGCCAAGGGCACACTCTGTCAAAGGGCATCCACAGTTTGGCAAAAAGTGGGGGCAATCATGCAAAAAGAGGGCACTTTCTTACAGACGCGTCTCCTGCAGTGTCAGGATATAAGCCCCCATCATTTTAGCTTGTTTCAGGACTTGTTCCCGCTTTATCTTGACAAGGATCCCCCGGACCATCCAATACATGTAGGCAAGTATCAAATCATACCCAGTAATATGCGCTCTGTATAAGGTCACTTACGAGGGTCTGGTCCAGACATCCGGGGTGCTGGCGATTGCCCGCTAGCCGGTGAGGTGCCCGCTGCTCCCCTAGGGCGCTGCCAGTAATTTCCAGCTCCCCTATCTGCATCAAGCCGTCTCCCCAAGCACGCACAATGCCCAATCTGGGGGTAAACATGTAATAGCCCCTCTCAGCACCCCAGGCCAGGCAGCTGCCAGACACTCCACCCCTCAGTCACCGCTCACTGCTAGCTATACTGGGGGCAGCAGGGATGTGCCCCACAGCAGTTGGATGGTTGTAACTGCCGCAGAATTACGCTATAGGCAAGAGTGGCTCCTCAGGAGCGGCTGCACTCCTCAGCAAGGGTGCTGCGCTCAGCCCCTCACAGGGGTCTGGCCCTAACGGAGACAGCCCAAGTCACAGCCCACCAGCATCCAGCCTCTGTGAGACTTCAACAGGAGCTTCGCAGATGGAAATCTCTCCCTGTACTGCCAGTGTCCGCAAGGCGGTCAAGGGCACCTCAGGAATGGTCACACTCCGCAGCCAGGGCATCATCCCCCGTACTCAGATGCCGAATGTCACAGTGCACCAGGCCACACTGCCTTGGATTACCACGCATAGCTCCGTCGGCAGCCCAGATGACGGCCAGGCTCCACCCGCTCTAATATACCGTGACAGTCAAGAGGGCATTTAATCTGTAATTTACAAGACAGTGCCCTGCAAAGGATGACAGGAGGATTGAGGATGGTGGGTGGCTTGCCGCGTGGAGCTGTCCTAAAGTGTGCCCACCATGTTCGGCTTACAAGCTGCATAATTGCATATTTAAACACGGTGTGCTTCCTATTTCATCTTCACCCTCTGCTCATTGGAGCAAACAGAGTTTGCCTACATCAAACGAAAATAGCCTTTACAAAAGATTTCATGTCGGGGTCAGGGGATGGCAGCTGTGTGGAGGTGAGAGAAGTAAGAGCTAAGCATGAGCTTATAAAACAAGAGTGTCTGGTAGAACAAGTTACCTTTGATGATGCGCTTTCTGGTGGATACTCTTTCGAACTGCATATTGTTTTTTAACTTTACTTATGTCCCAGGCATCGGACTAGATTTGGAAACATTTAAGCATTACCACTGCATGCCGGTAGTGATGTTCAGAGTGCAGACCCCATGTAAGCACCACCCATATGCGATGACATCAGCTGCTTTTTAGCGTGTCTCCACCCGTAAACGCAGAGCCCAAAAGCAGATTGACACTGACTAGTGTTCACATCTCTAGACTTGGGACCTTTTAATATGGTAAACAAGTCCAATTAAAAGCAAGAGAGGTTAGGAAATGAGCAAGCAATCTGCAATCAAACGAATTATGCAGCAGAAAGAACCCCTTTTGAATAGCTACCAATGCTAGACCTTCCAGGTGGGGAGTCTGAACTGGCTCAGACCAAAATGTCCTGCAAGACAGAGCGGGTTAATTGTCCTTCTCTATGGACCTGGCTGTCCAGGCAGTAGTGCCTCATGAACATATGAAATTACGCCACTTAGTAGCCTACGAAATGTCCAGAACAGGCACTCTGCTTGTCAACACTGTGGTAACAACCTTTGTTCTGGTGGAATAAGCCTGCAACCTTCTGGGGTCTGCATCTTAGTCAGGACATAGATTTTGATGCAGAGAATGATCTAGCGGGTGTTAGTTATTTTCTGCACTGCCTTGACCTTCTTTGTCCACCTAATCCAACATAGAGCTGATTGTTCACTCAATGATCTTTGGTTCAATTAATGTAAAAGCTGTATCACTCCTTGTTGGGAGGGATTGATTTGAGTAGATGGCTGGGTCACAGGGAAAGAGGCGTCTTCCCTAGCTGTCCTGCTGCATTCTTTGCTGGTCTTTTTGGATGGGGACCTTCCAGTTTTCCTCTGCGGTGGACTTCTTTCCAGCAGTGAAAAATCATCACAGGCTTATTTAAAAAAAAATGTGCACAAGGACAGGAAGTGGTTTGATCTCACACAGGGAAGGCCTTATCACCAAATGATGGTCGCCGATACCCAAAAGAAAGAAAAAAAAATAAAGAAACCAGATTACCGACCCAAGCATATGAATCCAGAAAAATTATCAAGCTGCAAAACGATTCCTACTGTTAAGTAACCATTTTGTTGTGCAGCACGAATCCTTTTCTGGATTGACATGCTGTGTATTTATTTTTATAGCAGTATTTGCCTCTAGGGTGGGGGGGGAGGGGGATTTCAAGTGTGCTTGAGTTTGCAAATATGCGTAGTAGCATTCTCTGTTCTCGTTTATCTTCATATATACATAGTAGTGTCTTGTGAAGGTCTGTGTGGATGACCATGCCGCGGCCATGCAGATGGGTACTTTTGCTCGGAAGGCTACGGTTGCTCACTTTCTTCTATTGGAATGCGCTCCAGGCCATGTAGGCAAAGGTTTGTCTGCCTTTGTGTTGCAGGTTTGGATTGTTTCTACTATCCATTGGGCAATGGTACCCTTCGTTACTGGGACGCCCTTGGTTACTCTTGCAAAGGAAATGAAAAGTCACTTCCTCTTTCTTAGTGTCTTTGTCTCCTGTAAGTAGTTCATGAGTGCTCTCTGCATGTCCAAGATGTAAAGAGCCGGGGTTTTTGTATTCAGGAAGAATGCCGGTTGTCAGATACTCAGGTTGATGTGCAATTGTAATACTACGTTTGGTAGGAACTGGGGGTTTGTTCTTAATACCACCAGGACCTTGTGGATTTGTAGGTATGACTCCAGGCTAGTGCGTGCTTGCAGTATGCTCACTCTGCGAAATGATGTGATTGCTATTAAGAAAGTTAGGAATTTTACTTATGCCTTTTGCTTAGGCTCAAAAGGTTCTGTCATCAACTATGCGAGTACAAAGTTTAAGTCCACATTGGTGTCTGTGTCATTCATGGTGGTGCTACCTTCTTTGACCCCGCTAGAAATTGCTTCATCACCAGGAGTATGAAGAAGCTATTTCCTGTTGTTCCTCTGGAGTATGCAGCTATAGCCTCATGGTGCCCCTTTAATGACGAGAAGATCAGGCTGCTCCCTAGAAGGTTGGAGAGGATGGAATGGCTTGGGGTGGGGGGTGTCCCAATTAGATGTCCAAACTCGAGGTATTCAGGAGCTATGATGCTATGTTTAACAAGACTGCCTCTGGGTGACATACAATCCCGTTAAGAATAGTTAGTAAATCTTGTAAAGCTCTCAGGAGTATGATCTGTTCGTTGTACTTATTTAGTAGATCTGTGAACCACATCTGTCTGGCCCACTACAAGGCCATGAGTGGGAGTGTCAACTCTGGCTGTTCAAATTTGTCCAGAACTCTTGGTATCAGGGGAGTTGGGGGAAAGGTGTATCAACATGTCCCTGACCAGATTATCGACTTGGTATTCTCCTTGGACTGGCGGGGTGGTTATCTGTTAACGAAGTCTTGGCGTTTTGCTTTTTTTTGTCTGCGAGTTTGTGATTGGTGTGCCCCATCTCCTAAAGACGTCATACAGCACCTCATTTTTTAGTTCAGTGGGAAGCATTTGGTTTACTGCTTAGTCTATCTGGTTCGATGTTTTGTTGTTCAGGGAGGTGTATTGCCATTAGTAGTGTTACGTTGTTGTGCCCATTTCCATATCTCCTATGATAGCTGCGAGAACTGGAACAACCTTGTTCCCCCTTGCTTCTTGATGTAGAACATTGTTTTTATGTTGTTCGTCTGGATCAACACGGCTGATTTTCTTATGCATCCGGTGTTTTGGTCACCGTGGGGGCTGGTAACTAGGAGGGGTTTCCAATCGCTATTACAATTGTCATTTAGAAATACGCTTGTTACTTATTTAATTGGCATCTGAAGGTTGAGAACACAGGATAAGACTCTTTTCTCAGGTATTTGTTTTTGGTCTTTTGGATACTTTTCTGATGAAAATTTTTTAGAAACATAAATGGAATTTAAGAATAGAAATGATATGCTGTTAGGTGATCCACCTCTGTGCTAGCCCTACATTCTAATCCGACAAAGGGAAACCTGGAATGCTATACGTTTGCTTGGTCTACTGTGCATATCACTGATGACTGCCAAAGAGTAAGTACATCCATGTTGTCTGAGTTAATCAACGTTTATCCACTTGCCTGTCTAAGCAATCATAAAAACTAGTTCTGGTGGTGGATACTTTTGACTATCATAAGCATAACTAAAATAAAAAGTGAAACGATGCGTTCAGCCTGGTTGGAGTCATTACATACATTAAAAAGCATGAAGCTCTGTGTGGACCTCTGTAAAACTACATGCAGGAGAAATTTAAAAGCATAAAAGAGGAGAAGAAAAAATATTCAACATTTGAGGAGCCTAGACATGCAGAAGGATAAGTACTCTAGTTCTGAGGCATGGAAACATCATCAATAGGCCACCCCTACGATGTTAAATGTTGGGCGGGTGGAAATACTACAATATTTGAGGAACTACTTACTTACCTTAGGAAACACTATTTCTGATGGTTACTCTCTCTAACTGCAGATTCCTTACCTTTAGAAAGGCTCCTAAGTGCCAGACTAGACTCTAGATTTTCCAAAGCAGTGCTCACGGGTGCCACATTGGCCTTGTTCCACCCCGGAAGTGATGGAGCCAAACTACATACAAGCATGGCTCCTGCGAATGGACGTCAGTTTCTTGCTGGACTTTCTGCACACGTGGACGCAAACCACAAAACGGCTACTTACCAGTAGGAGTAGTTTTTCAGCTTGATCAATTTTCTGGATTCACGTGCTGTGAATTATTCTGCCATCTAGTGGTTAGGTCCGGAATAGTTTTTTTTTCCTCCTCTTGTTTTGGGCGTTGTCGACCACCATTTGGTGCCAGGAACATTCCCTGTGTGATGTCAGACGGCGCCCTGGAGGTGGTGCGTGGTAGCCATCTTCGGATTTTTTTCTAGCAGACTTCATTACCATGTCTGTCTTGGCCATTGAGGGGCAATGAGAATTAGGTTTGTCCCCGATTATCTTGCTACTTCTTGCACTCTTTGGATTTGTGGTATTGGTGAAAAAGCGTATGCAAATGTCCCTGAACAATTTAGTGAAAGGGCATTCCCCTTTGACAGGTGGTGAGGAAACCTTGAGGCAAAGTACTTGCATTTTTTGTTCTGTATTGTTGCAAGCTGGTCTATAACTGGTGTTCCCCAAAGTTTGAAGATGTATTGTATTGTTTTGCGCTTCAATTCCCACCGTCGGAGCAGCTGTTTTGCCTGCTCAGAAGATCTGCTGTTGTGTTGTACACTCCCGATAGAATTATTGTTTGCAGATTGATTCCTTGAGGGAATTCCCATTGCCAGATCTGCCGTGCTAGTTTGCTTAGCAGAAATTATTTTGTATCTCCCTGTTTGTTCAGGTAGAACATTGTGGTGGTGTTGTCCCTTTGAATCAAGACTGTCCTTTTTAATGTGTTTTTGGAATGCTTTCAATGCCAGGAATACGGATTTCATTTCCAAGTAATTGATGTGTTTTATGGAATCTTGGTCGTTCCATTGACCTGGTACTTTCAGTTGTTTGAAGTGCGCTCCCTATCCGTTGAGGAATGCGTCTGTAGTACTTGTCACAGAAGGAATTGAGTTCTTAAAAGGTCTGACCTGTGTTATGTTGTTGGATGCCCACCATTGTATCTCTGCTTACAGCTTGTGCCTAACAACCACTAGATCCTCCCAACTCCCTGTGGCTTGAGACCAGCTGTTGGTAAGTCATTCCTGGAAGGGGCGCATATGTAGGCAAGCATGAGGGATGCATGACGCCATCATGTCCATAAGTTTCATGACTCTCCGCACTGTCTCATATTGACCCTTCCGATAGAGGGAGGTTTCTTGTTTGATAGCTTATATCCTTTTAAGCGCCACGTAAGCCCACACGTTCTTGGAGTCTATCCTTGCACCTAGGAAAATGTTTTCTCTTTCTGGCTTTGTGGAGGATTTCTTGTGATTTATTGAGAATCCAAATCTTTGTAGCGTGTGGATTGCTGTTTGTATATGACTGAGACATTTTTGTTTTTGTGCTAGCCTTTACAAGCTAGTCGTCCAGGTAGGAGTAGACATGCATTCCATCCTTTTGCATGTGTGTCGCGACTGTGGCTAGGCACTTGTTAAAGACCTGTGGTGCTGATTTTATTCCGAAAGGCAGTACTCTAAACTGGTAGTGTGTTCCCTTGAGTAGAAACCTGAGATATTTTCGGTGGTTCTTGTTTATAGGTACATGTAAATAGACTTACTTGAGGTCTATAGTTGCTTTAAGAACTTGTGGGATTATCTTTTGGAGAGTAGTCAGTTTGAAATGTTGTGTTAAAATTAATTTGTTTATTAACCTTTGGTCCAGGATTGGTCTTAGTGATAAGTCTTGTTTGGGAACCAGGAAATACGGTGATTAGTTTTCTTTGAAAAAACTTGTCTTGGTACCAATTCTACTGCTTGTTTTTGGAGAAGGTCTTTGATTTCTGCATTTAGCTGTAAGAGTTCTGATTTGAAGAACTTCTTTATTTTAGGTAGATTTGCAGGAGGTATTTTCGTTAGTTCTATGCAATACCCGTATTTTACCAAATTTAATATCAGACTGTCTGTGGTGATTTTTCACCACTGTTGTAGGTATTGTGATATTCTGCACCTCACTGGTGTTGGGTGCGGGCTTTATCTGTCTAAGAGTCAATTGGAGCCATTTCCTCTTCCTCTAGAAGGCTGGCCTCTGCCTCTTCCTCTTCCTCAAAAGGACTGCTTTGGCCATTGCTGCTTGTTGTCCATTCCCTTGGCCTTGTTGTTGGTGTGACATTTGCTGCCCTTGAACAAATGTTTCTCTTACTGTGAGCTTTCTGCTGTTAAACACACCTTTTTAGAAGGTACCTCTGAGTTGCAGGGCTCCCGTTGCTCCTGCAGTCTCATTATCCTTTTTGATTTGTTGGGGATATTCTTCCACCTCCTTTCCAAATAGTGCCTCCCCTGTGAAAGGTCTGTTGATGATGGAGGTTTGAACCTCCTGCTTAAAATCTGAAATTCTAAGCCAGGCATGCCTTCTTAGGGTGTTTTCGAAAAGGGACGGTGCATAAAGAAGCAACATTCTGAGAACTTCCAACACCTCCAGTTATTAAGTTCTTTATTATTCCAATCTTTTAAAAAAAAAGCCTCAGCCAACGCGTTTCGTTCCAATGGAACTTTGTCAGGGCTTCACACAATCTTTATATAGATAAACAATGAAGGTTGCATCTATTTAATCAGAGAGAACCAGCGGTGCCCCGAGTTCTGGCACACGAGCCTTCACACAGTCTTTATATGAATCGACAAGGAAGGTTGCATCTGTTACATCAATAAATCTCAGAGGTGCCCCAAGTCCTGGCACATGTACCTCCTGTCATCACCTATGGACTGTTGAGATCAAATTCAACAAGCATTTACAATGCAATGGTCTCGGCAATATTATAGTTAGAGCTATTGGCATTGCTCTTTTAAAAACAAAAAAAAAATGTATCCCTAAAAAAATGGCATTGTCATTTCTATTGGCAATAGCTTAATTGTTTCCATATGTGAGACTTATTGCATTAGCAGAGAGAGAGTGAGGTATTGAAATAGAGAGAGAGAGTGAGGTAGTGAGAGAGAGAGTGAGGTAGTGAGAGAGAGAGTGAGGTAGTGAGAGAGAGAGTGAGGTAGTGAGATAGAGAGAGTTAGGTAGTGAAAGAGTGAGGTAGTGAGGGAGAGGGATGTTGTGAAGTGTAGTGTAGTTCCTAGTTTCCCACTAGGCCCTGCGCATTGGAATAACATAAACAGTAGTATCGACGTGGAACTGCTTATATTCCAGGCCTCCACTGACTATGCTAAACTTAATTGGGTTGTGTTACCAACTAGCTCAGAGGTCACTGGAAACTTTCTTCTCTGCATAGGAAGTGATCAGCTTCCTTGGCACAGACAAGAAGGGATTCAGCTTTCCAACAACCGTGCAACATGACAACTTTGCTCCTCAGATCAAGAGTCGATCTCTAGGGTCGTGTGAAACAATAGACATAGATTTCACTCAGTCAGTCTAGTGCAGTTTACTTTCACAGTATGTAGAGAATAGAGAGACGGGCGTGTATCAATAAAGGTTAACATTTATTGAACAGTCTTTCTTCTCATACAAGAGAAATGTATTGCCACAATTGCAATAACTGTTATTATAAAAAGTACGTACAGTAAGATAAGAATAGCGAAATAGAACTGTAAAAGCATTGATATGGTTTCTTAGCCATACAATGGTTTAAAAGTAATAAAACATATATACAGTCATATATACATTAGGCTAACATACTCAACTGGTGCTTCTAACTAAGCCTACCCCAGTGTGCCTGACCTAGGCCTAACACGTGAGAAGGGGAGTAAGTAAGTAGCTTAAGTTAAGTTGGTTTTGCCAAGGTTTGTTTCAAGAATTCTCTTCTAAGGGTTTAGTCAACACCATACCTCTGAATAGAATGATGGAGGATTGGTATCTCCTTCAGGGGTCTCTCTCGATATCCCAGTCACCTGCGAGGGTGAACTGGAAGCGCCGGGACTGGATTTCTCTGCACGAGAAAGGCAGCGGCTTCTCTCAGCGCGTCTGGAGGAAGGAGGGGTGACAGCGTCCGCGGGCAGCTGGGCTGGATGTCTTCGCAGAGGACGGCTGCACGGCTCCTCAAGCGTACTGAACCACAGTTCGCGCTGTAGCGGCGATAATGGTAATCAGTAGCTTCACCACCACAGGATAGCAGGCTGCAGCGACAGAGTGCTAGTTTTTACCAACACGGGGTCATGCAGGCAGCTGGCATCAGCAACATGTTCGCTCATTGCTTAAGGCAACGTTGGTAATATTTATACCTGACAGGTGCCGGGTTTGACGCAAGTTTGCTGGACATAAGACGTCAATTAAAGATGTCACTAGGAAGTGGCAGCTATCAGTTGCTCATTAGAGTTCTATTACTAATCAAAACATAGCAAGCGGGGATTTCCAGGTTTGCTAAGTTTTTATCTTGTTGAAGAACTCGGAGTGTTATCTAGGAATATCAGATAGTGACTGCTGCTCTGTCATTGCACTAATTGATCGCAAAGGAAGTAGCAGAGAGTCATGCTGGAATGTGGCTCTGTGGCTCTGCTCGTGTGAGGCCAGAGATGACTTTTCAGAAAATCGTACTTGAACGGTTATGCCAATATAGGGAATAAATGGATTTATAGCCGAATAGGGGCATAAGGTCACAGTATCGATCAGGAACCTAGATAAGCACATGACACCCACTCCACGAATTCATGTCCATCAAAATTACTAAAACTAAGCAATTAGATGCATGTGTAACATTGTGTAACATAGCCCACCCCAAAATACATAAATGCATTCGAAATAGGCGTACTTGTAATACATGGATTTTAGGTACTGTACGTTTTTTTTTAAAAGCATAGTAATCATTCAAAAAATTATTGCATATAAAATCAATGAACGATTATGCAAAAGGAATTACACATGAAGTATCTCTGACAGAAGAAATGCGAGATAAATCATCACATAAAAATGCATTGTAATAACATGTGTGCTAGAGGCTGGTGTTATGTTGTTATGTCTCTAGATGTGTTTAGAAATAGAAGTGTGAAGCTTCTGTTCTCTAAGAATAGTTTTTACGTTAAGCAAAGAATTGTTCGTGCCAAAAAAAGAAAAGGTCAATATTTGAAAAATTGTCCAATTCAAAGAAAAATCAGTTTACCAAAGCTCCTGGCAGTTTTTGTTGATCAAAACTGAAGGCCGAATTCAGAGTTCATGGGAACGCTGTGTGTCGGAAAAGCTTCTCAAAAGTTATTGTTTCTCTATGGGTGAGAACATCGTATCAGACAGGCTCGCAAAGAATTGGTCTACAAAATCAGGTGATAGTTCAACCAAATTAGATAGCGCTGAAACTTGGCAGGTGTGAGAATGATTGCTGTCATCGAAGGCAGGATCAGCAATGCTCACAGAACGTTGTACCTGGATGATGTTGCTTTTGTCACTCGCTCCACTGTTACCACTTGGCTGTAGTACAGGAGTCTCCACGAATGCCGTCATCAGGATTGGTAGCCGCTGGGGACAACACAATGCGTGAGCCGTTATTGGACTTAGCAAAGTATCGACGTCCATTGGTACTGCTGATGGAAGTGAAAGACAGATGTCCAACACGCATTCCTCGCCGCAAAGCATACACCGTAGCACAGGTAAAATGCAATTTTGCCATATCGGTCTGAATGAAAGGAACCAGGTCATGTTTAGATCTCTCAGCCTGGCCAATCCAAGGACGTTAGTTATCCTGTCCCTGTAGCGCATTGCTAGGATTGTCTCTTCCATTCCCATGGGAGCTATGTCTGAGCCGAGGCTTGCCATATCGAAGCAGGAGGGTCAAAAATAGAATCCCTGCAATGAGTCCAAAAAATAGTGGAATACCACCAAAGATGGAGTGCACAAAATTAGGAAAAATTCCCAAAATTGCCTGGAAGGGTGTTAGCAGTCCCGTAAAGACTGTCTTAAATATGCCTGGGATGCTCGTGGCACTAGACATGTTAAGGAGTTGGTCTAGTATTTGTACGAAATGCACGGGGCAATTTGTTGATAAAAGGTCATGGACCTCAGTAGCCGTCCTTGCGACTAGAAGATCATACGTCTCTTTAGATGACGTTATAGGCACTGTTGTCTGTAAAAGCACAGATTTCATTTTGCTTAATGTATCAATTCGTATAGAATAGAGATTCAGACGAGGCCAGAGGGGAGTCACTGTGTCTGGAGGCCCGCTCGGGAACAATGCTTGCATACAGCATTTGACCATGGACGTTACTTCTACTAGATAACTTAGTCCGGGCGCGAGGCCACAGCACCTGTGATCCGTTCTTAGAATGTAACTCCCGTTTGCGAGTTGCATAAAGAAGGGCTCTATCTGAGTTGCAGGTGTGACTAGCTGGTGGCATGAAAGGTTGTTTGAATTTCCATCACATGCTCCGTGTAAATTAATACCCTGACACAAAAGTATACCGCTTAGTGAATGTTTACAGTTCTCACCACTAAGAAATACATTTTTGTCGCTGTCACTATAGCAAGAATGAGTGTATGGTAATTTCCATTCGGATTTAACATATCCCTTACCCAATTGTTCATACTGGCCAGCAGGTATGTATTCAAGGCATTTATGAAATCGGAAAGTTTGTTATCGGAATTGTGATAATTCCGTGTATTATCCATTCAATGACAGGGCTCTCTGACATTGTCAATGATAATCTCTCGAGTTTCTCGATGCTCAAAATTGTATAGTCTGCTCCTTTCTGTGCCAAACTGATCTGTTTATCAGTAAGGTTAAAACTGGAAAATAATGACGTTGTGTTTATCAGACGCCAAGGCACATAGCCTGAACGGAGATTTTGCAGCGTCCAGCCTAATTCTATAATAGAACGTAATTGAGACTGGCCATGTTGTAACATTAGCAAATCTCTGTCTATCACATCAAAGGCAGAGGATACAATATTGTCCAAAGAATATATTCTGGAAGACAGAGTCATTAACCCATTGTCTACTACAGAAAGTGTTTTCTCCAAATTAATACGATCAATTTCTCGTATTTTTTCAGCAGTTTCAATTTGCTTTACTTTCCAAGCCTCGTTGTAAGCAGCATAGATGCTGGTCGCTATGAAACGCTTTTGACGCTGTTTGCGTGGTCCAAGAATGAAATCGCGCAAATCAGCACCATCTTTTAGCAAAGACAAGTGTTGCTTAATTTCAGCCAGTGTGGATGAAGTTAGCCATTCTAGGCAGAGTTTACCTACACTGTATGTTGTTATTATTCCTGGATGTTGTCTCTGGGAATATCTTGAGTCTAATCTGGTCATTTTTAAACCCTGTGTTTTGTTCAGGAACCTATCTTGACAATTATTTGTGTCTGTAGGCCAGATTAACCATTTTTTCCAATCAGGATGTGTTCTGTTGAAATGTAAAATGTGTGACACGTCTAACTCATTATCTGCAGTTGCATTCTCAGCTATTGGCTTTGGTATAGACGGTGTTTTCATTTCTTTGTTCTTAGCTAGGCCAAGACAGGATGTTTGGTGTACAGTGTCATTTAAAAATAACATTTGTTCTGGTATCATGCAGGTTCTAAATAGTGCTTCAATGCCTTGCACCTGCCAATCTTTTGTACCCCAAATTGTTTTCGTTTCAATATTATTTTTCCAATAATCAAAACCAAATGTCATCATTTTGTCATAAAATGCTTCTGAATATATCAATTTTGAATTTGTCAGCATTGTTTTCATTCCTGTTTTATCTAACAGTTTATAATAAAACGTTTCTGCATCACTGGTGTTAAACCCTGAAAAATATTTGAATTTCTCAAAAAATGCTTTAGAACTGCTTTTAGGTGGTGTAGAACAATGTTCCCATTGATTATACATAAAAACATTTCTAGGCTGTGCAGATTTATGCAAGTAATGATCCCCATAGTGGGTGTAACAGAATAACTGCTCATAACTAGATGAACCTTGTAAATAATCATGATCTGTGAATCTAGCTGACATTACTAAATCAGACATCATGTCATTAATACTGTTAAAGTCCCAATCATCAGAGAATGTACTAGGTGTAACAAAGTCACTTAAGGAAACCTTTAGTTGATGAGGATACTTCAGGATTTCGACCGGACCATAGATCTCATAGTCTGTTTTCTCCCATACTACCCCACCAGGTATTGGAATTGCTGTGACATTTACTGTTGACAGTTCTCTTTTCTTCACATGGGATGATCTGTGTGGTTTCAGGACTAGGTTGATGTTCTGACTTGCTGTGTCCATTCAATTGTAATGAACTTCCCTAAAATTAAAACTAAAATTAGGCATAGTAGGAGTATGAATACCCCTGAGATGATCCAATGCTCAATCAACGGTGAATCCAGATATAGTTCTTTGATTTGTTGAAGGAGTCCTGTTTCATTTTCTTTAGAAATCTTTTTTGTTTCTGGCATCACTTCGGGCTCGTTTAAATCTTCAGAGAAGTTGTCGAAGTTGATGAAATAACCAGAGGCAGTTCTGTCAATTGGTGGGATTGTTCTTTCAATCTGTCTCTCGGTAGCATTTTCTGATGCCACATTAGTGTAGACTGGTGTTGTTTCTTGACGAACTGTTTCAATCTGTGTTTCAAGAGGCACGAGTTCCATGGCTGTATTGCATAGTCCTTCATTGTGCACTGCAGGCTGATCGAATGTGATGAGTCTTTCAGTTTGAACCTCTTGGATTGTTGCAAGTTTGGGTATTCTGTTGTTTCTTGGGAGTCCACTGGGCCTACTGTTGATTATAGGCCACATGCTTGTGGTTTTACCAGATCGATGGACACGACTCTGTTCTCCTTTTTACCAGCAAGGGGCGGTAGCACAACTGATCTTGTTCCGGTGACTGCCAAGACAGGTACTGCTTTTCTGTAAGAAGGCCCAAATTCCTTCTTATCCGCGATCTTTTCTCTGACTAGATCCCCAATCTTTGGAATCCAGACAGTCCTTGCTGGGGCTGTTGCGGGTGGTGCCTCGTCAGTGGTAATTGGCTGTTGCTTTAATTTTATGTTGCTTAATGATTTTCTTGTTTCATTCAGTTCCTGTAAAACAGCCAAACGGTCTTTTACTTCAAACTGCTTTGTTTCTTTTTGTACCACTGACATCTGACTATCGAGGTCCTGAACGTTCATTCTTATTCCGAACAATAGTTCGTATGGGCTGAAACCTTTTAGAGAATTTCTTGGCATGTTGTTAAGACTAGTCTGGACACTTATTAAATGTTTGACCCACCCAGCGCCTGAACCTAATACCTTCGCTGTTATAGATTGCTTTATGTCCCGGTTTTTTCTTTCTACCACACTTGTGCGACGGACAAGAATACCGCAACCCAATTCCCATGCTGGCCATGGCCTCCCTATAAGCTCGAGAGCTGAAAGCAGGACCCTGGTCAGAATGGAACGTGGTAATTGCGTATGTGCCGATATGGACTCGCTAATCTTTTATAACCGTTCTAGGCGTCAGCCGAGTGCTGGTGGCCTCATTTTTTAAGTGCATTTCGTCTAAACGTTGTATACTGGGACGCGCTTCTCTTCTTTGATTGCGCAGATAGACCGCCTTATGCTGTCTAGAAGGGATCCTGAAACTACACTGGCCTGTTCATTACTGCGATCTCTATTGCAGTCTTCACAATTTTGAGCAAAACATTGAATATCTATACTCATTCCTGGCCACCAGTACTCTGATTGCAATTCTTTCAGAGAGGCTTTGATTGTTTGGTGTTTCAGTCCCAACCCCATGTGTGCTTCCAGTAGGAGGAAGCCCCTCCTGCTCCTGTTTGGAATTACTCTATCCCCCACTCCAGGGATTCGAGCAAAAGGAACGGAGTTTGCATCGATTATGTATGCATAATTGAGTGGATAGTTTACGGGTAGCGCTGCACAGTCGCCTTTTACGGTCGTTTTTACTGCCAGCATTGTATCCCCGTCTATATACTTATCTGTACGCTTTTTTGTGGCTACGGAAGCCGGGTTAGTTGCTTCCGCTTTGGCTGTATTAGCCAATGAATTCCCTGCAACGTGAACGCCATCACGTTGAAGACTCTGTGCGTGAATCACGTGAGTCTTTTGTAGTTCTTTGTGTAAAAGAGCTACCTCGTTCCAGAGCAATTTATGCTTTATTGTGGCACCTGTGTCATCTTTGTAGTCGTTTTCGATCCAACTCTGCAGTTTATTGTTATAAGAGTTGACGCAAAAATGAGAATCGCACACAATAAGTGTGGGGAATTCGCGTTCTGCATTTTCGAGCGCCATCTTTAAAGATCTGATTTCAGTTCTTTGAACCGAACAGTTTCTTACAGATTCAGTTTTTGTTACTTTCGGTCTGAATTTACCGCACAGCCAACGACCTTTAATAATCGCACATGCTGCATTGTAGGATTTACTCTCTACATTAAAATGCTGTACAAAGCTATCTGTATAGATTATACATGCGTATTGTGGGAGAGGCAGGATTTCGATTGGCAGAGGATATTCTTCTTCATATTCTAAATCATTCAGTTCTTCGTATTGCGGGGCGAAATAGTATTTCACATCTTCCGCTCCTAGAGAATCTATGCACTGTATCCAATTTGGATCCAGTGACACTGTAGGCAGGTTAACTGGGCTGAATAGCGCTTCGAAGGCGGATTCCGCTGTAAGGATATTAATCCGTTTGCCGTGTGCTAGTTCTCTTTCATTTGCTAATGCGATTTGCACTGCGTTCACAGTTCTTTCTGTGCGACTGAATGTTCTTTCTGCTTGTGTGTACAAGTGAGATTTAATTGAAATTGGTACCTTTTCTCCCTCATTAGAGGTTAGGTATGTGAATCCGCATCTTCCTGGGATGACTCGGATTACAAGATCGATCGTGTTGTCACGTGTATCTAATTTTGTTTTTGCTAACATGTCTGTTTGCAGTGATCTCAAAATTTCTGTGTGTTTTTGAGTCCAATTGATTTGTTTTAAATCAGGTTTAATTAATTCGTAGAGAGGTTTAACCCTCTCTGCGTAATTTAGAATGTAAGTTCTTCCGAAATTCAGAAAACCTAGAATGGATTGTAGATTCTTCAGCGTTTTTGGAGCTTGGAGTACAGCGCACTTCTCTAAGAAGTTGTCCGCTAGGCTTTTCCCTTCACTTGATAATTCGTACCCTAAGAATAGTACTGTCAGATGGGCAATTCGGGACTTTTTAAAGTTGAATTTGTAACCCTCTGCTGCGAACCCAAGTATAATGGTGTTCACTCTTTTCAAGTGAGTATCCAAGTCGTCGTCTGTGAGATAAATATCATCTACGTAAGATAATGCTTCATCATCATAGATCTGTAGTAACTCTGTTACCCTAGCTGAGAATAGTCCTGGGCTGTTCTTGAACCCCTGTGGGAGTCGACAGAATTTTTTCTGCGACCCAAATGCAGAGAAAGCGGTCAAGTATCTGCTTTCTGGTGCAATGTTTTGACAAAAGAAACCATTAGAAATGTCTAATGTCGTTTTATATTTTTTCCTAACTATGTTATTCATTAGGGCTGCACTATGCGAGTTTTGTACTGCAAAAGTTTTGCAACATGTATTAAGGTGTCTGTAGTCCAAAACTAGACGATATGAATTGTCTGGCTTGGAGACAGGAAACAAAGGATTGTTCATTTGAGAGGTGCATGTTTCAATCACCCCCTGGTACTCAAGTTGATCTAAGATCTCCCTGACCTGTTTTTTAGCTTCTTGCTTTATGGGATACTGCCGTTGGGCAGTTGGTTCACTTTTTAGTTGGATTTTGTGAGGCGTTGAATCCTCATCCCATCCTACATGATTTTTATACAATGCAGGTGCCTGGGCTACAGCCCATTTCCTTGCATATGTGTATTTTTTGTGAATCGGTATGTGATTCGAGAAGGCAGGCATAATTACCTCTTCGCCACGAGGGCACTCCCTGACAAACTCCGGGGGCCAATCTTTTTCAGCTAACAGAATATCATAGCCTTTTGAGAGCTTATCCCAAAACAGACCCTTAATTTTCCTAGTCTTATCACCCTCTATACGCAATGTTATTTCGTATATTTTATGGGGCTCGCTAAGTCTGGCGTCGGCATTTTCAACCTGAATGTATTCATTCGTGTCCACTGTCTCCAGATGACTCATCAAGTTCTTGCGTGCTATACTGATTTCTGCTGCACTGTCCAACATTGTCAATGCCCACTCCCCGTTTTTCAACTGTGTCCTCAGTATTCTCGGCATGGTTGATTACTCTAATACTGGCTACCTTCTTTTTCTGAAATTGAGATTTCTTATTTTGAGCAGGTTCCTTGTCTTTGGACTTGGTGTGCTCTCCTGGGTCTGACCGTCCTCTTCTTTCCGAATTCTGTGGAAGAGATCGAGAGGGACGCGTATCAATACTTTGATATCTATCAGGTCTTTTTATATTATCCCTATTTCTAAGGTTATATCTTTTCTCAGAGGGCTCCCGTTGGGGAGACTGGCGTTCTCGAGTCGGAGTTCTTTCCCTCCGTCGAGGAGACCTTCCTCTGGACTGGAAAACTTTTTCCTTGGGAGTGGATTGTTTATTTCCATCCCAGCTCTTTTTAGGAGTATTTAAATTATTTTTAATAAATAATTTTTCAGGATTTTCGAGCAGTTGGGGCTTAACTGGTTTTCCACCCAAGCTGTCTCTACCTAATTCTTCATAGCATTTTTCTATGATTTTTGCTAGCTCGACAGGATCTTTTATATCTGTTTCCCTCAACTTCTGGCGAATCGCCACAGATGCTGCTTCTCCCTTTACATTGGCTAATAATATAGCCGTGACCTGCTTGAAATCTTTCAGTAATTTCATACCTAGATTTAAAGCTGGTTCTGGACCGAATTCATTTTGAATCTGTTTTAGCACGTCTGGTATTACCGCCATAGACGGAACACCGTGTGTTTTTGTGTAAATGGAAGCAAAGACTGTACCCCAAGTGTCGCAGTCCTCCACGTGTGGTGCGATTCCCATAGGAAGGCAGATGGTCAAGATTCTGTGTTTCTCAATAGGTGTAGTATCCGGAAATACTGCCTCTATTTGAGTGATTTTCTGGGCTAACCAGAAAGGAATTTGTTCCCGTTTTACGGGTGTTTTACCAAGACATGACTGTATGTTCTGTGGTGTAATTTTATTTGTGTTCCCCTGATGAGGGGTCAGCTGTGGTGTATTAACAGCTGGCTGGACTGTTGCAGTCCGTATTACATATTGGACTAATTGCCTATGTATTTTTATTAATGTGTTTAGCTGTGCTAACAGCTCTTCTCTAGACATTCTTGCAATGTCAGGATGTGGTGTGTAGCTGGCTAGAACCGGCCACGTGGCTCCTGGTCTACCTAGTGGACCGAGCCTAGTTATGTGATCATTGTGTTTTAGGGCGCCATTAAACCAGAGCAGGTGCTCTTGAAATTTAAGTGGAATTTCAACCTCCTCGAAAGGGGCGTACTCATCCGGAGGTTCCTCTATTTTGTAATAGTGAAACTCTTGTGTTATAGCGTTTACCGCTGGAAAGTTTATCCATGAATAGAATACCTCTGTCTGCCGATACTCGTGAGCCTCTATCACGAAAATTACTGTACCACCTTGAGGTGTCAGTCCGTGTTCTATAAGTTTTAAAGTTATAGATCTTCTTAAGTGTGCCGGGATGATAATAGCATCCGGGTCTGTGTATTCGGGACCTTGCTGAGTCGCATCTACTGCGGCCCCAGAGGTTCCGTTGTTTTCTACTGACATTTCAAAAAATGCAGGTTTGCAGAGTAGGTCTCCAAGGAGACAAAGATTAGATGCACAATATTTTGGAACACTGTATCCTTCAACGTTGAATAAACCAGAGCTTTACATAGGAATCTCTTCCTACTAAGGTCGGGCGGATTTTAACCTTTCACCCACTCCAGACGTCTATTGGAGTATTTACGGGAGAAAGGGGTCTGTGAAATATGCACGACTGAGTTACTCTACAAGTCTTGCGTTAGTTTATCGCCTTACCAAACGTTGGGCGCCATGTAGTGTAGTTCCTAGTTTCCCACTAGGCCCTGCGCATTGGAATAACATAAACAGTAGTATCGACGTGGAACTGCTTATATTCCAGGCCTCCACTGACTATGCTAAACTTAATTGGGTTGTGTTACCAACTAGCTCAGAGGTCACTGGAAACTTTCTTCTCTGCATAGGAAGTGATCAGCTTCCTTGGCACAGACAAGAAGGGATTCAGCTTTCCAACAACCGTGCAACATGACAACTTTGCTCCTCAGATCAAGAGTCGATCTCTAGGGTCGTGTGAAACAATAGACATAGATTTCACTCAGTCAGTCTAGTGCAGTTTACTTTCACAGTATGTAGAGAATAGAGAGACGGGCGTGTATCAATAAAGGTTAACATTTATTGAACAGTCTTTCTTCTCATACAAGAGAAATGTATTGCCACAATTGCAATAACTGTTATTATAAAAAGTACGTACAGTAAGATAAGAATAGCGAAATAGAACTGTAAAAGCATTGATATGGTTTCTTAGCCATACAATGGTTTAAAAGTAATAAAACATATATACAGTCATATATACATTAGGCTAACATACTCAACTGGTGCTTCTAACTAAGCCTACCCCAGTGTGCCTGACCTAGGCCTAACACGTGAGAAGGGGAGTAAGTAAGTAGCTTAAGTTAAGTTGGTTTTGCCAAGGTTTGTTTCAAGAATTCTCTTCTAAGGGTTTAGTCAACACCATACCTCTGAATAGAATGATGGAGGATTGGTATCTCCTTCAGGGGTCTCTCTCGATATCCCAGTCACCTGCGAGGGTGAACTGGAAGCGCCGGGACTGGATTTCTCTGCACGAGAAAGGCAGCGGCTTCTCTCAGCGCGTCTGGAGGAAGGAGGGGTGACAGCGTCCGCGGGCAGCTGGGCTGGATGTCTTCGCAGAGGACGGCTGCACGGCTCCTCAAGCGTACTGAACCACAGTTCGCGCTGTAGCGGCGATAATGGTAATCAGTAGCTTCACCACCACAGGATAGCAGGCTGCAGCGACAGAGTGCTAGTTTTTACCAACACGGGGTCATGCAGGCAGCTGGCATCAGCAACATGTTCGCTCATTGCTTAAGGCAACGTTGGTAATATTTATACCTGACAGGTGCCGGGTTTGACGCAAGTTTGCTGGACATAAGACGTCAATTAAAGATGTCACTAGGAAGTGGCAGCTATCAGTTGCTCATTAGAGTTCTATTACTAATCAAAACATAGCAAGCGGGGATTTCCAGGTTTGCTAAGTTTTTATCTTGTTGAAGAACTCGGAGTGTTATCTAGGAATATCAGATAGTGACTGCTGCTCTGTCATTGCACTAATTGATCGCAAAGGAAGTAGCAGAGAGTCATGCTGGAATGTGGCTCTGTGGCTCTGCTCGTGTGAGGCCAGAGATGACTTTTCAGAAAATCGTACTTGAACGGTTATGCCAATATAGGGAATAAATGGATTTATAGCCGAATAGGGGCATAAGGTCACAGTATCGATCAGGAACCTAGATAAGCACATGACAGAAGTAGTGAGATAGAGAGAGAGGTAGTGAAAGATTGTGAAATGAGTTAGTGAGATAGAACGAGAGAGAGTGAGGTAGTGAGATAAAGAGTGAATGAGGTAGTGAGTTAGAGAGAAAGAGTGAAGTTATGTAGTGAGATAGAGAGTGAGGTAGTGAGAGAGTGAGGTAGTGATGTTTTGGAAAGATAGAAGTCGTGATATTATGAGGTATTGAGATAGGTAGTGAGGTAGAGAGAGTGATGTAGTGAGAGAGAGTGAGGTAGATAGAGAGTGAGGTAGTGAGAGACAGGTAGAGCTATTGGCATTGCTCATGACATTTCTTTTTAAATTATAAATAAATGGCATTGTTATTTACATTGCCAACAGCTCTCACAGCCCACACAGCCCACGCAGCTCTCACAGCCCACGCAGCTCTCACAGCCCACGCAGCTCTCACAGCCCACGCAGCTCTCACAGCCCACGCAGCTCTCACAGCCCACACAGCTCTCACAGCCCACACAGCTCACACAGCCCACACAGCTCTCACAGCCCACACAGCTCTCATAGCCCACACAGCTCTCATAGCCCAAACAGCTCTCATAGCCCACACAGCTCTCATAGCCCACACAGCTCTCATAGCCCACACAGCCCACACAGCTCTCACAGCCCACACAGCTCTCACAGCCCACACAGCCCACACAGCTCTCACAGCCCACACAGCTCTCACAGCCCACACAGCTCTCACAGCCCACACAGCTCTCACAGCCCACACAGCTCTCACAGCCACACAGCTCTCACAGCCCACACAGCTCTCACAGCCCACACAGCTCTCACAGCCCACACAGCTCTCACAGCCCACACAGCTCACACAGCTCTCACAGCCCACACAGCTCTCACAGCCCACACAGCTCTCACAGCCCACACAGATCTCACAGTCCACACAGCTCTCACAGCCCACACACAGCTCTCACAGCCCACACAGCTCGCACAGCCCACAGCTCTCACAGCCCACACAGCTCTCACAGCCCACAGCTCTCACAGCTCACACAGCCCTCACAGCCCACACAGCTCTCACAGCCCACACAGCTCTCACAGCCCACACAGCTCTCACAGCCCACACAGCTCTCACAGCCCACACAGCTCTCACAGCCCTCACAGGCCACATAGCTCTGGCAAAGATAATACCAGCAGCGAACAAGCACTGACAAAGACAATAACGGGCAGCAAACAAACACTGGCAAAGACAATAACGGCAGCAAAGAAGCAAAGGCAATACCAGCAGCAAACAAACACTGGCAAAGATATTACAATCAGGGGGCAGGGGCACGAAAAACGGCACAATCAGGGGACAGAAGGCACGACAAACGGCACAATCAGAGGGCAGATGGCAAGAAAAAATGGCAAAATCAGTGGGGAGAAGGCAAGAAAAACGAGTGCACAGCTCGCATAGCGCACACAGCTTTCACAGCCCTCACAGCTCTCACAGTCACAGCCCACACAGCTCTCACAGCCCACACATTTTTGGGTTTATGAAGATTTTTTTGTGATTGTTATATTTTTGGGGAAAGGAAAAATAGCCCTTGTTTCTGAAAAAAATTGGCAAGAAAGTCCAAAATGGAAACTAAGAACTAGGATTAAAAAAATATATATTTTTAAAGTTTCTGTGGATTTGCTCTATACGTTTAACATTTGTAAAGCGTTTTGACAATTTGTTGTGTCTGGTTCATGCTGTACAAATCTGCAATTAAATAAATGTCAATATTTCATGGTCAATTATGTCTAGTTGCCTTCAACTATGCTCAATTCACAAGTGTGCTGCAGCAAAGAACATCAGACTGGGCTTACTTGCTGGACTCGAACTCCCCAGTACTCCAACTGTACTCTGTCTTGAGCGAGGCTCCAGCAGCGCCTTGGAAAGCTCCGTGAAGAATAAACAATAGAGGCAATGCAAGGCGAACAAAAGAAAAGAGCAGGAAAGGGTGAGCAGACTGAGAAAAGGAGGGAGAGTAAAAGCGAGAGAGAGTAAGTCAGAGAGGTAGGACCAGGGTAATTATTAGCTGAGGCAGAGAATAGAGATAAGAGGAGGGTATGGAAGGACGACGAAAGTAAGGGAGGGAATAAGCGCATCACAGCGCTGCAGTGAGTTGGCTATATTTCATAGCATTGCTTTGCTTAACTTTTAGGCATTAAACTTTCCTTGAGGATTCTTTTTGGAAAGACCTCAATTCCGGAGTGGAGTAACAAACACCTAGGAGCCGATTGAAAGGCTCGGATCTCAGATTTGACGACTGACCAACTCGGAGGTGGCGACTACGAATAACTAGGGGTCCTGCAGGTGATTGAAATCGCTCTACCCCGACGCCTCATCCATATAGTGGAGCGTTGATGCCGCTGTGTGGGTGTGGGTAAAACTACAAGTCCCAGCATTCCCAACGAGTTGGCTTTTCTTGTGGTTTACTAGACCAATTCTGATTGAAATCGTTCTGCCCCGCCGCTTCCGCCATATAGTTTAGCGTTGAAGCCGCTGTGTGGGTAAGACTTCAAATAACTGGGGGTCCTGCCGGTGATTGAAATCGCCATAAACTACAAGTCCCAGCATTCCCGACGACCTGGCTCTTCTTGGTGTTTACTGGACCAATTGTGTTTCTGGCTGAAGACTGAAGGTCAGAGATTCCGAGGTGAGAATACATCACCTTGTTATACTTGTTGTACTTATTTTTGGTGCAGCGGGAATTGGCTCTGATTATGGGCAAGCAAATGACGGCTAGGGCAAGGGCGATAATACGACGTCAACAACGGAAAGATAAAACAGAGAAAGAAAACAGAGAAAGCTAAACGGGCAGGATCTGCTACGGAGAAAGAAAACTCTTCTGTCGAAAATTCGGAGAGTTCTGGAGAGGGTGAAGACAACCTCCCGAGCGACATCGCGATACAGGTTCACCAACAGGGCCCTGGTAACTCTATTACTAGCGAGGGGAAGGAGGTATTAGAGTTGCCCGTGGGTGGAATGGACATGGCTTTGTCGGGCTCAGTAGTAAAATCATCGGAATTGGTTCAAGGTGAGAATCCAGCAGCCTTCATGATCCACAGGTATCTAAAGACGTCCTTACAGTTTGCACTCCTAAGGTCTCTAAACAATTTCCGCTATTTGAGCGAAAGGGCGCAGTGCATATTACTGCTAATACAGCAGGGACTCGGGCAATCTTACCAGGGGCCTCAACCTCTTTAATTTCTCCAACAGTTACCCCTCCCTTGAAAGATCTTGGAAGTCCAGACTTAACGACGTCAACTAGCGACTTAGTTAACTTAATAGACCCTCCGTCTTTAGACATAGAAACTGCTTTTTTGAGTGATAATGAAGTCCCTACTTTTTCTACTAGTACTTCTACGGTTGTTCCCTCAGCCGTATCTATTACCCTGCCACAATCTAAATTAGATTCTAATGGTGATGCTATGGCACAGAGTCCGATTTTGGAGAAGGACACTAAGACTACTGGGGACTTTCAAATCTCAGTGAAAGATATGCTAAATCTGATTTTGGGGGAAATAAGAGAGATGAAGCAATTTCAAAAGGCGGAATTTGCAGTAATTGGTAAGCGTCTGGATAAAATTGAAGATTCAATGGCTTCTTTTTCAATTCGATTTCAAGAATCTGAGACTAGAATTTCAGGGTTGGAGGACAATATGACTATTGTACAGAAAGAGGTGTCTACTGTATCCAAATCTTCGAAAGTCTTTGAAATTAAATTGGATGAGTTAGAAAATTATAATAGAAGGTCAAACCTTCGAGTTGTGGGCGTACCAGAGAATATTGAAGGCTCGGATATGATGCAATGGATTACTTCTTTCTTTTCTCGAGAGGTAATCCCTGAGTTCAAGGGAGACTTAACAATCACACGTGCGCATCGAGTTCCAGCTCGTCCATTTCCTAATTCTCAGTTTCCTCGGACAATTATTGTTAACTTCGCTGATGTCCGTGTCAAAGAAACAATCCTATCACAGGCCTTTAAGCAAAGACAATTTCATGCCAATCCAACTACTAAATGTCGGATTTTCTCCGATATGTCGGCTGCTGCTGCCAGACGGAGAAAAGACTTTGTAAAGATTTTGCAATTATTTAAGGACAAGGGTGTGCAAGCCTCGATGGCACAGCAGGCAAAGTTAAAAGTATTGATCAAAGGCAAATTCTACTTGTTTACTGATGTTGATGAGGCACGCGAGATGATTAACCAGGTGGCGCAGAGTTAGGCCCAAAATTAGACATTAGATGTAACTAGATATGATTGTGGGGGGGGGGGGGGGGGGGGGGGCGGGGGTAGGTGAGGAACAGGGGGGTCATGGGGCCAGGGGCGCAACAAGGCGCCTCCATGAGAGGGGTTAGTGTCAGGTGGCCAGCGTGGGGAGGAGGTGAAGGTGTAGTACAGGGCCACAGGGCTAGGTGCTGGAGGGGAGCACCTGAGGTGGGGTGTTGGATGGGGGGAGGGGAAAACATGAAAAAACTGAAGTTCTTGTTGGATTTCGATGGAAAAATAAGTTGGCAAGAAGTTTGTTTCAATGATTTATCAAAGATTTATATAAATGTCTATTGGGGGGCTTAGAGTGATTTCCTTCAACGTTAATGGGCTGAATAATTGGAAAAAAATGCGAGCTATTGAGCTATGGATTAAGTCAGAGCGACCAGCTGTTGTAATGTTGCAAGAAACCCATATTTCTGCTGCTAAAATTAATTCCTTTTCCATGTTTAAAACCTGGTCGTTATATCGAGGGTTTTCATGCGCTCAAGAATCTAAAAGTGGGGTCGCTATTTTTTTAAACCAGAATTTAGATGCAGAAATTATCCAGTTTGAAGACGGAGGGGCAGGGCGGTGGTGTTGGGCCACGTGTTTAATAAAAGATAGGAAGAGACCAATCACTTTTGTCAGCTTTTATGCCCAAGTGGAAGACCGTGCCCCAATCTATGACGAGTTATTTCAATCTTTGCTGTTAGTTAGAGGGGACATAGTGATAGATGGTGATTTTAATATCCTTATGGATATAAAATTAGAATCCACTGGTGCCTCGAGGAAACAATCTAAACCAAAATCAAGAAGGTCCATTATGCAGAATATATCTTTATTAGATCTCTGTGACCCATGGCGATCTAAATTTCCACAGAAAAAAGAATTTACTTGTTGGTCAGGGAGACATAGATCCTCGTCTCGTTTAGATTTTTTTCTGGCATCTAGGTTATTAAAATTTTCTTATCAAAATTTTTTCACAATGGTTTCTCAGACCACGCAATGTTGCTAATTGAATTTGAAGTAGGGGAAGAAAGTAAGTCTTCGAAAAGATGGATATTTAATAAAATGAATCTGCAGGATAGTAATTGGATTTCTTTTTTAAAAATCGAAATTGCTGAGTTCATTGCTTGCAATTTAGATATGGCCCCACTGCACATTGTTTGGGACTCATTAAAAGCCTTTATTCGTGGTATTGTAATTAGTAAAGACGCAGAAGAATGGCGTACTATTAAACAAACTAAGACTTTACTTTATCAAAAAATCCATTCACTTACTCTGCTGCGACAATCTAATCCTTCTAGTGATGTACAAAAAAATTAAATGAGGCCAAACGTGAACTTAATAAGTTTTTTTTTTACACAGAGTGAACAGCAATTTTTGATAAAATCTCGGAGGATTTACGAGGAGAGCAATTTCTCTGGTAAACTCCTTGCATGGCAGGCAAAAGAGCAAGTTGCCGCAAATTTGATCCACTCTTTAAAGTGCCCTGTCACTCAAGTAGAAGTATCACAGGCGGATGCTATTGGCACTATTATGTTGTCCCATTATAAACAGATTTGTAGCCAATAGCAAAAAATAGATCATTCTAGGCTCTCAAATTTTTTATCCAGATATAATATGCCCTCTTTAGCTCAGGTAGATAGTGATTCAATGATGCGCTTATTTTCTAAATCAGAATTAGAATTAGTGGTTAAGAATTTACCAATTGGTAAAGCTTGTGGTCAGGATGGCCTTCCAGCTGATTTTTTTAAGATTTCTTTAGTGCTTTTTCTGATTTATTACTACAATTATTTAATTATATGTTAATGGGTGGCCAAGTTTCAGATTCTTTTGGGGAGGAGACAGTTGTTAGTTTTCCGAAGAAAGGTAAAGATTCAAAAGACCCTAACTCATACAGGCCTATTACATTACTTAATACTGATTATAAGATCCTTACTAAATTACTATCAATACGTTTTAATTCCATTGCAACGGATCTTATTCATTTAGATCAGAACGGTTTTGTGGCAGGCCGGCAGTTAGTTACCAATACTCATTTTCTCACGGAGGCTTTAGATTATTGTCAGATAAAAAAAATCCCGGCTTTAATTTTATTATTAGACTTAGAGAAAGCTTTTGATTTAGTGGTATGGGCAACTAAATTTGTTATTTTAAAACATTTCGGAATCCCTTCACAAATTATTAGTTCAATTCAAAATTTATACACGGGTGCCAGAGCCAACATAATTATTAATTCTGTTATGGTGGGCGCAGTGTCGGTCCAACTGGGCACCAGGCAGGGTTGCCCCTTATCCCCTATTATTTTTGCTTTTTTTATTGAACCGTTAGCCACAGCAATTCGTGAATTTGTAAATATCCCTCCACCGATTGTTTCTATGGCAAAAAATGTACTTTATGCCGATGATATTATGCTGATAATTAAGACGGATATCCAATCCCAGACTGCTGCTTTACAGCTTTTTGAAGAATTCGAGGCCTTGGGAGGTTACCGAATTAATAAAAAAAAGACGGAAATACTAGTTTGCGGTGGGGGGAAGGCGGTTGGGGGGTGGATTTACATGATGATTTGGTTGGCTGCATTAATTCAACACCGAAACGGTATTTAAAGGTTATGTTTTCCACTTTGATTTCCGATTTAGTTATGTTGAATTTTGATCCACTTTTACGGAAGTACAATCTTTGTTCACTAGATGGGATTCATTGCCATTTACTATTATGGGACGGGTGGCACTTATAAAGATGTCTATACGGAATGCAGAGTCCAAAAGTATTTATTAATTTATTTTTTGATCAAATTTGCCAAGAGGCTCAAACCCCAGTTCCTTTGCACATCCCTAAATTACCAAAACTCAGCCGGTATAAGATGATGTATTGGTTTTTTAAAACTCGTGACGTTTTTCTTAAAAGGTATTCTCTCCGGCAGTTTAATTCTAGAACTCACCTAAGGAATGCTCTCATTTTCATGGGATTGAAAATTGTAGCGGATACTGCTTTTCAATGGGAACGGGCTGGGTTTTGTACCCTATCAGATTTTTTAAGAGAAGGGGTTTGGTTGTTACCAGGAGAGATGCAGCAATTAATTTCAGGGAATTTTATGTTATTAAGTTCCTATGTCTCGATTTTCAAAACACTGGAACAAGTTGAGCCAAGAATTATTGGTTCTCCTTGCCAGTTGTGGGATGATTTGTTTTTGATCCCCCAGATGAGGAAGCCAGAGGTATGGAAACGTTGTCTAGCTCAACATATTGAGTAAGATCTTAGTACGAAAGCCATCAAAAAATGGCAAGAACAGGAGAATCATGTTCTTACTATGAATACCTGGAAAAGTATAAATAAGTTGAATTTTAGTGTTCCCTCGAGGATCTAATTGGAGGAGAAGGTTTTTTTTCAGTAAATGGCTCCTATATCGTACTCCTGCCGCCATCTCTAAAATGTATGTTAATACTAGTGCTATCTGTTTCAGATGTCAGCAATATACTCCTGCTAATTGGTCTCACACTATAGCTCACTGTGTTAAAATTGTGCCTTTTTGGAACGAGATTTTCGAATATTTACAAAAGTATTATGAGATCCAGATTGTTTACAACGTTAAATTAATACTGTATGGATATGATTCTGATCTTGGATTGTTAGAACAGATGGTTAAATTAATATTTATTGTAATGGCAGTAGCAAGGTCCCTGGTGCTTCAGAATTGGAAATTAATACAAGCTCCTTCGTTTAATACCTGGCTTCAGAAAATGAGAAATGTTAGAACAAGCGAATTTCGTTATGCACAGCGAATTGGTGGGACAAGGAAATTTGACAAAATTTGGAAATTGTATTTTGAGTAATATTGGACTTTTGTATTCTGTAAACTATGATTTTGTACTTTTTGGTTGTCAATGTATGTTATTTCTTTCTACATACTGAAATTATGATACAAGAACTTCAATAATATAAATTTGTGGAGTGGAGTCAGAATAAAATGGCCTGCAGGACTGAATGGACAAAATGTCCTTCCCTTCAGAAGCGGCTGTCAAGACAGTAGGGCTTCATTAAGGTGGGCATTGATGCCCATGTCTCAGTTAGACAAATGATGAAAAAGATGCTGTGGCTCCTAAAGGATATTATTCCTAGGTATTGTTGGTTATTAACTCTTCCTAATTAGAGACCAATCTTTATGTGTTTTTCTTTAGAGCTCTAGTTTATCTCCCCCGCTCTACTCTTGTGGTTATAGGTAGTTAGACAGATGTCAAGAACATCTGAATACCAATACACTAGTAGCATCCTTTGCCCTGGTGAAGCTACAGAAAGCTGATCATACACCTGATAAGTCTTTGGTGCGATTGATGTAATTGTAAATGTAAATGTTGTATTACTTGTATAGCGCCCGAATCACTCTACATGGGGTCTCTCCGGCGCTTGTACAAATACCGCTGTGGAACCCTTCCTCGCTTTTTCCCTGTGATGCGTCCACTCCTGGGCACCCCTCAGGTGCAGCCAGGCACCCTAGCGCTGTTGGGGCTGTAGTGGAGATTAAGCAAGCTATAACCCAGAGTTGCAGAGTGGGGGCCATGATAAGAATAGGCACTGAGGCGAGAATTATCAGGTCTGAGGAAATTGAGCCCAAGACCCGCTGAGGCGGGAATTGAACCCTGGTCCCGAGCCAGACCTCTGCATCAGGGTCTGCCGCTCTAACCATTGAGCCACACTTCTCCACTAAAAGCTAAAGGTTCTTTTTGGAGTTCAAATAATAGACTATCTCCTCCGAGAGGTGAGGCGGAACAAAGAACACATAAGGGTGATGGATTGTCCAACATGATCAGGAGTCATAAATTTAGTCAAAAATGCTACCATGGTCATTAACCACTGGTGGTCTGGAAAAAAGGTGGTGTAGAGTGGATGATGCACTGAGAGGCTGAAGTTCACTCACAAAAAAAAGCTAAAGTGAAGAGGACAGTCATGAGTCTCAGAACACTCCACAGAGCATGAGTAACGGGAGGAGCAGCTTAAAATCCCACAGTGGCATTACAAAACAGTTTGGACTGGAACATGCATATCAAACCACTAATAAACCGCATCACAACAGGTGATTTAAACAAGGACAGATGACATCCACAACCTCAGGTGGTAGATCAAACGCAGTCAACTGCCTCCTCTCAATCTCCATATATAGAGGTACAGATTGGGAGGATTTGGGTGCAGAATCCTGGCCTGCTGTTGCAACAGGCTATTCACCAACAGCAGTTCCCTGATCGAAGGACAGATGCTCATTCCAAGAAGTTCCCGGTACCACACTCTCATGGCCCCAGAGTTACTATGATGAATTTGGGCCGGTCTTTCCTGACCTTCAGAATTTGGGGCAGGACAGTCAGGGTCGGAAAGGTGTGCAGCAGTTCCATGCTCCCCTCTAGCCTGATGCATCTCCTAGTGATAGCGTTCTTGAGAAATGCAACATGCAGACGTTTTGCTACTGGCATTCTTGACATTGGGAAAAAGATCCAGCCAGGGCTCCCCACTGCTGGAAGATGCCCTGCTCCACCTGTGCAACTGCCATTAGTGATCTGCCAGGAATCACCAACTGAGCTTGTCAACCCTGGCATTTAAAGATCCCATCAGGGGGTTCACAATTAGGGAGATGCCTTGACACTCAAGCCAACTCCAGAGGTGCAGTGCCTCTAGTTACAGGACCCCACTCTGCTTGCTTCTTACAGTACCAAATGCCACTGGTGTTGTATATGAACGTGCACTAGGTTTCCCTGTATGGATGGCAGTAAGGCCTTCAATGCCCGGCGAAATTACCCCCAACTCCAACAGATTAAAATGGAGCAGGGTTTCCACCAGAGACAGAATCCTCCAATTGCCATCTCTGCAAAGGACCCCCACCCCCGACTCACCGTAGCAGTGACACATCGGTAGCCATCATTGGCTCTGGGTGGGAAAGGGGGAAGGGGAGGGGTCTGCGGTTGGTTAGGCTGCAGTCCCGCAGTCTCCACTGCAGATCCATTGCCGTCCTTCAAAACCTGAAAGACATCCAAAACGTTCCCTGCTGTTGGGCCCACTGAGACATCAGATCGCACTGCACAGCCCGCTTATGCCACCAGAACGGTCGAAACTGAAGAGGGATCTGTCTGGCAGAGGTGTAAAGGCCCAAGGAATGCGCGGTGGCCCTACTTTCCTTAAATCGTTCATGGGCAGAGTCAGCCTTTTTACCAAATAGATGAAACCCATCAAAAGGCATATCCATGAGGGATGGCAACATGGCCCCAGAAAAGTCTGCAAATCGAATTTGTCCATGACAACGGAGCACCACACTAGAAAACCGATCTGAAAACAATCCTGCCGCCATTGACGGCATGCGGCGAGGACACGCCCACTCCTAGGCCACGCCCCGCCCACTTTCACTCCCTGATAAACATGCGTTTCCACCGGACGCGCAGCGGACGGGCGCGCCTAAGGCAAGCCCGTCTACGCCCGTCATCGCCACGACATCGCCTTTCGCCAGTCCCCCTGGTCGAACTATGCCTCAGGTACCCCTTCATTACGATAGAGAACACCTCCTTGCCTTGAACCCTGGGCAGAGATGTGTTGACACTACAGGTACTCTTGGCTACACGCGCCTCCAATGTAATTCTTGCCCCTTTACTGCTACTAACCCTCGTCGCACTCTAGAAAATCGAGACTCACCTATAATTACCCCCTCACGATTTTTCAACTCAATGTCAGCTCTCTCACCAAACATCATCTTGAGGTTAACTCCCTCATACTTGATGAAAACCCAGAAATTCTTTTCCTCTGTGAAACTTGGCTACGGGACGGCATGTCTGCCATACCCAACCTCACGCTCCCAGACGACTACCACATGTCAACATTAAATCGTGATGCGAGAGGTGGTGGCATCACGGTAATTTACAAAAAGCAATTCTCTTGCTCATTCACAAAAGAGGATCTCCCTGGATGTGAATGTGCCCGCTTTAAAATTACAACTAGTCCACACTTTACCCTGTCTGGCCTTTACATCTACCGCCCACCTGGATCTGCTACCAGATTTATCGAAGCTCTTCTTGAGGTAGCAAACGCACTAGTGACCAAATCTGCTAATTTCACCATACTAGGTGACCTCAACCTTCATTTTGATCTGTCTAGCGACTCCACTATTAAAAATCTCCTTGCAGATCTGTCTGCCCTAGAACTTAATTCTTTAATTCAGGCCCCAACTCATCTAGCCGGACATACTTTAGATCCGGTTTTTACCAACATCCAGGCGGTCATAACAGAGATACCTATACCAATGGGATGGACGGACCACTACCTCATTAAACTGACTGTATTAGTCAATGGGCGAGCGCATAAAATTGAACCAACCCGCCGCCTCAAAAGACCATGGCACAAACTATCCACCAGTGACTTTCACGCCACCCTTGGTGAATTTCATCGGGGGGCCAACCAGGACATTAACAAGACCTATAGCGCTTTTAATGACTGGATTACGGGTGGACTAGACGCTCTCATCCCAGCTAAATAGAATAAAGGGCGTACCTCACCTTCCAACCCTTGGTACAATGACACCCTTAAATCCATGCGCAAGGACTGTAAAAAAGCCGAGCGTCTCTGGAGAAGAGAATTCAACAGTGGAGATAAGATCAACTATATATCTAAACAAAAAGTGTATCATAAAGCTATTCGCACGGCACTCGCAGCTTTCTACGCAGACAAAATCAATTCAAGTCCTAACCCTGCTAAAATAGTTTTCAAACAAGTTCAAGAACTACAGAGCACCAGGTCACAACCCCCCCCCCCCAGTTTTTCGTCTGTGCAACAATGCGAGGATCTCGCCACGTACTTTATAGAGAAAGTTCAAAATATTTACAAAACATTCTCTCAGCACTCCCTCAATCCTATCAACCCCACTAATTTCACCTCTAACTGTACCCTTCTAACTCAAATCCCTGATATTTCTCTTGACGACCTTACTAAACTGTGCAGAAAGGTGAAATCAGGCTCCCCTGCGGATCCTATGAGCCCTACTCATTTCATGGACTCGCGCGACTTCTTCTTGCCTTCCATAGCTGCCATACTCAATCTTTCCTTCTCCTCAGCTAGTGTTCCGAAACAAGCGTGGGTTTCACCCATTATCAAAAAACCCGGTCTAGATACATCTAAGCCGGAAAATTTCCGACCCATATCTCTGCTCCCATGGCTGTCCAAACTTGCAGAGGCCCATGTAAATAGCGTCCTGTCCCAACATATGGACCAGAATAACATCCTGGACACATCCCAAAATGGGTTCAGACCGGGCCACAGTACGGAGTCCGCCCTCCTGGCTACTTCCGAATACCTCCGGACGATCTTAGATTCCGGTCAAAGTGCTGCGCTGATTCTTCTCGACCTCAGCGCAGCCTTTGACACGGTATCCCATGACATCCTTCTTAAACGTCTGGAGTTTTTGGCCTTGCCCTGACATGGTTCCGCTCGTTCCTAAAGGACAGATCCTTCCGGGTGTCAGCCCCTCCATTCTTATCCAAAACCCACCCCATTGCACAGGGAGTTCCTCAGGGCTCTGCGTTGAGCCCCTCCCTCTTTAACCTTTACGTGCAGCCACTTGCAGCAGTGGCCAAAGAGTGGGGGCTGACGCTGGTGTCTTATGCCGACGACACCCAGCTGGCCATCACCCTCACGGAAGGCCCCTCCATCGCGGCCTCTTGATTCAGGGATGGCCTTGCGGCAGTGGCCCAATGGATGACGGATAACTATTTACAGCTCAACGCGGGAAAGACGGAAGTGCTGCTCCTTGGCAAAAACACCAGCCACTGGAATGAGCACTGGTGGCTGTCATCCCTAGGCCCCATTCCTCCTCCCAAGTCTCTAGTAAAAAATCTAGGAGTCTGGATGGACGCATCACTTAGCTATCAGACTCACACCAAGAAAGTGGCTGCCACCTGTGTTGGTCTGTTGAGGAGTCTCAGCCCTATACTTGGCTTTTTCGACGCTAAGGTCCGCCAACTTATCATCCAAGCGACAATCCTCTCTCGCTTGGACTACGCCAATGTCCTCCTCTTAGGCGCCAACAAAGGAGAAATAGCACGACTGCAACGCGTGCAAAATGCGGCGGCAAGAGCTTTAGTTGGCCTTCACCGCAGATGCTCGGTTAGAGCTACTATCCGCAACTTGCATTGGCTACTTGTTGACTCCAGAATTCACTTCAAAGCCCTTATCATGACCTTCAAAATGTTTAAACTGGGAAGTCCTACTCTCCTACAAACTCTCCTCACTCCTTACGTTCCATGACGTGATCTGCGTTCCTCTAACCAAAACTTACTGATCGTTCCCCGCACAAAGCTTTGCCGTATTGGAGGATGCTCCTTTAGGGTCTTGGGAGCCAAGCTTTGGAATGCTCTGCCTCTCAATATCCGCTCCCTAGAAAGCCTCCCCACTTTCCGAAAAGCTATTAAGATCCTCCTGTTCCCCTCTGTTTAGGTCCTCTCTTCCTCCTCTCCTAGCTCAGATGGGACTCTGTGATTCTCCTTAGCGCCGGGACGCCTCTTCGCTGGGGCAGCTGTTTGTGCTTTACCAAACCATAGAATAGAATAGAATAGAATAAACAATGTTGGGTCGCCACAACCGAGTCATCCTCCCTGCTCCATGAAAACAGAAGCTGGGTGTCGTCAGCGTAGGCCATCACTTTAGCCCCTAATGACTCCGCAAGAGAGACCAGCGGAGTCAGATAGATGTTAAAAATTAGGGGGATGAGTGTTGACCCCTGCGGCCCCCGGTGGTTACCTGCATCGGCTCAGAGGAACAGGGAGGGAGCCAGACCTGCTGTGTCTGGTCTTCCAAGAAGGACCTGGTCCACCGCTGGGCTGAGCCGGAGATGCACATCTCTGACAGGCGAGCGAGGAGCAAAGAGTGGGGCACAGTATCGAATGCCGCAGAGAGATCCAGCATAACCAATGCGGCTCTCCCGTCGGCATCCAAACACTCCCGGATAGCCTCCGACACCTCGAGAAGAGCAGACTCTGTGCTATAAGAAGCACGGAAAACAGACTGTGCCAGGTGGAGCAAGCCAGATGTCTCAACATAGTTAGTAAGTTGGGCGGTAACGACTTTATCGCAAACCTTAGCCAAACTAGGGTAAGAGCGAAATAGGGCGGTAGTTCTCAGGGAGCAAAGGATCGAGAGACTGCTTTTTAAGGAGAGGCAGAATAAGCGCCTGCTTCCATAACTTTGGAACATGCGTCTCTCGGAGCGACTGGTTAACCATTAAATTCACTTCAACATTGATGGTGTCAGCCACATCCAACGGAAGCCTAGCAGCACATGGGTCATTAGGTGAACCTGACTTAAGTGCCATCAAGATCCTGAGGGAGCTGGACATGTCCACCTCATTGAACGAGAGAAACGTGGGGGCGGAGCCAGCCTTCGGCCCGACCCGCAGCCCACCAAAAGGCTTCCTAGACAGAGTAGAAAAAGTTTCTTGGATACGAATGATTTTATCCTTAAAGAATTTAGCTAAAGTATTGCACCAGGTCTCCGACGCTGGAGCCCCGATCACCTGGGCGCTAGGTGCCAGGAAATTCTGTACAATAGCAAGATTTCTTTTGCATTGGTATTAGCCCGATCGATGCGAGCCGAGTAGTACTGGCCTTTGGCCAATCCAATCTCTGGGTAATAACATTTTTGTTTGGCTTGTAAAGCATCTTTATCCAAGGGACCATAGCCCCCAGAACGCCATGCTCTCTCCAACACTTTACATGCATGTTTCAGGGACTTAAGCTCAGGCGTGAACCAGGTCTTGAAGGGGAATCTCTCCTTAACCTGGGCTTACAAAGAGCCGAAATAGTGGGGACCGAGCTAGAGATACAGGCAGCGAACTGAGTAAAATTATCCTTCAGATCTCCCAAAAAGGAGGGCCGTGAGGCCGAACAAAGAACTACTAAGCTGCACAGGGTCCAGTTTCCTCGAAGACGGGTGATGATAGCAATTAACTGGCCGTGAACAGTGTTTAATATCCCATGAAAAAATAATGGAAAATGATCTGACCAGGTGACCGGTCTCGGCCTCTCCACCATTAGGGGGAATTTAGAGCAAATAGAATCCAAGGTGTGACCTCCTTGGTGGGTAGGATACTTGACCCATGGGGAAAGATTGGCCAGGTGTAAAGAGTCAAGAAAGGCGAAAGAGTCAGTAGACTCAGTCTGATCAAGATGCAGATTAACACAGAGTGGCACAGAGGGCGTATCCGCCAGCAGTAACCCGAATGGAGACACGTGCTGATCATTGGAGCTCAAAGGCGCAACTAAGCTAGAAGAATTATAAAAATATGCACCATGGCCTCTTTAACATCCTCGACTTGCTGCATCACCACCAACGATTCAGGAAATTCAGGGAATATTGGGACCAGTGGCAGAATAGTCTCTACGACTGGGGGCAATATCTGCTGGCACTCTTTGTCAGGTTTCACATTGCCTGCGCCTGCCTGAATGTGAGACTACAAATCCCATGACCCTTTGCAGCAGGAAGTATAATGCGGGCCGGTGGGAAGGTGCGCGTAATTCTGTTTCCTGTTCTTTGAGTGGAAGGCGCTCTTCGTTGGGATTGCTTCGCGGGGAGCTTGCGGTCTCTCTGCTGTGCTGCCGAGTCCTGAGCTGGTTGCCTCTGGATTCAGGTACTTTTGTTCTCGAGGAGCTGGGAGCTTCTCTCGCGCCTCTCTTCGTTCTAGGATTACAGCTTGTGATCCTGGGCAGCGCAAATACTCTTGTGTGTTGGTTTTGCCTTCTCGCGCTAGAAGGTCCTGTGTCTTAGCAACGGAGCATAGTAATACTCTGCTACACATTGCCGGGTGCTATTTCTGATTGTTTATTGTCCCGGAGGAGTGTTTCAGGCAGCGGAGCGTAGTGGGGGGTATTCTACACGCTTCCGTGTGCAGCAAAGACTACTTGTTTACCGGAGCGGCAGTGGTGGTCGAAACTACCCGCTTCCGGTATTTTCTATCTGTATATTCTGCTGGGGAAGCGGAGCATGGTGGTGGTTGCAGCTACATACTACGGTTTTGAATTGGTTAAAGACAATATCTTTTACGGAGTCAACTGGTGGTCGCAACTACCGACTACCGTTTACTACAGTTTATTTTAGGGTCGTTTGTTTTCCCTTTTTATAACACTTCCTTTGGATGGTGTGCTTTCTTTATCATTCGCGGCAGAGTGACTTTGACTTGTTCTATTAACTTTGCCATTGACTTTTCTTTCCGGGGATGGGATCGTGCTAGAGCACAAACAGAAGGGATTACTGTGTCATCTCCAACAATGAATGGTGTGTGGGTGTGTGTTATACCTCTCAGAGTTTAGGCATTTACAAGGTGCATTATTCAGAGTTTTAGTAATTGTGTTTGGTTACAGGAGAGTATGACAGAGACATGCCTAGGGGAACGCTGGAAGAATTATTACAGCCTTTCTAAGTTATTTGAGGTTTAGTGAGAATTCATGAGAGTAGGAATTCAAGTTTTCATTTGTTGATGCATATTCTTTGTTCAGTCATTTCAGGTCCATTGTCCCTGCTGACCCTTCCCCTTTCCCGGTCCTTTTCTTTATTTTCCCTCGCCTGATGGTTCGAGCACCCTGTGTTATTACAATCAGTGTGCTCGGAACGTCTGGAGGTGGACCCATATATTCATCATCCGGATCCTGCAAAGCGGGCCCTGGCACTCTTGACTTCGCTTTAGACAGAGACAAGCAGGATGAGGTAGAGTCCCGCTTCAAGTTGCTATGCTTCTTCTTAAACTTGAGTTCCGCTTACCGGATTACCTCGACCGCAAAGAAGACATGTCTCAGGAACAATCTGCACACTTGACTTGTAAAAGGACTTAAGCAAGGTCTGTGACTCCTGTCAATGTTCGGGATGTACAACTTTGCGTCACAATCCCGGAGCGCCTTCAGGTAGATGAGGGTACTTTGTTTGCACAATTTACAGTTGTATGCCAAGCCCAAAACCACACCTCACATGAGTTGATCACCAAAATCAAATTAATAGGCTCAAAAGGCAGCAGTTACAGTTAATTTTGCCATAATTCTTAAATTTGACAGCGGTCACAATATTATCCTCAAAATGTAGCTCACAGTGTCAATTCATCTTCAAGACTGATAGATGGCAATAGTCGAGGTTAAGTCGGAGATGATGTTGGGCAAAATACGAACAATTGAAGGTGGAAGGAGCAGGTGTTTGTCTCTTCTGAAGCATCCTTTCCCAACAGAAAAATTAGAACGTTACCTATCCAAGTGCTGTCTCGATGGGAGGCCCTCCAAAACTCAAGACAGCAAGCGTTAAGACAAGATGACAGGGTAGGCATCCTCTAAAGTACAAGTTCTCTCTTGAAACAAACTGGTGCTTTTAGAGCACTCATTATTTTACATAAAAAAATAAACTAAACATTTGTATAACATAGAAAATAATTACCTCCAATCTACTTCAATTACACTTAAATATGTAGCACTTCTTATCATCAGCTGCAGATTAATGCCAAAATGTGAGTTATGAAGTCGCTGTGCCATACGACTGATGCTATATTTCACTGCGGAGGCTCAACAAGGCCAAAACTGAGCTGGAGTTACATAACTTTATCATGAGAGTGGGGGTGCTTGGTATTTACAAAACTGGCCTACATTTGTGGGTATAAGGCCAATTCACATTTAGATAGTCGATTTGTATAATGGTACAGATCATCTATACAGATCATCTAAAGGAAATGCAATATTGTGTGCAGTATAATGACGAGTTATGATTAATTGTAGTTCTTTCTATCACTTGTATGCCGTCTAAGAAGATCGAAGCCCTTGCCCTCAATCAACTGGGGCTACTACCAGCAACAGAGCAAAAATATCATCACTTTGATGCCTAAATACACCTATAGTGAGGGGAAATGTGATAAATTAGCTGAAAGCAAAACCTTTGAGTAACCGACTATTCACTTAAGATGGAAACTAATATTTGTTTTAAACTGTAGATGACAGTCAATGAGTATCAGATAGTGACAGTAGCACAACTGCAGTGGACTAGGTAATTTCTTAGAAAACATTAGTAACTTGTATCTCTTTGCAGGCCTCTTCACGGCTCATCACAACCTGCCATTATAAACGCAAACATGAACACAAAAATCACACACTGTCTCGCTTTTGTTTCCCAAAACAACTACAGAAAACTAAATACAATAAGCATTACTCCTGATAAAGGGACTTACATCACATCAATCATTGCAGAGGGTATGTAACCATTTTAAATGCCAATAAAAATGTTTTAAAAAAGGGTCTTACCCTCTGACTGCGAAGTGTGACACCAGCAGATTTGAAGTCTGGGAACTTAATGCCTGCAGTCTCGGGAAGGGACTGAAAGAAAATGGAATGGAGATAGATAAAGAGGATACATAAGCAAGCAACTGCGATCCAAAATCAACCTGTATGAATGACTGAAACCAATGGAACACGAAAAATGCACAAATTCTGACTCAAGGCCCTACAGAGACTGTTCCTTTCAAGCCTAATGAAGAGACAACTCTATACGCTCAATAGTAAATTAAAGAAATATTAAATTTGGGAGTCCAATGATTAGACATTTTTAAAAAGTAAGTAACATTTTTATATGTATTCCAGAAAATGTAACTAAACACAGAAAATGATTTCATTCAGAAACAAAAACATTGCACAGTTTTTTTTTAAATTAACATTTTTATCTTGGTTGGATGTAGTATAATTTTTCAATAAAACAGACAATTATGATTTGCGTTCTAAACCGTGAAGACCGTTGGAACAGTGCTAATGGGAAAAATCTTTCAGCCAATACGCAAAAGTACATTATAAACTTGACAGGTGCAAGAGAACAGGGAGAAGGAGAGAGAAACAGAAACAAAGGATACAGTTTCAGTCAGTTCTGGGCAGCATCCTAACTGGGCATACTTGTTTATCTGTGGCGTCCCAGAACTAGCAATACTACTGCAAACCAATACGATAATGATAACGCTATTCCCTTTAGGTACCAGCCACTCCAGAAGTAGTGAAGTTGACCACTCCAGGCTTACTGCAGAAGATGGGCGTGGGTCCTTCCTTTTGAGAAAGCAGTAGGGTCAGATGCATTCACACACTTGCTACTAGCACATGCAATGCACCCAATTTGGCTTGTGCTGTGTGGTGCCTGTCTATACTGCTGTTGTAGTTCTCCTTCACGTAGGAACATCAGCACTGGTTTTGCAGAGATGCTATAGGAAGCTGGCTCTCTATATAGTGCACCAGTAAGTAAACCTTAATGTTAAATTAATTAAACTCATTTCAATATAAAATATAGTGACAAATAAAATTCATTCAAACAGTTAAAAAGACTTCTTCGCATGTGGTGGGGGAAGGGTCTCAATGTATATACATCAGTATCCCGTCTAAAAAACTAAGTCCATTTTTGTGCAAATAAGCAAGAGATGGCTCAACATTGCATAAGAAGTCTGGCAACTAGCTCTACCTGAATATCCTGAAGTTATCCGGGTACTCAAAGTGCTTTGTGCAAGGAGGAAACATGTGTAAATGATGACTGAAGTACAGTGAGCAAGCCTGGAATTCAGGTCCAGTGCTGCAATTAATGAGGTGGTAGATACTACAGGTCACTGCTGAGTCAGCTGTGCAGGCTGGTAGGTTCCTTTGTTTAAGTCCTATTCATCTCTTTGTAGATATTTTACTGTTCGGAAGATTGCTTGAGGGTCCCCAGAGTTTAAGAATGCTGTTACAAGCAAAAAACGAGAAAAAAAACGTTTAAGACTGCGGTTATGGCTTGTCAGCAGGAGTGCACCTCAGCCGGTCTCCAGAAGGCCCTGAGCCAGCGGCGGTGCAGATTAAAAGTAGACCTACAGAAGCAAAAAGAGTGAACCGCATCTTCTTTTGAACGGCTGCATACCTGTAGGGAGCTTCTAACGCTGCCCTTAGCCAGGGCATGCATTGATTGGGAGGACACCAAGGAGGTATTTTAAAAAGATTCCCTTGATCTTGCTGCTGAAGGCTTCACCCAAATATGGTTGTGGTTTTCGCAGTATGTAGCTGTTTAGTACCATCATGTGTGGGTGTGGTTCTCAGGAGAAGCCAAGTCCTCTATGGATAAGATTAGTTTCAACATTTTGCTAGTTGTCCTTTGAAACGACTCGTAGGTGGGCATTGCGGACCTTAACAGAGCTACCCTGAGCTGGTCAATGGAACCTTTGAGACATTATACAGCTGCTAAGTAGCGTTTGTTGATTTCCAGACAGATGTTGTGATATATGGCATTCCGTTCAGTGGACTGGAGTCCATAGCACATGGTGATGAATGCTGTGCTTGTAGCTATCGTTTATTTGGCTAGACCAAATTCTAGGTGATCTGGATGGCTGAGGTGTATCTGTGTAGATGGAAGAATAGTACACCAAAAAGAGGTACACTGTGCAGACGGTCCAGGTGACCCATATTGGTTTACAGAGGCACAAATAATAATCCCAAATGCTCTCTTTTGTGGTAGTGTGGGCCCGCCTTATAGGCTTATCAGCAGGTAGTGCTAAGTATTTGTTGTACTCACAGAGGCAATAAGGAGACAGACACAAAATTAATCCAAGACTCATTTTGAAAAATAACACGTATTTTTATATAAATGTCAACACCAAGAACATTGGGCCCTATTCACAGAATGAACTTAAGACTCAATCCTAAACTTACAACTATTTTAATATTCACAGAATGCACTTACTACTTTTGGCATTCACAGAATGCACTTACTACTTTTGGCATTCACAGAATGCACTTACTACTTTTGGCATTCACAGAATGCACTTACTACTTTTGGCATTCACAGAATGCATTTACTACTTTTGGTATTCACAGAAGTTCGGATTTTGCCTTAAGACAGACTTAAGACAGACTTAAGACAGACTTAAGACAGACTTAAGACAGACTTAAGACAGACTTAAGTTAGGATTTTGTCTTAAGTCGGTCTTAAGTCCGTGGTCTTAAGTCCGTGGTGGTCTTAAGTCTGTGGTGGTCTTAAGTCCGTGGTGGTCTTAAGTCCGTGGTGGTCTTAAGTCCGTGGTGGTCTTAAGTCCGTGGTGGTCTTAAGTCCGTGGTGGTCTTAAGTCTGTGGTGGTCTTAAGTCTGTGGTGGTCTTAAGTCTGTGGTGGTCTTAAGTCCGTGGTCTTAAGTCCGTGGTCTTAAGTCCGTCTTAAAACAAACTTAAGAGAAAATCCTAACTTCTGTAAATACCAAAAGTAGTACCGTAGGTTCATTCTATGAATGCCAAAAGTAGTAAGTGCATTCTGTGAATACCAAAATAGTAGTAAGTTTAGGATTGAGTCTTAAGTTCATTCTGTGAATCGGGCCCATTGTGATCTAGTAAGTATTTTTCGAGTTAATGATTTTTTCAAGTAAGCAAAATGTACACTTAAGTGAGTCTTTATGCAGTAATCCTTTCTAAGGGGAGGGGGGAGGCATATACTTCATACAGTTACTTGCAATAGGTTTGCGCAGTTTCCGTTCAGGACTTAAGATGCTAGGCGGGCAGGGGTCCAAAGAACCACCAGCCATTCGTCATTACCTGTCCTAGAGTGTCCAGGTACAGCGGTGCTGGTCGGGTTGGTAGATTTGCGCTACACTGAAGGAAGGGGGGGGGGGCACCTAGAAACAGGCTGCAGTGGGGGACTTGGGGACAAGTCTGGGAGCTCAGTTCGTGAGCATCCTGGGAGCAAGGAGGCACAGTCTGTTTTCGGGAACTTGGTCTGGGGGGGCTGCTGCATCAGTATAACCTGAGGGTGGCAGAACGGTGGACCAGACTTTTCAGTTGGTGCCTGCAAGCTGCAGGGGAGTAGCTATACTCCCAGAAAGATTGCTGGCAATTTGCCAAGTGCTGGCAGCTCATTGGGGCTCTTGGCAGATGCATAGCAGCAGGACACAGCAGTTTGTCACAATGGTTTGGACAGGTGCAAGAAGGCAGGTTTGGTGCAAACATTTCCACAGCTGGTCCTCAGTTCTAGCTTCTTGCCAGAGCAGGCATTGTTTCTGGCCTGTAAGAGCATTGCTCACCCCTCCTAAGGGGTCAGAAACTAGTCTATGGTGGCAGGCTGGACAAGTCAGCCAGCATTTTAGAGGGCTAGTAGGGTTTATGGGATACCTTGGAGGTACCCCCTGGGTGCATGTATTAATTCATCCCAGGACTCAGTGAGGGTTTATGAATATGAGGTGTTTAAAACACATAGGTACCCATTAAGCAATTATGTAGCTGGGAAACTAGTTCTGACCAGGATTAAGTATGCAGCTGTGGATGGCTTCCCTGTTCACTTGTAATATCTAGATCATGCAGATATGGCCTTACATGTAATATAATGCACACTGCTTTAGGAAAGGGTGCAAGGCCTGCTGTAGGGGTGACTTAAAAATATTACATGCAGTGTTAAGAGACATGGCACACAGGTGTGCGCCATGTCGTGTTTCGACTTTTTAGAGCACCTTGTCATGTAGCCTGCATTGGCAGTCTGTATGAGTTTGATGCTGGGTCCCTTAGAGTGGTACAAGATATGCTGCAGTTCTTAGGTACCCAAGATATGCTGCAGTTCATAGGGACCCTCTTTAGTACCTATGTCCTAGATACCAGGGCACCACTTACTAGAGACTTACAGAGGTGCTAAAGGCCTGGCTAAGTGAAGATCAATTGACCAGTTCACTTGTTTTGGAGAAGGAACACTGGCACTGGGTACCTGGTTGGCAGGATCCTAGTGCACTTCAGTCAAAGTTGCATCAAATACCAGGAAAAAAGTGGGGGGACTACTGCAACACAAACAGAGTTTGCTATAATTTGTACTAAAAGTTATTGGTTCTTCCCCTTGTTTGACCACAACTCAGTAAACGTTTTTGTAACTTAATTTTCAGGTCTTTCGCTTCCATAAAAGCAGTTAATTAAATTAATTGATAACAAAATCCTTAATTGTGTACCCAACAATGAGGTAATCATTGCTCCACAACCAGTATTTGGTCCACGAACTACAATCAAAGGCCATATAATACAAAGGGTTGTGATTCCCAACACTAACAAACTAAACCATCTGAAATCACAAGCATTTCTTGAAACATGTCTGACTTGGCTAACTAAACGGATCTAGAGGACTGGGAAACCTATGTTAAAAAAGCCCGGTTCATTTGCATTTAAGAGACCTGGCTGGCCCATTCAATTGTTTTTTATGCCGTCTCCTCCTATTATACTACAGCTATAAGTGAGGCCAAGGGGGACATTATTGTTTTAAGATCTACTAGTCTTGCACTTAAAGTTAAAATACACTTTTTATTGTCTTCCTGCTATCAATTTATGCAGTTCGTATTCAGATGGCAATCCGGATATTTTACTAACATATTATTATAACAATCTATTTGACTCCGCAAGAGTTGATGTGGTAAAAGCCCTTGAAATAGATCTGGACCACTTCACTGAATAGTCTAGCAAGGATTACTTTATAGCATGGGGCCAGGGAGTTTAACTATACTGTCTGCCCTATTTCATCAAAACGGGTGTGAGGCCTTTTGGACAACAGGGCAAATGACAAGGGTCACTTCAAACACTGTGCATATGGTTCAGCATTGAATGTCCTCTTAGTAAAATATAATCTAAAAATAGTAGACCCCTGCATCCCAAATTACCACCTACAGCCCCCAACCTTTATAGGGAGAGGTTGCAATAGTAACAGACCACCTTCTCACTACAGATGGTGACAGAATTACTCCAATTAAGGATTAGTTTACTTCTAGTCCCAGATTCAGGCAAAATTGACACTATAACCCGTGCTGGTATAGATGGCATGACAATGAAATGAGCTGGTATCAATCTCTCTGTGTAAAGAAAAATGGATCTGGTGGCCAGGAACATGGACTCTTAAGCCAGGGCTGGCCTTAGAATTAAATTCTGAGGAGACAATGGAGGCCCATATATCATATCAAATTTGAGAAGTCAAATACTGAGCATAAGGTCTATGGGCAAAAGGATGGAAAGCAAAAGCTGGTTTAACATCACAGGCGTGAAAGGAACTCCTAAATCTATTAGATTTGAGGCCTAGGGACCCTAAGACTCGGTACAACAAGGCAATAAATACCAGAAAAAAAGAGTTGCAATAGGAATTTAATTCAAGCTGCAAGCACTAAAGAAAGCATATTATTTGGGACTCGAGTTTTTTCTGTAAGGGGCACGACCCGACCTGTACTCCTCTAATACCCCTGCACAAGGGGTGGATAGTTTAGGAACAGTTTTCTCACACAAAAGAGGCAATAGAAGGAATTGGAAATGCTGGGTCTATAATCTCAACCCCGTGGTTTTTACTGTCGACGAGGTGGTAAGGGCAATAATAAAAGCCCAAAGTGGAAGCTCCCGGGTTCAGACAGGTTACCAATGGATTCTTATAAGTCTGAAGTAAATCTTTGGGCCACCCTGATGACCAAGGTACTAAACGTGGCAGGGGCAGGCAACATACCCCCATCTATGGCCAATTCACTAATAATCCCCATATTTAAGAAGGGATCAAGGAAAGACCCAACATTTTATCGTCCAATTTCATTGCTTGACACCTCAGCCAAGTTATTGGGTGGAGGGGAGGGGTCCTGTTAGAGTGATTGTAAAATAAGGCTATGGAAAATGGGATTATAACAAGTGCCCAATATGGATTTAGGAAAGGCCTGAGGATGGTTGAGCAATCACTTAATCTAAACCTTTTGATCAGGAAATACACCTAGGCGAAAGAAGGCTAGCTGCACATGTGGCCAATAGATCTAAGTTGCGCATCTGATTTTGTCAACCACCAAAAACTATGGTAATGTATTGGCCTATTAGGGGCCCGCAAAGCGATAATTACGCTGCTAGCTCACCTGTCTAAAATATCTAAGTGCCAAAGTTGGGTTTTAGTTCAACGGAGAACTCACACCATCCTTTAATATACTGTGAAAAGTTTGGCTAGGGAGTGGTCTGGCACCCTTCCTCTTCTCCCTATATATTAATGTAGTTGATGATAAACTTAGGTCGACAGGTGCTTATACTCTCAGAGTCTGCAAGTAACAAATACCTATACTGTTTTTTGCAGAGAACACGGTGATTGTACTGTTAACCCGAAAAAGCCAGTTATTGAGTATTAATATCACTTAAGCGGGTGCACAGACTCAAACAAGCCAAGGGAGGTCCACAATATCGAGAGGACCATTCTTACATAGGACACAAGAGGCAAATCAGTCTGTATGTTCATTTAACTCCTAAGCTCCGGTGCAGATATCACTAAGACTCTGTTACAGAGACTGACCATTACTCAAGCCATACGATCTTCCCCAGGTAGTTATAAGTACTAAATGTGTTGAAATATAAAGGCTAAAATTAACATTGCCGGCACCATCTTGTTTAACGTAAGCCTCTGTGAGCGTGTAAGCGGCAACTATTTTAGATACCACGGCCATTTCGTACAGGTAGACTGGAGTTGGAATAGTAAATTATACTACTCCCAAGTCCAAAGTTGTGAGAAAGTGAGTTTCTGTTGCAGTACCCCCCCCACTTTTTGCCTAATACCGGATGCACTTTTCCTTGGTGTGCCCTGGGCCCCTGCCAATCAGGTACCCAGGGCCTGTGTTCCTTCCTTAAAAACTGTACTGAAGCCTAAACCCAATTGGCATCTCTGGCCACATGTCAGCCCCTAGTAAATGGTACCACAGGTATCCAGGGCATTGTGACCAGAGAAGACCCCTAGGGGCTGTCACACTTATTGTGCCACCCTTAGGGACCCTGTACCCTGACACACACACACTGCCTTTGCAGGCTGAGTGTCATGGTGCACAACTAAACAAAGAGTCGACATGGCACACATCTGTGCCATGCCCACAAACCCACTGCCCTGGCATACATCAGCCACCCCTCTAGCTGGGTGCACTATGCCAGTGGTGTGGGCACAAGTGCATGAGCCCTGTGCCCCTACAGTACCCAGGGCCATTCCTGGGCACTAAGTGCAGTGATGCCATTAAGAGTATATGGTGCTGGGAGGTTGTCATTACGAACTCCACAGCACCATAATGGCTACACTGAAGGCTGACAAGTTTGATATCAAACTTCTCAGCACATTCAACCCACACTGATGCCAGTGTGGGATTTGATGTAAAATGCACCGCAGAGGGCATCTTAGAGATGCCCACTGAAACCTAACCTACAATCCACGTCTTGTCTGAGAGGCTGTCTAGGCTGCCAAAGAGCAGACATGTTGCTGGACCCCTGGGTGGAGAGCTCCCGCTCTCCTGGGCCTGCAAGAATGCACATCCTGGGACGAGGTGCCAAGCCTCCTCCCCCAGGTTGGGCAGGGGAAGATTCAAAGGTATTCCACCTTTGTGAGCTTCTCCGGACCACTTGCTGTACTCAGCAACTGGCCCCCACCAGTTCCAACCCCCACTCTGGCGGGAAGACTGGCGGGAAACCCTTCGTCAGAGTGTGTCAGCCTCTGCCAATTCCACCCCTCAGGTGGGAGAGGCGAGGTGATGCACGACCCCGGGCTCTGGCCATCTTTAAGAGGGGGAGCCCTGCCCAATCACAGCTAGGCTTCTGCCACCTCCCACAGGAGAGGAGCAGGTAAGGGGGTGTACCCACCCCAGGACAGGGACCCATTGGTCCCTGCCCTTGCCCTACCTGTAACGCCCCTAAATTTAGTTTTATGGGGCACCCTGAACCTTTTCCACAGATCCAGATTCCGAAACAAGAAAGAAGAACAAGAAACAAGAAGACCTGCCGTGCAGCTGCTAAAAAAGAGGAAGACACCAACTGATTTGGCCCCAGCCCTACATGCCGGTCGCCCCTCGAACCTGCTCCTGCTAAACCCTGTCATCTCCAGTGTTCAGAAACCTCAAAAACCCTGGAGGACCTGACTGCCTTGTGACTTTGACTACCTGGGTGTCCCACGAGCAGTGGTACTGCTTAAAGCAAGTAACAAGGCATGGCATCAGCCTGGAACCGCGAACCCTGCACACTCTGCACCCGCCAAGCCTGGCCTGTGCTGTGCTGGAGTGAATCAAGACCCTGAGGACGTCCCCCCGGCGATTCTGACTTTGAATCCAGTGTCCAAGGAACCTCCTCGACTACCCCGACGAAGCCTGCAGCATCAGGACAAAGGACCCCTCCGACCGTAACCAGCCTCCCGACCTCAAAAGACACCCCTACACCCGGCACTGCACGGCCCACTGTGCCCAACTCCTGGGTGCCTACCTATCCTCCAAGATCCCAACTTATCCCGCGAAGCGTTGGTTGCTCCAGAAGGTCCTCCGTGCCCGAGCCTGCAGCCTTTGTTCCCTTTTCAAGATAGTCATTGAATAACATTGAGCCCCCGACGGCTCCCAGCCGCCCGCGTGCCCCTGGCAGTGCAACCTGTACCCTCTCCTACTTCCCCATTTGCCCTGAGCATGTAACCAGGACCCAGCTTCCACCGCCTCGTGGACTACTATCCAGCAGCCACCAACGGATAACATTGGGCCTAACTACCTCTGCACCCGGCCGCCCCTGTGCCACTATGGGTGTACCAACTGTACCTACTGACCCTGGGGGACCCCTGAGTCTATGCCCAGAACCTTAACTTCACCAGTCGAGTAATCACCTGAAAACTGATGACTCACTTTCCTGCCTTAGGATAACATTGACTGGTTTGACTCAAAAAATCTTCCAAGTGTGAAGTTTTGAAACTTTAAAATATTCATCTAAAATCAGACGAATAACTAATTCCGAAGTACTCACCTGTGATCAGGAGAGAAGCCAGTACTGTACCTTTTAGCCCAGTACTGAACCGCAAGAATAATCATAACCGTGTTTACTAGTAACCTAAATTTCTTCCATAGGAAACCATTAACTGTTTTTCTGTGAAATTTCTTGTCTACTTTTGAAAATTACAAATAATCCTTAAAAATGGTACCAACTACTAAAACGTAATTACGTACCTGTCTTAGTTAGAGATCCCAGTACTGAACCTAGGAATCCAGTTCCTGATTACTAAAGTAACGAGAACCTACTTTACCTGTGACTTGAATTTCCTGCCATAGGAGAACATTGCTAGTTTTTCACTGAAAAGTTTCTAAGTGTAAACTTTTAAAATACCTTTATATTCTTTAAAAAACACTGCAATAACCAAAACGTTTTCACTAAACTGTTTTCAGCTTAGACCCTAGGACTGAATCTAGGATGCAGTCCTGGAGTTACAAAAGTAATCTATAAAGTAATTACTGCATTTATGTGAAAAAACCCATTGAGCTCAATCTTACATTGTGTTTAGAATTGTGTTGCCTACTGCAACCACTGTGCTTATTGTGTTTACAAAGTCTATTGACTTTCTCCAAAGTACATATCTGAGATCACTCATATTGAGAAAAGTATATTTTGATACGTGTTGGTTCTAAAAATATATTTTGATATAAAAACAATTGCCCTGGAGTTCAGTCCTTGAGTGTGTGAAACCTTTTGCTGACTGAGTGTGTACAACAAATGCTTTACACTGTCCTCTGGTACTGCCTTACTGCTCGACTAAGCTACCACTTTAGAGAGTAAGGTCACACCTGACTTTAACATCTGTTATATCTCTGGGGATTGTGGACTCTATACACACTGTACCTTACTTTGGTCCAGTATATATAGTGCCACTTTCTCACAAGCGCCCTCCAACGCAAGTCGTTGTAACGACTTGCGTTGTAAAAACCACGATGTAAAGTACAGCGATGTAAATGTATGCGTTGGAACGTCATACATCCAAAATGTATGTTTCCTCTAGCTTAGCCATTGGGTTTGATTTTTTCCAGTTGATTTTTGTAGATTTTAGGTTACCACTTCCTGGCTTTTTTAGTGATAGCTTTACTATTTTTCCAATATCGAATAGTATTTAAACTAGTTTTTTAAAAAGCTGAAGAATAAGTGTTGCTGAAATAACAGGGGAGCCAGTAATGGTTATTCCAGTAGTGACATTTCAACCGCAGTGGAATAATGAGGAATTCTGAATGCAAGAGGAGAGTCTCTGAGTCATTGATCTGTCAAACAAATAAAGCACATTCCATATCTTAAGAAATTCACATAATTTTCTTCAAGCTCATTTATTAGTGGGTAATGCTAAGGAGATAATGTAATGTAATTTCTTCACTACCAAAGTGGCAAACATCTATACATCCTTTGGTGGAGATGTAGGGACCAGCTCCACTGTCAGAAGAAAGGAAATTCCCCATATTAACCATGACCCTTTCTCTCACTTCGCTGACACTTCAGAAGATCAAATCAGCAGACTCATCTCCATCACTAAGTCAGGATCCCCTTTGGACCCTTGTCCCCCCCCAGTGATGGCCAATCTAAGTGAGGTGATTTCTCACCCACTTATGGAAATCTGCAACACTGCCTTTCATACCGGTTGTTACCCAGCCCCGTGGAAGAAGGCAGTGATTAAGCCTCTATTGAAGAAGCCCTCCCTGGATCCCTCTGCCTTGGTCAGTTATAGACCTATTGCCTGTCTCCCTTTCCCGGCCAAAATTTGCGAAACTCTGATGAACAAACAGCTCTCAGAGTACGTCGACACTTACCAACTCTTAGATGAAACGCAATTTGGCTTCAGGAAGGGACATGGGACGGAGACCGCGCTAATAAAAGCCTCTGACGAAATCAGAACCATCATGGATCAGGGAGGAGTGGCCATCCTAATTCTTCTGGATCTGTCCGCAGCATTTGACACGGTCGACCATGCTATCTTGGTCGACCGTGTCACAGCTCTGGGGATAGATGGTCTGGCCAGAGACCTTATTTCATCCTTCCTGGCCGACCGTACCCAGACAGTCAAGTTGGGCAACTTCTATTCTCCCGTCTCTGCACTACCATGTGGAGTACCCCAAGGCTCCTCGCTAAGTCCCACGCTATTCAACATCTATGTAGCGGACTTAGCGAGGGTAATAAAGGCCTATGGGGTACGATTAACCTCCTATGCAGACGATACCCAACTGGTGCTGGCGATCCACAAGAACGGCACAGCAGTGGCAGCTAATTTCCAGGAGGCCATGCTCGCTGTTAGTACATGGATGTCCTCCAACTGCCTAAGGCTTAACTCGGATAAAACCGAGGTTATGACCTTTGGCAACCTCGCTCCAGAATGGTCCCCCATCTGGTGGCCTAACCAACTGGGCACTCCACCCGTCCCTGTGGTAAAAGCGAGAAATTTGGGAGTCATCTTTGACAGCAAATTAACATTCAACCTTCATGTCAACAAGGTTGTCTCCTCTGCTTTCTTTGTTTTAAAGAAAATAAAGAAACTGCTGCCTTATCTCCCCACCTCTGCTGGGAAGACCTTAGTTACCACTCTGGTATTTTCTAAAATCGATTACGGAAATGCCCTCTTCCTTAACACCCAGAAACAGGTGCTGCTGAAGCTACAGTCAGTACAGAACGCGGCTGCCAGAATTCTTCTAAACATCCCTCGCCGCCAACCTACCACTCTTGCTATCCGCCAGCTCCATTGGCTTAGAGTAGAGAGCCGCATTAAGTTCAAGGCCCTCTGCATTGCCTATAAGGCAGTGCATGGCATAGGACCTAAATTCTTGACTGAGGCACTCCAGGTCTACACCCCCAAAAGACTGTTGAGATCTGCCAACACTTGCCTTCTACCTGTACCGCGTACCAGAACGGCAACCTGGGGAGACCGTCGCTTCTTAGTGGCTGTACCAAAACTTTGGAACCTTCTTCCACTAAATATCAAAAATGCACCCAACTTGATGAGCTTCCGCAGGCTCGTAAAGACATGGTTGTTTGACCAGTGAATCCTATTACTGTGATCCTGCTAGTTCACACATGCGCCGAGACACCTCCGGGTATTTGTCGCGCAATAAAAATAGCAAAAATAAATAAATAAATAAATAAATAAATGTAATAATGCAGGTATTGCAATAAAATAGCTACAGAGGAGTAGATCATTTTCCCCTTAATCTTCAATAAAACATTACCAAGAGATTAACTTGGAAGAACAATTGTGAAAAGTGCCAGCCTACGGTTAAAACAAAAGCACAATACGACACTCAAAAATGAACGGCTTGGAACTAAACCTGGGTGGGCTGAGCAAACAACCAAAACATTCTCTAGCCCTGGGAAGAAGATATTAACTCAGCTCTAAAAGGCTTTAAGCAGCTCTTGCACACTGCCAACGTTTACATGTTCTTTCCTTGAAGGTACATTCTCTTACAAGAACAAAAGTGAAAATGTGTGAGAGGAGGTTTAAGCCGATTTGAAGACACCACTCTCTTTAAATAAGCCTAATAAAGGGTTTCTGCAACCAAAATGGTTTTGCTCTTGCGAGTATTAAAAATGAGAGCAGAAAGAATGGCAGAGTGATGTGTGGACCGTCGGTGCAGTCTGCCTCGTCAAAGCTTGTTGAGTACTGCATGAGTAGCTACAAAGAAGGAGGTTCCCAGTAGTAATTCGACTAGCCGAAGATTGGCTGTTGGGAGCATCTCCAAAAAAAGGAGCATTAGGCAAAATGTTGTAAAATAATGCATACATCCTGCTGGCTACTAACTAAGGGTCTGATTTAGAGTCCGGCAGACGGGTTACTCCGTCACAAACATGACTGATATCCCACCTGCCGCATTACAAGTGCATTATATCCAATGGAACTTGCAATACGGCGCACAGGATATCCTGTCCACCAAACTCTAATACAGGCCCTAACTCACTGCTGCGACTGCTACTCTTTTATGCTGTTACTGTGCTGCACTACAAACAGCCCTCTAATATCGATGATAAAGGTGGCTTATGAACAAAGCTCACTTTATGTAAAAGGGGCGGCCTCTTTAATCCCAGATCAAGGTAATTTGTTTGAATTGCTTTATATGACTCAGCAGTGTGTGGAGAAAAACTGTACAGATCTCCGATTAGACCTCTGAAAGCAAGAACTGGCACTGTGAGAAGGTAAAGAACCTCTGGCAAGAATTCAAATCAATCCTGGACTGAAGAACCTACAAATCAGAACACTGTATAAAGCAGTGCGCCTTCCAGTGAAAATATACCTTTCAAATAAAACACTGATTCTCTGTCTTTAAAAAAAAACAATGGAATCAGATGACAGTAGCTGAAGAGTTCTAAGCCCCAATTCTAGTGTGGCAGACTTAAAAATGTCCTTTCCTTCGGTAACTATCCTCCTGACGGAGTCGCCATCTAACCGCAGAGTCCACCCCTTTGTAGGTCGAGCCTAGGCAGTGCTTGAGCTGACGCTTAGCGACCTGTAGTAATTGCCTTGTGGAGTTCCAATTCCACCCATTGCTTGCTTTTGTTTTTCATTTTCCTATGTCTGTGTCCTTCAAAAATCCTTGCTTGCCACTTTGTCCCTCCTTTTTCTCTTCCGATCCTCCCACGCAGCACAGACTAAGACCTGTCTCATCACACTAAAGTTCTACATCTGTTCTTTGGAGGACTACTTCTTTATTGGTTTCCTGCCCTGTTTCTGTTTGCCTGTGTGCAGTTTAAGCACAAATGCAGATTACATTTAAATACAGTTTTCCTCCCTTCCACCTCCTCTTAATTCCACAGTTGTACTGGGGGTACGTCTTGGACCATGCCTCCCGCTTCATCGTTTATATTGTTTAGGCTATTAGCAATGTTTGATGGCGACTGTCATTTGGGCTATTTTCAGTAGGTTGTTAGTTTGGTTTGGGGTTTTATTCTAAGGAGGATTGGGCTAGTTTATTATCTGTTGCAGTCAGCAACGCACAGGAGCATTAATCCTTTTTGCCTGCGTGCACTATGGCTCTCAGTGTCATACAGGCTCAGATTTCTTTTTTGCAACTGCCATGCGCAATGTGACAAGCTTCGCCACACAAGGGACGACATGAGAAGAGTACAGTGCACTGCGCAGTAGCCGGGACACCGGAAGAGTTTGGCCTGTGTGGCATTGAACTTCCGGTGTGGTCCAGGTTTGAGGTTCTGTTTATAAATTTCTAATTGTAAGCGGAGCGCAGTACAAAAGCGGGAGTGTAGGGCAAAAAACGGAATGAAGAAAAGAGGTGTTTGGCGACCGCATGTGTAATAAATATTAGTATGTCCCTCTTTAAAAGTAAATCGTTAGTAAACTGCAGTTTTTGTTGCGAGGCTAACCTCCTCGATGAAGTGTTTTCCTACGACCAACTCAAGAAGCATTTGTATTGCAGGATAAATGCTTTTTAACTGCTTTTAAGCAGGGGTGCTCCAATATTGTCGGCAGGGTCACATTGTCTCACAGGCCTCTTGCAGAGAGGAGGAAGGAGCAGCCTGTGGTTCCGTCCGCACTTGATGACGCAACGCCCTTCCACGGTATCCACCCCGCTGAAGCATTTCAAAGTAGGTCCAGACTCCAAATACATAATAACATCGATAGCCTAGATAAGCATTGCTCTTTCTTGTTTTCTTTCTTATTGGGCAGTGGAAATTGTTTTCATTTGCTGGTCTCACTGTAGTCACCTTTAGGATGATTTTGGTTTCACCTTTATAATCAACTGACACCAAGGCACTGGTTTGTTTTACAACCCCCTGCCTCTTGCTCGCTACAGGTAAACAGAGCTGCCACAACTTTCCTCTCTGTGTGGACTGTCGGAAGATGGATTGGGATTACACAGAAAGAAAAGATTAAACACACTGTCCCCCTGACTTCTACGTCACTAAAATATGAAGTTTTGAAACTTCTACATAGTTTCTAGAAAGCATGTTTGGGAGCATGTATTTATTACGGCGCTTTAAACACACTCCTTTCCTTTTCAGCTGTTCAAGGGAGCTTTGTGGGCTTTTTGTTAATAATTTAGCTTTGTCACTTTCTTTCTGTACTTTATTTGTTTGGACGAGTTTTAGGAATTTATAGAATGTTTTGCTAACACATGTTGCTTTAGGTAAAGTGCCTTGTGGCGCCTGCCTTGCACACACAGTGAAGGTGAGGTGACAAAGGGTGTTTGCTGCCACAGGCCAGGCAGGTGTGTGCCCCGGTATAGACACACAGCAGCACATGAAGTGTCTGAGTTCATAGTATGATGTCTTCAATCAACAGGAGCTTACCACAGACAACGTGATGAGCTGGCTTCATCATATGTACATTTTACGCATTTTCTGCATTGAGCACCAGGTGTCCGAGACCACGTTGTCTCCTTCATGTCACCAAGTGATTTTGTCTCTGGGGCGTTTCTTAAAATTGCTCCATCACTTGCAGAATCTGAATAGGGCCCCTCTTGCATTTTATTTTAGAAGTATGGCTGCAGATGTTTGGTTTTTTTATAATGTAAAGCACCTCGACAGAAGCGCAACCCTTAAGCAACGTGGTTTAAAATACATAAGGGGTCGCTCAATACCCCACTAGCTCCATTCATACCAGGTCCCAGGAAGTAAACCGAATTTCTAGCACTAACCATAGCCTATGAGGTAGAGAAAGGCGGATGTGGGTGTGTGCCACTAAGCGCTATAAATAGCAGGAATTCTCATAACCAAATTTAGTGATACATTGAGGGCTTCAGAGTTCTTTAGACTGAGGAACAAGGGAGAGCAAATCGACTTCATATGATGAGGTAACTCAGTTTAACCTTGAAATGATAAAGGCAGAAGATAGGTGAGTGTGCATGTGCACTATAGCAGCACACTTATTCTTGAGTCTGAGAGAAAATGGACTTTGATATTGGTACGCAGCCGTTTTCCAATGACGATTTTGTAGTCTCTTCAAATGTTATCACTTTTGGAAATGTAATCTGTATCAGTAGGGGCAAAAAGTCTTCTGTTTGTTCACTTTTTAGGTCTTGCCTGGGGCTTGTAAGACATTTTATTAGCTTAAAAGGGGCTTAGATCTCCACCCATTACTTACGGATGTTCTACCAGGTGGCGGTGTGCAGCGCCACAATAACTGTTCCAGAAATTACGTGCAGAGTCAATATTGGTGTGCTGGAAGCTGCCAATGTATATGATATTATTACTAGGTGGTTATACCATGCACAGAGTCCAAGGGTTCCCCAAAAGTGTGCGGGGCTCAATGTAAAACCAGGGGCGGTTTCTCTTTGAGGGGGCTGGGGCGTTGCCCCTTTACATATTTATGGCCCAATGTACATAGAATTAATGTCACAAAAGCTTCATACATTTTTTTTCTGATTGCGGCAGTCTGCTTTTTCAGCCACAGGCCAGTTACTTAAAGTATTTAAGCTTCGAACTTCCTGCATCTACTATTCGCGGAGGTGGTTGGGAGTGGAGCTTAAAACATGAGCTTGTCACTGATGCACTCAAGTTTGCATGTAGGCTGGACGCAGAAAGGCACTGTCCCAAAAGGTCATGGGCATTTGAGGCCTTGCTTATCTGCTCAATTAGTGAGCCGGGGGACTCGCAGCTGCAGCCTCCTGGTCTCCTAATGGGCGCTGATTTGGCCTGCTCAAGCCAATCCTGGCACAGCTCTTATGCTGTGCAGTGCCGGGATTGGCTCAGGAGACGCATTAGCGGACCTCTGGTGCATAAAAGGCAGCGCGAGGATAGGAGAGACCCTTTCAGGCTCAAGGTCCATGACCAATCTCTGCAAGGCTTTAATATGACGCCTTGCAGTGATGGACCCTTACTCCTGTTGCCGCGCTGGAGTCTAAATCTACTTCCAGCTCTTCCGTATTTGCCTCCAGGACGGCGAGGAACAAAGTGGGGACGGTGCAGGTGCAGTTGAGAGGAGTAGTGAGAGAGGTGGTATTTATCCCTCCTTCTTTCAATCTGACCACCACCATGTCACTCGTCATCTCTCTGACTGACTAACTAACCGGGCCTGGTCTCACTGCAAAACCCACAAGGCAGCACTGTCTCAGTGTTGGCCTCAGAGGCGCTGAAGCAGGCAGCCATGTGTAAATAAAGAAGGTAAAAAAATACATCAAAAGGGTGTTGTTTGCCGTTTCCAATTCCTTGTTGGGTGGAATTGTGCTGTAATGCGGTTTACTTTGCAGTATAAAAATTGCAGTAATAAGGGTATATGTGTCTTGTACGTGGTTTACTTCTGCCGCCCTTGGAGGTGGGCTGAAGTTCAAACTGTCTGTGCTGATTCCCTCGTTCATGACAGCAGATGTTCCCCTCACCTGTGCAGCGGTCTCCGGTCACACTCCCTTCTTACTACTTACTAACAAACAGTTAGTGCACTTTTCATGATAGTTTTATCTTACTGAGAATATGGCAGAAAACAGGTCTTGCTAATTTTTTTAATTATATTCTCGTTTGAAATGTTAACTAACTGATGAAAATGTAATCTGCACATCAGCGCTGATCATAGAAAAGGGGTTTGGGATTAGGAGCATAAATCACGTAAATGCACTTGCAGAAAACTATTTTGCACATGCTCGCATTGATCAGGATACAACCCTTGTTTGCTCTCTCTCTCCCACTCGAATATCTCTTTCTCATACACATGCAATGCTTTAAAGCCATCATTAGGTACAGGAGGAGCGCTGATGAACTGTGATACTACGTGTCTGTGTGTGACAGTCAGCATTTGGACACATGCTAGGCCGGTGAATAATGGTGGAGGTGAACTGGCTTCTAATAAAGTAGTCAGCAGCCTGCACACTTCAGTCAGCTGCATGCCTGACGGGGAGCAGGGTATAGACTCCATTAGGCTGGAAAGGGGCGAAGCTTTCAGCATGTAGCCTGTAATAATCGCGAGATGAGGGGTGCCACACAGTTTACAAAGAATGTCTCTCTGATGTCAACTGTGTGCCGCCTGAGTTGGGAAAATAACACACGGTGTCAAATTTCACACCCTGGGGTTCTTTGTTGCTCAATTTTAACCAAATTGTACATCACACTGCACATTTTCTTGGTATGTGCACCTTCGGATGCAAGGTAGCAGGCACCCCCCACAATAATTATTTTGAGGTGCTTAAATATGAATAGGGGGCAAACTTGTAAATGTCGTAATGTGGGTATTTTAAAGTTTTGATATATTAACTTTGGCAGCAAAGTGAATAGAATTACTTGGCATTTATTAGCCCACGTGAATGCCCTGTTCTGCTCCCTCATTACTCATTCAGATGGAATCTCTCTTATCAGGGTCCCCTGAATGTATTAGCCTCACCTCATGCAGCTTTTTTTCTGTCCCTTCGGTATGCCTAACACCTTAACCCAATGCAGTCCCTTCTGCTCTCCCTCAGCAGTATTATTAATAAACAGGAGGATCTTGTCTGCAGCCTCAGTGCTTATTAATCCCATACAAGACATCTTCCTGGCCTCATGAAAACGAGGAGGACGGCAGGCAAATTTTAAATCAGTAAGAGGGAGTGCTGCAGATAAAGTGGTGGCCAATAACCTGAATTGGTAGGGTTGGCGACTATACCGCTGGTACAGCAAGGTCCAAAGAGAATGTCAAAACATCATCCCTATTAAGGGCGCTCTTATGCACTTAATGTTTTATGAATGTCCCATGAGGGCCCAACCTAAATAACTCCAAGTCATCCCTAGGTAAAAAAAAAATGCCCAGGCAGCACAGTGTGTAGTAGTAGTGGTAGTAGTAGAATTAAGGGGCATGAAATGGGCACAAGACCACTTAAAGAAAAACTTACCACGGTAATTGTGCAACATTTTGTGGTTCTGCATTTGGTACAGCCGGAAACAGTGCACATCATTTTTGGACAAAGAGGTGTTGCATAGAACCCAGCACCCTTTTCTGCTTTTCCACAACATCAGGGTTTAAGGTAAGGGCACTGATACTATTTTATTTTTACATAGTAATTGAGGGCTGTGGTTATACTGAATAAGCAGCTCCCTAAATCGTTATCGAATGAAATCTCTTTAGTGAAGTCATTATCACAACTACACATTCACAACTGCCTTATTAACTTTCTTGCTTTCTCAAATATGCTTGAAAATGCACCATTTGCCCTCTCTTTTTTCAAAATTTTCTCTGGGGGAGAACTCCTCCGCCCCAAACATCCCGTTTGCTTGTCAGACTCACTCGCTGCACTCGCTCACTGCACTCGCTCACCACATGTCACTCACTGAGAACTTTTAAAGTGGGACCATGTTGATCCGGCTAAGATAACTAAGGAAGATGTGAAGAATTCCATGAATAGCAAAACACACAAGATGATGGACGGAATGTTGCACAATGGCAAAACAGTCACCCCCAATCACAGATCTGGGTTTAATCCATCGTTATTTTGCTCACCAAGCCACCCCAGTTCAGACATGACCATATGCAAATCAGTCTTGACCCTGTGCCTCATGGGAACAGTCCAGACCGAACTGCCAAGCCATGTCTTCCCTGGACCGGAATCAAGCATCCTAGGACCGGTTTCTGGCTATCAGCCGTCTTCAGCCAGGATAGCTTGACTCCAGTGGCATAGTGAGCACGGGACCTCTTCTCCCCAAGAGATTTTAGACAACTTCACGGTCATAACAAAATCAGTCAAGGAAGCTTTACGCTTCATCCCTAAAGGGAATAAGTGTAAATCAAAGGGCTGGTTTAATAGCGCCCATACCAAAGCACTTTTTAATCTAAAAACTGCCCTTCAAAACTCAATAAGAGAAAAGGGGGAAATTATTCGACTTATAAAAATTTATCATTCCGCAATTAAAGGTAGGAAAGCTGAACTGAAACAGGAATTAAGGGTTGAACTTCATAAAAGCTGTTCAATGAAAGATAATATTGCTTTCTGGAAGATAATAAAATCCCCTTTCTTTTAAGTTTAAAGAGAACTTTATTGAAAAGAAGGATTCGATAATGAAATTTACAAAATCATCAATATCAAGATAAAGCAATCAATTCAAAGAGGGGGAATAGTACAATAGAGGAAGAGAGAAAGGAAAGGAAGAAAGAGAGAAGAAGGGAAAAAGATAGAGAAAGAGATAAAATCCCCTTTCTTGACCGGACTCAGGGAAACTGATAAAATAGACATAGCCATCCATGAATCATCTTGGGTGGAACATTTCTCGCAGATTTTCGGATTAACTGACAGTGTACTCGCAGTCCAGAACCAATTGGGGCTGAACAGCTCTTGTATTAAACCCCATTTACTCCTCTTTCTTTAGACTTCACTCAGTCTGATATTGAATTTGCCTTAATAGCAAGCAAAGGCGGCAAGGCGCCAGGCACTGACGGGGTCCTGGTTGATCTTTTTAAATATACTATGGACCTTTGGACGCCAATTATGCTAAGGGTTTTGGAAGCAACCTGTACAGTAGGTTTGTTAGATTCTTGGTCAGTTTCCATCTTGGTCCCTGTATTGAAAAAAGGTGTTCGCCAAAGCCCATCCTGTTATCGACCCATCTCGTTACTGGACTCTCAGGGAAAAGTTGTTGGTTGCATTATTCTTCAGCGTCTTCAACACTGGGCTGACGATAATGAGATCCTGTCAGATCTCCAGTACGGGTTTAAGGAAGGTACGGGCACAACTGAGCAAGTCTTAAACTTAACTCTTTTAATGGGTAAATATGTTAACGCCATGGGTGGGAGACTTCACATGGCATATGCAGATCTAACATCAGCTTTCTATTGCGTAAGCCATTCGAAATTGTGGGGCATTTTAACAAATATGGGTATTGATCGCTCCTTAGTCAACTTCCTGCGTGAAATGTATTCCAACCCCACTGCCAGGGTGAGATTTGGAGCTGGAGGGGAGCTGACAGCGCCGTTTAGGGTTGAGAGGGGTGTCAGGTAGGGATGTGTCCTTGTTGGAGGGGTGCCAGGACCTTCCCTTACTTCAAAATCGCCCGATACCCGCCCTCCTCTATGCGGACGACACTGGGATCAATGCACATACTCCCCTGGAACTCCAACCCTCACTCAATCGATACAATACCTACATGTCTAATTTGGACTTAAAAATCAATATTAAAAAACTTTTATAATGAACGCAGGGCCAAGACACAAAAAAAGGAGAGACATTTTTATTAACAATACCAAGGTGGAGAATATGAATGCTTACCCCTATCTTGGAATATTAATAGATGACAAAAGTACTTGAGGCCAGAAAACTTTAAGGTCTACCTCGGCACTAGTAAGTTTTTCACAGAGGCTAGGTAAAAGACCCCCGGCTGAGAGGATCCCTTTGTATCAGGCAAAATGTATTAGCACGGCCATCTATGGAGCAGGGGTGTGAGGCTACGTACAGGTGGAAGCCCTTCAAAAAGTGGAGAACAGTTTTTGAGGTTCCTCCTTGCTGTCCCTTAAGGTACCTCAACCTTCGGCTGCCACCTAGAACTAGGCTTGCCCGATATCACCGATATTATAAAAATGCAGCCAATTCCATTGTGGCATCGCCTTTGGTCATCTTCTAAGTTAGTTTTTACTCAAAGCCTTATGAAAAAGACTGCCTTGCACTTGATAATTCAGCTAAGATTGGTTGGCTCCTCCTATATGTGAAGAAGTGTTTGCAGGATTTGGGTCTAGTAAAATACTATTATAACCCTCCACTAATCTCAGAGCTATTGAGAAAAGGGTTGAAAAACCGATGCCTGAGTCATTTGAAAGATTTGCGCCTGGCCTCTGAAGTCAATAAAAACTCGGTTCAACATTTGTTAATTCCAATTTTAAAAGTCTTAGGCTCACGTCAATGTAGTCCTGCCTTCATTGCCCTACAACTTATAGACTCAGATTGCTTGGTGCTAAACATTATTAAATTCCTGAAATATTGTATTAGACACAGGAGTAATTTGTAATAGAAGTTTGTTGTACTTTTCTACTCTGTTTTCAACTATACAATTTGATTGCTTTTTTTGTTGTTGTACTATTTCTGTATTTTAAGATATTTTAAATGGATTGATTTAATTTTTAAATTTGTATCAAACTTCATGAATGTATTTGGCCTATATATATGTACTTTTATGGTTTTTCTTAATTGAAACCAAATAAAGTAATTTTTGATTTGATTGAGTAACATTCAACGACTATGAGTGACACTTTCTTGTTTCTGCAAGAAAAATCAAGCAATGACGTACATGGAAAGAGAAAAATATTAGAAATTGCAGCTGTTTGTCTATGGGAAGCACTAACATATGTGGGACCTGCTTGATTCCCTGAAATGGAAGGTATACTGATGCCAATGAGGCATCCGATCAGGGCACCAACATCACATTGAAGCAGTCAGAAATGTAATAGCAATAGTGCTAAACGTTTGCTGCAGTGTGCAAGGAAAAGCTTGTCTGAAGGATAAAACTGAAGAGACAGCTGTAGATAGGGCCAGTGCACTCAAGCGTGATGAGAATAGGGTGTTTATTAGCCACATATGGACACTGCCTCAAGTGGAATGGGAGGCCAAGAACAGCAGAAACCCTCAGACAGCGAGCGGAGCAAGCATCTTATAACCTACAGGAGCAGGAGTATAGCAGCAAGGCATGGACAACGAACACGTGTTTCATCCAGTGGACATGCAGTGCTCTACGGTTAGTTACAATGCCTATATTAACAACAACAGAACTTGTGAGGCAAACAGGAAGAAACTGTCAGTCGCTCGTGGAGAGAGAACTTTCATAAAGGAGGTGTTCTATTGAACCACTGAAAGAGTGGAACATTATGTGCAACGTCTCTTACTAGAATCCCCCCAACAAGAAACACATGTAGGAGTTTTACATGGCTGCACGTATATTTTTTCCAAATGTTTCCAATGCTCCATTGCAAAGACCAAATGAAATACTTGAGATAGAACCATAGCCGCAGGAGGAAATGTAGTACAAGCAGACATTCCCTTACAATCTGTTTTTGGTAGAATACAATATGCCATGGACAGTGTTAAAATGTGTCCAGAAATGTAAAGGTAAAGAAATGTTAATTGAATACGTCTTACACATCCATGCCATTACATTTGTGTTAACCTAATACAGTTAAGCCCATGCTGCTGATATCAAATAAACACAGGGCACAGCATGACTAACCTGCCTGCTCCCATTTCACAAGTGCCTGAGGGTCTCCAAGCTGAGCGCTTCGGCCAAGCTTTGTTTAAACCTCTTCAGCTGCCACATTTCTTGGACCTTCGGGGTGGAGAGTCCGTGGCAAGTCTCCTCTCCTAAAGATGTCTCACTCTGGTTGGCAGCAGTTTCAAAGGTTTGGAAACCCTCCGCATGTTGTTTTCCGGCAGGATTTTGGAAAATTAAAAAGCATGCTGTCTGGTATCAGTCATGCGGGCTGAAAACCCTTTTAATTGCTGGTAGCATATAGAGAGTGCAAAACCAATGAGGCGCAACGTGGACAACAGGATGCCAGCACCACAAGCTCTCTGCCTACGGTGGGCGCCGCAGCACGAAAAAGAATGTTTTAATTGATTTGCCAATAATCCAACAAATGTTATCCATCCAGTTTCACACTGGCTGTCTCCTACGGCATATGGCAGTAGTTCAATTATCGCCATGGTCTCTCCGATGCACTCCGCAGCATTTCAACTCCTAAGACTGAACGGCGGTGCGGCAGGTCACGCTGGACCTTTTCAGCCAGTGCGTGGCTCCTGCACTGTGCTTAGACAAGACTCTGACTCCATTGCACACAGGTCCGTGAGTGCTAGGGGTCGGGAGCAAAGGAAGTGTCATAGGTTTCTGCTCTTCCTGCTAACTGGTGCCACAAAAACATCCTGCACGGCACCCGTAGAGCCGCCTGCAGAGAAGCACACACAGTCAGCTGTGCTGTGGCGCCACCTTGTCTCATCGGGTGCGGTCACAGAGGAGAAGAGTAATACTACTGCTGCCTGCCGAACGCGGGATCCAGGTGAAGCTGGGCCCGCCACTCTATGTTGTCAGTTTCACGCTGAATGCACATGGCACAAAGAGTCCGGCCTGACATCCTCACAATGCCGATACCATAAACAAAGTGTCAGGCTCTGACAGTCTGCCACAGCGATCTCTACCGCAGCGCAGGCCCGACACTGTTAAATGTTAAATGTTAAAAGATTTCTAAAGCGCATGGCTGCCCGAGAGCGTCCCAGCGCTGACAGAAGATCAGGCGAGAACAGGAGAGAGAAGTTACGGGAACAGCCAAGTCTTTAGAAGTTTCCTTGAACTGCACTCTTTGCAAGACGGGCAGCCAGTGCAGTGCTCTGATGGCCGGTTTGGCCGTGCAACGATTCTTGGTGTCAGTAAGAATCCGGGCAGCAGCATTTTGCACTACCTGGAGCTTTGATGTCACTTTCTTCGGTGCCCCAAGATACAGGGCATTTCCGTAGTCCAGTCTGGACAGAATGAGGCCCTGTATAAGTAGCTTTCTTGACTGAGAGGGAAGCAGTGGGAGAATCTTGCGGGCGGTGCGCAAGAGACCAAAGTAGGATCCTGCCGTTTTCCTTGCTTGGGTGTTCAAGGTGAGATTTTGATCAAGCCAAATCCCAAGGCTTTTGATGTCTGATTTGGGGGTTGGAGCAGGCCCATAAACGGGGGCCACAAGGATTCCGGACGGAAGTGAGACTGATTGCCCATCACCATTATCTCAGTTTTATCGCTGTTGAGTTTCAGCTGGAACCTGTCCATCCAGCTGACTATATCCCCCAGACAGGAGTACAAATTGGTGGTAGAATTTTCCTGCTGACAGAGAGACAACCAGCTGGGTGTCATCCGCATATGTCAGAAGTTTAATTCCGTGGGGGGTGACAATTTTTTCAAGAGGACACATGTATACGTTGAAGAGCGTCGGGCTCAACGAAGAGCCTTACGGCACTCCGCAGCGTATAGGGGTCTCCTTGGAGATGTATTCACCCTCCGCCACCTGGAAAGAGCGCCAGTGAAGAAAAGATTTTAACCACGACAGGGCAGACCCTGAAATACCAAGGTCTCTGAGCCGCTGAGAAAGGATATGGTGATTGACTGTGCCGATGGCCGCACTAAGGTCCAGGAGGATCACTGCCACTGATCTTCCTGCATCAATGATCTTCCTAGCCTCTTCTACAACCGCCACCATCGCTGTTTCAGTGCCCTGGCCGGCGCGAAAACCTGTCTGTGAAGGTTTGAGCAGTTCATTGGATTCCAGGTAATTGGATAGCTGGCCGGTAATACATTTTTCAGCCATCCTGCTGATGCATGGAAGGAGAGAGATCGGCCTGAAGTTAGCCAGGTTTTGGGGGTCAAGGTTAGTATTTTTGAGTAACGCCCTGACCACCGCCTTCTTCCAGCTGGGAGGTACCGTTCCGTCTGCTAGTGAGGCATTGATCAAGTTCACCATCGGAGCAAGAATGGTGGGTGCTACCTGTTTTTAGTTCTTTACTGGGGATGGGTCACGCGGAGAGCCACTCTTAAGTGATTGTAGGATGGGAGATAGAATGTCCTCACTGATGGGGGTGAACGTGTCTAATCCTGTATTCAGGTTCTGGACCTGCATCAGGCAGGGGAGTGGAGGGTCTGCAGGGGTGAGAGGGGGAGTTGGTGGAGAATGTTTTGGATTTTTTGATCAAAGTAGATGGCTAACTCGTTACAATGATTGTCCGAGAGATCATTCGTGCCTGTATGTTCTGGGGTTTTTAGGAGTTTTTTTTACAATTAGATAGGTTTCTCTGGACGAGCAGGATGCAGTATTAATTTTTTCATTGAAGAATGCTGCTTGCGCAATTTTAAAGCTTTTTTATAGTTGAGGATAGCCAGTTTGTAGTCCCTCTTACTGTTAGGGTCAAAGTCTTTCCGCCACACTCTTTCACACCTCTTACAAAGTAGGATGCGGACCTTGTGTGTGAACCATGGAGAGGTAGGTTTTTTCCGGGGTTTCAGATACGGTTTTTTGGGGAGGACAGTATCAAAGGAGTTTTCAATCCAGGAAGAAAACTCGGCATCCGCTGTTGCGGGGTCGGTTTCATACTTCGGCCTAGAGCGCTCCAGGACCTGCTTCCATTTGCCAATATCTAGTTTGGCCCAGGAGCGGGAGAGTCTACCCGGAGCTTGGTTGGGAGGTGGAGTGGTCGAGATCCACCAGCTAAAGGGGATAAGCAGGTGGTCGGACCAAGGCAATGGAATGGGTGCTCTGACTTTGAGGTCATGAATGTTGCAGAAGATGGGATAAGCAAGTACCCAAGAGTATGCGTGGGTTGGTCGTTCTGTAGGTGGAGTTGATTGGCTGCCAGGTCTAAAAGTAGTTCTGAAGCATTGTTGTCCTTACTATTATCGAGGTGGACATTAAGGTCCCCTAAGATTAAAAAATTGGGCAGAGTACTGGCCATGGCCAAGGAGGCTTCCAGGAGGGAGTTGCAAAACTGTCCTAAAGCCCCTGGGGGGCGATAGATAAGAACCCCCGAGAGGGAATTATGTGGGGACATTTGGATGGTGAAGTGCACATTTTCACAGTCCGACAAGGGGCTGTCGTGAAATCTGCAAGAAAGATGGTCTCTGTAGATAATAACTAATCATCCTCCCCTTCCCTTGACTCAGTCCAGGTGTTGTATGAGGAAGCCATGAGGCAATGCTTATACAATGCCCTAGTCAAAGTCAGGGGCAAGCCATGTCTCAGTGAGAAACAGTATCTCCAGATGATGCTCTTCTAGGAGCATATGGATTTCTTGGGCATGTTTGGGCAGGGATCTGCAGTTAATCAGGGCCATGTTAATGACCGTCTGGGTAGAGTGACCGGTCTTGGCGGAAGTAAGTTTGAAAGGGCATTGAAGACAGTGGATACGAAGACACTCACCTCTCATGGAGTTCGAGCATAGGGACTGAAGGGGCTGATTGAGTTGGCACAGGAGTTCCCTGAAATAAGAAATCCTCATCTGATGGGAATATTCCTTTGTGCCTTGCCCTAGGCCCGTCCTGGCGTGGACGGGCGCAGACGGGCTTACCTCTGGCGCACCTCCAGCGCGCCAACGGCGCGCCCACTTCGCTCGTCCGCTGCGCGTTCGGCGGGGAGGGGTCATTTTGTAGTGTGTGGGCCTAAATCGCCCACAACACTAGAGTGCCGACCGACCTTCCCGAGATGGCCGCTGTGTAAAGCGTTGTTTTTCCTTCCTACTACGCGGTCCAGGAGACCCTAAATCGGCCACCAGCGGAGAGCGAGGTATCGGGGGGAGTCATTCATACCCATGTCGTAGATACCGAGGTACCACTTACTATGGACTTAGAGGGGTGCAAAAGTGTGTGCAATTGGTTTACAATTAGTTCAGTTTACCTTACTTAGGGAAAGAGCACTGGCGCAGGGACATGGTTAACAGAGACCAAGTGCACATAAGTTGAAAAACATCAGTACAAGTTCAAAAAGTGGAGGTGACCATGGCAGTGCATGGATTCTGGTTCTCTGGTAGGTGTTGTTCTCTGCCCAAGTAACTCTTGCACCAATTATACAAGCTATTTAAGACAGCTTCATCCAGTTAGCTTAACACCGCACTGGCCCTTAATAATACACCTAAATATGTGAAAATAAACTTTAAGAACATGAATTTTACCGGCTTCTCCAACTCCCTTTTCTGTGGAAGCTTCTTTTTAGAGGCTTTTCTCTCTGCTCGCCTCATTTCAGTGGTGGTGTCGGCTGCTGTGATGAGCTTCTGCAAGTCCTGGGCTTTCTTCTCCCGTTCTTTCTTCCTACTTTCTATTTTCCGTAGTTCTTGGATGAGGTATTCTTCTTCTGTCACCTGCAGGAGACAAGAATAAAGATAACTGGATCAGTGGAGAAAAACAGACTATGCAAGCACCCCACTTGGGAATGAACAAGATTACCATTCTTAGAGGACTAAGTGGGTTTTGGCTATGATCAGTTAATCTGTTCTCTCACTGTGCACACATCAAATAGAGATAAATAGCGTTAATATATAGGCACTGCGTATGTACAATTCTGAATCAAGCCAATGTAATTTTTGTGCTTTGGTATGCAACATTTATTTGCCAGCTATTAAATCTCCTATGGAGTTCCTTGCTAAGGAACCAATTTCTATACTGTCAAGATATAGTAGATTATTTTCACACTCTTTCAATAATAGTTGGTGGCAATTAAATGCTAACCTTTTTGGAACCAAACAGGATGGCAATTCTTTCAGATATGCATCTCCACCTCGGGGCTCCTGTTTGGACGGCTAAGTCCTCTGCATGGTAAGTGTTGTGTGCTCCGGCCCGAGTGCCCAACTGTACATTTACCTGGATCCCAAATGTTGATTTTTTTGTCGTAGACTGACATTGATCACATATGTGCGCCACGACATAGGCCAAGGTCACAGACTGGCGGCGCCCAAAGCATTGCCCTCTTAGTGTTGGAAGGCTAGCCTGATTTAATGTATCATAAGATTTTACTTGTGGTTTCTTTGCTTAGCGCTGGTAAGTGCGTTAGTGTGGGTCCCGCGACGTGACCAGCGGGATCCTTAGTTTGTTTTTGCGGGTCTGGGTAATCTCTGTTCCCTTGCATGGAATTGTAGATATTTTCTAATTTATTTTTAAAGAAGACTGCTAGTTCATAACATCTCTCCTTTGATGAGGATTGCAGAGAGACATCTAGTTCGATGGATGTGAGGTCTTTAACCACCTTGAAGAGTTCTCTAGAAGAGTGGGTGGCCGAATGTATTTTTTCCTGGAAATATCTGGCTTGGGCTAATTTAATTTCATTGTGGTAATGTCTGATTGCTTTCTTATATTGTTCTTTGATGGTGTGTCATATGTTTTTCGCCAGTTCCTTTAAATTTTTTTTGCATGCTTTTTTCAGAGATGCAAGATGGCTGCTGAACCATGCTGACTTTCTCTGTGTGCAAATGGTCACTGTCTTTTCTTTTTTGCTCCAGTGTTCTGCCGCGTCATAGAGCCATTTGACCCAGAGCATGTCTGCGTACTCTACATCCCCTGTTAATATCGGGATTTGCCTTTCTAGGGACTCAATAATGTTATCTGGTATAGTTCAGGGCCACTTCCTGCCCAGTTTCGGAATGTTGCCCCCTATATTTTGTATTTGTGTTTTGGCCGGAGACATAGGGATGAAGAAATGGTCTGACCATGGAACTGGTATGGGAGTGGCTATCTTGAACTTGGGGTCGTTAGTAAAGAATTGATCTATTGTGTGACCTTTATCATGTGTAACTGATTGAACCAGCTGTCTAAGTTGCATGGCTTCCATATCTTGGGTTAATCTGTTGGTGGCAGAGTTGTTGTGTTCATCTAGGTGAATATTGAAGTCGCCTCGTATGATCATGGCACCTTTTCTAGTGATACACTCTGCTATGAGTTCGGGCAAATGCTCCAGAAAAGTGTTACAGGGTCCTGGTGGGCAATAAATGAGCATTCCTGAGAAGGTTTGGGCGGGGGATATCCTGATGCTAAATAGTATTGTGTCGTAGTAGAGTAGGGGCTTAGGTGAGACTCTGCAGCTATAAGTGTCTTTATACATGATGGCCACTCCCCCCCAACTTTTCCCACCCTATCTTCTGACGTTAAATCCTGGGGGTAGGGCCGTGAATAGGTCTGGTGTCGGGCAGACTTTGAGCCAGGTCTCGGTCAAACATAAAACGTCTAGTTATTCCTTCTCAATTAGTAGCCTGATCTCGGTTTTATGTCCTGGAATATATCTGCAGTTTATTAGCTCCATTTTCCACCTTACTTTCCGTTCTGTTTCTAATGAGGACCGGTTTATGTGAGAGGTCACAACACTCACCCCGAGTTTGCAGTGGGTGCAAGTGGTCTTTCTTCCTTCCAGGTTTTCTGGTGTGAATATGTGTGCAAACTGTGGGGTGCCGACCAGCCTTATTTGTGTGAGTACTTTTGTACTATATCTTTTGCCTCCTTGGGTTTTAGAGTTGTGACTGGCAGGGTTCCAGGTCCCTGTCCCCGGCCGGACGGGTGCCGTCGGGATTTCCTTTGGCGCGCTACACGTGCGTCCGTGCTTCAGCTGCCATATGTTGGCGTATCCTCTGTGCATCTAGAGCGTTGACTTTGCTCCCTCTATGGTATGCCTGGGTATATGAACCTCTCTATGGTCTCTTTCCTGTTTTTTCTTTTTTTTCCTTTTTTTTTTCTTTTTTTTAAATTTTAATATTTTTGTCCTCATATATGCCACCAGTATATACTCTAGATGGGAACCCCGTATGCCTTTCACATTGTCAAAGTTGATACCGCCCTGGACTCAATGTGTAGCAGTCAGGGGTCGCCCAGAGGTAGGCTGTTTCCTTGTCCAACTCCCCTGTCCTATGATGGAATACCTCGGACCTGGGGAGGACAGGACCGACACAAACCTCTGGCATAATCATCGGACCGTTATATCGACAACCAGACCACCAGTTCCGACCACACATTGTCTGTGTTCTCTACTTGGCACGCCATGTCCATCTTACTGACTTCTATGGTGGCCAGCCCAGGATTTATTTGGGCACCTAGTCAAGCAGCACTGCACACGTCACCTGTATGTAAGTGCATGTGCACCTGGTCCCAGGGTCATCAACCTTGTAGCACCCTAGGAGGGGCGGAGCCAGCGAGGACATGGCGGCGGGCTGAACGCCGGTCGCAGCGGCTCCGGGAGACTGTCTGATGGTTTGAAAACGCCAATGAACGAAGCGGGACAACAAGCAGCTGGAGTAGGCGCTCTGAAGCGGTAAGATTCGGATGGAGACGGCGCAGTGACAGAGAAGGTTTCATTTATTAATTACTGCCTTCTATTTCCCATTCCCCCTCGAGGTATATCTATGAACTACGCGGCTTAGGTGCGGCGGCACTAGGACCTGTTCTTTGGCACGTATGATTGGGAAGGAAGGGCCGGAGGAGGAAAACCTGGGTGTATGACGGAGGAACTGGTGGTTTCGCTCACATCTAGCCCTCGTCCTACTGCAGCTTCGTGGGCCGGTCTGTGAGAGAGTCTCTCGTCTCCCTTGGGGTAATGCGGCACCAGTGCAAGTTCAGGCGGTACGCTGCCGTGGTGGAGGGTTAGCGCCGAAGCGCGAGTTTATGGAGCAGGATATAGGTGTTCCTACCCCAGCTAACCCCACAGATGGTCAATACCGCGAGCTACATCAAGAGCGTGTAACGAGGCAGAGGCCAATTGAGGAACCAATTGAGAGACCCCCCTCCCAGATAGCTCAGGTTCTATTTCGACCCCTATACCAGCTATTGCACCGGCAGTAAAAGTATTAGGCCGGAAACAAGGGCAACAACTGGTCACATCACTTTTTCCACCAGGGAGACAAAGGAATAGGTACCAACTTCGGTCACAGGAGCTGAAAGCTGGTGGAGAGCTAGACCTTGTTGAAAGAGAACGGCCCATGCCATTAACCCCCTGTAAGGGGAGGAAAAAAGCAGGAAATATAAAAAAAGCTAAGGTGCCTAAAACTGTGCAATTGCCCCTTAAGAAAAATTCGCCCTCACTCAAACTTATTTCAGAATAATGGAGCAGGCTGCCGGTCACGACATACAGGCAGAGACCAACCTTACTATACAAAGAATACAGAGTATGGAGTCCTCCGCGCTCCCCTTGGAGAATCAATTTGCCCCTCTGGCAGGTCTGTCTGATGCCGGGAGTGGGATACTATCAGTACTGACTGAGGAGACCTAGGGGGTGGTTAAAGGCTCAGGTTCAGATCCCCAGGCTAGCCAGTCCCACGTACCCCTAACAAAGGTAGTCCCCTCACTGGTTGTTACTCAGGAAAAGCATTCAGCGCAAGGTGAAGGTCTGGACCCGGCTCAGGATCAGGGTCAGGGGAGCCCAAGGGCATTAGAGAGTTTGGACGTGGACAGGCTGGGTTCCCTCTTTCAGTCCTTAAGGGGAGATCTGATGACTAAATTTGAGATCTCGGAGGGTAACCAAAAGGCGATTCATGACAGGTTCGACCTATTGGAATCTAAATTAGATGATGTTATCACCCGGACCGGTAAACTGGAACTGGAATTGGTAGCCCTAACTAAATCTGTCCAGGGGAACTCAAAAGATATTGAAACTCTGAAAATACAGAATAGATCTTTGGCTTCGGACGTGGAGAGGCTGGAAACCCAAGCTCGAAGAAACAACTTGAGAATTTTAAAAATACCAGAGCGAGCAGAGCTGGAGGACATTAGGGGTTTTGTCTGTAATCTGTTAAGAGACGGTGTCCTAAAAGACCGTCCAGATATTGACTTGGAGGCCGAAATTCAACGGGTAAATAGAGACCCCTTCCAGTTACACACTGACAGGAAGGCGCCAAAGGAAAATTTTGGTCCTTTTTCAGACTTTTAATATCAAAGAATTAATCTTGGGGAGAAGTCTCTCTAAATCGGACATTAACTATCGGGCAATCTCATATCTCATTAGATCTGATATAGGAGGGAGAACAGCCCAGAGGCAGTGGGAGCTAGGTACCAGAATGCCAGAATTAAGATCATTTGGAGCCCAAGTACAAATGAAATTCCCTGCTCTTCTAAAGATCATGTGGAACAATAAAATGTACAACTGTACCCGGACCACGGATGTGAATGATCTTTTAACTTTGATGAGACAGAAGTGACAGGGTAGGGGGAAAACAAGAATTAGAGGGGGGGTGAGGCATGGATTAAAGAAGGTATAAAATATTGGAGGTAAAACAGACCATACTGGGACACACAGGGGTATGTTGGACATGGAGCCTACGTAATTAATAGGAAAAAGGGGGAAAGAAAGGAACAGTAAAAGCAAACAAGCATTGGAAATGCAATAGGTCTCGCATTAGGAAAGTTTGAGCGATTGGTATAGTAAATGACACTTTTTTTATGTGTTGGTTTTGAAAATAGCAAAATTAATAGCTTTGTGGATGTGATGGTGGATGTGGTGGTGGATGTGGTGGTGGATGTGGTGGTGGATGTGGTGGTGATGGTGGATGAGGTGGTGGATGTGGTGGTGACGGATGCGGTGGATGTCATAATGGATGTGGAGGTGATGGTGTATGTGGTGGTGGATGTGGTGGTGATGGTGGATGTGGTGGTGGATGCGGTGGATGTGGTGGTGGTGGATGCGGTGGTGGATGCAGTGGTGGTGGATGGGGTGGTGGTGTTGGTGGATGGGGTGGTGGATTTAGTGGTGGTGGATGTGCTGGTGGATGTGGTGGTGGATGTGACACGGCGGGCAGGGGAGGGGGCGGAGCGGAAAAAAAAAAAACAAGACGGAGGGAAGAGAGAGAAGGGGAGGGTTGAGGAGAAATGCGACACGGCGGGCAGGGGAGGGGGCGGAGCGGGTAAAAAAATAAATAAACAAGACGGAGTGAAGAGAGAAGGGGAGGGGGGAGGACAAATGCGACACGGCGGGCCATAAGAGTGATTTTGTATGGCTCTCCCTTACTGGAGTTAAGAGGAATTAGGATTTTTGACACTTGGGACTATTGACTATTGTTTGAATTATCATCTATGAAAAATGTAGTAAAGTCTCAGGATGGATCAATATGAAACAGTTTTTAGCTCCCTTTTTTGTACACACGTTTCACTGCACTTTTACTTGACTGTGTAAGTACTGAGCAGTATCATTTAGTGATCTTTAATTGATTCATTTGCACTTTTATTAAAGACGAAGTGTTTTTTTTGTGAGTTATTAGTTTTTCTTTGACAACTTTTGGGTCTCACAACAGGATTTATTTTTTCAAATTACACCCCTTTAGCCCAGTTGTGGTTCTGTATCTGTATAGCCCAGCCTTCTAGGTGGTTTATAGGGCAACTCCTGTTATGTCTGTGTGCATCCAAGATACATAATCTCTGGCAACATGGCATTTGCTCTGTTTACGTATGTTATTTGTGTTTGCATATGTATGTGTATATGCAACGTAAGCTTTAGATTTAAGCACTATTCAGCCTGGCGTTATTTGTGTAAGGCAGAGCGACCGCTGGCTTGGGAATTGTTGAATCTACCAAATGCAAAACGAATGAAGTGTCACTTTAAATAACCAGCCTGGAGCGCCGCATGTCCATTCTACAGTGCATGTGAGAGTGTTTGCAAAGCGTGAGCGCCAGAAGTTTTTGCTGCAGGCTCGCATTTGCAATTTGACTTTTAAGAAGTATATGCTGTTTGTACACACTTTACAGCTAACTAATAAAAACGTGAAATATGCTAATTGAAATATCAGACCCAACCTCCCAAGCTGAAAAGCTATCCAGTATCCTCAAAAATTGAAAAATGTATGGGAAATACTGCAAAAAGAGGCATTAATGACACGATGCAGCAATCATGTGCACAGCCAACCAAGCATAGAAGCTTTGGCTTGCAGCAAATTGTTCAGGATAGGTCTGTGAGATGAGAGTTCGTCAGAGAAGTATGTGGTGATCTGAATGTTTGAATCCGTACCGACCCCATAGCCACCGCCACCAAGAACCATAAGAGCCGCCTACGAGCAGGCGGGCTCGCGGTTGAAACATTAGGTGCAACGCTGTACCTGGTTCTTGACTACGCAAGATGGAGGGAGGTTGGAGCTAGTGATCGCTATTGCACTTTTCCACCCAGCGGGACAGACGTATTTTTCAAAATGCAAGCAAGTAGCCGAGGCCAACAAATCCACCAGGGCATTGTTATGAGTGAGGGGAGGGGGCGGAGCGGGAAAAAAAAAAAGACAGAGGGAAGAGAGAGAAGGGGAGGGTTGAGGAGAAATGCGACACGGCGGGCAGGGGAGGGGGCAGAGCGGTTAAAAAAAGAAATAAACAAGACGGAGGGAAGAGAGAGAAGGGGAGGGGGGAGGAGAAATGCGACACGGCGGGCAGGGGAGGAGGGGGCGGAGCTGGGGGAGGCTGTGAGGTGTGCACGCGCTTTTAAGCTCAATGCGCATGTGCATTGAGCTTGAATCTCACGGGCACTGCAAGGAATCGCCACGATTCCTTGCAAGTTAGTTAAAGACTGGTTAAGCCCCCATAGTCTCGCAAGCTCGGTGCGCATGCGCATCGACAGGCGAGACCTAAAAAATAAATAAATAAATAACTCTAAAATAATAACTTATAATCACGTAGCACTTAAACCCTAATTTGTCACGTAGCACTTTTACACTTATACACAAAATTTTCTTATAGTCGGAGCCATAATAAAATATCCTGCTGATGTATGTAGACTCAAAGGCAGCTCTCCCGGAGTCCTAAAGGCGGTTTTCATCGTTAGGTATGTCGGGGGGGTTCCTCAGGGGAGGGATAGGGGTGTTGGGTGGTGGGCGAAGCAAAAAAAATAGTCCTCATATATAGGAAAAATCACAAGCCCAGGATGAGAGAAAACGCAGAGTATGGTCATGAGTAGGTCAATAAGTATTAAAACCCTTTCCTGGAATGTGAATGGTATGGGTGAAAGGAGGAAACAATCTATGGTCTGTGAATTTTTAAGAAACACCGATGCCCACCTAATGTTAATACAAGAGACACACCTTGAGTTGAACGTATGTAAGCCACTCTTTAAGAAACTGGGGTGGGTGCAGGAAATAGTGTATTCCAGACAGAAGGGGGTACTAGGGGGGTTGCGATAATTGTTAGGGCAAATAAGGGGATAAGGCTGATAAAGACTGAAACAGATCAAACTGGTAGATGGATTGTGGCGACCCTTTCCATTCATAGCATCCACTACACATGCGCTGTATATTACGGCCCAAATGACGACAATCCTGGTCCTCTTTTGAAATTGACAGCAGGTCTACTAGACTATCCCAGTAGGGATATCAGATCATGCGGTTGTTGAAATGGTCTTTTCATTAAGTTCTAGACTTCCGGTTACTAGATGGCCACTAGAGAGGACACTGCTTTTAGAGGATCGAGTAAAGGTAGAAGTGAGGGAAAAAACAATCGAATTCCTAAATATCAACATTGGCTCCTCCACCATTCAGATTGTGTGGGAATCATATAAGGCTTTTTTACGAGGCGTGTTGAGTTCTCTAATGACTCACAATAGAAAGATTATTTAAAAAAAAGCAGGATGATTTGAAAGCAATTATTGAAAAAGACTCTGAATTACAACTGGCCATTGTTTCAGATAGAGAGAAGATTTCTGAACTGGAAAAAGAGCTTTTCGAACTACAACTATCTCTTAAAGTCAGTGATGAAAAGAACATTAGGAAAAAAAGGGAAACCAGTAAGCTGAAGAATTTTGAGTATGGGGAGAAATGCGGGGCCCTTCTCGCTTGGAAAGATCTAGGAACAATATTAAAGTTTTAACACAAAGGGAGATAGTTATATCAATTATGTAGGATGGGGACATCAGGGAGGAAGCGAGAGGGTTTATGCAAGGCCTATATACGGAAGATAAGAGTGTTGAGATAGAGGAAGCTCAGTCTTGGTTAAGTCAGAGAAATTTACTCCATATCTCAGAAATAGACAGGAAGTATTTAGAGAGTGAGATCATGGAAGGGGAAGTAATAGCTCAACTTAAGAGAATGAAGCGGGGGTAAGCGGCGGGACCAGACGAGTTACCAAGCAAAGTATATACTGATTATGCAGAGCAATTGGTACCTGTGCTTACTTTACTTTTTAACCATTTATTGATTCACGGTCACAGCATCCCCCCTACCTGGGCTGAAGCTACGATTACTCTTATCGCAAAACCCAATAAGGACCCCAAAAAAATCGAGTTCTATAGGCCCATCTCTCTTTTGAATTCAGATTTGAAACTTTAGTGGGATCCTTGCAACTAGGCTTGCCAAAATTATAAAATCTATAATTCACCCGGATCAAAGAGGGTTTATCCCGGGGAGGCAGCTGAATGAGCTGACCTTCCAGGTGATTGGAGCCATAGATTATGCTGAGGACAGAGGGCTGCCATTAGCTTTAATTGCGATAGACGCGGCCAAGGCCTTTGACCAGGTAAACTGGAAATACCTGTGGGTTTCTATGGCTGGGTTTGGGTTTCCTCCAATCTTTATAGAGGGAATTAAATCTTTATATCAGGATCCTAGAGCCAAAGTCTTGGTTAATAACGGCCTGTCCGATTGGTTCCAAATATCTTGCGGCACGAAACAGGGCTGCCCCCTATCACCCCTTTTGTTTGACATTTATATTGAGCCTTTTGTTTGTTGTATTAGGGCTGATCATGTAATTCAACCTTTTAAAATAGCAGACCTAGAGCTTAAGGCCGCTCTGTAGGCAGACGACCTTCTTTTATATACCTCCAATCACGTGGACGCCATACCTAGGCTGTTTCATCTAGCTGAGGAATTTGGAAGGCTTTTGGGATATCAAATAAACAGTGAGAAGACCGAAATAATGGGTTGGAATAACACTACGCCTATACAAAAACATTAACAAGATTGGGTAGTCTGCCATTAAATATTTACAGACGAGTTAACCTCATTAAAATGTCTATACTCCCCAAATTAACGTTTCTTTATAACTCCATCCCCCTATCATTTCCACAGAAAGAGATTAAGAGCCTTCAATGTAAGATCGGCTCCTTCATCTGGGCATGTAAATCTCCCAGGATAGCCTGGAAAAAGCTAAGGAGGGGGTTAAAAATCGGGGGTCTAGCCTTACCAGACCTACACATGTATTGTCATGCCTTTCATTTTAAAAGTTTTAGATTATTGGCCAATAAATTGGACTCAACTTCGCAGGGCCGCCTATTCCAGGCATTGCTCCACGATTTACCACAGGGACAGGAGTTTTTTTTATTCTAATTCGGCGACCAGAAATTCTATAAAATAGTCCGCCTGAGGATCCTGCATGCGACCTTAGGAACTGGTTATATGTCCGGAGAGCTCTGGGAATCCCATATTACCATACTAATTTCCCAGTTTGGGACTCCCCGAGCACTCCGGAGTGCCTTCAGGACCAGCTGTCCCAGCCTTTAAAAACAGCTGGCGTGAGGAGATGGGGAGATCTCTGGGGCAACTCTGGTTTTATGGATTGGATTTCTTTAGTGTCACTGACAAATGGATTTTTAACGAGATTTAAGTTTTACCAACTCTCCGCCTGGTGGTCAAGACTGTTACAGCGAGAGAGGGACCCTGAGATCCCCGATTCGGTCTGCAGGGGAGGAGGGTGGAAACGAGAGGTTTCATTTTGGTATAGGGCATTAATGGGGGCAACAGAAATGTTAAACTGTGAGCTGGCGAGTCTTTGGGGTAATTTGATATCAGATAGTCCGGAAGTAACTAGCAAGATCTGGACAGATTCTTTCTCTTTGTCCCAGAGCCTAATAAAACCAGCCAATCTAAGGAGAAACCATCTGTACACGGTCTATCTGGTGTACTGGACCCCTGCTAAACTGTCCAGGGTCACACTTGAGAGTTATTGTTGCCGACGCTGTAAACTCCTGGCAGCCGACGACATACATATATTCCTAGAATGTCCAAAGATTCTTGAATACTGGAAGGAGATCGTGGACTTCCTGGGGAAGGTTTTAACAACCACTATTACATGCTCTCCGAGGTTAGTTTTTTTTGGTTTACCACCTGGCTACAACATTAATAACTATTCCTCACAATTCATATTCTATGTGATGGTTATAGCAAGGAGAGAGATCTGTAAAGAATGGAAGTCAGCGGCCCCACCCAGGTTTACTGATTGTCTATGGTCTCTTTCCTGCCACAAAGAGAAGAGCAATCCCCCACAAGACAGATTTGTGTGTTCCTGCATTCCTTTGAGAAAAAGACAGCTCTTTGATTCAGTGATCAATCACAAGGAAGGGGCCAGACACATCTCAGGAAGGGAGATGGGGCGGACAACTGTCATACAGAGTAGGACTAGGTGTCTGGGATTAACCTTTTAAAGCACATATCACTGTGGCTGACATTCAGGTGTGAACTCTGGGCACTCCCATGAACGGTGTTGTTGGAAGCTGACTGGCCACATGTGCCTGCCTGAACAAACCTCTTTCAGGAAGAAAGAAGAAAATGAGAAGTGCACACTTCAAATAAAGCAGAACCCCAACATAAAACTTCAAAGACCCAGAAATTAAATCACATTTGGTATCCGGAAAAGGACAATAAGAAGGGGAGGTTGAGTTCCGAAAAATGTGTAATCTGCCAAGCAGCAAGACAGGCTGTGTGGGAAGGGGAAGCTCTGCAACACGTCCGCCCGTGGCCAGGACTTGGGGACAAGGCCTGCTAATCTTCCTACTGGGTACCGGATATCATCCCAGGAAACCAAAATCACTGCCGTGGAGTCTGGAGCAGCAGCGCCTGCCTGCTTGCTAAGAACAGTGAGCAAGATCCATTGGTGAGCCCTACTAATAGGACTCCCAGCGGGATGTGTGAGGATTCAGCTGTGCACCGATTGGAATGTAGATTGTGTGCAGGATTGTTTTTGGCAATCCCTGTATGCCAGGGGACGGTTGCTATAGACTGAGCCATGAGCTGAGCACCCTGCTGGTCTTGCTACACCCATACTGCTGTGCTGACCCTTTATGCCAGAGAGGACCACCTGTAAAGTTACCACTTAGAGGAGTGTCAGGACTTGTGGCCATCTGGGCCACAGAGCTTCTGCTGGAGGAGCCTACACCTGCACAACCACGTACCCCAATAAATCCTGTATGCCAGAAGGGGCTGCTACTAACAACATTGGCTAAGGATTCGTGAAACCGAGTGAATGATAGACTACAATCAGCGGATAGGATCTGCACTGCGAGGGAACTGCCCCAATTAAACACTGAGGACTGCTGGAGATGCCATGGATGACTTTGCACACTCGTTGGCTCTAGTTGGGAGCTAAAAAAAGGATTCCCCCTCTATCCACCCTCATCTCCCCAATTGAATTCCACTCCACTCCCGCCCCACCCGGTGGAAACGGTCAATTTAACGTGTCTTTGCTAGCAGCGAGCTGCTCCAACAACAGAAAGAACTCCAGCAGCACCGCTCAGGAGTGGACCTGCACCGCCAGGTGCTGCCATGTGGTACAGGATCGATGCAACTTTTTTGCAGGTCTCGGAAGAGCACGGAACCCTTTCATGCTGCAGGTGCAGGTAAGGCATGAACTGCGTCAGTTGGGCCCCGGGGGACTCGCTGGTAATGTCGCTGCGGCACCACAAACACTCTTGACTAATTTCTAATGAGTCAAAGGAAGAACTCTTGAGTATGGCCTAATAGATTGTATTCCCTGGATGCAGTCACCAATGAATGGGGAATAAAATTCAAACATGTTACACGAAGGAGGGGGGAGAGGGATTTGCTTGACAACTACTAGAGCCCCAACCTCAAGGGGGATTGTGTTGTTGGTTCTGAATGTCGTACTTCTTTGCATGTGCAGGGTTTTAATAAAATACTACTTTTCTCATAAAAGCAAGTATTTGGTTGGGCATTGATTTATTGTTCGTATTGTTTGCATTTTGAGTTCTGAGTCTTGTTCACTGACCTGTATCTACATTCAGCCCAAAGGAGCCTTGACTCACCAACAGCTACCACTGAGAGTCAAGTGCAGAAATGGTACTTGGCCCTGTTGAGCAGGATCCATAACAGGTTGGGCCCAGGACATCAGGAACAAAAGGCCTCAACCACCACGGTTGGGTTCAGTAACCCCTGCATGCCTGTGGCCCTCTGAAAGGGCTCGGACACCTCCCAACCACGCAATATACTAAACAATCCACCAATAACAGAGGTCGCCATCTTATGCAGAAATTATTCTCTTTGCACTTACGGCAACTTAATAAATCAAGATGCAATACTCTCTAGCTTGTGTCACCCATATTGCTTATAATGGAACCAATAATGCACCAAACGTACTAGTTACTTAACTTCGGTAACGGTGTATCTGGTAGAGACGATTCTAGCTGCAGATTCTGTCACGTAGAATTATCCCCAGGTATGAGACTGGATCCGGAAGCTTTTTTGGCATAGCATCCCTGCGTGCCAGCGGCAGGACAAAATCACGCGACTTCGCCCAGGCGTCGTTTGCGCACGTGACGTCAGCGAGGTCACATAAGACCCGCCCCAGCGCGCCTACGTCAGTTTTCTTCAGTGAACTTTTCCGCACCACAACACGGAACCACCAGATAAAAAACTGTGGAAGCATGGGAACAGTGTGCGGAAAGCAGAAATTTTGAAAAGAAGCGGTGACTAACACCACCCACAGTAGTGTCACACCACAGAACCCAAGGCAGGGAAAGAAGAAGAAGAAGAAGAGCAGAGCCCTGCGCAATCACCCTGCCAGTACATAGACAGTCTCCCACCCCTGCGCCCGGAGGCAAGGAACATGCGTAAGGAAACGGTACACGGAGGAAACCCACCACCCCCAACCTGAGCAAGGAAGGGGACCAGTCCCAACACAGACCGGGACAACAAACCTCCAAGCCACCCCAACATAAAGGGCAACCACCCACAAGGGCAAGACATGTCCAGATGACACTTAATCCACAGATAGCACTTGAAGGAAGGGAGGAGAGGGAAGGACAGGGATAAGAAGTAATCTTCCCCAAGGCTGGAGTAGCCAGAGCAGCAGGACACTGAAACACCAGAACCCCATCCTCCAAGAACCAAGGAGGAATGAACTGCCCTCATACGAGGCCACCCGTCAGAACCAAGGAGGCACTCACAGGAAATACAGCCCCCCACCGCGAGGCGAGTACCGAAGACCAACCTAAGGGTCCTCGCAGAATAGGGGAGGAAGGGCGGGCCGTGAAGGAATCTGCGGCTAGAATCGTCTCTACCAGATACACTGTTACCAAAGGTAAGTAACTTGTACATCTGATAGAGACTACAAGCTGCAGATTCCTTCACGTAGATTAGATACCCTAGCAATATCCCAGCGAGGAGGGTCTACGAAAGGACCCCACCAGCCAATACAGAACAGAAGGCCCCACAGGGAACTAGATCTGTGAACCAGGTAGAACCTCGTCCCTGCCAGGTAAGGGGAACCTCCCAAGCAGACCCCCAATGACCCCAAAGGATGTAGGAGGGAGAAGAGGGCAGAAGAAGAGCCACGGGCAAGGTCGGAGAGGCCGAAACACCCCACTGCCCCAAGGCAACGCAGCTTCCACCCAAGGCCAAGACAGGAAGGGAGGAAGAAGAAGAAGAGCCTAGAAGACCCAAGAAAGCGAGGGAAAAGAAGGCAAACCCACTCCAGGTGGAGAACAACCTGCCATCCAGAACATTAACCCACGTGGCGGTGCCAGGGAAGATACAACCTCCGACTCGTCCTCCGTCTAGGCAGCCGCCTGTGGGGAGGGACGAGAGGGGCCCGGAGAGGGACAAGGGGTCAACACCCAGCCTCGACCTGGAGCGGGACGAGGAGGGTTCACCGACCCCTGTGGCTCCGCACTGTCCAGCTGGTGCCGGCACCATAGCAGGTGTCACCTCGGCCATAGACAGGACCACCTTGTCAAGGACCGAGAGGGGCTCGGGGATGCGACCCGAGCCCCGGCGACCTCCTGCGACACCACAGGGACTCGCACAGGAGTTTGCGGTGAGGCAGAGACGCCGTGGCCTAAAGGAGGTGCCCCAGAGGAGCCGTACCCCCAACAGCACCACATCTCCCAAGCCTGGATCTGAATCAGTCGGCACCAGGGCCGGAGCCACCGGCAGCGCCTCTGAGGACCCTGCGCAAGGCGAGGGATCCACTGACGCCCCAGGAGGGGAAGGAGGAGAAGCCGCCAGCGAGGCCTGCAAAGCCGCCGCGTATGTCTCCATTTGGACTCTCGACGCCCCCACACCGGGAAACGGTGGATAGGACGACATGCGGGCCGCATTACCCGTGGAGAGTCTACGCCTCCAGAAGGCCGAAGACCATCCCCCGGGGACAATCTGCGACACTTGCCCACTGGGGAGCGACGCTCACGTGACACCGGAGAAGGACGAGGACGACTACCACGGCTGTATCTGAAGCCGTCCGCCGAACACCACACACCACATACAATTGAGGTGCGGGTCAATCGCCGACAAACATCCACAAAATGTACAAGTTTTGAAGCCCGAAGGCATTTGCACACTGTTTCACCAAAGAAATGTTATGTTATGTTATGTCCACTTGTGGAGAAGTGTGGCTCACTGGTTAGAGCAGGCAGACCCTGAAGCAGAGGTCAGACCCGGGACCAGGGTTCAATTCCCGACGCGGCAGGGTCTTGAGCTCAAATGTCCATGGACTCGATAATTCTCGCTTCGGTGCCTGACCTAATCATGGGTTCACACTCTGCAACTCTGGGCATTAAGCTTGCTTAATCTCCACAACGGTCCCCCCGCGGCAGGATGCCTGGCTTTCACCTTGTGGATGCCCTGTAGGGGCTATTTCACAGGGAAAAGCCAGGACGGGTTCCCAAGGCAAGCGCGGAGATACCCCTTCGGGGGTCGATTCAGGCACTATATAAGAAACATAATAATAATAATAATAATAACGCGCATGGATACTCATGAGTGTCCCGGCGCGGAGCCTGAGGAATACAAAAGGAGATTAACAAACAAAGAGGCGAGTCTTGAGTTTCCTTTTGAAGAAGACAGGATTCTGGATGGACCGCAGAGAGAGGGGCAGGGCATTCCAGGATGCGCTGGCCTTCACCGCAAAGGAACTGCCACCCATCCTCTGAAGCTTAAAGCGAGGAACCCGAGCAAAGCACTGTGTCACAGATCGAAGAACACGCGTTGGGATATAGAAGGAAAAACGCTTCTGAAGATGGAGGGGACCAAGGCCATGGAGAGCACGATGTGCCAAAATTAGAGATTTAAACCTGACCCTATCTGCGACAGGAAGCCAGTGAAGAGAACGTAATTGAGATTTCACGCTGTGCCTTGCCGAGATGCCCAATAGCAATCGAGCAGCCCCGTTCTGGACTACCTGAAGCTTTTTAAGCAGATATCCAGGGGACGCAGCAAAGAGAGCATTGGCATAATCCAGGACAGAGAGAATCAGGGCACATGTGACAGTTTCTCTAGCCGCTTGAGGGAGAAGCGGGAAAAAGGTCTGCAGAGTCTTAAGGAGGCCAAAGCAGCAGCCTGCCAGTTTCTTAATATGGGCTGAAAAGGAGAGACTCTCGTCAAACCAGACTCCCAGGTTTTTAGCAGGCTGTCCCGACTCATGGGGGGAGCGGGGAGTCAGGGGGCCACAGCTGCACATGAAAATCAGCGGGAAACTTGCCATAGAGCAAGATCTCAGATTTTTGTTTGTTGCATTTTAGCTGTGCATCTGCCAGCCATTTGAAGATGGAGACTAGGCACTGTTGGGCTGCTGAAACGGAGCAGGAAGTCTTATCTCAGGTGAACAGCAGCTGCGTATCGTCGGCATAGGCCAACACCTTAGCCCCAAGCTCCTCTGCTAGATGTATAAGTGGCATAACATAAATGTTAAAGAGGAGCGGGCTGAGGGACTCAAGTGGTGACCAGCTGGGGGAGGAAGAGAAAGGGGGGAGCCAAATCTGCTCAACCCGATCTTCCAGAAAGGACCTAAGCCAGCCCCAAGCCGCTCCCGATACCCCAATCTTCGCCAATCGGGCCAGAAGGAGAGCATGGGGGACTATGTCAAACGCGGCCGAGAGGTCAAGCAAAATTAATGCTGCCCTGCCGCCCACGTCAAGACACTCCCGAATAGCCTCCACCACCTCCACTAAGACAGTCTCCGTGCTGTGAGAGGCACGGAACCCTGATTGTGCTGGGTGCCGGAGACCCTCTGTCTCCACATACTCTGCGAGTTGATTGTTGGCAACCTTCTCACAGACTTAAGCAATCGCCGGCAGGAGGGAGATGGGATGATAGTTCCCTGGAATAAGGGGATCCAAAGAAGCTTTCTTAAGAAGAGGCAGAGTGTTAGCCTGCTTCCATCCCAGAGGGACCGCTGCACTCTGGAGGGACATATTGACAATGCAGTTCATCTCTGTATGCACACTCTCTGCCACTGCTGCCACAAGCCTGGCTGGGCAGGAGTCCGAAGGAGAACCGGACTTAAGCCCCCTGAGGATTTTAAGAGATTCCAGGGGGTCAACTGCTCTAAAAACTGAAAAAGAGCAGGCGAGGGCAGCAGGTTGAAAAGCCAATGGTCCCATGCCACGGCCATTACCCGAGGAGAAGGAGGCCTGGATGGTCTGAATTTTCTCTCTAAAGCAGCAGGAAAGCATGTCACACCAGGCGAGGGAAGATGGAATAACACGCGCCTGGGCCCGCGGTGACGTAAGATTCTGTACTAAATGGAGAAAAAAGGGCCCGAAACAGGCCCGTAGCAAGAGATCCGCGTTGCAAGCGGAAAAGGAAAAAAACTGACGTAGGCGCGCTGGGGCAGGTCTTATGTGACCTCGCTGACGACACGCGCGCGGACGACGTCTGGGCGGAGTCGCGTGATGTCGTCCCGCCCCCGGCGCGCAGGGATACTGTGGCAAAAAAGTTTCCGGATCCAGTCTCTCGTCTGGGGATAATTCTACGGGAAGGAATCTGCGGCTAGTAGTCTCTATCAGATTGATCTCTTCAATGGTCCAGGTTCTACATTAACAATGTCACTGTACCAGATGATATCATGACTGGTCTTCCTCTGAGGTGTACTTTTGCAACTACAATGGGAGCGAACATTGGGACCTATAATACCCTGATGTTACAAAACAAGCATTGGAAATGCAATAGGTCTCGCATTAGAAAAGTTGGAGCTATTGGTCTTGTAAATGACAAATATTTTATTTATGTGTTGGTTTTTAAAGTAGCTAAATTGATAGCTTTGTCGTTTACAATGCCAATAGTTATAACTTTCGCGAATGTGACACCTATAGCATTTGTAATGCAACATGTTTTGTATGTACGTGACTAAGATGGCAGCTCTGGTCATTAAGCCACATCTCTAGAGAGATGTACGAAGTACTGAGGAAGACAAGATAAACTGCACTTCAATAATGATGTCGAAATTAAGTTAGTACCTCTTTGATCGTTTTACTGCAAAATTGTGAAAATTATGAGACTCTAGTTCAGAACAGTTCGAATTTAGCTGTAGGACAAGGCAACCCAAGACGTGCCAGTTGTTGTGGTGGCGAGTGATGCTGTGGTGTTCAGTGATGCTGTGGTAGCGCATAGTGATGTTGTGGGTGGGTGTGTGTGGGGGTATGGGGGTGGGGTGTGGGGGTGTGGGTGTGTTGGGTGTGTGTGGGGTGTGTTTGTGTGTGCGTGTGGGAGTGGGGTGGGTATGTGGGGGTGAGTAGTGTTGTGTGTGGGGGGGGTTGTGTGTGTGGGGTTGTGTGTGTGTGGGATTGTGTGTGTGTGGGGTTGTGTGTGTGGGGTTGTGTGTGTGGGGTTGTGTGTGTGGGGGGTTGTGTGTGTGTGTGGGGAGTGGTGTGGGTGTGTGTGGGGAGTTGTGTGTGGGGGGGTTGTGTGTGTGTGGGGGATGGGGGTGTGGGTTGTGTGTGGGGGGTTGTGTATGGGGTGCTGTGGGTGTGTGTGGGGTTGTGGGGGGGGGTTGTGTGTGTGGGGGTGTGGGTGGGTGTTTGGGGGTGTGTGTGGGGTGTGTGTGTGGGTGTCTGTGTGTGGGGTTGTGTGGGGGTGGTGTGTGTGGCTCAGTGAGACCTAAAAGAAACTGTAATCTCAAGAGTTCAAGACATGCGGTAGACTAAAACAGTCAAAATTAGTCTCCATTCCGATATCATTACGGATTCTAAATGGTTATATATTAAAATGTACTCTGCAATTTTCCACCAAAACCAAAGTAGAATGATAAAAGGAAGAGGCACGAATCTCATAAGTAGAATGATAAAAGGAAGAGGCACGAATCTCATGCACAGCTTTGTATAAATCTATTGTGTCAGGTTTGCTCTTACTGGCATCTTAAATATTTGTATACGCCAGAAAGTGCTATACACTTCCATCACCGGAATTTGCTGCTCCAAATCTGACAAAAAGCTACCGAGGCGTTTTGAGGAAAATATCCTGTAGGCCGATCAGTTAAAGCTTTGCCTGTATTTACATTATGAAGCTTGACAACCAAGTACAGCGATCTGTGTTATTGCGTGCATTCGCGCATAAAATGCAGGCACCGAACACGTTCAATTATGTACCTCTGCTGCAGGACGAGCCCTGTACTTCAAGTTTGCACCCCTTAAAAGGCGGATAAGAACCGGTTTTCGTGCTCTGTGCTGGGGAGGGGGAGGGCTATTAAAGGAAGGGGGCGGAGAGGAGCCTGTAAGAACTCGCTGCAGAGATCAAAGGCAGGGTGGGAGAGACACTGGTGAGCAAGCATATGGGGGGTCAGGGAGTGTGCAGACTGGTGAGCTGAATGCTTGTGTTAGTAGAGTCGGGGTGCGGGCACGAAGTGTCTGGTGTCAAATGAAAGCTGTGCACAATGCGCATGTTTGCAGAAAGCCCCTATAAAGAAAATGTTGAAAGCTTTTCCTCAATTGAAGTTGATACAAGTCCCAAAGTAAGTTACGAACATTGTTCAACTCTACAGGCAGCTGTTTTAGGGGAGCGGCTTGAGACCCTTTCGCTGTTTGCTAATAGTTACATTAAAACAGTAAACACAGGCACAGAATGGACGGATGAAGGAGTGGGTGGGGGGAAAGGCATGAACGGAGGTGGATTTAAAGTGTGTGCGGAAAGCTGTTTTAAATCACCGCGTGAAGCACATCAAAAACTGCAGATGGCTGCTTGTGAAGTGACCAGAAGCAACCTGTAATTGAGGGAGGAGGGGTCCGACAGGGGAAGCTAAAAAGCAAGGGGCAAACTGTTATGTGACGCTGTAGTTCGTATGGTTTATCTCCAGCCAGCACACGCGGAGGAAAACACAATCTTTTAAACGCCAATGCCAGTCACTGGCGATGCTGAGAAGAGCTAACACATTGCCCTACAAATGTACCCTATTTGTAAATAAAGAATTCCTTGAGCAAGTAGGATACCAAAGCAACGCAGCATGTTCGGGGACCTCTCTGCAAATAGGGAAATGCGGTGTTTATGTGGAAGGGCGCATCAAAGGGCTATAATTAATCAAATAAAACCCCACTGCTTCAGGGGCTGTGTGTGCTCGAATGGTGGGTCGAGGCTTATAATGAAGCAGAAGGGGAATCAAAATGGCCAGTGATGGGCCAAAATCATAAACATGCTGTCATCATGATGCGAGGCACTCACACGGGAGAAACATGTAGCGGAAGTCATTATTTAAAATAGAGCAGGACACAAGCGACGCAGAATGCAGCGACCTCTCGGCAAACAGAAAAATGCTGTGTTTTTGTGGAAGGGCACATTGACAGGCTAAAATATACAAGTAAATTAAGCATTAAAGCACTAACCTCTACCATTGCTCACTGGAGTACCACACAACAACAAAGAAGCAGCGAAAAAAGCAACATATGGCTGGGGAGTTGCAAAGACCGTAACACGGCGGGCAGGGGAGGGGGCGGAGAGGGGAGAGGTGCGACACGGCAGGCAGGGGAGGAGAGTAGGAGGAGGAGGGGGAAGGAGAGTAGGGGAGGCACGGCCTAGCGGCCGTGCAATCAAGAAGTGAGGGGGCGGAGCTGGGGGAGGCTGTGAGAGAGAGAGTAGGCAAGGCAGGCGGCTGGGGGCATGTGCACGCGCTTTTAAGCTCAATGCGCATGCGCATTGAGCTTAAATTTCTCGTGCACTGCAAGGAATCGCCACGATTCCTTGCAAGTTGGTTAAAGAGTGGATAAGCCCCCATAGACTCGCAAGCTCGATGCGCATGCGCATCGACAGGCGAGACCTAAAAAGATATGTTGGCCTAAGATATTAGCATAAGAATTGATTAAATGGATAGAGGTGACGGATTATAGTAATTAGGCGGTATATTCTGACTGTAGTACAAATCATCTAAATCCCAACGTAGCTTTCTTAGAAGTATTTTGGCAAACAGGAGTTGTCTCTTTATATCAGAGTCCTCATTTCCTGGGAGAAGTATGGGTCTTTGCCCTCAACAAGATTTATTCAATTATACCTAAAGGGGAAAAATTTGGACTGCAGAAAACCATAAAAGTCACCATCATTTATGATTCAAATATTGCTCACAGGATCATTGTAAATAAATGTGTAATGGGTAGTGTAAGGAAGCTTTTGAGGCAAAAAAATTAAAATAAAATCAGCACTGAAGACATCTCTTAGCCTCATTGTGGGAGACCACCAAAAGAAAAGATGCCTGTTAATGTTGCGATTTGACCAGTGAGTCTCTCTCCTTTAAATTTCACAAGGAGCCCAATACATTTCCATTGAGAAATGGAATCATCATATTGCCATACATGGCAGGCTTACAATCAAATGTTGCCCTTAATATTTTGCCTAGGGAAACTAATGTGAGGATACAATTAAAACTTCTAAAAACTCATGAGGACTTGGGCCTAAAGGTATGCTAAAACATTAGGTTTAAAATTCACCCTAAATTTGGACCTATCTTCCTCAACTCTGGCACGTAATCTCTATTAGTCTGACAATGCCGGCGAGGTGCTATCATGAACCCCATCGATAAAAAGCGGGACAGATCAAGTGCTTGCAATTACTGACGGATTGCACTTTTGAACACTGAAAATAAACTGTTCACAAAAACAACAGTACACAATTTAGAGAAGTAGACTGAAGCGAAGGTTCTGATTAAACCTGCGAAGCCCGGGCAAAGGGCGGGCCCTCTACGGCCCTCAGCGGCCAGAGGAGGCCGGGCCGGGCCACATCTCTTTCCTGTTGACCAACGAGTGATAAAGGTCAGGAACCTAAGTCCTTGATTTTTTAAATATACCCGGATACTACCCCATTCCCCCAATATAAATATGAGGAAGGGTCTGAAAACCGGTAGAATGCCTGTTCTACGTTCTAAAAAGAGACAAAAAGAAACTGCCACGCAACCGGTCCCTACCCTCACAGCAATTGATATCATGCTTCAACAAACTATAGGGGCTGTATCTTCTGCTATTGCTAATACCGAAAGGAGGCTATCTTTGCCGCCAACGTTATTTTTGGCCGACACCCAGGAGGCGGCAGTTGATCTTGTGGGTCCTTCACAAGATGCTATTGACGATCTAGACTTAAGCCTCGGAGTCACCGCCTCCTTTGTCGATCTTCCATGTGGTCAGCCCTTTACTGAACAGCAGGGAAACCCTCAAAATATGTCACCTAATTCAGTTCCTCTAAGGGCCGACGGAACGACAATCGGTGCATCGCCAGGACTAGGGAATACAGGTCCTACTAAGAGCGAAACTAAGCCTAAAAAAAAGCTTAAAAATAATACTCGGAACCATAACTTAGTGTCACCAGCCCCAAATTCGGCATCAGGCATACCTTGTTGGGTCGAAAATATGGTAGCTGATCTAAAATCAGACCTTGAAGCTACGATAACTGCTCATGTCAAGCCCCTAATGTCCAAAATTGATAGATTGACATCACTAATCAACACCAAATGGACTGGTTCTAATAAAGCAAGTGGAAACGTGCCAATACAGTCACACGGAAAAACAAAAGAAGTGCCCCTGGGAAATACCACTAGTAGCAAACCCTCAAAAGATGCTACCATTAAGGCCAAAATATTACCAGCAAACTCAGGAGTAGTAACTCAACACCAGTCTCAAATGGGGGAAAAATCTGTTGCTGCTCCCCCAACTCCTAGTGTTACTGGCCCTACCCCGGAGACTCAAACAAACTCAGGTCCTAAAAAGGGGCCTAATCAACCAGTAAAGGGTTCTAAAAGTTTGGATACCAACCTAACATCAACCTCCTCTGCAAACAAGATACAAGTACCAAAAACAAGGCCGGCTCGCTTTAAGACAATCAACTTGCCACCGGAAGTTTCACCCTTTGTGGTTGTACTGACGGGTGTACCACCACTGAAGGAGGGAAGAAGAGAAACCTTTGTTGAATTGAAAAACAAGTGTGCCCAGTGGCTTCAGCTGCACAAACCGCTACTCCTGCATATGTGTGGCGAAATACTTGCAGTTAGAAGAGGAGAGTGGGTGGGAAGGAATACCAAGACTATAGCAGGAGACGTTGTAACTGTCAACTTCAGGGATACAGGGGTAGTGAATTATATATGCAATGCACCTAGTAGTGGACCAGCCACCCAAATCCATCCACTTCCTCTATCCTACTTTCTACCTATGGCACCAAGACAACAACCCCCAAGATTCAGCTATCCAATCAACAGAGGGTACACACACGCTCCGCAACACACTATTCACCAGTGGCAGCAACCATGGCAAGGACCACCTGTAGTCGACCCCTTTTTATCTCAGTTTGCTCACTGGAATAGATTTTGTGCCCTCGATGAGGTAGACTGACTCACCCTTGAGGAAACTACCTGCTCACATCTGGACCTGCACAGGGGAGAGGAGGAGGGCCCACTAATTATACCACATCCGACATGCCCCAATCCTCCAAACATAATAGTCACTAGTCAGACCCAGATAACATCTTCTGTTTTAGAAAGGAAATGTTCAGAACCCCAAAGCCATAGTGACACTATTGGCATTAAAAGTAAAACCGCCAAGGAAAAAATAAAAATCCTTAGCTGGAACCTTGCAGGCATTCATAGAAAACTGGGTCTGCCCGAGTGGAGCGATTTGGTTGAAGCACATAAGATCTGCATGTTCCAGGAGACCTGGAGCACTGAACCACTCCACCGGGTTGGATTTGTAACCTACTTTGTCCCAGCTGAGAAACCCAGGTATGGGAAGGGGCGTCCCTCGGGGGGTCTCCTTATCTGGGTAAGCATTTCCCTTAACTGCCGAACAACACCTAAGCAGGTAAACAGCCCAGATATTTTAGGAATTTTACTGACCAACTCTTGTAGAGGCTTATCCCTAGTCCTATATAACATCTATGCTAGAGGCACAAAAAATGGGTGCACTTCATCGGTAATATCTGACCTCGAGGTGCAGCTTAGAGACCATAAGGTAGCTAATCACACCTTAGTAGCAGGTGATTTTAACTGCACGTATGAGCCACTACCTATGGATGGCATTCCTGATTTAGGTGAGGAAGATAGTAGATGGGATATTCCCACACTTACCATCCCCCCAATAAAACGATGGTCCCGTAGCGCAGTGCAGTTAAATGCACTGACACTAGAGTTTGGACTAAGAGCCACGAATGGCCGTACAACTTCAGATCAGATGGGTGCTCCCACGTTCAACAGAGTCGGTCACACCTCTAGGATTGACTATATCCTGTTGGACCTAAAACTCTGGAGTCTGGTCGAAGATATGGCAGTTATACCTACTGTGGAGAGTGACCATAATTCACTTTCCCTATCTATAACGAATCCCTGGCTTAGTAATGTATCGATAGTACCACCCAATTGCATACACAAGGTCACTGTTTCTTCCTGTGGAACACGCTTAAAGTAGAACAAAGTTGCCACTGACGCTGCTAAACTTTCTAGCATAGATGAGGTTCTTATGGCCTCACAAACAGAGCTAGATAATATTAATCCAGTCATGCTAGCTGATAAGGCAACACCCATTTTTGAAGCAGCCGTTAAGAACATAGGCGAAGTTTTTTGGGTAAAGGGCTCCACAGGGAGGAATATGTCCCAGCACAAAACAAAGGGAAAGCACGACTGGTACACCACAGCATGTAGGAGGGCTAAGACTCATTTAATTGAGGCTGTTAAAGGCAAATCCCAACCCCAGATTCAGATAGCCAGGAAAGAGCACAAGAGAGTACTGGCACAAGCAAAAAAGGAGTGGGAAGAGGCCTATTGGTGTACCCTTAAAGAAGCCAGCTCCAAGAAAGATTCTAAATGTTTCTGGGATACTATCAGAGCTAAAAATAGGCCAGATAGCGACTTGTTAACATGTAATATCCGAGGTCAGGCGTGGGTTAAACACTTTTCAAAGCTTTATACTCGCCAAGATAATCATTTTATTTCCACTGCTCCCAATGACCCTGAAGGGGGGGGGCAGTGGTTTCAACATTGTTCCCACTAAATTGGGACATCCACCCTGAAGACTTCGACTTCACAATTAAAGAAGTGGAATATGCGATGGTCACTATCATGCCCCAAAAAGCTGCTGGCCCGGATGGTATTCCTGGCGACCTTTTGCGATCAGACATCCCAAAGTGGGGAAAATTGATTCACTGCCTACTTGTCGCCATTTGTAGGGGCGCCCCTATCCCCTCCTCGTGGAAAGGGGCGGAGGTGGTCCCTATTTTCAAAAAAGGTGCCAGAGAAGATCCATCAAATTATAGACCCATTAGCTTGTTGGACATTAGCCAAAAAGTAGTTGGCAAGGTTTTACTGGTCAGAATACTAGACTGGATAGATGAAAATAAAATCCTTTTTGACTACCAGGCGGGCTTTAGAGTGGGTACCGGGACAATTGAACAAGCTTTTAGATTAATGATGGTGTATTGGAAAGTTGTGGTTATAGGCAAGGGCAGTCTTTATCTCGCGTTCATCGATTTAAAGACTGCCTTTGACCTTGTACCGAGGGAGACCCTATGGAGTGTTTTGGCCGATATGGGGTTGCCCCATTATCTACTCTCACTACTCGTCAGGCTACATGAAAATAGCTTTGCCCAGATTAGGTGGGGCCCAGGAGGGGAAGAAACAAGTAGTATCCCGGTTGAGAGAGGGGTCCGCCAGGGATGCGTGTTAGCTCCCACCCTCTTTTCCCTTTACATCAATGGGGTGGTCGAGCATCTCCGGGAACATCCTTCAGATGAACCATCCCTGGCTGGCGAACGTATACCTACCCTCCTCTTCGCGGACGATACGCTTTTAATATCAAAAACTCCAATAGGCCTCAAAAGGCTCCTAAACAACTTTCAATCCTTTTGCTCTAAACGAGGCCTGGTAATTAACACGAGCAAGACAAAATACCTTGTGTTGAATCCTCCAAAAAAAACAGTCCGCCCACCTACCCTGAACACAGAACCCTTGGAGAGGGTGGAAGTTTTCGACTATCTTGGTATTCGCTTATCACATAAAATGCAATGGACCCCACATCTGGACAAAATGCTATTAACCCATAAGAGGATAACAGGAGCCCTTTTGAAAGAACAACGCTCCTGCTCAACCAGACCGATAGCGGTTGTCCTTGAAATCTACTCAGCTAAAGGGGTTAGTTCTGCCCTTTATGGGGCGGAACTTTGGGGTTCATCTATTTCTAACGACCTACCAAGATCAGAGAAAAAATTCTGTAGAGCGATTATGTCACTCCCACAGGGTACTCCTACGGTCCCACTAATGTTGGACCAAGGTTGTCGCCCAATTGATGATCTAGCAAGATTCCGCCCACTTTTGCTTTGGGCACGCCTGTGGCGAGTGGAGGAACTTGGTAAATACGCGCAAGGTCTTTCAGAAATTATGACATTACCAGGGTGGCATAAAATCAAATGGCTGAAAGATATGAAAACACTGTTACTAAACCTGGGCTTAAACGACGCGTGGGTAAATAGATCTTCACCCCCAAAGTCAATCCTTAAGAAACTTTATTGGAACTGGATCTCGCTACAAAGGAACACCAGTACTTCCCTGGGCAGACTTACTGAAGACTTTTTGAGGTTCAAGGACCTACCAAAACGGGAACTGTACCTTGACACTATCGAAAAACCCTTTGATAGGGCCCTGTATTTCAAATTTAGAGCAGGAACCCTTCCTTTGTATTCTTTTACCTCACGATGGAAATCTCCTGCACAAACTATAGAGCTTTGCCCAGCATGCCTAGATAGACCAGAGACAGTGGCACACTTCATGTTTGAATGTGGAGAGTTTGCCCTACCCAGGAGGGTATGGCTTAAAAATCTATGCCGCCAGCTGGGCACTAGGAGCCACATGGACGCAATTCGCATATTCATGTCTGATAGTCGCGCCACCTAGGCTTGCGCCCTAGCCAAATTCTTATCATGGGCTTGGTCCATCAGAACTAAAAGGCTAAAACTAACTGTTTAATTCTTTTTTAAATCGACCACCAAAATGAATTTTCCTAAAAATATAGCAACTTTTTAACAAATGTTTTCCTTTTGTATATAAACTCTTGTTGCTTGTCTATGCTTGCTTCTACCTTTGCTTTTAAATTTGATGTACTTGTGTTTTATGTGAAGCTTTTATGATAACTTTTTATCGAAATAAAGCCTTTTTGACTTTGACTTTGATTAAACCTGTCCAGACAGGCGCCATGCGATAAAAAAACTAAAGTTGGGGGGAACTTAAAGTTCAGTAGGTTTTCATTGGGGATCCAATACAAAACCTCGAAAGCGAGAAAATGGAATAGCTAAAATAAAACCGTACCTTCCATCCTTAGTGAAAAGTTAGAAATGAAGTGTGAATGTAGGACTGCATGGCCTATGAGTTGGAGTGACAATGAGCTGAAATGGCAATTGAACAATAGTTTGAGTGGAAAGGTATTGTCATTTTCTGAAAGCAAGATACTGCAGACATGATCAGTTGGTTCGTTTCTATCGTCACAAGAAGGTATTGTACCAGACTATGGATTTTATACAGCAATTCATATCCCAGACATAGCTGTAAAATCCTCTGATTTGTATTGTTTTCCTCATGAACATTCAGAATGCGTGATTAGTAGTCGCAATTTAGCGCATATGATAGGTTTTTGGTATGGCACCTGATGTTCAGAGATGTGTTCCACACATTGTGAAGCAAACTAGGAATACATAAGCATAGGGATGTGTAAGGTGTGACAATAGAAGCAGTTGAGCATTCAGGTGCCTAACCTTTTTAGGTTTCGCCTAAGTGAAAGCTGCGCACTGCGCAGCTTTTCACACAGGCGAAAACCTAATGAGAATACTATGTGGCTTGGGAATCCGCCCTCTGTTCCATTGGCTAGCTCCATAAATGGAGGCTAGCCATTGGAACAGAGATCTGTCCATCATGGCCGGACCAGATTCGTGGACGTTCCCACGATTTCTTCCCTCTCCACCCTTTTCTGATAGTCATCGCGGCGGTGGGCGTGTTTATTTTTTTTTCTTTCTTCGGCATCCTTCCTCACACCAGCCGGACGGCTCTCCCTGTGAGGACGCAGACCTGACCCGCTCCCTACTGCGAGCAGACTCCCGGAGGTAAGTTTTTTTATTTTCCTACACGTACTTGTAAATGTTTGTCTTACTAGCTCACACTTAACCCCTCCCGCTCCACCCAGAGCGCCCTCCCTCCCGTCGCGCTTTTGGCATCGTAAAGTGAGACCTTGGGGCCAGAAAGTTTAGATTTATGATCCGGGCGGACGGGCCTTTTCAATTCAACTCTGTTGTTAGGACAACACTTCTGCTTGGGAGAGGGGAGCATTTCCTGCTGAAGCACAAAGATGTTTATAATTTCTTGTGTGTTTTTAATAGTCGCCGCTTCGTGCGCATGCTCTATTTGCTGTATATCGCGTCAGTCTCCTGCCCACTCCTTGGAGGTCTTCCCTTTCGTCACCAATGAAACCCACCCCTCCCCCAAAAATACCCTTTCTGTTGCTGCTTGGGAGAGAGCGGCATGCTGGCTACTCCCATTTGTGCTCAGCAGCAGCTGACGCCTGTAGTGGTCAAACACCTATGGCTGCCTCGCGAACCTTCCCGTGTGAGGGCTTGTTCCCGTGTGAGGGCTCGTTTATTTGGCGCCTACTTTTCGTTTTTTGCTAACCTTAGGCTGGCTCTCTAATATAAAACAGAAGTTGAGGTGCGTGAAGTCGGGCGGGGGAGGGGGGAGAGTTCTAGGCGTATAATGGTATTAGAGGAACGTTAGAGTGCGACTTGAACCGGAAAAGTAGCCACAAGCTCCTCGGGCTAAATGGACAATTAGTTCTGTTAGGTTGCGATTGGAGGCCTGGCCATTTTGTTATCAGAAGACATTTACATATGCTCGAATGGTTTAACTATAAACAGATTGGAGTGGCAATTATTTACCTTAAGTTTGTGTGGGGTCCGATCTCGGTGAACCGTCAAATCCAACCCTTGGGTGGAATGATGGAGTTGTTTTTATATTTTTATTTACTAACATTGATGAGGCTGCCACATGCATGCTTTTCTCGACGGGGCGAGGATGTGACTTTAGAGCCAGAGCGTCCGACTTTGGATCTGGGGATCCAAGTTCCAGTCTTAGCTAAACATCCTGTCATTTTGGGCAAATCGGTTAATCTCCCCGTGCCCCAAGTACGAAAAAAATGAATATGACCTAGTGTAAAAGTAACTGGTGCTCGGGTAGAGCACTTTAATAACTTCAGGCCGAGTTCGCAATATATACAACTACAAATAAAAATAAATAAAATGTTAAGCAGGGTAGACTTTTCTGCATCTAATTTTGAACTGCTTGATTGGCGTAATCGTAGGTGTTTCAAAAGTAGCTCATGAGATAAAGGGTGCGCACCTTAGACCAGACTAACTTATTGCGAGTAGGCATTATAATTAATTCTGGTGGGAGAGAAGGGAGATGACTTGTGTGCATGAGCTCCTCACCCCCCTCACCCGCGTTGCTAGTGTGCGTGCGCTCCTCACCCCCCTCGACCCTGGTTGCTTGTGTGCGTGAGCTCCTCACCCCCTCCCCCCCTCGTTGCTTGTGTGCGTGAGCTCCTCACCCCCTCGTTGCTTGTGTCCGTGAGCTCCTCCCTCTCTCCCCCCCTCGTTGCTTGTGTGCATCAGCTCCTCCCCCCCACCCCCGTTGCTTGTTTATTTGTGGCACCTCTGTGGTCAGTGTAGGGAATGATGATCTGTTATGTGAAATGTGTCAGATTTAAAGAATGTTGGGCTTAATGGACAAGGGCAGAGGTCTGTACGCTGTCAGTTTAGAGTCAATTCGTACTTATTCCAGGTGCATTGGTGTGGTGGGCTTATGGTGGAATAATTGCTGTTGGGAGCCTTGAAAGCTAGTCTATTTCACAGATGATCTTTGTTAGATGTTTTGTTAAGTTGTATGTTAGTGGATGTAGTGTTTTGGCCGGTACACACAGCAACTGGTCCCCATTGGTTCTGACCACCACTTTGGACGGGAGAACCGGCGGAAAAAACAAGTGAGCAAGAGAGATGTGCACACCTCTGCCAACTCCACCCCTCAGGCGGGGGAGTCGAGGCAAAGAACAACTCTCAGCCACCTCCATCTTGCAGATGGGTCATCCAGCCAACCAGGGAAAGGCTTTTGCCCCCCTCCCACTGAAGAACTGTATAATAGGGGGTGTACCCACCCCAGGGAAGGGACCCGTTGCTCCCAACCTTTTTACCTACCTGGATAAAGAGAAAGAGAAAAAGAAAGAGAAAGCCAGTAGTATATTGTTTTGTAGGATTTCGTTTTGATAGCATTTCTTATCTGTGACAGGCCTGTGAAACGCTCTGATTCACAGTGCACTGGTGATGCACTTAAGAGTGCGCGTTCAGTAGTGTTTGAACTAGAGTTTCCCTACTTTATTTTTCCTTGCAACAATATTATATAGCGCGAACTCGACAACATGGCATGAGAAAAATTTACATTACAGAAGAACACATTCATTTGTGGTAGGCACGGGGAGACAAAGTGATTTGCCTGGAATCACCGGATGTTGAGCTGATGCCGAGATTTGAACGTAGCTCCCCAGCTCTAAAGTTCGCAATTCTAGAACTTGTGGCTGGAGGTGTGTCTAAAAGTGTATGTTGGTGCTGGCCATCAATGAGAGAGACCTGTGCATTTTTCAAATGGGTGGTGAAAAAATACGAGTATGTTGCTGGAGATGTGGGCCGCCGTGCCACCAATTACTTACCGGGGGAGGGTAAACACCCATTATTCTGCAACTTTCTTTCCGCATACCATCACTCTGCATACTTTCATTACGAAAGTACCTTGACTCCGCAATGCCATTATAACGCATGGCATTACATTTTTTATGCTTTTACCACGCATACATTTACAACGAAATTCGTTGTAAATGCATGAATTGTAAAAGTATGTTTTTTGTAATGTTTGGATAAGGTAAGTATGGGTATAGGGGTATATGTTTTGGGGTACTGGGGTATATGCTTTGGGGTATTTGGGTATTTTAAGGGTTCAGATATAGTTTTGGGTTATAGGGTACAGGGGTAGTTTTAGGGATAGGTATTGGGTTTTAGGGTACAGGGGTATTTTTAGGGTTCAGGGCTAGGTTTGGGTTTTGGGGTATAGGGGTATTTTTAGGGTTCAGGGGTAGGTTTGGGTTTTGGGGTACAGGGGTATTTTAAGGGTTCAGGGCTAGGTTTGGGGGTACAGAGGTATTTTAGGGTTCAGGGGTAGGTTTGGGTTTTGGGGTACAGGGTTATTTTTAGGGTTCAGGGCTAGGTTTGGGTTTTGGGGTACAGGGGTATTTTTAGGGTTCAGGGGTAGGTTTGGAGGTACAGGGGTATTTTAAGGGTTATGGGGTAGGTTTGGGGTTTGAGGTACAGGGGTATTTATAGGTTTCAGGGCTAGGTTTGGGTTTTGGGGTACATGGGTATTTTTAGGGTTTAGGGGTAGGTTTGGGTTTTGAGGGTCCAGGGTAAATTAATAAGGTTAAGAAGGGTTAGTGTTTACGGGTGTTGGGGTATTTTATGAAGTAAGGGTGGGTTATGATTATGGGGTGCAGGCGTATTTAAAGGGAGCAGGGTGGGATTAGCACACGATATGAGACATGGCATGAAGGGCGGAACCACACGCCCCCAGCACAACGCAGACACGCCCACAAGGTACTACTTTGCTGGCACGGTTCTTTTACCTTTTAAATGTATATGGTGGGCGTCTGCATATCCTATGGGTGTGAGTGTTTGATTGATTCAGAAGCTCCGTCCATCACCACCCCTTTTGTACTGTCTGCATAGCCTATGTCCTTCTGCTGCAACTGCCCTTTCCAACGCTGTATTGGGTGTTGTGATTGGTGCTGTGGTTCCTGAGATTACCCGCCTCAAAGGTTTGGGCTCTCTCTTTATTATATTAGTACTAGCAGCCCGTCCAGACGTTGTTCGGGTATGAATTGCTGCTGTCAGTAGTATATTGTTTCGTAGGATTTTGTTTTATTAGCATTTCTTATCTGTGACAGGCCTGTTCACAGTGCACTGCTAATGCACTTAAGAGTGCGCGTTCAGTAGTGTGTGAACTCGAGTTTCCCTACTTTATTTTTCCTTGCAATATTATATAGCGCAAACTCGACAACATGGCATGGGCACAATTTACATTACAGAAGAACACATTCATTTGTGGTAGGCACGGGGATACAAAGCGATTTGCCTGGAATCACAGGATGTTGAGCTGATGCCGAGATTCAAACGTAGATCCCCAGCTCTAAAGTTCTCAATTCTAGAACTTGTGGCGGGAGGTGTGTCTAAAAGTGTATGTCGGTGCTGGCCATCAATGAGAGAGACCTGTGCATTTTTCAAATGGGTGGTGAAAAAATATGAGTATGTTGCAGGAGATTTGAGCCGCCGTGCCACATGTACTTACCGGGGGAGGGTAAACACCAATTATTCCGCAACTTTCTTTCCGCATACCATCACTCCGCATACTTTCATTACGAAAGTACCATGACTCCGCAATGCCATTATAACGCATGGCATTACATTTTATATGCTTTTACCACGCATACATTTACAACGAAATTCGTTGTAAATGCATGAATGATAAAAGCATGTTTTTTTAAAAATGTTTGGATAAGGTAAGTATGAGTATAGTGGTATATGTTTTGGGGTACTGAGGTATATGTTTTGGGGTGTTTGGGTATTTTAAGGGTTCAGATATCGTTTTGGGTTATGGGGTACAGGGGTAGTTTTAGAGTTTAGGGATAGGTATGGGTTTTGGGGTACAGAGGGATTTTTAGGGTTCAGGGATATGTTTGGGTTTTGGGGTATAGGGGTATTTTTAGGGTTCAGGGTTAGGTTTGGGTTTTGGAGTACAGGGGTATTTTAAGGGTTCAGGGCTAGGTTTGGGTTTTGGGATACAGGGGTATTTTAGGGTTCTGGGCTAGGTTTGGGTTTTGGGGTACAGGGGTATTTTTAGGGTTCAGGGGTAGGTTTGGGTTTTGGGGTACAGAGGTATTTTAAGGGTTATGGGCTAGGTTTGGGTTTTTGGGTACAGGGGTATTTTCAGGGTTCAGGGGGAGGTTTGGGTTTTGAGGTACAGGGGTATTTATAGGGTTTAGGGATAGGTTTGGGTTTTGGGGTACAGGGTATATTTATAGGGTTAAGATGGGTCAGTGTTTAAGGGTGTTGGGGTATTTTTTTGAGTAAGGGTGGGTTATGATTATGGGGTGCAGGGGTATTTAAAGTAGGGGTGGGCGGAATTGGCGCGAACTTGGTACAATAAATCCACAATATTTCGTTCCGTCAGATTTCCAATTATTAAAACAGAAACCTCATATATTCAAGGTAAAATAAGTATTTCTACATGCTAAAATGCATATAGTCATTTCACAAAAGTGAAATTAGCTTCCAGCAAGCAGTGAGAGAGGTGATGATTTTGAGATCAAGCCCCTGCAAAGCATTATGGGACGAGATTAGCAGTGGGAAGCGAATACTATAGTAGCCAAATAATTCTACAAAGAGCTGCAGTTCACCTCGTCGTCCCTAGTTGTCCCTGATGAGGCAAATGCAAAAGCATTTAAAATATTATACATCAAACTGCAGTTCACCTCGTCGTCCCAAGATGTCCCTGATGGGTAAAATTCAAAAACATTGAAACACTTTCATGAATGCTAAAAATTATGCTAATCTTATCCCATAATGCTTTGCAGGGCCTTTTGGTTGTATTTTTGCCCATAACTGTGCTTGGGGTGGTTCTAAGAGAATGGGACCTCCACTGAATTACTATTTAAATGGAGCAGGAATGTATAGAACCTGGGAAGAAAAAACAACACTCGTGACGGAATGCCCCCAGCGATTGTCACGCCCCCCAGCGCACACCCACAGCACAATGCAGACACGCCCACAAGGGACTACTTTGCTGGCACGGTTCTTTTACCTTTTAAATTTATATGGTGGGCGTCTGCATAGCCTATGTCCTTCTGCTGCAACTGCCCTTTCCAACGCTGTATTGGGTGTGTGGATTGGCGCTGTAGTTCCCGAGTTTACCTTGCCAAAAGGTGTCTGTTCTCTCTTTATAATAGTAGTATAGATTAGAATGGATATGGAAGTAGAGGAGTGTGGCTCAATGGTTAGAGCGGCAGACCCTGATGCAGAGTTCTTGCCTGGGACCAGGGTCCAATTCCTGCCTCGGCGGGTCTTGGGCTCAATTTCCTTGGACCTGACAATTCTCGCCTCAGTGCCTATTCTAATCATGGGCCCCACGCTGCAACTCTGGGCAATAGCTTGCTTAACCTCCACACCGGCCCAAACAGCGCTAGGATGCCTGGCTTCACCCTGGGGGTGCCCAGGAGTGGACACTTCACAGGGAAAGCCAGGAAGGGTTCCACAGCGGTATGAGTAATAGCGCCAGGAAACCGCTTGGTGACAGTGCGCTCTACAAAAAAAAGTAAAAAATAATGGACACGACTTAAAACGGAGACCCACACCAATTTTCGAAAAATATATTTTGATTGAACTTTATTTGAAGACCACGATCTTCACAATAAGGTAAGTACGTTTTTAGAGATAAATACTATTCACTTTCAAAAAGTCAATATTCAGAATAATTTCTGAACAGCTCAATGTTATCCTATGGGGAAAATAATATTGCTGTTAAACAGGTAAGTATTGCACTAACAGTTCCAGTCTTCGAGACCAAAGGTCAGCAAGGGTCAGGTGAGTAACAAAACTGCACCACCAACAGAACAGAGGCGGCCGAGCGCAGAGGTCAAAAGCAGAATTTGGCCCAATGAGTTTCAATAGGGAGGGTGAGGGTGCACGAAGTAACACTGATTGCAAGTCAGTAAATCGTTGCAGGGGCCATGCTTTCGGGGTTGGGTTAAGAACGGGGGGGGGCACAAAGCAGCAGTAACAACACTCACCTAAGCGCCTTCATTGCCTTCAGCGCACAGCTGATCTTAGAGCTGACGCGCCCTACCTCGCGCTTTCTCAGCTGCCGCCATTCTCCCAGGCGTGTGCGCTGACTCCGCCCCCTTTCAGGCCACGCCCCCTGCTGGCTGTACTTAAACCGCTGACTCCCAGCGGCAACGGATAAACCCATGACCCAGTCCTGAGGCGGAAGCCGGGAGCTGGAGGTACTCGATTATTTTAAAAACTTTGAAACTTGTTATTTCCTTACTTCTGTGTGGTGTCACTGTTTTTTGTGCTTTTAGAAAAACAACACTCACCTAAGCGCCTTCATTGCCTTCAGCGCACAGCTGATCTTAGAGCTGACGCGCCCTACCTCGCGCTTTCTCAGCTGCCGCCATTCTCCCAGGCGTGCGCGCTGACTCCGCCCCCTTTCAGGCCACACCCCCCTCCTTTCCTTGATATGTGCCTGTATAGGAAGCGCAGCGGACGAGCGCAGCGGGAGCGCCTAATGCAAGCCCGTCTGCGCCCGTCATCGCCAAGTCATCGCCTCTCGCCAGACCCCCTGGCCTTATTCCGTCACCACCCCTCACCTACGATAGTGAGTTACTTCATAGCTTGAACCCCGGAAGATCTTGCGCTAACATTACAGGTAGGCCCGGTTTCACCTGCCTACAATGCCAAACCTGCAATTTCTTCACTACTAAACCCCACTCCATTCGACAGCTTTTAGGTCCGGATAAAACCACCTCCATCACGATACTTCACCTCAATGTAAGATCACTAGCCAAACATCACCTCGAGGTTAATACCCTAATCCTGGATGAAAATCCAGACATCCTCTTCCTCTGTGAAACATGGCTACGCGATGGCACCTCCACCATTCCCAACCTTATGCTACCAGACGACTATCTGATGTCGACCATTAACAGAGAGGGAAGAGGAGGCGGTCTCGCTATAATCTACAAAAAAATGCTCTCTTGTTCTTTTGTCAAGGAAGATCTGTCAGACTCTGAAAGCGCCCACTTCAAAATCATCATAAATCCCAACTTCACCGTGTCGGGTCTCTACATCTACCGCCCACCTGGCCCCTCTTCAAAATTCATTGAGGCCCTCCTTGAGACAGCAACCTCCCTAATAACCAAAAGCCCTAACTTTACCATTCTGGGAGATCTTAATCTTCATTTTGATCTATTAAATACCCTACGATCAAAACAATCCTTGCAGACCTCTCTGCACTGCAACTCAACCCCTTCATCTCCACTCCAACTCATCTAGCTGGCCACATCCTAGACCCAGTTTTTTCAAACCTAGAAGAACTTACCTCAGAGTCACCCCTACCTATGGGATGGACAGATCACTCCCTTATTAAACTGGCCATTCCGGTCAATAAAAGCAGGCACAATACGGCACCGACCCGCCGCCTAAAAAGACCATGGCATAAATTATCTCACAATGACTTACACAAGACCTTAGGGGATTTCTACCTTGACACCAACTCTGACATCAACGCTAACTACAGCACGTTTCATGAGTGGATTACGGGCGGACTAGACAGTCTCATCCCAGCAAAATGGACAAAAGGTCGTAACTCTCCATCCAACCCCTGGTACAACGACACACTCAAAAATTTACGAAAAGAGTGCAAAAAGGCAGAACGCCTCTGGCGTAGGGAATACAACAAAGAAGATAAATCTAAATACCTTCTGTTACAGAAAACGTACCACAAAGCCATCCGTGCTGCACGGACGGCTTTCTACGCCGACAAGATCGAATCTAGTCCCACCCCTGCTAAAGAAATCTTCAAACTCGTACAAGAACTCCAGAGCAGCAACGCTCCCCTCCCTACTATTTCCTCCGAGCAACAATGCGAAGACCTTGCCAGGTTCTTCGTTGACAAGGTACAGAAAATCTACACCTCCTTCCCCCAGCACGCCCCTAGCACTACCAGCAATCCCTCTGTTTCTCCCAGCTATTCGACCTTGACCTGCATCCCAGAAATCTCCAAAGACATCCTCATCAGACTATGCAATAAAGTCAAATCTGGCTCCCCCGCGGACCCCATGCGCCCGGCTCAATTCTTAGAGTCACTCAACTTCTTCCTACCAGTGTTAACCGCCATCCTGAACCTCTCCTTCACTTCAGCGTGTGTACCATCTGCCTGGAAGCAAGCGTGGGTTTCGCCTATCATCAAGAAACCCACCCTAGATCCATCTAAACTGGAGAATTTTCGTCCAATCTCCCTGCTCCCATGGCTATCCAAACTCGCTGAAGCGCATGTCAACAGTACTCTATCCCAGCATATGGTCAAAAACAACATTCTTGACCCATCACAAAATGGGTTTAGACCAGGCCATAGCACTGAGTCTGCTCTCTTAGCCACCACAGAGCACCTCCGAACGATCTTAGATGCCGGTCAAAGTGCTGCGCTGATCCTTCTGGATCTCAGCGCGGCCTTTGACACGGTATCCCATGTCATCCTTCTTAAGCGTTTGGAGACCTTTGGAGTAACTGGTCATGCCTTGGATTGGTTCAGATCTTTCCTCGAAAACAGGTCTTTTCGAGTCTCTGCCCCCCCCTTTCTATCCAAACCCCACCCTATTGAACAGGGAGTCCCGCAGGGCTCTGCGTTGAGCCCCTCTCTTTTTAATCTCTACGTTCAGCCTCTAGCGGCAGTGGCCAAAGAGTGGGGCTTGACATTAGTATCGTATGCTGACGATACACAACTGGCCATCGCTCTCTCAGATGGTCCTTCCAACTTATCCTCTAACTTCAAAAACGGACTCTCTGCGGTCGCCCAATGGATGACAATGAACTGTTTACAACTTAATGGCGGAAAGACAGAGGTGCTTCTCCTTGGCAAAAACACCAGCCTCTGGAATGAGCACTGGTGGCCGTCCTCCCTAGGTACCATCCCTCCCCCCAAAACCCTAGTGAAAAACTTGGGTGTCTGGATGGATGACTCACCCAACTTTCGAGCCCACACCAAAAAAGTTGCCGGCACCTGCATTGGCCTACTGAGAAGCCTCAGCCACATACTAGGCTTCTTCGACGCAAAGACCCGCCAACTCATTATCCAAGCCACCATCCTCTTGCGTCTAGACTATGCCAATGTGCTCCTTCTTGGTGCCAACAAATGTGAGTTAGCACGACTCCAACGCGTGCAGAATTCTGCGGCTAGAACTTTGGTCGGCTTCCCCCGCAGATGCTCAGCCAGAGCGACCATCAGAAAACTACACTGGCTACCTGTTGATTCCAGAATAAAGTTCAAGACCCTCATTATGTCCTTCAAAATCCTTAAACTCAACACCCCCCCTCTGCTTCAACCCCTTCTCACTCCCTACGCGCCGTCACGGAACCTAAGATCTTCCAACCAAAACCTTCTATGCGTCCCACGCATAAAACTCTGCCGCATGGGCGGCCGCTCCTTTAGGTTCCTGGGAGCCAAGATGTGGAATGACCTACCACATCATATTCGTTCGATAGACAACTTATCAGCTTTCCGGAAAGCAGTGAAAACTTTTCTATTCCCTTGCCTGTAATCCTCCCTCTGTCCATGGATTCTTCCCGCTCAGGATATGATCTGGGTTCTAGCGCCGGGACGCCTCATTGCCGGGGCAGCTGTAGCGCTTTACCAAAACAATACAATACAATACAATACAATACAATAAACATACAGCACCAGCGGCACAGGGGCGGCCAGGTGTGGGGTGCATTTTCAGCATCGGGCACCCAATGCTTCACAATAGAGATTCTTCTTTCGACAAACAGGGTGCCGCATGGCATTGAACGTTGCAGAAGGGAGACCAACAACCGCATAGGTAAGTAGAGATGTTTGGGGATCGTAAGGTAACCTCTGGATTATCTCACCAAGGCCCTGGGGCTTTGGGAGCAGGGGTGCCTTTTGACGTTAAGAGTTTTCTTACTAAAGCTGGTCGCGGTGAAGAGGAGCCTCTGAATTCACACTGCCGGCGCAGGCGTGGAGGTCAGGAGAGGTCAGCCAACACTGGAAATGAGGTCAGGATCGCTGGGGACACTTCACTGCACAGGTGACTCATTCAGACTTGGGCAATGGGTAGTAGTAGAAGGCAGCAGTTCTCCCAGGGTTTTCAGAGGTCACTGGCTGCAAGACTGGTCTCTTTTTGGTTGCAGGTTCTTCAGAGCTGGAGCCAGGCCCGTAGAATTGGGGACAAGTCATTCATCTTCTTCAGGCTTCCCTGCATAGATGTCTTCTTTCTACTTAGGTCATCGCAGATCTAGCTGATAGGTCTGGGGGAGCCCTCTAAATACTAAATGTAGGAGGCACTAGGGGAGTAGAACGTAGGGGCAACGGGCACCTTACCTGGTGGGACTACACCTACTATTATGCCACCCTGCGGTGGGAGGGAGGCATAGCCCTAGCTCTAATTGGAGGAGTCCCCTCATCTTCAAGATGGAGAGGACTGAAAAGTGTGCTTAACTTTGCCTCCTCCACCAGAGGGGTGGAGTTGGGAAAGGTGGCCACACCTCCTAGCCTTTCTACGTTTTCCTGCCCAAAGTGAGGTTGTAAACCGGGGCTGCCATCTGCTGCTTGCAGCAGAGGCTGGGAGGGTCACATTCTAAAGGCGGCAAGCCTTTGAATTTTCCCCTTCGAGCACTGACCCATCCTGGGGGAGGAGGTATGACATCTCCGCCCAGGATGTGCACAGTTTCTGGTCCCAGAGAGCAGATGCTCTCCACTCAGGGGTCCAGAACATGTCTGTGTGTGGTACGCTGCTTAAAGCCAGTCAGTGCCCAGACCAGGGCAGAGAGGGTTTCAGGGGGCACCTCTGAGGTGCCCTCTGAGTACATATTTTAATAATCTCACACTGGAATCAATGTGGATTTATTATAAGGGGCTGTTTGGTAACAAACACTCCTGGTTTGAATGAAGCCATTATGGTGCTGGGGAACTCGAGTGTTCGAGTTTCCAGTTCATGTACTCTTTATGGCTTCTCTGGCACTTGCAATATATAAGAATGGACTTAAGCAATGTTGGGGTATATCTACTCATGCAGATGAGTAGAGTGCTGTGGTAGAGTGCACCCTGCCTTAGGGCTGCAATGCCTGCGAGGGGTGACTTACCTATAACTACAGGCAGTGCTGGTTGGAATGGCACTCAGGCAGGGTGTCATGTTGACTTTGTCATTTTTCACCTCACCAGGGCATGCAAGGGCATTAGCATGGTCCTACTGAGGGGGTCCCAGGGGACCCTCTTCAACTCACAGGCCCAAGGTAACCAGGGTACCACGTAGTAGGGACTTACAGGGGGTAGAAGTGCCAACTGTGAATAGGTTTTAGGGAAAAGGCACTAGAACAGGGGACCTAGTTGGCAGGGACCCTTTGCAATACAATCAAAACCACATCTAATGCCAGACACAAAGTGGGAGCCAACCATGTCAAAAGAGGCACTATCTCACAGCAGTGTTTTACACTTTTTTTGTACTGCAAACTCAACCCAGCCTGGAAAAATTTTCATAAGCACAAATTACTTTACAAAGGTCGCAATCATTTTTTTAGTGTGTGCTTTTGGATTGCAGAGTTCCGGAAAATTTGTACTGGATAGCAATTGTGGAAGAACGACTCCTTGCGTGTATATTTATTTTTTACTCCACTCCACTCCACTCCACTCCACTCCACTCCACTCCACTCCACTCCACTCCACTCCACTCCACTCCACTCCACTCCACCCAAATCCACTTCACTCTAGTTCAATCCACTCCATTCCAATCCGCTTCACTCCACTTCACCCACTCCATTCAACTCAAATCTAATCCATTCTAATCCAGTCCACTGCACTCTCATCCAATCCACTCTAATCCAATCCAATCCTAATCTCCTTGTGTCTACAAAACATATGAATCTGTAATTGTGTAACGTAACTGGTGCTTTTGGAAAGCACTGACGAATGAAACAAAAAGCGGAGAGCGAGCTGCTGCTCATGCGTGGCTCAATGCAAACAAAGAGCGACTCCAACAGGGATCCCCAGTGAGAGAGGACGTGGCTCAGCAACCAGTGCTGCAGACTTCGGAGCTGGGGATCTGTGTTCGAGCATTGGCATCGCTTCGACATTCTGTCAGTGAATGATTGAGGGCAAATGTTTGCACTAAAATAAACCAAAAAATAAAAAAACAAGCGCTCGCCCTCTGTTTTCATTCAGCCGCTTGTTTATATTTGAATCGCGCTTTCACTTTTACTGAAAGCGCAATGCAAAAATACACGGGGCTGAGTGAAAACAGATGGCTGGCCCTCATTAAGATAAGAAATTGCTTAGCGACCGCAGTAAATCAGGCGACCCAGTCCGGATCGGAGGTGAAAGGGCATCAACAAAAAACCCTCATTTCCAATGGCAGTCCACCGTTTAGCATAAACGGTGATGCAAATCAATGGAAATGAGGGGCGGGGCTTCGAGTCCCTTTCTGAAAACCCCTCATCCACAAAATCTCTCGCCGAGTGAGAAGCTCTTTGTGCTGCAACACCAGGCGAGACCAAAAAATTTATGTGTCCTCATGTAATGCAACTGGTGCTATGTAAAGCGCTCTGATACCCGATTCGGGTCAAACTCGTGCTATATAAAACTCTGAAAAATAAAAATAAAATTTTTTAAAATGGCTACTTTTGAAAAATCGGTCCATCTCACTTTAGCCCACCTTAGGGGTGGGACTATCCTTGGGTAGCACACCTACATGACTAGCTATTTTCCCCGCCTGCCTTGGTGCCAAAGGGGGCTCTGGACAAGGGGGCCAGCTTCCTCTCCTGTGAGGGGGAGTAAGATTCACATTTCAAAGGTGGCAGCTCTTTGAAGCGTGCTGGCCTAGGAAGGCTAATCAGCAGGTCATCCTGTGGGAGGGAGTTTTACACCCTCTTCCCAGACAGGCTTTGGCTCTTGGTCTTCTCAGATCAGAAGCTCTCACCTTTCGCGGGCAGAACAGTGTCTTGAGTGGGCTTCTGGCAGAAACCAGTCAGGGAGCACACCAGAGGCTGGTAGGTTTTCAGGGGACACCTACAAGGTGCCCTCTGGGTGCATGTATTGGTATATCCATCACTGGAATCGAGTGTGGGTTTATCAATACAACATGTTTGATACCAAACATCCCTATCTTTAGTGAAGTCTTCATGTAGCTTTGGAACTCGCTTTCAGCAGTGTTCAGAATGTTTTTTTAGAAAAGGCTTCCCTGGTCACTTGTAATGGCAGTATTAGGACTGACCAGCACAGGGGCATATCTGCTTATGCAGCTATGCCGTCACATGTAATATCCAGCACCCTGCCATAGGGTTGCCAGGCCTGCTGGAGGGGTGGCTTGCAAATATTACATGCAGTGTTAGGGTACATGGCACACATGAACGTGTGACAGGTCATGTTTTCACTTTTGTCTGCACCAAGACACGCAGCCTGCAATGGCAGCCTTGTATGTGCTTGCGGAGGGGTCCCTTAGGGTGGCACAATTCGTGCTGCTGCCCTTGGGGACCCTCTTTAGTACCTTAGGCCCTAGATACCATGGGTACCATTTACTAGGGATTTACAGAGGGTGCTAAAGTTTTACCAATTGGGGGAAACAAATTGTTTCGGCAAAGAGCTCTGGCACTGGGGACTTGGTTAGAAGGAACCCAGTGCACTTTCAGTCCAATTCACAGCAGTTACCAGGCAGAAACGTGGGGGTGACCATGTCAAAAAGGGCTACTTTCCAATACCCATCTCATCTAAGGCTCCTCATAGCAGTGCTTTTTGAACTGGATCAAAGGCAGCACAGAGATTGACGAAACCAACAAAAAGTCAACCCCAATTGTTACGGTCTTCCAGAAAATACATTTAAATGGGAAGATCTGATCAGCTGTGCTAATGCCGCATCTAAACCCTGACTGAAACTCCGAGATTATGTTTTTCTCCTTGGTCCAGTCCAAGAGATGCACTAGCACTTGCCTGTAGAAAATCTGTGAGGCCCCTATTAACTAATTGGCCGGTAATTACTTGGGACATGCTGGTCTTTCTTGTAGATTGGGATAATTTCAGCTGTGAGCCAAGTGGGTGGAATATACATGCCCTTTAGTATCGAATTTGATAAATGATTATTGGACATTTGGGATCCTGTCAGAGTCTGCCACATTTTCCTTGAAGACCGGACCTGATGGCATCTATCGGTTCCCTAACCTCAAATTCCGTAGAATTGTGATTCTCAATTTTTGCTGTAAATGCTTGATCAATGTCCATCCAAACAGGGTCTGCACTACAAGAATACAAATTACTAAAGTGCAATACCCGGTCCTGGGGTTGCACAAAGCATTCCACTGGCTGGCTCTCATCATTCCTTCTCAATGCCAGGGTATTCCAAAACCTTCATCATCTTTAGACCACAAGGCAAAGGTTAGCTCATCCCATAGCTTATCTGGGCCATCACTCTTGGCCATAGCCACTTCTCTTTTATAAATCGCCCTACAGTTCGCAAGCTAGGATTTAGCCTTAGCAGCTGGCAGAAGCTCTGTCCTGGCCAACCTACAGGTTTGGTATTGAATGGCGCTTCCTTCTAGCATTTGGAAGTACACTTTGCGCCCTGCATCAATGTGTCTCTTATATTGGTAAACCTTTCGTGGACCTTTCCCATGTATGGGCCTCTCTCCACTGGAAGAAGTCCATCGAATATCACTAGCAATTCTTTGGCCTTGCTACCACCTTTTTAAAGGCATCCGGGTGTTTTTCAACCCATCCACACCGGATAGTTTTTCTGTTATTGGAAAGCCCAACCTCCCTCACTTGTAGGAGGCCTTTGGTACATGGGGCTTGAGCTAATGAACCCAACATCAACAGACTGAGATCATTATGATGGCTATCGCTCCTTTCAACTACTACCATATCATGTATGAGTGGCCATTCGGCTAAACCTTTAAAAAAATAGTCGATACGGTAGAGTGGCAAGGTCGATTGTACGTATGTCTGCGCTTACAATCAGACCTAGATATACCATTAAGAGCAATAGGGTTACATTTTAGGTAAAGTACCAACAATTGTTCACCCTAGGGGTCATTTTCACTATAGTAAGGTCTATGAAAGGGATTTTCCATTTAATGTCCATGTCAGCTGTAAGATTTAATTTAGCGGGCACACGGGCCACTTTCAAGATTCTGCCCCTTTAGGCACAGCAGGGTCAAACAAACTGTTACTTGCTTTTATGCTCACTTAACAAGAATTGCACATCACCACTGCCTTTTTCAAGGTTTTCTTTTGAGTGAAAAAAGGTTATGTTTTTCTAGATTATCTGCACCACCTCAAGATGTCTGAGCTCACTTTTCCACAGTGTTTATAAACAAAATAGTACCTTGTGTCCAGCACGTGCACTAAGATATCTTACTATTTATAAACATTCATGAACATGAGAGAGAATCCTAAAGTTGAAGAAATTTTGCAATCTAAATAGGCTTCCAGGTCTCAGATTACCATAGGCTCTTGAAAGATTGCCAGAAGAAGAATCATTACAGATTGTTCTTATTCACTGGAGTTTCTGTACAAGGAAGGAGGAGTATCTTAGGACCCTACAAATCTGAAATGTCAATGTCTACATCTGAAACTAGGACAGTGATAGAGGTGAACTTAAAGATGGCAGTCTGAACTAGCCTTGAGGTGGGTGGGGCAGCAGCTGTTTGGTCAGATAAGGATACTCATTCAATGGCATACAAGAGAGGAAAGAAATCTGCTGGCGTACATGTTATTTTTCAGAATCATTGCATTAGAGGACTGCTGGCGATTCAGAGGAAGAAGAATTTAAGTGCTGGACTCTAAATAGAAAATCCCAACAAAGCTGCAAGTCATAGATGGTTAGAAATTTTACTATTACAAAATGAAGATGACATGGAAATGGAACATTAATACTACTACATAGTGAGAATCAGCTTTGCTCCTTCAACGTCTTGTTCCTAAATGAAGGGGTGCAATAGATAGAAATATTGCCATGCCATTTTTAAATATTTTAGATCGTAAAGGAGGACTAATGTGCAAAATTGGAGTATGAAACCCAGATTTAAGCACTACAAATTACAGCATTTGGAATAAGATCTTTTGCTCATGTGTTTGGGGAGCCTTGAGGCAAAACATCAGATTCAAGATCACTTGCTTGGATTTAGGAAGGGAATATTTGAACTAGTCAGAGCCTTCACAACACTTACAGCTCAGGCTGGGTTCTTGAAAAGCAGTTCTTAGGTGCATTCACTTACTGTTCCTTGTATAGAGTCAGGTAAGTTAGTTAAGTCATTAACAGTTTGCAAATGAAATCTGTACATAACCTGTAGAACACTGGTTTTCACTCCAGTTTACTGACTCAGTATTCCATCTTTCTAAGGTCTCTAAATTAAGCGCAATTTATTTGTAAATAGTTACAGCAGTTTAATAGAACTCAGAGAAGCTATACGTCTGTGGTTGTGATTACAGTATGTATGCACTTCTTTATTATGATTTCCTGGAAACTTTTGGTACTTGAGAAAAAGAATGCTTTCTGAGAACCCACACTTTTTCATGGGTGCTTAATGAGACTCGGCGGAGAAATACGATGGTGTTGTCAACAAAATGACAAAGGATTAAATAATCAAACACAAAGAAGTACTTGCAATCATGTAATAATAAAATGGTTTGGTTATTACCTGCTCCGGAGTTCTAGTGTACAACCTCTCCAGTTGCTCCTTCCTCCGCCTCTCGTGCCCAGCGTCAAATACTGGCAACTTCACATCAGAGCCTGGTGTGGCACGTATGTTCCCCAGCTTAGCGCATATCCCATAGTACCGCTCTTTTAAGTCTTCTGTTGACCTTTTCTGATGGAGACAAAAAAAGTAAAACATTGTTAGGGTTTGAAAACGCATAAAAGTACAATATTGAAAATCTATTTTTCACACTCTGAAGATTGCTGGTGTATATTGTATAGAACCACAGATTCCTCGCCTTCAGAATATTATCAGGCGTCAGGACTGGATTCTGTAGAATTTTCAACCTAGACCCTGTGTGCAAGTAGGTGGCATCATGCCCACTTTGTGTCAGCCCCACTCTTCCCCAGGTATGTGGTGAACCACATAGAAGCATCCCCCAACAGCACGGATGTCAGTTTCTTTCTTTAACCAGTCCGTATCCTCTAACGCAGAGCTCAAAGAACCAAATATTTATGCTAGTGTGCAGAGCTCTAGTTTGGGAACATTTTAGATGGTAAAGAATCTAGTCCATAGAACGGGGAGATAGGAGTGCGATGAGGAATCTGCAATAATATAGAGTATCCACCAGAAAGAGTACATCACCTTTATAATGGATACATAAAGCTATAACTTCCCCAGTGGTGGGTCTCTGGAATTACTCCGAGCAATATGTCCTGAATGGCCAAAATGCCCTTCCTGTTGGATCTGGCTGTCAAGGTAGTAGTCCCATTGGACCTGACTGTGAAGGCAGCAGTGGTTCGTGAATGTGTGTACCAACACTAAAGTTGTATTCTGGTAGAGGTCAAGGACAGCAACTCTGCATGCCAGCACAGTGGTAGCAGCCTCTGCTCCATTGGAAAAAACCTGCAATCTCTAGGAGCTGCTTTCTGGCCAGTGCGAAGCAGATCTTAACACAGATGACAATCAACTGTGGTAGAGTACTTTTTCTGCACTCCCTTGCCATTCTTTGCCCCAGCGAACCTCACAAACAGCTAATGGTCCACCCAATGGTCTTCGGTGTGGTCAATTTAAAAGCTAGCTCAGTGGTTTTCTGGGATGGAAGTGATGGAGTCTCTCCTGTTCGAGGGGTGAGGTGGAACAAGGAACATCCGAGGTGTGATGGAATGTATGTTATGTTATGTTAAGCCGAACTTTTTTGAGCGCACGGCTACCCCAAAAGGGTGTCCCGGCGCTTTAGCAAAGAGGCCCAGAGAGACAGGAAACCAAAGGCAAAACCTACTACAGTCACAGCGGATTACTTGGTAAAGAGCAAAGTCTTCAACTCCTTCCTGAAAGCCAGGAGGTTGTTCGCTTTCCGAAGGGAAAGTGGGAGCTCGTTCCACAGGCAGGCAGTCACGTGTTGGAAGGAACGACCTCCCATCCGAACACGTTTGATCACAGGCACCTCCACTTTAGCCAGGTCCGCCGACCGCAGCGACCTCCGCGGCACATAGAAAGCAATACGCTTCCTCAGATAGTTAGGGCCAATCGCATGGAGGGCTTTAAATGCCAGAGTGAGGAGCTTAAATCTGATTCTCCCCAGAATTGGCAGCCAGTGCAGCCTAGCCAGGAGCGCAGAGGCGCTAGCTCTCCTGGGCAGCCCATAGATGGCTCTGGCTGCCGAATTCTGGACAATCTGCAGTCTGGATAACAGATACTTAGGTAGGCCTGCAAAGAGTGCATTAGCATAGTCCAGGCGGGATCCCACAAGCGCCTGGACTACATTCCTACGATACTGCAGTGAGAGCAGAGGAAGGAATTTCCTAAGCATCTTGAGGATGCTGAAACATTTCCCTGCTAATCCCAGAATGTGTGGACGGAAGGATAGATCATCGTCAAACACCACTCCGAGATTTTTTACCTGAGAAGATGGTTTCTCTGGGGGGAACATGTCCTGGGGCCACCATGTCTTCCAGCCCGGGTCAGGGGCACAGCCGAAAAAGAGCAGCTCAGATTTGTCTGAGTTGCATTTCAGGCTGTGCCGCTGAAACCACGCAAAGACTGCGCTCAGACAGTCCTTGATTCTGCCGCCGTTAAAGGCCTCTCCCTTCCAGCAGGTGAACAAGAGCTGGGTGTCATCAGCGTATGAGATGACCCGGGCCCCAAACGCCTCCGCTACCTCCGCTAGAGGGGCCATGTATATGTTAAAGATGGTGGGGCTCAGGATGGAACCTTGAGGCACCCCCACCTCCAGCGAAGGCATTTCAGCCGAGAACGGCGGAGCCCAGATCACCTGCCGGCGGTCGGCAAGAAAGGATTGAAACCAGTCCAGCACCGTCCCTCGCAGACCAATCTCCCTGAGTCTTGAGAGAAGACCTGCGTGTGGGACGGTGTCGAACGCCGCCGATAGGTCCAACATGACTAACATAGCCTTTCCCCCATGATCGAGCGTCTCCCTGATGGCGTCGGTAACCTCAACCAGAGCCGTCTCCGTGCTGTAATAAAAGGGCGTAAAAACCTTCACTATAAATGCCGCTGTAGTCCTCTGCAGCAATTTGTATGGGAAGAAGGTAGTACGGGAGGGGCTGGACTGAGAAGAGCGTGAAAGTCACTCATATAGCACGCTGAGGTTATCAAGATAAGAGCGCCTTCAGGGTCAGGACACGTAGCAGTTAGCTGTGCAGTTGCTCAAAAGGGGTGCAAAAAAGAAAGGTAAGGTTCAAATTAAGGTCCTACTGTGGCATCACAAAGCTTTTAGGGGGGAAACGTGTATTAAATCTTTTAGAAATTGCATCACAACAGGTGATTTGAACAAGGACGGTTGGTCCACAAAAAGGCTGAAAGGGCTAACATACCCTTTAATAGTGCCCACTGCAAGTCCTTGCCGGCTAAAGATAACCCAGATAACAAGACATCAGACAGTTAGACCTGCAACTGGTCTGTATTACAATTGCCACACCAAGCCACAAACTTGCCACAGTGTCAACAGACGATGTAGAAGGACGCTTGGCCACAAGGGTGACATTTACTACTTCAAAAGGAAGAACGAATGCAGTCAAGTGTCACCACAGATTGTCCTGAAGGAACAGATGGTAATGCCATTCCTGCCCATTCCTCTTTAGGGACAGTGTTAATCGTTACTATCTAGGCCACGTAAGATAAAGTATCTGTTTGTGGTGGAAACTGAAAACACCTGTTGCCAGGAAGGAACAGGTTTGAAAAAGAAAGGCAAAAGGGAAAAAAACAAACAGCTGCTCTTGACTTGATGACGCTACAGCCTGATTATATCACATGCCGGGCCCAGCCCGGATGTCTGCAATTTACAATAACAGTCTCCTTCCACATGCTTTGATGAGGAACCAATACACCCAAATCTCTTCACTTATAAAATGCCATTGTACTTAGAGATAGAAAAGTCAGTGTGTTGAGTTAGCCAATGGTACACTTTTATTAAACTGTAAAAACGACTCCTCCCCAGATGGAGGAAGAAGCGGGACTCCAGTCATTACCACCACATAGGGACAACAATCAAGAGGCTTGTTCAGAGAAGCAAGAGTATGCAGGGCGCGTTGGTACGAGGTTGTCACTTGGGGCTAGTTACGGGGCTAATAATTCCTCCTGGCCTTCGTTGACCATTGCCTAATTATCCAGCTGTCAAGGTTTTCATATTATCTACCCCCAATGAAGATGTGGCTTGATTACTGGTAGTAGGAAATGCACCATTAGATGACAAAGGCCTTGAGACAGCATTACAATAAGAGGCATCAGAACCAACCCAATTACTATTTGAAAGATAGATAGCAGGGAGCTAAGCAGAGTGCTGGTTAGGTGCTGAATGTGCAAACAATATGTTAAGTTTGCCTGAAAGATCTAAAATAACATCCTCTAAAAAGCGTATTCTATCACCTAGTGGGACGTTTGATGAGGCCACAATCAGTTTAACTTTTTCCATGGTGAACTCCCAATCAAAGTTCCCAGCTTGAATCTCGTATGACCCTCTGTGGGTCTGTGAGACTCTTTCTGCATTGCAGCCCCACTTTTTGCTGAACTGCTGATGTGCTTTGACTAATTGTGCGATGGGCTCCTGCCAATCAGGTCCCCAGGGCCTATTTTATTTCCCTAAACCTGCATTAAAACAAAACCCAATTGGCATCTCTGGCCACAGGTCAGCCCCTGGTAAATGGTACCCCAGGTACCCAGGGCACTGTGACCAAGGAAGACCTCTAAGGGCTGCAGCACTTATTGTGCCAACCTTAGATGCCCTGTACCATTACACTCACACACTGCCTGCGCAGGCTGCCTTTGCAGGCTGCATGTTTTGGTTCAGGACAAAGTGAAGAGTCCACATGGCACACATGCCATGCCTACAACGTCCTGCCATGGCATACATCAGTCACACCTCTACCTGGGCGCATTACACCAGTGATGAGGGTACAGGTGCATGAGCCCTGTACCCCTACAGTGTCTAAGTCCATTCTTAGACATTGTAAGTGCAGTGCTGCCATTAAGAGTATATGGTGCTGGGAGTTTGTCATTACGAACTCCACAGCACCATAATGGCTGCACTGAAAACTGAGAAGTTTGGTATCAAACTTCTAAGCACATTAAACCCACAATGATGCCAGTGTGGGATTTAATGAAACGTGCACACAGAGGGCATCTCAGAAATGCCCCCTGAAAAACGACCTACCACATGTGTCACGGCTGAGTGGCTGCTTTCAGCTGCCACCACCAGACACTTTTCTGGACCCCTGGGCCGAGAGCCTGCTGCTCTTGGGAGCCTGAAACAATGCACATCCTAGGATGAGGTGCCAAGCCTCCTCCCCCAGGATGGGCAAGGCCCAGGAAGGGGAAGCTTCAAAGGCTTGCAGCCTTTGTGAACTTCCCAGGGCCACTTGCTGCTATCAGCAACTGGTCCCCACCGGTTCTGCCAGCCAGTTTGGGCGGGAAGACGGTGGGAAAAACAAGTTTGGAACAGAGGCGTGCCCACCTCTGCCAACTCCACCCCTCAAGTAGGGGAGGTGAGGTGAAGCACAACTTTCAGTCCCCGCCATCTTGCAGATGAGGGTCTCAGCCAACCATGGAAAGGATTGTTGTACACACTCAATCAGCTAAGGATTTCACACACTCAAAGACTGAACTTCAGACCAATTGGTTTTGTATAAACATATTCTTTTAGTGATTTTATTTCTTAGAACCAAGCAATCCTGGTAAGTGATAAATACTTTGCAGGAAATATACAGTTCTAACATAGTTTGAATTGCAATGGTAAATGTACTTTATTTTGATCACAATAGTGTTACTGATAATTCATTGGTGTTACTGATAATTCAATGCTTTTCAGGATACAGTACATATACTTTGAATGGGATTTTTAGTAAAATTACAGGTGTTACTTTTGAGATTACTTTTCTTACACAGTGTAGTATACCTTGATACTACACTCGGACATTTCCTGTAAACACGTAAGAAAAATAGTTTTTGTTCGTTAGTACAATTTTAAAGAATTTCTTTAGGTTTTCCAACACCACGCAGAAACCTTTCATAGAAAAACAGTCTATGTTATCCTACGGAGGAAAATAGTGTTAGCCTTACTGCTCGATCACACTAACACAAATAGAGAGTGAGGTGCTATCTAACTTTACCTCTGCCTACCTGTGGGGTTCCACTCGACTCTATGCACACTGTACCTCACTCTGGTATAGTATGTACAGAGCCAGCATCCAACAGAGTGTCTGCGCACTGATGCCGGGCTCCCAGCGTTTGCACACGATATGATGGCATGAAGGGCGGAACATACCACACGCCCCCATCGTTTGGCACGCTCCCAGCACACACGCCCACAGCACAACGCATACACGCCCACAAGGGACTACTTTGCTGGCATGGGTCTTTTAGCTTTTAAATGTATATGGTGGTCGTCTGCATAGCCTATGTCCTTCTGCTGCAACTGCCCTTTCCAACGCTGTATTGGGTGTTGTGATTGGTGCTGTGGTTACTGAGATTACCCGCCTCAAAGGTTTGGACTCTCTCTTTATAATAGTAGTATAGAAGATATATATATATATATATCTATATATATATATATATAGATATATATATATATAGATAGATAGATAGATAGATAGATATATATTTATTTAATTTTTTACAATATTCTGTAAATGTAAAAGAATATGAAATGAGATTAAGTTGGTGTGCTCAGACTGATGTGTGGGAGCAGTGCAAGAGAATAATAAATACTATAGTATGTACAATGGATGAGCCCAATGAATTTAGATAACCCTTTCCCATTAAAGGTGAATACTAGCTTCTGTATTTTTGTGTTTTGTTTTGCAGGTCAATTAATTAACATTGCTTAGTCCGGGTTCACCAAAGCCAAATGTGTCAGTGGGGGGGTCCCTTGATTCCATTAATGATTAAGTGGGGTTCCACTGAAGACAAAAGGTGAAGAGCCCCTGTTCTAAGGCAAAACAATAATACGTAAATGCCTAGAATGACACCAACTGTGCAGCCAGACTGGGGCAAAAAGCAGTTTCAACAAAATGCAACTTCCCCCAGGCAGCAAAGCTCACCGCACAGCCCTGTTTGTAGAAAGCGTATTTGCTGCGAGTTTGGTTTGGAATCTTTACCCTGCTGGGTACTTGCAATCGTTCTCCTAAAGACAATGAAGACTTTTATATACTTTTGCACGGACCTGCTTTGAGACATACATTCTGACAGCGTGCTCTGATGCTGGGGGCCATAACTCAGGTAAGGAGATGCAGATTGTCACTGTCATTTTGATTAATCTCTGCTGGCCACTAAGCAAGGTGAAGCAGATTCTACTACCTGGTCATTTCTTTCACAACACAGTCCAGAGACATTGACAGGTCCAGATACACCAAGAAGGAAGTTTTAAGATGGCAAGGAGCGCCCAACTGTTTTGAGTTTTATCTGAATAATGCAACATTCGAAGACTTGCTTTAAAAAGAAGGAAAATAATTTTGCTATAAAATCAATTTATTGTTTGAAAAAAAAAGCAAGCAATTTCACAACCTGCTACACCACAAAGCAGAGCATCACCATTGCTCCATCACCTTAAACTGCTGGTGATCATAACGGTCATGGATGACGGCGAAGCGCAGGTCGAACCTTCTGCACAGGTCGAAGAGATGATCAGTCTCAGCCTTGGTCCAGCCGTCATCATGCAGATACAGCTGGTACTCCTGCTCCGAAAAGACCGGGATCTGCACAGTCTGAAAATGGGAGAGAGGAAGAAAGATGGAAGGAGAAAAGAGCAAGAATAAGGAATGGTGCAAGAAAGTGAGATAGAAGTAAAGGGTATTGAAAAAGATTAGGGGGGTCAAAGAAGGGAGAGAAGAGAGAAGGTGCAGGAGAAAGGATGAGAAAAAAGATGAGAAAGGAAAGTGAGAACAGAGAGAAAATGGAGATGGTGAGATGGGATGTAAAAGAGCGAAGGAAGAAGGAAATACGGGATAAAAGGGTAAGAATAGAATAAAGAGAGAGTATAGGAAATAGAACGAAAAAGTGAGGGAAAGAGGCGAGACAGGCAAGTGAGGAGAAAGAAAAAGAGGGACAGAGGGAGAACGAGGTGGAAGGAGTGGATAAGAAAGTAAGGAAATAGTTAAATGACGAAAGAATGCAACACAATGGGTAGAAGAAGCGGTTAATGGGGAAACAGAAGAAAACAGAAAAAGTAATGCAAGAAAGACAGAAATGAAGAAGATGATGAGTGGGAAGAAGGGAGGGAAGACGGAGAGAAGAAAGAGATGGAGAAAATCAGTGGAGGGAGAGGGTTTGGGGAGAAGGACAAGAAGCCAAAGAGGGAAGGGAGGAGGAAAGCAAAAGACAGTGAAGGTGAGAGAAAGACAAGTGGGTGAATTACTTCAATGGCAGCCCAGAAGCATAATTTAACTAATATTTGGGAGTTATTTTTTTATAAACTCAAATTATTAGTTTCAACACACAGCCACCACAGGTACAGTACAGAAAACCATATTATATGCAAATAGTACGTACAGTGTAATCTACAGAGTGCGTACAGTGTAATCTACGGAACAAATTAGGCGTAAATTAGACACGGAGTATTCCCACCATCGTTACCAATTTTTCATTTGTTGTTTGGTGGGGTGGTTGTAATTTAGCTCAATAACCCTCTTCTGCAGTTATAGCATAAAACGCCATCCAATTGGCCAATGTTCTCTAAGTGGGACCCAGTTCTGCACACCAATATTTGGGGATACCGCTTCTAGCTTTCAACAAGCCCACGCCAAGAAGCGTTCTAGAGTAACGTGGCCGCCCCATTCGATTGTCATTTCCAAGAGTATCATTTGAGTTCTAACTCAAACTGGAGACTCCCCACCTCCCCAGGGTGCCTATAACTGCCTGGTAGGAAGATACACATTTTGAAGGTGTACACAAAGAATACGACCTTCATGCAATTGTTGGGAGATGGCCCAGAAGCACTTAATAGAATAAACCCTAGGTCTTAAATACTGGTGCCAGGCTTCCACTATTCTCTCAAGTAGCTTCCAGTAATATGCTTTGAACCGGCAAAGTGCATTTACATAAAATTCAATCAGACATTTACCAGGCAACATATCTAAACCAATACACTGTACCCGTTTCTTCCCAGAAGTAGCTTGATAATAGAACAGAGCAAGACTGGCGACAAGAGAACACTAGAAGCAGTGAGGTCCTCTAGAGAGAGAACACAGTGCTGGACACCGCCTGCTTATAAACAGACTCAAGATTACAATTGATCTGGAAAATCCACACATTCATGATGCACAGGCCACAGAAGAGGATATATTGGTACCGGTGTCATCCGTACCTGCATATAAAAAAACTGCTACTGATCATTCAGGAAAAGAATGAAAACCTTTCTAGAGGAGCTGTAAAGCCGATGTAAAGTTTCTGTAGAAAACGCCTATGCCTTGAGTGGCTTGGTTCAGCAATTTTTGATTGGCACATGTACAGAGGGGTGAAGGAGAGCAAATAGACCAGTGTCTTCTTTTTGACAATTTAATGTATGATTTTTACTCCCTGCAATCCTCGTTCGCTTCCAATATTTTAAAAAGATATGGTCTGCCATTTATCAGATGCTGCTTTGCAACCAAGCTAACCTCCTGACGGAGGTGAGGGTCCTGTGTGTGAGAAAATGGGGTTCTGTTCCAGTACTCCCCCACTTTTTGCCTACATTTTGATGAAACTTTGACTGGAGAGTGCTGGGTCCTTGCTGTCCAGGTTCTGAGTACCAGTGTTCTTTCCCTAAAAACATGTCCTTGATTGGTACTTGTGCCCACCATTAAGTCCTTAGTAAGTTGTACTGTGGGTCTTAGGGCCTGGAGGCTGAAGAGGGCCCCCTCACTAGGACCACGTTACTGCCTCTGCAGCTGGCATGTCTCTGTGAGGTTAAAAAAATGAACAACAGAGTAGAAATTGCACTCTGCATGTGTGCCATGCCAGCTAGCACTGCCTAAGATCTAGGTAAGTCACTCCTCTAGCAGGCCTTACCAGTCCTAAGGCAGGGTGTACTATATCCCAGGTGTGGATGAGCAGATATGCCCTATAGTATTCAGGTCTAGTCCTTAATATTGTAGGTGCCAGGGTTGCCATAGAGAGTAATGGGCTGGAAACTTGACAACTCGAGTTCCACAGCACCATGACGGCTTCACTGAACACCATCATTTTATGGTACCAAACAGCTCCTTGTAATAAATTAGTGTGATTTATTAAAACATGTACTCAAAGGGCACCTCAGAGCTACCCCCTGAAAACCTACTGACCTTGGTGTGGGCGCTGACTGGCTCTAGGCCGTCTGCCACACACAGACATGTGTCTGCACCCCTGGGAGGAGGGCCTCTGCTCTCTGCGACCAGACACAATGCACACCTCCTCCCTCAGGATGGGCCACTACTTGAAGAGGGAAGCTTCAAAGGTCTGCTGCCTTTGTAATGGGATCTGCAGCCTATGCTAGCAGCAGCATATGGCAACCCCTGATTTACCCCCTTACTAAGGCAGGAAAAACTCTGAAGAATAGGAGGTGTACCCACCTCTGCCAGTCCCACCCCCAAGGTGGGGGAAACAAGGTGAAGCACATCTTTCAGACCCCACCATCTTGAAGATAAGGAGACCCCTCCAATCAGGGCTAGGTCCATGCCCCCTCCCACAGGAGGGTAGCATAACAGAGGGTGTAGTCACCTCAGGTAAGGTGCCCATTGGCCCTACCTGCTACTCTCCTAAAACGCCTTCTAAATGTAGTATTTAGATGCCCCCCCCAGACCAGGAAGCCAGATTTGATGGATCAAAAGAAGGCAATGACCGCTGACGGATCCAGAACTGAGCCAGTGCAGGAAAAACTCAGCAAAAACCCTTGCCACCTGCCACCGGTTTGATCCTTGCTCCTGCTGTCTTCCAGAACCTCTACGAGGCCTCTAGGTAACTCTGGAGACCTTTCACCCGTCAGCAAAGTGCTAAGAACCTCCCTACAGACTAGAGGCTCTAGTCTCCAGTGAATGCCGGTACTAGAACTGCAGTGGTGAGGATCGACCCTTATGACGACGAGACTCACTGCTACCAAAGAACTCCACAAGCGCAGCGGTAAAGGGCCCGCACTTGTGTGAATGCGACTTTTCCCGGTCACAACACCTCCCAGAAGTACGGCCTCCACACCTCGAGGGATCATCTCGGCCCGCGACATGAGTTGTGCCCAGACCTGTGTCCAAAACAGCCAGTACCCTCCTGCAAGTGGCCACGTCAGCCTCCTCCTGGCCCTCTTGCACTGTCTGCCCAACTGCAACCTCTCGGTGACAGTCAGACGATGGCGGAACTTCTCCATCCAATTGACAGCTGCCAGCCTTCAGCGTCGGAACCAGTGTTGACTGTCTGCTGAAACCTGACCGCTTCTTTGCTCTCCACGGACCGCAAGAGTATAACTCAGTGCCGGTTTCGACTGCCTCAGCGTAGATACTGAATCCCGCATCTTCTGGGGGTCCCCCTGTGACCCACAACGACAGTGTTGGCCTGAAACACCCAAAGACTGGACTGGAACTGTAAGTGGTATACGTACTGTTACACCGCATTATTGTTTTTCCTCCACAAGATAATATTGAACTACTCTGAAATTTGCACTGTCAAACTAAAACCTAAACCTAAAAAGTATTTTAATGAGAACTGTACTTACTGTGATGCGAAGACCTTGGTCTTAAATTAAAATATAAACATAGTATCGTTTTTTTAAAATTGGTCTTGATCTTCTTCTTTAGTCGTGTCTCCATTATTGATCACTGTTGTGCAATAAATGTCTTACACTCCTCTGTGTTAAGCCTAAGGCTGTTCGCCCACACTACCACAAATAGCTCACTTTGCGTTTCACATCAAGCCCACAGAGTGGCGATATCATATACAGAGCTAGCTTCCTACACTGTGGGAACAAGACCTCTTGAAGACAAGGACTGGACTCAGGCGGTGGAGGCCCCAAGGGAGGCAGTGATACCTTCGGAGTTTGGTCTAATTCAACTAAAACGGCTACACCCACACACTTCACCAGGGCTGACCTGTTCAAAATGGGGTTGATTGCAGGAGAAAACTGCCTGTGGTGTGCCAACCTTAATGGAGACATCAAGCATACATTTTGCCATTGCGCTGCTCTTTTGTCGGGTACCTTGGAGACATTGCTCTTTGTTGGGAACTGTGTGTCGGGTACCTAGGAGACACTGCTAGGATGGCAAATACCTAGGGACCCCAAATTATTTCTTTCACACATTACAGAGGGCACAGATGGAAATAGGTATGAGAGGGCACTGCTCTGGCTCAGCCAGATGGTCACCAAACATAGCATAGCTCAGGCCTGGGAGAGCCTGGGGCCCCACCTGTTAGTAATGAGCCAAGGGACTGGAAAACTGCATGGCTATCCTATATACTTGACGAGGGGCTGCCCCCTGGAACACCACAAATATGAAGGGACTGAGCCACACAGAGGTATATTACTAGAACCGTGCCCAGCTAGACCTTGATCCATGGATGGGCAGGTTCGTTCCTACGGGGTGGATTACAATGGCTGCTGGGACAGATAAATCTATGGGGCCAGGTTACAGGGACATTCTTTGTATTTTGCTTACATGTGTCAAGCTGGGGACATTTGACTCCTTTTATAATGTATAATGCCTTGCTTCTACACTGCCTCTATATTTGTGGTGTAGCGGCCGTGGGAGCTTTATAGTTCAAATCAATAAAATGTTTTTCCAAAAAGAAAAATATTTAAAAAAGCTATTGCTTGCATCTTTTTATAGCAATTCTTTTAAAGAAGTATACCGTTTTAAGATTGTGCTGTAGAGATGTTGCTAGAGTTGAGGCAGCTTCACAATGGCTGCATAGAAAGCGAGAGGCCATATAGGGGAATAGCCATGGGAAGCACGTAAAGATGAGATACCGCCTTAGTATTCCACGACATCCAGTCACCCAGAATCCGAACTTCACAGAATACACTACATAAGAAAGAATACAATGAAAGTTTGATGTCTGTCCCAGTCACAAACTGCTGGAAGGTAATGTCAACTCTTGCAGACGGCAGAGGATGCCTTTCTTCTGAGCATTCTTCAGAAGTATCTTCATTTCTGGGAACCACTTAGTGAAATTAACAATTGCAAATTAGTGCTCAAGGTGAGGCTTCTGACTACTTGGAATGGAATGGGTTTTTTATAAAGAGCATGGCTACTCGGGAGCATCCCAGCACTGAGCGGAAAAACTAGAGGGAGCAAACCGGACACTAATGGAAAAGCCAGGTCTTCAAGTGCTTCCGGAAAATAGAATGGGTGGGTTCACTGCGAAGGTGAAGCAGGAGAACATTCTAGCATTGTATGAAAAGAGCCTACCCCAGCTTCTGGCTCTCTTGATTCTGGGCACTTCTGCCAGATGAAGCGTGTCGGAGCAGAGACTTCTGAAGGCTTTATTTCGACGGATCAGAGCTTTGATGATGTAAGGTCCATTCCCTTCCAGAGACTTATGGGACACACAGAGAGCTTTGAAATTAATGCAGGGAGCGCAATACAGGCTTTGCAGAACAGCGGTGGCTAGTGCCAGTGAGCAATCTTGCTGCCGCGTTCTGGACAATCTGGAGTCTAGCGACCACTGAAGTGGGGGCTCCCAGATAGAGCGCATTGCTAAAAGCTATCCTAGATAGGATCAAAGCCTGTAATAAAAGGTTTTTTTGCTGGTAAAGGAAGTAAGGGGAGTACTTTACGCAGCATTTTAAGCAGGCCGAAACATGATGCGACCGGCTTCCTGGCTTGGGTTTTGAAGAAGAGATATTGGTCAAGCCAGATGCCTAAGCTTTTTATTTCAGGCTTTGGGGCTGGGCCAGTCCCATGCTGGCTGGCCAAAGGGGTTTGAGATTGACGTTTAAGTGATTTCCCAACGTCATCCACTCAGTTTTTTCGCAGTTGAGTTTGAGGTGGGAAAGGCTCATCCACTTGGCCACTTCCTCCAAACAAGAATGGAGGTCTGTGGGCGACTGGTCAGCTTGATTCAGTGCTACGACCAGCTGCGTGTCATCGGCATAGGATACTATGTGGATTCCAAAAGGGGCGACAATATCCGCCAGTGGAGCAATATAAACATTAAAAAGAGTAGGGCTCAGGGAGGAGCCCTGCGGAACTCCACACTGCAGAGGTAAATGATCCAGGGAGATCTCTTCTTCAAACACCTGAAAAAACCTTCCTTCCAAGAAGTATTGAAGCTAGGAGAGAGTATGGCCTGACACTCCTACCTTCCTGAGACGGTGAACCAGAATTTGATTGTTCACCCTATCAAAAGCTGCGCTCAAATCAAGAAGGATGATCGCGGATGAGCCTCCTGCGTCAAGAATCTTTCTTGCTTCTTCTACCACCGCTAACAGAGCGGTTTCAGTTCCTTGGCGAGGACAGAAGCCTGTTTGTGAAGGATGGAGCAAATCATGGGACTCCAGGAACGCAGACAGTGTATGATTCACAATTTGTTCTGCGACTTTGCTTACTCCAGGGAAGAGCGAAATATGCCGATAATTGGCTACATCGAAGGGGTCCAAATGCGGTTTCTTTATTAGTGCTTTGACCGTAGCTCTCTTCCACTCTGGGGGGACCAGACCCGTGGCTAGAGAGGCGTTGATCACCCCAAGAATGGAAGGGGCAACTGTCAAGGCTTGCATTTTCAAAATGTTCAGAGGTGCGGGGTCGAGAGGGGGTCCACTTTTCACGGAGGCAAAGATATGTAGGAAAGAACCCAGGGTGCATCAAGAAAAGAGGACTTTCCATAGCAGTTGTCTAAAACGATTCAACTGAATGTTGAACCTGGTTTTCTAGAAAAGATCTCAGAAATGAACATGGCCTGCCCTTTCTTTGTCCGTCATAATTCTTTTATGATTCATAGGAGTGCTTGGCAATAGATGAGACGAGAACCACGTTTAATATTTAATGCATTTGTTAGTGGGTTTTATACAGTACAGAAAAGTGGCAGACATTTTACATAGAGCAGTTCGGAGGAAATATACAACAAACTAAATAAAAATTCATAAACTGTATATTTAAGTATGACATAGTACTACAATGAAATATATCTGTATAGTACTGTTCTGTACAAGAGGCTAATAGAGGAGATTAACTATGAGAGGCAAATAAAACAGGACATCAAAACATGAACTAAAAAGGAGAAGTTTCAAAGTGGATCAAAGCAGGATCGTTCAAATTTAATGGCAGGTAGGTAGGAGGAGTTCCAAACTTTAGAGGTACGTCTAGCAGGAAAAGACTTTTGGAGAGGCTTGTTTTCATAATTTTAGTGTTTCACAGATCATAACGTCTCTGCTTCTCCAGATATGCTGTCCACCTTCGATGGATAATCGTTTTGGTGAGATGCCAGGGTGATGCCAGAAATAGAGCCTTGTGTGTGAAGCATACCTGCTTACAGATACTACTCACTTTAATGGATAACCACTTTAATGAGATCAAGAACAATGAAGTTTGGTCAAACTTTTTAATGCCGGTGACTAGCCTAGCAGAGGGAAACAAATCTGCTTTCGGAGGACCTAGATCTAGATTTGGAATTGATTATTAGTAATATGTTTCCATAATAGAGTCTTAGTATCATAACAAACTTTATTGACAGGTTAAAATATGTATCAGGAATAAAATATTTGATTCCATTTAGGAGTTTAAGTTGAAATTGTGCCCCCTTTGCCATTGCACCGATGTGTGCTAGAAGACCAAAATTCTTATATAAGGGAAGCCTGGTGAATTCGCATTTCCACAACTAACGGCTGCAGTTGCGAGTTAAGATGAGCCTAAATTAGGACAGAAGAGTTTGGTGGAGAAAGTAGAAAAACTTAGTTTTCAGCAAATTCAACTGGTGATGAAGTATCCAGGTTTGGATATCATTAAAAACACTGGCAAAGCATTGCACGTCATCTGGCTAGGAGATTCTCAGACCAAGCTGGGCGTCATCTGTTTAGGAGTGATAGGCGAGGGTAGATCTGCTAAGAATATAGGTTATCAACTCTATGGTGATGTTAAAAAGAATGGGTAGAGAAGGGATCCGTGGTGCACACCTTCAGAGAAAATATCACGTGTTTTTGTGAAGGGCATGTTCACCCTTTGAGGCATCTGAATAAAAAACGTTTATTGTTAGTCAACTTAATGGGTAACAAAGAACAGAGAACAGAAGGACAAATGGACCCACCAGGATTAACCCCGTCATTAAGAGGTCTAAAAAAAAATAAAAATAAAAAGGAGAGAAATGGTTAGTCCGTTAAGCCACCAGAACCAGATGAATATGGGGCTATAGATGTGAGCAGGAGAAATGTTTTCATTTGTTTACCTGCCAGCTTCACTGCCGGCAAGGAAATGGATGAAAAATCGAATCCCAGGGGTGTATGAGCATTTTTCATGCTCCGGCCAGTTCGGAACAAACTTGAAGTTCGTTCCCGCTTGGCAGGAGATTTGAAATGGCTGCTGCCAAGCAACAGCTAACACAGGTTTCTCTGCCCACGCGGGCAGTAAAACTGCTGTCTCTCGGGATGGAAACTCCGGGACATAGTCGGATTCTGCCCTAGGGGATGGTGTCCCCATGACCATTAGACCATTACTGTTTTCTGTTTTTTTTGGAGAGGGGGGGTGGACGCGATTCTATGGCAGGACCGGAGGCTTGGATTATGCCATTCTTTCATCGCTTTATTCTCCACAGCAGCAAGAAAAAATATATCACAAACTACTTTTCCCATGAACATTCGGGAAAAAACAAAGTCAAACATGAGTCCTATCACAGTGCCCATGCACCGGTAGCGCCCATCATGCTCCGCTGTTCTTGCCTCCTCCTCTTTCTTCGCTGCTCGCAGCAAGTTAAGTTAGTTTTTTCCTTCTCTCCTGAGTTTTCGGGTTCTGTGTGGTACGCTTAGGCCTTGGGCCAAGCGTTGGTTCTGTTATTTCTTCACAGATTCCCCTCTTCAGTCGCGGGACGCCTAGTGCGCTCCTTACGCGGTTCTGGTGCCCAGTAGTGTGCGGTGCGGTTGATTCGCCGCTAGGGGCCGGTGTCTCGTCTGCTGAAGGGCCGTTGTCAGGTGCTTTCCAGAGTGTTCTGGCGTGGTTCTGCCACCAGCGGGTAGCCCGTGCCCAGCCTCCCGGCTCTGACACCCTTCAGGGTCGCAATTAGGTCTCCCCTTGTTTTCTTGACGCCTTCGGGGTCGTAATTGTGCCGTGGTTCGGCGTGGGAACGCTTTGCCCGGGGGCGCCCCAGAACTCTGAGGGCTGTAGTGTTTCCAGGGCTAGGCCCGTTAATTGTGTGCCTTTGGCCACCCATATCGCTGGGACACCCCCAGACCATAGAGTGCCCTGTGGAGGGTCAATTGGGTTTCCTTACGTCCTCTCTGCTCTGAGCCTAATTGACCTCACCATGCAGAAGGATTCGGACCAGTATCCGGAGGAGGACCCTCTGAATTACGTCCCCTTGGACGATGATTTTTACCAGGCAGTCGACGACTCGATATACCGTGCGGTGGACCAGGCTATGGTCCCCCTCGAGCAGCGACTCTCGGCGCGCCTGGATGAGGCTTACGCTAAGCTCACCGCCCTTATTCCTGCACCTGCTCCGGCCTCCGGCCCGAACACAACTCCTCCCCCCCCCTCCTCCGAAGTAGCCTTGCACTGAGGGGGTTGACTCGGCGGCTTTCGCACGGGTGAAGAGCGCCTTAAAGGCCTTAGAGGACTCGCAGCCTCTTCAAACCCTTCCCTCGGAAGTTCCTCCTCCTTCACCCCGTACTATGTCCCCAGACCCGCAGCAGGACGACGACTCTCCGGACTCGGAGAAGGAAGCGTGTTCTTCCCGGTCGTGGCTGCCGTCACAACCCTCCTCCTCCGCAGGTCCGTCCGACATGCTGGACCGGGACGACATCGTCCACCCCAGATCCTCCGAGTGGGTCCCATGCGGCAAGGTGGCCCAATATGTCGCGAATTGCCTGAGGAAGCCGGTGGAAAAGGATGCCCGGAGCCGCCTGCGAGGGAGTGTCCCCGGCCCTCGTTGGAAGGTAAAGTGGCCATGACCCCTGATATCGACCCGAAGATGGCGACCTTCCTCCAGAAGTTCGTCAAGGATCCCCGGAAAGGGATCGACAGGTCCTGGCGTACCTGCCAGGACAAGCTTTTGGACGCCATTGGCCCCATGACAAAAATTTGGGATATGGCGGAGGAAGCCAAGGTGTCGGGCGACGTGATCTCCCCGGAAGTGCTATCCAACTGGGCCCAGAGGGCCATCATTTTTTGGGGCAATGCCAACTGCGCCCTCTCTACGGAGAGGAGGCGCTCTCTCCTGTTCAAGGTGGACCCCAAGCTGGGTGACCTCGCCTCGTCGGAGGCGGGCGCTGTGGCACAAGGGGACTTGTTCGGTGACCCGTTTATTAAGGAGCTCGGGAAATTCGTAGCTACCTTTACTTCCCTAGACCGTGCTCAGTCAAACATCAAGAAGGTTTTCGCCCCTCGCTCGGTCGGGGCACCAGCTCAGACAGAGGACAAGGCTCCGGACGCGGGCAGTTTCAAGACAAGGCCCGATTCAACAATTTCTACCCCACCAGAGGGCAGAAGTTTGGAGGACGTGGTGGTCAGAGAGGCCAACATCAGGGCGGTGGTCGAGGTGAGTGTGCTACCTTCCGCGAGCTTGAGAGTGGGGGGGGCGACTGGCGCAGTTCTTTCCAGCGTGGGCCTCCCTTACCAGCGATGCCTGGGTGCTGCAGACGGTGCAGTGCTTCCAATTGGAGTTCCATGGCCGTCCGTGTCAGCTTCAACGTCCTCGCTCCATTACCTTTTCCCAGCGTGATGCGGCTTTGGTGAGCGAAGAGGTCGCGGCCCTCCTCCAAAAAGGGACGATTTGTTGCGCTTGCGAACACCTCTCAGGTTTCATCAGCAACCTCTTCTTGGTCGACAAGGTCGACGGGGGCAGGCGCCCGGTGATCAATTTAAAGGAGTTCAACGAATGGCTGGTTTATCACCATTTCAAAATGAAGGGGATTCATCTCTTGCGGGATGTTTTACGCCCGTCCGATTGGATGTCAGGCTCGACTTAAAAGACGCCTACTTGGCAGTCCCGATCTTCCCTCCACACCGGCGTTTCCTCCAGTTCAAGTGGGACGATCGGGTCTACGAGTTCACCACTCTACCTTTCGGGCTATCCTCGGCGCCATGATGCTTCACAAAAGTGTTGCGTCTGGCGGTGGAGGCCATGAGGGCCCAAGGTGTCAGAATGATCGTATATCTAGACGACATGCTGCTCATGGACCAATGTCCCAGACGGCTGCGGTCTCAGTTGCAGTCAGCAGTCAACCTTCTGCAAGGCTTAGGGTTCGTGATCAACGAGAAAAAGTCTCTTCTGGTTCCCGCGCAGTGCGCAACCTTTCTCGGCTTCAACATAGACTCGGTATCTTCCACCTTGAGTCTGCCGGCCAGGAAGATGTCGAGGATCAGACACGAATTGCGCCAAACCCTGGCGAAACAGTTGATATCCTTGCGTCACCTGGTGCGGTTGGTGGGTCGTCTTCGATTCAGGCTATCTTCCCAGGCTCCCTCCATTATCGCGCCATGCAACGCTTGAAGGCATACCATCTCCGGAGGGGGCTAACGTACTCTCAATTGATTCCTTTATCGGACGATGTGAGGGACGAGATGAGGTGGTGGCTCACGCACTTGGAGGCCTGGAATGGCCGTGCGATTTTCGGCTCGGCTCCCGACATTGTAATAGAGTCGGATGCCAGTCGTTCAGGCTGGGGTGCCAGATGGGGAGATTTCTCCACGGGCGGCGCCTGGTCCGCTTTCGAGCAATCCTTACATATCAACTGCTTGGAGTTGCTAGCAGGCTCCTTCGCAGTGCAATGTTGGACCAAGGACAGAGTGCAATCTTGCGTCCTTCTGAGGATGGACAACGTGTCAGCGGTCCGTTACATCAACCATCTGGGCTGCACCAGGTCCAAAATGTTGGCAGACCTCGCCTGGGACTTTTGGCACTTTTGCCTGGACCATCAGGTGTCGGTCACGGCAGAATATTTGCCGGGACGCCAGAACGAGGTGGCCGATTGGCACTCGAGGAATATCATGGACGCCAGTTTTTGGAAGCTGAGTGGTCGCTCCCCAGTGTCCCTGGCGACATTTGGTATCGTTGTGCTGCGCATTTAATCATATCTGCCTCTTAATTATTGCCTGCAGTGTGCCCTGGTTACCGCTTTGCTTTGTATGCATTTTTAATTTGCATTTGTAACTTTCACTCTGATTGCGCGTTTTCCCCAAGCGCTCTGCTGTGCTCACCCCTCTGCTGCCATTTTGTTTGTTGTTGTCGCTCTCTGTAGCCCGCCCCGCCTCCCAGCTGAGCCGCCCTCGCCCCTCCCCCTCCACTATCCATATATGACAGTTGCTCCCGCGCGCAGCGTTCGCGCCCCAGCCGCGCCGAAGGTGTGCCAAAGTTAAGCCTGTCTACGCCCGTCCGCGCCTGAACCGCGCCCAGCGCCAGACCCCTGGCCCTCGTCATGCCCACCCCTCCCGCATTACCTACGATGCCACCACCCTCCTAGCCCTTAACCCCGGCCGCCTCCCTATCTGCGCCCAAGCCGCTCCCGGTCAAACCCACGGACCGTTCTCATGCAACTCCTGCAAATTCAACAGCACCGACAACAACTCCGCTACAATCACACCACAGATATCCGACCCCAACCACCTACAATGCATCTTGCTCAACACCCGATCGGTCCACAGGCACGCCATTGACCTATGGAATCTACTAGACACCATCTCTCCGGACGTCGCCTTCCTAACAGAAACATGGATGAACGCCACATCAGCCCCAGACATCACCATTGCCATCCCAGAAGATTATAAGATCATACGCAAGGACCGCACCGGCCACACAGGAGGAGGAATCGCTATCGTCCATAAGAAATCCATCCACATCTCAACCAGCGCAGACGTCAATCTCGCCAACTCTGAACACCTTCACTTCCAGATCCACATCGACCCCAAGACCACACTCAGAGGCACCCTCCTTTACAGGCCTCCAGGTCCCCGCGCACAATTTAGTGAAGATATCACGGACTTCATCACTCCACACGCGCTCCCCTCCAAAGATTACATCCTTCTGGGAGACCTCAATTTTCACCTTGAAAAGAACAACGACCGCAACACCACCACCCTTTTGGACAACCTCGGACTTAAACAACTTGTCACTTCCCCCACCCACATCGCAGGTCACACACTCGACCCTATCTTCACCTCCAGCAATCATGTCTCCTTCGGCCACACCACAGCTCTCCTTTGGACTGACCATAGCTGCGTTCACTTTACCTAAAACAAGCCCACACCCAACAACCACCCCCAACCCACTCTGCAAAGAAACTGGAACAAAATCACCATCGACCAGATCTCCTCATCGCTTCTTCTAAACCCCCCAGCCTACTCCTCTAACCCCGACCAAGCCGCCACCAACCTCACCCTTTGGCTATCCAACAGCGCCGACATCCTAGCACCACTGAAAAAACGACAAATCAAACTAGGCAGCAAGAAGGCCTCCTGGTTCAACGATGATCTTAAGAAATCCAAGAAACTCTGCCGCTCCCTTGAGAAGGCCTGGAAAAAAGACCCAACCACCAGCACCAAGGACGCCTTCAAAAACGCCACCCGCATACACCACCAACTGATCAGGAATGCCAAGAAAGCCGCTTTCAAGGACCGACTAGATAACAACGCCCACAACAGCAAGGATCTATTGAACATCGTCAAGGAATTCACCAATCCCTCGGCCAACTCCAACAACATCACCCCCTCTCAAGCCCTCTGCGACTCCCTAGCCTCATTCTTCCACAACAAAATTGCAGACATCCACAACAGCTTCGACAACCAACACGAAGACCAACCCGCCCATCCCCCTGCAGAACCCCCACCCCCCTTGAACACCCTCAATGAATGGAAGCCAATCTCCACTGAGGACACCATCCGTCTGATGAACTCTATCCACTCAGGATCCCCCACAGACCCATGCCCTCACCACATCTTTAACAAAGCAGACTCCATCATAGCACCGCACCTCCGAGACGTCATCAACTGCTCCCTCAACTCCGCCACCTTCCCGGAAAGCTGGAAACACGCCGAACTTAGTGCCCTCCTGAAGAAACCCACAGCTGACCCCACCGAACTCAAAAACTACCGCCCCATCTCACTCCTTCCATTCCCGGCCAAAGTCATCGAGAAAGCGGTCAACAACCAGCTCGCCGCCTTCCTCGAAACAAACAAATCCCTCGACTCCTCACAATCCGGCTTCCGAGCCAAGCACAGCACTGAAACCGCCCTCATCGCAGCAACAGACGACATTCGAACTCTCCTGGACAATGGAGACACAGTCGCCCTCATCCTCCTTGACCTCTCCGCAGCCTTCGACACAGTATGCCATAGCACCCTTCTACAGCGCCTCAGAAACATCGGAATACAAGGAAAAGCACTGGAATGGATCACCTCGTTCCTCACCGGAAGAACCCAGAGAGTCCGCCTCCCACCATTCATCTCAGAGGCCACTGAAGTCATCTGCGGCGTACCCCAAGGGTCCTCACTCAGTCCCACCCTTTTCAACGTATACATGAGCCCCCTCGCGGCCATCGCTCGCCAACACAACCTCAACATCATCTCCTACGCGGATGACACTTAACTGATCCTCTCACTCAACAATGACCCTAGCACCGCCAAAACTAACCTACACAAAGGAATGAAAGAAGTAGCCGAATGGATGAAACAAAGCCGTCTGAAACTGAACTCAGATAAAACAGAAGTCCTTATCTTAGGTACCTCCCCCTCTGCCTGGGACGACTCTTGGTGGCCAGAAGCCCTTGGAAAAGCACCCATCCCGACGGACCACGCACGGAACCTGGGCATCATCCTGGATTCCTCACTTTCGATGAACAGACAAGTCAACGCCGTTTCTTCATCCTGCTTCAACATTCTTCGCATGCTCAAAAAAACATTCCGCTGGATCCCCACCGAAACTAGGAAAACGGTCACCCACGCTCTGATTACGAGCCGACTGGACTACGGAAACACCCTCTACGCTGGTACTACCGCTAAACTCCAGAAAAAACTCAACGAATACAGAACGCTTCAGCCAGGCTCATATTAGACATCCCGCGTAAAGAACATATTTCTGGTCACCTGAAAAACCTCCACTGGCTCCCTGTCAATAAGAGGATCACTTTCCGGCTCCTAACCCACGCACACAAAACACTCTACGAAATCGGACCCGAATGCCTCAACACACGACTGTCCTTCTACACCCCCTCCCGCCAGCTACGATCATCCAACCAAGCCCTTGCCACTGTACCGCGCATCAACAAAACCACCATGGGAGGTAGATCCTTCTCCTACCTAGCAGCTAAAACCTGGAACTCACTTCCCACTCACCTTCGCCTTACTCAGAACCACCTAGCATTCAGAAAGCAACTTAAAACGTGGATATTTGACAAGTAATTCCCCACCCCCCTTCAAGCGCCTTGAGACCCTCTGGGTATGTAGCGCGCTATATAAATTTATTGACTTGACTTGACTTGACATCCTCTTCTGTTCTCCAGACTCTCGGACCGGTGGGGTCCGTTCTCGGTGGACCTTTTTGCATCCCGCCTGGATCATCAACTCCCGAGATATTTCAGCTGGCGCCCCGACCCTCTAGCAGAGGCGACCGATGCGTTCCTCCAGGACTGGTCGGGCGTGCAGGGGTATGCTTTTCCACCGTTCTCGTCAGTTAGCGAGGTGGTGATGATCACTCCTTGGTGGAGGTCACAAGTTTGGTTTCCGGTTCTAATGGAACTTTCCTGGGATTCTCCAATCCTACTCCCCCAGTCTCCTCACATTCTGCTGAATCCAGAAGGAGCTCCCCACAGGTTAGTCAAGGAGGGCTCTCTGCGCCTGATGGCGTGGAGGCTCTCAGGCGTCGCTGGACGCTGCCTGGCCTTTTGGGAAAAGCAGATGACTTGCTTTCTAAGGCTTGGGCTGACAGCACGACCAAAAGCTACCGATCAGCATGGCACAGGTGGAGCCGTTGGTGTGTGCGACGGGGTTTTGATCCCGTGGGGGCAGCTGTAGTCCATGTCCTGAATTTTTTGGCCGACCTGGCTCACCAAGGACTGGCTTATCGATCGATCAATACTTTCAGGTATGCGATCTCAGCGGGACACGACCTGGTGCAGGGTTCCCCGGTTGGTGAGCACCCTTTTGATTGCAGGCTTTTGAGAGGTATGCAGCTTTCGTTGCCGCCAGAGCCTCGGTATTCCGTCCTGTGGGACGTGAACAGGGTGTTGAATTTGTTCCTTTCTTGGCAGCCGAACAGGTTCTTATCTCGTAAGAGTTGACGGCTAAGTTGGCCATGTTGTTGTGCCTGGTGTCTTGCAGGCGAGTCTCGGACGTGCGAGCGCTGGATATCACGGCCAGGGTTTTTTCTCCGGAGGGAGTTTCTTTTACCGTCAGCAGGCGGCCCAAGACCCTTACTAGGGTTATTTCCTACCCAGCCTTTCAGGACTCCCCCAAACTGTGTGTGGTGCAGTGCCTCCGTGCTTATGAAGATATGACTGAAGATACTCGCCCTCCGGGTGAGCGGCAACTACTTATTGCCCTACGAAAACCGTATAAGGCAGTTACTTCGCCAACGATCGCCCGTTGGGTGCGTTGAGTGATGCAGGAGGCGGGGATTGATACCAAGCAATTTGGGGCTCACTCGGCGAGAGGAGCTATGGCCTCTAAAGCTTTTGCCCTTGGGGCTCGACTGGAGGATTTGATGAGAGCGGCTGATTGGTCCTCGGACTCCACGTTCAAGAGGTTCTATTTCAAGCCAGTTATCGAAGTGGCTCGGCTCGGCTGGTGGTCGATAAGCTTTGAACTGGCATAATCCGAAGCCTCCGGTCCTGCCATAGAATGAGAATTTGCCTAGCCTTGGTGCTGATAAGTTCTAATTCTATTAAGGATTCGGAGGCGAGGATTATCCCCCCCAGTGACTTCCTTGAAGTGGACCCTCCCCGTATGCATAGTAAGTAAAGCGTTTATGTTCCTCTGATGGATGTACGGCTATTGCTCTGCGATGTAATGCTCTTCCTTTTTACTGCTGACGTTCTGTTGGAACGGGATAGATCTGATGGTGTGTTCTCTTGCAGGTCCGGATAATTCAAAACAAGATGCGTGATTGGACTAGGGTTAAGGCTTCGCGCGAAGAAAGAGGAGGAGGCAAGAACAGCGGAGCATGATGGGAGCTACCGGTGCATGGACACTGTGATAGGACTCATGTTTAACTTTGTTTTTTCCCGAATGTTCATGGGAAAAGTAGTTTGTGATATATTTTTTCTTGCTGCTGTGGAGAATAAAGCGATGACAGAATGGCATAATCCTCACCTCCGAGTCCTTAATAGAATTGGAACTTACCAGCACCAAGGCTAGGCAAATTCTCATTCCTCTCCTGCTTGCAGATTTGGTTAGGCTCCAGGAGATAGGTTCCCTGGGGCTGAATGGGCCCAGAAAGGGGGGCCATGTGCCCCCCCCCCCCACTCCTTACCCCCCTTTAATGCAGCCTGGCCCATGGGATGGGGACTCCAGTGATGCCAAGCACTCGGGGAGGGAGGCCATGTGCCTTCCCCTCTCCCTCAAATATGGTGCAGAGCCCTGAGGGATGGTGTCACCAGGGCTGAAATCGGCCCATGGAGGAGGGCCGCATGCTGGGATCTGATCGATCTGAAACTGAGATCTTATTGGCTGCCACCAATTCAACCAGAAAGTGGTGCAGCCATCTTAGGACTTGGGAAAATGTTAGAAGATTATTCAAAGTTATTTTCCACTTCTCAAAAATATAATATTGAAAGAACAATTTTGGTTACTTTAGTAGAAAAGTAAATTTATTAAAAATGTATCTGGGATGCCTAAGCCAAAACTGTTTTCATCTCTTCTCACCTCCAAAGCCCCAGTACAAATTTCAGGCAGACGTTAATAACCCTACACTCCAGAGGACAGTAGCTTGACCTGTAGGCACAGGAAGAGAGAAGTGATGTCAAAAAGTCGCCAATTTAAAGGGTTAGTCATCTGGGATGGGGAAAGAACAGTTGAGGGACTTGGGGATATCAAATGGGGCTAGCAGGATCGGATTCCTTTCACTACCAAGTGCCACCCAGACAGACCCGCTACTACCAGCAGGGAGAAAAGAGTCCTTGGCCCTGCCAGAAGAAGGATACCTCCTGTAAAGAGGGGTGTGACTGACACTGCCAGGGTTCCTTCTGGTGGAAAAAAGGAGCTACGAATTTTGGATGTAGTGCTTCTGGGACTTTTTACAGTAAATCAAAGATGAAGTGCTGGAGGCATGAGAAAGTAGATGAGATTGGGTAGGAAAACTTCTCCAATCACCGACTACTGCGAAGGATAAGACTGGCCCTTCATTACCATCTCCTCAGAATACTCCTGGGCCTGGGAAGATAAAGCATGAAAAAAGTAAATCCGGATGTTGAAAAGGACTAAGGACTCTTGCTGCCACCCGAGGACTAGAACAACTCTTCATGGGTCAAGTGGTCAACCTCCTGTCTGACTGCCTTATGTACACAAAAAGCAGAGCCACCCTTTAATCCCTGAGAGCCCAGTAGATCACAGAGGACTGGACCCTACATGGCTCGAGCTACAGAGAGACCTAATGTCTAGAAATTTGGCCTGAGCTCCTGGGGGCTGCCAAAGAAACCAGAATCCACTTTCCCATTAATCAAATAAAAGTGGGACTTGTTAATTTTTTTCACTTCTGTAGGACTAGAACAAGATACTCTGGTTTGCCCAGGAAGTGTCGCTCAAGGTGGACAAGAAACCCAGGAGGATTACGATCTGAGTTTTTTGGCACAATAAAAAATGGTATAGTGGGACCTTAACCTAAAGGGATACAGTTACTCCTACCAGCCTTGTCCCATTGGTTTTTTGTGAGAAACAAAAAAAGTAAATCAGTTTGAAGGCAAAACCTTGAACATGGACAAACTGGAGGTAGGAACAAAATCTATCCTAAAGGCAAAGCAACCATAGCGGCCACAAAGTCCAACCTTGTCCCAGTCATAGCTTTTGACGCCAAAAGCAACAGAATCAACAATGCCATATCCAACGTCGAGGGCCTCTTGCCAACTTCAGACTTGAACCATGTCCCTCTAGAAGTCTTTGACGTCCAAAAAAAGTAGACCAAGTCAGAAGGTAAAAACTTTGAACGAGGGCGCCACTTTTTGCATCTGATCTTCCCTTCATCATAGTCTGCTTGAAACTGGTCTCAGTCAAACGTAAACAGGTATTTTTTGCCTTAAAAATTTTAATACCGTATATCAGGTTACACAAACATATTTAAGTCGATAGCCCACTAGAGTGCAGGTCCACTGCTCAGTGCAGAAAAATACAGGACAAGTATGAGTCTGTTTCACAATATGTTGGGGGTTATAATTCTAGAAACCTTACAAGATAGTTCTGGAAAATTTGCCTTTGTTAAGTACAGACTGGGGTTGCAGGTTTGTAAGTTAGCCATACTACATGCTTCTAATCGGAATCGAAATAGCTTTATCCAGGTTGTGCTGAGAAAGCGGTCGGGATCTGCAAAGACAGAAATTGTCTTGGGAGTACTGTAACAAGGGAAGTGATGCTAAAAAGCACTATCTTGGAATAAAATATGTGAAGACCAGCAAATGTTCCAAGACACGATAGAGCAGTTTCGAAACACTGGATTGACAAACATCTGGAGAGAAATGCACCCAAAAGGTAGTAATGATGACTACTACTCTCAACTCTATCATCCTTATTCAAGGATACCTTTGATCTTCATTACAGAGAACCTCATGCAACAGGTTAATAATGGCCATATAAACGTTATTGTGATAACAGCCCACACACATCTGACATGGGAGAATGCCAGGACAGACTGAGCATCCATATATAGAAGGTCAATGTGAAGGCACAGCATATGCTGAACACCACCATTAAATGATTACTTGAGTGTTTATGAGAGACATTACCACTAAAGCCCTGAAAGTAGTTTTAAAGGCAATAATAGCAATGGCAGCAACAGATAAGAAAAATATGGCTTCAGTGAGACTTGGTTGGCAGTAGACCTTAAGGCAGTGGTCTTCAAACATTTTAATGCAGCACCCCCACCTTCCCGCAGTAAAGAAATAAAATTCTGCGGTCCCCCTAAGATTTTTCACAATTATTCTATTAAACGGGCAATGTTTAAGTATGTCTCTGCTTTTTAAACCCGAAACATATTTGAGTTCAATTCTGTTACCATTTTTTCCACCTATGATGCAAAGGACAAAACAAGCTAGTGACCATTACAGAGTGGTGACTGCCTATCATTTTATTCCCACCGATTAAAACAAAGCACTGCTATCAGCATAATGCTTTGTTTGGACAGAACCTTGTGCCCCCCTCCTGCTACCTCCCACCCCTGGGATCACCTGAGGCCCCCCTCGGGGGGCCCACCCCCCACTTTGAAGACCCCTGCCTTAAGGTGTAAGAATACAGACATATGCAGGCAGGAAAAGGGGCAATTCTGTGATAAGTCACAAACGTAAGGGGATACATAAATACGCTCCTAATATACAGGTGCAGTAAACCCTCCTGTCACTGAACCAGGGGTCATACAGATTTGGACACAAAGCTCATACACTATTGGCAAGAGCATTAGACACTAATCAAAAAAAGAGAAAGAAGAGTGTCACTTAGGAGGTATGAAGAACACTTGTGATTCAACGTCTTAAGGACAGGAGCTCTCCTTAAAGAATTCTACTCAAAATTAATCAAGCGGGAGCCTGAATCACACACACAATAGAAGACATACAGTTCTTATGAGGCTATCTCACCCTAGGATAATTAACAAGAAGACAGAAGATTTGTGGCACACACTGAAGAAGAAGACAAAAAAACGTAAATGAATTGAAGTTTCATAAGGCGCTGTGGGGCCAGACAACTAAGAGGGCATTTTTAAAACCTTCAGAAACACTTGATCCTTAAGCCAGACACAGTTGTTCCAAGCAACTGGAAGACAGGCAAGCAATCTCTCAAGAACCAGGATAAGCCACAGAAAAGGCGCAATCTGAACTGCCATAGACCTACGCCCTTTTATTTTATTATTGAAAACATTCACTCACATCCAGCAGGAGATGCTGTTTGCAAGTTCACCAGGCCAGAAAGAACATGTGGGCCATTTCCAGGCTGTGCTTTGATAATCAAATTATCCCTTACGCTCACTTACCTTATTGAATCTTGCAAAGGGGTAGTCCTTTCCCTCTTCTGCAGCGCGCCTCCAGTGGTAGAAGAGGGCCCCATCCTTCCTCGCTGGGTTGGCAAAGGGCATCCACTTCCATGGACGGACCTTTTTGCAGCCTAGCTTCGCCTTCACTGTGCGGTATCCGTGTGTGGTATCACTCGGCAGCAGTGGAGGAGCATCCCTGTATTTTAAAAAGCCAAATACAGACTCAAACACATTCCTACATTTCAGAGTCTGTAAGGTGTAACATTAGTGTTGAGCTTTGTCTTTGCGCGTGCTACCAAATAACTTCAAACATATCCTGGCCCTCTTACATTTTGTTGCTGTCTTTACTTCCAGAGTTTTTTCTCTCATCTCAACGTTTTTCCTAGGATTACACCTGACATCTGTCAAGTAACATATCTCACAACCCTTTTCTTGATCACAACTCCAAAACATTACCTCTATGAATTGATGCTCTAGATATAAATGCGTGTCTCCAGAAAGCCCTTCCCACGCTCTCCACTGATGTGCAAACAAATAAGCTTGTATGTCAAAACTGGCTTCGAGACGCAGTGTGTTGTCATGAACAACTTGAGGAATTATGGAATTTGATGGCGTTTAAATCTAAACCCAACGATATCCAAGCATCACTCGGAACCTACCTGACTCTACATGGGTAGTAGGAGTCCTCAATGCCAGCTGTCAGAACCAGTGTGACTGACCAATATTTCTACCGATAGAAGCAGCTATTGCTTGCTCAATTTGGGGCTGGTGGAATAGTGGGTAAAATGAAAACGGAGCTAATTGAGATTGGGTATACTGAGTTTGAAAGGATGCATTATGGAACCATGCATTCTGTTGTAATGCATGCCGTTACAATGTGCTCGCTATAATGTGAATGCCGTTACTACTTATCACCACATGTTTAGTTTTTACAATGAATATGCCTTTACCACGCATGCTTTTCCACCAAATTCCGTTGTAAAAGCAGGAATGATTTGATATATATTTTATATATCTATATATGTGATCAAGGCCATTGTACCGGCCGAAACGCGTCATGGCAGGCAGTAGAGAGAAATAAAAATATTCTTCTGTTGCCACTAAGACAACTGCGCTCGTTACTTTTCGCCGCATCAGGAGGTTCAGGAATGTTTGGAATATATATCTATACTACTATTATAAAGGAAGAACTTTGAACCTTTGAGGCGGGTAAACTAGGGAACCACAGCACCAATAACAACACCCAATACAGCGTTGGAAAGGGCAGTTGCGGCAGAAGGACATAGGCTATGCAGACGCACACCATATACATTTAAAAGGTAAAAGAACCGTGCCAGCAAAGTAGTCCCTTGTGGGCGTGTCTGCATTGTGCTGTGGGTGTGTGCTGGGGGGCGTGACAATCACTAGGATCATTCCGTCACGAGTGTTGTTTTTTCTTCCCAGGTTCTATACATTCCTGCTCCCTTTAAATAGTAATTCAGTGGAGGTCCCATTCTCTTAGAACCACCCCAAGCACAGTTATGGGCAAAAATACAACTAAAAGGCCCTGCAAAGCATTATGGGATAAGATTAGCATCATGTTTAGCATTCATGAAAGTATTTCAATATTTTTGAATTTTACTCATTAGGGACATCTTGGGACGACGAGGTAAATTGCAGCTTGATGTATAATATTTTAAATGCTATTGCATTTGCCTCATCAGGGACATCTAGGGACGGCGAGGTGAACTGCAGCTTGATGTATAATATTTAAAATGCTATTGCATTTGCCTCATCAGGGACCTCTAGGGACGACGAGGTGAACTGCAGGTTGATGTGTAATATTTTAAATGCTGGTTGCATTCGCCTCATCAGGGACATCTAGGGACCACGAGGTGAACTGCAGTTTGATGTAGAATATTTTAAATGCTATTGCATTTGCCTCATCGCGGACAACTGGGGACGATGAGGTGAACTGCAGCTCTTTGTAGAATCCATACTAATATAATAAAGAGAGAGACCAAACCTTTGAGGCAGGTAATCTCAGGAACCACAGCACCAATCACAACACCCAATACAGCGTTGGAAAGGGCAGTTGCAGAAGGACATAGGCTATGCAGACGCCCACCATATACATTTAAAAAGTTAAAGAACCGTGACAGCAAAGTAGTCCCTTGTGGGCGTGTCTGCGTTGTGCTGTGGGGGCGTGACAAATGCTAGGGGCATGTGGTATATTCCACCCTTTGGGCTGGTCTGTTCCCATGAGGCACAGGGTCAAGGCTGATTTGCATATGGCCATGTCTGAACTGGGGTGGTGTGGAGTGCAAAACAACGATGGATTTAGGGCCAGATCTCTGTACTGGGGTGAATGTATGACATTGTTCTGCATTCTGTCCATCAACTGTTGTTTTTGCATTTGTCACCCCGAGTGGGATGGGTATGCTCAGACGTGAGTGCCATGCTCTCCACGACACTAGAGTCAAGCTATCTTGATTGAAAACGGATGATAGCCAGAAATTGGTTCTAGCATGTGTGAGTCAGATCTCGGAAAGACATGGCTTAGCAGTTCAAAGGGCCTGGAATGTTTCGCTTAGGCACAGGGTCATGGCTGAGGAGGTGTGGAGTGCAAAAAAATGATGGATTTTGGCCCAGATCTCTGTATTGGGGTGAACGTATGAGATTGTTCTGCATTCTGTCCATCGTCTGTTGTTTATACAATCTGCACTTCATGCAATGTCTCATATCCCGTGCTGGGGGTGTGGGCGGCTGCGGGGCGCGCGTTGTGTCAAATATTTCGTTGTGTCAAATATTTCATTGTTTTTTCTTCCCAGGTTCTGCACATTCCAGCTCCGGGTGTTCACCCTGCTCCCTTTAAATATCTCTGCACCCCATAATCAAAACCCACCCTTACTCCTTTAAATACCCTAACACCCTTAAACACTAACCCATCTTAACCCTATAAATATACCCTGTACCCCAAAACCCAAACCTATACCTAAATCCTAAAAATACCCCTGTACCCCAAAAACCAAACCTACCCCTGAACCCAAAAATACCTCTGTACCCCAAAACCCAAACCTAGCCCGAACCCTTAAAATACCCCTGTACCCCAAAAACCAAACCTACCCCTGAACCCAAAAATACCTCTGTACCCCAAAACCCAAACCTAGCCCGAACCCTTAAAATACCCCTGTACCCCAAAAACCAAACCTACCCCTGAACCCTAAAATACCCCTGTACCCCAAAATGCAAACCTACCCCTGAACCCTAAAATACCCCTGTACCGCAAAACCCAAACCTGGCCCTGAACCCTAAAAATACCCCTGTACCCCAAAACTCAAACCTAGCCCTGAACCCTTAAAATACCCCTGTACCCCAAAGCCCAAAACTACCCCTGAACCTTAAAAATACCCCTATACCCCAAAACCCAAACCTAGCCCTGAACCCTAAAAATACGCCTGTACCCCAAAACCCATACCTATCCCTAAACGCTAAAACTACCCCTGTACCCCATAACCCAAAACTATATCTGAACCCTTAAAATACCCAAACACCCCAAAACATATACCTCAGTACCCCAAAACATATACCCCTATACCTATACTTACCTTATCCGAACATTTAAAAAAAAACATGCTTTTACCATTCATGCATTTACAACGAATTTCATTGTAAATGTATGCGTGGTAAAAGCATATAACATGTAATGCCATGCGTTATAATGGCCTTGCGGAGTCATGGTACTTTCATAATGAAAGTATGCGGAGTGATGGTCTGCGGAAAGAAAGTTGCAGAATAATGGGTGTTTACCCTCCCTCGGTAAGTGCATTGGTGGCACGGCGGCCCACATCTCCAGCAACATACTCATATTTTTTCAACACCGATTTGAAAAATGCACAGGTCTCTCTCATTGATGGCCAGCACCGACATACACTTTTAGACACACCTCCCGCCACAAGTTCTAAAATTGCGAACTTTAGAGCTGGGGAGCTACGTTTGAATCTCGGCATCAGGTCAACATCCTGTGATTCCAGGCAAATTGCTTTGTCTCCCCGTGCATACCACAAATTAATGTGTTCTTCTGTAATGTAAATTGTGCTCATGCCACATTGTCGAGTTTGCGCTATATAATATTGCAAGGAAAAATAAAGTAAGGAAACTCGAGTTCACACACTACTGAACGCGCACTCTTAAGTGCATCAGCAGTGCACTGTGAATCGGAGCGTTTCACAGGCCTGTCACAGATAAGAAATGCTATCAAAACGAAGTCCTACAAAACAATATACTACTGGCCGACAGCAATTCATACCCGGACAACGTCGGGACGGGCTGCTAGTATATATATATATACGAAGCAAACCACATTCACTGGATGATGTCATTTGAGATGTCATCAGTGATGTCATTTGAGATGTCATCAGTGATGTCACTGACCATGTCATGAATGATGTAATATGCGACATCATCAGCAGTGGATTGCGGGTGCACGAAATATAGTTAGTACAACTAACTATATAGGAGCAATTTCAATGGTTTTGTATGAGTGAAATGTCCAGCTAACATAACACCCCTAAAACTTAGGGGTCCCACAAGGCCCTCGCGGGGTGCGCATACTCCGCAATTTTTGAGAAATAAAAAACTTTTTTTTTGCCTTGGGGGTCCTTGTGGGACCCCTTGAGCAGGCCTAGGGGGTCAGGGTGCTTCTACCCTGCCCCCTTTTTGAGTTCTACACGCTTTTCTGCTTTCTTGTGCCTCAGTCTACCGAGGCACAAGATGGCTGCCATCAATTATATATGTATACTAGCAGCCTGTCCCGACGTTGTCCGGGTATGAATTGCTGCCGGCCAGTAGTATATTGTTTCGTAGGATTTCATTTTGATAGCATTTCTTATCTGTGACAGGCCTGTGAAACGCTCGGATTCACAGTGCACTGCTGATGCACTTAAGAGTGCGCGTTCAGTAGTGTGTGAACTCGAGTTTCCCTACTTTATTTTCCTTGCAATATTATATAGCGCAAACTCGACAACATGGCATGAGCACAATTTACATTACAGAAGAACACATTCATTTGTGGTATGCACGGGGAGACAAAGCGATTTGCCTGGAATCACAGGATGTTGACCTGATGCCGAGATTCAAACGTAGCTCCCCAGCTCTAAAGTTCGCAATTCTAGAACTTGTGGTGGGAGGTGTGTCTAAAAGTGTATGTCGGTGCTGGGCATCAATGAGAGAGACCTGTGCATTTTCCCAATTGGTGGTGAAAAAATATGAGTATGTTCCTGGAGATGTGGGCCGCCGGGCCGCCGTGCCACCAATGTACTTACGGGGGAGGGTAAACACCCATTATTCTGCAACTTTCTTTCCGCAGACCATCACTCCGCATACTTTCATTATGAAAGTACCATGACTCCGCAAGGCCATTATAACGCATGGCATTACATGTTATATGCTTTTACCACGCATACATTTACAATGAAATTCGTTGTAAATGCATGAATGGTAAAAGCATGTTTTTTTTTTAAATGTTCGGATAAGGTAAGTATAGGTATAGGGGTATATGTTTTGGGGTACTGAGGTATATGTTTTGGGGTGTTTGGGTATTTTAAGGGTTCAGATATAGTTTTGGGTTATGGGGTACAGGGGTAGTTTTAGCGTTTAGGGATAGGTATGGGTTTTGGGGTACAGGCGTATTTTTAGGGTTCAGGGCTAGGTTTGGGTTTTGGGGTATAGGGGTATTTTTAAGGTTCAGGGGTAGTTTTGGGCTTTGGGGTACAGGGGTATTTTAAGGGTTCAGGGCTAGGTTTGAGTTTTGGGGTACAGGGGTATTTTTAGGGTTCAGGGCCAGGTTTGGGTTTTGCGGTACAGGGGTATTTTAGGGTTCAGGGGTAGGTTTGCATTTTGGGGTACAGGGGTATTTTAGGGTTCAGGGGTAGGTTTGGTTTTTGGGGTACAGGGGTATTTTAAGGGTTCGGGCTAGGTTTGGGTTTTGGGGTACAGAGGTATTTTTGGGTTCAGGGGTAGGTTTGGTTTTTGGGGTACAGGGGTATTTTAAGGGTTCGGGCTAGGTTTGGGTTTTGGGGTACAGAGGTATTTTTGGGTTCAGGGGTAGGTTTGGTTTTTGGGGTACAGGGGTATTTTTAGGATTTAGGTATAGGTTTGGGTTTTGGGGTACAGGGTATATTTATAGGGTTAAGATGGGTTAGTGTTTAAGGGTGTTAGGGTATTTAAAGGAGTAAGGGTGGGTTTTGATTATGGGGTGCAGAGATATTTAAAGGGAGCAGGGTGAACACCCGGAGCTGGAATGTGCAGAACCTGGGAAGAAAAAACAATGAAATATTTGACACGACGCGCGCCCCGCAGCCGCCCACACCCCCAGCACGGGATATGAGACATTGCATGAAGTGCAGATTGTATAAACAACAGACGATGGACAGAATGCAGAACAATCTCATACGTTCACCCCAATACAGAGATCTGGGCCAAAATCCATCATTTTTTTGCACTCCACACCTCCTCAGCCATGACCCTGTGCCTAAGCGAAACATTCCAGGCCCTTTGAACTGCTAAGCCATGTCTTTCCGAGATCTGACTCACACATGCTAGAACCAATTTTTGGCTATCATCCGTTTTCAATCAGGATAGCTTGACTCTAGTGTCGTGGAGAGCATGGCACTCACGTCTGAGCATACCCATCCCACTCGGGGTGACAAATGCAAAAACAACAGTTGATGGACAGAATGCAGAACAATGTCATACATTCACCCCAGTACAGAGATCTGGCCCTAAATCCATCGTTGTTTTGCACTCCACACCACCCCAGTTCAGACATGGCCATATGCAAATCAGCCTTGACCCTGTGCCTCATGGGAACAGACCAGCCCAAAGGGTGGAATATACCACATGCCCCTAGCATTTGTCACGCCCCCACAGCACAACGCAGACACGCCCACAAGGGACTACTTTGCTGTCACGGTTCTTTAACTTTTTAAATGTATATGGTGGGCGTCTGCATAGCCTATGTCCTTCTGCAACTGCCCTTTCCAACGCTGTATTGGGTGTTGTGATTGGTGCTGTGGTTCCTGAGATTACCTGCCTCAAAGGTTTGGTCTCTCTCTTTATTATATTAGTATGGATTCTACAAAGAGCTGCAGTTCACCTCATCGTCCCCAGTTGTCCGCGATGAGGCAAATGCAATAGCATTTAAAATATTCTACATCAAACTGCAGTTCACCTCGTGGTCCCTAGATGTCCCTGATGAGGCGAATGCAACCAGCATTTAAAATATTACACATCAACCTGCAGTTCACCTCGTCGTCCCTAGAAGTCCCTGATGAGGCAAATGCAATAGCATTTAAAATATTATACATCAAGCTGCAGTTCACCTCGCCGTCCCTAGATGTCCCTGATGAGGCAAATGCAATAGCATTTAAAATATTATACATCAAGCTGCAATTTACCTCGTCGTCCCAAGATGTCCCTAATGAGTAAAATTCAAAAATATTGAAATACTTTCATGAATGCTAAACATGATGCTAATCTTATCCCATAATGCTTTGCAGGGCCTTTTAGTTGTATTTTTGCCCATAACTGTGCTTGGGGTGGTTCTAAGAGAATGGGACCTCCACTGAATTACTATTTAAAGGGAGCAGGAAGGTATAGAACCTGGGAAGAAAAAACAACACTCGTGACGGAATGATCCTAGTGATTGTCACGCCCCCCAGCACACACCCACAGCACAATGCAGACATGCCCACAAGGGACTACTTTGCTGGCACGGTTCTTTTACCTTTTAAATGTATATGGTGTGCGTCTGCATAGCCTATGTCCTTCTGCTGCAACTGCCCTTTCCAACGCTGTATTGGGTGTTGTTATTGGTGCTGTGGTTCCCGAGTTTACCCGCCTCAAAGGTTCAAAGTTCTTCCTTTATAATAGTAGTATAGATATATATATATATATGTATCAAGAATTTCCGATCTCCCAGACTGCAATCCAGTGAAAAGATATACATATATATATATACATACTTCCTTCTCACGGCTCTTTTGCGGTGGAACCTCCCACAGTCCGGTGGCGCGTTCACGGCTGGCAGAGCCCCGCCAGTCACTTATTTCCCATAATTTTCCAGTTAGACGCGCACTCAGAGGTAAAGTGGTACACAGTGTCGCTTTATTTGCTGTTACGCGTTTCGGAAGCCAAAACTCCCTTGCTCACACAGCAAGCCATTTGCTTCCACCAGTTACATACACACAGCGTCATAGCCATAGAAACAGGACTGTACACATTTCATTTTGGCTGACATCTTGATGAAATGTACTTAATCACTTTTATAAGTAAGTGGTTGTGTAAATAAGAGACACTGTGTGTACAAGAACTTTACAGAAAGTACACTCAAAGATGTCAGCCAAAATGGCTATTATGGGATATATATATACATATATATATATATAGATACATACATACATAGTATGTGTGTGTATATATATATATATATATATATATATATATATATACACACATACTAGCAGCCCGTCCCGACGTTGTCCGGGTATGAATTGCTACCGGCCAGTAGTATATTGTTTTGTAGGATTTCGTTTTGATAGCATTTCTTATCTGTGACAGGCCTGTGAAACGCTCAGATTCACAGTGCACTGCTGATGCACTTAAGAGTGCGCATTCAGTAGTGTGTGAACTCGAGTTTCCTTACTTTATTTTTCCTTGCAATATTATATAGCGCGAACTCGACAACATGGCATGAGCACAATTTACATTACAGAAGAACACATTAATATGTGGTAGGCACGGGGAGACAAAGCAATTTGCCTGGAATCACAGGATGTTGACCTGATGCCGAGATTCGAACGTAGCTCCCCAGCTCTAATTTATATGTTTATATTAACTCCCATCTTCTGGAAAGTAGTGCGAGTCGCACTCGCTGCACTGGTGGATTAAAACCTTTTTTTTGAAGCAGTAGGCAGAATGATTCTGTGCTGGTATTCCTGACTCGTTTCGTTGCTTAACTTCCAACTTCTTCACAGGATCAGACCGGCAAATATGGAGGAGCTGCGCAGGGTCACGCTCGTACTTATCTAGCATAGCCAGTCCTCTAGAAGATATCAGCTGATGTGTGTAGCTCGGCATGCTGGTACTTGTGGTCCCCTGTCATATCGGGTGAGCAATGATGTAAAACTTTTCTATAAACATTCGAGGTTGGTACAAGTTGTATCGTTTCCAACCTTTATTATTTTCACTCATTTGTATTCAATTTTTGGTGATTTTGATTTGGTCACTTTTTGATTTAGCAACTATCTTGAGAGCAGAGGCCCTGATGAAAGCCGGGGGATTTAGTGCCCGTTAGGTAGAAACATATGTTGGCCCACTTTGCAACAATTATTTGTTTATATCGTCGCTTGCACTGTTCTAGTTTTTAATTAGGGGATGTGCCCCGTTATGCATTAAAGTTCATTTTTTGAGGACATATCATTCTATTTTAATTCACCATATTTGTTTATGTTGCACTGTATTTTCACAATTTTCGCAACCATCATTGATTAGCTATCATAAGGCGAATCATAGAAACCTGTGGACCAGATCCAATACTAACAACTGATTGTGTGGCATTTAGTCTCGATGACCAAGGGACTAGCCGGTTTTCACAAGATGGACAGCCAGATGATATGACTGATCATTAAGTCTTCTTTGATGGTAATCCACTATTTGATGGTATGGATCTTGTCGACCAGTTCGTGAATAATATTTTCTGTGTGTCGAGTGTTTCACATGTTGCCAGATTGGTAGTTGTTCCCTGTTCCAAGGCTGTTCTACGGTGACTTAGGTACCTTTTGACTTGTTAGTCCTTTAAGACAGCTTAGCCAGATTATCTGCTTTCAGACCCCCTGGTTCCTTTTGTGTTTATTATTCTGTGTACGTGGGGATTTGAATCAGGTAAAGGTCTTTAAATATTATATCTTTTTGACCCTCTCTCTACTGTTTGTATTGATATCGACAAAACAATGTCACTCCGCTGAGGAGCTTAACCACATGCGCGCTGCTCTGATTCTGCTGGAATGCTGACTTTTTAAAAAACCCATTGTTCATGACGAGCTGGGCTCGTCATCAGTGTTTGAGGAGGCTACACCATGACGAGCCCAGCTCGTCATCAGCCTCGAAGGGGTTAAGGATTTTAAATACACAAGTTACTTGAGAGGAATAGCAGTTTAGTTGGCTTGGAGAGTGCAGTCGCCAGTCTCAGAGTAGTCTGCATTTAATTGTGCTGTCTCCCAGGCAGATCCAACACATCTCACCGGTCAAGATTCAAGGGTGGCAGTTTGAGCCACACTCGAGAATTCAGAAGTGTGGAGGAAAGTGGTAAAACTTCACCTGGCGACAAGTGTGAGAGTTCCAAAGTTGTGCCTTATGTCGGTTGAAATTGTCCAAATACATCAATATGGTCTTGTTTCATTCTAGCTTTGTTTTTTGGGCTTTTGTATCAATTTTTTCTCCTTTGCAGGATTTGGTTTTTCCGTGTCTATTCACCAATGACTGACTGCGTCGGAAATTTTTTGAGAAGGGCATTTTTATTAGCAGTCTCACTTTTGATGCCGTGTGTATGTGCTCTTTTTTGTACTTCAAATAGTTTTGCTCTCCCTGATATACACAATTTGCTCAAAAAGACAAATGAACAAAAAAGGTTAATACTTACATGCATGTCTAAGGGCCTGATTCAGAGTTTGGCGGTCCGTGTCCGCCTGTAGCCTACAGTGCTGGCAGCCTATAAACCTCTGTATTATGAGTTGACCACGGTGCCGGCAGTGTACCTGCAGAGATCTAGCGGCAGTGGTGAGTATTTTTTCCAAATATTTTGATGCCTTTGTGTGCATTTCAACTGTATACGTCTCAGATGCACACACATGCATGATACATATGAAAAAAAAAATGTACCTATTGTCGGAGTCCGGCTCATATGTGGACAGTCCTAACAATGGTTATACGGTACGAAAAGGAGTCATGTAGATCGCCGCAAACAAGGTTGTATTCCTCGGGGAGAAGATCCTGCTGTTAAGGGGGACCTGGAGAAAGCATCCATGTCGAAGGCTGGAAGAACAAGAAAGGGGTGAGTACGCACCCAAATCCTTAAGTAGGACCGACTTACAGCTGGTGGTCGAATCGCCACAATCAGCGCATTAAAAAAAGGCAACTCTTAATATAGACGGAGGTGCAACTCCCCTGTACCGCTCTTTGGCAGCTGCCTTTCCCCAAGTGCAAGCCCGGCGGTCTGCTGGCAGTCTCAGCGGTTCAGCTACGGTCTTCACAAAGCCCATCCACACAACCAATAATACGGAAGTCGGACCGCCGAGCTTTTCACAGTCAAACCTCTGGCACAGCAGTCCATGGCCCCCTAAACTCGGAATAAGGCCCTAAGTCTAATAGGCTTCTATGGTGCCCCTCCACATTGTACAGATACAATCACTATAACGACATGCACTGAATTCCTTTAAAAACAGAGTAGCTCACACTTACTTGTTGTCAGAGTACAAAAGAGCATAAACTTCTCTGTGCATTCCTTCCGGCCTCTTGAATGTCAGCGTTTCTGAGGATTTCTTTGATCTTTTCTACAAAAGAAAAGAGATGAAAAAGTTGAGCAGGACACACAATCACCTAACTTACACAAGTCACATAAACTGATGATTAACAAACCACTGCAAGAATTAAGATAAATGAGGCAGTTTCTGAAGGCACTTCTTTTGCTGCAGATCACGGACACCAATCAAGCCCCAAAGATAGTGCACAAGCTCATGGAACTTGCAGTGCACAAATATTCCAACACCAGAGATTAATCATGCACTCATCACTTTTCTAACCAAGTTATTTAAATAAGTTAATAGTAACAGGGATCATTATACTCAAATGTCTACAACTGACTTATGAAAAGAAATAACGAAAACGTCCACCCAAACCACTGTGTATGTATAGTTGAATGTGAAGTGAACAGAAAATGGCAGAAAAAGAAGCTGCGTATGCCGGGCAATCACTTTACCTTGTCAGCATTTATAATGTCCCTTTTGTTGATGATTCCAGTGCTTTCTGATTCCCCACCACCAAGGTCCAGAATATCGCGAACATCTGAGCCCGTCGTCATTTTTTAAACTGGAAAGCAAATAAAATAGTCACACAAAAAAAGTGGTGTTATTAGAGTAATGGTGAATGGAGTCTCTCACTGCACTTCAGATGCCCCAGCAAAAAAGTAATCAAAAGCTCCAGCTTATTTTCAATTATTGCTCTGGCAAAATATATAAACAAGGGCAATTTTATTTACAACGTGCTGCTAAAAGACCACATAAACTAGTATTTTACCAATGTGACAGAATGCAATTAGTCTGAAGTATAAATCAAGGGTAAATGCTGAGTGTTGGATAACTACAACTCCCATTCCACTGTAGAAAGGTTCAAAATGAGCCCCCCTTTGGAAGCCAAGGACTCGTCTATTAGGGGTCAGGCTCTCCCTGGAGCCTCTGGGGGTGACCCAGCAGCACCTTCCACTTTCATTGAGAGATGGGAAATGGTAGCCAAAGACACTGTGTGGTCCTAAGAATGCGATGAGAGAAGCAGAGAGAGATGTGTAAACTTACCTGCATGGGTGTTTTATACCATTTCACACCTAGCTGTGTGTGCCTTCTTGCTACCAGGATGCCAGCAATGTATGTTGAGTATTGGTACTTTAAACACAACGTCTAGCCCCGCTGCTGTGTGAGAAGATGTTGTAAATGAAGTCACAGGCGCGACCAGGGACAAGTATGTTCTGCTTTATTCAGCCCACCAAGAGACGTGAGCTTCGCTTGCAGCCTCTGGACCACCTGCCCTCCCATTCAAAGCACAGCATTCAGAGCAGAACCTGGACATCAAGGTTCTGGACAACAGAAGACATGGAGAGATATAGACAGAAATGGAGATGAGGATTCCCGAGTCATACTTGAACTACCATCTCTGATACAGACAGAGCTTTGCTGATTGTGGCGTTGCCGAGGGAACATTTGAAATGACGCACACTCCGATGGCTGAAGTGTAACAAGCTCCAATTCTACTAGAAAGCATGGTGCAACGGCGAATCCTGATGGGCATTTGAAAGCTTTGGACTGATCCCAATGCTTTTCAATGTGAAGTGTGACAAACCACAGGGACCTTTCAGCAGTATACTGATATGTACCCGTGGTAGGTTTGGATTCACCACTCGTACAGGGTCAGATACACTTTGGCTGCAGTGTAACAGGTTGTCATTTTTGGTGCCGATTCGTGGCGATGCATACACCATCTGTGTAAGTCCACTTTTGGCCTCTTTAAGATTGGGCATTTCAATTCTTGTCTTTATTTTTTGTGTATTGATCTTATTGGGGCAATGGAAGGGCTAATGGCACCAGCATTGTTTTTTCTACATGCCAGGGGAGCCAAGCACAATACAGGATGACGGGAAGGTAGGGTTCCCGGCATATGTGGAAGCTGTGGGTGGTGAAGAATTTTCTGCACCACGGAAATTAGCCATGCTCAAGCATTGTTTGGGGGTAGAAGCATTTTAAAGCGTTTGTCACCACTACCAGATGGAGGTGATGAGGATTCAGATGGAGGCAACAATAAGATAGCAATGCAGTAATTGCATCTAAACTTTACAAAAAAAAGAATGAGGTGGTGGAGCGCTATTAGCTCTTGAAAAGAAAGCAGATGCCAAGAGAGTATGACAAATTTGTCGCTGCGCTTAAGTTATTAGCATCTACCTGCAATTACACAGGTTGCTTGACGAAATGCTATGAGACCAATTAGTGCAAAAATCGAAGGGTAAAAAAGGGTTTAAGAAACGTTGTTGGACACGAAGGGCTCGACTCTACTCTACAAAAAGCTCAGGAAATTGCTAAAAGGGCAGAGAGCATGAAAGAAGAAATTAGCTCGGCGCATAGAACCTCGTGTCATATAAATTTAGCAGAAAATGTAAGACTCAGGAATCATAGTAGTGATGTCAAGTCCATACGATCCTATAAGATCACTCAAATTATTTGTTGTGTGGGGTAAGGTAGATCAATGTGCCATCTCATGCTCAGAGGACGGTTAAAGATCCCCACATATAGAGAAACGGTTTCTCTGGCTTCGTTATCATGTGGGGCCATCTATTATGCTATCGCCTCTAAACTTCTTCGAGGCAAGGCTGCAGGAGTCAACTACATACAGTATTGGATACACCGCTCACTATATGTGGGGATCTTTAACCGTCCTCTGAGCATGAGATGGCACATTGATCTACCTTACCCCACACAACAAATAATTTGAGTGATCTTATAGGATCATATGGACTGGACATCACTACTATGATTCCTGAGTCTTACATTTTCTGCCAAATTTATATGACACACGGTTCTATGCGCCGAGCTAATTTCATCTTTATAGCCTTGAAAAAGTCAGAGTACTGATTCATAGTACTGACGAAACACGTGTCAGCTGTTTTCTAACAACTTTAACTTTATGGATCTTCAAATAAAGAAAATGGAAATATGAACTTTTTCTGCTCCTTTGTCTTGTCTAAAAATTGAGATCATAGGATACGTACAGCTCAAGCGCTGTTGAGACTACGAGACTTATCAGTCTTTCTTATACATGTGCTCTAGGAATGTGCTCTCTTTGACCTCTTCTCTTTAGTTGTACATTTGGCAAGCTTTTGATTGTCATTTGTCCCTCTTGGTGGTGGGGGGGGGGGACAGTGGTCCATGTAGCAACCTCCCTCTTTAAAAACTAAAGATTTTTCACTTATCCAGTACTGCTGTTCATCTTACTATTATATGTGTATGTGCGGTCTTTTCCAATTTGGATACACCACTACCGATCTCCTTGTGTAGCATGGAAGAAGGGATGAGGAGATGGCGGCTGGATATGTGAAGAGACTGGAAGGGGTTCAAAGTGTTGTTTATAAGACATCTAGACAGAAGAGGAAGTGACAGATTCTCAGAGGAAAAGCTGTTGGGGTGCAGGAAAGCCATTGATAAGTTACAAGTGCAAGTGGAGAGTGTAAGAAAGTGGCTCTGTATATACTGGACCAAGTAAGGTACAGTGTGCACAGAGTCCCCAGTCCCCAGAGGTTTGTCAGAGGCTAAAGTTAGATATAACCTTACTCTCCAAAGTAGTAGCTTGGTCGAGCAGTAAGGCAGTATCAGAGGAAAGTGTAAAGCATTTGTTGTGCACCCTCAGTCAGCAAATGGTCTCACACACTCAAGAACTGAACTCTAGAACAATTATTTGTATAAAAATATATAGTTGTTTTGTTTTAGAACCAACAATAGGTATCAAAATATACTTTCTCAGAATGAGTTACTTTACTTAAATATTCTTAAAATAGGCAATAGACTTTTTGAATACAATAGCTACAGTTGCAATAGGCAACACAAGTTCAAACGTAATATAACATTGAGCTCAATGGGAATTTGTAGTTATATGCAATTAGTTACTTTGCAGATTACTTTCCTAACCACAGGACTGGATCCTAGATTCAGTCCTGAGACATCTCCTGTAAACAATTGAGTAAAAGACTTTTGGTTACAGTTGTGATTTTTAAGGAATTTTATTGTATTTTAAAAGTTGACACTGAGAAAGTTTTTCACATAGAATCACCAATGTTATCCTATGGGAGAAAATTCACTTAGCAGATAAGTAATGTTATTGTTACTTTTTCTTACTCAGTGTTGGATCCTGGATCCAGCACTGGAGTATCGCCTGTAAAGAATTGAAAGAATACTTTTAAGTCATACAGGCAAATTTTAAGGAATGTTTGTAGTTTTAGAAATTGGACACTAAGAAGCTTTTTTGGAGAAAACTAGACAATGGTTTCCTATGGAGGAAAATTGAGTTAACAGTAAATCACTGTTATAATTACTTTTTAGGTTCAGTGCTGGGCTGAAAGACACAGCACTGGGATCTCTCCTGATAACAGGTTAGTAAATCGGAATTCGTTGTTCGGCTGATTTTAGATTAATATTTTAAAGTTTCAAAACTCCACACTCAAAAGAATTTCCAAGTGAAACCAGTCAATGTTACCCTATGGAAGAAAAGTGAGTTATCGGCTTTTGGGTAAGTACTCGGCTGGCATAGTTAAGGTTCTGGGCATAGACTCAGGGGTCTCCCAAGGTCAGGTAGGTACAGTTGTTACACCCTCACCGGCACAGGGCAGCTGGATGCAGAGAGAGTAGGCCCAATGTAATCCTATGGAGGATAGGGGGCCTTCAGTTGGTGGCTGCTAGCAGGCAGGCCAAGCAGGCTGTGGGAGCAGAGCCCCTGGTCACTTACACAGGGCAAGTGGGGAAGTAGACTAGGGTAGTTACTGCACTTCCAGTGACACTCAGGCGGCTGGGTGCAGGGTGCTTTTGGACCTTTGGGCGCCCAATGTTATTCAATGGGAGACTTGGAAATCAAACAAAGGCTGCAGGCTCGGGGACTGAAATTCTTCAGGTGCGACCACCGCTTCGAGAGGTAAGTTGGGATCTTAGAGGATAGGTAGACACCCAGGAGTTGGGCACAGGGGGCCGTGGATCTCCGGGTGCAGGGGTGGCTTTGGACATCGGGAAATCTTACCCTCATCTTGTCGCGGATGGAGGGGTCCCTGGTTGTGAGGCTGAAGGCGTCATCAGGATTGTCGAGGAGGGTCTTTGGGCACTGGATTCCGGGTCACAGTCGCCGGGGGGAGGTCCTCAGTGTCTTTGTCCACTCGGGCACGGGCCAGGCTCGGCGGGTCGTTGCGGTTTGAGCAGTACTACTCGTGGGAGTACCAGTCTAGGAGTCCCAGTCTGAGTATGCAGCAAACACGTAGTCAAGGAGAGTAGCCAGCTTCTAAACTTACCCCATAAATGCTTTGATAATGCAAATTTACATGTTAAAAAGCATATAACCAAATCACAAACATGAACTTTGAAATTGAAAAATATCAGGCAATGAGAGAAGTGTTGATTTTGGGGTCCCTCCTAAGCTAGGGGAGGACCAAGCAGATGCCTTGAACACAAAGAGCATATCATACTGAACGATTCAGTGATGGTCTCATCCTCTTAGGACCACCCCAAGCACTGCTAATCTCATCCCATAATGCTTTGCAGGGCTTTTTTAGTTGGGATTGTATTTTTGCCCATAATAACTGTGCTTGGGGTGGTCCTAAGAGGATGGGACCATCCCTGAATCGTTCAGCAAGATGTGCTCTTTGTTTCCAAGGCATCACCTCGGTTCTCTCCCTAGTTTAGGGAGGATCCCAAAATCACCACCACTCTCATTGCTTGCTAAATTAATACATTCACTTTTGTGAAATGAATATATGCATTTTAGCATATAAAGACAGAGATACTTGTTATTTCACCCAAAAATATAGGAGGTCTCAGTTGGCAGAGCACTTTTTGTGCAACTTAGTGGGGAGTTTTGCGCGAGGTTGCTGTCTGCAGGAGACGCCGGGCGGGTTCAAGGATCAACAGGCCTATAGGTTTCTGGGGCCAAGTCAGTTAGTGTTGTCCTCTTGTTATTAGCTGCACGGCAGGTTTTCTTGTTCTTCTTGTTTTCAGATCGGGATTTGAGGAAGGAAGGTTCAGGGTGCTCCTAAATACAAAATTTTGTGATGTTACAGGTAGGGCAAGGGCAGGGACCAATGGGTCTCTGCCCTGGGGTGAATACACCCCCTATCCTGCTCCTCTCTTGTGGGAGGGGGGGCAGGAGCCTAGTTCTGATTGGGCAGGGCTCCCCATCCTCAAGATGGCAGTACCCCGGAGTTGTGCTTCACCTCGCCTTTCCCACCAGAGCGGTGGATTTGGCACAGGCTGGCACACCCCCTTTCCTCACCTAGGGTTTCCCGCCAGAGTGGGGGGCAGAACTGGTGGGGGCCAGTTGCTGAGTACAGCAAGGGGCCTGGGGAAGCTCAGAAAAGGTGGCATGCCTTTGAAGCTTCCCCTGCCACTCCTGGGGTAGAAGGCTTGGAACCTCGTCCCAAGATGTGCATTGTTTCAGGCCATGAGAGCGGCAGCTCTCGACCCAGGGGTCCAGAAACATGGCTGGTGGTGGCAGCCTCAGTAGCCACGCAGTCAGGACACTGGGAGTTGGTTAGATTTCAGGGGGCATCTCTAAAATGCCCTCTGTAGTGCATTTGGCATTAAATCCCAAACTGGCATCAGTGTGGGTTTAATGTGCTTACCCTTCAGTGTAGCCATCATGGTGCTGTGGAGTTCGTAATGACAACCTCCCAGCACCATATACTCTTAATGGCATCACTACACTTACAGTGCGCAGGAATGGTCCTGGGTACTGTAGGGGCCCGGGGCACAGGGCTCATGCACCTGTGCCCACACCACTGGCATATTGCACCCAGCCAGAGGGGTGACTGATGTATGTCAGGGCAGTGTGTTTGTGGGCATGGCACACAAGGATGTGTGCCATGTCGACTCTTTGTTTACTTCTGCACCAAGACACTCAGCCTGCAAAGGCAGTGTGTGTGTGTTAGGGTACAGGACCCCTAAGGGTGGCACAATAAGTGCTGCAGCCCTTAGGGGTCTTCTCTGGTCACAGTGCCCTGGGTACCTAGGGTACCATTTACCAGGGACTGAGCTATGGCCAGAGATGCCAATTGGGTTTAGGTTTTAACAAAGTTTTAAAGGAAGAACACAGGCCCTGGGCACCTTATTGGCAGGAGCCATGGGCACACTCAGTCAAAGCACATCAGCAATTCAGCAAAAAGTGGGGGCATACCATGCAAGAAAGATTGCACTTTCTCACGGAGAGGGCATGTAGCAACTGATCCTACATGTCTGGCTGTGTGTCAGGTGTGCAGAAGGTGTAAAATGAAGGGACATTTCTCTAGGGTTTGTAAAGGAAATGGGTATCAAACCAATCTTTCTGCTGGCAAGAGAGGTATTACCTTGTTGCATGATGAGAAAGTGAAACATGGTTTGAGGAACAATTTCTGCTAGAAGTGAGCGAGGTGGAGGTTGCGCGGGTGAGAGATGCAGTCATTGAAGAGATTAAAGCTTCTGAGTGGTTGCCTCTGGTGGTTTTAGCCAAAGAAATTCATGGGGATATGCAGATGTGCGTGAATTTGCGTGACCTAAACAAATGTATTTGGATCAAACGGCATTCCCTTCCCAACTTAGGTGATATGTCGATGACAGTTAAAGGAGCTACATTTTTCCCTACGCTGGATTTGCCATCAACATATAACAAGATCGAACTGCATACGGTGCCAAGGCCTCTCACATCCTTTGTCACCACTGAAGGAGTCCATTGGTTCAAACGTATGCGGTTTGAACTGGCATCCGGGTCAGCAGTATTTCAAAGGGCCATGCATCAACTATTCAAGGATGTTGAAAAGGTGACTTACTTCCAAGACGACACCCAGGTTTTTGGATAGGATGTGGAACAGCATGATGGGGTGTTTTGTGAAGAGTGTTGAAGATTTTGCAGGAATGTAGGTTGACAATTAGGCGGGAAAAGTGGAAGATCGGAGTGGACGGCGTAGAATTTTTGGGAGACTGGTTGAGTGAGAATGGGGTGGCGCCCAAATTGAAGTTGGTAAGGGCCATTGAGGAGGCACCAGCTTCTCTTAACAAAGGCTATTTGAGGTCATTTCTGGGATTAGAAGAGTACTACTCTTGCTTCGCTCCTATGTTTGCTGACAAAACTGTATCCATGAGGAAACTCATGGCAACAATTTTTATATTCAAATGGGATATGGAATGTCAGAAGGAATTTGACATTATCAAAAAATGTATTGCACTGGCTCCAGCCTTGATGCTTTTTGACAGTAGAAATAATGCATAATAAGTATTGATGCGAGCGGTGTAGGTTTAGGAGCAGTATTCCTCCAACAAAGGGATGGAAAGGAAGTGACCATAGCCTATGCCTCAAGGCCTTTGAGGTGGTCACAGTTGTCATATTCCATCATTGAAGGTGAAGGTTTGGCGTGCTGGTGGGGTGTGTGTCACTTCCGAAAGTTAGTGTGCGGCAGACTTGGTGATCCGCACTGACCATCTACCCTTGGTGGGAGGTGTTTACCAGGAAAGGCACAGGACAGGTTTCGTCGAGGAATAATAAGTGAGTTTTGAGATTAATGGAATATACTTTCAGAATGGAGTATGTGCCAGGTAGGAAAAATGTAGTTGCAGACTGTTTGTCTAGATGACTAGTGGAAAATGAGAATGAGAGGGTTGAGGAGGGGGAGCATTGGCATGTGGCTAGTGTGGATGTGCTCACAGAGGGTCGGATATCACACCTGGAGTGTGTACAGGCAGTTAGGGAGGATGCCACATTACAGGAGGGGAAGAAGTATTTGTTCAAGGGATGGCCAGCCAAGATTAAAGCATCTGATATAGCTGTGTCGTTCAGGAATGTTGATACAGAGTTGTCTGTCATTGGTGAGATGGTTTTAAGAGGTGAACTATTGATTGCACCAGAGGGGTGAAGGAGTAACACAATAAATCTGACACATGAGGGTCTTGCTGGTATGAGTGCAACCAAGCGCAGGGTAAGGTCAGAATACTGGAAAGGGTGACAAGAGATTGTTTATCATGCACATGGAGTGACAAACCTCGAAAGACAGTAGGTTATTCTCCTGTGGAAATAGATCAAATTGATTCACACTTGAAAGAGCTGGATTTGGACATCTCTAGTTTGAACCATGTATTGGGTTTGTGTCCCAAATTTTCCACGGTGGACACTCATTACTATTCTAGGTGGCCGAAGGTAGAATCTACAAATGTATATATCATGTAACATCTCTTGATGTGATAAAAAGAATTTGAGGAATTATGGCAAGGGGATGGAGTCTCGGAACAGATGGTGACAGACAACGGTGTGCAGTTTGCCTTGCAGAAGATGAACAATTTTCTGCATATATATGGGGTTGAGCACGTCAGATCTTCAGTGTATTTTCCCCAGAGCAACTGGCTTGTCGAGAGGTGGTACAGAACCTTGAAGGAGGGTCTGCAACTGGCACTGGGCAAGGGTCATCAGTTGAAGAGGGAAGTGAGAAATTGGTATTGGCTTATCACACCACCATCAACAGTGTCACGGAAAAGGTGCCTTTCGGGGTTATGTGTGGAACGAAAGTAAGAGGGCTGTTGTCCAAAGGAGTGGAAAGGCAAAACTGGGCAGAGAAGGTTGATGGACCTGGTAAAGGGTTTGCCATGGGTGGATGGGTGGTTGTGAGGAAAGGACGCAGATGAGACAGAGGGTTGGCTAAATTCTATGATTTGTTACAGGTGAAAAAGTTTTACCCATACACTGCATTACTGAGCGAAGGTTAACATGCGGAACTGTAAAAAAGTGCTGAAAATGATGGTAGACTGCAGGTTGAGGAGTAGAATGGAGTGTGACGTTGTTGATGAAGTTGATGTGGGAGGAGAAGAGGGTATGCAGAATGAAAGGAGGCAAGGAGAACGAAGAAATAAAAGGCACAGTGAAAGTGATTCAGTGCATCAGTCTACAAGAGTCAGGCAGAAGCCGGTTTGTCATGATTATTATGTCATGGAGTGAACCCATCCCTGAGGTGCAGTGTTACGTGCAATGCAGGATCTTTTGTGCAATGATATGTTATATTTTTTGCACTTTTATACTTCATGTTAATATTATGCATATATGTGTGTATGCCTATCTACACACACTTTCAAGGGGTTACATAGGTGGCATATGTGTATGTATAGACTATTGCATGGGAGTGTTCTTAGATGTGTATTCTTTTTTGTTTTTGCTTTACATTTTTATCTTTTCCTTTCTGTTTATGTTTTATTGTTTTATACTCGCTTCTTTGCTTACTACTTTTAATGGTTAATATGAGAAGGGAGATGTGTTGCGTTCAGACTCCTTCAAGTCTTCTTCACGAGACATAAGGTGTGGAACAGTTCTCCATGCTGCGTGTGTCGTGAGGATTCTGTGAGGGAACAGTATCATAAGTGACCGGTGTGAGCTATCTGGCAGTTCCCTCTCGATGTTACGGGAACCTGAATAAAGCTTATACTCTTAATCTGTGTACCAGCGCCTAATTTCAAAAGTCTTTCGAACACATTTAAAAGGACAGCTTTCGATAACAATGCCTTTAATACTTGTGGCACTGAATGACTGCATGAATGAATGTGGGTTTATAGAGCGCGTAGTAACCCGGAAGCATCCCAGCGCTAAAACCAAGACAGCTGAGTCAGAGGTGGTGACAGGGGAGATAGGGGGTTTAGGGGAAGAGGTGGGTTTTCAGGAGTTTCCGGAATCGGAGATGACAGAGTTCGCTCCTGAGTTTGAGGGGAAGTGCGTTCCACAGTTTGGCTGTGTTGACCGAGAATCGCTGACCTCCTGTGCATGCCTTTTTTACTCTGGGCACTGTGATAAGACGTTCATGATCTGAGCGGAGTGGTCTGTTAGCTTTATAGGGCACGACTGGGTTTTTGAGGATGGGGGGCCCTTGTCCTGTAGTAGCCAGGGTATCCGTGAGAAGCCGTGCTGCGGCGTTCTGGATTTGTTGTAGTTTCTTAAGGGTGGATTCCGGTGCTCCAAGGAAGATGGCATTGCTGTGATCCAGTCTAGACAGGATCGATCCTTGGATGAGCAATTTGCGGGAGGACTGCGGGAGGAGGGGCAAGACTTTCCGGGCCGATCTGAGGAGGCCGAAGCAGGTTCCCGCTGTTTTTTTTGGCTTGGGTTTTAAAGGATAGGTCCGTTTCCATCCAGACCCCCAGGCTTTTGATCTCTTTTTTATGAGAAGGGGGCTCCCCCAGACAGGTGGGCCAGATGTTCGGGGGGAGGGTGGATCCTTTGTGCCCTAGTAGCATGATCTCGGTCTTGGACCCATTAAGTTTTAGAGATGATTCACCCATCCAAGTGAGTATTTTTGATAGGCAGGTGTGGAGAGTGGGCAGTCCTTGGTCAGGTTGAGATAGAGAGACGACAAGTTGGGTGTCGTCGGCGTAGCTCACGATTTTAACTCCGAACGGGGCGACCACCTCCTCCAGTGGGGACATGTATACATTGAATAGAGTTGGGCTAAGGGAAGAGCCCTGTGGTACTCTGCACTGGAGGGGAATCGCCGCTGATCTGGTGTTACGCTCCCAGACCTGGAAGGTGCGATTGCTTAGAAATGACGTGAGCCATGAAAGGGCAGTTCCCACCACCCCTACGTCAGTTAGTCGCTGGATGAGGACCTGGTGGTTAACAGTGTCGAAGGCCGCACTGAGGTCCAGGAGGATCACTGCCACTGATCCTCCTGAGTCCAGGATGCATCTGGCCTCCTCAACCACTGCCAGGAGGGCGGTGTCCGTACCCTGTCCAGGGCGAAAACCAGTCTGCGACTTCCGGAGAAGGCTGTTCTCCAGGAATTGGGAGAGTTTTTTATTGACTAGTTTTCCGTGACCTTGCTGATTCCGGGGAGAAGGGAGATTGGCTTGTAGTTGGCTAAATCCGAGGGATCTAGGAGCGGCTTTTTGAGAAGGGCTTTAACGATGGCTCTCTTCCAGCCGGGCGGAACCGTTCCCTGAAGTAGCGAGGAGTTAATGAGTTAATGAGTTCAGTGACAGGTGTGGCGATTGTGAATGCAACCATCTTTAGAATGCGCATGGGTACCGGGTCGCTTGGAGAACCACTTTTAATGATGGCCAGTGTTTTAAGAACGTCTTCCACTGTAACAGGTCCAAATGTATCCAGGTGGATGGTAGGTTTGGCCTGCTGAGGATTCGAGTCTGTTCTTAGATTGGCTTGGCAGTTAGTGTCTGCTCTTGGATTAACTTGGGGCAGAGTGGCAAGGATGTTTTGAATTTTTTCGTCAAAATAATTTGCCAATTTATTGCATTTGTCCTCAGAGGTGTCATGAGCTGGGGGAGGGTCAGGCACTTTGAGCAGTTCCTTCATGATGAGGAAGGTTTCTCTAACAGAGTTGGAGGACTTTTTGATTCTTTCATCGAAGAATTGCCTCTTGGTGTCACGCAGGGCCGTTTTGTAGGTTTTCATGGCGGTGCGATATTCGTCTTTCCTGGATCTTGTTCCATCTTTCCTCCAGGAACGCTCCAGTTTTTTGCATTCTTTCCGTAGTGTTTTTAGCTCGGGTGTGTACCAAGGGGCAGGGTTAGCTCTCTTTCCCTTTTTCAGGGTATTTTTTTTAGGAAGAATATAGTCGAGTGAGTCAGTTTTCAAATTGCGTATCTGCAGTCACTGGGTCGAGTCCAGGGGGGGGGGGGTAGGACTGTTTAAGCATGGAGGACCAATCTTCAATCGAAAGTTTGGACCAAGTTCTATCCATGACCCGCGTCTTAAGGGGTTGGGATGGCGGGGCACTGATTTGCCAGGATAGTGGTACCAAGAAGTGGTCTGTCCACGGGAGTGGGAGGGGCGGTGTAGTTCTCAGCTCGTGGATGTTGGTAAAAATGGGGTCAAGTAAGTGACCTTTGTTGTACGTCCCCTCTGAGTTGACTAATTTCAGTTCACATGAAGTGAGGTCGAGAAGGAGATCGGACGCTACTAAGTCCTGGGGGTCACTGAAGTGGAGATTGAGATCTCCCAGGATTATGAAGTTAGGGGAGGAGGCTGCCAGTGTAGTAACGGTTTCTATTAGGGCACTGGAGAACCGAGTCGGAACTCCGGGTGGGCGGTATACGAGTAGGCCGGAGAGGGAGACTGTGGGTGAGATTTGTATAGCGAAATGGCAGCTTTCACAGTCTTCGATGCTACCGTTTTTTGCTCTGCAAACAAATTTTTCCCTATATATTATGGCAAGGCCACCTCCTCTGCCGAGGGGTCTATTCTGGAAGTAGATTAGGAATCCTTGGGGGAGGGCATTAACGATGTCGGCTTCCGAATTGGGGGTTAGCCACGTTTCTGTGAGGAACAGTAGGTCTGTCTTGTGGTCCTGTATAAGGAGATTTATCTCTAGGGAGTGTTTCGGGAGGGATCTACAGTTCAGAAGGCCCAAGTGCAGGGTGTGGTGTCCAACCGTGGTGTAGACTGGGCTGCATAGGTCGCAGTTAATGAAGGTTGTCTACCCTTTGTAGTTATAGTGGCAGTTAGCGTTTTTCGTGGGTTTGAGGGACAGAAGGTCTCCTTGAGTGTAGCTGTAGCGGTCACTGGTGGGGTCAGGCATAGGTTCTGGGCCTGTGGCCGGCTGGGGCCGGACGGGCCCGGACGGGCTTACCTTTGGCGCGCCTTCGGCGCGTCCGCTGGGCATCCGGTTCAGGCACATTTTGTGCGATAGAGGGGGGCGTGGCCTCAGAAATGTGGGCGTGGCCTTACTTCCCTGTAATGGCGGCAGAAACTATTCAGCGCGCCGCTGCAGCGTTCAGGTCAGCTGCGCGGTGCGTTTCGGCGTATTGTAGGAGGGGGAGTGCTCTGGTCCAAGGTGATTCACACAGATAAAAACAGTATTAAAATTACAGTGCTTCGCTTTTTTGCTCGTGTCTCCCGGCTTTCCGCCTCAGGAGCTGTCAATGGCTAATGCGTGCAGAGTCAGAACGTTGCGTATATAGCGATAGAGGGGGGCGTGGCCTCAGAAATGTGGGCGTGGCCTCACTTCCCTGTAATGGCGGCAGAAACTATTCAGCACGCCGCGGCAGCGTTCAGGTCGGCTGCGCGGTGCGATTCGGCGTATTGTAGGAGGGGGGGGGAGTGCTCTGGTCCAAGGTGATTCACACAGATAACAAGCATTGGAAATGCAATAGGTCTCGCAGCATTAGAGTTAGTGCTTTTAGAATTGTTTATGGGTTTTTTTTGTAAATCTTTAGAGAAGATGGCAGTGAAGGCGGGAGGCTGTCAGAGGGAGCCTGGCTGACGAGCTGGGAGAGAGGGCGAGAGAGACGGCAGGATGAGAGAGAGGGTGAGAGAGACGGGAAGATGGTAGGGGGGTGAGGGAGACGGCAGGGTGGGAGAAAGGGTGAGAGAGAGATACCAGGATGGGAGAGAGAGATGGGAGAGAGGGTGAGTGGGACGGCAGGGTCAGGATGGGAGAGAGAGATGGGAGAGAGGGTGAGAGAGATGGCAGGTTGGGAGAGAGAGAGATGGCAGGATGGGAGAAAGATGGCGGGATGGGAGAGACGGTGAGAGGGACGGCAGGATGGGAGAGAAAAATTGCAGGATGGGAGAGAGCGTGAGAGAAATGGCAGGATGGGAGCGAGAGATGGCCGGATGGGAGAGAAATGGCAGGATGGGAGAGAGATGGCAGGATGGGAGAGAGATGGCAGGATGGGAGAGAGATGGTAGGATGGGAGAGAAATGGCCGGATGGGAGAGAGATGGCAGGATAGGAGCAGAGATGACTGGATGGGAGAGAGTGTGAGAGAGATGGCAGGATGGGAGAGAGATGGCAGGATGGGAGAGAGATGGCCGGATGGGAGAGATATGGTGGGATGGGAGAGAGATGGCAGGATGGTAGAGAGATGGTAGGATGGGAGAGAGATGGTAGGATGGGAGAGAGATGGTGGGATGGGAGCAGAGATGACTGGATGAGAGAGAGTGTGAGAGAGATGGCAGGATGGGAGAGAGATGGCAGGATGGGAGAGAGATGGCCGGATGGGAGAGATATGGTGGGATGGGAGAGAGATGGCGGGATGGGAGAGAGATGGCAGGATGGGAGAGAGATGGCAGGATGGGAGAGAGATGGCAGGATGGGAGAGAGATGGCAGGATGGGAGAGAGATGGTGGGATGGGAGAGAGATGGCCGGATGGGAGCGAGAGATGGCAGGATGGGAGAGAGAGATGGCAGGATGGGAGAGAGATGGCAGGATGGAAGAGAGATGGCAGGATGGAAGAGAGATGGCCGGATGGAAGAGAGATGGCCGGATGGGAGAGAGTGTGAGAGAAATGGCAGGATGAGAGAGAGATGGCAGGATGGGAGAGAGATGGCCGGATGGGAGAGAGATGGTGGGATGGGAGAGAGATGGCCGGATGGGAGAGAGTGTGAGAGAAATGGCAGGATGAGAGAGAAATGGCAGGATGAGAGAGAGATGGCAGGATGGGAGAGAGATGGCAGGATGGGAGAGAGATGGTGGGATGGGAGAGAGATGGCCGGATGGGAGAGAAAAATGGCAGGATGGAAGAGAGATGGCCGGATGGGAGAGAGATGGCCGGATGGGAGAGAGATGGCAGGATGGGAGAGAGATGGCAGGATGGGAGAGAGATGGCAGGATGGGAGAGAGATGGCAGGATGGGAGAGAGATGGCGGGATGGGAGAGAGATGGCGGGATGGGAGAGCGATGGCAGGATGGGAGAGAAATGGCCGGATGGGAGAGAGATGGTAGGATGGGAGAGCAATGGCCGGATGGGAGAGAGATGGCAGGATGGGAGCAGAGATGACTGGATGGGAGAGAGTGTGAGAGAGATGGCAGGATGGGAGAGAGATGGCAGGATGGGAGAGAGATGGCCGGATGGGAGAGATATGGTGGGATGGGAGAGAGATGGCAGGATGGGAGAGAGATGGCAGGATGGGAGAGAGATGGTGGGATGGGAGAGAGATGGCCGGATGGGAGAGAGAGATGGCAGGATGGGAGGGAGATGGCAGGATGGAAGAGAGATGGCCGGATGGGAGAGAGTGTGAGAGAAATGGCAGGATGAGAGAGAGATTGCAGGGTGGGAGAGAGATGGCCGGATGGGAGAGAGTGTGAGAGAATTGGCAGGATGAGAGAGAGATGGCAGGATGGGAGAGAGATGGCCGGATGGGAGAGAGATGGTGGGATGGGAGAGAGATGGCCGGATGGGAGAGAGAAATGGCAGGATGGGAGAGAGATGGCAGGATGGAAGAGAGATGGCCGGATGGGAGAGAGATGGCAGGATGGGAGAGAGTGTGAGAGAAATGGCAGGATGAGAGAGAGATGGCAAGATGGGAGAGAGATGGCCGGATGGGAGAGAGATGGTGGGATGGGAGAGAAATGGCAGGATGGGAGAGAGAAATGGCAGGATGGGAGAGAGATGGCAGGATGGAAGAGAGATGGCCGGATGGGAGAGCGATGGCAGGATGGGAGAGAGATGGCAGGATGGGAGAGAGATGGCAGGATGGAAGAGAGATGGCCGGATGGGAGAGAGATGGCAGGATGGGAGGGAGGTGGCCCGATGGGAGAGAGCTGGCAGGATGGGAGCGAGTGTGATAGAAATGGCAGGATGAGAGAGAGATGGCAGGATGGGAGAGAGAGATGGCCGGATGGGAGAGAGTGTGAGAGAAATGTCAGGATGTGAGAGAGATGTCAGGATGTGAGAGAGATGGCAGGATAGGAGGATAGGCGAGAGGGCGTCAGGCAGACAGAGAGAGAGAGTGGGAGGAGCAGTGACTCTGTTACAGACAGATCGAGGGAAGAAGGGAGAGAGGTGAGGGGAGGGAGAAACGGCGGCCGCGATTACTGACACTTCAGGAGAGAGGGCGCGTGAGGAGAGCTGAGAGTGACAATGTCAACAAAGGACGGGAGGGCATGAAGAAAGGAGACCCCCTTGCAGAGGTGACGGGCAGAGAAGAAGAGACAGCGACTGGTGAAGGGTCATAGGCAGAGGGCAATGGGAGAGAAAGGCGACATTGGCAGGGAGAGAGAGCAGTGATGGAAACACAGTTCATTAGACAGGAAGCGTAAAGGGTGTGAGGCTGGAGGGGGTACCAGGTGCGGCCCCCGCTCGGGGAGACGAGGTGGAAACAGAGAGAAGCGCTCCACAGCCAGAGGCAAAAGACGGGGTCCGGGCACAGGCGAGGAACGAGGGCACATTGGGTACAGGCAGCATTCATAACAGGGCGCGCTGGTGAGCGCCAAGCCTTCCTGCCCCCCAGGCCTGGAGAACAGACAGCAAGGCCCAGCTGCAGCCGCCCTGGCCTCCAGCCAGCCCCAGGAGATCAGCCGCCTGCAGGAGGAGTGATTCACCGAGGCGGCACAACGGAGCCTGTGTGCAGCGGCAGCGGCGGGCCGAGGGCCTGCTTGTTTTGGAACAGACGTATTGCATTGAAAAAATAAAGTTTACGAGGGCTTGAACCGGAGCTCAGCGACCGCTGCTCTATTTTAAGAAGCGTCTCGCGCTGTCACATAGACGCAGGCAGCGCGAGGCGCGTCTTTGCTCGCTGAAATGGTTTGCGAGATGTTTGTCACGAGCAAATGTAGCGCCTTGAAATAATAACGGGGCACTGCGCTGAAATATTGTGTAAATCAGTGTGCATAAAAAAGGTGGCGTTCTGAATTGAAAATGTACATACTGGCTGGTTTGTCACTCCTTGATTCTGATGGTGAAAACCCTAACAAGACGAAGAGAGCGAGAGTGAGCTGGCCCTGGAAACGCCTCCCCTCCCTGCTGTTTGTTTCAACAGAAAGAGGAGAGGAAGCAGCGCTGCTTGCCAGCACAGCCGCCCATAGGCAACAAGACGGAGGGAAGAGAGGGGAGGGGGGAGGAGAAATGCGACACGGCGGGAAGGGGAGGGGGCGGAGCGGGTAAAATAAACAAGACGGAGGGAAGAGAGGGGAGTGGGGGAGGAGAAATGCGACACGGCGGGAAGGGGAGGGGGCGGAGCGGGTTAAATTAAACAAACAGAGGGGAGGGGGGAGGAGAAATGCGACACGGCGGGAAGGGGAGGGGGCGGAGTGCGGCTGAGGGAACTGATGTGCACGCGCTTTTAAGCTCAATGCGCATGCGCATTGAGCTTAAAAGTCACGGGCACTGCAAGGAATCGCCACGATTCCTTGCAAGTTGGGGAAAGAGTGGATAAGTCCCAATACTCTCGCTTGCTCGATGCGCATCCGCATCGACAGGCGAGACCTAAAAACAGTATTAAAATTACAGTGCTTCGCTTTTTTGCTCGTGTCTCCCGGCTTTCCGCCTCAGGAGCTGTCAATGGCACTGCTTTGACTTTTTCTCAAAAGGCCTCGCTGCTGAACAGAGGTCACTTGAAAAAGAAAAGGAATCTTCACAACGGGGCACAAAACACAATGGGGTATCAGTCCACATAAGAAAGGAAAATGTACCTAGGCTTTGAGTTTACTAGGACAGGCTCACTGCCCTCTTACCATTTACCTTGAGTCCAAAACTAACCTTTACGTGGTTTAGTTCTCTGAGAAACTCTGCGCAAGTCTCTGTTCCAGGGCACCTGTAAGTAAATAAAAGAATGTAAGAAAGGCACAAAGGCTTAAGAGATCAAAAGTGACAAAAGTGATTCTTCCCTCAATTTTACTGCCACATTTACAGAAAAGGGTTCAGCTAACAGAAAAATTTGAAAAAAACAATACATGGACTTGTCAACTGCCAAAGACGTCTGATTGGATTTGCATCTTGGGAGGTTACAATTGCTAATGAAATTAAAAGTCTCCCTACCTAGATACTCTGCTCCATGATGGTGGAAAACGCACCTGATGCAATCAACAGCAGCAAGACTGGGCAGTGGAATAGCAACAGCTTATGTCTACTTCCCACAAACGAAGGCAACCTGAATGTGAACTCCAGACAATACAGAACATGCCTACTTCCCACAACCAAAGACCACCTGAATATGAACTACAGCCACCTACAGCACGCAAGTCCCACAGTCCAAAGACCACCTTACTGAACTCCAGAAACCTACAGTACCTGTCTACTTCCCACAACTAAAGACCACCTAACTGAACTCCAGCACGCAACATCCTCCATGTGAAGTTATGTCACTAGAAGTCCCACTAGTTTCTGACCCAATCAGTCCCTTTGGAGAGATTACAAACTAAACAAAAAGGTCTCAGAGAAAGCAAGAGAAGGGGTGGAACTTCTTGTTCATAGGCCAATGGCTACAAGATAGACTTTGGAGTTAGAAAGTGACAAAAATATGGATATAAAGTGAATTGCTCCTTTGCTCCAGAACTTAAAACGCAGAATAGGAGAGTAAAATAAAATGTTCAACAGCCGAGTGTAAAGTTGAAATCTACCACTGGCCTTGCTATGTGGGGGTGAGGCAGTCATTGATCTGGCCAGTCGAGGAAAAAATGATTAAATAACTCAAGAATATTATTCTATGCTGTCATATCGCCCATGATCCGTATCACAAATTGTTAGTGGGCGGAACCAAGTATACTTAACACGCCAGTGTTAAATGTTTGGTTGGCTGTGCATTCAACTTGCATGCTGGGTTCTGAGGAGGGCACCAGTCAATGATGGGAACAATAGGATGTGGGTGGAGTATTCAGCGCACATTGTACACAAGAACTGGTTACTTTTCACTTATATATCATAGAGATTAGAAACCAAAGTTGTGAATAAAGGCCATGACAGGGGAAGAAGGGCAGAAGCACAAGCATGAAAATCCATTGTTTAAAATAACAACATACATGATGTTTCTACAAATACTTTGAAGTCTGGCTGAAGAGTTCAGTTGGAACAATCATCAAAAGGTCTGCAAAGAGAGGGGTAGGATATGAAACGGAGTGAGGTAGTGAATAAGGCCATGTAGTCATGTTTCCAGTCTCCCAGCCAGGTGGCAACAGTTGTGCCACTTTTAGGGCTTGCACTCCGGAGTGCACTCCGGTCAACGTCTCAGGCAACCATACATTCACTCAGCCACCATTTTGTCTAGAAGGCAGCATCTTCACTTACAGCGGCTTAGCACACTAGCACATGTTTGGCAAGTGCCGGGGGCTACCCAGTAAGATGGCCATTCTGGCACAATTTGACAAAAAGTCTCTTATTCAGCTAATCACTTTGCTCTAGCACACTCTCGACAAGTACCATGGCTGAGGTAGAAGAATCCATTCGGGCCCTGTCCATCCAAGTGGCCACAGGCTTATGAGTGAGATCTTGATACGGTAATCGCTAAGGCACACTTCAGCTGCTTCAGCAAAGGTGATCGGCTCCAGTTCAGGAGCACACTTGCGGTATTCTCAGGAGTCTCTGTTAAACCGACCAACTGCACCAGAGACAGACTGGGTTTGAGTCAATTAAAATAGTCAAAACTTTAAGATTATCCCTCATAAAAAGAGTTTTAATGGATTACTTATTTATTTATTACTGGCCAAAACGTGTTTCACAACACTACAGTTGCTTCTTTGGGTCCTTACAAGTACTAGAATGAATTATAAATCGTGGTTCCTCTGTAAATTACCAGTTCTTTACAAACAGCTTTCACAGTAACGCAGTACTTGATGTGCTTAGGAATTACTTTCATTCCTTGAAAGATCTAATATTGAAAGGTCATTCTTTTTTTGTTTATGGAGGAATACTCATTTCTAATAAGAGTTTGGCGACATGATAACCATAAACGGTCCAGCGCAATTTGTTGTGTAGTGTCGTGAAAGCATGTTGGCTAGTAATCAATAAATAAGTTGCCAATTAGGACCATTTTTGTGAGTGAATAAAGATAGATGAAGATGAGTCACTGCCTGGTGAGAGCAGCAGAAGAGCTATGGGCTTTCTAGAGCGATGCCTGCCACGACCTCAAAAATCGCCTCCAGCCTCCCTTAGACTAACCTGAGCCATTCAGCATCAATCCCCGGAGTACTGCAAGCGCTGCAACAAACAGCAATAGTGAGAGTCCAATCCAGACCATCATGACCGAGCAGCCGTGGAGGGAATTCGGCATCACAGAGACACACTTTGTGAGTACCCAGCGGCCCTGATTTTGCCCCTGCCAGCTGTTTGTCCCTAACTGCGAGGAACACCTTTGCGCATCCAGCCCAGCCGAACTGACCCCTTACAACCCAAACCCCCATTTGGGAGCTCTCAGACTTGCCTCCAAGACCACTTGTGCAGCCTTTTTTCAGGTGGCTCTCTTCTGCCTAGCACAAATCTACCAACCTCACCAGCACCCTGCTCCTGGCTAAACCTGGGTCTTCCCCAAAGACTGCTGGTAGGACTTTCGATCTGGCCCCATTACAATCCGAAACAGAGAAGGTGAACACCTGAAACTGACTGTACTTACCTCTATGCATATATGACACTTCCTTTCATAGGATCGCATTGGGCGCACAACTTTCAAAAGTTTACTTACCTGTCAAAATTGATAACAAAAACAGTACTTACTTTAAACGAAGTTCTTGGTTTTACAACATATACAAAAATACATTTTATGTTTTTAATTTGGTACCAGATTTATTCTTTAAGTGTGTGTCTCATTTATTGCCTCTGTGAGAACAACAAATGCTTTGCTATACCCTCTGATAAGCCTAACTGCTCAGCCACACTACCACAAAAGTGAGAGTTAGTGCTATCTACTTAAGCTACTATAAACCAATTGGGGATCCACTGGACTCTACACAGTGCACTGAGTTTCAGTGCACTATATAGAAAGCCAGCTTCCTACATTGGTGGATAAGCGGGGAGGTCTACAACTTTGCATTTGCTGATACCACTTGGTCAACAAGCATTTACAATGCAACGGTTTCGCCTTTGGAAAAGTTTGAGCTATTGGCATTGTGAATGACAAACTTTTTATTTATGTGTTGGTTTTGAAAACAGATAAATAAATGGCATTGTCATTTACAATGGCAATAGCTTAATCTCTCGCAAATGCGATTTGTATTGCAACTATTTCAGTTAGCATTTTGCACTACGATGAAAACTGGCTTGTGCATTTACTCCTGCAGAAGAGTATCAAGAGGAGAGTCAGCAGGCGTCCCTGTAGGAGGTAGTGTATTCAAGACTGTGCTATACAATACATGCTCCCTTCCCAACTCACTTGGTCTCGAACGCCCAATCATACACTGCACCACCATACATTGCGGCACAAATCTGGACATAAATTATAACGAAAAACCGCCTGTTTGTCTATAGTTGATTGTACTCGGTGGCCTTGAGAGAGGAGGCAGAACTGTGGTGAAACTGCTGGGTTTGTGTGTACGAGGGAGGAGAGGAGTCGTATTTGTGACAGAACTTCTGTGTGTGGGTGAAGGAGCTGGGAAGACCTGGCACAAGAGTGGAGGAACGGCAGGATCGGAGGGTTGGAGTGGCCTGGGATGACGGGTTTCCAGGTGGATGCCTTGAGACAGAGTTTCACTTATACAGTCTGTGCTGCCTGCCTCTCACGTTCAGATGAGCACGTTCAGATGAGCACAGGTCCTGCAGAGTCCCCTTGCGGAGTTGCGTTGGACCCGCTGAGGGAGACGGTATGTAGGGAAGGGCAACACTGACGGTAAATGGCTCAACATCCTGTGATTCTGGGCAAATCACTTAATCTCCTCGTGCCTATCAAAAAAGGGTTGGATTCTTGTGTAAAGTAACTGGCGCTCATGGCGCTCATGTAAAGCGCTCCCATACCTTGGGACGGAGCTCGCGCTATATACAACTGCAAAAACAAATTGAGGAATGTGACTTTAAAATGCGCTGCAATTAACTGGAAATATAGCATGCACCTTACGAAAGAATGCAAACTTCAGTAGTGGTGTGTACAACACTACTACCAATGCACTCCCTGGCTTAAACGGAATTACTGTGACGGGGTAGATGATGGGCGGTCATGTTATGGAGCAGGGCTTTCCTGCAATCAAGCTGCGTGGATAAACCTCAGAGGAACTCCCGGGAGATGTGGGGGGTGTGGCTCCCACCCCTGACAGGGAAGGGCACGACGAGAGGCCAGCGAACACATGGAGGAGAGGCGGGGCTGGCCACAACCCCACTACATGCTCCCAGAGTTCAGCCCCACACCAATAAATGCTCGTAAAACATGAGTGTCTTTTCTAGCACAGAGGGATAGCAGATCAGTGTCTTGCAGCTAGGAGGGGCAGTTTAGTTGGCTGTCGGGGAGGGGCAACAGAAGGAGGCGGGATCCAGAGGGGGGTGTCACTGAGGCTGCAGGAATGTCCCTGCTGAGGCCGATGGGATTGGTGCATTGCACCCAGCCCCTCCCTCCTCCGACCTCACTCATTGCTTTCCGACCCCCCAAGTGGAGTTTCCCACAGACTGAGAAATCAGAGGCATGCAAGCGCGCATTGGTGCACGGAGCTCTTTTTCACCAAGATGACGTACAGCTGGGTCCTGACCACACAAGTTCTTCGTTTAGGACTTGCCGCCACCTTTATGACACTTTAAAGTTTTTTAAAAATGGACTGTGGAGAAAATGTGGATTTGTGCCCACCGGAGTCAAAACCAAAGTGGATCTTACTTCGTCTTCCGTTCATGACAACACTGTGTGATCTTGGGCAGACGCTTTAAGTCCTCAAGCCTGAGCCCCCTCGTTCTGCCTAGTTTGCGCGGGACACAGTGAATGTCGCTACAGCTTCGCTCCCCTTCCCACTAGCAAACTAGTGATTTACTGGCAGTGCTACTGGGCATCTTTTGTAGAAAGCCGGTCCTAAGCTCCCCATTACAGCCAAGGGCGGGGGAGGAAGGGGTCAGACCTTGATGATCCCAGTGCCGGGGAGCGACCTAGAGATTCTTCACACCCTCCCCTCCAATTTGAATGACCAATCCCCTTATCGCTCCTCCCGATGTCACATTGAACCCCTTGTGCTTTCCAACATCAGCCATTTCTAGTAATTAAAATGCCTTGTGCTGTTCTTGCACAGATGAGGCCCCCATCCAATATGGGGAGCTGCTCTGCCCCTACCCCCACCCCACAACCAGAGATGTCCCCGTCAGAGACAAAGGCCTCTTTGTTGCCCAGACGGAAGGCGCCCGCCGGGGGTCCCTCCCACCCACACATCCCTGACTAAGATCCCATAACACTGCGAGGAATGAGTTCCAAATGATTCCTGCGGCGTCAAGACCGACCCGCCCCTCACACCTCGACCCACCCCCCCAGGAAACCCGAGGGCACCTCGTCTGCCCTCTCCAGTGTGATACATTAGCTTTTATTTATTTGTATAGTTTTTTGAAGTGCCGCCCTGCCACGACCACGAGTGGGCTTCGGAGCGCTGTAAGGGCGAGGCAGGTAACAGACTGCGCACGGTGTAGCTAGAAAGCAGACACCGGGAGACAGGCTTTTGGTTATTACACTACAGACTTTCAGAGTGTGTGGTAAAGCGGCATATTTACTTTATATCTGAAGACACAGCCAGCAGTGCCAATCTGTGAGCAGAGTGGCATAGAGACCAGACTGCCCGTGCCCGGTGTGTGTGTGTGCTTGTTGGGGGCGGGGCCTCGCGGAGCTATAGCACCCTCTTACGCTGCTATCCCATTTCCACATGCAGCCCAAATCAGGGACCCTCTTCCGAGGTCCTCTGCCCCATGCCACTGGTAGGGCAGTGGCGTAGGGAGATTGCCATGCGCACTAATGGAAGCTGAAAACACCCCCACCCCTAATGTCCCCCAATTAGGTGCTGAAATGCAGACACATATATGGGTGCAGAGAGCCCCTTAAACCCCAGAGACCCTTAGATCATTGGGCCCCGGTGCCACTGCGCCTGCTGCACTACTGATAGGCCCCCCCATGGGAGGGGAGCGTTATAAATAGAGTGAGTGCCCGCACAGAGAGGGGCTTCGATTCTCTGGACACAGATCCATTTCAGAACACCCAGTGTGGGGTCGGAGGGCGCTGACTGAGATCACTTGTAGAGAAAGTCTGGCCCCGAGGAATGAATGACCTGATATTTATTAGCGAGTAACGCTCTGCCACACGGGTGCTCACTAAAAGAATACAACAAAGCTTTCGAGCTGCTTGCACCTCCATATCCCGAGTTTAAACACTGATTTACAGCGCTTAGAAGCGGCAAAATACAACATGTAGAGTAAGAAGGAAAGAGGTGGTCATCAGAGCATGATGGAGGAAATACACAAAATCCGATTTTCCTTTCAAGAAAACGAGTGTTTCCAGAGTTAGTGGCGCTGGGTGTGGTGTAATGTACCCAAAACATCAGATTAAAGTAAGAAACTACCACCACCCGCTTTGCGCCCCACACTCCGGGTGGGAGGGAGCAGGCTCGTGAAGAAAACTTTAACCTTTGTTCACACAAAAGGCCCGCGGCAGACTGGGAGTGGGGAGGGGTGGGATGACTCAACAACCACTCAGCCCCCGAGTTTCCTGGAATCAGAGCCTTCAAGAAGTTTATTTACAACGCGGGGAGGCGGAAAAGAACGGGAAGAGCAAACGGGAGGCAGGAGTCAGACGGGGAAGAGCAAGCGGCGGAAGAGACCGATGGGAAAGAGAACGTTGGAAAATGGCAGAAATACAAGCTGGAATCAGAGCCTTCAAGAAGTTTATTTACAACGCGGGGAGGCGGAAAAGAACGGGAAGAGCAAACGGGAGGGAAGAGCAAGCGGCGGAAGAGACCGATGGGAAAGAGAAAGTTGGAAAATGGCAGAAAGACAAGCTGGAATCAGAGCCTTCAAGAAGTTTATTTACAACGCGGGGAGGCGGAAAAGAACGGGAAGAGCAAACGGGAGGCAGGAGTCAGACGGGGAAGAGCAAGCGGCGGAAGAGACCGATGGGAAAGAGAAAGGTGGAAAATGGCAGAAAGACAAGAATAAGGAGGGAAAAGAGGAAACAAGCACTCACCAGAGGACGACTTCTTCCGGCGGCGGTCGGGGCAAATGACAAATTAAACAGCTGCAAAAAAAAAAAAAAAAAAAGTAAACGCCCACCGCCGCAATGACGTTCTACAAGGGGCGGAGAGGGGGGGAAATTTTTTTTTTTTTTAAATAATAAAATCGCACGAACGCCCACGAATCGCCTCGCACAATGACTGACGCCTCTCTCTTCCAATGGCTAGCCTCCATTTATGGAGCTAGCCAATGGAAGACAGAGGCGGGACAAAGCCCACATACTATTCTCATAAGATTTCGCCTGCGCGAAACGCTGCTGCGCAGCTTTCGACAGGCGAAACCTGATAAATGACTACATGAGTTATTCCAAATATTGCCGTTGGTTAAATTGCATGATTGATATTTCTACATTTCTAAAATTAACTATTAGGGTCTTGGTTAAGTCAGAGTTTCATTGTTTTTTTAGAATTTAATAATTTACTAAAGTTAGGACCAGAGGTTTTTTTGAATTTTGTTCGATTTTCACCCCCTAAAAGGTCCCAACTTTAAAAGAATAACGAGTACCTATGGGGAAGTGGTTAAGGACCTTGACCTGATGTAGGAAACTGGCTCAGTATGACCAGTGTGCACAGAGTCCAGTGGAACCCCAAATGTAGGCAGAGGTAAAGTTAGATAGCACCTAATTCACTATTTGTGGTAGTGTGGTCGAGTAGTAAGGCTTTATCAGAGGTAGCGTTAAGCATTTGTTGTACACAGTCAGCAAAGGAATTCACACACTCAAAGACAGAACTTCAGACCAATTGTTTTTTATATAAAAATATTCTTTTTCTTTTATTTGTTTTATTTTCTAGGACCAAGCAAGCCTGGCACAGGTAAGCAATAAATACATTACAGTAGTAATGCAATTGAAATACAGTTTGAATGATAATTGTATTCGCACTTTGGTTTGATTTACAGTATGGATGCAGAGAAATGAAATACTTAAATGCAGTACATAGACTTGAATAGGCTTTTTAGTAAAATAGCAGGTAAGTAACTTTTGAGATTGCTAGGCTTACACAGAGTAGTATACCTAGATACTACTCTGGGACATTTCCTGAAAACAGGTAAGCAAAATCGTTTTGTAATTTCAAAGAATTTCTTTAGGTTTTCAAACTCCACACTTAGAAACTTTTCACAGAAAAACAGTCAATGTTATCCTACGGAGGAAAATAGTGTAATCGGTTTTGAGGTAAAAATTTGGCAGTGGGAGTTGAGGTTCTGGGGGTAGACTCAGGGGCCCCCACGGTCAAGGATGCACCCTCTGCGGAACTAGCGCTTCCGGGTGCAGAGTGCTGAGGCCCAATGTTATCCAATCAGGGCTAGGGGGACCTCCGGTTGGTGGCTACTGGCAAGCAGGTCACTAGGTTGTGGGGTGGGAGCAAAGCTCATGGACTTTAGCTCAGGGCAAATGGGGAAACAAAGTAGCACCAAAAGGTGCACCCTCAGCTGCACTAGGGCGGCCGGGAGCAGGGTGTTTCGACGTCAGGCACTCTGTTGTTTGCAGTGGGGAACCTCTGGTTTGCAAAGGCACCGAAGGCTTGGAGACAAAGGTCTTCTGTGTGCGACCACCAATTCGAGAGGTAATTTGGGAAGTTAGGGGTTGGTTAGGCACTGTCGGTTTGGCCACCCAAGGCCGTGGGGCGACGGGTGCAGGGGTGCCTTTTGGGGTCAGATCCTCTTACCAGCTCCTGGTCGCGGTTGGGGGGGCATTCTGGATTTAGACTGCAGCTGTTGGCTGGAGGCGGGTCAGGCGTCGCCGGGACTCGGGTCAGGATCGCCGGGGTGATCTCACGGGGATTACCCTCTTGAGCATGGCCCGTGGACGGCGGATGTAGAGTGGGACGGATTCGGGGTGTCCGGCCACAGCCAGAGGTTGCAGATGAACACATCCGGTGTTCACGGGAGACAGAGACTTTATAGTTGAAGGCAGGCAGGTCCTTTGTGGTTTTCGAGGTTGCTGGCTGCAGGACACACTGGGATTTCGCAGGACCAGGTTCGAGCAGGGAGACAGGCCTATAGGGCTGAGGCCAAGTCAGTGGGCATCTTCCTCTTGTTAGTTGCTGCATGGCTGTTCGGTCCTTCTTGTAGTTTCTTCTTGTCTGAGAAAGCAAGGTTCAGGGTTGCCCCTAAATACTAGATTTAGAGGCGTTACAGGTAGGTGAAAGGTAGGGGGGGGGCATGAGCCTGTCCCTGTTTAGCAGAGTCCCCCCATCTTCAAGATGGCGTGGACTAGGAGTTGGGCTTCACCTCGCCTCCCCAATCTGAGGGTTGGATTTGGCAGAAATGGGGACACCTCTCTTGTTCACTTGTTTTTCCCGCCAGTTCTCCCGCCCAAAGTAGGGGTCAGAACCAGTGGGGACCAGTTGCTGAAAGCAGCAAGTGGTCTGAGGAGGCTCACAAAGGAGGCAAGCCTTTGAAGCTTCCCCTTCGTGCACCCTGCCCATCCTGGGGGGAGGAGGCTTGGCAACTCGTCGCAGGATGTGCATTGTTTCAGGCCACAGAGAGCAGCAGGCTCTCGACCCATGGGGTCCAGAAACATGTCTGCTGGTGACAGCTGAAAGCAGCCACTCAGTCTGGACACAAGTGGTAGGTACGTTTTCAGGGAGCATCTCGGAGATGCCCTATGTGTGTATTTTTCATGGGTTTAATGTGCTAAGAAGTTTGATACCAAACTGTTCAGTGTAGCCATTATAGTGTTGTGGAGTTCGTAATGACAAACTCTCAGCACAACTGAAAATACTATAAGCAATGCTTATACTGTAAAGTATTGATACACTAAATACCAATAAAAACTGGTTTTAGAAAAATGAAAAACTCCCAGCACCATATACTCTTAATGGCAGCACTGCACTTACAATGCCTAAGAATGGAATGAGACACTGTAGAGGCACAGGGCTCATGCACTTGTACCCTCACCACTGGTTTAGTGCACCCAGCCAGAGGGGTGACTGACCTATGCCAGGGCAGTGGGTTGCAGGCATGGCATGTGTGCCATGTCGACTCTTCACTTTGTTCTGCACCAAAACACGCAGCCTGCATAGGCAGTGTGTGAGTGTAATGGTACAGGACCTCTAAGGGTGGCACAATAAGTGCTGCAGCCCTTAGAAGCTTTCTCTGGTCACAGTGCCCTGGGTACCTGTGGTACCATTTACCAGGGGCTGACCTGTGGCCAGAGATGCCAATTGGCATTTATGCTTCAATGCAATTTTAGAGAAAGCACAGAGGCCCTGGGTACCGGATTAGCAGGAGCCCTGGGTACACTCAGTCAAAGTACATTAGCAATTCAGCAAAAAGTGGGGGCAACCATGCAGAAAGATGTAACTTTCTCACACCCGACACCCTTCCAGTAACTTAAATACTCGCAGTTAAGGACCCTCTGTAAGGGATACCAGATTAAAACTGGCTCACACCCTATGGGGTCCCTCAGGGATCAGTTGTGAGTCCCCTGCTTTTTAATCTGTATGTAACCCCTCTTGCCCAGATTGCGGAGGAAACAGGTATAAACATGTATACATAAGCATACGACTCTCAGATTATCTTCTCACTTTCTAAAAGGTGAACAGGACGCCCCCTCTTGCCTTCAAATCGGCCTCAGAAAGATTGCAACTTGGATGAGTAATAATCTACTCAAGTTGAATGGCAACAAGACGGAGGTTCTAGTTTTGGGTCCAGATCACTACCTGTGGAACCCCAGGCACTGGCCCTCTGAAATGGGAAAACTACCTACCCCGTCAAACCAAGTACGTAACCTGGGCATCATTATTGACAATAAATTAACCATGGAGCCACAAGTTAACAATGTAACTGCCATCTGTTCTCACTATTCTGAGATGGCTCAGAAAAATCATCTGGATGTTGCCAGAAGACACGCAGAAGTCAGTGGTCAATGCACTGATCACCTCCCGTTTAGATTACGGCAATGTCCTGTACCTGGGATCAAAGCAAGCAGTCATGAGACGCCTCCAACTCGTCCAAAATGCTGCTGCTAGATTACTTTGCAAGTGTCCCAGAAGGGAAAGAATATCTGGACACATCAAGGCACTCCACTGGTTGAAAATCGAAAACCTCGTGAAATTCAAGACTTTGAGCCTTATGCACAGAATCAAATGGGGTAATGCCCCTAGATATCTACAATCCCATGTGCAGGCTTATATGCCGGCTCGCTGTCTTAGGTCGGCATCTCAAGGCCTCTTTTGCGTACCGAAAGTGCGCAGAGCTAAGATTGGAGGAAGGTCTTTCTCGCTGCTGGGCCCCAAACTATGGAACGCTCTCACATTGAACTTACGTCTGGAAACTTGCTACAACCATTTTCGCAGAGTTATCAAAACGTGGCTCTTTAATCAGTAAATTGCTCCAGCTCCCTCTCAGAGTTCTACATTCTGCTCTGTAATATAGTGTCTCTCAGCGCCGGGAAACCCTTTTGGGTAGCTGTCGCGCTTTAGAAAACTAATAAATAAATAAATAAATACTGCAATTCTTAGAAGCTGTTAGCAGAGTATGAGCAAGCCCCTCCTACAGATGAGCCCTCCAACCCTGAAGATCAGAGGGGGGAAAGTGATAGTGAGGATGGATCAGATCCTCCTCAACTCGAAAGAATGGTTGTGGTACCTGTATCCAACTACCGACCCAATGTTGCAGTAGCCCCCGCCTCTACTGAGAATAGCTCAGGTTGCTTAAGGTACAAGGAAGATCTCACAAAGGAGGAAGCACTTCTGGAGAGATTGACCAAAAGAATAGCTCTGGAGGACAGGATACTGGCCATAGAATGGGAAAGGGCTGACATGGGTTTAGCATCCATGAATGGTGACAGCAACATAATACCTAGGGACAGAGAGGAAAGCTTGACACTAAAATCCCCAAAGGGATTGTCTCCAAATACACAGACAGTAATATCACCAAAAGGTTTAAAGCTTTCGAGAGAGCCTGTAGAATGAGAAGACTCAAAACACACAAGATGATGGACGGAATGTTGCACATTGGCAAAACATTCACCCCCAGTCACAGATCTCGGTTTAATCCATCGTTATTTTGTTCACCACGCCACCCAGTTCAGACATGGCCATATGCAAATAAGTCTTGACCCTGTGCCTCATGGGAAAAGTTCAACCCGGACTGTCAAGCAACTCCTTCCATGGACCGGATTCAAGCATCCTAGGACCGGTTTCTGGCTTTCAGCCATCATCAGCCAGGATAGCTTGACTCCAGTGGTGTAGTGAGCACGGGACCCATGTCTGGGCATACCCATCCCATACAGGCTAACAGCAAAACACACAAGATGATGGACGGAGCGTTGCACATTGGCAAAACATTCACCCCCCAGTCACAGATCTGGGTTTAATCCATTGTTATTTTGCTCACCACACCACCCCAGTTAAGACAGGGCCATATGCAAATCAGCCTTGACCCTGTGCCTCATGGGAATAGTCCAGCCCGAACTGCCAAGCCATGTCTTCCCTGGACATAAATCAAGCATCCTAGGACCGGCTTCTGGCTCTCAGCAGTCATCAGCCAGGATAGCTTGACTCCAGTGGCATAGTGAGGACGGGACCCACGTCTGGGCATACCCTTCCCAAGAAGATTCAGCCCGAAATATTGGGCTTTCAACTTTGGGAACTGTTCTCTGGTAAGTGCAGAGACAGAAGGGTAGTACCCTGATTGAGGGCTTTGTACTCACCACTGAAGAGTACGGAATTATGTTCAGGGGGACTCAGAAAACCTTAAGTCAGTCCTGGGTTGATTTTGTAGATTTTCAGTAAAAGCCTTGTGTGGTTGGTTCAAAGGCAGTCAGGTGCAATACTATGATGAACTGCATAATTTTATTACGAAAGAACATCTGTTCAGTAACTGTGTTTCTTTAAGATTTCATAAATACTTGTTGATGTAGGTCCTATTTCTGCACAAGAATTGGGAAAGATGGCAGACCACTGGGTCAAGGCTAGGGTCACCAAAATTACTATTGGGGGTGACCAAAAGAAAGGGGTTACTAACCCCCCAGGGCAAAGTGGGTGAATATTCTAAAGATAAAAGTAAAGAGTCTTCAAAGGCCCCCAAAACCCTACTCAGGAGAGTGGCCCGCAATACTCTTCACAACCAAAAACTGGGTACCAAGGTAAGAATAGGGATCCCAAAACGGAATGGTGCAGCAACTGTAAACAGACTGGACACCGAACTGGAGACTCTACCAGTCTAATTTTTTCATTTACCAGTCTCAAAAAGGATCCCCTAGTGCTTTTCCAGCTAGCACTGGATTGGCAAGTCTTCAGGTGGGATCCTTGGCGTGCCCTAGCCTCAAACAGGTGGTGGTATAATATGCGATTCCTATGGAATATCTGCTTGGGAATGATCTGGAGTCCTCTGCTTGGGCTGAGGTCGAGCTTAGGTCCCATGTAGCCATTTTAGGAATCCATGACTGGGTGTGCCTATGAACCCAGACACAGTGTGAAAAAGAAGTGTTGAAGCCTGAAACGTGGCCCAACCCTCCAAGAGGAAAGTTAAGAAGTCTGGGAACTCAACTTCTGAACAGCCATCAGCTCAGGTCTCCTGTCCTCAGGGAGAAGACCTGTCAGCCTCAGAGGAAACTGAGCCCTCGGGAACTAGGCCTTACATGGCAAAGCTCCTAGGGCCAGAGGGACCCCCTAGACAGCTGTTCCAAGGGCAGAAGATCTAGCCTACTCTTGAAAGCATGCAACAGCAAGCTGCTGAATAGGAAAAGGGAGATGTCAACGGCTCTCACAGGACCGATTGGGAGGAAGGGCTTCGGTACACTGAGGCTAGAGACCTCAAACCTGGTGCCCCCAGGAGAGTGGTATTGCCTCAGCAGTTCAGAGTTTCTCCTCATATTGGCATAACATCCCACTAACTAGGCGTCTTGGCCAGAGCAAAACACGGACTAGGCAGCTAGTCAGCCACTTCTACTGGCCAAACAGGTCTCAAAAGGTGAAGAAGTTTGGCAACTCCGTGCCACCTGCCAAGCCAGTAGCAATGCAGGTGGTCATCTAAAGGCCCCCTTAATTCTACTTCCAGTGGTTGGGTACCCTTTGAAAGGGTATGAATGGACTTTGTCGCTCCCCTTGACCCTTCAGCTTCAAAAGGGAACAGATTTATGCTGGTAGTAGTGCTTCTGCTATGAGGTACCCTGAAATAATTCCTCATGGCACTACTACTGCTCCTGCAGGGGCCAGGGCCGTCATGGTCATCTTTACAAGAGTGGTTTTCCCTAAGGAGGTGGCATTAGAGGTACAAACTTCATGTCTGGTTATCTGAAACACAGACTGAATGTGGAGTGTCCTACAAGTTCACTACCACAATTCACCCACAAACAGCAGATGCAACTTTGACTGAAATGGTATTGGGTTCCTGCTAACTAGGTCCCCAGCACCAGCGTTCTCCAGGTCCCCAGCACCAGTGCTCTTTCCCTAACTGTACATTTTTTACACAATTGGGACCACTTTAGGCTCCATGTAAGTCCCTTGTAAAAGGTTCTCTGGCAGCTAGGGATTGTGACTAAAGAGGGTCCATAAGGGTTACAGCATAAGCGCCCCTCACCAAGCTCATGCAGACTGTCACTACAGCCTACGTGTCTTCTTGCAGAGAAAAATGAAGAGTCAACATCCCTGTGTGCCATGCCTGCAAAACACTACATGTGGTATAGGTAAGTCACCTCTACAGCAGGCCTTACAACACTAAGGCAGGGTGCACTATACCTCATTCTGTGCCCCAGGAGGTTGAGGTGGATCAATGCCCAACTATTGGGGAAACAATACAAAATGAGATGGACACTGTAAGTAGAACGTCAAGCAATGCTGCAATGCCTGCTAGTGCAAAGACATTTCCCTCATTAGGTAAGTATACTACGGTTCTTGTTCTTTCGTAAAGGGGAAGGAGATATAACAGTGTTTATGTAATGGAGTTGTTGTTATTCTATTTGATGACTCGTGCTTGTGCACGCGCCTGAGCAATGTGTGTTAAAGAATGTTAGAAATGGGAGTCTCTAGTTGGCAAGGGTTTGCACCTTTGTCCAAATAGGGACCCTTCTTCCTAGTCAGGATAAGGGAGTTACACCCCTGCTCACCCCCTTGGAAGCTTGGCACGAGCAGTCAGGCTTATCTTAGAGGAAGTGTGTAAAGCATTTGCACATAACCAACAGTAACACAGTGTAAGCATTACAAAAGGACACCATACCAGTTTAGAAAAATATCCAATATTTTTATATACTTAAAACAAGACCAGATACGATTAAAAATCCACTATACAGTACTTTAAAAATAGATAGTTCGCAAGATGTCTTTAAATTGCAAAATACATTGAAAACACAGTTCATACGAGTCGGTAGCTCGGTCCGAGCCTACCGCTCTGCTGAAAATACAGAGTCTCGCAGTTCCAGCTGACCGCGTCGGTACGGGTGAGCAACAGCGTGAACAGACTCGGTAACAATACCTTTGTCATTGCGGTTTACGCGCCGGTGTGAGCCGGTCCTGGCGTCTGTCGCGGTTGCGATGCTAAGTGGAAGCGGTGCAGGGTGCTGTGTCCTCTCGATGCGGTGCAGTCAGAGGCTCGGTGACGATCGTCCAGACGGCGTCGGTGAGACCAAGGCGTGCAGTGCAGGGCGAGACGGTGCTCGACACGGTGCTGGAAGGTTGCGATGCAGGCGACAAGGTCGGTTGGCGTGAATTGGCATTGGCCAAGCCAGACAGCTGTGTGTGACGAGGCGGTCACGGGTGTCAAGCCAACGGCGACCATGTCGGTGAGACCAGGCCAGCAAAGTGAAGCGAGGCGGTGCGGGCTGCAGTGTCCACAGGTTACGGTGCAAGCAGCGGCTCGGTGGCGGCGGCTGTCGTTATCGACGGTGAGACCAGTGTTGCGGTGCAAGATGTGGACGGTGCGGTCTGCGGTGCTTTCAGGACACCAAGCCAGCGACAGAGTCGGTGACAGAGTCGGTCGTGGTTCCCTCTCCTCTGTGGCAACTGAAACAGCGGTTCAAGGAGCAGTACCCAGAGGTTGGTGAAGTCTTTGCAGTCCTTGAGACTTCTGAACAGGAGGCCAGCTCGATTTCAGGCCCTTGGAGATACTCAGCACAAGTAGAGAAAGTTGAATCCAGTCCTTTCACTGCCCAAGGCAGAAGCAGCAGCTGCAGACCAACCCAACAAAGCACAGCAATGGGGCAGTACTCCTCCTAGCAGCTCTTCCAGCTCTTCTTCTTGGCAGATTCCTTGATTCCAGCGAGTTCTTAAGTCTTGGGGTCTGGGCCCCAATATTTATACCAGCAATTCCTTTGTCCTCTGAAGTCAGAGGGTCCTGTACCTAGTCCAAACCAGTACTGGTTAGTCTTGGAGCACTTTGTTTACAAGACTCCTGCTTTTCCTTTGACAGTGTAGGCCAGGGACATCAGACGCACCACAGGAGATTGAGCCAGCACTGTGGAGGCAGGCACAGCCCTATTCAGGTCCCAGGTTCTCCCCCTCCTACCACTCAACATGTAGATGTGTCTATTCAGCCCAGTGCTGACTCACCCTCTCTCCTGGAGCCCCCCCAGCCGGTGTCACTCAAAAACCAGAAACGCAAAACACAGCCTCACAGAGGCAAGCTGGATGGGTAGGCAAGAAAATACCTACTTTCTTAAAGTGGTATTTTCAAACACAGAATGTTAAAACCAACTTCTCTAAAAGATGTATTTTATCATTCTGAGTTTAGGCATATTAAACTCGAATTTCTAACATGTTCCCTGAGTCAGTTAGGATTATAGGATGTTATAATCAACTGCCCACTCTGGCCTATATGGAACAGGAAGCGTTGCAACTGTGAAAAATGAGAGAGGCTGTAATGCCACACACACACCAGGGCATGTCCTACCTTTCACATACAATGCACCCTGCCCACAGGGGTACCTTGGGCCTTACTTAGGGGTGACTAACATGTAAAAAGGGAAGGTTTAGGGACCGGCAAGTGGGTGCACTTGCCAAGTCGACATGGCAGTCCCAGACAGCACATGGGCTCTGCAATGAAACGCCAGAGTTACACTTTACGGGCTGTTCGCGTGGGTGGCACAATCCAGTGCTGCCTCCCACCAACAGCATTTGATTTATGGGCCCTGGCACACGTAGTGCACTTTCCTATGGACGGACACATAAATCAAATAGGCCAATCATGGAAACACCAATCCACAACACATTTTACACAGAGAGCATATGCACTTTAGCACTGATCAGCAGTGGTAAAGTGTCCAGAGTCCTAAAACCAACAACAGCAGGTCAAGAAAAAATAGGAGGAAGAAGCAAAAGGTTTAGGGATAACCCTGCAAAAAGGGACATCTCCAACAAAGAATTATTGTCCTTTGATTTATGGCCCCTAGCTGCTCATTCGCCCTGTGGGTTCCAAATGCTACTACAGGTCAGTTTGCGGCTGCAAACCAGAGGCAACCCTGTGGGCTCTTGCCAATAAACTTCTATTAAAAGGAACTCAACGCCTCTGTGAATTTTCCCCTCTTTACAGGCTTACAGGGCTTGGGTGTTGTTTTTCAAGCCTAGACCTACATGCTACAGAGAGCACATGGGTGAGAGAACAGACAACTAGGGCGTTTGTGCTGGCTTTCATGCGATGAGCTGCTAAATTCCACAGAGAACAGAAGGGGGAGCATACAACCAACCAAGGATGACGCACTGCCTTTCACAACCAGAGCTACATGCTGTGAGGTCTGCATCCTTTCGTTTTAAAGGTACAGTTTTGGTCTAAATAACTGGAAATGTACAATGTCCTATGATGGTCACTGAGTGAACCATGAGCGTACTCCACTTTTATTTATACCTTTAGGCCGCACCCCGCTCTTCGGTTTTCAGTGTGCAGCATTTAGTGTGTAGAGGCTGGGTGGCATTCTGCACATGCCAGGCAGCAGAAGGGCAAAAGCACATAGACAATTAGGGCTTGTTTGCTGATCTTTATGCGAGGAGCTACATGCCACAGAGACCAGAAGTGGGCCAGCGTCTAAGCAGCTGCAAAATTGGGCCCCAAAACAGGTCTGGAGATAACGAAGACCTTTTGTTTTTATGAAAACTCTATCTCTCTGTCCACGTATTCATCGACTGGCTTCCATTCTTTCACAAGGAGCATATCAGCACACAAAGTAGTTTTGTTCAGTGCCAGGGACTACTGTGTCAATGTGTGCATTTTGAGACCAAACATTATCGCTTTTTGTCAATGTTTTTTTTATAATGGTGAAAGCCTGGCAGCTTCCAAAAAGGTTTACAAAAACCATAGCAAAACAAGACATGCATTTACAAAATCAAAAAAGCTGACCCCCAATATCAGACATATTGGCCTACTTGTCCTATGGACAAAATAAACATGCAAACCTGTTATCCTTAACCCCAAACAACATGCCCTGGGCATTGACTTCACTAAACCTGCCATCAGTGGGGAATTTGATAATTAAACTTGAATTTCTTACTTCTTCCTTGATGTGCGCCCTCTTATACAGACCTCCTGATTACAAGCAAAATTTTCCTCAAATTCTAGCAGACTCAATCTCACCCTTATCCACCAAGCCAATGTACTGCTAATTGGTGATCTTAACTATAGGGCCATTGGGGAAAAAGGTGGGCACAAACAGCTGGCCTCACCGATACCCTCAGTAATTTAAACTTAGAACAGCAGATATATCAGCCTACGCATATTAAAAGCTTTTCCCTGGATAACATTTGGACCACCGAATTTCCCCTTGAGGAACCTAAGCAGGGCTTGAAAAATCCAAATAAAAATGGTACTAGTCCTGAATATCTGGAACCATGAAAAATCTCCACAACCTACCTGCAACCTACCTGACCTCCATCTCTGAAAGCGGAGCAAATGTGACAAGATAACAAGATTTAAAGGCATCTTTATTGTAGTAATAAAAATGCCTTTAAACCTTGTTATCTTGTCACATTTTCTCTGTTTTCAGAGGCAGAGGACAAAAGATCGTTTGTCTTCCTACTCGCCAGAAAGCGCGAGTAGGACCTAAACACAGCTCGCCCTCATTAAATTAAGCTCGCAAATGCGAGCGGTCAAGTGGAATTTGAGCCCTGCTAAGAATTGCACCCTGTGTATGCTCAGATCATTGGCTGATCCCCTTATCATTGTCAAACCTCATCTTCCAATAAACCCTGACCTGTCCTGGTATTTTATCCAGGAATTGGTCTTGAACTGATCTGATTTTATTTTGCAACTAGTTGGAAAAAGTATTGCTATCATCTAAGAAAGATATAGACGAATTTGAGGAAGCAATCACAGAATGGCTAGTGGAGGCCAGCAATGCACATGCACCCCTACGTAAAATTAAACAGACGAGACATCATGATGCCAATAAATGGTTTTCAGAAGAACTAAAATTAGCTAAACTGGAAATGTGGTGCTCCAACGAATGAAAATAGATATATCACAAGGCGGGGTTCAATTTAGGGAGTTAGAGGTTGCAATCCTGTACTAACAAATATATAAACATAAATAACTCTAAGTACCATAAATCACACTGTTTCTTTTTCGCTCCAAATGCCCTTTTTATTGACTTTATGACATTTAATGAAAATGGCACAACAATTACTCTCCTGATCTCATAACACCTTCATACAACATCTTAAAGAGTATAAACAATTGATCAGGCAAGCTAAAACTCGTTTTTTTTACTTGGAAGATCTTGAATTGCCAAAACAAATACAAAGAGATTTTAAAAAATGTTCTCTGAACTTTCAAATTCTGATAAAATCACTTTACCCATCACACCCTCTCAAAATCTCTGCGAGTCTCTCACTTCTTTATCTTAAAAATTGAGACCATCAAAAAGAGTATTCATTTTAATCCCCTGCATAATATTTTGCTATTCGACAATAGAAATGCAGGTAATCTTTCATCCTTCCCTGAAATCAGGAAAGAGGACTTAATAGACTTACTGACAAAAGCTAAATCAGGTTCAAAAACAACAGCTGTCCTCCAAGAGTTTTAAAAATGTTATTTACCGGTTTTCCAGACTTGGCATTATCTCTTCCTAATCTGTCTTTCTATCAAGGCATAGTCGCCAGTTCCTTTAAAAAGGCAATTGTAACACACATGGGAAGTCGTCGGGCTATACCCTGAACTGGTCCAAGTCGGTGATCTACACTCTAAAGAGTCCGGATCCGGTGCTGCCATCGGATTGCCCCCTTGCACTGACCCCGAACTCCTTTAAATATTTAGGCATTGTTATTACAAAGAGTGCCGCGGACTTCTTTGATAAAAACTTGAAGCCGCCTATGGAGCGTCTTCGTGCGGATGTTAAACACTGGGCGACCTTACCACTGACCCTCCTCGGGCGTGCAGCCCTTTATAAAATGATGGCATTACCCAGATTCCTATATGTATTGGAAAACACCCCATATCCTATTGCACCGCGATACTTCAAGCAGGTTGCAGCTCTGGTCACAAACCTCCTCTGGAATAATGGCCCGGCGCGTATAGCATATGATAAGATGACTAAGAGTTGGTATGAGGAAGGTATAGCATTGCCGAACATACAGCTGTACTACTGGGCGGCCCATCTTAAAATAATAAACCAATGGATACATACTCCAAGGAGTGACCCAGCATATAGAGCGAATTGGTCACAGCTAGGAACTGACTGTATGCTCTCAGTACTCTATAACAAATCACAAGTTAAGAAGCTGCTGGGACCGATGCACCACACAGCGGCATTGTGGCACATAGCACAATCACGACTAGGCTGGAAGGGGAAAATCACCAAGCTAACACCACTATGGGACACCAAGGCATTGGGGAACCTACGGTCTAGTAAGGGATTTACACAATGGGACTGTATAGGAATCTCCACAGTTGGGGAATTATGGGACAAAGGCACGGTGGTCGCATTTCCACAGCTCCAACAACAGTACTGCCTGGGCCCGACAGAGACGTTTAGGTATGTGCAAATAAGACACGCACTGCTCCAAGCGATCCCAGTGGGCGCGGACATACCAGAGTCCTCACCGCTGGAGGATAGGCTGTTAACGGATTATATGCAACAAAGCGCGACCTCCCTCACATACAAAAAACTGATCAACAAGCTAGGGGACCCTACAATAAAATTACGAGAAAAGTGGGTGGGAGAAATAGGTGAGGTCACTGAGTTAGAGTGGAACGAAGCACTAACATCACCAAGAGAAGTAGGTATCTCAGCCAAATTCAGATTGGTGCAACTTAAAATTTTACATCGCATTTACTACACTAGGACCTTGCTTCACAAAATACATAGGGCGCCACATCCCTTTTGTCTTCGAGGATGCGGGGAGGAGGGAACACTGTACCATACACTCTGGGATTGTCCGCACGTACAGGAATTCTGGAGACAGGTTATGCGCACTGTCTCACAAACACTTAAGATCTCCGTTCTGCCGGACCCTCGCAAATGCATATTGAACATTTGGGACCCCAATGATCTGGATAGGTATGGCCAGATATGGGCTACCCTGGCCATGATGGTAGCTAAACGGGACATTGCGCAAAAATGGGGGGCACAGGAACTGTCTACAGCTACTAGGTGGAATAAAAACATGGACATGCTGATGGTTACAGAAAGGGCGGTGTATGTGCTCAGGGCATGCCCCCGAAAATGGAATAAGGTATGGACAGCATGGAATATATACAGAGGAGAAATTTGTGAACCCTTACCGGTGGAGGAAGACTTGGACTCTGAGGGGGACGATGAATAGATAGCTGGGGGATGGTTGCTACAGTTATTGAACCAGGCAGAGCAGCATTAAAAATTGGAATGACAGAGCTGCCTAACATGAAACAGGTGGGGTGGCTGCAGGTCGATGTGTGCGTGAAAAGATTACTAATATGTGATGACTCTTTTTAGTTTCAAGTTTTAAAGTTCTGATGGTTAAAGTAATATACTGTACAATTCGAAAGGCCTTTATAATGTACTACAAGAAATGACTTATGCACTCACGGTTACGCTATTACTTCTTATTGTTTGAAACCAGCTAGTTATATACCAGATCAAGCAGTAGACAATATGAATGTACTCTGTACGTATGCGTGATTCTGAGATGGAAGTTCGAATGTAACCTTGAAACTACGACTTATGCCTTAAATTTCAATAAAGATTTTCAACAAAAAAAAAAAAGGCAATTGTAGTTACCTTACAAAAGAAAGCAGGTGAGGACCCCCTCAACCTGAAAAACTATCAGCCAATCTCTCTCCTCCCCAATTTGGCAACATTATTTGAGACACATGTAGCTTGTCATCTCTGCCCCGTTATAGAGGCTTCAGAATTCTTTGATCCCAAGCAGGTTTTTGTTCAGCTCACTCGACATAGGAAGTGATCCTCTCGGTAGTAGATGGCATATGAGAGGAAGTGGATTAAGACAACTCTCATGCGCTAGTACTGCTCAATCTGTCAGCAGGCTTTGGCACGGTTGACCATAACCTTTTACCTGACAGTTTCAGGGCTGCAGGACTCAGCAATCAACTGGATCATCTCTTTTCAGAAGGACAGATCTCAGTTAGACCCCCTCACCCCCTCAATTCTACTGAAGGCCAATTGAATTGTGGGATGGCAAAAGGGTCTTCTTTTTCACCTTTTCTTTTTAATTTATATATACGCTCCTGGGTTCACTCTCTCAAAAACAAGAAAAGCAAAATTGTTTAGTTATGCTTATTTTTTTTATTTATTTAGCAACTTGTATAGCGCCTGGTGACCCGAAGGCATCCCCGCGCTGTTAAGCTTGAGTCCTACTGAGGGGAAGGGGTGGAGGGTTTATTTAGGAAACAGAAGGGTTTTAAGTTTTTTCCTGAACGTCAGGTGGTTGGACTCCAGTCTGAGGGAGCGTGGGAGAGAGTTCCAACCAGCAGAGGCTTTTACAGAGAAACGTCGGCCTCCGGTACGTGTTCTCTTGAATTTGGGGATGTTGGCCAGGTGCTCGTTCTCAGACCGTAGGGCCCTCGGTGCAATGTAGGGGGTGACCAAACCGCTGAGGATCGCAGGTCCCGATCCATTGATTAGTTTATGGGCCGTGCACATGGCCTTAAACTCCACCCTTTGGCGGACTGGCAGCCAGTGCAGAGCCTTGATGGCGGGTTTGGCGGATACTCTAGGAGGTACGCTCATGATTAAGCGAGCTGCAGCATTCTGGGTTCTTTGCAGTCTTGCTAAGGTGGCTTCCGGCGCACCTAGGTAGACCAAATTGCTGTAGTCTAACCGCGACATTATGAGGCCCTGTACTAGTAGTTTCCTGGATACGGGCGGTAGGAGGGGGAGAATTTTGCGGATAGTCCGCAGAAGCCCAAGACAGGTCCCAGCGGTTTTGGCCGCTTGGGTCTTCATTGAGAGGTCGGGTTCTAGCCAGACTCCGAGGGTCTTGATTTCGTGTTTCGGGGAGGGGATTTCCCCGAACACGTCTGGCCAGATCGACGGGGGGATAGTCGCCCATTGTTTGCCCATGAGCATCACCTCGGTTTTGGAACCGTTGAGTTTCAATGACGATTCACACATCCACCCGTGAATTTCGGTGAGACAGTTTGGTAATTTGTCTGGGTGGTCGTCTAGTTGGGAGAGGGAGACGACCAATTGTGTGTCGTCAGCGTAACTCACGATTTTTATTCCGAATGGTGATACCACGTCTTCCAGGGGGGCCATGTATACATTAAAGAGTGTGGTGCTCAGGGAGGAGCCCTGAGGAACCCCGCTGGTGAGAGGAAGTGTGGATGAGCGGAATTCGCCGTCCCAGACCTGGAACGTGCGTCCGGTGAGAAAGGACTCTAACCAGCTGAGTGCCATCCCGGTGAGCCCTGCTGTCTTCAATCGATGGAGGAGGACACGGTGATTGACCGTGTCAAAGGCGGCACTCAAGTCCAGAAGGATCACTGCCACTGATCCTCCTGAGTCTAGAATGCGCCTTGCTTCTTCGATGACGGTGAGCAGGGCGGTGTCTGTACCGTGTCCAGGACGGAACCCGGTTTGGGATTGCCGCAGGATGTTATTAGTCTCGGGAAATCGGGAGAGTTGACTATTCACCAATTTCTCGGTGATCTTGCTGATCCCCGGGAGGAGAGATATGGGCCGATAGTTTGCCATATCAGTTGGATCGAGCTGGGATTTTTTGAGGAGTGCCTTTACCACTGCCTTTTTCCAGCTGTCGGGGACTGATCCTTGAGCGAGTGAGCAGTTGATAAGCTCTGTGATAGTGGGGGTGATAGCGGGGGCCACTATTGCATATTATGCAACTCCTCTTCACGATTGATAGCACACCTAATTCGAAGTTGAATGTCCCAATACAATGCTGTTCATCTTTGATTGGATGAACAGCAATCATCTGAAACTAAATTCTGACAAAACAGAGATAGTAGTCACCAAAAATGAGATCAACCTTTGCAGTCCTTTGTTCTGACCGAATGAGATGCCCTCCCTCCCCTCCAAAGCAGTTGAACCTACAACCGGGCTCAGTGATATTGTCTTGCTTTTCCTATCTTCACAGAATTAAGAGGATCAAGAAAACCCTTACCACCGAAGACTTGGTCTAAGTTATGATAGCTTTGGTCATGTTGAGAATTGACAATGCCAATTCTCTTTATTTGGATCTTCCTAAACATCTTAAGCAGAGGCTTCAGTTGATCCAAAACCAGGCTGCTCAGCTGATTTATCAGCTCCCCATACATTGCCATATTTCTTACGTGACAAAAGACCTTCACTGGCTGCAGAGAGATCCACTCAAAACATGTGGCACAATATTCAAAGCTTTGCACATGAAAAGTCCAGCTTTTATTAAATCTCTGATTCATAAGTATTCCCTTGATCCATCCATTTACACTTTTTAGTGGTGCCTCAATGTAAGAGGAATATGACAGGTGGAGTCCGGTTCACAGTCACTGCTCCTCATGTCTGGAACACCCTTGCTTTGGAATTCAGTACCACCACAAATTATGGAAAGTTCAGACAGATGACTAAGACTTGGCTCTTTAAGCAAGCCTATTACTAAGTATCCTGAGCCGTGTTGAGACAGTTACTCAGCACTAAAAGGCTGTTCAGTGTATGTGCACTCTACAAATTACCATAACATAACAAGGCATGGTTTCAGACCTGGGGTCTGCAGCAAAGGCCGAGATTATTATATCAAAATAACAACATCCAAACTTGAAGGTACACAGAAAACCCTCCTAGCAGCCACAAACGACAACCGTACCTTCCTCGATCAAGGCCACACAGCAGCCTAATTCAACTAGACCTCTCAGCAGCCTTTGCCACCATCTCCCACCAAACATTAGCCGCCAGACTCCATGACACCGGCTTACAGGGAACTGCCTTAGACTGGAAACGCTCTTTCCTCTCCGGCAGAACACAAGGAATAAGACTCTGGCCCTTCCTCTCCTAACCTACAGAGTTCAGGTGCGGAGTACCCCAAGGTTACCACCCTCAGCCCCACGCACCTCAATATCTACATGGCCCCCCTGGCAACCATCGTCAGAAAACACAGACTCAGCATAGTATCCTATGCCGATGACATCCAGCTCATCCTCTCCTTCACCAAATCCTTCACAACACTGGACCCTAATACCTCAACTAAAGAATCTCTTTCCACTCCCCCAAGAGAAACCTCGCTCTGTCGACCTCATAGCTGCCAAGGTTTTAGATTGCCATGTGTGACATTTTCATAATTTCAGTGTAATTATGAGTGACATTTCAACGACTATGAGTGACACTTTCTTGCAAGCAAAATCAAGCAATGACGACGAGGGAAACATTATAATATTAATATATATATATATATATATATATATTTTTTTTTTATTATTTTTTTTTGAACAAGCAGATAATCCTGCACTTCCAGTACTCCGTCTGGCAAACAGAGACCACTCGAATCCCAAAGTAAGGCAATAGATGTTTATTAGACCAAGTCTAACAGCGTAGCGGACTGACGCGTTTCGGGCGGATGCCCTTGCTCACAGTTGGTCATTAGAAAAAAATGCCGTATTTTTAAATGCTACAGTGCCCACCATGTGATAATAGACATAAACAACATACTTTGTTGCTTGTTTCTATGGTCCGGAAAATTGACCAGAGGGTGGGTAAAATATTGCCTTCAAACCATAATTCATATACTGAATAAATTCATGACAATCAAAAAGGTCCCTGCATAAATGCATAAAAACAGATTCACATATATATACCATAGTCTGTACAGTACTTGTGCAAATATACGCAAATGTAAACAGAAATAACTGCAAAAAGTCGCAGATGGGAACATTGAGATTTGTGCAAATTTTCACAAGTTAAAAGTAATAGTTTGTATACTTAAAACCTTCTCACTAAAATGGAACAATTCCAAATTACAACTCCATGAAAAGAATGTGCAAATATCTGCAAATGTAAACATAACGACCGTGCAAAATACGCAAATATTATATGTACTGTGACGACTATTAACACTTTTGTAGTGAAATCAGATGTATGAGTCTATGCAACACAGCTGGGACATCCAAATATGATGGCAACCCCTCTATGGTCCAAACTTCTCACCTAGTCAACTAGTATGTTTAAAGTGCATGAAAGTCCCATAATTTGGTGCAATCTCCTGATGCAGCGAGATTTCATAATCAATACCTGCATCCTATGAATAACTAATGTGATGAAAAAGGAAATATAAGCAAACAATAATACATATTTTTGAGGCACAGAAAAAACAGTATAAACGTAGTTACAGGTGGGAGACAGCCTCTGATAGATTATATATTCATTCTCAAAAGCAGTATGGGGAAGCATATTTTCATTTTAAACTGAATTGGACACTATAAAAAATGATATAGGTCCTCCGTTGTATTAAGACCATTAGGTACCATACTATCCAGTTCGAGAATCATTTTTGATTCTAGTTGCCTGAGCATTTTCTCTCTGTCCCCTCCTCTACGTGGTTTGGGGACCGCAGTCAGCACAAAGTACTTGAGACATTGTAGATTGTTTTTAGGTCTCGGCTCAACGCGCGGGTGCGCGTCTCACCGAGATCTTTTGTTAGCGAGTGTGCTTCCCAGGAGACAGTTTCGGCCATGCGCATCCTTGGAGCCGATTTGAAACGTGACCGCGCGCTGTGGCCAGGCGCTGTCTCCTGGGAAGCTCAAGCACCACACACGCATGCGCATACACACACACACAAGCGCCCATGCACGCACATACATACATACAGAGACACCCCCCCTGACACATACACACACACGCGCACACACACGTGCACCGAGGCCCCCCTCCCTCCCCCGCCGTCACACACATACATACACACACGAGCATACACGCACACACACACACAGAAGTGCACCAAGCCCCCCAGCCTTTTGGAACTTACCTGGCCAATGTCGGGGACTCTGCTCTCAGCACGCGGCGCCCAACCTCCTGCTGGCGCGGCCCCGGGTTCCACACCGCTCACAGGAGCCCCGGGCGCGAGACGCATTTGACTCCGCCTGCCTCCTCTTCCGGTCTCGACGTGGCCCCGCCCACGTCACAGGCGACCGTGCCTGACTTCCGGGGCACAGTGTTCATTAATACAAATGTTTACAAATGTTTTTATACCACGTGTGACATTCGTTTTCTATTTTTTGCTCGTTCTGCTTTTCCATTGACGGAATATTTATACAAACGAGTAAGGGAATGCAGTATGTACTTTCACAGTGACACAATATCTGAGTCATTCGAATAGGGTCCCATGTCTGCCAAAGGGAAGAATGCCGTTTCTGTAGGTTATCTTAAACTAGTTATGACATGTTGGCCTTTGTACGCTAGGTATTTTAGTGTTAAGCCATACCCATAACAGCATAGTTATAATATGCCTCTCAGTCTAACGTGCTGTAAGCTTGGGGCTCGCTGGCTCGCCGGCTCGCCAAGTGCCTGTCTGGCAGCTCTGCTGTGCCTGTATTGGCAGCGACGTAAAAGATTTTTTGAAAACTTTCACAGATGGGTGGTGGTCTAGAACATATCTTGACGAATCCATTTCGCGGCCCATCGAAAAATACTGCGCGTGCCACCCAACTGCATTTATCCAAGAGCCCCTCTCGGAGGAGCGCGTGTGCCTGGGTACTTGTTATGCTGTTTCTGGACACGGGGCACTTTTTACGGTTGACCCGACGCGCTGGAGATGATGTTGATGCGGCGGGTTGCTTTGCAGAATGTGCAGTAAAGCACTGCTGCCGCCGACCCTTTCCTGTGAGGAGACATGCGTCCCTTCCCTGTCACAGCGCCAGGCGCGCTGCCCGAAGCCCCCCTCTTAATAAGTGATGTGTTTAATCAAATGGAGAAGAGAGGATAAAAGCACAGTGCTAGTGCAATGAGTGAAACAAAACTGCTATATATGTCCTCCTACATCCAACACACAGTCTTACATCGTAGGTGCCAAGAAATATATGAGAGTACCTACATACTGCATCCGGCCGTGAAGGGCATTTACACTACGGAAGGGAGAATGCAGAGTAGTGAGTGCTGAGTAATGTGTGCAGAGTAGTGTGTGCAGAGTAGTGTGTGCAGAGTAGTGTGTGCAGAGTAGTGTGTGCAGAGTAGTGTGTGCAGAGTAGTGTGTGCAGAGTAGTGTGTGCAGAGTAGTGAGTGCAGAGTAGTGAGTGCAGAGTAGTGAGTGCAGAGTAGTGAGTGCAGCGTAGTGAGTGCAGAGTAGTGAGTGCAGAGTAGTGAGTAGTGAGTGCAGAGTAGTGAGTGCAGAGTAGTGAGTAGTGAGTGCAGAGTAGTGAGTAGTGAGTGCAGAGTAGTGAGTGCAGAGTAGTGAGTGCAGAGTAGTGGGTGCAGAGTAGTGAGTGCAGAGTAGTGAGTGCAGAGTAGTGAGTGCAGAGTAGTGAGTGCAGAGTAGTGAGTGCAGAGTAGTGAGTGCAGAGTAGTGAGTGAGTGCAGAGTAGTGAGTGAGTGCAGAGTAGTGAGTGAGTGCAGAGTAGTGAGTGAGTGCAGAGTAGTGAGTGAGTGCAGAGTAGTGAGTGAGTGCAGAGTAGTGAGTGCAGATTGCAGAGTAGTGAGTGCAGAGTAGTGAGTGCAGAGTGCAGAGTAGTGAGTGCAGAGTGCAGAGTAGTGAGTGCAGAGTAGTGAGTGCAGAGTGCAGAGTAGTGAGTGCAGAGTAGTGAGTGCAGAGTAGTGAGTGCAGAGTAGTGAGTGCAGAGTAGTGAGTGCAGAGTAGTGAGTGCAGAGTAGTGAGTGCAGAGTGCAGAGTAGTGAGTGCAGAGTGCAGAGTAGTGAGTGCAGAGTGCAGAGTAGTGAGTGCAGAGTGCAGAGTAGTGAGTGCAGAGTGCAGAGTAGTGAGTGCAGAGTGCAGAGTAGTGAGTGCAGAGTGCAGAGTAGTGAGTGCAGAGTAGTGAGTGCAGAGTGCAGAGTAGTGAGTGCAGAGTGCAGAGTAGTGAGTGCAGAGTAGTGAGTGCAGAGTAGTGAGTGCAGAGTAGTGAGTGCAGAGTAGTGAGTGCAGAGTAGTGAGTGCAGAGTAGTGAGTGCAGAGTAGTGAGTGCAGAGTAGTGAGTGCAGAGTGCAGAGTAGTGAGTGCAGAGTGCAGAGTAGTGAGTGCAGAGTGCAGAGTAGTGAGTGCAGAGTGCAGAGTAGTGAGTGCAGAGTGCAGAGTAGTGAGTGCAGAGTGCAGAGTAGTGAGTGCAGAGTGAGTGTGCAGAATGTAGAATAGTGAGTGCAGAGTAGTGAGTGCAGAGTGAGTGTGCAGAATGCAGAGTAGTGAGTGCAGAGTAGTGAGTGCAGAGTGAGTGTGCAGAATGCAGAGTAGTGAGTGCAGAGTGAGTGTGCAGAATGCAGAATAGTGAGTGCAGAGTAGTGAGTGCAGAGTGAGTGTGCAGAATGCAGAATAGTGAGTGCAGAGTAGTGAGTGCAGAGTGAGTGTGCAGAGTGAGTGTGCAGAGCAGTGAGGGCAGGTGCAGAGTGGTGTGTGCTGTTGAGTGCAGAGTGCTGTGTATTGGCAATGTAAATGACAATGCCATTTATTTATGATTTAAAGAAAAAAAAGAAATGTCATGAGCAATGCCAATAGCTCTACCTTTAATGATGCCGAGACCATTGCATTGCAAATGCTTGTTGTGTACTGTCTTGAAATGTCATATATATGAACAAGTGAGCTCCTCTCAAATTCCACCAAGCAGGCATGCAACACACACATATATACACACACACACTCATACACACACAAACAACAGGAGTCACCGCCGCCGCTCAACACGCCCTGGGTGCCTTCTCAAGCGGTGGTGAGCGGCTTACATATGCAAACACAGCAGCAGCCCAGAATTTTGTCGGCCGACAAAAATGAGAGCACTCGCAAGAATTTATGCACGAATTCGTGAGAGGGCTCTCTGGTGTTGAGGGTGCTCTATACAGGAGCTGCCTTCCACCTAAACTTGGGAACTACCCAGAGTTCTCTCCTTCTTGTTTGCGTAATTTATGCGTTACTCTATGCCTGCAAGGGTATTGTTCAGAAATTACACCCATTTGAGGGATGAGAACCTCTAAGTAGATCTTAAAACTACTGCAAAGCACCAGAAATGGAAGGCACTAACCTAGTGCCATTGTAACAGTAAACATTGTTTACCCCAAAACTGGAACACTGCATGCAATTACAACACGGTCGCTACAATGACCGCATTGTTACAACGCATGCCATTACTCCACAAGTCGGAGCAATGGCTTACTCTAGGGGTCAAAAGGTGATGGGTTTTAAAACCAACATCTTCCCTACTGTTGCACAGACTGGAGTTGGGATAGTAAATTATACTATTCCAACATCCAGCGCCCCCAAACCCCCTAAGTCCGTGTTCCAACTTGCAGAGAAAGGACATACATTTTTACAACGCGGTCATTGTAATGACCGCATTGTAATGGCAAGTGTAAAAAAAGCATGCAGGGAAACGAGGCATATTCCATTGTAACCTGATTGTTCTATTAAACAAATGTGGAACCAATACAGCCCCACAACCAGCAGCTGTCACACCACTGGCACTGATCAGGTGGCTCTGCTGACTTAATGCCGCAGGAGCTGAAAGTAATTAAACAGGTACCAGTGAGGGAGAACAAGAGGGATGGTTGGGCGATGGTTAGTTAAAATCCAAGGTTATGTGCAAACAAGCAAATTGTGCTGATGAACTAAAAACAGAGTTTGTGCTAGTAAAATTATACAGGAGTATCAGAGAAGAGGAGCACTACTCACTATCCAGACTAACGTCTGATGAGTGATACTTGGCAGGGATGTGTATTTCACTACATAGAAAAACACTACACTAAGGTAACACTTAATAGAAGCTAGTACAAACTACTAGTGCACCAATCGGGGATGCGTATGATTGAATAACAACCATTTTACCTCTAACCCTGATTATTTTCAACGTAACCAGAAACCTCTCCAATTTGAGTCCGGATGTTATTCAGCTTGTGAAGTCACCACCTTGCTTAAACCCTCCCTTTCTTAAATATTTCCAGAAAAGTCCCATGTCGCTGTGTCCCACATTTCCGAGACTGCACATGTACTGTATTGCCACTGTACACACTTTTATCAGGGTTATCTGGAAAATGTCTTACTTCCTGCTGCCTTTTGTATTGAATTTTGTCAACTTGCATGTTTCGTCCTCACACAAGCCCTCTTTATCTGAGGATCTCGACAAATGAACTGCATCCTTATCTAAATTAAATATGTGCACCCGAGTTGTGCTTTAGACCTCAGGTCTTTCTGCTTCTTTCATCTTAAAAGGAATGTCAGTTTGAGCGGCCAAGGGTCGTTAAGGATCTCAAACGGAAGATACATATTGCCTCCGATACAATTTTTCACGATTGTGCGGAATTAATGCATACATGGCACCTGCCAGCATACGATGTGCTCAGCAAAAAGCTGCTCTGGCTTACTGTTTATTTATTTATTGGTAAAATGCCTTCCATATTGTTGAAGTTTGCTAAGATGTTAGGATGTATCTAGGATTCCCGCTACCGTGGTAAAGACCCAATGTTAGAAATGGCACGCGCCTCACAAATGGCTGCACCCAAGAGCCATTAGTAAAAGGATGATTTGAGTTGTGGATGGAGGTCTGTGCTCGTTAATCAAATGTAATAAAAGGAATAATACTTTTCAAAACTCATGTTCTGTTGTGCTTAGTAGGCAGAATACGCCATTTTAATTATGCTTATGAGATCGTCTGGCAAATGTTGCTATTATAGTAATTGAAGTAATCCGGTTATTGAACATCAGTGAAAGATCTGTATAATCTGTAAAATATGCGATGCCATCTTTTCCTGTGGTTTGCGTATCGTAATTTTAACCTTTGACATTTGTCCTACTTTTTCCCAAATTCTTTATATTCAAGAGTTCTTGAATGCGCGACTTAAAAATGTACATGCAAAGAAATTGATTATGCCGCCGCGCGGTGTCTGGTGTTGTTATTCCTTTCATTACATTTGATTAACAGGCACAGACCTCCATTCACAACTCAAGCCTTCCATATTAAGTTTAGAACTTCAAGGAGTGAGAGAGTGACTAATGGCCTGATTAACTTTAAACAACAAGCTGGGTGCTGAAACATCCACTGACTTTTAACATGGAGGGAAAGTAAGCACCAAACTGCGTGACACGCCACATATGGGAACACATGGAGATAAATATAACTTTCAGCAGGAAATGGTATAGTCCAAAGCTCTGTTTTTAATGTAAAATCAGGGCCTTTGGTGGTCATATCCCTGAAAATACAAAATGTGAAAAAATATTATTGTCTAAGGCTACTTGTGGAAGACAATTTCTATGGACAGGAGTCTAGAGAATGCTAAAGTGATTCTGGTATTTTACTGACCTCTGCTAGTCGCTTTTTATCAAGAAAGTTAAATAGAGGCAGTTGCCCGAAAAATTAAAAGAAGAAAGTTCCTCAGCAGAAAGCAATTCTGGTATTTTACTGACCTCTACTGGTCCTTTTTCACTAAGACAGTTAAATAGAGGCAGTTGAACAGAAAAAAAGTCACTAAGCGAAAGCAGACAAGTCTTAGGGCTGATCTCCTGAGCCCACAAAGTACATACACATATAAATATATATATATACTAATATATAAGTATATACTAAAGAATATACAAGAGGTCTTGAATGCTCGACCTAAAAATGTACATGCAGAGACATTGATTATGCCGCGGCGCAGTGTCGGTTGATATCTGTTTCATTGTAGCAGCTTAGAGCTGCCGTTCCAGACCAGCTTTGGTGTCAATCGTTAGTATTGGTGCATTATTACTAGCGCTCTGCTTGACAGCTGAGGAGGCACTATTAGCCATTATGCTTGACTTTGCATTTCAGTGCGGTCAGGGCCGGTCCTAGAACTTTTGGGGCCCCGGGCGAAATGGTAGATGTGAGGCCCCTCTCATTTGCATGTATCACATCACAAGAAGTGACCACAGAAAGTGACATCGTAGGACTATTGATCTTATTTGGCATCACTGAAGAGACCTAACGTGGATATCAGTAACAATGACAAAAAGATAAATATACAAATGAAATAAGTCCATATATTTTCAAACTGTATTAAATGGATACATTTGTCACATGGGATGGAAAAGCTAGTTCCCATAAAAGGGGGAGATCCTGTTGAGGTAATGAGGGGCAGGATCATTCAAAATATAAAATTACACAAAAGCAAACCTCGCACATTTCTAAAGTCTCCCTTACCATTTTGTGTCATTATGTTGCCACCTTAGGATGACATTAATACTAAGTAATTTCTATTAACGTAAATCTTCTCACCAGTATACCACACGCACATGCTAAGATTTGTAAGACAATCTTTTTTGTGTGTGGGCTCTTTACTTGCCAGAATTATGTTGAGTGCAAAAACACAACACATATAATACAAAATTACAAGACACCATTGCGTACAAATTAAGATTGTACATAAATAAAAAAAGACCTAGAACAAATCGAGACCACTACTAAATCATACATTGACTTGAAGGTATGCTGCAGATTGAAGTTTTTTTTTTTTAAATCAACGTTTTTGATTTGGTGTTAGAAATGCAAGTGGCCGGCTTTAGCGCTGGTGGAGCCCTATGCAACAATGTTTGTTAGTGCCCCTAATTACTTCCTCTGCCACAGATTCCCTCACTACCACCCTTTAACAGTGCCCCTAGAGTCTCCATAACCACATTCTCACTGAGATGCATTTAATTTGAGTTACAGCGCTACTGATACCAGTGTAGGGTGTCAGAGAAATGTATATCACACACATTATACAGAGGCAATCTCTCATAAACGTCTCAATCACTGTATAGGAAATGTTACATAAGACAAAGGACTGCAAGGTGTAGGAGTCATCAGACAATCATGTTACTAGGCATTATAGTTTATTAGTGATAGGTCTGGAAAAACAAAAACTCTGAATTTAGAACGAAATACCATGGGTGGAGGTTCTCTTTAATAGCCAGAATTGAATTCTATCCAAATGAACCCTTTTTGCAACATTAAGATAACCAAAGACTGGGGAAAAAACATAATCCTCCAATTTATACCTTGAAGTTTGCATGCAGCTCTTAGATGACAGTTAATAGCTCACTGTTCAATGTTAGGATTTTGACTTATTAACTGACTTATTTACACTATGTGCACTTTGTGATCTGCATGGTACATGTTCTTTGCAGCAGGCACATTAATCCTCTGCTCTACCTTTCCACGAGTCAAAACTTCCACTAAACTAAACTTTGATCTCTCTCAAGGAGGAACATTAATCACTGGAGTTATCATGACATTTTTATTGTTGCCGAAAATTGCTGGAGGCCAGGAAGGAGGCAGCAAGTGCTTTTAAAAACATAATATACTTGCAAAGATGACGCCCCCACCCGAAGTGAGCGCTCAGTGCGATGTCACCGGTCCCACCGCCCTAGAGCCTCCCTGCTCCAGGGTCCTGTGACCTCAATGACCGGGTCCCTGACCATCTAGGGCATGGGAACTCACAAACTTTCTCTGGGGGGGAGGGGGGGGGGCAAATTTACAGTGTAGTTTTTGGCCGAGGGCCGCACTGGTGGGGGCGGGGTCAGAGGGGGAAAGCAACAAAAAAATTGTGACCATGAGGTTTCACACAGGTCCCTGCAGCAGATGCCTTTGTCCACTGAGCCACCAGACCAGCATACCCACATCTCTTTCTCTCTCTCCCTCTTTCTCCCTTCCTCTGTCTCCCTCCCTCTATCTCCCTCCATCCCTGTCTCTCTCCCTCCTTGTCTCTCTCCCTCTGTCTTTCTCCCTCCTTATCTCTCTCCTTCCCTGTCTCTCTCCCTCCCTGTCTCTCTCCCTCTGTCTCTCTCCCTCTGTCTCCCTCCCTCTGTCTCCCTCCCTCTGTCTCCCTCCCTCTGTCTTTCTCCCTCCTTATCTCTCTCCCTCCCTGTCTCTCTCCCTATGTCTCTCTCCCTCTGTCTCTCTCCCTCTGTCTCTCTCCCTCTGTCTCTCTCCCTCCTTATCTCTCTCCCTCCCTGTCTCTCTCCCTCTGTCTCTCTCCCTCGGTCTCTCTCCCTCGGTCTCTCTCCCTCGGTCTCTCTCCCTCGGTCTCTCTCCCTCGGTCTCTCTCCCTCGGTCTCTCTCCCTCGGTCTCTCTCCGTCTGTCACCCTCCGTCTGTCACCCTCCGTCTGTCACCCTGCCTCTGTCACCCTGCCTCTGCCCCATCTCATAAAAACAAAAGTAGCGCTTCACTGGCAAACTCTTTAAAGTGGCGCTAATGTGCTTTGGGTTTGAATAAAATCAATGTTGCCACTTTTTTCGATCCACACTGTCTTGCTTTAGTTATTTTTCAATTTTAACCTTTTATTTCTGTCCGTCCCGAGGAAGCACCTTTAAAGTGAAAAATGTCAGAAAAAGACAACCTTTCCAGCAAGCATGGTTTTTTTGGTGGGGGGACAAAGAAAGGAAAGAGAGAGTAATGGCTACAGGGCACAAGGACGGGGCCCCACACCTGGATCTTGCTCTAGTGCCTAGAGGCCCAGGGAAAGGGGGGCCCCTCCCCTGGGCCTCCAAGCAGTAAAGAAGCATTTCTTAAAACACTACTGTGACAGTTCTACATACATTTTAAATGCACATTCCCATAAAAAAAAATAGGGGATACAGAAGTAAACACGAGCCAGTTGATCTGGCTGCTCCCTCCTCCCCTCACCCACCTCTCCTTACCTGTGTCTGGCTGGTTCTGCTAACAAAGGGGGCCTTCTGTCACCTAGCAACAAAATGCAGAAAGGCAATGGCTGGTACTTAGCAGAGGTGTTGCCTCCCCCCTGACACTGTGAGCACACATAATTGCTGGCCCAGTTGCGGTGCAGTCCCTACTTTGTTTGTCCCTTCCCCCCCACCCCTGTGCACCCAGGAATGCCATCACACCCTGACAGCAAGGTCAAGACACCTCGCGTTTGTAATTTGATTGCGTGGGGCAGGGGGCCCTGGAGGTTAACTGTGAAAGCGTGCCCTTTCACAGTGAAGCAGGGGGCCCCCAGAGCGCGAGGCCCTGGGCAGCTGCCCACACTGCCCATGCATAGCGCCGGCCCTGAGTGCGGTGATGTAGACCACCACCCTCAAATGCATTAGTCTAATGCCTGATGTGTGGTACTTGGCGGGGCTGTGACCTAACCCTTGCTTAAATCCCCCCCCCCCCCCCCCATCCACAGAGCGAAAAAGGGGGGATAATTCTCCTACATCCTAGCCAAGACCTGGAACAAACTCCCCTCAGCATCAGAAGAAGCCCTACACTGCAAGCCTTCATTAAAGACCTCAAGACCTGGCTCTTCGGATAACCTCGGAGCTGCCCCAACCCCAACCCCCTCCCCCAGCGTCTTGTGACCCTTACAGGTGAGTTGTGTTTTCTATAAATTGATTGATTTAAGGTACTTAAATGAGACTTCTATATGGAAGAATAAACGAGCCCAACAGGGAGCATCCAGGGCAAAGATCTAACTGTCAGAGCAGAACACAAATACACGTTCTGCATTGTACAGGAAGAAAACAAGCCTAAGCAAAGACTACCTCCTTGGAAAGTGCATTAGAAGCATGCCTCCATCAACAACTCACTTGCTGCTGTTCCAACTCCCGCCTCTCAGAAACGTCCGGGCCTGGGGTTCCTTGGAAAGCCCTGGGACCCTGCCATAGAAGGAAGACTTTGTTCTATGATCACCGACAGCATCATCCGCCGGTACACCGTAATTCTAGAAAGTATACTTCCGGTGACGAGAGCCACCCTGCCCTTACCTTGCGTTGCGAAAGCGTCTCTTCCTGTGTCTCAGGGCATTCACGAGTAACGCATCTGAACTGATTAGGCCTCTTCGGACGAGAGCCACTCGGACCCTACCCCGTCGTTTTGTACACCCCCTACGTCAGAGGGGTGCCGATACATGCAGGTTCTGCCTGTATATTCGCGCTCCCCATCTGGTTCTGTACCCTCTCCTTGCGCATGCGTGAACATGCCCACTACCGCCACGGGGCATGGAAGCCAGGAGGGCAGAGCATGCAAAGGCAGCGCCGCTGCTGAGGAGGTGGAAACAGGCCTCTTCAGCAGCGCGGGCGGCACGCCGGCACCTGGCCGCACTATGCTTTAAGATGCCCCCCTTGGTTCAGCCCCCCCTTCCCTAGGGGAGGGGGGTAGTGATAGGGATTGGAGGCAGGGATGGAGCTGGGCCAGCAGGCAGACCCCAGTGTGGGGTCTGCTAAATCATGCATTTCATGTTAGGAATCCGGCAGGGAGGTGCGGTGGGTTATTGAAGCACAGGCGTCGGGCACAGGGCCCTCTTCTCCTGGGAAGTGTCCCAGAGACGAGAGGGGCTGCTGCTGCATCCTATGAGGAGAGGAGGGGGGTGAGGAGGACTGCAGGAGCACTGGGGCTTGGGTGGGATGAAGTGGCGAAGACCAGGGTGAAAGGGTGGGAGAGACGTGGACAGCTTGCAGGGGGTGCTGTGGAAAACTGCAGAAAAAAGCGCCTGCCACAAACTATACTTTCATATCACAAAACTGACGTTTGCTTACTAACCTTGAGGACTAAACTGTCTCTATGTTTTTATAATTAACAATTGAACTTTGTGAGGACATCTTCCTGTGGGAATTAAGTCACCCCTTGCCCAAAAATCAGGACAAGAAGCACAGTAATTTTAATTTCCTCCAAGATCCTGAGGTATTGTGAAATAAAAGCATTGTTGGGAAATAATGACTGTGTAACATGGTTGTCACATGAAGACTGCAATTCGGAGCATAGCCTTGCAAGCAGGGGCTGTCGTCATGAAGTGAACAATGGCCAAGCTGAGCAGAGGTGAACTGCAGTGAGAGTGCAAAGCAAGTAACTCAGGGCCATACAGAGATGGCACCTACCGTGGCGTAGAGATGGCGTGCTGAAGGTGGTACCTACCATGGCGTAGAGATGGCGTGCTGAAGGTGGCACTTACCATGGCGTAGAGATGGCGTGCTGAAGGTGGCACCTACCATGACGTAGAGATGGCGTGCTGAAGGTGGCACCTACCATGGCGTAGAGATGGCGTGCTGAAGGTGGCACCTACCATGGTGTAGAGATGGCGTGCTGAAGGTGGCACCTACCATGGCGTAGAGATGGCGTGCTGAAGGTGTTACCTACCATGGCGTAGAGATGGCACCTACCATGGCGTAGAGATGGCGTGCTGAAGGTGGCACCTACCATGGCGTAGAGATGGCGTGCTGAAGGTGGTAACTACCATGGCGTAGAGATGGCGTGCTGAAGGTGGCACCTACCATGGCGTAGAGATGGCGTGCTGAAGGTGGCACCTACCATGACGTAGAAATGGCGTGCTGAAGGTGGTACCTACCATGGCGTAGAGATGGCGTCCTGAAGGTGGTACCTACCATGGCGTAGAGATGGCGTGCTGAAGGTGGCACCTACCATGTTGCTCTCTTGTTTCAACAACTGTAAACCAGGATGTCTTGTACTTTGGGGTGGGGGGGGCAGGGGAGGTGGAGGGCTCTTTTCTGCTCTTTATATTTATGGTCCTGACAGGATTCCGTAGAATCGTCTGATCCTCACATGCGGTCGGTCTAACACCGCTTACACATCGAGTTTGTCCAGAAAAGAGTAGCGTGTGCAGTATTTTTATTTCTACATCTCCAGGCTATGATGATGTCTGTTTTCGAAGGGGAAAGTGAGCAGCTCTCCAAATCAGACAAGACCCCTCCCAAGCCCAGAGGCCGCCGTGCCTTCGATATTAAAGTACAGATTCCTAGGTGATGACAGGTCCCAGGATGTGACTTCTTGCAGCCACAGGTGTAGTGACGTTTGGACACCACTCTCTCTCCGCAAATGTCTTATACGTGATAACGTGCCTGAGTCGGGCGGGAGACTCCAGATTTTTACAGCAGGAAATAAGAAACTTTTTGTTGCTTCACACCTGGAATTACCTTCACTACAATGGAAGTCAGTGGAAAAAATAAACTCCCCTGTATTTTCTACAAAACTTTCCTCTTCTCAAATGTTGGCACATATGTCAGGTGCACGATTTTCTGGTTGCAGGAGAAATCTAGTGTTTGGTTTGGTGGCGCCTCAGGCAGCTGCCCCTATTGCATAAAAAGGGGCATGTATGTGGCTGCAGGTGAATTTAACTGGTTTTCGCCTAATGTGGGATGATGAAATGCGGAGGGTGGTCGACATAAGGGTTAAACCCTCTGCAGACATCTGTGTGCTACTTGGAGGTCACCGGCTCCACATATCTGGTGGTCCTCGGTCTGCGGTGATAGCGTGCCACTGGGGGTGTAAAGGCAACACCTGTTATTTACAGCATTACAAAAACGCAGCATTCATGATGACAAGCATCTTATGCCGAATCAAACATTTAGTTCTTCGTCACAGGAGGTCATGTTGAGTTTTTTAGTGTAGGAGTATATAAGAATATTCAGAATCTGTAACTACTACTTGAGGTACACCAGCTATTTTACTCAGCTGAACATACTCTTAACACCATTGCGTCCAACAGGTGGACCCCATTTTATTCTTAAATTGATAAGGAAACAGACCCTTAGTAGCTTTAAAGGCAGCTTTTTGGGCGCCTTTTATGGCTACGAACCCCTAGAGGTCATATGGTGGCATAGAGTTGTTACCTTGGCTAAGGCAAGCCTTTAGCTGTATCCAGGCCCTAATGGCATTGTAAATGGCAATGTCTTTTATCCATGTGTTATGGAGTGTATGCATGTGGTGTGTAGTGGAATTATGTGGGTTGGATTTGAGTTGTAGCAATGGTGGCAAGCTGCGCTTTAGATGAATATGTGTAAAAGTAAAGTGCACCATATTGAGATTGCTACAATAGTTAATTGTGGATACGTTAACAATTGATGTGTGCACTGATGGCTGGTGGTGTGTGTGCCTGTAGAAATTGTGCAGTGATGGCTGGTGGTGTGTGTGCCTGGTGAAAGCGTGCACTGACGGCTGGTGGTGTGTGTGTGTGGTGGTGAGTGTGTGGTGGTGAGTGTGTGGTGGTGAGAATGTGGTGTCCGAGTGTGTGTGTGGTGGTGTCTGTGTGTGTGGTGTATGTGGTCCTATGTGTGTGGTTTTATGTGTGTGTGGTGGACTTAGTTCCAGTTTTTGTACCCTGCACACTCACACACTGCCCCTACACACTCACGCACTGTTCACCCTACATACTCAGACACTGCTCACCCTTCACACTCACACACTGCTCACCCTGCACACTCACACACTGCTCACCCTACACACTCACACACTGCTCACCCTACGTAATGCGAAAATACCTAGCTCTGCCCTTTGGCCTGTGTTGTAATCGTACAGTAGGTTGTGAGTAGTTGGACTTTATAAGTTGGGGCATTCCCTCCTTGCTGCTCCCCTCACAGAGGGCCGGCTGCCTTTATGAAGCTCCCAAGACACGTGTTCCCCTGTTCTTTGTTTTAGCTCCTGTGTGTCAGTGCACTGTGTAAGCGCACACGCATACCCTGCTCTCTCTGGAACACTCACTCTGCAGAGTCACTCTCACTCTGCAGTCACTCTCACTCTGCAGTCACTATCACTCACAGATGGCAGGGGGTGTGTGTGCCTGGTGAAAGCGTGCAATGAAGGCTGGTGTTGTATGTGCTTGGTGAAAGCATGCACTGACGGCTGGTGGTGTGTGTGTGTGTTCCTGGTGAAAGCGTGCAGTGACGGCTGGTGTTGTGTGTGCCTGTTGAAAGTGTACACCGGTGGCTGGTGGTGTGTGTGTGTGCCTGGTGAGTGTGTGGTGGTGAGTGTGTGGTAATGAGTGTGTGTGTGGTGTTGTGTGTGTGTGTTGTGTGTGTGTGTGTGGTGTTGTGTTGCATGTGTGGTGTGGTGTGTGTCTGTGTGGTGTGTGTGTGTGGTGTGTGTCTGTGTGGTGTGTGTCTGTGTGGTGTTGTGTGATCCTCTGTGAGACACCGGGGTCTGTCGTCTGGAATGGAAGCTTTGGTCAGATGGGGGAGCATGATAATGTTGCGCTCCTGTGAAAGAGCTGGCAGGTGATTGGGGTCCCCCTTAGAAGGCAAAGACTCTGAAAGCAGTGCCCCTGTCTTTAACACCACCACACCAGTGTGCCTCAAGTAACATGTGCCAGGTCTTCTACAACGCAGGGGCAGAGAGGAGAGGCAGGACAACGCAGGGGCAGAGAGAAGAGGCAGGACAACGCAGGGGCAGAGAGGAGAGGCAGGACACAACGCAGGGGCAGAGAGGAGAGGCAAGTGACAACGCATGGGCAGAGAGGAGAGGCAGGACACAGCACAGCGGCGGAGAGGAGAGGCAGGACACAACGCAGTGGCAGAGAGGAGAGGCAGGTGACAACGCAGGGGCAGAGAGGAGACGCAGGACACAACGCAGGGGCAGAGAGGAGATGCAGGACAACGCAGGTGCAGAGAGGAGAGGCAGGACCACGCAGGGGCAGAGAGGACAGGCAGGACAACGCAGGGGCAGAGAGGAGAGGCAAGACACAATGCAGAGGCAGAGTGGAGAGGCAGGACAACGCAGGGGCAGAGAGGAGAGGCAAGACACAACGCAGGGGCAGAGAGGAGAGGCAAGACACAACACAGGGGCAGACAGGAGAGGCAAGACAATTCAGGGGCAGAGAGGAGTGGCAAGACACAACGCAGTGGCGGAGAGGAGAGGCAGGACACAACGCTAGGGGGGAGAGGTGAGGCAGGACACAACGCAGGGACTGAGAGGAGAGGCAGGTGACAACGCAGGGGCAGAGAGGAAAGACAGGACACAACGCAGGGGCAGAAAGGAGAGGCATCTGGAGGGGAGAGTTAACTAGGGGAAAGGGCAGGGACATGAGCGGCTTTGAAATGGGGCTGGGGCTAATGGGGACATTAGCAACATAAAAGGGAATTAAGAAGGTAGAAAAAAAAACGAAGTGAAATTAGATAAAATGTGGTGAGAGGAAACATACCAGAAAGATAGAGGTGTGCTATTGGAATGAGAGGGGGTGCTTGAGGCGTGGAAAGGGAAGGAAGAACATGGAAACTGGAAAACGAGAAGAAGAGCATTGGCAGGTGGAGAGGCAGTGACTTAGAAAGGTGGGTGCCTTTTACAGAGCAGGAGAGGGCAAGGAAAACTAGAAGGGGGAACGGCACGCCGGGAAAGAACCCGATAGAGCTGAAATTGTGCATTCAGGAGAGCAGAGAAGGTCAAATAGGGAAGTGAGGGGCGGGGATAGGGAGGAACAGGACGGGAATGGGCAGCGCAGGCCTATAATAGGGAGAAAAACATGCGCAGAAATATAAAAGGGCGGGGGAGAGACAGACAGGCAGAATAAAAAAGAAAAGGTGGTGCGAGGCGGAAAATGTGCAATAGGGTAGATGGTCTCTTGTATCCTGGAGAAGATAGGGGAAGAAAAAGTGGAATAAGATACGGCTTGTGGTGAAGAGCAGGGCAGGCGGGAGACAGGGACGTGGAACTGGTGAGAGGAAAGGGGCAGTGTAGATCGCACAGAAGGCGAGGGGAGGGAGGATAAGCGGTGTGGAGAGCATGGGACTCACGTCTGAGCATACCCATCTCACTCGGGGTGACAAATGCAAAAACAACAGTTGATGGACAGAATGCAGAACAATGTCATACATTCACCCCTGTACAGAGATCTGGGCCTAAATCCATCGTTTTTTTGCACTCCACACCACCCCAGTTCAGACATGGCCATATGCAAATCAGCCTTGACCCTCTGCCTCATGGGAACAGTCTAGCCCGAAGGGCGGAACGTACCACACGCCCCCAGCATTTGTCACGCCCCCCCCCCAGCTCAAGCCCACAGCACAACGCAGACACGCCCACAAGGGACTACTTTGCTGGCACGGTTCTTTTACTTTTTAAATGTATATGGTGGGCGTCTGCATAGTCTATGTCCTTCTGCTGCAACTGCCCTTTCCAACGCTGTATTGGGTGTTGTGATTGGTGCTGTGGTTCCTGAGATTACCCGCCTCAAAGGTTTTTGGCTCTCTCTTTATTATATTAGTATGGATTACTCAACTCACGGTTCTTAATACCGGTTAAGCCTGGGATTTCCAGGTATTTGGGATGTGAAACCGAAGTCTGTCTCACGTCATGGGAAGTTGCACTCCGATGGCTCCCCGCGTTGTGACCATTCGGGCGGTGGTTGTGCACTGTGTAGGTCACAACGCGGGGAGCCATCGGAGTGCAACTTCCTCCGATGTGAAGTAACCCCCACCACTCTGCCCATGACGTGAGACAGACTTCGGTTTCACATCCCAAATACCTGGAAATCCCAGGCTTAACCGGTATTAAGAAGCGTAAGTTGAGTAATACTTGAGATAACGCTGAGGTTAGGGTGCGCCTTAGAGTGCGTATACCGCCCGGTGTTCAAATTGTGCATGGTCCTGATGAAAGCTCGGCCAAATTGGCCTGCAAGAGCAGAAATATGTCAACCTTATGATTAGGATAATCTGACTCAAATTTACAGTCTACATTGTCCTTCTCATCTCTATTTTATATAGATGCTGACATTGATCTCTATTAAAGTTTGGTTTGGATCAGTGTCCGCACCTTTTTAACTATATCACGTTCACCATTTTCACTGGTTTTTAGTTATATCCAGCTCCACTGCAACTGCAGGTGTCGCAGCACACCAGACAGGTCTTTTACCTATCTGGTGCAAAATACCCAATGATGAAGCATGTCACCCAATAGTTGGGTGAGTGAGGGTAATACAAAAAACTTGTATTTATTCCCTTTTTTTCACGTTTCACTTCACTTTAGACACCCCTTTTTTCCTTTGTTTGTTTTTTTAGTCACTCCTTTGTTGTTAGTTATATTCAGAATGGGGTACAGGAGTGTCCTTTGAGCCCTTTCTCTCTTGTTGTTGTTATATACACTAGGGCTTCATGAAAAGAAATACTCACAGGTAGACAAAAACAACTCAGATACTTTGGGTGGCAAGTACTTTTCAAAACGGCATGCTGAGCTCCGTGCACATGCTCTCGCTTTCAGAGATGCCCTGCATTTTGCTAGAGGAGCTTTCAGCTGGTCTCAATCAAAAGGTACCCTACAGTAAAAAAAGCTGGCCGCTGTTGAATACCATAGATTGACTAGAAACCATACAACATGCATAGACCTTCGTGTTGAATGCAAATTTTTAAAAAAATGGTCAGGTCACAGACTACCAGGAACAGGAGGTGTTGTTTCTCAAAGGAAAAATCAACTCCAAGTCACCCAAAAATATAACTCACATGTAGACAAAAACAACACGGATACTTTGGGTGGCAATCACTTTTCAAAACGGTAGGCTGAGTTCCGTGAACATGCTCGCTCTTTCAGAGATGCCCTGCATTTTGCTAGAGGAGCTTTCAGCTGGTCTCAATCAAAAGGTACCCTACAGGAAAAAATGGAGTATGTATATTCCCAACAGAGACATGTACGTATATGGCTTTCGGGACCGCCTATCAGCACTTAGAACGTATATCGCCATAGAGACTGTGTTTATTTATAACAATGTCCATTATCGGGGTGTATATTCACACTGGGGAGTGTGCATTATCACGGATAACGGCCATAATTAGGGGAACTGTAGGAGGGTGGATACCTGACTATGGTTACCCCAGATTTTTTGCCTAGTGTTTAGCTGGTTTTCGACTTACTTGGCCTGGGATCCTGCTAATCAGGGCCCCAGGCTATCTGCTCTCTCTTTAAAATGGACTCCATGTACCCTAGGTGCATAACTAATTGGATATTGGGTCACCTTATCAGCCCCTGTACAGTGTACTATAGGTACCCAGGGCATAGGTGCATCCAAGGCCTACCAGGGTCTGCAGCATATCTTTTGCCACCCCTGAGTGGCTATCCAAACTGACAGAACTGGCTGATCACTCAGCTGGGGCAAGGTCGTGTAATCACCCCTTGCTTAGATATATTATACCGATATCTAAACCTATATCTGGACACATATATACCTGTAAGTCACTCCTATGGCAGGCCTTAATAATCCTGGAGGCAGAGTGCTTGGTTTTATGTGAGATTGTGCTCTAGCATGAGCTGAGCCTGTCTGCAGCTTTCGGAACCATTTCCTTATAGCTGTTCCAGGGTATTGCCATACCATATACCCTTAAGTGCATTATAATCCTCGCGGTTATTGCTAACTTTGGTTTGGCTTTATCAAAACATGTCGTGTAAGGTGTCATACACTTTGGTGGAAAACTACCCCCTCGCCAGTTCTGGCGACAGGGGTAGCATTCCACCCTTCTAGAGGGAGAAGACATGTTACTTTACTTAAACGCGGTTAAATCTAACCAGAGCCTCAGCATCACAAAATGGATGTTGCTGCCACAGACACGGGTCTGGCCTCCTGCTGCTGACCAAAACTCCGGCAGAGAGGCCTGGACAAAAGATTTCCTGTCACAGGAAGGTGTTACACCACCCCAGACAGGAGATAGTGGATTGAGGCAGGCAGGGCGAGTAAAACTAGACACTGCCTGGGGCGCACAAGGCTCCCCTTGCATAGCCCAGTTCAAACCGGTGCTGGGACACTCCAGTCTCAGCTCTGGAGCGAAACTGGACAAAGGGAAAGGGGTGTAACCACCCCCTTCCTGGATCCCACCCATAGGAGGGACCTAGCAGGTAATCCAGCCCCTTGATTTGGAATAAAGGTAGGAGCATTAGATTATCCTGACTGAGACTTTGATACAGAACTCTGGACCCTTCGACATCCCACTCGACGTGGAAGACTTAAGAATCTCCCTTGTGGTCAAGGAGTGACCACCCTGTGCAAACAGGCACCATCCAGCGCCCAACGGTTTGCTTTGTTGCAGTTCCCGCTGGAACTCGAGCGACAGAGATCAACAAGACCCAGCTTCCCTGACTTCTAACAGCCCGATCCACAGTCCCAGCTAATCTGAGACCTGTGGAGGCGACGTGAAGCATGGGGCCGGCCATCTTGAAAAGACTGCGAAGTGCTGACCGTGCAGCTCCTGAGGCATCCTTGAAGCTGTGCATTGGGGTTTGAGAAGCCCCAACCCCGAGCAGCTCTTGCACCGAAGATCTCCCCTCCACACTCACCGAGTGCTGCGTGGGGCCCTTTTGCATTTTCCTGCTCGACCCGTTGGTCCGGTCACTTGCCCGTTGGCTAGTGGCCCCAGTACTGACGAATCTTTAAAACTACTCTGCTAGTCTGGTTGCACCAGACTGGCCCCTGCTTCCCTGAAAAGGAGCAACCTCTCTGACCTTGCTGGTCCGAGTAAGAAGCGATCTTCAAATCCTGCGTGGGTTGCATTTGCTAAGGCCTGTTAACTCCGATCCGGAAGCCGACACTGCCGACAGCGAGTGCCTTTGTGGGATAGCTCGTGATCCACTCCTGGTCATCCACGATGCCCCAGAGTCCACGTGGCAGCGGAGACAAGCTTCACGACAACCACCTGAGTGCGCCCACCATCGCCTTGTTCCTTCCTGGTTCCATCCTGGTCACTGACTCTGTCCCCTCTGCTTTCAGGTACTCTACATCTCTGATCCACCCTTGGATCCAACCAAACTCTTCTCTCCTGGCCGCCTGCAGCATCTTCATCTCCAGACTCCATAGATCTTCACAACGAAATCCGACACACTTTGGCACCTATGCACCCGCTTCCTGTGGGTGAGGTAACGATCTAACACCGGTGCTCCTGTAGTGGTTTACACCTCTAGTGTCCTAGTTTAAAGTGGTTTTATTCTATTCCAGTCGGAAAGCTTCCAAAACAGTAACTTTCTAACTTTTACGCACCATTGACTTTGCATTGGTACATGCGTGTGCTTTTAGCGCTGCACCCGAAACCCGCGGGCTACTCCCGTCCTAACTGCTGTTAGTCCAGTTTAGTCCCAGCGATTCACAAGGCCCTATGTGGAAAATTAATACGGTTTGGTAAACATTATCTGCGCCATCTTGCCTTTTCCCCCGATGCCACACTTTTTGTCGTGCACACCCGCCATTTTAGGTGCCTTGGTCAGAACCACCCTCTGCACGCCACTGACCCCCAGCACGGCTCTTCGCCCTCGCAGGCATCCCCCGCACGCTGACAACCCCCCGCTCTCACATGCCTTGGGTCATAAACCCCTCTTCAGCGCAGCTCTGCCTCGGAATCCCATCCTGTTCCCAGCACGACACCTCCCTTCATTCCTTTCATGGTCCCGGGTCCTTTGATACAACCCCCCTTTTCCTGTGTACCCGTTTGTCTTCCTCGTTCCCAAGGCCGCCACCTGGCCCTGCGGATACTGTTTATTGCCCCCCCCCCGTACAGTAGGAAGCCCCCCCCCCCATCAAAAGACCCTCAAGTTGATCAAAACCCCCCACCCTATGAGATCCGATCAATCCCACACATTCCGTGAATCGGCGGAATGTCCAGCTGCGCGATAATCATCACCTGTTGTGACTGGGGTGGGGACTTCAACTGTGAATGTGTGTGGGAACGGGCCTGAAGGGGAGATTCCGAGGATGTCCTTTCATACTTCAAAGCATTGCAAGAATGTGTTACATGCAATAAAGATCATAAACTTGTGTATAAGAGGCCAGGCCTCAGAGATGCGGTTAGAGCACCTCGTGACGATACTTGCTGTCAGAACTGATGTGTTCTCCTCCGGAGAGAATAAACCCTTGTTTCCTGCCTTCCAGTCTCCAGCGCCTGCCTCTTCATTGATTAATATTTTGTGGGTTAAAGAGGCGACACCGCCGGGCAATACTTAAGGATCTTTGTTTATTGGTTGCTTCCCACCTTTTACACCTAGGCCTTACCATTGTTTGAGAAGTGGTTCTTATACCACTTATTTAGTATATGGTTTGAGTGGCCACTGGCCCTATCCATAATCGTGCAACTTGTGTATGTTTAAACGCTTGTGCCTCTGGACTCATAAAGAGTACAGAGGATTATTCTAGTAATAAATACATATATTTTTATAATATATAACTTGTGTGGTGTCCTTTCATTTGGTATTACAGGATTGCATATGGTAAAACAGCTGGCTTCACATGCCCTCTTGAGTTAAGCCTAAGACTGCTTAGTCCATGCTACCTCTAGGATAGCTTGTCTATAAGGTTGACTTTACAACCACCACAATAAGGGATTGTTGGGACTGATACAAGGTGCCCACTAGAATAGTGAACATCATACATCAGGCCAACTTCTCACAGGAACTGTCTACAGTATATTACCACGGAAAACTCGTAGCATCCTAGGGCATGTGTATGATAAAAGTCACGTATATTAGCCATAGGGCTCTGTACTCGAGGTGGAAGGCGGGAGGCTGGCAGCATTCTGGAACATGATAGTGCCCTATTATTATTACCACCACCCATTTATAGGTCGACCTGTGCAGCGCATGCGTTGCTCTGCGAGGCATAGTGTATTCAGGTGGGGACTTGAAGCTTCACTCACTCTCTGCCCATATTTTGCATTGGCTTGTGTCATTGTCTTTTGTAAAGGCTGGCTTCTGATCCATTAAGCGGCTTGTTAGTCCTCTTAGTACCGCCTTGTCTTTATTTGTAATTTCCCATGACCACTGGCCCTTTTACTTCTGTTGTTACACAGTTTATCTTTTTTTGTCTGTAAGCACTATTTTCTTTAATGAGTTTCTCCTACTGCAGGCACAACATGCTTTCCTGCACCAATCAGCACGCCCCGGACAATGGCGGTCACTTCTGTGAAATAAAATAGGTCTCGCATTTATGAGAGTTTGAGCTACTGGCATTCTGAATGACAATGCCTTTTATTTATGTGTTTATTATCAAAACACATAAATAAAAGGCATTCTCCTTTACAATGCCAATAGCTTAAACTCTCAAAAATGTGAGACGTATTGCATTGCAAATGCTTGTTCCCTTGCTATTGGGTGCATTTGTTGATGACCATATTTCTGTCTCATGACATGTCTTTTGGTGTATGCGTCTCAGTGAAGTATGGTTTGCTGTGTCTTTATGTATCCAATGGTATTCATGTGTCTCTTTGGAGTTTCTCTTTGATTATTCATGTTTCTTTTACTGTGTTATGCCTGCCCTAGTGTCTTTAAATAGCTTCTATCTCTCTGGGTCTTTTTGTGTACCTGCACTGCTAGGGTATGTCTAACTTGTCTTTTTTTCTGGTGCCTCTGTACAGATTGTGGTGATCTAATAGGGTATGTCCTGGTGTCTCTGAATAGTTTTAGTCCACCTAAATGGGTCTCATCCAGATTTTTTCTTTACATTTTGGGTATCACTGTGCAGCATGGCTGTCTGCTTTTATGTGTCTCTGTATAGTGCCTCTGTTCAAATTCCTTTATCTTGACACAGTGTGCATGTATTACTGTCCATGTTACCATGTGCAGTGTGTGTCTAACTAATGATGCTCTGCTTTCTCTGTTCAGATTCAAACTGATGACCTGTGTGTGTTGTGGTGTCTCTGTACAGCTTCAGTATGCCTCAATGGAGCTGTCCCTGTGTCTCTGAACAGCTTGTGTCCGTACACTAAGCACCTAACTAGGTATGTGAGTTCCAGTGTCTCTATGCAGATTAGTTTCGAAACAGGGTGTTGTAAATGTGGCCTTCCTTATCAGCAACATCACTTATATTCTACTTTACTTTGAAACTGGCAGCAGGTGGATCACGTGACTTGCATGCCTTTACATAACGCTTCATGTTGCATGCGGGCTTGCGATTTGAAACGTTGTAAATGGCTTAACCTAAGCTCCAGAATGTTACCACAAAGGAGAATATTGCAAACAAACACTCTCAGGGACTTGAAACATGCCCATTTCAAAGTGGGATACTCTGCTAAAACAGTTCCCATTAATTTAAGGCTGAAAAGGAATGATTACAAGTCAAATAAAGGGCAGCAAAATCCCCACAAAATATCTAGGTCTGTGTCACAAAATTTGCATATCTATGCCGCAATATCCTGCGGAGTCTGTGTAAACCCGCAGGAGGTTGCTTTTTGGCCAGCCCATAACCGATCCTGACGCAAAGCTCAATCCATCAGGAGATAGTTCTCTCTGCTCTGCTTTTCCTTTCTTATGTGCGTTCCTCTCTGCCTCCGCTGGGCTTCCTTTGTGCCTCCCTATGCCCTCCTGTATCCTCATGTGTGCTCCTGTACACCCCCTGTCTCCGTCCCTCTGTGTGCATGAATCTGCGCTATCCCTCGTGTTGATCCTCTTGGCCTCTCTTGTATGCACGTCTCTCTGCCTCCCGCTGTGCGCATCTCTGTGCCTCCCTATGTCTTCCAGTGTGCACCCCTACACCTCTCAGCCTCGCTTGCCTCTCTTCCTCCGGTGTTTGTAAATATGTGCCTCCGGTGGCCTCCTTTGTTCACCCGTAAACCTCTCTGTGCCCTTTCTTCTCTGTGCTCCAATATGTCCCCACCTCCGGTTTGCACCTCGCAGCCTCTCTTGCATGCATACCTCTATGCGTCCGTCTGTGTGTCCTTTTTGCCTTCCGGTGGTCTCCTGTGTGCACCTTTACGCCCCTCCCCTGTTGCACCTCTTGGCCTCTCTTTTGTGCACTCCTCTATGCCGCCCTCTCTATGCACCTATGTCCCTTCCTGTGTCTACCCGCACACCCCTTTGTCCTTACCTCTATTGGCAAGAATCTGCCCCTCCTGTTGCACCTATCAGCCTCGCTTGTGCGCACTTGTCACTACCTCTCACTCTGTGCCTTCCTGTGGATTCCTCTGTGCACCTGTACACCCTGTCTCCTTCGTGCTATATGCAACTATGTGCCTCGCCACCCCCGCTTGCACATTTCAGCTTCTCTTGTGTGCATCCCTCTGCCTCCCCGTGACCGTGACCAGCGTGTATGCGTACCTCTGCGCTTACATTGTTTCATGTGTGCACTCCTCTGGGTGACCTTAGTATCCAATTAGATCTGTACCTAAGGTACTCACAACAATTTAGCGAGGAAAAAGAGGAGCTGGGCTCCTGATTAGCAGGGCTACAGCTCGACTAGAATCAGAAAACAGTGAATACACAGCAAAAAGTTGGGGGCAATCTCCTACAGTCGTGTAGGGGTCGAATCTATTCCCGGGGGTCTACCAGCAGGTCAAGAGTGGGAGCGAATCCTCGTGGCCATCACTCTCTCTCCTGCCGACTCGCTGCTCGTCAGTGGCCTCACCAGAGTTCCTCCACTTGCCCAGACACCTTCAGTGCCAACCCAGTGGAGCCGGTCACAGTCCTGGGATTTCTATGGCACCCCCCAGGGCGATGCTGGGCTCAGCGCCACCCACTGCTCGGCCCAGCTGCAGTTACACACCATGCTGCAGACCCTGTGCTGAACCAGGGGCCACTCCGCCGTCTCATCTCACGACGTCTTCCACTGGTGCAGCGTTCACGGCCGGGCGAGGGATCCGACTCCGAGCACCTCAGCCTTTACACTGCCACTCTGGAGCACTGATATGCTGCACGCCAGGCCATAAAATTATTTATAATCTGTCCGGTGGGTGGCATGGCAGCTTAATGGTCCTGGGCCAGTTGCATGGCATCCGTTTAGCGGCCGACTAACTTGAAAACATCCTCCCAGTCTTTTTCAGTGTTGCAAAGCACATGGTTTGACCTGAAATCAAGAACAAGCATTGGAAATGCAATAGGTCTCGCATTCGGAAAGTTTGAGCTATTGGTATTGTAAATGACACTTTTTTTATTTATGTGTTGGTTTTGAAAGTAGCAAAATTAATAGCTTTGTCAGTTACAATGTCAATAGTTTTAACTTTTGCAAATGTGACACCTATAGCATTTGTAATGCAATGTGTGTTGTATTTACGTGACTTGGATGTCTTGATATTACAAATAACAATGGCTTTTAATTTTGTAAATAATTAATACTTAAATAAAAGTTATTGTAATTTATAATGGCAATAGCTTAAACGTTTGTAAATAACTTTTGTGAGGATTATGTTCAGTGTATTTTATTGTGACGAAAATCCAAGAACATTGCATTTGCACCTACACGCACACACACAGCCACACACATATAGATGTGGTGGTGGTGGATCTGGGGGATATGGTGGTGGTGGATGTGGTGGTGGTGGTGATGGTGGATGTGATGGTGATAGTGGTGGATGTGGGGGTGGATGTGGTGGTAGATGTGGTGGTGGATGTGGTGGAGGTGGTGGTGGTGGATATGGTGGTTGTGGATGTGGTGAAAGTGGTGGTGGAAGTGATGGTGGTGGGTGTGGTGGATGTGGTGGTGGTGGTGGATGCGGTGGTGGATGAGGTGGCGGATGAGGTGGTGGATGTGCTGGTGGATGCGGTGGTGGTGGATGCGGTGGTGGATGTGGTGGTGGTGGTGGATGTGGTGGTGGTGGATGTGGTGGTGGATGTGGTGGTGGTGGATGTGGTGGTGGATGTGGTGGTGGTGGTGGTGGATGCGGTGGATGTGGTGGTGGTGGTGGTGGTGGTGGTGGATGTGGCGGTGGATGTGGTGGTGGTGGTGGATGTGGTGGTGGATGCGGTGGTGGATGTGGCGGTGGATGTCATGGTGGATGTGGGTGTGATTGTGGATGTGGTGGTGGTGGATGTGGTGGTGGTGGATGTGGTGGTGGATGTGGTGGAGATGTGGCGGTGGATGTCATGGTGGATGTGGGTGTGATTGTGGATGTGGTGGTGGTGGATGTGGTGGTGAAGTGGTGGTGGATGTGGTGGTGGTGGATGTGGTGGTGGATGTGATGGTGGATGTGGTGGAGATGGTGGTGGATGTGGTGGTGGATGCGGTGGTGGTGGTGGATGCGGTGGTGGTGGTTGTAGTGGATGTGGTGGTGGATGTGGTGGTGGAAGTGATGGTGGTGGGTGTGGTGGATGTGGTGGTGGTGGATGCGGAGGTGGATGTGGTGGTGGATGTGGTGGTGGATGTGGTGGTGGTGGATGCGGTGGTGGATGTGGTGGTGGTGGTGGTGGTGGATGTGGTGGTGGATGTGGTGGTGGTGGTGGATGCGGTGGATGTGGTGGTGGTGGGTGAGGTGGTGGTGGTGGATGTGGTGGTGGTGGTGGTGGGTGTGGTGGTGGTGGTGGATGTGGTGGTGGTGGTGGGTGTGGTGGGGGTGGATGTGGTGGTGGATGTGGCGGTGGTGGATGTGGTGGATGTGGTGGTGGATGCGGTTGTGGATGTGGCGGTGGATGTCATGGTGGATGTGGATGTGGTGGTGGTGGATGCGGTGGTGAAGTGGTGGTGGATGTGGTGGTGGTGGATGTGGTGGTGAAGTGGTGGTGGATGTGGTGGTGGTGGATGTGGTGGTGGTGGATGTGGTGGTGGTGGATGTGGTGGTGATGGTGGATGTGGTGGTGGATGTGGTGGTGGATGTGGTGGATGTGGTGGATGCGGTGGTGGTGGCGAATGCGGTGGTGGTGGGGGATGCGGTGGTGGTTGTAGTGGATGTGGTGGTGGTGGATGTGGTGGTGTATGTGGTGGTGGTGTATGTGGTGGTGTATGTGGTGGTGGTGGATGCGGTGGTGGATGTGGTGGTGGTGGATGTGGTGGTGGATGTGGTGTTGGTGGATGCGGTGGTGGTGGATGTGGTGGTAGTGGATGCGGTGGTGGATGCAGTGGTGGTGGTGGATGTGTTGGATGTGGTGGTGGATGTGGTGGTGGATGTGGTGGTGGTGGATGTGGTGGTGGATGTGGTGGTGGTGGTGGATGCGGTGGATGTGGATGCGGTGGATGTGGATGCGGTGGATGTGGATACGGTGGATGTGGTGGTGGATGTGGTGGTGGATGCGGTGGTGGATGAGGTGGTGGATAAGGTGGTGGATGAGGTGGTGGATGTGGTGGTGGATGTGGTGGTGGATGTGGTGGATGTGGTGGTGGTGGTGGATGTGGCGGTGGATGTGGTGATGGTGGTGGTGGATGTGGTGGTGGATGCGGTGGTGGATGCGGTGGTGGATGCGGTGGTGGATGTGGCAGTGGATGTCATGGTGGATGTGATGGTGGATGTGGTGGTGGTGGTGGATGTGGTGGATGTGGTGGTGGTGGATGTGGTGGTGGATGTGGTGGTGGATGTGGGGGTGGTGGTGGATGCAGTGGATGTGGTGGTGGTGGTGGTGGTGGATGTGGCGGTGGATGTGGTGGTGGTAGTGGTGGATGTGGTGGTGGATGCGGTGGTGGATGTGGCGGTGGATGTGATGGTGGATGTGATGGTGGATGTGGTGGTGGTGGTGGTGGTGGATGTGGTGGTGGTGGATGTGGTGGTGGATGCGGTGGTGGTGGATGTGGTGGTGGTGGTGGATGCGGTGGATGTGGTGGTGGTGGTGGATGTGGTGGTGGATGCGGTGGTGGATGTGGCGGTGGATGTCATGGTGGATGTGGGTGTGATGGTGGATGTGGTGGTGGTGGATGTGGTGGTGAAGTGGTGGTGGATGTGGTGGTGGTGGATGTGGCGGTGGATGTGGCGGTGGATGTGGTGGTGGTAGTGGTGGATGCGGTGGTGGATGTGGTGGTGGATGCGGTGGTGGATGTGGCGGTGGATGTCATGGTGGATGTGATGGTGGAGGTGGATGTGTTGGTGGTGGATGTGGTGGTTGTGGATGTGGTGGTGGTGGATGTGGTGGTGGATGTGGTGGTGGTGATGGTGGTGGATGTGGTGGTGGATGTGGTGGTGGATGCGGTGGATGCGGTGGTGGTGGTGGTGGATGCGGTGGTGGTGGTTGTAGTGGTGGTGGATGTGGTGGATGTGGTGGTGGATGCGGTGGTGGTGGATGTGGTGGATGTGGTGGTGAATGTGGCAGTGGATGTCATGGTGGATGTGATGGTGGATGTGATGGTGGATGTGGTGGTGGTTGGCGTGGTGGATGTGATGGTGGTGGTGATGGTGGATGTGGTGGTGATGTGGTGGATGTGGTGGTGATGTGGTGGATGTGGTGGTGGTGGATGTGGTGGTGGTGGATGTGGTGGTGGAAGTGATGGTGGTGGGTGTGGTGGATGTGGTGGAGGTGGATGCGGTGGTGGATCAGGTGGTGGATGTGGTGGTGGTGGAAGTGGTGGTGGACGTGTTAGATGTGGTGGTGGATGTGGTGGATGTGGTGGTGGATGTGGTGGTGGTGGATGCGGTGGATGTGGTGGATGTGGTGGTGTATGTCATGGTGGATGTGGTGGTGGATGTCATGGTGGATGTGGAGGTGATGGTGGATGTGGTGGTGGATTTGGTTGTGGATGTGGTAGTGGTGGTGGATGCAGTGGATGTGGTGGTGGTGGATGCGGTGGTGGTGGTGGATGCAGTGGTGGTGGTGGATGGGGTGTTGGTGGTGGTGGATGCAGTGGTGGTGGTGGATGCAGTGGTGGTGGTGGATGCAGTGGTGGTGGTGGATGGGGTGGTGGATGTAGTGGTGGTGGGTGTGGTGGATGTGGGGGTGGTGGGTGTGGTGAAAGTGGTGGTGGATGTGGTGGTGTATGCAGTGGTGGATGTGGTGTTGATGGATGATGTGGTGGTGGTGGATGCGGTGGTGGATGCGGTGGTGGTGGTGGATGTTTTGGATGTGGTGGTGGATGTGGTGGTGGTGGATGTGGTGGTGGATGTGGTGGTGGTGGGTGTGGTGGTGGATGTGGTGGTGGATGTGGTGGTGGATGCGGTGGATGTGGATGTGGTGGATGCGGTGGATGTGGATGTGGTGGATGTGGTGGTGGATGTGGCGGTGGATGTCATGGTGGATGTGGAGGTGATAGTGGATGTGGTGGTGGATGTGGTGGTGATGGTGAATGTGGTGGTGGATGTGGTGGATGTGGTGGTGGATGTGGTGGTGGATGCAGTGGTGGTGGTGGATGGGTTGGTGGTGGTGGATGGGGTGGTGGATGTAGTGGTGGTGGGTGTGGTGGATGTGGAGGTGGATGTGGCTGTGGATGTGGCTGTGGATGTGGCTGTGGATGTGGCTGTGGATGTGGCGGTGGATGTGGCGGTGGATGTGGCGGTGGATGTGGCGGTGGATGTGGCGGTGGATGTGGCGGTGGATGTGGCGGTGGATGTGGTGGTGCATGTGGAGGTGGATTTGGAGTTGATGGTGGATGTGGTGGTGGATGTGGTGATGGTGGATGCGGTGGTGATGGTGGATGCGGTGGTGATGGTGGATGCGGTGGTGGTGGAGGATGCGGTGGTGGTGGTGGATGCGGTGGTGGTGGTGGATGCGGTGGTGGTGGATGGGGTGGTGGTGGATGGGGTGGTGGATGTAGTGGTGGTGGGTGTGGTGCATGTGGTGGTGGTGGGTGTGTTGGTGGATGTGGATGTGGATGTGGTGGTGGATGTGATGGTAGATGTGATGGTAGATGTGATGGTGGATGTGATGTTGGATGTGGTGTTGGATTACATTGAACCCGCATGCATCAAGTGCCGATTATACAATATAAAATAATTATTTATTTTGCGCTGACTCGCAACCTTAACCAGCCATGATCATTTAGAAATAAATAAGACTATCCACTTAGCTGTGTGAATACAGCACCTTCTACAGCCGATTTAATAAAAAGTCACCAACACAACTAAATAAAGAGCAAATAAGAAGGCTGGTGAAAAAGAAAACACATTGCCCAAAAAATAGTGCTTCTGCAAACTGCATATATTGTGCAAAAAGAAACGGAGCATTACTGACAAAGACCAATAACTTACTTAACAATTCTTTTAAGCTAAAGAAATCCATTGCAGCGCACGTTCAGTGACTAAAAATTGAAATCAAAGCAACCACATTCATCCATCAAAAGAACAGCTCAAGAAGGCTGTATGGTGGGCAAATTGACAACAGCCTGCTGGAAGCGCATACTATTTGAAGACTCTGGGCTCCCGGACACTTGAGGGCATTGCTGTGAGGACGCGGGAGGAGAAATGCGACACGGCGGGCAGGGGAGGGGGCGGAGCGGGGAGAGGGTGTGAAAGCAGCAGGGGCCTTTGAAGTGAAGCTAAGCTTCACTTCAAAGGTGTGGGAGGAGTGCGGCTGAGGGAACAGACGGCGATTTGGTGCTGTGCACGCGCATTTTAGGTCAATGCGCATGCGCATTGACCTAAAAGCCACGGGCACAGCACCAAATCGCCCAGTTAGGTAAAGTCTGTTCAAGACGCTATAGTCTCGCCTCTTCAATGCGCTTGCGCATTGAGAGGCGAGACCTAAAAAGCAGACAAATGATAAAATGGTGACACAGCTAATCACTGCTAGATGAGTGATAGTAAAGAGCCTTGATCGAGGGGAGAGAGAGCAGATCATGGATAAAAGTAAAGAGGAAAAAGGACCGGACTAGAATGAATGGAGGGCAAATCAGAAATACATGGATTAAAGTAACACACCAGGTGTGACAAAGATGATAGAAAACAATTAGAGAGGTGAAAGGATAGACACTTAGAGCAAGGACTTAGGAGACAGACAACAGATCAAGGTTAGAAGATGGAGACTGAGGCATTGATAGTGTTGAAAGTGGGGCTCACCGGAGGAAGAAGTGAGCTGTGGCCTCCTTGGCAAAATGTTCAGCACCTGCACTTCTTTTTTTTACATACTAAGCACTGGTGCATTTGAGCTAACTGCACCTGAGCCTAATCCAGCCTGAACCCATAAAGGACTGGACACACTCATAGCATGAATCTTGGCTCTAACAGGAAGGTGGGCGATTACTTGTGGGGAAGGGGACTGTAGTGCCTTACGGCATTCTGCAGCCTTGTATGCTGTATCAATTGAATTGTACAGTATTTAGTTTTGCTGTAGGCTTAAAAGCACCTTGTTTTTCATAAAGATAACCACTGGGATGAGCAATGGTTTATTTGTGTGTGTTGGTTGATTGTTCTGCGCTCTTACCTCCCCCCCCCCCTCCCCAACACGCTGCCTCCCCGTAAAAGCTGTGACTGCTCGCCCTCATTACCCTGAGAGTCAAGTGCAGTGAGGGCTGTACGTGGCCCAGTTTGTAGAGCCAGATTAGGACTTGCCTCAGAACACCCGTGGCAAGCTACCTTACCCATTACACTTGAGGCCCAGTAGCCCCTGTGTACCCTATGGCCTTGCGGGCTGCATCTGAGCCCAAAGCTTCAGTGAGCTTGCAGCAGGGTCGAATTCAAGGGACACCAGACAGTACTTGTTTCAAGGATTTTCCAGTCGTATGCTTCTAGCGAAATGGCCGCGTGCAAACTGAGTTGCAATATTTTAACTGTCAAATATATTTAAGTTGTTCAAATTTTATTGGAAGGTAGGACTGTGAAAGGCTTGTTCCATGTGAGTTTACTGCTTGCTGACTGCTTATCAGAGAATCAATCAATACATTTTATAAAAATGCAATAGGTCTCGCATTAGAAAAGTTGGAGCTATTGGTCTTGTAAATTACAAATATTTTATTTCTTGGTTTTTAAAATAGCTAAATTGATAGCTTTGTCATTTACAATGTCAATAGTTATAACTTTCGCGAATGTGACACCTATAGCATTTGGAATGCAACATGTTTTGTATTTACGTGACTTAGATAGCAGCTCTGGTCGTTAGGCCACATCTCTAGAGAGCAGGGTTGGATTTTTTTTAAAAGTGTCCATTTGCTGCAAACAGTGGCGATGAAGTGATACCTTTGCTCGGAGTGCGCACCCCCTTTCAGCAGGTGTTGGCAGATGCCATCTTCAGTCATTGGTGCGTTTGGCCTCCGCTCCTATGGTGGAGGACCCGTGTGCCTTCAGTGGTACCACTGAAGGCACAGATGATTGCTGAGCAACAGTCATGTTTGATGCATGAACTCAAAAAATTATGTTTTCAAGAAACAAGCTCCCAAAGTATGAGTTTGTTTCTTGAAATTAAAAAAAAAAACCAATGCATTCAGTCCTCACTTGATTACTCTGCCCTGGACGGCCATTCCTTCAATGTACAACAAGACATGGAAATGTAGAGCTGGTAGGAAGTAGGGAGAGGTGACCACAGTGGCATGGCGGCTCAGTGGCTGATAGGCCACCAGGTATGATGTTTATGCAGGCAGAGCCAGCAGAGGCTCCAACAATGCAAGCCTGGTGTTTCCTTCACTCCTAACGAGGTTCCAGCTCGGTTAAATCTAAATGATGCCTATAGTTTCAGTAACAATATTTTTCAAGCGGTAAGAATAATTGCAGGGTCGCTGAGTGTTGTACTATTCCGCCTTTGCAGGTTGCAACCCCGAAATCACCTCACACAATGGACGACTAATGGCTTTCAGTTTCTCCCATAGCCCCAGATAAAAGTACCTGATAAAATACACACTGCATTAGACACAGCAAATTGCACAAAATCAACTCCGGTCAACACAATATGCAAAAGCATTGGAGAAATGGACAGTCAAGACAGACCACAAATTCAGGTGCATGCTACTATATAAATATAGGCGAGATAACATTATTGAACAGATAAATCGTCGTCTATGCTACACACAGGCATGATACACACACAAAACAAAAGATACATTAAAATGAAAAACACCCAACTCCGTCTTTGAATGCAGATAACACCACCGCAAAAAGATCATCATCATACACAAAAACACATACAGATGGATTCTTGAATGCATACACCAACATCGGTTAACACACACTTACACATTACATAGAATATGCACACACGACGATCTTTGAATGCATACACACCAGACACACACACACACACACTTCCAATGCACACATACAGGGATGGGTTTTCAACACTATTCAGATATACTTGCATACAACCACGTCGTCACATACAAACACGTCCTCGCATGCCAGTGTACACTGAGATAAACTGTTTCAGACACGCACGCACGCACACACACACACACCCACACTGCAGAGACACGCGTGCAAGGTGGTGAAAAGGGGGGCAAAAGGTAGGAACAATGTCAATGGAATGAGTGAGAGGGAGAGTGGTTAGAGTGGTGGGAGGTAGAAAAGGAAAAAAGTCATCGGCGGGATTGGAAAAGAGGAATAAAGGGATTGAAAGATGTCAGTAGCAAGGGAAGTAGTAGGCGTGGGAAAGAGAAATTCCACCCAGTTTGAAATTGTGTCCCTTGCAATCAGTGCCAGTGAGGAGAGGTAATATTGCGGGCAAAGGAAGGCATCGGGATTATAAGGGAAGGGTGAGCGGTGGAGAAAAGACACGCTTAAATAGGAATAAGCAGAAGGCAGTAACAGAAGAGGGTTGTGGGAGATGGGAAAAATATAGGTAAACAATGATTATGGAGTAGTTCGGAATTGAGGTTTGGGAAACAGTGGGTGAGTCTGGGAAAGCGGACAGGATCGGGAAACAAAGGTGAGGGGAGGGACTGTTAGTGAGGAGTAAAAGCCCCAATGGGGAGCATTAGCAAATGTATAGCGAGTGATTGGTGAAGAATGAGGGGGTTCATAATAAGGAGGGGGAGCGACTAACAGACAAGTAAAGTGGGGGATGAAGAGATGGACTAATTGAGATGGTAGGACAATGATGTCGAGTCACTAAAAAATAGCTTGGTGTTTGTTTTCCTGATGCATTAAATTTTAATCCTTTTAGTTCCAACGCACTGGTTGTAATTATGATTTTTGTACCGCGCTGACTCTGTTTGAGGGGTGAGTGCTCAAGATAAGTGGAAACGGCAGTGTTGGGGGGCGCCGCGGCTTATGCTTTATGAATCCGCGCGTCTTTGTTTGGGCCTCGGCTAGCTCCTGTAATCAGGGCTAGGCGCTAATTAGCGGCGCGTGAATTATCTGCGCTCATGCTTTAAATTAAGGCCCTGTTCATTAGGCCTGCAGTTAATGAGAGCGCGTGGCTGCTGGTTTGGGGGGGGGGGGAGATGGGGGAGGGGGAGAGTGGGGGGGGGGTGAGGGGCTCGTTAGCGAATGGTTTACCATTCGTCGCAGAAACTGTTTTTTTTTTTGTTATTCCGTCGCGCGTCCGTAGAATATATAGTAGCTTACAATAAAACAAAATTTAAACAATATATTTAACCACTGCACAGCTTTGCCAGTGCTTGCTCAGTGCTATCTGCTTTGGTATATAAGAAATGCGAGGCAGTAGGAGATAAAGCAATTTGGTTACAATTTTTTCTACAAAGGACCTCGGTTATATGAATTTAGCTGCCAAGCTTTCAATACTAGCAGTTGAACTATTTAAATGCTCACTCTGTAATGGTCTGTAAGAGGAAAGTCTTCAAATATGGGGCATAATTGACACAAAGCCTGCCACCAATTGCAACATCTATATAGCGCTTACTGTCCCTAAGTGGGGCGCTGACGCACTTGCCAAAGCTGGTGGCACACTGCACCGTGCATGGTGTTTGGAATGGTTGGAGGCCCGCGCCCATCTGAGCTTGACTGAGCTTGGATCCCGCTCCGGCCAGGGTCTGTGTGTGTCACGAGTTTGCTGCATACAGGAAGAAATAAACAGTGTATGGTAGGGAGAGAGATGACGGGTACAGGCCACAAGCTCAGGTAGCACTCACACATGAGGGAGATCGTCAATGGAGAGGAAAGGGGGAAGCGAGAGGGTGAAAGATGGGACGACAGGTTTAGAGGCAGGGTCTACAGCAGAGCATCAAAGGGCTGGGCGAGAAGGGAGGGGGGAATGCGAGGAGATAAGGACCCAGAAGGGGGAGGAGGGAAATGCGAGCAAGTTAAAAGGAGACTAAACTGAAAGTACGGCCGGCAGGCCGTGAATAATTAGGGGGTGACAAATGCGCTGGGAGGGCTGCCTTTGATGTGGGAATGCGAGGCAGGCAGGCAGGCGGCTGGTGGCATTGTGCACGCGCTTCATGCACTGCAAGGAATCGCCAGCCAGTGGTGGTGTGGTTAAAGACTGGATAAGCCCCTATAGAGCTTGCCAGCTGTGCTGCGCACAACAGGCGAGCCCTAAAAAACCTTGTGGGGGCCCGAGACGGTAGATTAAACGGTCTCCAAGCTTAGATGGGGTCTCATAGTCATAAATTGAAGTCTGGGCGCCATTTTAGAGTCAGGCAAGTCCCAGGTACCTGGGCGCAATGAACCCTGGGCACAATGGCCGCCATCTTAGGGTCAGACAGCTGGGTTCAGGTCGGTCCTTGCTGAATCCTCCAGAGTCAGGGTATATGCCGAGGCACACACTCTCAATGTCAGGGGGGCCCTCAGCATCCGTGGAAGACCCCAACCACCAACATCAGAGGTCTCCTACTGGTGCGCCCTGCAGGGGCTATGTATTGACTGCTACAGGCAGGCAGTTGCGCTGATTGTTATCACGCTTCAATAGCCACTGGATAGATGGGAGTCTTTGTCGCTTTTTTATTTCAGAGTGCTGGGTTGGAGTTAATTGGATGCTGGGTTGGAGATGGATGGATGCTGGGTTGGGGATGGATGGATGCTGGGTCGGGGATGGATGGATGCTGGGTTGGGGATGGATAGATGCTGGGTTGGGGATGGATGGATGCTGGGCTGGGGATGGATGGATGCAGGGTTAGAGATGGATAGATGCTGGGTTGGAGATGGATGGATGCTGGGTTGGGGATGGATGGATGCTGGGTTGGAGATGGATGGATGCTGGGTTGGGCATGGATGGATGCTGGGTTGTGGATGGATGGATGCTGGGTGGTGGATAGATGGATGCTGGGTTAGGGATGGATGGATGATGGATTGGGCATGGATTGATGATTGGTTAGGGATGGATAGATGCTGGTTTGGAGATGGATGGATGCTGGGTTGGAGTTGTTTGGATGCTGGTTTGGAGTTGGGTGGATGCTGAGTTGGAGATGAATGGAGTGGGGTGGATGCATGTGTGAGAGGTGGATGAATGGATGCTGGGTTGGGGATGGATGGATGCTGGGTGGTGGATAGATGGATGCTGGGTTAGGGATTGATGGATGATGGATTGGGCATGGATTGATGCTTGGTTAGGGATGGATAGATGCTGGGTTGGAGATGGATGGATGCTGGGTTGTGGATGGATGGATGCTGGGTGGTGGATAGATGGATGCTGGGTTAGGGATGGATGGATGATGGATTGGGCATGGATTGATGCTTGGTTAGGGATGGATAGATGCTGGGTTGGAGATGGATGGATGCTGGGTTGGAGTTGGTTGGATGCTGGTTTGGAGTTGGGTGGATGCTGAGTTGGAGATGAATGGAGTGGGGTGGATGGATGTGTGAGAGGTGGATGAATGGATGCTGGGTTGGGGATGGATGAATGCTGGGGTGGGGATGGATGGATGGATGCAGGGTTGGAGATGGATGGATGTGTGAGGGGTGGATGGATGTGTGATTGGTGGGTGGATGGATGCTGGGTTGGAGATGAATAGATGTGTGAGGGGTGGATGGATGAATGCATGGATGGATGGTTGACTGTGGGTGCTTGGAGCATGAATTGATGGATGAATTCGTGGGGAGGCGTGTTTGTGCACTGCTGGATGGGTAACTGAAGAAACTGTGAGGCCAGAGGCCTAACGGCCCCCAAGGCCTGAAGTGCGGCGTATTCGCCATTCACGCTGGCTTGTGGCCTCTGTGTGTTTGCAACAAGGTGACCCATTGCCATCGAAGGTGCTGTTTTTTCTGTATTTGGCATTTAGTCGGTTTATTGGAAGAAAACCAAGACTCTTGCCTCAGAATGTATTTATTGTTGAAGTGAATGCTTACAAATTAAATCCTCGTTTCCCTGTGACTTAGGAATATAAGGTCACCTCCCTGGGCACCATAGAGATGTATGAGTGGGAGTTCCACAGGTGAGGGCCAGTCTCTCCCCTGAAAGTGTAGTTATATTCTTCTCCACCGGATGTGATTTCACGCTATAGATTAGTGATGTCAATGATATTTAAAAACCCTGAACGCCAGATCTCTGCAACCCGCCCTTTCACCGCCTGCCTCTCCATTCAGATCCTCCTAGTTATCAAGCCAGATAGACATCCACCCTTTCATCCACCACCACTTCACTCATCCTTTCATCCACACAACCACCTTTCCATCCACCACACATAGAACCACATACATCCACCTATTCAGCTCCCCGCCCACCTGCCCAGGTATCACATCCCCTACCCAGGCGTCCTTAAATGAGAGAAAAGCTCCAAGTGTCAGACATTTGGTTGTAGAAGTTACTCGTGGGGGGGGCTGAAGCACTTTGAGCCAAATGGGCGTTGCACAGCTTGTGGTTGTGTTTAGTGCACGACCAGCACGTGCCGTGTGCACGTGGCTTGTGTTTTGGGAGGTCAGGCTGTGGATGGGGAGGGGGTGGCCCCCGGCTGTTCCTGGGACTTCAATCGCTGCTGCGGGGAGTTTAAAATCAAAAAACATATTATATAGAGCGCATGTGTGCAAGGACACGCATGCGCACTAAAACGGCAGAACACGGGGAGCTTAAAAATACCTGTATGAAGCCAAAAGTACATTGTGCGGTTGCGTAGGATAGTGCGCATGCGCACACATGAGGGGGGAGCACATACAGACGGGGAGCAGGGAACCACGGAACACCGGCACGTTTGTGAGACAAACGCATGCGTGGCTACTGTCACATGGATCCCAATAACCGTTTAGCCTTGTTGTGAAGGACGCAATACTCTAGCCCTTATGCGTTGTGCAAGAGCAGAGACTACTTTGGCATCCATCTTTGTGAGGGATGCGGCCTGTTATTTCGGTGAGAAGACCAACCTTTCAGCGGCCATCTTTTTGTGTGACGCCTGCCTCCCCGGCCGCCATCTTAGCGTGGGGAACGCGGCCGCTCGTCTACCACCCAAGAAGCCATTGTTATGCGGGGCGTGCGACGCTGCGACCGGTTACCGTTAGACAGAAATGAAGGACTTCAACATCATATTAGATAAATGCGCCGGTTATGGGCGCTCCTGGAAACGCACGCACGTGAGTGTGGACTATCTGTGGATCAGGCTTCACGGGGTAATAAATGGGGGAGGGGGGGTGCGAAAGATAAGAGATGAAAAGTGGCTCCCGGTTCTCTTCTCCTGTGACGATCTGCTGTTCTCTTCCACCCCGCCTACATCTTTAACTCCCTGTTCTCTTCTCATGTGCTGATCTGCTGCTCTCTTCCACCCACCTCCTTCTTTAACTACCTGTTCTCTTCTCTCGTGCTGTTCTGCTGCTCTCTTCCACCCCACCTCCTTCTTTAACTCCCTGTTCTCTTCTGCTGTGCTAATCTGCTGCTCTCTTCCACCTCACCTCCTTCTCTAACTCCCTGTTCTCTTCTCTTCTCCTGTGCTGATCTGTTGCTCTCTTCCACCCCACCTCCTTCTTTAACTCCCTGTTCTCTTATGCTGTGCTGATCTGTTCCTCTCTTTCACCCACCTCCTTTATTTACTCCTGTTCTCTTCTCTTTTCTCGTGCTTATCTGCTGCTCTCTTCCACCCTGCCTCCTTCTCTAACTCCCTGTTCTTTTCTCCTGTGCTGATCTGCTGTTCTCTTCCACCGCCTCCTTCTTTAACTCCCTGGTCTCTTCTCCTGTGCTGATCTGCTGCTCTCTTCCAACCGCCTCCTTCTTTAACTCCCTGTTCTCTTCTGCTGTGCTGATCTGCTGCTCTCTTCCACATGCATCCTTCTCTAACTGCGCACACACATACAACTACACACACACAACCGCACGAACACACACAACCACACCACACACACAATCGCACACACAACCACACACACAACCACACACACAATCACACCCAACCACACACACAACCACACACACACAACCGCACATACAACCACACAAACATACAACTACACACACATACAACCACACGCACAAACACACACACACACAACACACACACAACCACACACATCTATCTACCGCCTTCACTCTATCTATCTATCGCCCTAACTCTATCTGTCGCCCTCACTCTATCTATCCGTCACCCTCACTCTATCTACCTGTCGCACTCACTCTGTCTCTCGCCCTCACTCTATCGCCCTCACTCTATCTATCTATCGCCCTCACTCTATCTATCTATCGCCCTCACTCTATCTATCTGTCGCCCTCACTCTGTCTATCTGTCTCCCTCACTCTATCTATCGCCCTCACTCTATCTATCGCCCTCACTCACTCTCTATCTATCAATCTATCTATCAATCTATCTGCCTCACTCTATTTATCTATCTGTCTATCTATCTATCGCCCTCACCCTATCACCCTCACTCTACCTATCTATCGCCCTCACTCTATCTATCGCCCTCACTCTATCTATCTATCTATCTATCTATCTATTGCTGTCACTCTATCTATCTATCTATCGCCCTCACTCTATCTATCTATCTATCTATCGCCCTCACTCTATCTATCTATCACCCTCACTCTATCCATCTATCGCCCTCACTCTATCTATCTATCTATCTATCTATCTATCTATCTATCTATCTATCTATCTATCTATCTATCTATCTATCTATCTATCTATCTATCTATCTATCTATCTATCTATCTATCTATCTATCTATCTATCTATCTATCTATCGCCCTCACTCTATCTATCGCCTTCACTCTATCTATCTATCGCCCTCAATCTATCTATCTATCTATCTATCTATCTATCTATCTCTCTATCGCCCTCACTCTATCGATCTCATTCTGTACTCCACCACCTGGTCTTCTAAAAGTACAGCCCTGCCATCTTACATGCCTTCTCCAAAGTTGCCAGGATACAGGAATCCTGCAATGATCTATCATCTCCAATGTTGCCTTCAGAGGTTTCTGGGAGAGGGGATCTTTTAAGTGGATGCAATTTGTTTTTATACCTGACCCACTCCACAGTGTCAGAAATGAAGCCAAATTAAATGCAGGGGTGCAGGTTGTCAGCTGATCGCCATACCTGCTTCCAGCAGGCAGGTGATAGCTGCTGAGTCCGCCAGTGGTGCCAGTCAGCAGTTATTATAGACTGCATGGCCATGCGATGGGGGTTTCAGGCCAGTGGTGGATTGGATATTTGTATAGCCGTGCTGTCCTTGTGGTCCTGTCTTTTGCTGTGCTCTGCCTGTTTAGCAGAACACAGCACCACTGTTTGTAGATGGACATTTATGAGAGTTTTAATTTCCATTACCTACAAACATAGCACACATATTAGTAGACTGCAAGTACAACCCCCAGAGTTTGGTTGTGCTATTGAATGGTCAAAGATCCTCTGTTCAATGGTACTCATTTTATCGACCTTAGAAGGATGAAAAGCTATGTAAACTCATGTGGAATCAAACAAGTGAACATGTGTGTATAGGAGAGCAAACACAGATCATTGGAGTAGGCACATTAGCTCCTTGGGCCACCAGTGTAATACATAACTGTTACCATACCACATGCCCCAGTAAGATAGCAGTGTTCGGACAGTGTAGTGACACACACAGTGGAGTGTTTTATTGCTACTGCCTGTCTTCAGATCAGCCTGTGACCGAAAAGGGGGCTCTCTGTGAGCTTACTGACTCCTAGCAGTCACTGCAAACCATCCTGAGTGCTCTGGTGGCAGCTGTACAGATGTGAAAGTAATGGCCACGCGTGATAAGTTTTAACATTCTTTATTGGGACGGAGCGCCGGGAAACACAACCGCTTACTTCGGAACGGTCGGCGCCAATGCCACAAGATGGCCGCCTTCCGTTTCCGCTACTCTCCTTCCTGTTCCGCCTAGCGGAACACTAGAACGCTAACGCTAGCGCGTTACCACATATCTCCCCCCTTTAATCATTACGATTCAACAATAAAGTTCTTACTTCCAGTCCATGTTAAAGTCCTTAAATCTTTCTGGCGTCTTCACCTCTCTCCCAACTCTGGTTCTCACCTTCGCCACTCTCTCCTTGCATTCCTGTTCCCTTCTTGCTGCATGCTCTCCCCTTCTTTCACCATCTTTGTCTGTCACCTCCTCGCTCTTCTCTTCATTGCTTCTAATCCTCTGCCCTTCTCTCTCTCCTGCTCCATCTTCATCCTCTTCTACTTTCTGCATACCTTCTTCTACGTTCTCACTTCTCCTTCTGCTACTTCCTTCTTCTCCATCTTCCACGACATCCTCAGATCCTTCTTCCACTTCACCTTCCCATTTGATGATCTTGCTGCATTTGGCCATCCTGTCCTGTGACCATACCTTTCCATCGCTCAGCAAGGCTGACCGGGCGTACGGCTCTAGAACTTGTAAAGGCTGTGAGAACTTGCTTTCGCCTTTCTTCTTGAGGACCCCTAGTTTGACTCTCACCCAGTCCCCCTTCTCCAATTCCGCTCTCTTCACATTATGATTTCTGTTGAAGTGTGTCGTGTAGATCTCTTGTGCTCTCTCCAGGTTTCTCTTCACCACTGCTGGAGACCACTTGCTCTGTATCACCAGCTTCCTCCATGCCAGGTTATCCTTGGTGAAAGCTTCTCTCCCTCTCAAGATCTTAAAGGGGCTGTATCCGGTGCTTCCCGGTGTGATCCTATATGCCCAGATCATCCTTTCCAGTTCCTTCTCCCAGTCTAAACCATCGTTGATGGTTCCCATGATCACGCGATTAAACCGCTCTACTTGGCCATTTCCTGAGGGATGATAGATTGGCGTGTGCTTCACTTCTATTCCATTTCTCTCTGTGAAGGCCATCCACTTTGCCGAGGTGAATTGAGGTCCATTGTCGCTGATGATGACCTTCGGGATTCCTTCTCTTATGAAGGTGGATTGCAGGAAGTTCACCACTGCCTCCGTGTCCATGTCTTCTCTTATTTCTATTTCAGGCCATTTGGATAATTTGTCTACAAGGACCACCACATACTTCTGTGTCCCTGCTTTATTTAGGACTGGTCCCAAAATGTCCACTGACAGCATCTCCCAGGGCCCATCTGGTATTGGGAATTTGCCCAGAGGGGGTCTGATTAAGCTTGGCGATTTGTCTGCTTTGGCACATGATTCGCACTGCCTCACATGTCTTTCGACCTGCATGTCGATGGCCGGCCACCAGTAAGCTTGCCTGGCAAGGGCCTTGGTCTTGGTGATGCCCTGGTGCCCTTCATGTAGTAAAACCATCAAATGTTCCAGTATGCCTTTGGGTGGTACTACTTTGTCCCCTCTGAACAGGAAGATGGGATTCTCGGCCAGCGATAGTTCCTCTCTCACTTCCCAGTATCTCCGGAGTTCCTCCTCTAGGTGTCTCTTCTCTGGCCATCCATGGATGACATATCCCTTGACAGCTTCTAGATCAACATCCTCCTTGTATGCTTCTTCCCACTCTTGCATGCTTATCACTTTTTCAGCTTCTTGGATCGTGGCAACAACATAACCTTCCCACTTCTGTTCTTCATGGCCGCTCGCGTCTTCCATAGCTGCCGCTCTGCTGAGAAAATCTGCCACCTTGTTCTGTGGTCCAGGGATGTGTTCTACATCGTACACGAAGTCCAACAGGCGCAGAGTCATTTTTGCTATTCTGGGTGTGGCGTGTGCGTGGCCACTCGAGGTTAACACTTTGACCAAGGCCTTGTGGTCCGTCTTTACTAGAAACTTTGCTCCCTACAAGTATTGGCGGAACCTCTCCATGGCCCACACAACAGCCAGCATCTCCTTCTCGATCACGCTAAACTTTTCTTCGTTGGGGGCTAGTGATCTGGATGCGAAGCTGACAGTTTGCATTTCGCCTGTCTCTGACCGCTGCATTAAGACTGCCCCTAGACCCCGGTCACTGGCATCCGTCGTGAGTATTGACTCTGCACTGGGGTCGAATTCTTTTAGGGGGATGGTGGCACTCATCTCTTTCTTCAGTGACTCGAACTCCGCTTGTTCCTCCTGACCCCATAGGAATTTGTTCTTTTCCTTGAGCAACTGGCGTAGGTGATGCGTCTTGGATGCAAAGTGGGGTACAAACTTGCTGTAGTATTCGGCCATTCCCAAGAATGACCGAACATCTTCCTTCTTGCTCGGGGTGGGGGCATCCTGAATGGCCCTCATGTTTGCAGTTTTGGGTTTGATTCCTTCTTCACTTACTTCGTGGCCCAGATACGTGACTGACTGTACTCCCAATTTGCACTTCAACCATTCCGCTGTCAACCCGTTGTCCTGCAATATTTTGAGTACCTTGTGAAGTTTTTCATTGTGGTCGTGCATGGACTTTCCCATCACCAAGATATCATCTTGAAAGAACTGGACGTCGTCCACGCCTTTCAGCAACTTGTGCATCATCTTCTGGAAAACCGTGGCCGCAGATGCTAGGCCAAACGGCATCCGTACGAATTCATAACAGCCAAACGGTGTGATGAACGACGTGAGGTGGGTGCACGAGGGGTGTAACTTTACTTGGTGATAGGCCGATGAATGGTCCACTGTTGAGAACCATTTGATGTTCTTTGCTCTGACAGCATTTCGTTTATGCGTGGCAGGGGAAACTTGTCGATGATTATATTTTTGTTTAACTCCCTCAGGTCCACGCACAACCGGACCTTGCCGTTTGGCTTCTGAGCCACCACTAACGGAGAAAGCCACTCCGCACTTTCTATGGCTCTGATCACTCCTTCCTTTTCGAGTCTGTCCAGCTCCTGTTGTACCGCTTCTCTGCTCCGGAATGGGATATTTCTCACTTTGTGCACCACCGGGGTCGCTCCTTCCTTCAACTTGATAAGGTGCTTGTATCTGGTTAGCTCCCCTATTTGGCCATTGAATACGCTTGGGTACGCCCGTTTCCAAGTCGATGTCATCTCTTCTATCCATGTCCATAAGGAGGATTTTCTCGATTCCTCCCGGGTTGAGTTGGATCCCTAAGGCACCCTGGTCTCTCCAACTTAACACCGAGAGGCCTTTCTCCGCTATGTATAGTTTGCATATGGCTTGGCGGCCTCTGAACTCAAACGATAGAGGGAAATACCCCAACATTGGGATTTTCTGGCCAGTGTATGTGACGGGACGCAAGTCCATGGGGTGTAGGTTCTCTCCGTGCTTTGACACAAACTTGTCCTCCCACACCTTCCTTTGAATTATGGAGATGGGAGCACCGCTGTCCGCTATCATTTCCAATGGTATTCCTCCGATGTGCATATCCAATCGGGGCTTGCCGGTTCCTGACCCTTCCATCTCCAGTACCTGGACGTCTATGTACAGGATTTCCTCCAATTCTTCTGTCTCCTCCGATTCAGTGGTTTCGCCCTGCTGTTCTTGGTCCACGTACTTTACAGCAGTTCCTTTAGGTTTTCGGCGGCACACCTTTTCGTAGTGGCCAAATATTCCACAATATGAACATTTCGCCCGGAACGCTGGGCACACTTTATCGTTCCCGAACTGCGTAGCACTCCCACACCTGTAGCAGCTTTGACGTCCTCCTTTGTTCGCTCTCTGATCTGCTGAGTTGTTGGATTTTGGGCGTCTGCTGTCTTGATTTCTCTGCGGCTCTCTTTGCTTGGGACGCTCTCCTCTTGCTTGCGTCATTACCTTGCACACGGTCTGCGTACTCCCTGTTTCCTTTTTGGCGGCTTGGGCGCAGCGTTTGGATAGCTTTCTTTGAGGGGGGCATCTCCATTCACCCATAGCTTCTCCTGGACATGGGTGCTCGAAGTGTGCATGATAATCTGGTCCCTGATTAGGTCATCGTGTAGTGTCCCAAACTTGCATGTGAGTGCCAGTTTTTGCAGGGCTACCACATATTCATCTACAGTCTCATTACTCTTTTGTTTCCTTTGGAAAAAATTGTAACGGTCGATGGCAACACACACAACAGGCCTGAAGTGTGCGTCTAGGTCGGCAATGGCGTGGCCGAATACATCCGTGTCCGTGGCATCTCTTTCTACTTTTACGATGGTGTCGTAGATTCTAATCCCTTCCGGGCCCAGGTTGTGTAGCAAGATTTTTTTTCTTCTTTTGCTGGAGTATGGCGCGCCTGCCTCCTCCTCCAACGCGTTGAGGTAGTTGAGGAAGTATCTCTTCCAGTCCTCCCATAGCCTCTCTGGTTCCCCTGGATTGGTCAGGAAAGGCACGAGCTGTGTGAGGGACGACGATTGTACCGCCATGTTGTCAGCTCTACGTCTGGTGGGCTGGATGGGGATAGTCCTCCCCGGGGGGCTACCTGGCGCGTTTTGCCTGGCCGGGTCCCTTGCCTCAAGGTCACTGTCACTGTCTTCCTCTTGTAACGCGTGTTCGGGAGTAGGTAGTGTCTGTGTGTCTTCCTCTCCTTCTGCCTGCATGTCTGCCACCCCTTCAGGGCGAGTGGTGGATGGCTCCCCTCTGCCCTCTCTCAGTTCCGCCAGCTTGCCTAGCCAGGCTATTCCTCACCGAGGCCGATGCTCCCTCCTGCCCTTGGCCTGCCTCCCACTGCGCGGGCACTATCGCTATGCTCGCCGGTGTTGGGGCCAGTGGGCTTGTGACTGGAGTTAATGGCACCGTGATACGCGGTGACTGGGGCGCCTGCAGGCCTACCTCCACTGTCTGAGCTTCCTCTGTGCTCCGCAGACTGAGGGGCACGCTGTGTACTGCTCGGTGTGGCCCTCTGCCAAGCTCCGTCGTGTTCCTTATTACTTTCGTTTTCTTTTCGTTTGAATATGCAGCCTCCTTTGACCCTGCTCTCCCAGCGCAGCACGCTTCCTGTGGGTCGGCGTCACGCCTGAAGCCTCGTCGCCATTGTACAGATGTGAAAGTAATGGCCACGCGTGATAAGTTTTAACATTCTTTATTGGGACGGAGCGCCGGGAAACACAACCGCTTACTTCAGAACGGTCGGCGCCAATGCCACAAGATGGCCGCCTTCCGTTTCCGCTACTCTCCTTCCTGTTCCGCCTAGCGGAACACTAGAACGCTAACGCTAGCGCGTTACCACAGCAGCTATATAAGCTATATAAATATTCCATTGAGGTCCTAATGGGAGCAGATCCTTTCAAAGTCAGCAGTACAGTATTATATTTATATAGCTCTCCCTACCAAGTGTACCTCCCTGAACCCGAGGCGCCGGTATATAGTAGTGCAGCTGACTTGCTGTGGCTGCTATTAATAACTGTCAGACTCCGCTCTGCTCAGTTTTCAGTTGCCTGCCTTGGCTGGCAGCTGTATGGTTAACGCTGCTCAAGCAGGAGTAGTGTTCGCCGCTGGATTTTGAAAGCGCATGCGTGCAAGGACACGCATGCGCACTAAACGGCAAGAAGATTAGGAGCTTAAAAATACATGCAGCCAGGACATGGGGTTTCTAAACGCGGGGGTGTAAAGACAGATGGGGTGGGTCTATTGATAGTACACCCCATTGGTGGCGCTCGGAATGTGGTAGTACGCACGTCAACCACTGGCAAAGCCAACGAAAGTGAATACGCCATTAACAAGCATTGGAAATGCAATAGGTCTCGCACCATTAGAGTTAGTACTTTTAGAATTGTTTATGGGGTTTTTTTTGTAAATGTTTAGCATTTTTGTTTCCTGTAGCCAATGCTAAAGTATTACAAATAAAAAAAGCCATAAACATTTCTAAAAGCTCTAACTGAAATGGTCTGAGAACTATTGCACTGTGTGAGGGTGAGGGTGAGTGAGGGTGAGGGTGAGTGAGGGTGAGTGAGGGTGAGTGAGGGTGAGGGGTTGAGGGTGAGTGAGGGTGAGTGAGGGTGAGTGAGGGTGAGTGAGGGTGAGGGGTTGAGGTTGAGGGTGAGGTGTTGAGGGTGAGTGAGGGTGAGGGTGGGTGAGGGTGAGGGTGAGTGAGGTGTTGAGGGTGAGTGAGGGTGAGGGTGAGGAGTTTTGGGTGAGTGAGGGTGAGGGGGAGTAGTTGAGGCTGAGTGAGGGTGAGTGAGAGTGAGGGTGAGTGAGGGGTTGAGGGTGAGGGGTTGAGGGTGAGTGAGTGAGGGTGAGGGGTTGAGGGTGAGTGAGGGTGAGTGAGGGTGAGGGGTTGAGGGTGAGTGAGGGGTTGAGGGTGAGGGGTTGAGGGTGAGTGAGGGTTTGAGGGTGAGGGGTTGAGGGTGAGGGAGGGTGAGTGAGGGTGAGGGTTTGAGGGGGAGGGGTCGAGGGGGAGGGGTTGAGGGTGAGTGAGGGTGAGTGAGTGAGAATGAGGGGTTGAGGGTGAGTGAGGGTGAGGGGTTGAGGGTGGGTGAGTGAGGGTGAGGGTTTGAGGGTGAGGGGTTGAGGGTGAGTGAGGGTGAGGGGTTGAGGGTGAGTGAGGTTGAGGGTGGTTGAGTGAGGATGAGTGAGAGTGAGGGTGAGTGAGGGGTTGAGGGTGAGGGGTTGAGGGTGAGTGAGTGAGGGTGAGGTGTTGAGGGTGAGTGAGGGTGAGGGTGAGTGAGGGTGAGGGGTTGAGGGTGAGTGAGGATGAGTGAGAGTGAGGGTGGGTGAGGGGTTGAGGGTGAGGGGTTGAGGGTGAGTGAGGGTGAGGGTGAGTGAGGGTGAGGGGTTGAGGGTGAGTGAGGGTGAGTGAGGGTGAGTGAGGGTGAGTGAGGGTGAGTGAGGATGAGTGAGAGTGAGGGTGAGTGAGGGGTTAAGGGTGAGTGAGGGGTTGAGGGTGAGTGATGGTCAGGGTGAGTGAGGGTGAGGGGTTGAGGGTGAGTGAGGGTGAGTGAGGGTGAGTTTGAGGGGTTGAGGGTGAGGGTGAGTGAGGGTGAGGGTGAGTGAGGGTGAGGGGTTGAGGGTGAGTGAGGGTGAGGGTGAGTGAGGGTGAGGGGTTGAGGGGTTGAGGGTGAGGGGTTGAGGCTGAGGGGTTGAGGGTGAGTGAGTGAGGGTGAGGGGTTGAGGGTGAGTGAGGGTGAGGGGTTGAGGGTGGGTGAGGGGTTGAGGGGGAGGGGTTGAGGGTGAGTGAGGGTGAGGGGTTGAGGGTGAGGGGTTGAGGGTGAGTGAGGGTGAGGGCGAGTGAGGGTGAGGGGTTGAGGGTGAGGGGGTGAGGGTGAGGGGTTGAGGGTGAGTGAGTGAGGGTGAGTGAGGGTGAGGGGTTGAGGGGGAGGGGTTGAGGGTGAGTGAGGGTGAGGGGTTGAGGGTGAGTGAGGGTGAGGGGTTGAGGGTGAGTGAGGGTGAGGGTGAGTGGGGGGTTGAGGGTGAGTGAGGGTGAGGGGTTGAGGGTGAGTGAGGGTGAGGGGTTGAGGGTGAGGGGTTGAGGGTGAGTGAGTGAGGGTGAGTGAGGGTGAGGGGTTGAGGGGGAGGGGTTGAGGGTGAGTGAGGGTGAGGGGTTGAGGGTGAGTGAGGGTGAGGGGTTGAGGGTGAGTGAGGGTGAGGGTGAGTGGGGGGTTGAGGGTGAGTGAGGGTGAGTGAGGGTGAGGGGTTGAGGGTGAGTGAGGGTGAGTGAGGGTGAGGGTGAGTGAGGGTGAGTGAGGGTGAGGGTGAGTGAGGGTGAGGGGTTGAGGGTGAGTGAGGGTGAGTGAGGGTGAGGGTGAGTGAGGGTGAGGGAGGGTGAGGGTGAGGGAGGGTGAGGGGTTGAGGGTGAGTGAGGGTGAGGGTGAGTGAGGGGTTGAGGGTGAGTGAGGGTGAGTGAGGGTGAGGGGTTGAGGGTGAGTGAGGGTGAGTGAGGGTGAGTGAGGGTGAGGGGTTGAGGGTGAGTGAGGGTGAGGGGTTGAGGGTGAGTGAGGGTGAGGGTGAGGGTGAGTGAGGGTGAGGGGTGGCCAACATCGCTATCCTCGTTAAACCAGTTGGCTCATCAGTGTTTGTCAACAGTGCGCCTTGTTGAGTAAGCAGAAAGAGATCGACGGCGGTTCGATAATGCCAAAGCTCTGTGCTAACAAAAATGCGGAAAAAAGTAAGCATTTAAATCATTGGCAAATTCTATGGAAATTGATTGCAAATGGGAGCAGCTCTGCTTGCAAATCCACCCTCCGTCGCCCAGGCTGCTGGACTGGAATTGCAGCAGCTAGAAGTGAGGAAGAAAAAAACAAGCAGCAGAGCACGGCGTCAGTGTTGGCATTGCTGGGGGGTAGGGGGGAAGTGGGGATTTAAAAAAAAATGCGACACGGCGGGCAGGGGAGGGGGCGGAGCGGGTAAAATAAACAAAGCACAGAAAAACACACAGAACCAGGGCTACATTTCACACATATTAAAGAAACCAGCAAACAACTACAACATAATGCAAGGCAAAATAAATACTAATTAGAGCAATGGTGCCAAGTACTAATCCTGCGTAAGCATGTGTACTACACTAAACAAGCATATGTAAAATGAAGAATGAAGGAAACAGTCCCAAATTTTGTGAAACTTATTAGTAGCAGCTTGGTTTGAAGACCGGAGATACAAGAAGAGAGATAACAACCAGGAGTTAGAAGGTGAAACGTAATCCTCATGCTGCATCCAACACCAGCAACAACCAGAGGCCAAGCGTAGCCTGGCAGCCGGTAGCACGAGCCAATAGAGAGCTTGATTACAGACACAGGCAACAGCAGACAACCGCTGCAATCGCAAAGGACCCTGAGCTGAAAATAGCGTCCACAACCTCTACCTTCACTCTCATTTCAAAATCCTTCTTGGTTTAGTAATCCTCTGAGGGCAAAATGCTTGTGACGTGTGTTGTTACTATGTGCACGACGGGTGGCTGTGCGGTGCTCTTGCGTGCACCGTGGCAGACTGTTACTGAGTGCACCACGGGCTGGCGTGACTGCTACTGAGAGGACCAATGGCCGGGCAGAGATGAAGTGTCACTGAGTGCACCCAGGTATGTGTGCGGTGCTCTAGAGAGCACGACGGGTAGACGTGAGCTGTAGAGGTGTTCATCCCAGGTGGACGTGAAGTTTTCTTTTACTCACCACGGGCAGATATGATGTATTTTAATGATCCCTATCTACACCACGAGTAAACATGAGGTGTTGTAGTGTTTGCAAGACCAGACTTACCTCGCTCCCAGTGTAGACACAAATGTAGTTGAACCGTTAAAAGGGGGGAAGTGGGGATTTAAAAAAAAATGCGACACGGCGGGCAGGGGAGGGGGCGGAGCGGGTAAAATAAACAAACAAGACGGAGGGAAGAGAGGGGAGGGGGGAGGAGAAATGCGACACGGCGGGAAGGGGAGGGGGCGGAGCGGGTAAAATTTTGAGGTTGGGTAGATGGTTCCTGGACAGTTTGTTCAGTCAGTATGGAGGGGATCAGGTGTGTTTCTGGGGTTATGATTGGTGTCAGAGGTGGTGTGACGCTATAGTTAGGATGAATACTATATGTGTTCAGCACCAGGAGTTGACAGGGTAGTGGTAAGTGCTGTGTAACATAACTTCGTGGAGTGGTTGACGGAGGGGGGTTTCGGATTCTTTGTTGGCCTGGTGGCGATGGTAATGGTCGTTAGGCGCGTAGCACTAGTTTTAGGGTACTGCTCGTGTACCTTAGTGCCACTCCAGATGCTGATGAGTGATTTTTGATCCATTCTGTCTTGTTCTGTGTCTTTGGGTGCAAGGTACCTACCCATGCACCAAGCCTTCCTGTTCGCTTTTAGGCTGCGTGGGGTCTCCAAGTACAAATGAGAACTGCGGGTTACGCCTGCCCCTCCTTCCCCTGGTGCCAATAGTCGTCGATTTCTCTGGACAGCATGCACGCGACCATAGCCTCCAGCAAACACACAGGGTGGCATGTGCGATGTGAGAGTCGTGGCTGAGCTGTGATCAGAGCATTCACGGAGGGGGCGGAGAGTCAGTCTGGCGAGCAGGGGGAAGCCCAATGCTGCCCGCACGACAAATCACTGCAGACTTCTGTTGTCTCAGTCCTAGATGAAATTAATAGAATTGAGGTGAACGGGGCATGCGGGAGAGGATTTCCCAACCCTACAAAACGGGAAGTTTAATTGAGCTCCAGAATTTTGCCAAACTTGCTGCTTTCCCCTTCTTTGACACACGATTGTTGTGAGGGGAATGACACTTGCTCATCTAATAAGTTGCAGTTTGTTTTTTGTGACGGTAGAGCGTTTCAACAGGCCGTGGGAAAGCTTGTGTCATTTGACAGCCAGTCTGTGACGTTTTTTCTTTCTCTGTGATATTGTTATTGGCCCACTCATTGCCTGCCGCCTCGACAGTGTTCGGACATCAAGCATATGTGATTACGAATAGGCCTATTGTGGAAATGACTGCATCATTTATTGTGAAACTAGCTGGGGTTTAATAGATCCTTTCTTTTAGGTATGCAGGCATTAAAAATAATATAAAAAAACAGACCACTTCACAGTATGTGACAAAGCATAATAAATGCAGAAATGGTTGATTCCGTCATCGGACCTCAGTCAAAAGGTAGTTCGCAGTGTGCGCATCATAAGTTATAGAAAAATTGCATTTTTCTCGGCGAAGCAGACTAAAAATTCAGTGAATGGGCAATTACGGTGTTTAGTTTTAATGTCGCGTGCGGGAAGGACATCATTAGCGATTGTTTTAACATACCACAAGGATGCTCTTCTTCCATCAGATTTAAAGTCGTTCTTTGATTCAGATTTAAAGTCGTTCTTTGTAGGTTTGGCCTTAGCCACACCATATTATTACATTAACAATCTGAAAATGGTTGATTTGTGTTCTTGTTTTTTTTAATGCATTGTGCTTTCATGATTTAACACTTTTAAATCGAATAAAGCCTATTTTGATTGATTGTGTTCTTGTTATGAAGAGAATTGTTTGAGAAAGGCCTGTCTGAGATTTAATGCCAGTGTAATCTTAGGTTTATCGTGGCAATTGCATACTGTTCACTTGTTAAAGAAGAATGGAAATGTCACGCTGTTTAGACCATTGAACCGCAAATGTTACAATAGTTCATGTTTGAACACAATGGTCACGGTTCGGTAGGGAAAAATACTGTTCACTTGTTAAAGAAGAATGGAAATGTCACGCTGTTTAGACCATTGAACCGCAAACGTTACAATAGTTCATGTTTGAACACAATGGTCACGGTTCGGTAGGGAAAAAAACAAGACGGAGGGAAGAGAGGGGAGGGGGGAGGAGAAATGCGACACGGCGGGAAGGGGAGGGGGCGGAGCGGGTAAAATAAACAAAAAACAAGACGGAGGGAAGAGAGGGGAGGGGGGAGGAGAAATGCGACACGGCGGGAAGGGGAGGGGGCGGAGCGGGTAAAACAAGACGGACGTGCACGCGCTTTTAAGCTCAATGCGCATGCGCATTGAGCTTAAAAGTCACGGGCACTGCAAGGAATCGCCACGATTCCTTGCAGTGGATAAAGAGTGGATAAGCCCCCATAGTCTCGCTTGCTCGATGCGCATGCGCATCGACAGGCGAGACCTAAAAATGTTCTTTGCACGAATTGAGTGCTCGTATGTTACCACACAAATCTGTTTCTTAATTGTAGTGACAACATTTCCGTATCAAATAACATCATATGACAAACATGGAAATGTGTCCTCATTTCAAAGTACTTCAAAAGGTAAGAACATAAATGCACTACTTTAGTTTCCTTACTCGTTAATTCGGTTTGGCAACCCTGCAGGTTTTTTTTTTTTGGTCTGTTGGCTTTCCCAATACAGTTGCTACGTTCACATCTCCCATTGGATTTTACTCGCCTCGTGCAGAACCTTGGCAGGTTTATTCAGTGCACAAAAAGCACCAACAAATTACCAAATGATATGACATCTACATTTCCAAACCAATGGCTTTGTTCTGCTTTGCTGTTCACAAGTGTGTGTCCGACTGTCTGTGAGGGGGCGGGGCAGTTTCAGCACTCCGTTCAATCATCTCCTTATGGTTAAGAGAAGTCAGGCTGCCAGGCAGCAACCACCCGTCTTCTTTTTGTAATTTGCATACCCAGAAGCCATTGCAAGCAAGTCAATTTCATTGTGATGGGTAAAATAGTATTCGTTTTTTTAGCATTGAAAATTGCAACAATGGGTTACGCAGGTCTGTTGATAAGGCAGTGTTACACGTGTTTGTATTAAAGTTGACTTAATATTTTAAGTTCTATTCATAAATCCATTAGGCAGAACGTTTGCTCCAAACATCATATGCTGATTAGATCGTCGTTGTTCATTGTATTCTGCGTGGCAATAAAGACAATTTTGGAGGGTAGTGCATAGCACCACCGTTATACATGGTTTAAAATAAGGAGAGTACACCGGTTAGTCTGGAAACGATGTGTTCACTTCTTAAAAAGAATCACCAACTCCTGTTGCCGGCCTGTTTGCTTCCAACTGTCTCACTATACCATGGAGATATAACAGTCAGGTTCAAGCAGCACATTAAATCGTTACAACACATCCCCTTTACTGAAAATACAAACAAAAGGAAAGGAGCAAGAGGAGAGGAGAAGGAAAAGAGAAATGCACAAGTCACAACAAAACAACACATTAGCATAAATACATCACAGGATAATTCTATTCATCACGTAGTCATTATAACGCTTAGGAGGACAACAAGACCTGGAAGAAGGACCTCGCGGATGAAATGTAGAAGGAGCACCCATGGTTGAGTCTGAACCAGGCAGAACGTCTGAAACTGAATGACCTGAGGATTTGTCTCCATGGTACCTCACTGAGCGGGACATGCTCCGCTTACTGCCATTGTCAACAACGACAACATTCTTATTAGACGTAAGTTATGACAAAGGGGCCCATAAAATCAGTGACACCATTCCTATGCCCAGGGCCGGACTGGCCATAGCGGGCACCGGGCGTTTCCCCGGTAGGCCGCTAGGGTGGGGCCGGTTTTGGGCCCCTGGGGGGCCGTTTTTGTTACCGGGGTCGGCAATGTCGGCCCCGGTAACAAAATCGGCCGAAACCGGCCGTCGCAAACTGCTCACCTGCACTCCCCCTGTCCCCTGGGGGGGGCCAGCTGAGCAGTTTGCCAGGGCCGGTTTCTGTTCTCAGTCCGGCCCTGCCTATGCCACTGTCGTTTATTTATGAGTACCCACTCACCAACCTCCTAAGTTGTGGCTCTGGTTCATTTCTTACAGTCAAGCCTTTCCTTGTACTTTTTTTGGTAAGACTTGATCTTAGTTCCCACCTCCTCCTTATCCAAAACAGGACGTTTGAGGAGCGGAAACCAACCAGGATTATGTTTGGACAGAGCCACCTGTAGTGACGGCTTCAAATGACAGTCAGAGCCGTCACGTAAGTAAACAGGAGTGTTTATTAAAATAAGTACAAACACCTGCGACCTCAGCCACAGCCTCTCGATATGCTGTCGCCTCAGAGTGTCCCCGGCGCTCGCCTTGGAACGCTGGTCGCGGTGACATTCTAAGTGATGTCACCGCGAGCAGCACCATCACACGCAGAGCCGCCGGGGGAGGCAGAAGAGGGAGATACCACACATCCCCCTTCCCTGCAGAAATTGAAAACATTAGATAAAACAATGTGCAGAAAGAAGAAATGGGGAAAAACTTACAGTAGGCGGAATGGCAATAGTTACATCATTACATATTGATCAAAGTGCCTGGGAGGTCTGGTCACTCTCCTGTTGGGCCTGTGGCCTGGGTGAGAGACACCTGACGGCCTCCTGGTGGTGAAACTACTATCCAGTCTTGGACCACTCTCCCCCCCCCCCCTTGCACCTTCAGGGACTTCTACTGGAGGGTGGTACTTTACAACTCTCCCTAGGTTCCATATTTTCCCTTCTTGAGTTTTGACTGAATTCTTGAAAAGTTTTGTGATTTTGGTGGGACTGCTGTATTCTGACCAGCTTGCCCTCCCTGTGGGAGCTTTGATTTTGATGTTGTCACCTACTTTGAACTCGACCTCCCGTGTGGCCTTGCGTTGGTCGTAACCTTCTTTCCTCACCTTCATGGCTTGTTCATGCTTCCTCAGGCTATCCTTGTCTCTGATTCGGTCCGACCACCCCTTGTGCCATTCCATCCACCCCGGGGTAAGCTTAGTGTTGGGTGTCCTTGCGCGGAGCAATTCGAACGGGGTGACGCCCGTCGTCTGATGCGGCGTGAACCTGTATGCTTCCAAACGCCTCCACACCTCTTCTTTCCAGCTTATGCCACTGGCTTTGGCCAGCTGGATGCTCTCCTTGAGGGTTTTGTTAAAACGTTCGACCATGCCATTGGTTTCTGGGTGGTATAATGCGCATCGTGTGTGTCTGATGCCTCTTTCTTCTAGGAAGTCTTCCATCTCTTTCGAGCATAGTTGCACTCCGTTGTCAGTGAGGATGTTGCTGGGGAGCCCCTCTCGGATAAACACCTCCTGTAAGAATCTGATGACAGTCTTTGTCGTGACTTCACTGACGAGTTTTATCTCTGGCCACCGAGAATACAAATCCACGAGCACCAAGATGTAAGGCGTCCGCAGTTCCCCAGACATCGGGCCCACGATGTCTAAAGCCAACTCATCCCATGGTCCTGACGGGGGCGGCCTACACACCATGGGTGGTGTCTGTTGCTTCAGGACCTTGTCGCTATTGCTGCATGGGATGCACTCCATGATTCTCCTTTCGGTGACCAGGTCCATGTTCGGCCACCAATAGCTCTCCCTGAGTCTTTGCTTGGTTTTGGTGATACCCAAGTGCCCTTCGTGAGCTATCTCGACCAGGTTGTCTCTCACGGTTGCTGGTGGCACGAGCCTTGTTCCCCTGAACAGGCATCCGTCAACAATGGTTAACTCGTCCTTAACAGCCTGGAAAGGCCGTAGGTCTTCATCTCGTTTGTCGCCGTGCTTCCATCCATCCCTCACTCTTCTGCAAATTTCCTCCAGTATCTTGTCCTCATCCTGTGCCTTTCTCCACATTTCTTCACCCAACGCCTTCTGGATGGTGCAGACATTCTCTACCATGTTTCCCTCTTCTTCTTCATCCGTTTTTTCTTGCATTTCCCTTGCTTCTACTCCACTGACGAGTCTGGATAGGCAGTCAGCTGCAAGGTTTTGCGTTCCTGGGACGTACTCGACGTTGAACGCGTACTCCTGGAGACTGACCACCCAACGCCTTATCCTGCTGGAGATGGCATCCAAACCTTTTTTGCTGAACACTTCTACCAACGGCTTGTGGTCGGTTCGGAGGGTGAACTGCGTACCCCACAGGAAGTCTCTGAATTTTCCTACTGCCCATGATACCGCCAATGCCTCTTTTTCGATAACTGAGTAGTTGTTCTCAGACTTCTGGAGCGACCTTGAGGCAAAGGCTATGGTTTCTTCTCCTTCCACGCCTTTTTGGGTGAGGACAGCTCCCAACCCTTTTGCGCTTGCATCAGTGGTGAGGATCGTTGCCCGGTTGGGCAGGTATGACTTCAAACTGGGGGCTTCTGCAAGTGCTCTCTTTACATCCTCGAACTCACTCTGGCATTCCTGGCTCCATTTGAATTCGTTTTCCTTTTTTAACAGTAGCCTGATGGCGTAAGTCCTGCCTGCCAAGTTTCTTATGAACTTTCCATAGAACTCCAACATCCCCATGAATGATTTGATCTCGTCTTTGCTTTTGGGGGGTGACAGATTCACGATGGTGTTTTGCAGTTCGGCCTTGGGACGTATGCCTTCCGTCGTTATCTTGTGACCCAGGAAATCCAACTCAGCACAGCTAAATACACATTTGTTCTTCTTTACGGTAAGGCCTTGGGACAAAAACCTCTTCAACACACATCTCAGTCTCTCATCATGCTCAACTTGGTTCTTTGCGAAAACAAGCACGTCATCCTGGTAACACATGACGCCCGGGATGCCTTTTAGGATGTTGCCCATGATTCTTTGGAACACGGCAGCCGCCGAGACTAAACCAAAAGGCATCCTTTTGAACTTGTAAGCGCCCATGGGTGTCACAAAAGCAGTGAGTTCCTGAGACTCCTCGTTTAGTTTTATCTGGAAATAGGCCGAGGTGAGATCGAGGGTGGAAAACACCTTGGCACCCTCTAGCATGCTCATCATTTGGGTGATGTTCGGCAAGGGGTATCGGTCAACAACGACCTCCTTATTAAGTGCCCTCAAATCAATGCAGAGCCGGACTGACCCATCCTTCTTCTTCGCTGCCACGATGGGTGCCAACCATTCGGTCGCTTCCACAGGTTCGATGACTCCAGCCTTGCACAGTTTCTCCAATTCGGATCTGACCTCCTCCTGAATGGCTATGGGGAGTTTTCTAACTTTTGCCACAACGGGCTTGGCGTTCACCTTCAATTTTATTTTGTGACAGTAGTTCTTCAAGCATCCAAGCCCTTCCCTAAACACCTCTCCGAACTCCGTTGTGATGTCAGTCTTGTATTCCTGTACCTCCTGTATTAAAATCTGGGGATTGCTATTGGGATTGAGGTACACACCTAAACCCTTCTGAGCTTGCCACCCCAAGATGTTGTCTCCTACTGTGGATACATATACTTTAGACACAGTGGTCCTATTCCTGTACACAATTTTACACAGGAAATATCCTTTCATGGAGATAGGACGCCCCGCATACCCTCCTGGCCTTAAGTCTAACCTCTTCAAGATTATCTTTCCCTTAGACACACGTGAGAACTCCTTAGCATTGATAATTGTTATTCTAGAACAGGAGTCAAACAATGCTTCTAGGTCAACGTCCCCTACTTTTATGACGTCTTTTGGGCTACTGACTTGACCTTCATCTTCCTGTACAGCAATTTCTGCACACGTGGGGTTTCCTGGACTGTGTGTCTTCAACTCTTGTATTTGCACTACAACCTCGTCACACACCACATTCGTTCTGTCTCTACTCTGTCTACTGGCCCCCTGCCCACTCTTGCAATATTGTTTGAAATGGCCTTTTTTACCACATTTGTTACATGTGAATCTGAGGGCGGGACACTCCTTGTCATTGGCTAGGTGCCCTTGCTTACCGCACCTGTAGCAGGTACCTTTGAATGTTTCTCCCGGCTTGCCTTCCTTCTGTCCTCTGCCCACCACCTTCTGACCTTTAACTACGGACACTGTCTCGCATTCGGACACAACCTCACTGACACTGGTCTTGTCATCATTCTTCTTCTCCCCTGGGTCTTGCTTAATCTCCTTGACGCACTGCAACATGTGCTCTACCTGCTTGGCTATGATGAGGACCTCTCTCAGCGGTGGGTCATCTTTAAGCCATAGCTCTTCATGCACTCGCTCCATCCTGCAAGTCAAGACAAACTGGTCCCTAATTCTCTCCTCAATCGCTCCACCAAACTTGCACGTGGAGGCTAACTTCCTCAACTCAGACACAAAATCTTCTATAGACTCTCCATCCTTCTGTGCCCTCTTTCCAAAGTGGTACCTCTCCATGATTGTGCTAGTCTTGGGGAGGTAGTGCAAATCTAACTTCTTTAGGCTAACTTCAAATTCATTCAGACCTCATGCCTCCTGTGCCCCTAAATCCGGGAGGTGGTCTAGGACTTCCTCTCCTTCTGCGCCTAAGTAATAGGCCAGCAACGCAACTTTCCTTTCTTGTCCTAGGTTGGGCCCACACACAGTAGCGTAATTCAAGAACACTTTTTTCCATTTTTTCCACAGGATGGTGGGATCACCTGGGTTGGTTAAGAAAAAGGGTGGAGGGGTCACACTTTGCATGCTTACTTCACAATAGTCAGGAAGAAACTTTCACCCATCAAGCATGCACCAATCCACCGTGAAACTTAGCTACGTTCAGTGAGACGCTGAAGTCTGTGCCAAATAAGTGTGCCTTAAGGAAGGAAATAAAAACTACAGGTGAAGACACTTATAATTAAAGGGAGAACGTCTAACCACCCCTGCGCAGCTCTCACTTCCTCAAACACACATACAGAAGATGAAACCTGCTTCTGAATATGTCACTGAAATACAGGAGCTCCTGAAGTTATATAAACATATGGAAAGACCAGCAGTGGGGAGGTGGAGGTTCAAAATACAACATGAATACTTTCCCCTTTTTTGTACAGTCATTCACTCTGGGGCTGAATGTGCTCAGCGCAAAACCTGCCCTAAGAAAAGTCAATGCTTTGCTCTAAATGCTTTAACACAGTTTTCTTTTCTTAGTGTTGTCAGTCAGGACAGTACTCCCAGGGAGATTCAATTGTTGGCAATACACATATTCTTCTATGTCTGCTCCATGGGGGTCAAAATCGCCACCAGTTCTTCACACGTGCAGGACAATTCTCCGTCAAGCCACAGGCAGAGCACCTACTTCCACAGCACATCTCCCCTGTCGCTTTCTGTTAGCGCCTGTCCACAGTGGTGACAGAGGAAACTGCCACACACACGCGCGCGCGGCAAAACCTCCTTTAACCTGCAGGGTCACAGGAGTGAAGAACTCTTCTCCAAACAGGTCAAATGCCAGTCAAAGTACGTCGGTTGCATGCCAGTGACAATCCTTTGAACCACACAGCCGTGATATGCGCTGAGTCTTTACATGCGGTACAGATCGTGTCCCCTCACGTTTATACGCTGAGTCTTTACTCGCAGTGCAGTGCGTGCCCCCTCACGTTTATTTCCGCACTTCACCTGCCCACGCCTTGACCGACCTCTCACAAAGTCGTTACAGTTATTTTTTACTTCTGCTCCGGATGGGGACACAGCGCGCCTCGCTCTCGCCTTTCCTCTCGGCTAAGTGGCGTTCAGGTTACACGCTAGCCAGGTTCCGGCACGAACGGGACGTCTCTCACACCTTGGTAGCTGTCAACACGTAGATCGCCACAGTCTGGGGGTTGCGCGCAGGGTTGGCAAACAGGCGTACCACACGTGTCAGGGGAGTTTACACCGACCTGCAGATGTCTTCACACATATTCCGCCATGGCACTTCAACTCCCTCTGCACCTTCTTTGGGTGTTAGACAAACACCGTCCACGCTGGGCTGGGTCTTTCTCCTTTCCGTTCTCCGCGTGGTAACCCGATGCCCTCTCCAGTCAGTCAGCTGGTTACTCGAGTCTGCTGTCCTACTTTTCTTCCTTCTGGCGTGTTGAGGTCGCAGAAGGTCACCCTCGTCGCCAGTGTAGTGACGGCTTCAAATGACAGTCGGAGCCGTCTCGTAAGTAAACAGGAGTGTTTATTAAAACAAGTACAAACACCTGCGACCTCAGCCACAGCCTCTCGATATGCTGTCACCTCATAGTGTCCCCGGCGCTCGCCTTGGAACGCTGGTCGCGGTGACATTCTAAGTGATGTCACCGCGAGCAGCACCATCACACGCAGAGCCGCCGGGGGAGGCAGAAGAGGGAGATACCACACCACCCTTCCTCAATATGTGAAAAGGAGATTTCCCCAAGATAGCATTGAGGGCAGTGTGACGCGCCCACCAAGTATCCCTCAGGACACTTTTGAGAGTAACTTTCATTTCAACAGCCCTCTGTATACATGCCTTTAACGCCCTGTTCATAAACTCAGCTAATCCATTCGCCGGTGGTGCCTAAAGCACAGTTTTCTGATGGGTAATCCTAAAATCTTTTAAAAAGTCATGCATTTCTTGTGAGATGAACTGCACCCCATTATCTGGGATGAAGAAACAAGGAACACCCTAGCTGGAAAATTCATCCCTAAAAAAATCAGTAACCACCCTGGTACTGACAGAACTGACACATTTGGTGGAAACCCACTTGGAAGAGTAATCCACCAAAAGGATCACATACTTTTGCTGAAGGTCCCAATAACTCAAAGGGGCCCATGAGATCGAGACCAAGCTTGACCCAAGGCTCACAAGGGACTTCAACAGGTGACAAAGGAGTAGTACTGGTGACCGGGGATTTGTCATTGGAGGTGCATTGATGGCACTCTTTAACTACCATTTCAACTTGGCTGTCCATCTTGGGCTACTAATACCTCTCACAGAGTCGAGACTTGGTGAGATTTCATCCCAAGTGCACCTCATGGGCAAGATTTACCAACTTGGGTCTCAAGTAACAGGGGGTACAACTCTCTCACCCAGCATTAGGTAACCTTGACAAGGGGTAAGTTTGTTTGTGATGGATCAAAAAGGCAATACATTCGGGTCTAGTTTCTTGCAGTCAGACCACCCCTTAACAACAAAATCAACTACAATAGGAAACAACACGTCTTCTGACAAGGCTTGTTCCCATTCAAGTTCTTGAATGGCAGGCTCTTTAACCCAGCAAATTCCAACAGTTTCATTGTCTAGAATGTCTTTGTGACTTTCAATGGGTAATCTTGATAAACAGTCCACTGTCTTGTTGGTAGAGCCCGGAAGGTATGGTACTTGAAAATTAAATTCTTCCAAACCTTCACTCCTGCGTTTGAGTCTGGGTGTTAGTCTTTCACTCTCTGCATACGAGAACACTTGAACCAAAGGGCGAACGTCTAACCTTACTAAGAAGGGTATGCCCCATATATTTTTTTTGTATTGTCTATTTCTGTCATTTTTGGAAAAATTCAATAAAATCATTTTGAACTAAAATGCTTTAGTGCCCACAAAATGACCTCCCTCTCGATGCATGAGTACTGTTGTTCGGGTTTCCTTAGCGTTCTAGAGCTGAATGCAACAACTTTCTCCTCATTACAGTCAACTTGAGAGAGCACTGCTCCAAGGTCATATAAGCTGTCGTTGGTTGTTAGGACAGTCTTGTTCTTGGTATCAAAGTAGCCAAGAGTGGGCATCTTACCTATTGCATGCTTGATGGAATCAAATGCAGCGTTACACTCAAGCGACCAGGCAAATTGCACACCTTTCCTCAAAAGAGCCCTGATCGGATCAACGGTGGTGGCGAAGCTTTGGATAAACTTTGAATAAAATTCGGTAAGATCAAGGAAAGACCTCATTTGCTCCTTAGCAGCAGGGGCAGGAGCATCAATAATACTCTTTGCAAGGTCTAGCTTTGGGTGGATGCCTACCCCAGAAATAACATGTCCTAGACATGTAACGGAAGAAACGCCAATTTTACATTTATGCTTATTTACAGTCAAACCTTTGTTGGCTAGCCTTTGCAGAACAGCTTTCAAAATGTTATCATGTTCTAAATCATTCTTTCCGTATACCAAGATGTCGCCCTGGAAGAATAGGATGTTAGACACATTTCCCAAGACCATCTTCATATTACACTGAAAACAGGCAACAGCCGACGCAAACCCGAACGGCATTCTGACAAAACGGAAGGCCCCTAGTGGTGTTACGAAAGATGTTAAGTGCTTGGAGTCTGGATGGAGAGGTACCTAATGATACGCTGTGGACAGATGCAACACACTGAAAACTTTCACACCATTAAGCATGTTAATAGATTCAGCAATATTGGGTAGGGGTTGGCGGTCTACCCATATCCATTTGTTTAATCTCCTCAAGTCAACACACATCCTAATATTTTTCCCTCCATCCATGGGGGCTAAATCCAGTAGGGCCAACCATTCTGAGGATTCAATTTCCTCAATGACATTCAAACACACTAGCTTCTTAAGTTCATCCCTCAGGGGTTCTATCATCATGTTGGGAACCTTCCTGACTTTGTGGACAACAGGTGTTGCATTGTGTTTAAGGACAATGCGATGTTCGAAGTCTTTGAGCAACCCCAAGTTGTCAGAAAAAAGTGGTTGGAAACTCCTGAAAGAACCTATTGGAACTCGCAGTGTTGTAAATAAAACAGCATAGTATTAAGCATTCACTGAAGACATGCTATTGTGTCTTTGTTTTAGTTTCCCCGCTCGTACTTGAAATACGGCCAAACTCCATTTTGCTTTCTGGCGTCCATCTTGTGTGCCATACATTGCCATGTGCTTGCAACGAGGCGAGTCCTACCTCACTGATTGTCACCCCTGAAGTTTGCCCAGCAACAGGCTATAAATAGTTCCTTGTGCGTCTAGCGCATGCCCAGTAGGAGTCACATCTTTTTCTGATTAGCGTAGATTGGAATGTGCATTCGGCGGGTCTCAAGAACCGTTAACTCCACCCATGTATCGATCATGTTCAAGAAATGTCCATATATGGTTGTAAATCATGTTTTGAGCTGTAACCGCCCACTTATGAGCCCCTTCTTTGTGTATAAAAGGGGACCGCATGTCTGAATTGTTTGTGCTACCTTGTACAATACTGTAGAGTGTTGTGTGGGCTGTAGTACCACCTTTAAAGGTTTATTAAACTATGTTTTTGTATTTCCAGTTTCCGTGCCAATTTCTTGTGTAGTCTAAGGACTCTGTGTACAGAAGGGCAAACCCTTTGCACTCGCAGGCCTTGCTGAGGCCTGTATTCATCAATTGGCGCCCAACGTTGGGCCCATCGGTGACTCGGATGCTCGAAGGATTGGTCGTGACGAAGGATTGGAACCTTGCCGGGGACGTGATCACTGCCAGCGGCGCCTTTAGTCCTGGCATCCTGAGGTATTCTTCCTTCCCTTCCGATCGGACCATCTGGGTGGCGGCGGTCATCGACTGACACCTTTTCTGTCGGTTTGCCGCATAGTGGCCGTTTGGGCGAATTCGGAACTTGGCAGTTGGAATCTGGACGCTCTTGATTGGTAAGAATCGTTGTACGGTACTTGCTGCGAGCCTTTGGTAGTCTTCATTGGCAAGGCAGTTTTAGGATACGCTTGCCGCAACTAATTTGTTTGTTTGTTTGAGGTGACTAGTCATATTGTTTGGTTTGGTGATACTCATATATGCGTTGCAACACATATAGGCAGGCAATGTGGAGATATTTCTCCTGACCTTTGGATTTGAGCGGCGCAACGTTTTAAGTGCCATTTTTTAAAATTATAATATTGCATAGTTTGCACTATTTTTAGACAAGCCTGTTTTTAGCGCACTCCGTAAGTGGTGCTGCTGTTTTGGAAATGACCGGTTAATACTTGAAGAATCACAGCCGGCTCCCCCGGAAGGGACGCCGAATAGGGATATGTATGTGAAATTTGGTCTTTCCCCCATAATGTACAGCACATTATGGAGGAAATATACTAAAAAGGATCCTGAGTTGCGATGGCCTATGTATGGATCGTTTGATCTGTGGAAAATTGAGTATGTGGAGCAGTGTATGTGTAAGCGACGAGTGAGACAAGATATCTTTGAATGTATACGTATGTGGGTGAAAGAGGTGCAAGAGCGTGAGAAGCGTGAGCAGGCACTGCTTGAGAAAGAGCAACGAAAGAGTGAGCGTGAGAGAGCGCACGAGTCGAAAAAGCGCGAAGCAAAGGAATTAGAAGAGAAACAGGAGAAAGAACGTTGGTTGCAAATATCTGGCCAGTATCCTGTTCGACAACCTCTTTATCCTGTCCTTAATAAATCGGATGATGATTTTTCGTTATTAGATCGCTCCCCGCCCCCGTATGCTGGCCCGTCTGCCCCGAGAGGAGGAGATCAGGATTCTGGACCGCCCCGGCAGAAAGTGGATAAGCGGTCTATGTTGTCGGCCGATCGTATGGCTGATCTCCGTAAGATTGCTTATCGGGTCAATAAAGATACTGTCTCCCTTAACGACTTATTGGAAGAGCTTGAAGCATGGGAGGATAGGGAAAAACTATACTTTACTGACTTTGTCTCTAATGAAGTAGTGTCAGCTTTTCGAAAATATTCTGATGTTCTTGAACCAGATGATGTGATAGCCGATTCTAAAGAAATGCATAAAGGACTTTTTCATCCTTCCCAGCTGCCTGCTGCAATTCGACGGCTATTTGCTTTGCGGGATGAGACGTTTCGGCTACGGGATGAAACGCGGAAAAGGACAGCTGGCGAGGAGAAAAGAAATCCAAGTGGCGACGGGAAGCAGTCATCCATCTTTTATTCAGATAAGATCGATGCAGTGCATGTTAAACCGATGCGGGAAGCGGCGCCTTTGTACGTTCCTCCTAAAGGAGCGGGTACTAGTTCAGATAGAGGGTCAGCTGATGCTCAAGGGTACTTCATTTATAACTGGGTTTATACTCCTTGGAATAGAGCAGATGTTATGGCATTAAGTGTTATGGTGGAGAAGAGTGTTGCCGGTGGCAGAGGCAGCCTCTATTCACTTAGCGCTCTAACTGTTATTAACTACACTGCTCGCGCTGTTGTCATAGCGGCTGTTTTTATCTAGCGATTGAGGATATTTTAAAACGTTCAGTGTATGTTGTACCTGTTAACTTTTTGTATTCACTGCAATACACTTCAGGCTGCTCAGTATTCCACCCACTCCCACCCCGGTCCGCCGCGTCCAATCATGGGCGTTTGATGCGGAGGGCGAGGAGGAGCCTTGCACTTCCGGGCTCAGGAAGCACAGGTCAGCGCTGTAGCGACGCTGTGAGGATAAAGTCTACTTACGGTCAGCTGGGTTTCCTACGCGCTGTGGAGAATAGTGTTGCCGGTGGCAGAGGCAGCCTCTATTCACTTAGCGCTCTAACTGTTATTAACTACACTGCTCGCGCTGTTGTCATAGCGGCTGTTTTTATCTAGCGATTGAGGCTATTTTAAAACGTTCAGTGTATGTTGTACCTGTTAACTTTTTGTATTCACTGCAATACACTTCAGGCTGCTCAGTATTCCACCCACTTCCGCCCCGGTCCGCCGCGTCCAATCATGGGCGTTTGATGCGGAGGGCGAGGAGGAGCCTTGCACTTCCAGGCTCAGGGAGCACAGGTCAGCGCTGTAGCAACGCTGTGAGGGGAAAGTCTACTTAAGGTCAGCTGGGTTTCCTACGCGCTGTGGAGAAGAGTGTTGCCGGTGGCAGAGGCAGCCTCTATTCACTTAGCGCTCTAACTGTTATTAACTACACTGCTCGCGCTGTTGTCATAGCGGCTGTTTTTATCTAGCGATTGAGGCTATTTTAAAACGTTCAGTGTATGTTGTACCTGTTAACTTTTTGTATTCACTGCAATACACTTCAGGCTGCTCAGTATTCCACCCACTCCCGCCCCGGTCCGCCGCGTCCAATCATGGGCGTTTGATGCGGAGGGCGAGGAGGAGCCTTGCACTTCCGGGCTCAGGGAGCACAGGTCAGCGCTCTAGCGACCCCTTCCCTTCGCTATAAATGTGCTTTGGTCAGCGACCACGCAGCGGACGCGTGCAGCGGGCGCGCCGGAAGCGCGCCGAAGTCGAGCCAAAGTCAAGCCCGTCTGTGCCCGTCCGCGGCCGGACGGGGCGCGGGGCCATAAACCATGGCTCTCCCACTCTAACCACCGTAAGATATGGTAGACAGGAATTGCTTGCCATCCAACCCGATACGCCCGCATGCTGCAAACACTCTATGAATGCTCTTATGCTAAAGGCTTGTACTTCGTGCACTTTTGTCCCGTTCAATCCTGCCTCCTTTACCAGTACGACCAATACTATTAAAGCAGCCTTACTTAATTGCAGATCCTTTCGAAAACACCGTATAGAATTTTTTCACTTACTTGAGGATCTTAACTTCAACATCCTGTTTCTTACGGAAACATGGCTGGATGAATACTCAGACCCAGATATCATTCAGGCCCTCCCTCCCGGATATTCCCTCTCCAGACTGGATAGGAAAGACGGTAGAGGTGGTGGCATCGCCATTGCAACTAAAGCCCCTCTAATATGTACCCTATCTCCTATTTCGGTTGACCATAGTGAAGCTGGCTCTTTCACCATTAATACCGGTCCCAACCACTCTATCTCAGTCATTCTGGTATACCGTCCTCCCGGAAGGCTATATGATTTCACTCCCACTCTCATGGAAGCCTTAACCCACCTAGCACTGAGAAAATCTCGTTTATTAGTGCTAGGAGACTTAAATGTTCATTTTGATGATCCCTTAGATAAGGAAGCGACAGACATTAAATCTGAGCTACTCACTGTACAACTGGAAATAAAAAATAACGAGCCGTCACACCAACTAGGACATCTATTAGACCCAGTTTTTGGGAATTGGAAGGGAGTTCAGACCCTACCTCCCCTGCCTATACCATGGTCTGATCACTTTATCATCCCTATACTATTCCAACTAGATAGGACTGAGCGCTGTAACCAAAGATCTCAACGCTACAAACGTAGGAAATGGAAGAATTTCTCGGCAGATTCGTTTATCGAAATTGTTCAGGATGCAGGACCTCCTAGTGGAATTGATTGTGAGACAGCACATAAGCATCTCCGAAACTGCATCACAAAGGCCCTTGACGTTACAGCCCCGATTCGCACCATGACCAATGCCATGAGAATAAAAAAAACGGCTCCCTGGTTTAGTCAGGAACTTCAGACTCTGAAAACGGCTTGTAAAAAACTCGAAAGAGCATGGCGTCACAAATTCTGCCCAGAAATCAAAGCCCAGTATAAAGCAGCGCAAAAAGAGTATAACAAAAAAATACGCTTATCCAAGGCAGCTCACTACAGCAACCGAATCTTGGAAGCGGAAAACTCCTCTAAGGAGCTTTATCAAATTTATAAAGAAATCTCAATAATTGACTCTAACGCCTCCTCTCAGAGTGACTCAGTGGAAACCTGCAATAACATTGCCAAGTATTTCTCAGGAAAGATCACTAACATTTATGCCAGTTTCTCCACCAATATAAAACCGGGAATTGAATTTACAGAGAACGAAGATCACATACGTACTCAGGTCTGTTTATGTTCATTCTCTGTTCCTCCCGCTGAAACACTGGCTAAAATGTGCAAAAGCATTAAATCGGGCTCTCCACGAGACCCTGCGCCACCTAAAATCTTAGCTGAGACTATCTCTGTGCTAGAACCCCATTTTAGACACATGCTTCAAGTATCTTTCTCTACTGCCTGCTTACCCACTGAATGGAAACAAGCCATAGTGCTTCCAATAAAAAAAAGCCTAATATGAGTCAGGACATACTGGAGAATCTACGCCCAATCTCCTTGCTACCCTATCTAGCAAAATTAGCAGAGAAAGTTGCTAATGTCCAACTTATGGCCCATCTTGAAGCCCAAAATGCTTTTCATATATCACAGTCAGGCTTCAGATCGAGCTTCTCTACTGAGACAGCTCTTCTGAGAGCTACTGAAACCCTACGGGAAGGAGCTGATGAGGGCAAGACCATGGCTCTCATCATGCTGGACCTCAGTGCCGCGTTTGACACTGTAGCGCATTCCATCCTGCTACAGTGTCTAAACAGAGCGGGGGTCACCAAAAAGGCGCTGGGATGGTTGAAAGCCTTTCTTACCAACAGGAGCTTTCAAGTCCAAAGAGGGACTTTTCTTTCGGACAGTATGATGCTAGAACAGGGGGTACCTCAGGGCTCTGCCCTGAGTCCCACCCTGTTTAACTTATATATGGCTCCTCTGGCAGAAGTGGTACAATCGTTCGGCGTAGAGCTGGTCTCTTACGCCGACGACACTCAACTTCTAATCTCTCTGTCCCAAGCTCCCTCCTCTGAAGCCGACAATTTCAAATCCTGCATGTGCAAGCTTGCCACTTGGATGACTGAACACTGCCTTAAATTAAATGGCACAAAAACGGAGGTACTTATAATAGGTGGAAATGATACAAAATGGACGAAAGAGTGGGGGCCCACCTGTTTGGGTCCCTTACCTTCTCCCAACCAGGAAGCAAAAAACTTAGGTGTCTGGATAGACAACAAGCTCTCTTTTGACAGCCATGTCAAAAAAACAGTAGGTAAGTGCTTTGGAGTCATGAAAACCCGCAATCGTACCCTGGATCTGCTTCCGCTGAATTCCAGGCGTACCATGACTCAGGCACTTATCACCTCCTGTATAGATTATGGGAATGTGTTGCTCCTGGGCACGTCTGCAAAAAACATCAGAAGATTACAAGTCTTGCAGAACTCGGCAGCCCGCCTGGTGCTAAGACTTCCCCGTAGAGCTCCCTCCAGACCTTCTTTGGCCTCCCTCCACTGGCTACCCATTAGCAAGAGGATATTATTCAAAGCACTCCTCTGGTGCCACAGGATTATTCACCATAAAGCCCCGTCCTACCTATCCAATCTGGCATCACTGTATGAGCCCAACAGATCTCTTAGATCTAAAGGAATGGGCTTGCTTAAAACATCACGTCCCAAGAGAGCTAGAATGGGAGGTAGGTCCTTCCGCTCTCTGGCAGCCAAGAAATGGAATATCCTCCTCACGAACATCAGACTAGAAACGAACGAGGCATCTTTTAGAAAGCTGTTGAAAACCCACTTATTTACTTCGTAGTGGTATCTCTGTCACTCCTCCTAAACATTCTATCTCCACAGCGCGGGGACACGCCGGGAGGCGTCACCAGGCGCTTTACAAACCCCTTTAATAATAAAATAATAATTAAAAGCTGCATTGCCTGATCCACGAAAGAATCCCGCCGCCTTTTATGAGGAAGTTGAGGGGGCTCTGAATTCCTGTACTATGACCTTGGCCGATATTGATTTATTTTTCGGGCCTATATTATCCGCAGATATGTGGAGATCTATATGAAAGGTAGATGACCTTCAGATATTTAAAGTTAGATGGGCGGATCTTGAGGATGAGGATAGAGAAAGGAAACCTGCACAGAAACCACCCGAGTCGATTTTATCTTGACTAAATAAAAAACGCTTATCCCCCCTAAAAAGATTGATTGGACTATGTTAGCGTCATGTAAACAGAAAATAGATGAATCAGTTTCAGATTTATTTACATGATTTGAGGAAACTTTCCATGATTTTAGCGGCCAGTCGCTTACGGAAGACACGGGTCGACATCTTTTTGTTGATAAATATGTTTTGAATGTATTGCCGGGAGTAGCAGCTCGATTAAAAGCGAGCAAAAGCTCTTGGACAACTTCGACGCCAGCATCCCTACTGACGATGGCTCAGTATTATGAGAGTCAGGAATTAGAAGCGAAGGGTAGTGAGGAAAAGAAATCTAAGGATTTGAAAACGAAGGTTATGTTAGCGCAAGTGTATGGCCCGCCTCGTAGAGGCAATGAAAGGGGCGGTCGGAATTTCTCTGGTTCTTTTTCGGGTCGTACTGATTTGGCCCGGGATCAATGTGCATATTGTAGACAGAGAGGCCATTGGGCGAATGAGTGTCCATTGTTGCGCGCACAGCAGCAAGAGCCTGGGCAGGGATCCATGAGGGGTAGAAGAGGTTCTTTAAGCCCTAGGGGCAACACGAATGATCGAGCTAGGTTTGATGCTAGTATGCAACCGCGAGATGGGTCCAATGTCTTTGAACGACGAAATCAATACCAAATGTCTGAATATGTACCCCCTGAACAGCACGATTCACAGTATGCATAGGATTGCGTAGGATGGGGTAAGGAATCAGTTCAAGTGCCAGTAGATCAGAGGGGTCCTTATGTTACAGCACATGTTTTGGGTTCTACTGATCGGTTCCTGGTTGATACAGGAGCTACTCGTAGCGCTTTGTCTAAAAAATTGGTTCCGAGGGCTCCCCTGTCTGGCTTAACAATTACGTCAATAGGGTTCGATGGAACGCCTTCTGTTAGCCCACTATCACAACCTCTTGCACTTTATGTAGATCAGTTTGTTGCACCATGCCCATTTTTGCTTTCCCCGAATACGCCTGATAACATTGTGGGTCTGAATATGCTTAAGCATTTTCGGGCTACGATACGATGCTCCCCTGAGGGAGTACGTGTTATTTCGAACGACAACTATCCAACAATGGAGAGGGTGTGTACGATTAAAGAAGATGCTGCATTGTCCTCTTTGCCTCATACTTTGTGGGCCACTTCGGATACTGATGTGGGACAGATGATCATTCCTCCGGTGCACATTAGTGTAAAGGAGGGAGCCGTGTTGCCGCGCCTGCCTTAGTATCGAATTTCACAGGAGGGGGAGGAGGCGCTCATACAGATAGTGCAGGATTTGATTAAAGTAGGGGTTGTTGAAGAAGTCCCATACAATGTGTGTAACAGTCCTATACTACCGATTTTGAGGAAAGACACTGACACTAGGATTTATCAATTTATTATCGATTTGAGGGAGGTCAACAAGATAGTGATACCTCAATACCCAGTGGTTTCTGACATTATGACACTTCTTACTCTGGTCCCGCCAACTGCAACAACGTTCTCAGTTATAGACTTGAAGAACGCTTTCTTTTCGATCCCTATTCATCCTGACAGCCGATACCTTTTCGGATTCACTTTGAATAATAGATCATACAGATTTTGTAGAGTTCCCCAAGGCTATACTGAGAGTCCTAGCATTTATAGTCAGGCATTGAAACTGCAGTTGGATTCTTTTATTTTACCTGAAGGTGTGGCGCTTATACAATATGTCAATGACATCTTGTTGGCAGCCGACACCCCTGAACAATGTGAGGAATGTACATTGTCTTTACTTACCTTCCTGGCATCGCACAATCACAAAGTATCGAAAAAGAAACTGCAATATTGTAGACCGAAGGTAACCTACTTAGGTCACCTTTTGTCAAAGGAGGGGCATGCACTTACACCAGATCGTATTCAAGCTATTTTAGACACACCAGCACCCTCCACGCAAAAAGATGTTCGAGCTTTTCTGGGTCTTACCTCCTTTTGTAGACAGTGGATATTAGGGTTTTCGTACATAGTTAAACCCTTGTTAGCCCTTTTGACAAAGGATACCCCAGTTCCCCTTCCCTGGACAGATGAATGTGAGAATGCTTTTCAACAAATAAGTCAGGCCCTTTGCTCAGCACCAGTGTTAGGCACCCCTGATTACACGAAGCCCTTTACATTGTATGTACATGAGAGAGATGGATGCGCGTTATCAGTGTTAGTGCAGATGCACGGCGATAAACAGCGCCCTTGTGCATACTTCTCGGTGATGCTTGATCCTGTTGCTCGAGCATTGCCTGGTTGTCTTCGCTCAGTTGCAGCAACAGCTGTGTCAATACACCAGAGTTAAGGGATTGTGTTATCTCATAAGTTGTTGGTGTTGGCCCCCCATGCTGTTGATGCTCTTTTGAATCAAACAAAGACGCAGCATTTAACTAGTGCTCGTCTGACAGGATACGAGCTAACATTGTTGGCTCCTCATATTACATTGAAGAGATGTGCAACACTAATCCAGCCACGTTGTTGCCCTTCCCAGTGACTCAGCCTGAGGCGCAAGAGACACATGACTGTGTCTTTGTGACTGAGGAACAGACAAAGGGTCGTATTGACTTGCAGGATACGCCCTTTACAGATGTGGATGGAGAGCTGCGGGTGGATGGGTCTTGTTTGAAGTTACCAGACCTGACTACCTCCGCAGCATATGCAATTACTACACTACACACAATAGTGGAGACAACACGTATACCGCAGAAATCGGCACAAGCAGCAGAACTGATAGCGTTGACACGAGCTTGTGAGCTTGGTGCAGGATTATGCGTGAATGTATATACGGGCAGCCGCAATGCTTTCGGAGTAGCGCACGATTTCGGCCTACTCTGGAAGGAAAGAGGCTTTCTGACATCACATGGAGCACAGATAATTTATTTATTTATTTATTTCGATTTATATAGCGCTATGTATGGAGAATTAGTACAACATCTCTTGACTGCATTGACCTATCCTAAGAAGATAGCTATAGTGAAATGTAGTGCACATAAGAAAGTGACAGATAAAGTGGGATAAGGAAACACTTTTGTAGATCGAGTAGCAAGTGAAACTGCGATGCAGCCTGGCTCCACTCCAATGTATGTTGTGAAGTCACAAGCTGAGCGGTGGCATGATCCTAGGGAAAAGGTATTAGAGATACAAAAGACTGCTACGGATAAAGAACGAGAACAATGGTTAAAAGATGGAGAAATGGATGATGAAGGCTGCTGGAGGAATAAGCAGATTGATAGGTGGAAATTACCCACAGCCTTCGTACAACCTATGGTTCAGATGGCACATGGGCTAGCACATGTTGGAGCTTCGGCAATTGTGAAATTGCTTACGCAAGTTTGGGAGCATCCAGAAATTGCTAGCACGGCTAAAAGAGTAGTACAGACCTGTATGATTTGTCTTAAATACAATCCAGGAAAAGGGACACGAACTCCAGCAGGAGGATTTGCAACACCCACTGCACCTTTTGAAGTATTGCAAATGGATTATATTCAGCTGGAACGCTGCAATAATCTGAAGTATGTCCTGGTTGTGGTTTGTGCATTCAGCAAATGGATTGAAGCATACCCTACAAAGGACAATACTGCAATGACTACTGCTAAGGTGCTGTTGAAGGACTTCTTTCCTCGTTTTGGTGTTTGTAGATTGTTGTGGAGTGACAACGGGCCCCATTTTGTGGCGGACGTTATTAAGTATGTCCTGAAAGGATTAGGCATTGTGCAAAGGTTCCATGCAGTGTTCCACCCTCAATCAGCAGGATTGGTGGAAAAGTACAATGGCACGTTGAAGTTAAAAATAGCGAAAATACAGGCTTCTACTTCTCTGACTTGGCCAGATGCTTTGCCTTTGGCATTATTGTCTATCAGATCAGTACCGCATTCTCGGACGGGCCTAACTCCCTATGAGATTGTCTTCGGGCGCCCCATGAACATATGGGGGGTGCCCAAACCAAGCTCAGTGTATGATGTACTTTGTGTTTTAATGAATGACTATTTGGCACAATTAACTGATAGCTTGGTTTCCATTCATCAACAGGTTCGAGAAGCACTCCCGGACCGGTCCACAGGAGAAGGCATAACCTCCGGCCTGGTGACATCGTTCTGGTGAAGTCCTTCGAGAGGTCGAGCAGTCTGGAGTCGAGGTGGTGCGGTCCCGAACAGGTCCTCCTCTCAACAAGAACGGATGTGCGGGTGACCAATCGGAAAAATTGGATCCATTCCATTCATTGCCGGAAAGTGAAACCTGACCTGGTGGAGCCTGCTGTATTGACCGACGATCGAGATATCCTGACTACGGAAAGAGGCCGTGCTGTGGTACCAGATGAATCTGAGGAGTTCTTCCCGGACCAGACAATCCCTGGAGCAAGAAGATATAATCTGCGACCAAGAAAAGAATCTGCAATTGTGTGAGAAGTTGTCAGAACGGGCGCTAGGTCAGTGAAACGGAGAGCCGATGAGCCATGCGTTAGTGTAGTGACACCCGTCTTGACCCGCTGGTGAAGAAAACAACGGCTACCTAGGGGTAAGAGTTCTGACAACACTTTAGTTTCAGGAAGATACTGTGTACATTTGTTCGAATGGATAAGAAGAAGATTTTTGGTTCTGTAGGTTTCATTATCATCATAGCAGTTATCGCTACAGTTACGTGGTTTATAGAGGATAAAGCTCCTGCTCGTGAGCTATACGTTGTTTCCACTCCAGTCCCAAATGAACACTTTTTCTATACACTTCCATATCGGTACACAGTCAAAATATCGAGTAGGAAATATCGACCTACCATAATATCGAGTCTGTAATATCGAAGGAGCATAATATCGAAGGCAAGAATATCGTAGGACAGAATATCGACCCAAGGTAAGTAATATCGAAATACTTAATATCGATGTAAGTAATATAGAAGTTAGTAATATCGATAGCATATATATCGATGTTACTAATTTCGATGACAGTGATATCGATATTTGTATTATTTTATAGTTTTTTATTATGTATGTGTTATATGTTTAATTTGAGTATTTAAAATAATTACTATTATATGTGTATAAATTTTATATAATAATAACTAAATTTATAAGTAAATTTTATGTTTTAGTACCGGAGCGGGTTGTGGGTTTATAGGGGAATAGGGTGGGAAGTAATTTAATTATGGTAAATTGATTATTAATTAGTAGGATTTATTAATAAATTATAATTAATTGGTAATTATTTGAAAATAATAGGAAAATAATTTTAATTAATTTATTAATTGATATATATGTTCTGTAGCGGGTTGTGGGTTTATAGGGGAATACGGTGGGAAGTAATTTAATTATGGTAAGTTGATTAATAAATAGTAGGATTAATTAATTAATTATAATTAATTGCTAATTAATATTGATTAATTGGAAAAAATTAATTGATTAATTGATATATATGTTCTGTAGCGGGATGTGGGTTTATAGGGGAATAGGGGGGGGTAATTTAATAATAATTAATTAATATATGTTTTTAAATATTTATAATTAATTAATTGGCAAATAATTAATATTAATTAGTTAATTAATTAATATAATTTTGTACATATTTTAAATTAGTAATTAATTGGTAATTAAATATTATTAATTAGTTAATTACATTAATTAGAGTAATTTATTTATATATATAATTTTTAGTTACTGTTAATTAATTAATTGGGGAAAATGATATTAATTATTAAATTATATTAATTACAGCTAATGTGCTAATATATTTACTTTATTGTTATTGTTAATTAATAATTAATTGCTAATTAAATAATATTAATTAAGTTTGGGTAAAGGAGTATTTTTAGGGTTCAGGGTCAGTTTTGGGTTTTTGGGTAAAGGGGTATTTTTAGTGTTCAGGGTCAGTTTTGGGTTTTTGGGTAAAGGGGGTTTTTTAGGGTTCAGGGTCAGTTTTCAGTTCTTGGGTAAAGGGGTATTTTTAGGGTTCAGGGTCAGTTTTCAGTTTTTGGGTAAAGGGGTATTTTTAGGGTTCAGGGTCAGTTTTCAGTTCTTGGGTAAAGGGGTATTTTTAGGGTTCAGGGTCAGTTTTCAGTTTTTGGGTAAAGGGGTATTTTTAGGGTTTAGGGTCAGTTTTCAGTTTTTGGGTAAAGGGGTATTTTTAGGGTTCAGGGTCAGTTTTCAGTTTTTGGGTAAAAGGGTATTTTTAGGGTTCAGGGTCAGTTTTCAGTTCTTGGGTAAAGGGGTATTTTTTGGGTTCAAGGTCAGTTTTCAGTTTTTGGGTAAAGGGGTATTTTTAGGGTTTAGGATCAGTTTTCAGTTTTTGGGTAAAGGGGTATTTTTAGGGTTCAGGGTCAGTTTTCAGTTTTTGGGTAAAGGGGTATTTTTAGGGTTCAGGGTCAGTTTTCAGTTCTTGGGTAAAGGGGTGTTTTTTGGGTTCAGGGTCAGTTTTCCCTACTGTTGCACTCTCTGGAGTGGGAATAGTAATTTTATCCCTACGCTATCAAACGCTTTCCCTACTGTTGCACTCTCTGGAGTACGAATAGTAATTTTTACCCTTACGCTATCCAACGTTTTATATAATTAATTGTTAAAATATCAAGTGTTTATTTTATTTTTTATATTACTTACTTTTTATTTATGTTATTGTTTTATGTTTGTAAATGTATTAGTAAATTAGAATATATTTCATTAATTTATAAATTAGTAAAATAATTATTAATACTTATTGTTCAGTACATATATATTATATATTTACTGTATATATTTAATTAATGTATTATTAACTAGCAGCCCGTCCCGACGTTGTACGGGTATGAATTGCTGCCGGCCAGTAGTATATTGTTTTGTAGGATTTCGTTTTGATAGCATTTCTTATCTGTGACAGGCCTGTGAAACGCTCCGATTCACAGTGCACTGCTGATGCACTTAAGAGTGCGCATTCAGTAGTGTGTGAACTCGAGTTTTCTTACTTTATTTTTCCTTGCAATATTATAAAGTGCGAACTCGACAACACGGCATGAGCACAATTTACATTACAGAAGAACACATTAATTTGTGGTAGGCACGGGGAGACAAAGCAATTTGCCTGGAATCACAGGATGTTGACCTGATTTCGAGATTCGAACGTAGCTCCCCAGCTCTAAAGTTCGCAATTCTTGAACTTGTGGTGGGAGGTGTGTCTAAAAGTGAATGTCGGTGCTGGGCATCAATGAGAGAGACCTGTGCATTTTTCCAATTGGTGGTGAAAAAATATGAGTATGTTGCTGGAGATGTGGGCCGCCGTGCCACCAATGCACTTACCGGGGGAGGGTAAACACCCATTATTCTGCAACTTTCTTTCCGCAGACCATCACTCCGCATACTTTCATTATGAAAGTACCATGACTCCGCAATGCCATTATAACGCATGGCATTACATGTTATATGCTTTTACCACGCATACATTTACAATGAAATTCGTTGTAAATGCATGAATGGTAAAAGCATGTTTTTTTTAAATGTTCGGATAAGGTAAGTATAGGTATAGGGGTATATGTTTTGGGGTACTGAGGTATATGTTTTGGGGTGTTTGGGTATTTTAAGGGTTCAGATATAGTTTTGGGTTATGGGGTACAGGGGTAGTTTTAGCGTTTAGGGATAGGTATGGGTTTTGGGGTACAGGCGTATTTTTAGGGTTCAGGGCTAGGTTTGGGTTTTGGGGTATAGGGGTATTTTTAAGGTTCAGGGGTAGTTTTGGGCTTTGGGGTTCAGGAGTATTTTAAGGGTTCAGGGCTAGGTTTGAGTTTTGGGGTACAGGGGTATTTTTAGGGTTCAGGGCTAGGTATGGGTTTTGGGTTACAGGGGTATTTTAGGGTTCAGGGGTAGGTTTGCGTTTTGGGGTACAGGGTTATTTTTATGGTTCAGGGCTAGGTTTGGGTTTTGCGGTGCAGGGATATTTTTAGGGTTCAGGGGTAGGTTTGGGTTTTGGGGTAAAGGGGTATTTTAAGGGTTCGGGCTAGGTTTGGGTTTTGGGGTACAGAGGTATTTTTGGGTTCAGGGGTAGGTTTGGTTTTTGGAGTACAGGGGTATTTTTAGGATTTAGGTATAGGTTTGGATTTTGGGGTACAGGGTATATTTATAGGGTTAAGATGGGTTAGTGTTTAAGGGTGTTGGGGTATTTAAAGGAGTAAGGGTGGGTTTTGATTATGGGGTGCAGAGGTATTTAAAGGGAGCAGGGTGAACACCCGGAGCTGGAATGTGCAGAACCTGAGAAGAAAAAACAATGAAATATTTGACACGACGCGCGCCCGCAGCCGCCCACACCCCCAGCACGGTATATGAGACATGGCATGAAGTGCAGATTGTATAAACAACAGATGATGGACAGAATGCAGTACAATCTCCTACGTTCACCCCAATACAGAGATCTGGGCCAAAATCCATCATTTATTTTGCACTCCACACCTTCTCAGCCATGACCCTGTGCCTAAGAAAAACATTCCAGGCCCTTTGAACTGCTAAGCCATGTCTTTCCTGGATCTGACTCACACATGCTAAGACCAATTTCTTACACATCCTATCAACCGTTTTCAATCAGGTTAGCTTGACTCTAGTGGCGTGGAGAGCATGGCACTCACGTCTGAGCATACCCATCCCACTCGGGGTGACAAATGCAAAAACAACAGTTGATGGACAGAATGCAGAACAATGTCATACATTCACCCCAGTACAGAGATCTGGCCCTAAATCCATCGTTGTTTTGCACTCCACACCACCCCAGTTCAGACATGGCCATATGCAAATCAGCCTTGACCCTGTGCCTCATGGGAACAGACCAGCCCAAAGGGTGAAACATACCACATGCCCCCAGCATTTGTCACGCCCCCACAGCACAACACAGACACGCCCACAAGGGACTACTTTGCTGTCACGGTTCTTTAACTTTTTAAATGTATATGGTGGCCGTCTGCATAGCCTATGTCCTTCTGCTGCAACTGCCCTTTCCAACGCTGTATTGGGTGTTGTGATTGGTGAGATTACCCGCCTCAAAGGTTTGGGCTCTCTCTTTATTATATTAGTATGGATATATATGTATTATTTATTAAATTTAAACATTATTAGATACTTTTAAAAATGTATATTTTATTTATTAGTGTTATATACTTAATTTTACATTTATATAGTAAAAGAAAAAAAATCGATATTTTTAACATCGATATTTTTAACATCTATATTATTTTTTCGATATTTTTGTACTTACCATGTTGTAGATAGGATGTCGATATTTTTGCCCTCGATATTGTTGACTCGATATTCTTGTAGGTCGATATTTATGAGGTCGAAATTCTGTCAGTGATCCTTCCATATCAAGAGTTGAAACATCGACAGTCGTATTTGAATAACACTTTCATCAAAATGTTGCATCATACCCACGTTGCTACAAATGCTACAGACTGTTGGATATGTGGGATGATGCCGGCGCACCAAAGGAAAGGGGGAACACCGTTCATACCTCTTCCTTTCTCTCATAATGGCTCCTGTAGAGCATGGTATACTTTGCTTTTTGCCACAAGACAACCCACAGTGGGTAGATTACTCTTTAGATTGAATAAAGAATGTCACCAAGATAAGGAAGGCTATCCACAAGCCAATGGAACTATATGGGAGTGGGAAGAATATCGACCGGACAATGAATCGACGCCTTATATCTTCACGAACACTAGAGACACTGTTAGACAAGAGAAGTTTGTGATTTCAGTGGCCCAAGCACAAGCAGATTTATGTATACAGAGTGTAGGCCATATTCCTGTAGGTGTTAGTGATTGTATTGTTGTATTGAACATTGATGGCCTTAATAATAGTACTTTCCTCGCCTCTCATAATACCTATTTTGTATGTGGAAACAAAGGCTATTATCGATTACCAGCTGGATGGTCTGGAGTATGTTATGTATCATTTTTATTGCCACCTTTATTCCTGGCACCTGCATCATATCATAAAGATTTGAAATTATTGAATAATGTGACTGTAAATAGATTCAAACGAACTTTGTCTGTAGATGATATTGACCAAACGGATACTAGTCTGCAGCAGTATATAGATTTCAATTTAGGATTGTTTTTCTTTGTGGGAGCTGCCCTGAATAGTAGGAAAATACGCTGATTAACAAGAGTAGTGGAAGCTGTTACTAACCAAACTGCTGGGGCCCTTGGGAATCTTACTGAAGAGTTTCAAATTATCAGGATTGTTGCATTACAGAACCGAATGGTTCTGGATGTAATATTAGCGGATAGAGGTGGAGCTTGTAGAATTATCGGAAGCAGCTGCTGTGTCTTTATCCCCGATCATACTCCTTCTGTGTATAAAGCTATTAACAAATTACATAAAATTGCAGCTGATATACATGTTGAAAATGGATCTTGGACTTTCTCTGGGTGGTTTGGGACCCTGATTTCTACATGGGGTTGGAAGGTTCTCACTGGACTATGTATAATTGTTGCCATATTATTCACGTGTTGTGTATGTATTCAATGTAGTCCAATGATATGTTCTCTATGTGTTTCATTTTGTGTGACTAATAAACAATCTGTCGCAGAAGCTACCCATAAGAAAACTATAACCAGAGAGATAGCTGATATGATGAGCATCGATATAAACGATGAGTATTTAGATTATCCAAGGAAACCGAATGTCTTCAGCAAATGCTGAAAGGGTCGTCTGTTGTAAATGAAACAGCAATAGTATTAAGCATTCACTGAAGACATGCTATTGTGTCTTTGTTTTAGTTTTCCCGCTCGTACTTGAAATACGGCCAAACTCCATTTTGCTTTCTGGCGTCCATCTTGTATGCCATACATTGCCATGTGCTTGCCACGAGGCAAGTCCTACCTCACTGATTGTCACCCCTGAAGTTTGCCCAGCAACAGGCTATAAATAGTTCCTTGTGCGTCTAGCGCATGCCCAGTAGGAGTCACATCTGTTTCTGATTAGCATAGATTGGAATGTGCATTCGGCGGGTCTCCAGAACCGTTAACTCCACCCATGTATCGATCATGTTCAAGAAATGTCCATATATGGTTGTAAATCCTGTTTTGAGCTGTAACCGCCCACTTATGAGCCCCTTCTTTGTGTATAAAAGGGGACCGCATGTCTGAATTCTTTGTGCTACCTTGTACAATACTGTAGAGTGTTGTGTGGGCTGTAGTACCACCTTTAAAGGTTTATTAAACTATGTTTTTGTATTTCCAGTTTCCGTGCCAATTTCTTGTGTAGTCTAAGGACTCTGTGTACAGAAGGGCGAACCCTTTTCACTCGCAGGCCTTGCTGAGGCCTGTATTCATCAGCAGGGTGATCAACCAATATGACCTGCTCGGAGGGATAACAAGCATTCAGTAAATGCAAATATATCCTGAGCTAAAATAAGCAGTAAAGTTAAATGCAAACAAATGACAAGTTGTGTATTTCTACTTTTCTTCAACAGATAGTCTTCTCAACACAGTCTAGCCGCCAACACGTGTTTCGTCTATAGTGGTATCGACCACAGACTTCTTCAGGGCTAGAATATTATAATATATATATCAGATAATTTCTTCACATATTTTAAAACAATCAATCCTTACATTGATCAAAAAAGACTCCATGTTTATACCATGAGCTCAAATAAACAAACATATGCAAGGTGGCCAAGTGCTCAGAATTTAACAAAATTTGTTCTAATTTAACTTCTCTTTGTGCCCAAATTCATGACAAACAGTCCAAAGACCAAAGTGCACAGAAGAATGTGAAGGGCATAAGACCCTGTGCAAAACATTCACCAAAACCAAACAAATTTTAAACGTGAAAAAAAATACCAATCAAAACCAAGACGATAGAATAAATCACCCAATGTGAAAAAGTAAAGATAAAATCATCAAGGAGGAAAGATGTAACGAGCTCACCTATAGCTAGGCTACAAATTCTTGAAAATTTGACAAAAAAGTCAATGAATAGATGGTGCGTTTCATACGATCTACACAGATAAAAGGACAGTATATTATTTATAGTAGTCACCATCTCAAAAGTTATGAAACAGTAATTTTACGTAGATTATTGTATTAGTAACTCACTTTAAAATTCAATTTTTCAGTTCAGTGTGTTGAAATTCCAATGTAAGCTTCCCAAAGTCAAAAGGGAACCAAATAAACCACCTATTAGTCAAAAACAGAGGGAAAGAAAAACCATCATAAAAGGGACCTCATGACTTACCTAATCGTAAATAAAAAATCATGGTTAGCATATGTGACCATTTGTACACTAAAATCAAAGCTATCCCAATTAATTCAATGCCCAAAGTCCAATAATACGAGCCTCAGATTATGACATCGATAGAAACAAAACTATATTTAGGAATTTGGTGGGGGCGCACAAGAACAAAGTCCAAAACGAATGTAGTTCATATGCAAAATATTTCTTCTTTATTTGTTAAAATTTATAGAAAAATTCATTGTTGTAATCCCGAAAAGATCAGCCAACACTTTTCTCTCCCATACAGGGAGCTTCCTCAGGGCAGTATATTGGCAGAAATGAATTCCAAGAGTAGATAGCCTTTCGATGTGTATGCAGTGATGGGGAAACCAATCAGTATTCACTGTCACTTCAAGACTCCTTTACATATTCAGGATTCACATATCAATAAGATGACCGCCTGGTATTTCAATAATCAAATCTTAGGGCTGGATCGATTTAGGGCAAGGATGCACGTGATCACGCAGTGTACCTCTCACTACTGCTGGACAAATTATAGCCAATAGTGTGTTGCGGTTCCAAGTCTCCTTACGGCTCAAAGGAAATGTATATGTTCCTCAAGTAGAACACAAGCGTTGTCCCTGAATCCGGACAATTAGCTCATGGGTAGTCTGGTCCTGCGTAGATTGTCCCGAAAGTAGTACTTTCGGGACAATCTACGCAGGAGTATACTATTTATAGTAGTAACCGTCTCAAAAGTTATGAAACAGTCATTTTACGTAGATTAGTGTATTAGTAACTCACTTTAAAATTCGATTTTTAGTAGTACTTTCGGGACAATCTACGCAGGACCGGGACTGCCCGTGAGCAAATTGTCCGGATTCAGGGACAACGCTCGTGTTCTACTTGAGGAACTTATACATTTCCTTTGAGCCGTAAGGAGACTTGGAACCGCAACACACTATTGGCTATAATTTGTCCAGCAGTAGTGAGAGGTCCACTTCGTGATCACGTGCATCCTTGTCCTAAGTCGATCCAGCCCTAAGATTTGATTATTGAAATACCAGGCGGTCATCTTATTGATATGTGAATCCTGAATATGTAAAGGAGTCTTGAAGTGACGGTGAATACTGATTGGTTTCCCCATCACTGCATACACATCGAAAGGCTATCAACTCTTGGAATTCATTTCGGCCAATATACTGCCCTGAGGAAGCTCCCTGTATGGGAGAGAAACGCGCTGGCTGATCTTTATGTGATTACAACAATGAATTTTTCTATAAATTTTAACAAATAAAGAAGAAATATTTTGCATATGAACTATATTCGTTTTGGACTTTGTTCTTGTGCGCCCCCACCAAATTTAAAAAGAAACAAAACTATAATTCAAGTCATATATAAATAGCTCTGTCACATTACAGTTAACTGAGTGAAGTCGATTGAAACTCCGGTGTCATACATGTGCAGACGAAAGTCAATAGTATGATAACACCCATTCATTTTAAGTTTTACAACTAAACAAGTAAGGCTGAAAAAACTGCGATGTTGTAGAGTATCAGCCCGCTGTATATTTAAAAGGCGAGAGAGGCTCCAAAGATAAATTAATTAGATAAGTGTTACATCCTGCACTGTATATCTGTATTTATATCACTTCCCCTTTAATGGCATGTGCCTTTCCCCATGGTGTTCTGGTTCTCAGAACTTTCCTAGTGATGCATTCTGCATCTGAATGTCAGTTGTACTTGGACTTCAAGCTGTCTACATGATGCTGTGCTGCTGAATAAAGCTACTTGAAATATAACCTTTTTCCTGGATTATTACAAATTTTGGCGACGAGGACTCCAGCCATCTACAGCACAGGAGCGGAGTGAACCCAACTTTATCTTTTCTGGAATCTTTTGGGACTTTTATGCTATCTTTTTCTTTTCTTCTGTTGAAGAAAACTGGAATCTTGGATTTGTGCCCTTTTGGATTTACTTCTCTACTTTCTCCATTTACTGTGGAGTTTTTCCCGTGTTTTTCTGCAATTTTCATAGTTTTTAGACTTGTGCATCATTCAAGTCTTCCACTGGCTCAGCGCGTTAGACTTGCTGCCTAAATTCCATGACGCGGAGCTGCCAGCTGTACAAGCATTCCTGTTGCCTAGAAACGTGAACGCCGAGCGGAGTTTAACAAATCGAGCGTCAACACGTCAACGCTTCCCAGCAACCGAGCTCTGTTTACAACGCGTCATCTCCTGACAACGCCTGCTTTGTTTTGAATGCGTCAGCGCCTGACTACGCATGCATTGAAGGAACACGTCATTCAAGAATCCTTGCAACGTGTCTCTTCACAACACACGCAGCGTGAGTAGCGTCTCACGTCACGCTGCGTGCAACGTGCAGCCATTTTGTTTCTTGTCAAACTTTCAGTATCCTAGCAACCATCGTGTTTCTTTTGACTTGCCGATCGAGGACGAAGCATTTACATTTTCCGGCAAATACCACCAATTGTATACTAAGAAACATACCCCTTGCTGACAACCACTGCTCTGTGGTATTTACAGCGTTTTCTTAAACGTTTCTTTCTACAATTAACAAACATAATTTTTTTTTTATTATTATTCTGGGCACTGTATTATTATCGTTTACAGTCTATTACCTTGTATTTGCTTGCATATTTCGTTTTAGTTTACAAGTGTTGCCCATTATTCAGTACAATTCATTCATGATACTGTTTTACATATAATATTCCAGTGCATTTTATAGTTGATATTTTCTGCATTTCTTAATTTTCTCTTCAGCATATTTCATTGTCATTGAGTTATTGAATATGCAATTTGACCCTCCTGCTAAGTTTCTTCAAGTTAAGGGTGATCCTCCCTTGCCTTGGGCAAGATGGAAAGAAGAGTTCTTCAATTATATGAAGGCTATTGATGGGGAGCGAATGGGGGCAGAGAGGAAGAAAAGTATTTTATTACATTGTTTGGGCTCAGAAGGGCAGGAAATTTTTAGAACTTTGCCTATTATTGTGCTACCTTCTGGGAGTGGTGATAATCTTAATGTTTACTCTGAAGCACTTGCCAGATTAGAAAAAAAGATTCAAACCCACTGCAAACATTGCTCTTAATCGTTTCAAATTTTATACCAGGGCACAGAAACAGGATGAATCATTTGATGATTTTCTCACTGCTTTGAGAGCGTTAACTTTACGCTGTAATTTTGGCGCAATGGCAGATGAAATGATTCGTGACCAAATTATTGTTCACGTCAAAAACAAAAAAGTCCAAGATAAATTGTGGTGTTTAGGTGATCCTACCCTTGAGGAAAGTATTGCTATCGCTAAGTCTACAGAAATGTCTGAAAATGGATGAATATTGTAGAGAAACAGAGTACTAATCCTAATAAAAGTAGTGTAGAGGAAGAAGTATGCCTTGTTAAGCCCAAAAATGAAGCAAAGAATTTCAGTGCTACACAATTAAGCACAAAGAATGTGTCAATTAGTAATTTCAGGAAACCTGATTTTAACAACAGTTCAGTTTCTTGTTTCAGATGTGGAAACAGATCTCACATTGCCTCTTTCCAAGGTTGTCCTGCTCTTAATAGGACCTGCAATATATGTGGTAAAATGGGACATTTTGGAAATGTATGTAGAGAAAGACGTTTCAATACTCAAGGGCGAACAGGACATCCACGTCCTATTTCCAATTTTTCTACTCCTGCAAAAGTTTCCTCTGTTAATGATGCTGAAATCTCTACACAAGAACTCAATAGAGGCTATGTCGTCTCTATCATTCAAAGTAGTACTGTTGTTTCAATTAAAAAAAAATCACCTAAGTGCATGTTTAACATTTTAGGTATTGAAATAGAATTGATGGTGGATTCTGGATCCCCATGGACCATTACAAAGCAATATTTTGATGAAAAGTTACAGAATGTATGTGATTTATCTAAATTACAACCATCTGATATCCTAGCAGAAAGTTTTAATGGAGGGAATATTTCCATTGAAGGATTTTTGTGTGTTCCTCTAACTTTCAGAGGTAGATTAGCTCACATCAAATTATATATTGCTATTAAGGGTGTGAATGTTCTAGGGTGGCAAGATCAGTGGGAACTTGGCATCAAGTTAAATCCACGAGCCAAAGATCCTATTGAACTTTGTAGTGATCTAGAGATGATTAATTCCATTACTGATGGGGAGGAGGATGTTACCTCATTGTGGAGCAGTAAATTTGACAAAGTATTTTGTGATCAACTAGGAAAGTTGAAAGGGTTTGCACACAAAATAGTACTAAAGGATGGAGCTATTCCGGTTAAACAAAAATTAAGAGGTGTACCTATCAATGTCAGGTCAGAGTTAAAAGATATGCTGGATGACTTATTGAAAGATGACATCATCGAACCCATAGAGTCTTCAGAATGGGTTTCGCCCATAGTTCTTGTACGTAAACCGGATCAAAAGTTGAGAGTCTGTATTGATTTGAGGGCTCTTAATTCGAATATTGTCATAGATTGCCATCCGCTTCCAAATATTAATGAACTTGTTTCCTTATTCGATGGTGCGCAGATCTTTTCTACTTTAGATCTTAGGTCAGCGTACCACCAAATAGAGTTGACAGAGGAATCTAAAAAATTCACTGCCTTTATTACTCCCATGGGTCTCTTCCAATACAAGAGAATGCCTTTTGGTTTGGCGTCAGCCGCTTCCGTTTTCCAGCGTGTAATGTTTCAGATGTTTAGAGATCTTGATTCTTTTGTGAAATGTTTTCAAGATGACATTCTGATTTTTTCTAAAAATGTTGTTGAACATTCTGTACATCTAGATGAGGTATGTTCCAGATTGCAAAGACATGGTCTTACACTTAAAGCACATAAGTGCAATTTGTTCAAGAAGTCGGTAGAGTATTTGGGACACACCCTTTCAGGGCAAGGTTTGATTCCAAAGAAATCTAATGTGGAGGCGATTCTCAATGCCCCTGCTCCCAATAATAAGGAACAGCTCTTGTCCTTTTCGGGAATGTGCGAGTACTACAGCAAATTTGTTGCTAACTTTGCCACAAAAATGGAGCCTTTAAGGAAGCTGTTGAGGCAGAAGAATGAGTTTGTTTGGACCATAGAGCAAGAAAAGGCTTTTACAGAGATTAAAAAAGATATTGTAAATTCTCCAACCTTAGGACCTTTTAGGATGGGCAAAGAGTGTATAATCACTACGGATGCGAGCTTGTATGGTTTAGGGTGTGTGTTGTCTCAGACAGATGGTGTGTCAGAGTGGAATGTTGCTTTCTCATCCAGGACCTTGAGTGAGACAGAACGCAGGTATGCTGTTATCGAGCGAGAGTTACTTTCATGTGTGTGGGCAATCGAACACTATAGGATCTACATTTGGGGAAGCAAGTTCGTATTAAGAACTGATCACAAGCCCCTTGTTCATATTCTATCAGTGGGAGGAGGATGGAACTCAACAGCGAGAATTGCGCGACTAACATCTAGATTACAGGAGTATAGCTTCACAGTAGAATATATACCAGGAAAAAAAAACGTCACAGCTGATTGTCTATCACGCCTTCCATGTCTTAGCGTAGTTGATGGTATCTATGGGTGTAAGGATGTTGAGTTTGTCTCTGGTTTGCAGGATTTTGTTGGTACTCAGTATCAGGATATTAACGAACAATTTTGGCTTAAGTGTCAAGAGGAGGATGATAGGATGAATACTTTAAGGAAATATTTGTTGGAAGGTTGGCCCAACAAAGCCAATGTCAGAGAGGATATCGTACCATTCTTTAATGTTGCGGATGAATTGTTTTGCGAAGGGAACTTAGTTTTTAAAGGTGACAAGTGTATCCCACCTGTTGGTGTTCAGGACCTGATACTCAAGTTAGCTCATAAGACCCATCCGGGAATTTCTGCTATGAAGTGTCTTATTAGGTTGAACTTTTGGTGGCCAGGTTTGGACAGGTTTGTGGATCGTGTTGTCAGAGAATGCAATGAGTGTTGTGACAAAGATAAAATGTTGAAAGTTGTTGTTCCTCCCCTTAAATCAGTAGTCTGGCCTGAATTTCCATGGAAAAAAATTGCTTTCGACATTTCTGGCCCGTTCAGCATTTTACCTGAGTCTTCTCGTTTTGCTCTAGTGATTATTGATTATCATTCTAAATGGCCAGAGGTAAAGTTTGTATCCAAGATTACTTCTGAGGTCATTATTATGTTTTTCCAAGAAGTGTTTTCTAGAGAGGGTTGTCCCTCTGTGTTGGTATCAGACAACGGTGTTCAACTTGTCTCGTCAGAGATGCAGACATTTTTACAATCCTGTAATATTAAATATGTCAGAACTTCTCTCTATGAACCGCACGAGAATGGTCAGGTTGAGCGTTTCAATCGTGTGTTAAAAAATGTTGTTGTTGACTCCATCAAGGAAAAGGGTAACTGGTTGAATGCTCTCAGAGAGAAACTTTGGAACTACCGTATAACTCCCCATACCACTACTGAAGTTAGTCCTTTCAAACTACTTAAGGGAAGAGATCCAGCATCCGTTATATGCCCTTGGTGGTTCAAGGAGAAGTGTAAAGGTTTTGGTGAAGATACTGTTGATGTTAAGAGTCTTGCGGACAGAGTTGTATGTAAACAAAAGAAGTCGGCTGAATGGTATAACAGGAGGTGGAAAGCAAGAGAGCATGGTTTGGCTGTTGGTGATTGGGTCAAGATTATGAAACCTTCTTTTGTTAGCAAAGGCACGAGCAAATATAGCAGACCTATTCAGATCAAAAATGTTTTTAACAACACTGTTATCACGCAAGATGGAAAGGTCTGGAATGTAAGCAAAGTTGCAAAGTGTCCTGTCCAATATGATGTGAATACTCATGATGTGCCTCCTGTCCAATATGATGTGAATACTCATGATGTGCCTCCTTCTCATTTCGTGCTTCCTTCAGACACTATTGCCTCTAGGATCAAGGAGGATTCCCGTATTTGTAAGAAAACCCATTTCTTTACGGGACTTTGTATAATATATTTCTTCTGTTGGCTTTTTGTCTTTTGTGCATATGTTTTATTCTTTGTTTTTCTTTAGGGGGGAGATGTGTTACATCCTGCACTGTATATCTGTATTTATATCACTTCCCCTTTAATGGCATGTGCCTTTCCCCATGGTGTTCTGGTTCTCAGAACTTTCCTAGTGATGCATTCTGCATCTGAATGTCAGTTGTACTTGGACTTCAAGCTGTCTACATGATGCTGTGCTGCTGAATAAAGCTACTTGAAATATAACCTTTTTCCTGGATTATTACAATAAGCTTACCAGGGACAGAGTAACGTCCTGTACAACGAAGCGAAAACGGCGTCTAGTACTGGCGCCATGTTTTCAGGATGTTAAAATAATCGCCTCTTGTGCATCAACAGTGAAGAGGGACTAACCGTACCCATTGCCTCGCTGTAATGCCCAGAGACAAAGTGCATACCGTATTCAAACAATTTCATATAGGTATATTAGAAAAGCAGTCAATTTAAAGTCATTTTACCGTTTGCTTCCAATTAAGTATTAACAAAATAAAACAGAAAAGAACTGCGAGGTCGCTCGAATATAGTTAAAAGGTAAAAATGGAGAGGCTCAATCAATGAAATCTATAAACCTACCGGAGACAAAGTCACGTCCTGTTCCAACAACAAGAAAACGGCATCTAACAATAGCGCCATGTATCCCTTATGTGTAAACAGCGAAGAGGGACTATTCGTCCCAATAACTGCGTATAATGCCCAAAGACTATGAACGCGTCGTATTATTTAAACCGGATAAGTAGATAATTAATTTAACATTGTACCCTGTTTTTAAAATTGAATTGCCGCATACCTGCACTCTAACTTGGCACAGCACCGCGTCTACAGCGGATCACTGCCCTCTGGAAAGCGCACCACACTGCCAGAACGGCGGACATCTTTGGTGAGGGATAAGGATTGGGGTGGTCTAGTCGTCAGAAGGACGCTAGACCAGTACTTAAGGCAGGCAAACTAGGCGGCCAATCACTTGGGAATAGCCTCTCGAACAACACAGAGGTGCTCTACTTGCTTGGAAAAATTAGCGCGCTCACTAAGAGCAAAATTTAGCATTTTAAAAACCCCCGTTTTGTCCGTTTTGTTGTAAATTAATTTAACATTGTACCCTGTTTTTAAAATTGAATTGCCGCATACCTGCACTCTAACTTGGCACAGCACCGCGTCTACAGCGGATCACTGCCCTCTGGAAAGCGCACCACACCGCCAGAACGGCGGACATCTTTGGTGAGGGATAAGGATTGGGGTGGTCTAGTCATCAGAAGGACGCTAGACCAGTACTTAAGGCAGCCATGTTGACGCGCACCGGGCACGGGCGGCGGGCTCGCCGGAGCGTCGCCGGAGTCGCGCCAGAGTCCAGCCCGTCTGCGCCCATCCGCGCACGGATGGGCTCGGGGTCAGGGACTTCTGGGCAACTGCGCAGGTACTCATCCGAATTATTGCGCAGTTTAAATAAAGGTGAGGCTCGCTTGGACAGTGCTACCGTGCAGAAACTCCAAGACTGTGCGATATTCATTCCCCAGACTATGACTCCTTCCGGGTCCTACTCCTCATTGAAAATAGCGAGCCTTATTACCCGCTCACTCCATTGCCACTATACTGAAGTTTATAATCTGCTGCAAGACAATGAAATTGATATACTGACCCTAACAGAAACTTGGTTAGGTGACAGTTCAATGCCTGATATCATTGCTGCTCTTCCCAGCGGATATGATGCCGTATGGCATAACCGCCCAGGTAACGCACGGGGAGGAGGGGTAGCTGTCTTATTTAAAAAGGCCTTGTCAGTGGAAAGATTGCTGTCAGAGACAGCCGATCTGGCTGACATACTTGGGGTAAAAGTCACAGTTAACAACTTCTGTTGGATGTTGTTAGCGGTTTATCGCCCACCCAATGCGACCCCACTGTTCCATGACCTATTCGGCCCCATTATGTCAGACATATGCACCCGCTATACGAAAATCATTGTTACAGGAGACATTAATTTACATTGGGATAAACCCCACTGGGATTCATCCATGCATCAATTGGACACCCTGATGTCAACGCTAAACTTTAAACAACTTGTGAAGGCTCCTACACACATTAAAGGTCATGTTCTTGACCTGGTATGGACTACAGACCCAAATGTGTCACTTAAAGAGATAACGCCATGTATATGGTCTGACCATTATCTAGTATCTTGTGAGATACATATTAATGGCCAAATAAATAATCCACCACCGGAAGTCAGGATAACTCGCAAATGGGCAGATGTTGATCTGATAAACCTGACTAAGGTGCTCTTGCCAAAGGATTGGTCCTTGAGTCCAGACCTTAGCCTGGACCAGCAATACGGGGATCTAACGCGGAGCTTGACCCTAGCTATTGATCAGATAGCTCCAAAAAAACAAAGCTGATTAAAGGACCTGGTAGGGAGGCCCCATGGTTTACGCCATCATTGAGGGACCACAAAAAGAAACTAAGAGCTCTGGAAAGAGGGTGGAGGAAAAATCAGCAGGACTCAGCCAGAAACCTCTATCGAATCTCCCTTAAAGCATATAAAAACAAATCACACTTGCTATAGCCGAATACTACGAATCCCGCCTAAATATGGCAGCCAATGTACAGAAAGAGACTTTCAAGATCCTGTCGGAGTTGACTAAAAAACCTGACAGATCCCAGTCCCCCATAGACTGCAATTCCTTCCAAGGATACTTTCTGGAGGAAGTAAGAACTATTATCCAGGAGATAAAAAATGGTACACTCAAAGGGATGGATACACCTACAGCCCCTCATGAACCAGTTAATTGCTCCATCGTACTGTTTCCAGAGATTGACATACGGAGTCTGGAACATCTGATGGATAGAATCAAATCTGGATCGCCAGCGGACCCGTGTCCACCGAAAGTCTTTCAGACAGCCCGTCCCTTATTGGAGGAGCGTGTTATCTCCCTCCTAAACAGATCCTTGAAGACAGGGCAAATACCAGCAGAACTTAAAGAGGCGCGTGTAAGACCCCTACTGAAGAAGCCAGGCGCAGATCCTGCAATACTAAAGAACTACAGGCCGATTTCTCAGCTACCATTCCTTTCAAAAGTACTGGAACAACATGTACTAAAATCCCTGTCCAAGTACTTGGAGTCTCACCATCTACTCCATGAACGACAGGCAGGGTTTCGAGCACATCATAGCACTGAGTTGGTGATGCTCGCGGTGCTGGATGAATTGAGAAGCCTGGCTGACGGTAAGAGACCGAGCGCCCTGATTTTGTTAGATCTGTCAGCGGCGTTCGATACCGTCAGCCATGATCTGCTCCTAGAAAGATTGAGTGACTTCGGTATCAATGGCCTGGCCTTCAAGTGGTTGCAATCCTTCCTGTCTGGTAGGACCCAAAGAATACAACTTGGGGAAGAAACATCTGTAGTGGGGATGCTAGAATGTGGGGTACCTCAGGGCTCGGCCCTATCCTCACTTCTATTTAACCTATACCTGCAACCTTTGATTGCCTCCCTGGCGCGTATGGGCTGCACAGTATTTAACTATGCGGACGACACTCAGCTGTTGCTGAGTGTCGATAACACAAGTGCCGCACAACTTCACACCCAGAACATCTTGAGGTACACGGTCCAATGGATGACTTAAAATCTTCTAAAAATTAATCCGGATAAGACCGAGGTATTGGTGATTCCATCTGCCACCTCACCGTGGTCTGACCTCTACTGGCCAGCAGAGTTAGGCCCGGCCCCTAAACCAAGTCCAATTGTAAAGAGCCTGGGGATCAAACTTGATTGCGACCTATCAATGGTGAATCAGATTTCCTCTGTGGTGGGTAGCTGCACCAACATTATCCGACAGTTACGTAAGCTAGTACCTGTCATCTCCCAATCCATGCTACGTTCCATTGTCGCAGCTACCGTGATCTCGAGGATAGATTACGGTAACGCTCTTTACCTTGGCCTGCCAAAAACCCTGACTAATAGGTTACAGGTCATTATGAATGACGCTGCCCGCCTCATCTTCAGACTACCAAGACGATCCAAAGCATCTCCCCTGCTACAGAGCCTCCACTGGCTCCCTATTAAGGAGCGAGTGGAATTTAAAAATCTGTGTATAGCTCACAAAGCAATACACGGGCTGGCACATGCCTATATCAAAGATCGCATGGAGGTGTACAGCCCAATGAGAACCTTAAGATCCTCAGACTCTCAATTACTGGTCTGCCCCCGGTATAAACTTGTTACCAAGGGAGGAAGAGCCTTCTCTGTGCTAGTTCCTCAGCTATGGAATACATTACCTAAGTCGCTGCGCAGGGAAGAGAACCTCCTACGCTTTAGGAAGGGTTTAAAAACGCTACTGTTCAGGAGGTCCATGAATACTATCTAGACTAGTGGTTGCCGCTCTCTGTATTGTCAAGTTGTTGTTTGTACCATCGATTTCCAAGCGCCTAGAGGCCTGTAGGTGATTGGGCGCGCTATAAATCAAAAATAACAATAACAATAACAATAATGTCTCATCCATAAGTAGGTGAGGGTCTGTATTTGCAAAGGAAAAGGAGAAGAGAAATCTTGAGAAAAGTTACTTAATAAAAGGAACGAGTATTTAAGACCATCACCAAAGCATGTCATCAAGAGCGTGTGATAGCATAAATAAATACATGGATAATACAGAACTATTCATTACAAGCAGAAAATTGACATAGAAAATTTGATTTAACAGCAGATCATAATTGAGTACATGCCAAGTTAAGCAATAACAAAATTCAATCATGGGACACATATTTCTAGTCACATAATTACATAACCACCGATGATTACATCTAGCTCCATTATTGACCAGTCTAATTCCAGTAGGTCAAATGTGCATTAGTCACCTAAAGAAATTCATTAGATAAACATCCATATTGAACAGCATAAGGTGCGAAGCATGAGCGATAAGTTTATACAGAAGAACAATAACAATCATCCCTTAAACAATACAGAGGGAAACAGTATAACTGTTTAGTTGTCTCTCAATAAAGCATCACAATTTAATGCATGTTCAAAAAAAGGGGGGGGGTCCTTGAGTTATATACCATGATGGAAATCAATCATTTCCTCTTAGACATTAGAGGTACATATTCATAACATCCCTTTTCATACAGCTTGTTGAGGGTTCATACATCTTATTCTTCATTTCAGTGGTGCATATTCCTGGCATACCTTAAGGTCATGCGGTTAGAGCATGGGTACTCACAAACTTTCTCTTGGGGGCCAAATTTACAGTGTGGTTTGTGGCCGAGGGCCGCACCGGTGGGGACGGGGTCAGTGGGGGAGGGGGTGGGGCTCGAGCAACAAAAAAAACTGGTACCATGAGGTTCATCACTGGTCCCTGCAGCGGACGCCTTGGTCCACTGAGCCACCAGACCCAACATACACACATCTCTCTATCTCTCTCATTCTTTCTCAGACTCTCTCTCTCTCTCTCTCTGTCCCTCCCTCTCTCTCTCCCTCTTACTCCCTCTCTCTACCTCTCTCTCCCTCTCTGTCTCTCTCTCTGTCTCACTCACTCTGACTGTCTCACTCCCTCTCACTTCCGCTCTCCCTCTGTCTCACTCACTCTGACTGTCTCACTCCCTCTCTCCCTCTGTCTAACTCACTCTGACTGTTCCACTCTCTCTCTGTCTACCTCTCTCTCTCTCTGTTTCCCTCTCCCTGTTACCCTCTCCCGCTCTCTGTTTCCCTCTCCCTCACTCTGTTTCCCTCTCCTCACTCTGTTTCCCTCTCCCTCACTCTGTTTCCCTCTGTCTCACTCTCTCTCTCCTTCCCTCTCCCTCCTTCCCTCTGTCTCCTTCCCTCCCCCTCCTTCCCTCTGTCTCCCTCTCTCTCCTTCCCCCTCCCTCACTCTGAGGTCTCCCTCCCTCACTCTGTCTCCCTCCCTCGCTCTGCTTCCCTCCCTCGCTCTCCCTCTGTCTGCCTCTCCCTCGCTCTCCCTCTGTCTGCCTCTGTCTCCCTCTGTGGTAAATAAAATTACCAGACTATTTTTCTATACATTAATAACAATAAGAATAGCTCATAAAATGAGAGGCAGAGTCCGTGGTATCTGAGTCATACGGGCTTTAATTAAGATGACTCGAGTCAACGAGAATCGGGTTCCATCACCACTAAGGTTCAGGAAGGGATATCCAACGTTTTATTAACATCACACATTATATATAGTAAAATCGTGCAATTGCAATGAATACAGTAGGCGTAACAAGTGAAAGTAGAGAGAGATAAGGACATATGGGCGTAAAAGAAGGCGTGTAAGGAGGCGTACACGGAGGTGTGTACCAGATGAGTCACAGAGGTGTCATAGGTGGGTGGATGCATAGAGAAAATCTGCGGGGTCAGCAGAAACCTTTTCCCTACATGTGCGCGCAACTGAACATGACGTGAGATTGACGTGTAACTGGGGAGAGCTGGGGGGTTTGACATTAGCACTAGTAGAGGAGACTGGAGTCTGGGATGTCAGAACGACCTGCACCTTTGGCATATCTGATATCTTGTGTTTGGAGGATGTATTATCTGAAGTAAAAGGTCTCTCGGGCAGAGGCCGTTCATCACTGAATGCTAGTGAGTGCATATATTTCTTCGTGCAATGAAAAGGACCGTATGCCTACTATGGCAACGGGTTCAGTAAATCACTTGCATGGAGACAGGAAGGCTGGGCCCTATGCTCTGCAGGCGGAAATATGTTTACCTATTTCACTAGACTGGAATGTGTTTTTTCGGAGGCTGAGCAGATAACTGTAGGCAAAATACCGTCTTGGCAGGCAGGCCAGGCCGGGCCGGGCACCGCTCGACTGGGCAGGGAGTAAGGTAGAGGTCAGGGATGCATTCCTAAACTGCAGCTTTCAGAGACAGAAGAGGCTCGGAGCCTGAATTCAGGGCCTGGCTCGGCTGAGCCACAAAAACGTGTGCTTCTCGATGTTAAAACGTATACCATGTAAATGCATTGGCAACGTAGGCTTTGAGGCTGAATTATCGTTTCGTTCATGGAGGGCCTGGTAGATGACATGTTAACGTTGGACGCAAATGCTAATGCGTCTTCATTTTCGGCGAAAGAGGGAAAATGCATGGATGTCATGCATATATACACGTTGGGGTACACGTAGGGGATAAATAGATCATATAAAATTCAATTTTCCTCATTCCCTCCTTGTCCCCTACGTTCCCTTCAGGATATATCTATCTTCATGAGACCATCTATTTGTTCATATAGCATCATTTGCTCGTCCCTTTTTATTCGAGCACGGGAACGTGAACGTGGACTGGGAATACAGGCAGTGGCGCACAAGCCGCAAATCGCTGGACCACATTGCAGACAGAGACAGCAACTGAATACTATGAGCAGTACTATTCCTAGGAATGACAATACTTTCCATCCCCAGGCTGATATCACACTCCAGAGCCAACCGGACCAAGTCCAGGTGCCAGGATTCTGGTGTATCTGGTGAGCTATTTTATGGAGCCTTGTTATTGCTGAATACACTGACGGTGCGTTATTAGGAATAAACACACAACAACTGGAGCCGATCACTCTACAAGCTCCGCCCCTATCTGCCAGGATGACGTCAAGAACAAGGCAGTTCTGAAGAACGACAAGTCTCATAGCAGACTGCTCTTCCGTTAAGTTACCTAGGGCAGAAGTAGTCTCATTCACTACTGCTTCCAAAGTTCTGGTTAATCTACGTATTAATTTACTATTTTGAATGGGACCTATGAAAGAAAAAAATCCTTTATTGAAATCTGTATATTGCTCCAATGTTGTCTCAGTCTGATCGACAATTGGGGACTCAATCTCCCTCTCATGTCTTACATGTACGAGTCGGGAATCTCGATGATAATCGGATGGGGCTAGGAAAACTGGTGGCAATAGGAACGCAATATAACACGTTCCACCCCAATCCAAGGGCAGACGTACATAAGCTGTCTGACCACAAATAAAATAGGAATGGCGGGAAGCTTTGAAAGTAGATTTTCCTTTATCACTGAATTCAACCACAGTATTGCAATCACTGTGTCCTAAGTGCACTGAACCATTTTTTCTAATGCATAATTCACCTTTTACTGGTAAGACGGTTATAAACGGCAAATCTGTATTAGTCTCAGGCTGGACGTTTAGGATCATGAGGTTAAGGGAAAAATTTCCTAATTCGTACACTTCATTTTCTAGGTCAGTCCCTGTCCTTTGGGGAAGACCGTCCTTGTCTGGGAAACATGCCTTATTCATAACTGTGTTTAGATCTCCCCATATCCAATCGCCTTGGGAAACTGTGGACTTACTGTCTAATGATGACATTAAAGCAAACCATGCTCCACACGAACCATTGTGTGAAAACGGATAAGGAAAGAGGGGCAGAGCTCCCTTCATTTTCTGGTAGGGTGGGAGTCGGCCACATACCCAGCAATTCGTGACATTGCTGTTCTGGTGAGAATGATGTAACATACGGATGAAAGTGTTGTTACGCAGTGCTAGTCGATAGAACAGTTCGTGAGGTGGCAGGTCGCTGAATGTGTGCTCTACAGTGTCATTAAAAGAAGAATGTGAACCAAAGGGAGGAAAGAAAACATGTAGCGTCAAGCTTATACATATAATTGTAATACTCAGAAAAAACATAATGAGTAAAGTGACTATACACCGACTGCGTAGATTTTTGCAATATTTGACTTTCATTTTTCTCTGTCTATCTCTCTCACTATTTGGGTCTACAGTCTCATACATATCAGGAACCTGTCTAACCGCTTCACCTGAGGGGGACTTAAACAACTAAACGCTGCCTGACTTACTAGACCGTAGCTTGGAACGATACTCCTGTTGCGGAGTTTTTTCTAGAAAAGGGAGTTTAGTGTCAATATCAGGAATGTTCTCAGAAGCTTTCGCAAAACAGTCTTTGGAATCTGAGCTAAGTCCAATAAATCGCTTCACATGGAGGGCATGGATCCAGCCCTTTCGTCCTTCCACTTTGATTGCCGTCCTCGTCGTCAGCAGCACAAGTTTCGGTGACTTCCAACGCGGCTCCAAGGGGCTTGACCGGTCGAAATTGCGCACAAGGACGAGATCACCTGGAACAATAGCGTGATCTTTAACCTGGGTGTTGTCTGGAAAAGCGGCGGCAACCTGTGAACGACAAGAGAGTAGTGCAGACATCAAGGAAGCCAGGTAATCTGTCAGCATATTACTGTCGACATCGGTAATTTTCCTAGGCATAGGCGTACCCCACATGTTTGGCGGTCTACCGAACACAACCTCATAAGGAGATAGTCCGGTTCTGGAATGGGCTACCATACGCATGTAAAAGAGGGCAACTGGCAGTGCTACCATCCAATCCACGCCTTTTTCTGCACAGACTTTCGCTAGTCGTGTTTTTAGAGTCTGATTGTGTCTCTCGACGAGGCCTGCTGCCTCGGGGTGTCGTACGCAATGGAACTTCCACTGGTACCCTAACAGGAGAGATACCTGTTTCATAAGTTCAGATGAGAATGGCTGTCCATTATCTGAGTACACGACACGGGGCAAGCCGTATCGTGGGAAGAATTCACGGACCAACTGTTTGGCAGTGGTCACAGCAGTGTAATCTGGGACTGGGTACGCTTCTGTCCATCTGGATATGGCGGATACAACTACGAGGACATACTTGAATCCTCGACATCGGTCCATCTGGATATAATCCATCTGGAGGACTTCAAAAGGGTGGTCAGGAGGATGAAATCCACCTTGTTCCACGGGAATGCCTTTGCCTGGGTTGAACTGACAACAGATCATACAGGTACGTACTTTCTGTTTCGCTGCTGCACGTAAGTGTTTGTTGGACCAGATGGTCTGTATGCTGTCTAACATGGCTTTTTCTCCTAGGTGAGCTGGACTATGTGCTGTATTAATAATAGCTTGAACCATAGAATCGGGGAGAAACCATGTGGCTTTTCCCTTTGTCATCCATCCCTGATCTGTCTGGACCCCTCCTTGTTCAGTCCATTTCTTAATTTCGTCTGAAGTGGCATGTGTCTGTATGTCGAGTACATCTTGTGTGGGATCTTTGACTGTCATGCAATTCGTCAGTGATGGTACTTCAGTCTTTGTCATGTCAGCTGGAATATCTGTATGAGTCTGTGCTGTAAGTTTGGCTGTTCGATCTGCCAGGTCATTACCCTGGGAAATAGTGTCAGTGACTTTCGTATGTGCTTTGCACTTCATGATAGCTATGGCTGTAGGCAAGTGTATTGCATCTAACAGAGCTTGAATGAGGGGACCGTGCTGTATCTTGGCAACGTGGGAGGTCAAAAAACCTCTCTCTTGCCAGAGGACTCCAAAGTTGTGTACGACTCCGAATGCATACTGTGAGTCTGTGTATATGTTTACTTTCAAGTTCTTGGCTCGTATACAGGCTTGGGTCAGAGCAATGAGCTCTGCTGCTTGGGCAGACAAGGTGTCAATACGATGCGTTTCTATGACTTCAGTATCGGTGGTCACTGCATATGCGGCCACTAACTCTCCTGTGTTTGTCCTCATACATGAACCGTCCACATAAAGTGTCAGGTCTGAGTCGGGCAATGCGATGTCTGTCAAGTCTTGTCTTGGCTTTGTCACTGTGTTAATGACTTCCACACAGTCATGCGGTGCAGGATCTGATGTACTTGAGGGTAAAAGTGTAGCAGGGTTTAATATGTTACAACGTCTGATCTCTATGTGTGGCTGAAACAGTGTCAATTCATATCCTGCCAGTCTTGCTATGGTCAGGTGTTGTGTCTGTGTCCTGTTCAAGAGAACTTCCACTGAGTGTGGGACCTGTACTGTCAGGGGATGTCCTAACACTATTGAGTCACTTTGTCTGATTGCTAGAGCTGTGGCTGCAACTGATTTCAGGCACGCAGGCAGAGCCTGGGCCACTGGATCCAATGTACTAGAAAAGTAAGCACAAGGCAGTGGCGGTTTCTCGTTTAGGGCGTCGGGGCTCCGCCCCCTTTACTTCAGCTGCCAGTCTGGCACTGTTTAAAGGCTAATTAATTTATCTTTGTAAAATGCAGACAGTGACAGCCTAAACACGCATCATTCATTCAATTTTTACGGCCAGGACTGCTGCTGCACACTGCCTGCCACTCGCTGTGTGATGACACTGCAATCTGCAGTGACGCTGACGCTAAGTGAGCAAAGTCTACAGTGTTTGCCAGGCCGAGGATCTCACAGCCCTGAGGCCTGTGAGGTCATCAGCTCGTCAAAGACATAGACTTCCATGCCAGTCTCCACCCCTGATGCCGTGGGGATAAAATTAGCCCTGGGCGTCTCACAGTGAAGCCCTGAAGTGCCGGGGCTTCACGTCAATCAGGGAGTGGAGAATATGGTTACCCCGCCCTTTCCCAACTCGTCACTGTGACGAGTTGGGAAAGGGCAGGGTAGAGGCTGCAAACCGAGGGGGAGCAGAGAAATCGAGTCTGTGCAGACCCGAGGTGGCTGCTTCCCGCGCAATGGCGCTTTTGAGTTCCAGTGCGTCACCCATAAGTGTTCCAGAGCAGCTAGAAACAGATTCGGGCTGTCAGAAGTAGAAGAGTTTTCGCATGTTTCCGTTTCCCTTAGGTTAGTGTTATTTATTTTAAAAAATATGTCATGATAGTGCCAGCTTTAAATAAAATATACTGTGGCCTCACATCTCCCCACACTCCCTTCCTCCCGCAGACTTCAGATTCTGACTCCCCCCCCCTTCCTTTGCTGTTCACTCGCCCTGTTCCCCTCATACTGCTCCTCCTACATAAACTGCCAACCAGCTCTGTGATTAGATTACCCAGTAAAGAGAGGCTGTGTGGAAGCATGGCAAGACAGTGCGGCCATGGCAGACGGCAGGTGTGAGCTCAGGCGATATGTGGGAAAGAACAGGATGGGAGCTGCCTCTGTGAAAGTGCCCCCGAAAGATAATACCACAGATGTACCACAGAAATTTGCTATTGGTGATGTGGTATGCGCGAAGATTCCTGTCCATTGCAAAAAGAGTGATGTGAAATTCACTGAGCCCATGCTTGTGGACAAGGTTTGTGGGAATGCTATTAGGGTAAACAACAAACATTGGTGGAACAAGTCTAGAATTGTTGAATTAAAACGGTCATGCTGATGACAAACAATCTTGTGACAATTCAGCTGAATTGCTTAATGATAAGGGCTCTAACAACCATGTTCCAACAGAGCTGCATGGAAGCATTCGATGTTGTTCAATTAGTGTGAGGTTTCATTAGTTCCCTCGAAATTTTGTTTCATTATTTTGTCATTCTTTGGTGCTCTTTTTGTCCTCTTTCCTTTTCTCCAGATTCTCTTTCTTCCTGGTCCCTCTTTCCTCTTTCTCCCCATTTATTTTCCTGGGCTACCTTGTTTTTCTTTAAGTTTGAAATGAAATGAAATGAAATGAAAATGAGATTTATAAAGCGCTACAGTTGCCCTGAGGCGTCCAGGCGCTGAAAAACAGATGGGGCCCTCTTGAGGTTACTTTGCTATGCATTAAACAGCAAGGTTTTTAGCTGTTTACGGAAAGTGGTCAGGTTGGGGTTGTTCCTTAGCTGCAAAGGGAGTGAGTTCCAGAGTTTGGAAACGTTATACGAGAAGGAGCGACCTCCTGCTCTGACTCTGCGAGTTCTGGGGATCTCGGCCAGGAATGCTGTAGAAGAGCGGAGGGATTTATTCGGCCTGTAGGGAGAGATCAGGGGTCGATTAATGTCTGGGCCCGTTTCCCAGAAAGTCTGGTGGGCAATGCAGAGCGATTTGAATCTTACTCTGTCCCTAATAGGTAACCAGTGCAAGGTCCTCAAGCTGGTTCTCACTGAGGTCCTCCGGGGGATGCCCAGCAATGCTCTAGCAGCACAGTTTTGGGTGCGTTGAAGTTTCTGTAGGGTGTAGTCCGGGGCTCCCAGGTATAGGGCGTTATTAAAATCCAAGCGGGATTGGATAAGGCCCTGTATAATTATCTGTTTGGCCTCGAAGCAGAGGAGGGGAAGGACTTTCTTAATCACTCTGAGGAGGCCAAAACAGGTAGCTGAGATCTTAGTGGCCTGTGTGTTAAAGCTCAGAGACTTGTCGAGCCAGACCCCTAAGCTTTTGATGTTGTCTCTGGGGGGTGGAGCCGCTCCCATGCTTGGTGGCCAGCTCGCCTCTATGGAGACGGGGGAGGCTGTGCCCAGGATCATCAGCTCAGTTTTATCGTCATTCAACTTTAGGCAGGAGCTCATCATCCACTTCTTTACATCCTCCAGACAAGCCGCTAGGTCTGGTGGCGCCTGGAAGCCGCTCTTCTCTGCCAGGGAGACCACCAGCTGGGTGTCGTCCGCATAGGAGATGATCTTTACACCATGCGGACGGACAACCTCAGCCAGTGGCCTCATGTAAGCGTTGAAGAGCGTAGGGCTTAAGGAAGAGCCCTGGGGAACTCCACATCCCAAGGGACGAATGGATGAGCGTGATGTGCCATCGAAAACCTGAAAGGTTCTGTTGGACAAAAAAGAATTGAACCATGTCAGGGCATCTCCGGTCACTCCTAAGTTGGCAAGACGGGTTAGCAAGATTTTGTGATGCACCGTATCAAATGCGGCACTTAGATCGAGGAGGATCACTGCCACTGATCCTCCTCGATCCAGGAGCCGTCTTGCCTCCTCAGTCACAGCCAGTAAGGCCGTCTCAGTCCCATGTTTGGTACGGAAACCTGTTTGGGAGGAGTCGAGGAGATGGTTTTCCTCAAAAAACATTGTCAGAGTGGTATTGACATGTTTCTCCAGAATTTTCGATGCCCAGGGGAGTAGCGAGATCGGACGATAATTACTAGAGTTAGTCGGGTCTAGAGAAGGCTTTTTCAACAGGGCCCGCACCATAGCATGCTTCCATGTTGGGGGGACTGTCCCACTGATTATGGAGGAGTTCATGAGCTCCAAGAGCGTGGGGAGAATAGCAGTGCTGGCAAGGTTCAGCGAACCTGGGGGGGCAGGGTCGCACGGGGAGCCGGATTTTATTTTTTGTGCCAGTATCTGTGCGGTTTCCAAAGTTATCAGGGGGAAAGACTCTAGGCATTTGGTTGAGTTTGAAATCAGGTGCGGGTTCTGGCCAGGGGAATCAGAGGGGGGATTGGGAAAGGAGAGATAGATTTTATTAATTTTTTGGAAGAAGAATTCCGCCAGATCATTGCATTTGGTTGGTGAGTTATTGTTATCTGTGACTGGGGGCGGGGGTTTGATCAGGGAGTTAACTATGCAGTAGATTTCTTTGGATTTAGATTTTGCCGTGGTTATTTTAAGGTTGTAGAAGGCAGCTTGCGAAGATTTGATAGCCAGTTTATAGTTCCTGATCAGTTCCCTGTACGTGGCCTTTTCTTCAGGGTTGTATGAGGTGCGCCACTTCCTCTCTTGTTTTTTGCAGAGACGTTTGTGGTTCCTGAGTTCTTCTGTGTACCAGGGAGCTGTTTTACTATGTCTCTTAGATTTGGGTGCGTGTTCTGGGAGGACCTGGTCCAGAGAGGTGATTATCCATTCTTCATATTTTTTGTTATTGGCGGTTGGGTCTTGGGAAAGGGAAGGTCTCATGGTGCCTAGAGCTTGTACCCAGTTGTCAATAGGGAGTTTGGACCAGTTACGGGTTTTCCTAGTAGTAAATGAGGAGGAGGGTGATTTGTTTGTGGTCCAGTTGAAGGCTATTAGGAAGTGGTCTGACCAGGGGAGTCTGGTGATGATTCCCACTTCAAGCTGGTCACAGTTGCTGAAAATAGGGTCCAGCAGATGTCCTTTTTCATGTGTGGCAGCTGGGACTCGTTGTTCGAGTTGAAATGCAGCCAGGCTTGACTTGGTCTCTTGCGCCGACCGATCTAGTGGGTTGTCAAAGTGAATATTAAAATCTCCAAGTAGGGAGAAGTTGGACGGGGAGACAACCGACTGAGAGGTCACAGAGAGCAAGGAAGTATTAAATTGTCCTATAGGACCGGGAGGGCGGTAGATGAGAATGCCGGTAAAGCAGGCATTGGGAGAGAATTCGATGGAAAAGGAAAGGTTCTCGCAGTCCTCAATATCTTCCGATAAGTGACGACAGAGGAAGCTTTCTTTATATATGATTGCAAGGCCGCCACCTCTGCCCTTAGGTCGGTCTGCGCGTGCTATCTGGTACCCTGGGATGATAGCTTGTGCTAGGTCTGGCTGAGAGTCTTGGTTCAGCCAGGTCTCAGTCAGAAACATGGCATCTGGGGAGTGTTCCTCTAGTAATAGGGAGATCTCTAGAGAGTGTTTTACGAGGGACCTACAGTTTAGAAGAAACATGGAGTAGGTCATTAGCTCGCCTGATAGTTTAGTGGTTGGGATGCATAGGTGTAAATTGCAGTACTTACAGCGACGAGGAATCTCCAGGGGGTGTAACGGGATAGCGCATTTAGGAGAGATAGGTGGCCGTAGCTGGCATAAGAGGTCTCTGCTATATACCAGTCTGTCGGCTCTGGGGGAGGCAGAAGGCGTGGCCCCTGGGCCCGGCCGGGCGCGGACGAGCGCAGACGAGCTTGCCTTAAGCGCGCCTTCGGCGCGCAATCGGCGCGCCCGCTGCGCTCGTCCGCTGCGCGTCCTATGGTTGCACATGTCTATAGAGGAGAAGAGGAGTCGAAGGGGGCGTGGCCTGTAGGATGGGCGTGTCTCCCTCCGCGACAGCTTCCAATCAGCTGTGCGAGGTGCTGGGTGAAACGCGAGTGAAGTGTTTGTTAAAAACCGGAGCTCAAACACATACAGGTGAACACAAGTATACAAATATACAATTTTAAAAATGGAGCGTCTCCCGGCTATTTCGCCTCAGGAGAGTCAGGTCTGTCTAAGCGCCGCTTTCGTTCAGCGCGCGCTTTTGTAAAGGTCGAAGGGGCGTGGCCTGTAGGATGGGCGTGTCTCCCTCCGCGACAGCTTCCAATCAGCTGTGCGAGGTGCTGGGTGAAACGCGAGTGAAGTGTTTGTTAAAAACCGGAGCTCAAACACATACAGGTGAACACAAGTATACAAATATACAATTTTAAAAATGGAGCGTCTCCCGGCTATTTCGCCTCAGGAGAGTCAGGTCTGTCTCTTATGTTATATATAAAAATAAACAAAACAAGAGAAGGAGGATAATTAGTGGTTTGCGCTAGTGTTGTTTGTAACTTGTAGAATTTATCACTGCTGATCGTTCCCTTACACATGTAAAACTTAGAACTTACCTTTGTGTTGGCCAGTGACAATTGCTTTTGTCTGATCATGTGTTGGCTATTGTGCAGTCTCTGCTGTGAATAAACTCGACGTTACTTTTAACACATCAACTGTAGTGACTCCTTACTACACAGTGTCTCAGGAGATGCTAGGCCTCGCAAATTTGACACCAAGTGCAAAATAAATAAATAAATGTAAAATATTTACAATGGATGGCCAACAAATTCCTGTCACCGAACATAACTATATCTTTCTGGGTGACAACACTGTGCTTTGGCAGAATCCCATCACCACTGGAGAAAGGAGCCATTGGCTAATGTTGGTTGATTTTATTCTAATGTTTTCTACGCACTTGTGCTTCATATTGCTATATTTGGAATCCTCTTTTTTCAACAATTTGCTGTAAATATGTGGTGTAAAACCCACCATTTGAATTCTTTTTTTCCAAAATTTTCTTGCGCACCCTCCTTTTGCAGTTCAAGCTGGCTCGCTTCGCTCGCTCGCTTATTACATTAGGGTACATCATTTTTCGCCTCACCACTTTCAAAATCCACCAGCCGCCACTGGGCAGGTGTTAGATTTTGGAGATATTCGCGCTTAGCGCGAATATCTCCAAAAGTTGGTAATAGGAGATAGCGATGTTAGCAACTGTTTTCAGTCGCTAACATCTTGGCACGCCCCCTTTGCATGTCATTAGTGATAAATATCACTGACATGCAAAGTGGGGCCCAAGATGGTCGCTATCTCCTACTAGCTGTCGCTAACTGGTGTTAGCGACAGCTAGGTAATAGGGAGATAATTTTATCTCCGCTTTCTTGGCTTTTAAAGCCAAAAAAGCGGAGATAAACCCCCTTGATAATATGCCCCACGCACTTTAGCATGGGGTACCAGCGGTACCATGCTCTTGAAATAAATGCAGCCCTGACAAAAACAAACAGCATTCAAAAGAATTTGTCCAGGCTGCAAGACGGAAACAAAATTCAAGAGTTAGGAATGGGCCGCGCAGTAACATGCCCCTAAATAAAAAATAAACTCAGACCTGACGATAAAATAGAACATTAAAAAATCATTTGTGCAGTCTTGCAAATAAACAAAGAGTGCACCAACACAAAAGGAAACTAGCAGTGCTGTGTCTTGCAGCAATGAGAGGGCAGAAAAGAAAACAAACATGCTGAAAAGCCTGGGAAGTCCATAGCTGTTGTGCCTGCAACAGCATGTACGAAAAAGTGATTAACAAAATAGTGCACTGGAATTGTAAATAAATCAGATAGAGAAACATTATGTAACTGGGCAGTCCTTATGGGAGTTAACAACAGTCGAAAAGGAAGGACGAAGGTGTAACTAATGAACAAATTAACCAAAGAGAAAAATGTTTTTTAAAATACAGTCAAGGGAGACTATTAAAAACACGGTTGGGAAATATGCGGCGCTTAAAGCCCATATTCAGATCGCAACACGTCTCGAAGAGCCAGGGTAAAATCTGGTTAGGCAAGACCTAAAAACACAGGGCCTAATTCACAAGAAACTGGCACATCAGCAATGATGTATCATATTTCTTGCACCTGCATCAAATGCCCTTGCGACGCCATGGATGTGCTGCATTTACAATACAGGGCTTCATGATACAAGGATTAATGATGCATCAGAAAATCGGACGCATCTTTTGGCGCCAAATTGACCCATTGCTGGATTGTGTCGTAAAAATTATGCAACTCCAGAAATGCGTCAGAACACAGAGGCAAATCCGATTTTAAAAGCCCTGCATCAATCATTACGCTTGGTCTGAGCAGGTGTAAGGATCCTAATCCAAATTAAGAGATTCCTTACTGCACTGAACCAAAACCTCGTAAATGAGGCCCACACGGGCTTAATTACAAGCCACTGTGCACCTCTGGAATGGCACTTATAATGACGGTCTGGCGGCTCACACTACAGGGCCATACCTAAAAGGCCACGTAAAGCCACCCTGACTGGCTTTTCATGGCATTGTAGATATGAACTGAGGCAACGCCGCCAAGATGCTGTGTTGCCTCATCCTGCAACAGGGAGACGTGCCATGGGTGTTACGGTGGGTGTTTCCAAGCAACACCCATGGTATTTGACACATTCCCTGATTTACGGGAATGTGTCAAAAGCCTACGCCTCCCCAAGAGAGGCGTAAGGGAGTCACAAAGGGGGAAATACCTTTATTTGTCCTCGTTTTTACTTTTTCTGTGCACACACAGAATGAGGAAAACACTTCTTGTTATTAATTGTGTGCAGGAATTTGTCACTTCCGTCACAAAATAATCATCCCTGCAAATCTAAACCCTTGCACCATTGTGCAAGGGTGCCTGCATTGACGCATGGCAGTCCATTGTATGACGGTGCAGAGGAAAAGGACAGGACTGCACCAAATCCTCGTAAATGAGACCCTAACAGGTCAAGAGTTATAAAGGTTTTGTGTCTGTCTGAAATGTGTCAAAAAATGCACCCCAGGGGCGTGGCTTGGCAAGATGGCCGATCGGACGTAGATAGTCTCGGCTCCCGGTCCACGCTTTGCTCCGATGTGGAAACGAGTGGCTGCAACCTCCTAGAGACGCTGCAAATGAAATATTTCCTGCTCAGATGCTGAGGTGCATCAACTGTGGCCGTTTTCGCAGCCGATTGCCAAGTTTTCGCCCTTATTTGGCTCTGCGTGGCTCTGCAGGAGGCTACCAGCGCTGGCTAAGATGGCGGAGTGAGCCCGGTTGCGGCGGGAAGCCTTCCTGATTTACATTTGCGGGCGCGGACGCAGGACCCCGCTAGTCGCGGCTGGAATTGAGGTGAGGGGCCACCCAGGCAGGAGGTGTTACGGCGCGATATTGGCTGTTTACCCGCTGCCTTTCACTCTTGCCGCAGGTGCCTGACCCTGACATGGCGGCCGCGTCCCGCTAAATGGCAGCACTCGCAGACTCTTGACTCTTTGCCCCACAGCTCGCCTGCCTGCTCCCACGCCTGCCGGCGTGTTCAACGCTGATAGTAGCGAGTGCATCTGTGGGACTCCGCTACACCGGGCTCCCTCGTGATGGCCTTGGTGAACAGTGACTCTGCACCTGAAGGCCTATGTGGTGGCGCACCTCCCCCTCATTATGGAATTTACCGCCTCTGCCACGCACAGGCCTGCCGCTTGGGCCAACATTTGAAGATCATGTTCTCCTGACTGGGCCCCCTTCCAATACGCTACCGGCCTCCACTCCAGCTGCCTGAGTGACTCCTTAAAAATAATGCAATGATGATACTTGTAAAGCGCACTGTTACCCCATCTCGGGGTGTCCTGGCGCTGAAGACCGCTGGGGAACCCGTCCTGGCTTTCCCTGTGAGATGGTCCCTTCTGGGTATCTCCAAGGTGAAACCAGGCATCCCCGGCGTCTGTGGGGGGCCGTTGTAGAGATGAGGCAGGCTTAATGCCCAGAGTTGCCGAGTGTGATCCCTGGTTAGAGTAGGCACCGAGGCGAGAATTATCGAGTCCGTTGACCCTGGTCCACAACCCTGCCGCGTCGGGAATTGAACCCTGGTCCCGGCCGACCTCTGCTTCCGGGTCTGCCGCCTCTAACCAGTGAGCCACACCACTCCACCTCATTGCATCCCAGGAGCTTTCGTCTGAGGGTCCAGCACCCGACCTCTCTACTGTACTAGGCACATGAGCAGGTGAGCTCTTGCGAAGAGATCTTCATTGTTCCTGTGGGTCCAGATCAAGCTGCCCAGGGGCCGATATCTACACATCGCTACACAGGGACTTCTGGTTGGAACCCTGCATATCAGCGCCATCCCGGATAGATCTACGCAGATTTGGAGCACTTATCCATAGGCCACCTAAGAAGGGGACGAGCAAGACGGCCAACAGGGTCTCTGACTTCTTCACGTCCTCAGGAAACCGGTTTACGCTACGAGGGGACACAAGCCCTGCAGCGATGGCTCCTACAAAGGCTGACCTCCTCACCATGTTCAAGGATTTTAAGTCTGAATTACGTAACGACTGTCAGGCCCAGGGGCGCTTGCGGTCTAGGGCCCGCCCCATTTGGCCTTCGGCCATGTCCCAAACGTTTATGTGGAAAGACTCATGGGTCTTCCCCTGCTGGACATTGGTGGTTGCTTTGTTATAGGGCTAGGGCAGGCTAAACTTTGGAAATGTATTTTGCCCTAAAAATTCCATTGATTCCCTATGGTCCGCGAGATGAGTGAGGTTTGGCAGGGTACGCGAGATGAGTGAGGTTTGGCAGGGTACGCGAGATGCGTGCACTTTGGCAACCGCGTACCGCGAGATGCGTGCAATTTGGCATGCTCTCGCATTTCAACGCCGCAAGCAGGGGAAATTACGCGGGTGTGGTTACGTTAATGTACGTGACCACACCCAAGGATCTGTGCTCACTATTCTGGAGATTTCTGAGAAGGAGGTTGGTTCCAGGCAGGCTCTGTGTTTTGGTATGCTGTTTAACCCTTTGATGCAGATTCGTGTGTGCCGCGCTGGAGCAGACCTTTCCGGAGGAGCTTCTTGAGTTGGTAACTTCTCCGGCAGTCTTTGAGAAGGTGGTTTTGGACCGGATTTCTTCGAGGAATTTCTTCCTTTAAGGGTCCAGAGTTTGCAGATGAACCTATATTTAAGAGTAGGTCGTACTCTTTAGGTATGAAGGCGATTTAATGCACAAAAAGGTTTTTATTTTTTGGATTTACAGAATCTAAAGAGCAAGAAAGATTTAAACGCTGTTTCAGTTTTTTATATCATGTTATTTAAGGAATTAGAAATCTTCAATGTTTTTGGTATGAAGTAAACCCAACATAATATTTCGAATAGAAAGTCATTGTTTTAGCACAGAAACAAGATAAATCTCTTGCTTATGTTTTCTACATGTAACTTGATTATGAAGCTATAACAAGACAATATTAGAGTGTTTTGCAATACACAGTTTCGTGCTATGTGAACAAGTTTAAAGGTTTTGATACTATCTAACAGTGAACAATTTACAGAAGATAATGTAAATCGTGCTATTTTTTCTGAGAGAGTTTTATTAGAAAAGTACAGATGTTTTATGTGCAAAGAAATATCAAGCATTTGGAGAATAATTAGTATTAAAGGTCAAATTGCAAGAGGTTTAATTGCGATATTATTCCACAGAATTTTGTGAAGTGAATCTAGTTTTACATGAAAACTCCATGCTTAGATTGCTGCTTGCATTAAGGAAATTTTACTGAAATATAAGTAAATAGGTATTAGTGTGTGTCTAACTTTTTCCTTTTAAGATCTCCCTCCCAGCTGTTCCCTTCCCAACTCCCCTTTTCCCCCCGCTTGATCACTTCAATATTCTGTGTAATAATTACAATCAGAATTGGAGGTATCGAGAGGTGGGCCCTTATATCATCGCATCAGATTCCGAGGAAGACTTCGTCTGACAGAATAGTGAGACCACAAATTATTTTCCTCCCGATCTGACTGTGTTGACATAATGGCCACCATGGATGATTTACTTGCGGCAATAGTTAAAATGCAGGCAGATTTAAATGAAACTATGGCTGCTACAGCATTGTTGTCTGATAAAGTAGATAATATTCAGATTTTGAACACTCCTCTTCATGAGGAGGCACAAGACACTAGAGCTTCCACAAATATATCAGTAACTGTTCCACCACAAATTCCTCTGGCTGCGCCAGAACGTTTTTCAGGAGACCCTTCTAAGGTTCAAATATTTTTAACACAAATAGAATTGCATTTCTCTTGTAGACCTGCAGCATTTCCCACCCCTCAATCCAGAATAGCTTTTCTAATTTCTTATCTGTCTGGAGATGCTGCAAATTGGGCAGTTCCGCTAGTACGTCAAGATAGCGCTCTATTGTATAACTGGCGGCGTTTTGTAGAAGAATTTGAGAAAGTATTCGACAGACGAACAGTAACTTTGTCTGCAGATCGAGAACTGTTACAATTAAGACAAGGAAATCGAGATCTCATTGCCTACTTGTCACATTCTAATAGATTGGTCGCAGAAACCTCTTGGCCTGAAGAAAAAAGAGCAGCACTTTTCTATCAAGGGTTGAAGGACGATCTGAAAGATGTGTTAGCTCAAATTGACCCAAAACCAACAACTTGTTCAGATTTAATTAATCTAACTTTGAGATTGGATCACAGACTATCAGAACAAAGGGGTGATAAAAAAAGAGGAGAGAAACCTTATTGGAAAAGTGAAACTAAACCCAGAACTCAGTTCACACATTCTGAATCTAGCTCTGAACCAATGGAAATTGGAACCCTTAGACAACCATTGTCAAAAGACGAGAAAGAGAATAGACGCAAAAATGGAAAGTGTCTCTATTGTGGACGCAAAGGACACTTTGTGAAAGATTGTATGTTGAAACCTAAGAATAAAACTCCAACCACAGGTAAAGTGTCAGTTTTGGAAACAAAAGACTTTGAGTCGGGAAACTAACATGCCCAGGATTGGTAGAAGGGGATATCTTGGGAACCATTGCTTACCCTTCAATAAACTCTTGTGTAAGTAATTACAAAGCACATTTTCGATTAGCAGTTCAAATACAACTGATTCACAAAATCTGGCAAATGGAAGTTTTAATTGACTCTGGGGCCACAGGAAACTTTGTCGATTTAAAAACCGCCCAGCGATTGAGTATCATCTGTGAGAAAAAAGATACTCCTGAAATAGTCCAAGCCGTAGATGGAAAAGTTTTGTCCGGAGGTCCAGTCACCATGCAAACCTCAAAGGTAATAATGTGCTGTGAAGACTCAAAAAAGAGATATCATAGAGAGGAGGTTCAATTCGATGTAATCCAAGCACCTCAATACGGCTTTATTTTAGGAATGCCATGGCTCTGTCTACATAATCCAATTATTGACTGGCAAAAGAAGGAACTTGTATTCCAATCTGATTTTTGTCAATCATCTTGTATGGGAACTCTCACAAAAACAATCAGTCAAATTGCTACTGCAGAAGAAAATGAGACAATTCTACCCAAATGTTACAAAATGTTTCAGGAGGTATTCAGTGAAGAGAAAGCAGCAGTCCTTCCTCCTCATCGCAGCTATGATTGCTAAATTGATCTCATGCCGGGTTCATGTGTACCGAACTGTAGGATTTATGCACTCTCTGAAACAGAAAATCAACACTTGAGAGAATACTTGGATCAATATCTTGAAAATGGGTTCATTCGTCCTTCAAAGTCACCAGCCGCGTCCCCTTTGTTTTTTATTCCAAAAGCAAATGGTGAATTAAGAACGTGCATTGACTATAGGGCTTTGAACAAAATCACCATCAAAAACAAATATCCCTTACCATTAATCCCAGTTCTTTTAGATCAAGTAAAAACAGCAGTAATTTGCACCAAGCGTGATCTAAGAGGAGCATACCATCTGGTGAGAATCAGACAGTGAGATGAATGGAAAACTGCATTTAAAACTAGATATGTACTTTTCGAATATTTGGTAATGCCGTTTGGTCTTTGTAATGCGCCAGCAGCCTTCCAGTTTTTCCTCAATGATGTTCGACGGGAATTTCTAGATTTATTTGTTATTGTCTATATAGATGATATCTTAATTTATTCCGATTCAGAAGAAAAGCACGAAGGTCATGTCAAACAAGTTTTAAAGGCATTACAATCACACAATCTGTATTGCAAGTTATCCAAATGCGATGTTCATGTCTTTGAGGTCAAATTTCTTGGAGTACTGCTCACACCAACGGGCATGAAAATGACTGATAGAAAAATAAAGGCAGTAGCAGAATGGCCAATCCCAAAATCTGTTCGAGATGTGCAATGTTTTTGGGCTTTGCAAACTTCTATCAACGATTTATCGATCACTTTTCAGCAGTCGTAGCTCCCATAACTCGTCTGTTACGAAAAAAGGTGAAGTTTGAATGGACTACAGAAGCAAATGAAGCATTCCAAAGTTTGAAAAAAGCTTTTACTGAAGCCCCAATTTTGATGCATCCTGATGTGAATGAACCTTTTATAATTGAAGCGGATGCCTCAGATGTTGCAATTGCAGCCAATTTATCTCAGAGACATCACAAAACTGGTCAAATGCATCCTGTCGCTTATATGTCTCGTAAATTGAATGCAGCTGAACAGAATTACATAATTGCAGAGAAAGAGTTGCTTGCAATACTTGAAGCATTCAAGGAATGGAGACATTATATTATGGGAGCAAAATTCACAGTAACAGTGTATACAGATCACAGAAACTTATAATTCATGACAAATGAGATGGATGATGTTCTTTGCAGAATATGATTTCATAGTAACCTATCGACCTGGACAAGACAACAAAAAGGCGGATGCTTTATCCAGGAAAGACTCAACATTACATAAGTGTGAAGGAACTCCACAAGCAATAATAGAACCTGACAAAGTGATCTGTTTGTTGAATGCTGATCAGTTCTTAAACAGTATACATGAGAATTTTCCTCCATCACAATGGGAGAAATGGAATAACAAGGAGAAAAACCAAACAATCAAAGAAGGAATACCATTTCATGGAAAACAAGTCTACCTTCCAACCAAGGAATTACATGAGATGGTCTTTAATTGGCTACATTCCCATCCTATGGCAGGACAACCAGGTCCAAAAAAGACTGTAGAAAAGATTCAAAACTTGTTTTGGTGGCCAACTCTCAAAAAGGATGTTTCTTTGATGGCTCAAAACTGTGAAACATGCGCTAGATTTAAAACTGATCATAGCAAACCAGAAGGTTTGTTACAAGTCTTACCAACACCAATCAAACCATGGGAACATGTTTCTTTAGATTTCATCACAAATTTACCACTAGTGAATCTTCATTCAGTAATTTTGGTAGTAGTGGACAGTTTAACAAAATATGCCCATTTCATTGCTTGTAAAAAATTGCCAACAGCAGGACAATTAGCGCAAATACTACTAACAAACATTGTGCGATTACATGGTTTGCCTTCAGTGTTACTGTCTGATCGAGGGTCTCAGTTTTCATCTAAATTCTGGCAGCAATGGTGTCAAAGTCTACAAATCACATCTAATATGTCTACTAGTTACCATCCCCAAATTGATAGTCAAACTGAACGATTAAATCAGACATTATAGCAATACTTAAGATGTTACGTAGAAGACTCCAAGAGATCTTGGTATGATTTGCTTTGGATTGCAGAAATGGCTTATAACACATCACCGCATTCTTCAACTGGGTCCTCTCCATTTGAGGCTCTCTATGGCTATTTACCAAACACAATTCCTTTAGTATTGCCCAAACATGTAAGTGATACACCTGCAGTACAGGATGCTATACAACATATGCAAACTGTTCACCAACAAACTCACCAACGTTTACTACAAAGTAAGGAAAAGTACAAACAGCAGTATGATAAACATCATAGACCTGGTCCAAGATATGTTGCTGGGGATAAAGTTTGGTTGTCTACCAAGAACTTAACCTTCAAAAGAAAAAGTATGTTTCATCCTAAGTTTATTGGACCATATTCAGTACTTCGTCAAGTCAATCCAGTAACATACAAATTGTTACTTCCAAAAACTTTGAGAATCCATCCAGTGTTCCATACATCCCTTTTGAAACCAGCTAGACAAAATGTTGCAACTAGGCCAGCGCCAGTTTTGGTTCAGGGTAACTGGGAATACGAGGTAAAGGACATACTGGATTCTAAACTAAGGAGAAGCAGATTGTGGTATCTTGTCTCCTGGAAAGGTTACGGAGCTGAGAACGATTCTTGGGAACCGGCAGAGAACATTCATGCCTCTCGCTTGGTGCGACTTTTCCACCTCCTTCATCCCTCGAAGCCGGGCCCTAGACTGCTCCAGGGAGGGGGGAATACTGTCAGGCCCAGGGGTGCTTGCGGTCTAGGGCCCGCCCCATTTGGCCTTCGGCCATGTCCCAAACGTTTATGTGGAAAGACTCATGGGTCTTCCCCTGCTGGACATTGGTGGTTGCTTTGTTATAGGGCTAGGGCTAAACTTTGGAAATGTATTTTGCCCTAAAAATTACATTGATTCCCTATGGTCCGCGAGATGAGTGAGGTTTGGCAGGGTACGCGAGATGAGTGAGGTTTGGCAGGGAACACGAGATGCGTGCACTTTGGCAACCGCGTAACGTGAGATGCGTGCAATTTGGCATGCTGTCGCATTTCAACGCCGCAAGCAGGGGAAATTACGCGGGTGTGGTTACGTTGATGTACGTGACCAAACCCAAGGATCTGTGCTCACTATTCTGGAGATTTCTGAGAAGGAGGTTGGTTCCAGGCAGGCTCTGGGTTTTGGTATGCTGTTTAACCCTTTGATGCAGATTCGTGTGTGCCGCGCTGGAGCAGACCTTTCCGGAGGAGCTTCTTGAGTTGGTAACTTCTCCGGCAGTCTTTGAGAAGGTGGTTTTGGACCGGATTTCTTCGAGGAATTTCTCCCTTTGGGGTCCAGAGTTTGCAGATGAACCTATAATTAAGAGTAGGTCGTACTCTTTAGGTATGAAGGCGATTTAATGCACAAAAAGGTTTTTATTTTTTGTATTTACAGAATCTAAAGAGCAAGAAAGATTTAAACGCTGTTTCAGTTTTTTATATCACGTTATTTAAGGAATTAGAAATCTTCAATGTTTTTGGTATGAAGTAAACCCAACATAATATTTCGAATAGAAAGTTATTGTTTTAGCACAGAAACAAGATAAATCTCTTGCTTATGTTGTCTACATGTAACTTGATTATGAAGCTATAACAAGACAATATTAGAGTGTTTTGCAATACACAGTTTCGTGCTATGTGAACAAGTTTAAAGGTTTTGATACTATCTAACAGTGAACAATTTACAGAAGATAATGTAAATCGTGCTATTTTTTCTGAGAGAGTTTTATTAGAAAAGTACAGATGTTTTATGTGCAAAGAAATATCAAGCATTTGGAGAATAATTAGTATAAAAGGTCAAATTGCAAGATGTTTAATTGCGATATTATTCCACAGAATTTTGTGAAGTGAATCTAGTTTTACATGAAAACTCCATGCTTAGATTGCTGCTTGCATTAAGGAAAATTTACTGAAATATAAGTAAATAGGTATTAGTGTGTGTCTAACTTTTTCCTTTTCAGATCTCCCTCCCAGCTGTTCCCTTCCCAACTCCCCTTTTCCCCCGCTTGATCACTTCAATATTCTGTGTAATAATTACAATCAGAATTGGAGGTATCGAGAGGTGGGCCCTTATATCATCGCATCAGATTCCGAGGAAGACTTCGTCTGACAACGACCTCAGCAAGGATATCAAATCTTCCATTGATCAATTGCGGTCGGATCTGACAGATCGCTTGTCGTCTCTGCAACAAGATGTAGACTCTGTGGGCACGAGAGTTCTTGATCTCGAGACACAACACCAGAAACAAGTGCAACTCACTGCGTAGCTCCGAGATGACGTACGGACCATTAGAGGGCAACTGCACCTGTCACAGCTTAAGACAGAAGATCTGGAAAACAGAGCACGACGGGAGAACATACGAGTCAGGGACCTGGAAGAAGGCGTGGAAGGGGCCCAATCTGGAAGCCTTCATGGTTGGCCTCTTTTCGGAGATCCTGGCTCCACAAACTCTTAAAATTAAACTGGACAGGGTACATCGGGTGGGGCCTTCCCTGCAGGGTGGAAAGAAAAGATCCCGCAGCATTCTGACGAAGTTCCACTGGTACAAGATCAAGGAAGCGGTGCTCCAGGCAGCCAGATGAAAGGACTTAATTTCATTCCAGGGCCACTCTTGCATTATTTATCAGGATATTGCACCGTCCCCCTTGGCCAGGAGGCAACTGCTTAGACCCGCCACCACTAAGTTACGGGACGACAAGATCAAGTATCAATGGACCTATCCCTTTGGGCTCAGTTTCGATTACCAGAACAAGCGACACCACATCACTGAACTGCAGGAAGGCTTGGATCTCCTGGGCCTCCCCTCTGAAGAAGTTGTCCCATCCCAAGGTAAAAATGGTGACTCTACCCGAGGGTCTACATCGGCCGCAGTGTGGTCTCCTGAGACACGCAGAGGACGACCCTGAGCACTTCAAGACTACAACGTGGGGTTAACCCCACAGTCTCCTGCGTAATTGCTACAGAGACTGCTAGCCCGAAGACAATCGCTATGGCTGGTTACCGCTAAACTGCGTTTTGATAACATCAGATATAGACAAACCTATCCCTTTGGGCTCAGCTTCGATTCCCAGAACAAACGGGGACACCTCACCTACCTTCAGGAGGGACTGGACCTACTTGGCCTCACCGCCCTTACAGAGCCACCTGTTCAGGACTCCAGTAGAGGAGCTACTGCCGGTGGCCCTTCCACTTTCGCTGGGTCTCGTTGTTCGAGGCGTGGACTCTTTGTGACTTTTAATGAGGGAAGACTCCTTTGCCCCCTTACTGCCTAGCGGTGCCTCCCATGGTTCCTCTTCCTCTGCGCGGACCTGTGGTTGGGGCCTGCATATCTCGGGAGAACTGAGAGGGTTACTCTCTTAAGCCCCGCTGCGGACCCAACCTCTGCACGCCTGGGGCCTCATTTATGAGGCCGTGCTTCACTTTTACGCCGCCTGTGTGTCACTTTTTGTGACGCATCGGCGGCGTGAAACATGCCTCCTGTTGCGCACTATTTACAAAGTGACGCATCTAAGCAGATGCGTCACTTTGTAAACCCCTGCGCTACATTATACCTGCGTCAGGTATAATGTATGCAGAGGGGGCGTTCCCCCACAAAAAGCCTCGTAATAGTGACGCAGTGAAATCTATGAGATTTCACTGCATCAATTTTAGGACGCTGTTGCGTCAAAATCTTGCGCCTGCCTCACAGAAGGCGTAAGACTGACGCAAGCCCTTTCACATGGGGCTTTACCCATGTGAAAGGACGCATTGCTGGAGTTGCGTCACTTTTGTGACACACTCCAGCAATGCGTCACTTTTGCGCTTACAGATACGTCAGAAATATTGACGTATCTGTAATTCCTTGAGCAATGATGCGTCATATTGTAAATATGACGCATCATTGGTGTCACAAGGAGGTCGCAATGAAAAGTGACGCATCGCTGTTTTCTCGCAGCGATGCGTCACTTTTCATAAATGAGGCCCCTGGTGTATTGGTTTTGCTGTATGTGTTGGAAATATGTACACTTAAATAAGGGGCATTTATACGTGTCGTTTGTTGACTTAAGGGCCGCGTTTGATCTTATCCCCAGACATTTGCTATGGAAATCACTTAACAGCCGGGATTACCGGCCAACCTCTTGGAACAAATTATAAGATTACATCAAAATAATTATCCTCTACCCACTATTTGGTCGTGCTGGTAACTGTCTTCGAACACTTCAGAGAATTGGCAGTGGGGGCCTGCATCTACCGGGTGAGCCGGGGAGTTCTCTCCCTTCAGCCCCGCTGCGGCCCATGCCTTTGTAATTGTGGCCTGTTCCCAGTAGCCTCCATCTGCTGGTCGACTAACCCCTTCTGGGCATGCGTCTGGAGAAGATGCACAAGGTGTCCTCCTACTCCCGGCACAGCGGATGCCCCATGATGTTGGTAACTGTTATCTGCATTATACTGTACGAACATCTGTTGCCCTCTGGGGCCGCAGGTCTGGGTTAATCTGAGGTACTTTTACTGCTGGCTTTGGCTTTACTAGCCGCACTCCACACTACTGAGCCAACTTCCCCCCGGGGCAGGCGGGGACCAGGTTCTCAGACCCGAGGTCCCACATGGTCTCAAAGGGATCGTTCCGAGCCTATGGGGAGACCTCAAGACTTGTTCGATTTTTTTCCTTATTTCTCTTTCTTCAAGTTTTCTTAGGAGTTTTTGCGTGGGGGGGGAGGGAATGTGGTGGCGGCTTTTTAACAATTGGGTGCAAGAACTTTGGGAAGCAAAGAAAGGATATTATCATCAGACTAGGGCTGTGTGTCATTGTGGGAGGGCGGGACGGGGAGGGCTTGCGATGGGCCTCATCTGAAATGTGGAGCAGTTGGTCCCTTACCCAAGTGCTATGGGCCCGTTGACCATTGGAACCTGGAATGTCAAAGGACTCAACTCCCCGCAGAAGCATCAGAAAGTCTGGAAATATATTGTAGATCATCATCTAGATGTAGTTGCGCTGCAGGAGACGCACTTAGCCAGGGCTGATGGCTTGCGCCTTAAGCATAAGCAGTTTCCACTAATTTATAGATTGTCAGCCTCCACAAAACACAGAGGGGTTGCTCTACTGTTTCGGGCTGCTATCCAATTCCAACCTCTGGGGGTTCATAGTGACAAGGACGGCCGTTGGATCATGGTTAAGGTTTGAGTGAGGGGGAAATTGTGCACTTTTGCGGCGTTATTTGCACCCAATGCAGGTCAGACATCTTTTCTACACACGTTTCTGGGGAAATTGGTGGATTTTACGGAAGGGTCATTAGTTCTTCTGGGCGACTTTAACTGGGCTTGGCAGAAGGACCTAGACAGTACGCACCCACAATGATCAGACACGGGCTCATTCTCTGGGGAAACACAGCAACATATTCATGATTTGGGCCTCCTCGACTCTTGACGCTTGCTCTTCCCACAGGCATGTGACTACACGTTCTATTCTCATGTACATTACACCAACTCACAGCTCTCAAGGGTAAACTACGGTCCATTTATAATAATAGGGCAGAATTCACTCTCCTCAAGCTGCGGTATTTATCGTACACTAAGGGCAACAAAGTGGGTAAGCACCTAGCAAGGCAGTTAAGGGATAAATGAGAGAAGGAGTATATAGAAGGGCATCTTGGGACCCACAGGAGAGTTGATGCAAAGAGATGAAGATAAAGCTGCTCTTTTTGGGTCTTTCTATAGGGACCTATATACAGGGGACTCTTTAGCCGAGGAAGCCCAATGAGACTACCTTCAATCCGTACCTTTACCCCAGGTATCTGAGGCGTGGAACAACCTGCTTACTGCCCCTATTGTTATGTGGGAATCTAGGACCCTAGTGTAATTTTCCCGATTCATGCCCATATATACGTATAATTCACCCAATCCTTATATAGGCATAAGAATCACTACCTTATTTAGTCTTAGCCTGTGCAGCCCAAATACTGCATGGCTACTTCCACTAAACTCCGAGAATCCACAATGATTTCTTAGAAAAACCAGCCTTCAGCAGTCAGGGACTTCCCCCTGCTTGAATACTAATTTATCCAAGAACTCCTGGAGTTTTCAAGGAATTGAGGCACTAGTGACGATATTATGTCCAATCTTACGTCAAACTCTGCACCTTCAAAGTATAAATATGCCTACATTTGCCCAGTCAAACACACAGTGGTTTGGAGCAGATCAACTAACTACTTGCCCGACGCCCTGCTGTTGCAAGTGCCGAAGGAAGCTGACCCTCCAACTGATGCACTGAGAAGACGCTGTCTTTTCTCTTGCCGAGAAATCCAGCTCCGGTGTTTCCAGGCTGCCCTCGCTGGTTGCTGGGAAATCGGGTCATGAGAGAGAGATACAAGACCTCCTTCATTCTAAACCAAGGTACGGAGCTGATTAGACCCTTAGAGAATTCTTGGAACAGATTCTTGGCAGAAAATGAGTAGACTTAAGCTACACCACACTTACTCCTCCCTCGTACTAGACTTAGGTTAGCTACACCGGGGTAGGCGTATTTTAGAAGCACCAGTTGAGTACTTTTAGCCACTATTTTATCACTGTATGTATTTTATGCATTAGGCTTAGAAACCATGTCATGCTCTTATAGTACTATTTTATAATACTATTAGTAGCCCGTCCCGACGTTGTCCGGGTATGAATTGCTGCCGGCCAGTAGTATATTGTTTTGTAGGATTTCGTTTTGAGAGCATTTCTTATCTGTGACAGGCCTGTGAAATGCTCCGATTCACAGTGCACTGCTGATGCACTTAAGAGTGCGCGTTTAGTAGTGTGTGAACTCGAGTTTCCCTACTTTATTTTTCCTTGCAATATTATATAGCGCGAACTCGACAATATGGCATGAGCACAATTTACATTACAGAAGTACACATTAATTTGTGGTAGGCACGGGGAGACAAAGCAATTTGCCTGGAATCACAGGATGTTGACCTGATGCCGAGATTCAAATGTAGCTCCCCAGCTCTAAAGTTGGCAATTCTAGAACTTGTGGCGGGAGGTGTGTCTGAAAGTGTATGTCGGTGCTGGCCATCAATGAGAGAGACCTGTGCATTTTTCAAATCGGTGGTGAAAAAATATGAGTATGTTGCTGGAGATGTGGGTCGCCGTGCCACCAATGTATTTACCGGGGGAGGGTAAACACCCATTATTCCGCAAATTTCTTTCCGCAGACCATCACTCCGCATACTTTCATTATGAAAGTACCATGACTCCGCAATGCCATTATAACGCACGGCATTATATTTTATATGCTTTTACCACGCATACATTTACAACGAAATTCGTTGTAAATGCATGAATGGTAAAAGCATGTTTTTTTTAATGTTCGGATAAGGTAAGTATAGGTATAGGGGTATATGTTTTGGGGTACTGAGGTATATGTTTTGGGGTGTTTGGGCATTTTAAGGGTTCAGATATAGTTTTGGGTTAGGGGTACAGGGGTAGTTTTAGCGTTTAGGGATAGGTATGGGTTTTGGGGTACAGACGTATTTTTAGGGTTCAGGGCTAGGTTTGGGTTTTGGGGTATAGGGGTATTTTTAGGGTTCAGGGGTGGTTTGGGATTTTGGGGTACAGGGGTATTTTAAGGGTTCAGGGTTAGGTTTGGGTTTTGGGGTACAGGGGTATTTTAGGGTTCAGGGGTAGGTTTGGGTTTTGGGGTACAGGGTTATTTTTATGGTTCAGGGCTAGGTTTGGGTTTTGGGGTGCAGGGATATTTTTAGGGTTCAGGGGTAGGTTTGGGTTTTGCGGTACAGGGGTATTTTAAGGGTTCAGGGCTAGGTTTGGGTTTTGGGGTGCGGGGGTATTTTAGGGTTCAGGGGTATTTTTAGGATTTAGGTATAGGTTTGGGTTTTGGGGTACAGGGTATATTTATATGGTTAAGATGGGTTAGTGTTTAAGGGTGTTGGGGTATTTTGAGGAGTAAGGGTGGGTTTTGCTTATGGGGTGCAGGGGTATTTAAAGGGAGCAGGGTGAACAACCGGAGCTGGAATGTACAGAACCTGGGAAGAAAAAACAATGAAATATTTGACACAACGCGCGCCCAATGCCCCGCACCCGCTCTCACCCCCAGCACACGTTATGAGACATGGCATGAAGGGCAGAATGTATAAACATCAGTGGATGGACAGAATGCAGAACAATATCATACATTCACCCCAATACAGAGATCTGGGCCTTGATCCATCATTTTTATTGCACCCCACACCACCTCAGCCGAACTCAAGCATCCTAGGACCAATTTCTGGCTATCAGCTGTTTTCAGCCAGGAAAGCTTGACTCCAGTGGTGTGGAGAGCATGGGAATCACGTCTGAGCATACCCATCACACTCGGGTGACAAATGCAAAAACAACAGTTGATGGACAGAATGCACAACAATGTCATACATTCACCCCAGTACAGAGATCTGGGCCTAAATCCATCGTTTTTTTGCACTCCACACCACCCCAGTTCAGACATGGCCATATGCAAATCAGCCTTGACCCTGTGCCTCATGGGAACAGTCCAGCCCGAAGGGCGGAACGTACCACATGCCCCCAGCATTTGTCACGCCCCCCAGCACAAGCCCACAGCACAACGCAGACACGCCCACATGGGACTACTTTGCTGGCACGGTTCTTTTACTTTTTAAATGTATATGATGGGCGTATGCATAGCCTATGTCCTTCTGCTGCAACTGCCCTTTCCAACGCTGTATTGGGTGTTGTGATTGGTGCTGTGGTTCCTGAGATTACCTGCCTCAAAGGTTTTTGGCTCTCTCTTTATTATATTACTAGCAGCCCGTCCCGACGTTGTCCGGGTATGAATTACTGCCGGCCAGTAGTATATTGTTTCGTAGGATTTCATTTTGATAGCATTTCTTATCTGTGACAGGCCTGTGAAACACTCCGATTCACAGTGCATGCTGATGCACTTAAGAGTGCGCGTTCAGTAGTGTGTGAACTCGAGATTCCCTACTTTATTTTCCTTGCAATATTATATAGCGCGAACTCGACTACATGGCATGAGCACAATTTACATTACAGAAGAACGCATTGATTTGTGGTAGGCACGGGGAGACAAAGCGATTTTCCTGGAATCACAGGATGTTGAGCTGATGCCGAGATTCTAACGTAGCTCCCCATCTCTAAAGTTCGCAATTCTAGAACTTGTGGTGGGAGGTGTGTCTAAAAGTGTATGTCGGTGCTGGGCATCAATGAGAGAGACCTGTGCATTTTTCCAATTGGTGGTGAAAAAATATGAGTATGTTGCTGGAGATGTGGGCCGCCGTGCCACCAATGTAGTTACGGGGGAGGGTAAACACCCATTGTGCTGCAAATTTCTTTCCGCATACCATCACTCTGCATACTTTCATTACGAAAGTACCATGACTCTGCAATGCCATTATAACGCATGGCATTACATTTTATATGCTTTTACCACGCATACATTTACAACAAAATTCGTTGTAAATGCATGAATGGTAAAAGCATGTTTTTTAAAAATGTTTGGATAAGGCAAGTATGGGTATAGGGGTATATGTTTTGGGGTACTGAGGTATATGTTTTGGGGTGTTTGGGTATTTTAATGGTTCAGATATAATTTTGGGTTATGGGGTACAGGGGTATTTTTAGGGTTCAGGGGTAGGTTTGGGTTTTGGGGTACAGGGGTATTTTAAGGGTTCAGGGGTAGGTTTGGGTTTTGGGGTACAGGGGTATTTTAAGGGTTCAGGGCTAGGTTTGGGTTTTGGGGTATAGGGGTATTTTTAGGGTTCAGGGGTAGGTTTGGGTTTTGGGGTACAGGGGTATTTTAAGGGTTCAGGGCTAGGTTTGGGTTTTGGGGTACAGGGTATTTTTAGGGTTCAGGGCTAGGTTTGGCTTTTGGGATACAGGGGTATTTTAGGGTTCTGGGCTAGGTTTGGGTTTTGGGGTACAGGGGTATTTTTAGGGTTCAGGGGTAGGTTTGGGTTTTGAGGTACAGGGATATTTATGGGATTCAGGGCTAGGTTTTGGTTTTGGGGTACAGGGGTATTTTTAGGGTTTAGGGATAGGTTTGGGTTTTGGGGTACAGGGTAGATTTATAGGGTTAAGATGGGTTAGTGTTTAATGGTGTAGGTGTATTTTATAGAGTAAGGGTGGGTTATGATTATGGGGTGCAGTGGTATTTAAAGTAGGGGTGGGCAGAATTGGCGCGAACTTGGTACAATAAATCCGCAATATTTCGTTCCGTCAGATTTCCAATTATTAAAACAGAAACCTCATATATTCAAGGTAAAATAACAAGTATTTCTACATGCTAAAATGCATATAGTCATTTCACAAAAGTGAAATTAGCTTTCAGCAAGCAGTGAGAGAGGTGATGATTTTGAGATCAAGCCCCTGCAAAGCATTATGGGACGAGATTAGCAGTGGGAAGTGAATATTATATTATCCAAATAATTCTACAAAGAGCTGCAGTTCACCTCGTGGTCCCCAGTTGTCCCCGATGAGGCAAATGCAATAGCATTTAAAATATTGTACATCAACCTGCAGTTCACCTCGTCGCCCTAGATGTCCCTGATGAGGCAAATGCAATAGCATTTAAAATATTATACATCAAGCTGCAGTTCACCTCGACGTCCCAAGATGTCCCTGATTAGTAAAATTCAAAAACATTGAAACCCTTTAATGAATGCTAAAAATTATGCTGAGCTTATCCCATAATGCTTTGCAGGGCCTTTTAGTTGTATTTTTGCCCATAACTGTGCTTGGGGTGGTTCTAAGAGAATGGGACCTCCACTGAATTACTATTTAAAGGGAGCAGGAATGTATAGAACCTGGGAAGAAAAAACAACACTCTTGACGAATGCCCCCAGCGATTGTCACGCCCCCATCACACACCCACAGCACAATGCAGACACGCCCACAAGGGACTACTTTGCTGGCACGGTTCTTTTACATTTTAAATGTATATGGTGGGCGTCTGCATAGCCTATGTCCTTCTGCTGCAACTGCCCTGTCCAACGCTGTATTGATTGTTGTGATTGGTGCTGTGGTTCCCGAGTTTACCTGGCCAAAAGGTGCAAGTTCTCTCTTTATAATAGTAGTATAGACTAGCAGCCCGTCCCGACGTTGTCCGGGTATGAATTGCTGCCGGCCAGTAGTATATTGTTTTGTAGGATTTCGTTTTGATAGCATTTCTTATCTGCGACAGGCCTGTGAAACGCTCCGATTCACAGTGCACTGCTGATGCACTTAAGAGTGCGCATTCAGTAGTGTGTGAACTTGAGTTTCCTTACTTTATTTTTCCTTGCAATATTACATAGCGCGAACTCGACAACATGTCATGAGCACAATGTACATTACAGAAGAACACAATAATTTGTGGTAGGCACGGGGAGACAAAGCAATTTGCCTGGAATCACAGGATGTTGACATGATGGCGAGATTCAAACGTAGCTCCCCAGCTCTAAAGTTCGCAATTCTAGAACTTGTGGCGGGAGGTGTGTCTAAAAGTGTATGTCGGTGCTGGCCATCAATGAGAGAGACCTGTGCATTTTTCAAATCGGTGTTGAAAAAATATGAGTATGTTGCTGGAGATGTGGGCCGCCGTACCACCAATGCACTTACCGGGGGAGGGTAAACACCCATTATTCTGCAACTTTCTTTCCGCAGACCATCACTCCGCATACTTTCATTATGAAAGTACCATGACTCCGCAAGGCCATTATAACGCATGGCATTACATGTTGTATGCTTTTACCACGCATACATTTACAATGGAATTCGTTGTAAATGCATGAATGGTAAAAGCATGCTTTTTTAAAATGTTCGGATAAGGTAAGTATAGGTATAGGGGTATATGTTTTGGGGTACTGAGGTATATGTTTTGGGGTGTTTGGGTATTTTAAGGGTTCAGATATAGTTTTGGGTTATGGGGTACAGGGGTAGTTTTAGCGTTTAGTGATAGGTATGGGTTTTGGGGTACAGGCGTATTTTTAAGGTTCAGGGGTAGTTTTGGGCTTTGGGGTACAGGGGTATTTTAAGGGTTCAGGGCTAGGTTTGAGTTTTGGGGTACAGGGGTATTTTTAGGGTTCAGGGCTAGGTTTGGGTTTTAGGGTACAGGGGTATTTTAGGGTTCAGGGGTAGGTTTGCGTTTTGGGGTACAGGGTATATTTATAGGGTTAAGATGGGTTAGTGTTTAAGGGTGTTGGGGTATTTAAAGGAGTACGGGTGGGTTTTGATTATGGGGTGCAGAGGTATTTAAAGGGAGCAGGGTGAACACCCGGAGCTGGAATATGCAGAACCTGGGAAGAAAAAACAATGAAATATTTGACACGACGCGCGCCCCGCAGCCGCCCACACACCCAGCACGGGATATGAGACATGGCATGAAGTGCAGATTGTATAAACAACAGATGATGGACAGAATGCAGAAAAATCTCATACGTTCACCCCAATACAGAGATCTGGGCCAAAATCCATCATTTTTTTTGCACTCCACACCTCCTCAGCCATGACCCTGTGCCTAAGACAAACATTCCAGGCCCTTTGAACTGCTAAGCCATGTCTTTCCGGGATCTGACTCACACATGCTAGAACCATTGTCTGGCTATCAACCATTTTCAATCAGGATAGCTTGACTCTAATGGCGTGGAGAGCATGGCACTCACGTCTGAGCATACCCATCCCATCGGGGTGACAAATGCAAAAACAACAGTTGATGGACAGAATGCAGAACAATGTCATACATTCATCCAGTGCAGAGATCTGGCCCTATATCCATCGTTGTTTTGCACTCCACACCACCCCAGTTCAGACATGGCCATATGCAAATCAGCCTTGACCCTGTGCCTCATGGGAACAGACCAGCCCAAAGGGTGGAACATACCACATGCCCCCAGCATTTGTCACGCCCCCACAGCACAACGCAGACACGCCCACAAGGGACTACTTTGCTGTCACGGTTCTTTAACTTTTTAAATGTATATGGTGGGCATCTGCATAGCCTATGTCCTTCTGCTGCAACTGCCCTTTCCAACGCTGTATTGGGTGTTGTGATTGGTGCTGTGGTTCCTGAGATTACCCGCCTCAAAGGTTTGGTCTCTCTCTTTATTATATTAGTATGGATGGACTAGCAGCCCGTCCCGACGTTGTCCGGGTATGAATTGCTGCCGGCCAGTAGTATATTGTTTCGTAGGATTTCGTTTTGATAGCATTTCTTATCTGTGACAGGCCTGTGAAATGCTCCGATTCACAGTGCACTGCTGATGCACTTAAGAGTGCGCGTTCAGTAGTGTGTGAACTCGAGTTTCCCTACTTTATTTTCCTTGCAATATTATATAGCGCGAACTCGACAACATGGCATGAGCACAATTTACATTACAGAAGAACACATTCATTTGTGGTAGGCACTGGGAGACAAATCAATTTGTCTGGAATCACAGGATGTTGAGCTAATGCCGAGATTCGAACGTAGCTCCCCATCTCTAAAGTTCGTAATTCTAGAACTTGTGGTGGGAGGTGTGTCTAAAACTGTATGTCGGTGCTGGGCATCAATGAGAGAGACCTGTGCATTTTTCCAATCGGTGGTGAAAAAATATGAGTATGTTGCTGGAGATGTGGGCCGCCGTGCCACCACTGTACTTACGGGCGAGGGTAAACACCCATTATTCCGCAACTTTCTTTCCGAATGCCATCACTCCGCAAACTTTCATTATGGAAGTACCATGACTCCGCAATGCCATTATAACGCGTGGCATTACATTTTATATGCTTTTACCACGCATACATTTACAACGAAATTCGCTGTAAATGCATGAATGATAAAAGCATGTTTTTTTAAATGTTTGGATAAGGCAAGTATGGGTATAGGGGTATATGTTTTGGGGTAATGAGGTATATGTTTTGGGTTGTTTGTGTATTTTAAGGGTTCAGATATAGTTTTGGGTTCTGGGGTACAGGGGTATTTTTAGGGTTCAGGGCTAGGTTTGGGTTTTGGGGTATAGGGGTATTTTTAGGGTTCAGGGGTAGGTTTGGGTTTTGGGGTACAGGGGTATTTTAGGGGTTCAGGGCTAGGTTTGGGTTTTGGGGTACAGGGGTATTTTTAGGGTTCAGGGCTAGGTTTGGGTTTTGGGATACAGGGGTATTTTAGGGTTCTGGTTTAGGTTTGGGTTTTGGGGTACAGGGGTATTTTAGGGTTCAGGGGTAGGTTTGGGTTTTGGGGTACAGGGGTATTTTAAGGGTTATGGGCTAGGTTTGGGTTTTGGGGTACAGGGGTATTTTAGGGTTCAGGGGTAGGTTTGGGTTTTGGGGTACAGGGGTATTTTTAGGGTTCAGGGGTATGTTTGGGTTTTGAGGTACAGGGGTATTTATAGGGTTCAGGGCTAGGTTTTGGTTTTGGGGTACAGGGGTATTTTTAGGGTTTAGGGATAGGTTTGGGTTTTGGGGTACAGGGTATATTTATAGGGTTAAGATGGGTTAGTGTTTAAGGGTGTTGGGGTATTTTATAGAGTAAGGGTGGCTTATGATTATGGGGTGCAGGGGTATTTAAAGTAGGGGTGGGCAGAATTGGCGCGTACTTGGTACAACAAATCCGCAATATTTCGTTCCGTCAGATTTTCAATTATTAAAACAGAAACCTCATATATTCAAGGTAAAATAACAAGTATTTCTACATGCTAAAATGCATATAGTCATTTCACAAAAGTGAAATTAGCTTCCAGCAAGCAGTGAGAGAGGTGATGATTTTGAGATCAAGCCCCTGCAAACCATTATGGGATGAGATTAGCAGTGGGAAGTGAATATTATAGTATCCAAATAATTCTACAAAGAGCTGCAGTTCACCTCGTTCTCCCCAGTTGTCCCCAAGAGGCAAATGCAATAGCATTAAAAATATTATACATCAAGCTGCAGTTCACCTCATGGTCCCTAGATGTCCCTGATGAGGCAAATGCAATAGCATTTAAAATATTACACATCAAGCTGCAGTTCACCTCGTGTCTCTAGATGTCCCTGATGATGCAAATGAAATAGCATTTAAAATATTATATACTAGCAGCCCGTCCCGACGTTGTCCGGGTATGAATTGCTGTCGGCCAGTAGTATATTGTTTTGTAGGACTTCGTTTTGATAGCATTTCTTATCTGTGACAGGCCTGTGAAACGCTCCGATTCACAGTGCACTGCTGATGCACTTAAGAGTGCGCTTTCAGTAGTGTGTGAAGTCGAGTTTCCTTACTTTATTTTTCCTTGCAATATTATTTAGCGCGAACTCGACAATGTGGCATGAGCACAGTTTACATTACAGAAGAACACATTAATTTGTGGTAGGCACGGGGAGACAAAGCAATTTGCCTGGAATCACAGGATGTTGACCTGATGCTGAGATTCAAACGTAGCTCCCCAGCTCTAAAGTTCGCAATTTTAGAACTTGTGGCGGGAGGTGTGTCTAAAAGTGTATGTCGGTGCTGGCTATCAATGAGAGAGACCTGTGCATTTTTCAAATCGGTGTTGAAAAAATATGAGTATGTTGCTGGAGATGTGGGCCGCCGTGCCACCAATGCACTTACCGGGGGAGGGTAAACACCCATTATTCTGCAACTTTCTTTCCGCAGACCATCACTCTGCATACTTTCATTATGAAAGTACCATGACTCCGCAAGGCCATTATAACGCATGGCATTACATGTTATATGCTTTTACCATGCATACATTTACAATGAAATACGTTGTAAATGCATGAATGGTAAAAGCATGTTTTTTTTAAATGTTCGGATAAGGTAAGTATAGGTATAGGGGTATATGTTTTGGGGTACTGAGGTATATGTTTTGGGGTGTTTGGGTATTTTAAGGGTGCAGATATAGTTTTGGGTTATGTAACAGGGGTAGTTTTAGCGTTTAGGGATAGGTATGGGTTTTGGGGTACAGGCGTATTTTTAGGGTTCAGGGCTAGGTTTGGGTTTTGGGGTATAGGGGTATTTTTAAGGTTCAGGGGTAGTTTTGGGCTTTGGGGTACAGGGGTATTTTAAGGGTTCAGGGCTAGGTTTGAGTTTTTGGGGTACAGGGGTATTTTTAGGGTTCAGGGCTAGGTTTGGGTTTTGGGGTACAGGGGTATTTTAGGGTTCAGGGGTACGTTTGCGTTTTGGGGTACAGGGTTATTTTTATGGTTCAGGGCTAGGTTTGGGTATTGGGGTGCAGGGGTATTTTTAGGGTTCAGGAGTAGGTTTGGGTTTTGGGGTACAGGGGTATTTTAAGGGTTCGGGCTAGGTTTGGGTTTTGGGAAACAGAGGTATTTTTGGGTTATGGGGTAGGTTTGGTTTTTGGGGTACAGGGGTATTTTTAGGATTTAGGTATAGGTTTGGGTTTTAGGGTACAGGGTATATTTATAGGGTTACGATGGGTTACCGTTTAAGGGTGTTGGGGTATTTAAAAGAGTAAGGGTGGGTTTTGATTATGGGGTGCAGAGGTATTTAAAGGGAGCAGGGTGAACACCCGGAGCTGGAATGTGCAGAACCTGGGAAGAAAAAACAATGAAATATTTGACACGACACGCGCCCCGCAGCCGCCCACACCCCCAGCACGGTATATGAGACATGGCATGAAGTGCAGATTGTTTAAACAACAGATGATGGACAGAATGCAGAACAATCTCATACGTTTACCCCAATACAGAGATCTGTGCCAAAATCCATCATTTTTTTTGCACTCCACTCCTCCTCAGCCATGACCCTGTGCCTATGAGAAACATTCTAGGCCCTTTGAACTGCTAAGCCATGTCTTTCCTGGATCTGACTCACACATGCTAGGACCAATTTCTGGCTATCAACCGTTTTCAATTAGGATAGCTTGACTCTAGTGGCGTGGAGAGCATGACACTCACGTCTGAGCATACCCATCCCACTCGGGGTGACAAATGCAAAAACAACAGTTGATGGACAGAATGCAGAACAATGTCATACATTCACCCCAGTACAGAGATCTGGCCCTAAATCCATCGTTGTTTTGCACTCCACACCACCCCAGTTCAGACATGGCCATATGCAAATCAGCCTTGACCCTGTGCCTCATGGGAACAGACCAGCCCAAAGGGTGGAACATACCGCATGCCCCCAACATTTGTCACGCCCCCACACCGCAACGCAGACACGCCCACAAGGGACTACTTTGCTGTCACGGTTCTTTAACTTTTTAAATGTATATGGTGGGCGTCTGCATAGCCTATGTCCTTCTGCTGCAACTGCCCTTTCCAACGCTGTATTGGGTGTTGTGATTGGTGCTGTGGTTCCTGAGATTACCCGCCTCAAAGGTTTGGGCTCTCTCTTTATTATATTAGTATGGATTCTACAAAGAGCTGCAGTTCACCTCATCGTCCCCAGTTGTCCGCGATGAGGCAAATGCAATAGCATTTAAAATATTATACATCAAACTGCAGTTCGCCTCGTGGTCCCTAGATGTCCCTGATGAGGCAAATGCAACCAGCATTTAAAATATTACACATCAACCTGCAGTTCATCACGTCGTCCCTAGATGTCCCTGATGAGGCAAATGCAATAGCATTTCAAATATTATACATCAAGCTGCAGTTCACCTCGCCGTCCCTAGATGTCCCTGATGAGGCAAATGCAATAGCATTTAAAATATTATACATCAAGCTGCAGTTTACCTCGTCATCCCAAGATGTCCCTGATGAGTAAAATTCAAAAATATTGAAACACTTTCATGAATGCTAAACATGATGCTAATCTTATCCCATAATGCTTTGCAGGGCCTTTTAGTTGTATTTTTGCCCATAACTGTGCTTGGGGTGGTTCTAAGAGAATGTTGTGATTGGTGCTGTGGTTCCTGAGATTACCCGCCTCAAAGGTTTTTGGCTCTCTCTTTATTATATTACTAGCAGCCCGTCCCGACGTTGTCCGGGTATGAATTGCTGCCGGCCAGTAGTATATTGTTTTGTAGGATTTCGTTTTGATAGCATTTCTTATCTGCGACAGGCCTGTGAAACGCTCCGATTCACAGTGCACTGCTGATGCACTTAAGAGTGCGTATTCAGTAGTGTGGGAACTTGAGTTTCCTTACTTTATTTTTCCTTGCAATATTATATAGCGCGAACTCGACAACATGTCATGAGCACAATGTACATTACAGAAGAACACAATAATTTGTGGTAGGCATGGGGAGACAAAGCAATTTGACTGGAATCACAGGATGTTGACATGATGGCGAGATTCAAACGTAGCTCCCCAGCTCTAAAGTTCGCAATTCTAGAACTTGTGGCGGGAGGTGTGTCTAAAAGTGTATATCGGTGCTGGCCATCAATGAGAGAGACCTGTGCATTTTTGAAATCGGTGGTGAAAAAAGATGAGTATGTTGCTGGAGTTGTGGACCGCCGTGCCACCAATGTACTTACCGGGGGAGGGTAAACACCCATTATTCCGCAACTTTCTTTCCGCAGACCATTACGCCGCATACTTTCATTATGAATGTACGATGACTCCGTAATGCCGTCATAACGAATGACATTACATTTTATATGCTTTTACCACGCATACATTTACAACGAAATTCGTTGTAAATGCATGAATGGTAAAAGCATGTTTTTTTTTAATGTTCGGATAAGGTAAGTATAGGTTAGGGGTATATGTTTTGGGGTGTTTGGGTATTTTAAGGGTTCAGATATAGTTTTGGGTTATGGGGTATAAGGGTAGTTTTAGCGTTTAGGGATAGGCATGGGTTTTGGGGTACAGGCATATTTTTAGGGTTCAGGGCTAGGTTTGGGTTTTGGGGTATAGGGGTATGTTTAGGGTTTAGGGGTAATTTTGGGTTTTGGGGTACAGTGGTATTTTAAGGGTTTAGGGCTAGGTTTGGGTTTTGGGGTACAGGGGTATTTTTAGGGTTCAGGGCTAGGTTTGAGTTTTGAGGTACAGGGGTATGTTAGGGTTCAGGGGTAGGTTTGGGTTTTGGGGTACAGGGTTATTTTAGGGTTCAGGGATAGGTTTGGTTTTTGGGGTACAGGGGTATTTTTAGGATTTAGGTATAGGTTTGGGTTTTGGGGTACAGGGTATATTTATAGGGTTAAGATGGGTTAGTGTTTAAGGGTGTTGTGGTATTTTAAGGAGTAAGGGTGGGTTTTAATTATGGGGTGCAGGAGTATTTAAAGGGAGCAAGGTGAACACCCGGAGCTGGAATGTACAGAACCTGGGAAGAAAAAACAATGATATATTTGACACAACGCGCGCCCCGCACCCACCCGCACCCACACCCACACCCCCAGCACACGATATGAGACATGGCATGAAGAGTAGAATGTATAAACAACAGTAGATGGACAGAATGCAGAACAATGACTTACATTTACCCTAATACAGAGACCTGGGTCTCAATCCACCACTTTTTCTGCACTCCACACCACCTCATCCTTGACACCGAGCCTCATGGGAATGTTCCAGCCCAAACTGCCAAGCCTTTCCTGGACCAGACACATGCATCCGAGGACCAATTTATGGCTATCAGCTGTCTTCAACCAGGATAGCTTGACTCCAGTGGTATGGAGAGCATGGGACTCACGTCTGAGCATACCCATCACACTCGGGTGACAAATGCAAAAACAACAGTTGATGGACAGAATGCAGAACAATGTCATACATTCACCCCAGTACAGAGATCTGGGCCTAAATCCATCGGTTTTTTGCACTCCACACCACCCCAGTTCAGACATGGCCTTATGCAAATCAGCCTTGACCCTGTCCCTCATGGGAACAGTCCTGCCCGAAGGGCGGAACGTACCACACGCCCCCAGCATTTGTCACGCCCCTCCCAGCACAAGCCCACAGCACAACGCAGACACGCCCACAAGGGACTACTTTGTTGGCACGGTTCTTTTACTTTTTAAATGTATATGGTGGGCGTCTGCATAGCCTATGTCCTTCTGCTGCAACTGCCCTTTCCAACGCTGTATTGGGTGTTGTGATTGGAGCTGTGGTTCCTGAGATTACCCGCCTCAAAGGTTTTTGGCTCTCTCTTTATTATATTAAGTATGGATAGTATGGATCAAGCTGCAGTTCACCTCGCCGTCCCTAGATGTCCCTGATGAGGCAAATGCAATAGCATTTACAATATTATACATCACGCTGCAGTTCACCTCGTCGTCCCAAGATGTCCCTGATGAGTAAAATTCCAAAACATTGAAACCCTTTCTTGAATGCTAAAAATTATGCTAAGCTTATCCCATAATGCTTTGCAGGGCCTTTTAGTTGTATTTTTGCCCATAACTGTGCTTGGGGTGGTTCTAAGAGAATGGGACCTCCACTGAATTACTATTTAAAGGGAGCAGAAATGTATAGAACCTGGGAAGAAAAAACAACACTCGTGATGGAATGCCCCCAGCGATTGTCACGCCCCCAGCACACACCCACAGCACAATGCAGACACGCCCACAAGGGACTACTTTGCTGGCACGGTTCTTTTACATTTTAAATGTATATGGTGGGCGTCTGCATAGCCTATGTCCTTCTGCTGCAACTACCCTTTCAAACGCTGTATTGGGTGTTGTGATTGGTGCTGTGGTTCCCGAGTTTACATGGCCAAAAGGTGCAAGTTCTCTCTTTATAATAGTAGTATAGACTAGCAGCCCGTCCCGACGTTGTCCGGGTATGAATTGCTGCCAGCCAGTAGTATATTGTTTCGTAGGATTTCATTTTGATAGCATTTCTTATCTGTGACAGGCCTGTGAAACGCTCCGATTCACAGTGCACTGCTGATGCACTTAAGAGTGCGCGTTCAGTAGTGTGTGAACTCGAGTTTCCCTACTTTATTTTCCTTGCAATATTATATAGCGCGAACTCGACAAAATGGCATGAGCACAATTTACATTACAGAAGAACACATTGATTTGTGGTAGGCACGGGGAGACAAAGCGATTTGCCTGGAATCACAGGATGTTGAGCTGATGCCGAGATTCTAACGTAGCTCCCCATCTCTAAAGTTCGCAATTCTAGAACTTGTGGTGGGAGGTGTGTCTAAAAGTGTATGTCGGTGCTGGGCATCAAGGAGAGAGAGAGACCTGTGCATTTTTCCAATTGGTGGTGAAAAAATAAGAGTATGTTGCTGGAGGTGTGGGCCGCCGTGCCACCAATGTACTTACGGGGGAGGGTAATCCATTATTCCGCAAATTTCTTTCCGCATACCATCACTCTGCATACTTTCATTACGAAAGTACCATGACTCCGCAATGCCATTATAACGCATGGCATTACATTTTATATGCTTTTACCAAGCAAACATTTACAACGAAATTCGTTGTAAATGCATGAATGGTAAAAGCATGTTTTTTAAAAATGTTTGGATAAGGCAAGTATGGGTATAGGGGTATTTGTTTTGGGGTACTGAGGTATATGTTTTCGGGTGTTTGGGTATTGTAATGGTTCAGATATAGTTTTGGGTTATGGGGTACAGGGGTATTTTTAGGGTTCAGGGCTAGGTTTGGGTTTTGGGGTATAGGGGTATTTTTAGGGTTTAGGGGTAGGTTTGGGTTTTGGGGTACAGGGGTATTTTAAGGGTTCAGGGCTAGGTTTGGGTTTTGGGGTACAGGGGTATATTTAGGGTTCAGGGCTAGGTTTGGGTTTTGGGGTACAGGGGTATTTTTAGGGTTCAGGGCTAGGTTTGGGGTTTGGGATACAGGGGTATTTTAGGGTTCTGGGCTAGGTTTGGGTTTTGGGGTACAGGGGTATTTTTAGGGTTCAGGGGTAGGTTTGGGTTTTGGGGTACCGGGGTATTTTAAGGGTTATGGGCTAGGTTTGGGTTTTGGGGTACAGGGGTATTTTAGGGTTCAGGGGTAGGTTTGGGTTTTGGGGTATAGGGGTATTTTTAGGGTTCAGGGGTAGGTTTGGGTTTTGGGGTACAGGGGTATTTTAGGGGTTCAGGGCTAGGTTTGGGTTTTGGGGTACAGGGGTATTTTTAGGGTTCAGGGCTAGGTTTGGGTTTTGGGATACAGGGGTATTTTAGGGTTCTGGTTTAGGTTTGGGTTTTGGGGTACAGGGGTATTTTAGGGTTCAGGGGTAGGTTTGGGTTTTGGGGTACAGGGGTATTTTAAGGGTTATGGGCTAGGTTTGGGTTTTGGGGTACAGGGGTATTTTAGGGTTCAGGGGTAGGTTTGGGTTTTGGGGTACAGGGGTATTTTTAGGGTTCAGAGGTATGTTTCGGTTTTGAGGTACAGGGGTATTTATAGGGCTCAGGGCTAGGTTTTGGTTTTGGGGTACAGGGGTATTTTTCGGGTTTAGGGATAGGTTTGGGTTTTGGGGTACAGGGTAGATTTATAGGGTGAAGATGGGTTAGTGTTTAAGAGTGTTGGGGTATTTTATAGAGTAAGGGTGGGTTATGATTATGGGGTGCAGGGGTATTTAAAGTAGGGTGGGCGGAATTGGCGCAAACTTGGTACAATAAATCCACAATATTTAATTCTGTCAGATTTCCAATTATTAAAACAGAAACCTCATATATTCAAGGTAAAATAACAAGTATTTCTACATGCTAAAATGCATATAGTCATTTCACAAAAGTGAAATTAGCTTCCAGCAAGCAGTGAGAGAGGTGATGATTTTGAGATCAAGCCCTTGCAAACCATTATGGGATGAGATTAGCAGTGGGAAGTGAATATTATAGTATCCAAATAATTCTACAAAGAGCTGCAGTTCACCTCGTTCTCCCAAGTCGTCCCCAAGCGGCAAATGCAATAGCATTTAAAATATTATACATCAAGCTGCAGTTCACCTCATGGTCCCTAGATGTCCCTGATGAGACAAATGCAATAGCATTTAAAATATTACACATCAAGCTGCAGTTCACCTCATGTCCCTAGATGTCCCTGATGAGGCAAATGTAATAGCATTAAAAATATTATACATCAAGCTGCAGTTCACCTCGTCGTCCCAAGATGTCCCTGATGAGTAAAATTCAAAAACATTGAAACCCTTTCATGAATGCTAAAAATTATGCTAAGCTTCTCCCATAATGCTTTGCAGGGCCTTTTAGTTGTATTTTTGCCCATAACTTTGCTTGGGGTGGTTCTAAGAGAATGGGACCTCCACTGAATTACTATTTAAAGGGAGCAGGAATGTATAGAACCTGGGAAGAAAAAACAACACTTGTGACGGAATGCCCCCAGCGATTGTCACGCCCCCAGCACACACCCACAGCACAATGCAGACACGCCCACAAGGGAGTACTTTGCTGGCACGGTTCTTTTACATTTTAAATGTATATGGTGTGCGTCTGCATAGCCTGTGTCCTTCTGCTGCAACTGCCCTTTCCAACGCTGTATTGGGTGTTGTGATTGGTGCTGTGGTTCCAGAGTTTTCCTGGCCAAAAGGTGCAAGTTCTCTCTTAATAATAGTAGTATAGATAGTATGGATTTGTAGTATATGCATTGTACTTCTTAACTAGCATTTCAATTGTAGCAGAGCATTTCTTATGCTTAAGAAATAAGACTGTTCAATAAATACTTTTATTGAAAACTCCTGTCTCTTCATTTCTAAGCAACTCTGGTGAAACGAAGCATGCACATCTGACTGAGTGAAATAGCCGTCTATTGTTTCCGAGACTATAGAGATATGTTTCGTTCTGGAGAAACAAAGTTGTCATGTTATATGGTTGTCAGAGACTAATCCCTTTTTGTACTTTCAAGAAAGTTTCTAGTGACCTCCGAGCTAGCTGGCACTCACAATTAAGTCTAATATATTCGGCAGAGACCTAGTCGACATACGTCCTACGTCTAAGCTGCAGGATATATTATTCCGATGTGCAGAGCCTATTGGGAATATAGGAACTACACTACACAGCGCCCAACATTTGGTAAGACGATAATTTAATGCTAGATACTAGAGTAACTCAGTCGTGCTTTTCACACAGACCCCTTTTTTCCCGTAAAAACTCCAAAAGACGCCTGGAGTGGGTAAAAGTATAATATCCGCCAAAACTGAGTAGGAGAAAAAATCCTATGTATTAGTCTTTGGTTTGTTCAACGTTGAAGGATACAGTGTTCCAAAATATTGTGCACCTAATCTTTGTTTCCATGAAACTTGTTCTGGAAACTCTCAGCCGACTAAAATGTTGGATAGTGATACCAAAATAGAGAGAGCTGCAGCAGCAGGTCATGCGGCTTTAGATGACGCTGCTATCTTAGAAAATGACACAGATGCTATACTGCTCCCGGTAAATGTAAGAAAAAGTATAACTTACAGACTCATAAATAATGGAGTATCATCAAAAGATGGCAGGGTAATCTTTCTCATAGAGGAACATGAGTATCGGCAAACAGGTATTCTCTTCATGGATTCAGTATCCAGCAGGAAATGCGGGAACACATGAGTTCCACTACTACAAAGCATAGGAACACCCATCGGAATACGTTCCTTTCGAGGACGGTGAAATTCCATTAACTTACCAAGAGCATCAGCTCTGGTTTAAAGGCGCCCTAAAACATCAAAATCACATTTCCAGGCTCGGTCCACTAGGTCGACCAGGAGCAACATGGCCGGTACTATCCAGCTATACATCACATCCAGACATTGAAAGGATGTCAGATGCAGAATTGTTAGCTCAGCTAAAACATTTAATTAAAATACATAGACAATTGGTTCAATATGTCATGCGGACATTAATAGTCCAACCAGCTGTAAGAATTCCACAGCACACCCCTCACCATAAAATCACACCACAGACTATACAGTCAGTCATTGTTAAACTACCAGCAAAACGAGAACAAATTTCGTTCTGGTTCGCACAAAAAATTACTCAAATAGAGGCAGTGTTTCCTGATAGTACGCCTCATTAGGAACACAGGATTCTGACAATCTGCTTACCTATGGGAATTGCACTACACATAGGGCCCAGAAGTTAGGATTGCAAACATTACAAAAAGGACTATGCAAACATTACATAAAGCTTCCTGTACATGACCAGTTATGATTAAATAAGTATTTCTAGGGGAGGAGCTACGCCGCGAACCAAGATGGCCGCATAAGCTCCCGGCTCCGCCGACCTCCACCGGCGGCCCGTCTATCCTGTTGTCTATCCTCTATCCACGCCCTGAGCCTGGATGTATGAAGGTTGCCTGATGCCAACGGTGCTTTCCCGGATTTCCTACTTACTTCAGCGACGAAGATATGTCGTGTCCCATTTTTGGCCTACTCCCGGGCTGCCGCCGGGACCTCGATTTTTGAAACACCCGAGAGGGACCTGATCAACATCGGATGTGGGACCGTGATTGTGGCCGGTCTTCCAGGTTTGAATAATTCTTTCCGCCTTTGAGTCCCTTGTCCTCGTTGATGGATGGTGCTGGTGTAGAGACACTGTGGCGGGCTGCGATCCTCCTGCACCGTGACTGTGGGTTGTGTGCCTGACCCTCGTTTCCCGGTCCGGAGGCTGATGGCTGCACCCACGGCCGGTGTCTGTGCTGAGTTTGCCAGTTCGGGGCGCCCGTGTTGTTGCGATCGCCAAATGTGTACCCGGAGCCCGGCGATGTGGGCTGGAGATTGTGTCCCCCTCCGTCCTCTGGACCCCGGGATGGAGGGCGTGGATGGCGCACATTCATTGAGATCCGTAATGGCGGCGATTGGGGCGCTCCCCTCGCAATTTACCGACGCATATGTCTCCCTGGCGGCGAAACTAGATGATGTCTGCTCGCGACCGGCCACGGACGCTGCAGCGCCTGCACAGAAATTTGCGGTCCACTCAAGCTCTTTGACTCGCCATCTTAAGGGGCCCGTGCGGCAGCCCGACTTTGCTTCTCTGAGAGTCTGCCTCACTTTTCCCTCATCTGCTACAGTACATGGTCTTCCCTCTACATCTCCTATCCGATGGTGTATCGTCGCTGGATGTCCTGTTCTTCATTGCCGAGTCTCAGGGTCCCGTCAAAGGGGATCGCCATTTTCCTTTGTTCCGGCCCGTCTGCATAACGGATGCCGCCATTTTGTGACCGAACTTTGTTCCATCTTCGATGCCCTGGTCTGCCATGGACGCTTTGGCTGCCTCTGGTCGGATGTGGCTTGGTCGGGATGTGCTCCGGAACGGATTCGCACTGGTCAGGGCTGACTTTGACTTTGAGGTTTACTTGCTCCTCGCCACTGCTTTGGACCATCTGAGACGCTCCCTTTGTTTGCAACTGATATGACTTTGGTGATAGATCTCCTCGTGAGGCTTGCAGGGTTGACTTTTATTTCCCTGGGATTACTCCGTTTACTTTTGCCGAGACTGCACCAAATTTCTCACCGGGCCCGGGGTAGGATGGGTGGGGGGGGTTTCCTGGTGACTGTCCTCCCCGTGATATTGCTGACTGTTTAGTTTTGCTTGATGATGATTGTGCTATGGGGGGATCACCGCCGGCGGTGGGTACCAGGTGTCCGGGGGCTTGTTTGTTTTTCTCCTCCTCCACTTCTTCTTATATTTTCCCTTCTGTGGGGTAGTTCCGGGGCAACAGGCACGCTGTTAGTGGGTTAGGCCGTAGCCATTACAGGGGTGCAGGGTGGCGGATGTGGGGGGGGTTTGTTATTTTAGTTTGTTTTGTTCTATGGTCCCTATCGCTCTTTTCCGTCTTTGGGAGGGTTCTTTCCTCTTTAGTAGGGTTGGCTGTCTCTTGGTCCCGCAGCTTTCTTCCTTTTTCCGGCTTTTCGATAAGCCTCTGTTTTTCTGTTCTTGGGGGGTAGGCTCTCTGGGGTGATTTTTAGAAATGTGGATTATTGTAATGTGGTTTATTGTCCAGTATCATCGCCGTGGCTGCCCAGATTGCATAGTTGCTTTAGTTATAGCCTATCTCCGACTGTAATTGGGGTAAGTCCCATTCGTCTCCTTTGTGCTTCCATCCTTTAAGGTGTGACGTCCTTGTTGTTGCAGCCCCTACTTCTTTTAAACCTCATATCCTGTTTGCTAGCCCCACAACCACACCTGATGTTCTTCGATATATAGTGTTTACTTATTGGCTCCAGTTTCTCCTGTCTCATTGACTGTCTTTGCGGCCGGCCATGATGGTTGTGGGCCTGCCTTGCTGCATGTATCTCCTTCTTTTTTGAATAGAGGTTTACAAGAAAGAAAAAAAAAAGTATTTCTATCTTTGTATATTAAAGCGAATATAGTACTTTCACAATGGTGAACTTAAAAAATTTGGAAGCAGTGGGAGATGTGATGATTTTGGGATCCTCCCTAACCTAGGGGCAGCACCAAACAGATGCCTTGAAAACAAAAATGCAAACAAACCCAGTGAATTACTAAAATGCACATCTTATTGAACAATTTAGTTGTGGTCCCATCCTCTTAGGACAAACCCAAACACAGTTATTGGCAAAAAACATTCCCAACCTAAGGCCCTACAAAGCATTATGGGATGAGATTAGCAGTGGGCAGCGAATATTATATAGTAGACAATATCAAAATAATTCTACAAAGAGCTGCAGTTCAACTGGTGGTTACTAGATGTCCCTAACGAGTCAAATGCAAATGCTTGATGAAAGCGTTTCAATGGTTTTGCATTTGACTCGTGAGGGAAATCTAGGGACGACCAGTGGAACTCCAGCTTGATGTAAGAATAATTTCAATGCTTTATTCTGCTGATTCTAATCTTAGTTTCTGTCCGTGTGTAGTTAGCCGAATAGATTGTGCGGCCGGGATGAAAGCTAGGTTTAGTAAATTCTGAAAGAGACGATGCTTAGAGTCCGTTTATGTATCACTAACTAAAGTTGTTAAATCTGAAGATCGCCTATGAATATTTGATCATATCGATGGGCGCCTTTATTGTCTTATGCCAGTGGCGATAATTTTCATTTGGATACATGTAAGAGCCACACGATATATTCCATCAACCTTGTCTTACTTTCTGCCCACCGATAAACGATTTGCATAAACAAGTGGTCGGCAAGCGGCCAACCAGCGATACTGAGAGGAAATATTTAAACAAGGTTTTCCCTCATTTACTGTTGATTTTACCTTGCGTCTTTACCCGCCAGACCTCGAGGGTTTCTGCCTTTCATTCCAGCCTCCACGCCTATGCTGCTTGGATCATCAGCCAAAAGTACTTATATAATGTCACATGTGTTTTTTAATGACAGGAGCACTAACCTTGTTCGCTATGTTTCATTTCTTCTTATTTGTCCCCTTCATGCCTTGTATCCGCATATCGCCATAATGGGTATAGGGGTTGGAGACGGCAAAGCCTCCTCTGTCTTTAATGTTTGTCTTACTAATTCAGCCCAAGTTATCAAATACCGTTTCTGATTTAAACTAAACAGCTATGAATCATAATGTGGGTTTGTGCTTACAAGCTGTTTAATACCCATTTTAGTCGAGTCTACTTTCCTAACCTCCTTCGTAATTAATATTCTACTGGATTTAAAAACTATCTGATCTTCACGCATATAGGGCTGTGGTTAACTAGTAATTAATCTCCTTTTCCCGTTTTTCTCCGCTTTAGCATCACAATTTTCATCCAGTACGTCAGCGCGGAGGTCAAAGGCAGTTAATATTAGATCAGGTAGCTGACGCTAGTGTTATTTACCTAAATTTAGCTTTCATTAATTTTTAGCTAATTTGATTTACATGTCTGTTATTCCATTCTTCACAGATTGTGTCATCGTTTGCCATCATAACGTGAACATTGTTTCCACAATCCTGTGTCATATTTGGACTAATAACGTGTACGGTCCATACGTTGTCCATACCTCGCTCCTCATAAAAGGAACATCGGGGCATATTATCAAGGGGGTTTATCTCCGCTTTTTTGGCTTTAAAAGCCAAGAAAGCGGAGATAAAATTATCTCCCTATTACCAAGCTGTCGCTAACACCAGTTAGTGACAGCTAAAAGGAGATAGCGACCATCTTGGGCCCCGCTTTGCATGTCAGTGATATTTATCACTAATGACATGCAAAGTGGGCGTGCCAAGATGTTAGCGACTGGAAACAGTCCCTAACATCGCTATCTCCTATTACCAACTTTTGGAGATATTCGCGCTAAGCGCGAATATCTCCAAAAGCTAACACCTGCCCTGAGCAGTTCTTAGCCATGTTATCCAATGGGAGGTGGATAACATGGCTAAGAGCATTTGCTCGATAATGCATGAATATCGCTGACTTTTCAGCGATATTCATGCATTGCGGCCGTTTTTTATCGCATTTGCGATAAACCTTGCTAATAGCAAGGTTTATCTGCGATAAAAATCGCCGATGTGCGGCGATAATTTTTGTCTCTAAACAAGTTAGAGACAAAAATTATCGCTAGTTGTTGGTAATATGCCCCATCATTTTCCTTAAGGTTGGTGATATGAGATTGAGTGAAAAATAGAGGCTATTTACAATTGAGAGAGACGTTCTGACTTTACTCTCCCCCTCCCCTCTTTCTGTCATTGGTTACAGGTCTTATTTTTTCCGAAAGATATACATGAACAAATTTGATTCTTTTTATGATGATCTCATTGGATTCCTATATATCTGGTAATTATCATAAATTAGGGTTTTTCCCATTATCATACTATAGCAAGCCGTCAACTAGAATCCACATTATTCAGTTATTTTTAAATCAGTATCTCTTATTCTCCAGACCACTAGACCTGAACACTATCGGCTAATATGTCTTAGTGTAGTATAGATCTAAGTGGCTAAATATTGAATGAAATGTTTGTAATACGAGATTTATATCCTACTAGCAGCCCGTCCCGACGTTGTCCGGGTATGAATTGCTGCCGGCCAGTAGTATATTGTTTTGTTGGATTTCGTTTTGAGAGCATTTCTTATCTGTGACAGGCCTGTGAAACGCTCCGATTCACAGTGCACTGCTGATGCACTTAAGAGTGCGCGTTCAGTAGTGTGTGAACTCGAGTTTCCCTACTTTCTTTTTCCTTGCAATATTATATAGCGCGAACTCGACAACATGGCATGAGCACAATTTACATTACCGAAAAACACATTAATTTGTGGTAGGCACGGGGAGACAAAGCAATTTGCCTGGAATCACGGGATGTTGACCTGATGCCGAGACTCAAATGTAGCTCCCCAGCTATAAAGTTGGCAATTCTAGAACTTGTGGCGGGAGGTGTGTCTGAAAGTGTATGTCGGTGCTGGCCATCAATGAGAGAGACCTGTGCATTTTTCAAATTGGTGGTGAAAAAATATGAGTATGTTGCTGGAGATGTGGGCCGCCGTGCCACCAATGTATTTACCGGGGGAGGGTAAACACCCATTATTCCGCAACTTTCTTTCCGCAGACCATCACTCCGCATACTTTCATTATGAAAGTACCATGACTCCGCAATGCCATTGTAACGCATGGCATTACATTTGATATGCTTTTAACACACATACATTTACAACGAAATTCGTTGTAAATGCATGAATGGTAAAAGCATGTTTTTTTTAATGTTCGGATAAGGTAAGTATAGGTATAGGGGTATATGTTTTGGGGTACTGAGGTATATGTTTTGGGTGTTTGGGTATTTTAAGGGCTCGGATATAGTTTTGGGTTAGGGGGTACAGGGGTAGTTTTAGCGTTTATGGATAGGTATGGGTTTTGGGGTACAGGCGTATTTTTAGGGTTCAGGGCTAGGTTTGGTTTTTGGGGTATGGGGTATTTTTAGGGTTCAGGGGTAGTTTGGGATTTTGGGGTACAGGGGTATTTTAGGGTTCAGGGGTAGGTTTGGGTTTTGGGGTACAGGGTTAATTTTATGGTTCAGGGCTAGGTTTGGGTTTTGGGGTGCAGGGGTATTTTTAGGGTTCAGGGGTAGGTTTGGGTTTTGCGGTACAGGGGTATTTTAAGTGTTCAGGGCTAGGTTTGGGTTTTGAGGTACAGGGGTATTTTAGGGTTCAGGGGTAGGTTTGGTTTTAGGGGTACAGGAGTATTTTTAGGATTTAGGTATAGGTTTGGGTTTTGGGGTATAGGGTATATTTATAGGGTTAAGATGGGTTAGTGTTTAAGGGTGTTGGGGTATTTTAAGGAGTAAGGGTGGGTTTTGATTATGGGGTGCAGGGGTATTTAAAGGGAGCAGGGTGAACACCCGGAGCTGGAATGTACAGAACCTGGGAAGAAAAGAATGATATGAGACATGGCATGAAAGGCAGAATTTATAAACATCAGTAAATGGACAGAATACCATCACCCCAATACAGAGATCTGGGTCTAAATCCATCATCTATATTGCACCCCACACCACCTCAGCCGGACTGAAGTATCCTAGGACCAATTTCTGGCTATCAGCTGTCTTGAGCTAGGAAAGTTTGACTCCAGTGGGTGGAGAGCATGGCACTCACGTCTGAGCATACCCATCACACTCGGGGTGACAAATGCAAAAACAACAGTTGATGGACAGAATGCATCCATCGTTTTTTTGGACTCCACACCACCCCAGTTCAGACATGGCCATATGCAAATCAGCCTTGACCCTGTGCCTCATGGGAACAGTCCAGCCCGAAGGGCGGAACGTACCACACGCCCCCAGCATTTGTCAGGCCCCCCCAGCACAAGCCCACAGCACAACGCAGACACGCCTACAAGGGACTACTTTGCTGGCACGGTTATTTTAACTTTTTTAATGTATATGGTGGGCGTCTGCATAGCCTATGTCCTTCTGCTGCAACTGCCCTTTCCAACGCTGTATTGGGTGTTGTGATTGGTGCTGTGGTTCCTGAGATTACCTGCCTCAAAGGTTTTTGGCTCTCTCTTTATTATATTAGTATGGATATGGATAAGAAGATGCTGTCCCCCTGTTTTTTAAGACACTTAATAGAGGTAATTAAAACCTTCCCTGGGGTTGTCATCATGATTTCTTATAAGGGAATGCCCTGACTAAACCTTATGTTAAATGAGCACAGAAATCCTATCTTCTTCGCTCATGTTTATCCATGAGCTAGTCTTGTCGAACTAAAAGGCTTTAGATTAATTCTGTATAATTAAAGTCTCTCACTGAATGTTGTAAAATGCATTTTAATTGTTAAATCAGTCTGTGTTTTTTAACGGAGATTATATGTTGTTTATAATTTAGGTTACACCGTGGTTTTTCCTGAAAAAGGCGCTGGTCGCCAAAACGCGCGTCGAGAATATACGTCGAGAATATACGCCGTTATTTCCAACACTTCACCGCCTTCACCCATTGAGGTTAACTGGCATTTAGAGGCTAAATCATTGTTAAGGCTTTCACTGAAAATGTCCTGATGATGGTCCCCGTGATTTACTAGGGGTCCGAAACGCCGTCGACCTTTTAAGTACCAAAAACAAAAACGTGATTACTATGTGTTTTAAGGTGCTTTGTTGTAATACTCTGTACAATTGCATTTATGACAGAGAAATGTGTTTTGCCTTATAAAGCCCTTCTTTGCTCTCTACATCCACCTTCTGTACCCGTTCTGTAAGTGCTGGGCACAGGCTTGTGTTCCACACTGGCTGACCTGTGGAAGGTACTCTGTGTGATATAACTACATGAAAATTGAGTAAACTATGAAAGACCACTGTCCGGCTGGACATGTCTCTCTTAATATAGATTGACTCAGTCTATATTTTATTCCCTTTCAACTTTCCCATATGCATGGGACCAATGTTGTTTGAAAAAAAAAATTTGTAGTACCATATCTTTGAGAATGGCCTTTAGCCTTTAATCCTTTTTCTGAGACAAGCGCTTACAATTGCCTAGATATATACTTACATACCCAAGTCCAAAGAAAACCGGGGAGCCGACCCAACGGAGGAAGGACACGAAGAGAAATGGAGCCGGACAGTCAAAAGGAGGAGCATCTTCAGTATGTGCACCTCCTTTCACCTCTGCTGCACACACATTATCTCTATCTGTGTGTCTGCCTCTCATGGAATGCCTCTGTGCCCGCCTGTAACTGAGTGTCTGACTGTATGCCATCTGCCAGTGTGTGTCTGTCTAACATTGTATATCTGTGTGCGCAATTGTGGGTGTATGCGTGTCTAAATTTGTGTCTCTCTGTCATTTTATGCCTGTTTCCATCCATGTATCGGTGTGTATGTCTGTGTGCCCATTAGTCAGTGGGTGTGTCTGTATCCTGCGTCTATCTGCCATTGCATGCCTGTGTGCCCATCTGTGAGTTTCTCTACCAGTGTGTTCACCTCCATTGTGTCTTCGATCCGTTTAAAAAAAAACATTAATACTGAGCTCAGCCCGCGCTTCAGGGACACCGCGCTCTGCAATACAATAGGTCTGGCTTTTGCCAAACTTTGACCTATTGGTATTTGTTGTAAACAAAGTTGAATGCGGAATACCAGCGGCGTGTAGTTCAGAATAATTTATTAAGATGCGAAGCAGAAAACCCAACCATCGTGTACAAGATGAAACGGGCAACTGCCAACCGTTACATAGAACACAGGACATGTCACAAAGTGGAGCAGCGCGAGTGCAGCGCGCGACATGAAACGTGACATGAAGCAAAGGCAAATATAACACATCTCCTTTCCTTAAACAGAGAAGGAAAAAAGATACAATCAGCATAAGTAAATCAAAAGCTCATAGTAACCCTTTACAAAGAAAAGGTGAAACACAAGAAAAACAAAGCATCATTGAACCCATCACTTGGTCTTGGGAAATGCAGGGAAATGCAGAACAAAATAAAACAAACCATTCAACCCCACATCCTCCCTTAAACAGACGAAGTTACACGTAGTCTTTCAAATAGGCAGGAGCCACCTTGCAGCGAAGAGGTCTGCAAACTCTATCAGTGATCACATCCTTAGAAACTTGAACTGAAGGAACAAACTTAGGCTTTCTTTGGTAAAGTGCTACCCTGCGGAGATTCCACGTCTGACCATTTTGTAGCTTAACATAGTTGCCAACTACGGACCTTACCTTGTAGGGTCCCCTAAATTTGTTGAACATCCTTTGATTGCCTCCAGGTTTTACTTTTACCAGGTCCCCTTCAGCTATTTTGGAAGAGACAGCTTTCCCCATGAAGTCGTCCCCCACACCCTTTTTCTTCTCATGTAGCCAAGTAGGAATGAGTTTAGTGCCTGCCACCCTCCCCCTCATGAGCTCAAAAGGTGTTACAGACATGTTGTTATGAACAGTAGTGCGGTACGCCCACAGCATTTCCTTGATCTCCTTCTGCACAGGGCGACCTGACGCTAAAGCGAGCTGCATAGTACCCTTAACAAGCCTGTTTATTCGCTCACAAAGTCCATTCCCTTGTGGGTTGTAGAGCGATGTACGCAAGTGCTTCAAACCAAGGAAAGCAAAATATTCCTCCATAACGGCAGAGGTAAGCTGCGTACCATTATCCGTTAACACCATTGAGGGAATGCCCTCACGTCGAAATATTTCATCAAGGACCTTGATAGTGGATTCTGCAGTAATGCTTTTCATGAAAGCGACCTCAACCCACCTGGAAGTTGAGTCAACCAAAACAAAGGCGAATTTCTCGACATCGGTCAGATCATGAAAAGGACCAATGAAGTCAATGCAGACTTTCTGCCATACACCATCGTCTGCAATGATCCTCCCCATGCCATCTTTACTGGCACAAACCTGTAACCTCTTCTCAGACTCCCTGCATGCCTGGCACTGCTCAACCCAACCCTTCACCTGTGCATCTACACCTGGCCACCAAAAATCCGCTTTGACCCGTTTGCCAGTAAGGGTTTGGCCAAGGTGGCCCTCATGCGCCAGCGCAATGATGCGGGGTCTAAGGGATGTCGGAGGTACGTACTTCTCTCCCCGCACAAGGATGTGCTCACCCTGTAAAGAAATTTCGTCCTGTAACTGAACATAAGGCCTAAGAGCAGATGAGACAGTGCTCTGCCTTGACACCCCTTCTTTGCACATCTTGATTAGACCAGCCATAACAGGATCTTTCGCCATTTCCTTAATCCATTCCCTGCTAGATATGGAGCTAGGTAAATCACTTTCCAAGTCATCTAAAAACGCAACTACATTCTCAGTCACTAACTCCTTGGGCGGTTCTTTGGTGTCAGGTAATCTAGAAAGACAGTCCGCCACACTGTTGCACCAACCGGGTAAATATTCTACCCTGCAAGTAAACTCTTGTACACAAACAGCAAGTCTCGCTAACCTCCCAGAGCAGTTCCTAATCCCGCCAGGGGCCAAGACCTTCAATAGGGGCTTATGGTCAGTCCTGAGTGTGAAGGTGATTCCCCATAAATACACCCTGAAATAGCGAGTTGCCCATGCAGCAGCAAGAGCTTCACGCTCTATGACTGAGTAGTTCCTTTCGGTCTCAGTCAGAGAACGCGACGCAAATGCAATGGTGTTCTCTTTGCCACCCCCTTTCTGTGTTAAGACCGCACCAATCCCAAAGGAACTAGCATCAACAGTTAGGAAGGTGTGATAAGACTGTACAAAACTTGACAGAATGTTAGCATCTAATATGTTCTGTTTGATCAATAGAAAGGCATTCCTCTGATCTGCACCCCAAGTGAAACCTTTCCCTTTCCGCATGATAATACGTAAAGGTTCGACTTTTTCAGCAAAGTTCTTTACAAATTTTGCATAGTACTCAACCATGCCCATAAAAGACCTTAACTTGTCTTTGTCATCAGGTTCAGACACATTACATATTGCACTTACAAGGTCTTTCTTGGGTTGTATGCCAAGGCCAGATACATGGTACCCTAAGTAGTCCACTTCTTTAACAGCAAACACACACTTTTCCCTGCGTAGTGTTAGACCAGCCCTTGAAAGAGCAGAAAGGACCTTGTCCAGAATAACATCATGGTCACCCACATCCAAACCATGGATCAGGATGTCGTCCTGGAAAAATACTACCCTTTCAATGTCTTTTAATACATCAGTAATGATCCTTTGGAAAGCACTTGCCGCAGAACAGAGGCCAAAAGGAAGTCTTTTAAATTGGTAAGTACCCTCCGGTGTGATGAACGACGTGAACTGCTTTGAGTCCGGATGGAGCTTTACCTGATGGTACGCACTGCGAAGGTCTAACTTTGAAAATACCTTTCCTCCACCCAAGCTCAGGACAATCTCATTAATGTTCGGAAGCGGAAAGCTATCCATTATCACCGCTTTGTTAAGGCTCCGCAGGTCCACACAGAAGCGCAAAGATTTGTCCGGTTTCTGTGTGATCACCACTGGACTCAACCACTGTGTGGCCTCCACAGGCTCAATTATGTCATCCTCTAACAACTGCTTGATGATTTTCCTGACCTCATCTCTTGCAGAAAGGGGAATTTTCCTTGCAGTGTGTTTCACAGGTGCTATATCTCTTCTGGTTTTGATGATGTGCTGATAGCCAATGGCCTCCCCCAACTTCTCATTGAAGATACACTCATGTTTTTAAGAATGGTTTCTAAGTTATCATGGACTGTATTACATACACTTTCAACGTCAATACACATTACAGGTGGATCAGCTCTAGGGTTCACCCTTATGTTAAGTTCATATTGGTGTAACCACCCCAAAATTGCAGGGCCATGTGGGGACACGTAAACCTTCCCCTGAGTGACCCTCCCTTTAAACTTGATACTTGCCTCAAAGTATCCAAGGACACCAATGCTCACACCCTGGTAACCCCTTAATGTGATATCAGATTTCACTAAAATTGAACCAGAGCAAGATGAATTGTATAATATCTTAGGGATGATCGTGTACAGTGATCCCGTATCCACCATTAAATTGACAATTACACCATTCAATTCAAAATCTGCTTTAGGCCGAGATAAGACAACATTCTCCATTGACTCCAGGTTGCCAGCAGACGTAATCATCATAACCTCTGCTTCATCATCAGTAACTTCAGCCTCAACCATTGCAACCTTTTTTGAGCCAACTGATCTACACATTCGTGCATAATGCCCTTTCTTCCCATATTTTAGACAATCCCTGGACAAAGCTGTACAATTCTTTGAGTCAGCTAAGTGAAAGGGGCTTCCACACCTATTACAAGAACGTGTGGCTGGTTTAAACTTGCTTGTAACGCCTTTATTAAATGAGGTTGTGGGTTTCCCCCCCTTATTTGTTTGCCTACCCTTGTATTAAAGCTATGCTTTCTAAAGCATCTGCCTGCAAGCTTGCAACTTCCTGACAACTAGTGTGTCCCAGTTGTATTCTTTTAAGCTCCTTCATACACCTATCGCTTTCTTCAGCGACTTTAGCAATGGTAATTGCCTCAGAAAGGGTGGGGTTTTTAGCTGCCCACAATTTTTCCTGTGTTTTCTTGCTAAAACATTGCACAATTAACTGGTCCCGAATCATCTCATCCTGAATATTCCCAAATTGACACTTCACAGAGAGTTCCCTCAGCCTAGAAACAAATTCATCAATAGTTTCACTTTCTCTCTGAGGGGCAGTGTAAAATTTATGCCTGCGCATTACAACATTTTCTTGTTTAGCAAATCTAGTATAAAGTCTAAACAGAGCATCTTTGTAAACATCATCAATGTCAAGAGGCGGACTTGGTAAGTATTTAAATACCCTTTGACCCTCTTTGCCTAGAGCACCCAGCAGTAAAGCTTTCTTCCTGATGGCAGAGAACTTTGTACCATCTAAAGCAATTATGTAATTCTCAAACGCCTCACACCAGTCATCCCACTCCATTGAGGGTTCACCAGGGGCACTCAGGAAAGGAACGGGTGCTTGAATAGCATTGCTCACATTCATAGTGAATACTCTGCAGTAGTACACAATCTACAATAAAGATAACTTAAACAGGCAAAATTTTACACATATGGCAATATTCGCAATGTCTTAATTTAAAGTGTGTGTCACTGAAGTTTGAGTGGCACACTGTAGAGATCGATTTAAAAGTGAGTGTGTCACTGTGAATTTGCTCTTGACCAACGACGGTGGTCTTTGATTGCGAACGTCTTAAAATCAACGTGACACACACAAGCGAATTTGCATGGAAGTGAGTGTGTCACTGTAGGAAGAATAGCGGTGGTATCTTATTTAAAAACGCTTTCCCTTTGGCTGTGCGTTTCCCTTTTAATATACTCCGCCCTCTGAGCAGTGGGGCTCACTGGTATAGCCTTTCCTTCAAGAGTAATTTCCCTTTTAAGACCACTTGCAGCCAGGGGCGCTGTTGTCTGCGTCGACGGGCCAAGGAGCAACAGTTAATGCTCCGTCGCGCTTGGGAAAATAAAGTCTTGGGCACACTTCCCTTCACGGTGAGTGATTTACGACATACCTTCCTTCGTGGCTTACTTTCAACCGCTCATTCTTCGAAAGTAAATCTTCCAGTCGGGTTTTCTTTTCCTCGCTTCGTCTTTTCTGGCAGCAATCTTCCACACGTTATCCTCCGCCCTCGCCAGTCGCCAAAAATGTTGTAAACAAAGTTGAATGCGGAATACCAGCGGCGTGTAGTTCAGAATAATTTATTAAGATGCGAAGCAGAAAACCCAACCATCGTGTACAAGATGAAACGGGCAACTGCCAACCGTTACATAGAACACAGGACATGTCACAAAGTGGAGCAGCGCGAGTGCAGCGCGCGACATGAAACGTGACATGAAGCAAAGGCAAATATAACAGTATTGTAAATCACAATGCCTTAATAATAAAAGGCATTGCCATGTACAATGCCAATAGCTCAAAATCTCGCAATTGCGATACCGATTGCATTGCAAGTGCTTGTTTTGGTATTGAACTCTCCAGGATGCTTCAGGCGTAGTACCATCCTCTGTCACTAGAGGGAAGTCTGCCTGAAAGCAACAAGCTGTTTTTTTTTTTTTTTTTTTTATAATTTGCATACCCAGAAGCCACCACAAAGCCACAATCCCCTTCGTTTCATTGTCACGGGTAAAATAGTATGTTTTAGTACTGAGCATGAGAAATAAGTTTAAATGTGATTCTGTTTCGCTAAAATAGCAAAATCTTTAATAAGAGATTGTGACTGTAATTTTCATAAGTGACATTCATGATGTGACCTGGCAGGGGCGACTTGTTTAATTGTAAATATGGTATGGATATACTTGCCGAATGTCAGTGTACTTCGTGTGCCAATGATAATCGGCTTTTATTCCAATTTTTGGAGGGTCTCCGCAAGCAGCAGAGATCCAACTTGATGTCACTAAAATCAGCTCCGTATTCATCTCATTGAAGTATGTCGAAGGGCACTGTATGCGTCCGATTAAGGAGAGTGTTTATTTGTACTCTTCCCATTGGCTAAAATTTTACATTCCAGCCAATGGGAAGAGGAGAGAACAAAAAACACGCCCCTCAATCCGGTAAAGGACGTGTGTTTCTCAAAAGCATTTCGACTTCGCCTCGGAGAATCATGGTGGGAAATGGAGGGGGCTCTTGTGGCCCCACGATCCGCATAGTGCCCAAAGGCCTGTTCCAGCGTGGCAATGTGCACGAGATACCTGCATGCACAAGGCTTCTGAAGGTAAGGGGGTGGTGGGCCTCTAGCGGGCTCCTTAGGAGTCCCCAATGCTCTCTGCAGGCTCACTGCACACAGCCAACTGGAAGAAGCAAGCGCTTGAATACCTGGGGGTTTAAGCGCTATATAAATAGCACATACATGTCTCCCACTCGTCGTTGTTCATCTTCTTCCCGCATCCACAGCTACCTAGAGAGCGCGGCACCCACCGCCGGAGCGCCGCTGTGCATCCCCGGAGGCGGAGGCTCAAGTTTCCTGCCGGGACCCTCAGTACGGGTTCGGCGGTGCAAGGACTCGGACCGGCCATGCAGGGCGAGACACCACGAGCGGGCTGAGGTGTGGAGGAAGCGGCGAGCCTGCCGGTTGAGCGGAATTTTTAAATTTACCAGTCAGAGGAGGCGCGAGCCATTTGCGGATCCAAGATGGCGGCCGCCGCTGTTACGTCTGACACCGTGAGAATGAACAGCGCAGAGTGAACCGATCTGAAAACAGCTGCAACCGCGAGCCAGTGCGACCCGCCCCAGCCGGTGAGTGCTCGCTTTTCTTGCCTCTGTTCCCTGATTGTGCCTGTTTTCTTGCCTCTTCTTGCCTCTGTTCCCTCATTGTGATTGTTTTTCTGGCGTCTGTTCCCGCGTTGTGATTGCTTTTTTGCCCTCCCAGTTCCCTCGTTGTGCTTGCTTTTCTGCCCCCGTTCCCTCGTTGTGCTTGCTTTTCTGCCGCCATTCCCTTGTTGTGCTTGCTTTTCTGCCCCCTGTCCCTTGTTGTGCTTGCTTTTCTGCCCCCCGCATTCCCTCATTGTGCTTGCTTTTCTGCCCCCCGTTACCTCGTTGTGCTTGCTTTTCTGCCCCCACCTGTTTATTTATTTATTTATTTTAGAAGCTTGTAAAGCTCTCGGCTACCCCCAACGGGGGTGTCCCGGTGCTGTAGACATGCGGCAACCAGAGAAGTTCAGTGAAGGCTAGATCAAAGAAAAGAGCCAGGTCTTAAGTTTCCTCCGAAACAAAGGCTCTGATGAAAGAAATCTGAGTTCCGTCGGTAGTTGATTCCAAAGTTTGGAAGTGGCCACAGCAAAGGCCCGACCTCCAGTGCGTGCAAGACGGAAACGTGGGGAGTACATTAGGCGGAGGTGATTAGATCTGAGGTCACGTGTCGATTGAGTAATTTTAAGTCTGTGCCTCAAGTATGCAGGGCCTCGACCATTAAGGGCTCTAAAGGCAAGGACCAGGGCCTTGAACTGTATGCGGTATCTTACTGGTAGCCAGTGCAGTTTGGCCAGATGAGGTGAAATGGAGTGACGATAAGGAATATTACAAATCAGCCTGGCCGCTGAATTCTGCACTGTCTGAAGACGGTTAATGAGATACGCCGGGGCTTCTACAAACAGACTGTTTGCATAGTCCAAATGGGACGTTATAAGGGCATGGCCTACCGTCCTCCGTGAGTCCAGTGGAAGGAAAGGGATGATTTTTTTAATCATTCGAAGCTTTCCAAAGCAAGATGCTGAAACTTTATCGATTTGAGTTTTACAAGATAAAGCTGTATCAAATTGGAAATGCAGATTGCGGGCAGCTTGAACTGGTGCGGGGTGGGGGGGTGGGTTGAGTTCTGACGGCCACCAAACATTAGCAGGAATTGGAGATTTCTGGTTAAAAAATAAGACCTCCGTCTTATCAGTGTTCAGTTTTAAATTATTAGAGGACATCCAGGAGGCAATGTTCACCAGGCAGTGGCGAAAATTAGCCAAGGAACTATCAGAGTGGTCTTTAAAAGAGAACACAAGCTGAGTATCATCAGCGTAAAAGACCACTCTGACGCCCCAGGATTCGACCACTTTCGCCAACGGCATCAGGTACACATTAAATAAAAGAGGGCTGAGTGCAGATCCCTGCGGAGCCCCCCATGTCAATAGTTTCTCAGTGGAGACAAATGGCCTGAGGAAAATCTGTTGAGTTCTGTCCGACAGGAAGGATTTCACCCAGGCCAGCGGGATCCCTCCTATGTCCACCTCACAAAGGCGAACCAGCAGGATATCATGCGAGATAGTGTCAAATGCTGCGGATAGTTCGAGGAGGACCAACATGGCCTCCTCTCCCCTATCCATACACTCGCGAATTGACTCAGACACTTCTAATAAGGCTGACTCTGTACTGAAGTCTGGCCTGAATCCTGACTGAGTATCATGTAGCAACTGGTTAGATTCTAAGTATTCGGACAGTTGCTCCTGTACCGCCTTCTCCAAAACTTTTGCTGGCTTGGGGAGGAGTTAGATAGGCCCGTAATTACTGAAGCATAATAGGTCAGCATCAGCTTTTTTTAGAATTGGTAGCAACATCGCATGTTTCCACAAAGAGGGGAAAAGGCCAGATTGCAGGGAGGTATTCCATTTTTCTATCAAAGGATTAACCAGTGAGACGCTTCAGATCGGGATTGTCGGCGTGCGGTTACGATGCCTGAACGTACGATTTAAGCATTTCATGGAGCCACAATAGAAGGCTGAATTACCTTTTACTAACACTTTTGTGTATCTGACCTGAGATTTACTGGATCTTCCAGAGGAGTCACGGTTTTGATTCTTCTCCTCACATGCGAATTAATTGAGAACATTGCACATGCTCTTAAAAGCCCTGAAGAAGTCTCTAGAAAAGAGACGATACGTGTTGGCTATGGCTGTGTATGAGATGATTTTATCAATTTGAAGAATTTTCATACTCTAAATCACAGCTTTCCAAACTGTGTGGCACGACACATTACTGTGTCGCGCCCCATATGTAGGTGTGTCGCGCGATGTGATGATCTGACGTCTGCCTGCAATCGGCAGAGTCGAGCTGCAGGGGCTCTAGAAGGGGGTGAAACAACAACAAAGCCCTATTAACATGCACAAGGTCTTTAACGACCTGTGAAATGCTCGGGTGCGGCTGTGAGCGGGCCCGGGATGCCACACACGCCGGGGGGGGGGGCTCTCATTTTAAACAAATCCCCTGGTGTGGATCTTTTTCTACAACTTGTGCTCTGTGAGGTATCATTGATGGCAGCACTCGCACTGAACATGATCCCCCCGCTAATTCAGCCCAGTTCCATACAGAGAGCCACACTCCTAAACTCCAAGAAGCAGATTTATAGCGCCTTGACTGCAGAGCGGTGCACGTACACATCGCATGTAAATTACGTTTCCAGATTTTCCAATCATTCAGGACGTAAAGTGGCAGATTTAAAACGCCTATGCATTACTTCCCATAAGTCATTGAAATTACCTCATTCTGATGAATTATGTGTGCCTCTCAATGTGAATGTGAGGCCTAATCTTCGTCTGATTGGCTTTTCTCAACTCCTTCATCCCTAAATAGCACACTATATAAAAATGTTTAGTTTCTCTGGTCATTCTGCAGTCTTAGTAGCCTCCTCATTTGGAGATTGTCTATCATTCTACTGCAAAGTCCAGAAACCTGCGCCAGCGCCAAGAAACCTTTTTGGTGTACGTGCGATATATAAATCCGGTATAACATACCAGAACCTTCAGCACTCTCAGATCTCTCTCAAGGTGTGATTTCACCCTTAAAGCAAGCCAGGTGCCTCTCTTCAATGACATCGCCGGTCTTTCCTCACTTTTCACTTGTTCTGTTATTTGTCACTGATGTGCCAAAATTTCATCTAAGTTGTTGGAAGGCCTCGTCAAACCGAAAAAGACGCTGCTATGGGAGCAGAGTGTTATGCTGCATTACCAACCCTCTCCCCCCAAATAACAGTGATTTTCATTTAGTGGATAGGGTGGTTGTTCCACACTGTTGCAGTTTATAATGCAAAGGAAGAGTGTTCACCTACTGAAGTTCGGCACCAATGTCAGAGAGCCTGTGATGGGCCGAATATGTCAGCAGGCTGACAGTGCAGTAGTCTATTAGGTACCACGAAACATGCCCGGTGCCTATCGGATAATTCTGCATGAAACTGTTAACCAGTCGAAGCATGTTTACCTAATTCCCGGCCCAACACTGATTTCATTGCCCCCCCATGCCACTCCCCCCCCCTGAAAAAAGCATTTGACCTCATCCTCATTCCTCCATGAGGGCCCAAGAGGGTGGGAATCATGGATGTCCATCAACGGGAGTCTGGCATGCCCCTGGTACCCCTGGTCTAACCTGTCATGAACACAGCCCGAGGAACATGACATAAACAAAGGTTACCAAGGTTACAGAAGGCTTTTTTTAATGTCTGTGGGGTGGTGTGTGGGGTGTGTGGGGGTTGTGTGTTTGGGGTTGGTGTGTCTGTGGGGTGATGTGTCTGTGGGGTGGTGTCTGTGGGGTGGTGTGTCTGTGGGGTGGGGTGTGTGTGTGGGGGGGTGGGATTTGTGTGTGGGGTGTGTGATTTCGGCATGGGTGTGCCCAGTGTGGCGGGGACCATCCCGCTGTGGCGTGCAAAACACTCGTTAGAGTTGCAGCGGGCACCACCTTCATGGGCCAGGCATAGTCTGGGCCAGGTTACAAAAGGCCCTTCCCCAATAAATTTTGAATTGCTAGCAACACTTTTGAATGGATACCCAAAGATTTATGAGAGGGAACTACTGTTTTGGGGTTTCAAGGAAGGGTTCAAAATACATTACGGTGGTCCTTTAGCGGGCAGATCATCTAAGAACCTCTGCTCAGCGGAGGAACTTCCGGAAGTGGTTGCAGAAAAAATACAAAAGGAGCTGCAGCTAGGAAGAATAGCGGGCCCATTTGACTCCGCCCCTTTAGGGAACTTCAATATTTCTCCCCTAGGCATTGTTCCAAAAAAGGAGGCAGGCAAATACAGAATGATTCACCACCTCTCTTATCCCAAAGGCAACTCAGTAAATGACTGGCTGAGCAGGATATCTGCACGGTCTCCTATGCAACATTTGACGAAGCCATCGAGTTAGTCCGGCAGGCGGGGAAGGGAGCCCTTATGGCAAAAGCGGATATTGAGGTAGCTTTCAGGCTGTTACCAGTACATCCAGACAGCTTTCATTTGCTGGGGTTCCAGTTCAAAGATAGGTTGTATTATGACAAGCGTATGCCCATGGGTTGTTCGGTTTCCTGCGCTTACTTTGAGGCATTTAGTTCCTTTTTAGAGTGGGCCACGAACAGAGTGCAACCAGTGGGTGGCAAGCTCCATTATCTGGATGACTTTTTGTTTGTAGGTGAGGCCGACTCACCCGAATGTGCTCAGGCATTGGAGGCCTTCAAGGTCGTATCACAGGGCTTGGGAGTGCCATTATATTGTAAATAGAAGCTGGAGCCTGATATCATTTAGGTTACTTAATTCAAGTCTTCAAGATGTTAAGTTAAGTTACAGAGAAGACCCACCAGGAGTAACTAGCTTGCCACTCAGCCTGCCTGGTTCCAACTGCCAGTTGTCACCAGGCTAAGCCCCAAACACTCCATGATGTCACCCAAGGTTCTAGTGGTGACATCATGTGAGTGACCAAGAAATCCCCAGAGGTAGAAAGAAGACAGGCTAAATACAACACATCTCCTTTCTTTAGGGAAATCAACAAGATGGAAATATAGGTCATTCCGGTTGGGATAGTTTTTTCAAGAAGGCTGGCGGGGCTACAGCAGGCATGACTCAAAAACATCATTTTGTCAGGTTGAAGAAGGGGCTGAAGCAAGACTTGCAGATGTGGCTGTCTTTTCTCCAAAGTTTTAATGGGGTCAGGATATGGCCGTGGCTATGGACAGCTGATGAGAGGGCGCAGCTGTACACAGATGCCTCCAGGCAAGGGAGGTTTGGGGCAATATTGGGCTCTTCGTGGTGTGCCAAAAGGTGGCCAACTGCCTGGCGACGATGTGGCTTCACCAACAATATCACAGCGTTAGAACTCTTTCCCATTGTAGTGGCATTGTCAATATGGTCAGACACCTTGGCTAACAAGATTTTGGTCATCAGGTCAGACAACATGGCAGCCGTCCATGCAATTAATAATCAGGCGGCGTCATGTCACGTAGTATTGGGCTTGTTAAGGCATTTAGTGAGCAGGTGTCTCCAGTATAATATCCAGATAACAGCTAAGCATGTGCCAGGTGTTCAGAACAAGGCAGCTGATGCTCTTTCTCGCTTGCAGTGGGAAAGATTCCGGGTAGAATGGCCAGAGGCGCAGCAAGAAATGACTCCCTTCAAAGAGGATTACTGGAGAATAATGCATTAGAAAAGGAACTACAGAATATGGCTGAAGAGGCTTTAGCGGTGGGAACAAGACACCGGTATCGGCGCTGTGTGGACACTTTTCAAAACATGACGCCGGAGGCCTCCGTGATTCCGGACAATGTGCAGCAACTGGGGATGCGGGTCAAAAAGTTTGTGGTGTGGGCTAAGGGGGCTGGAAAATCCAGGTCATGGGTGGGGGAGCACCTAGCAGCAATAGCATACTATTCAAAGATAAGGGGTTTGGAGGATTCGACTAAGGGTTTTGTGCTTAGGGCAGCCTTGAAAGGGTGGGCCAAAAAGGAAGGCAAGAAGCAGGACAACAGGTCCCCAATTGATTTTAACACACTAAAAATTTTAATGGACAACATCCCTAGGGTGTGTTACTCAGAATATGAGAGTAAGTTGTTCAGTCTAACATTTTCCCTGGCCTTTTTTGGGGCCTTTCGCATTAGTGAACTAATAGCCAGGGCAAAAAGGGATAAAAGCAGCATGGCCCTGTTAGTGAGGGGCATATCCATAGGCACACACCAGGTGTCCCTTCAGGTGCGACAATCTAAGACAGATCAGGTGGGAAGGGGACAGTGCATCACACTGAACAGGATGGAGGGGCACAGCTCATATTGCCCAGTGACGCTTTTAACAGGGTACATGCAGGAGCGGGAAGGTGCTGACAGCAACAGCTACCTCCTCATTCACAGGGATGGGACTCCGTTAACACTTTATCAGTTTAAAAGGGTGTTAGCAGCAACGGTACAAATAGCCAGGCTCCAAAGGTGTCACTACACTACACATTCATTTCGCATTGGGGCAGCCACCACAGCCTTCCAGGAGGGCATGTCCGCTAAAGGAATAAAACAGATAGGCAGATTGGAATCAGACAAGTTTAAGGTGTACATTCGCTCAACATCAGACAGATAAGGAATTTGGAAAGACATGTGTTGAGGCGATTCAATTGGGGGATCTGATATACATTCTGTACAGCAAGCTTTACGTATAATAAAAGGATGATGGGTGACGTGTACTCAACATTTCCGTGCTTCTGTTCTAATCCACAGAATACAAAACAGTGTAGGTCATCGGACACTCATACGTGTCCAGGGCGGCTAACAGAGCTCACTGCCTTGGGTGGAATGCTACGTTCCCATTTCAACGGACAAGGGTGCAATGGTTCGGAAAAGAGGACTTGCGCTGGAGAGAATTGTGGAGTGTCATTGAGGAATTGCGCGCAGGTGCGAAGGATCCGAGTATTTTAGTAATTCATCTAGGGGGAAATGATCTTCCAGAGATGGGGCGGGGTGACCTGCTTCACACATTAAAGAAGGATCTCACCAATTTAGCCAAGGGCATGGGCTCAACGGAAATGGTATGGTCCGAGATCATTCCTAGAATGGTATGGGCTGGTGCACGCTCCCAAAATGGCATGGAGTTGTCAAGGAAGAGGCTAAATAGCTTGATGGCCAAATTTCTACAGAGGGCAGGCTTAGGGATTATTAGGCACACTCTGATTAACTTGCGGCAGCCGCAGTATTACGGAGCGGATGGGGTGTACCTTTCTGACACTGGGACGGATGTCCTGCTACAAAATATGCTAGCAGTGTTGTATGCAAGGGGCTGTTGGTAGTTTGCAAGAATGGGGCCGTAGTTAAGGCATGGGGGGGGCCTCGCAGACAGCGATAGCTCCCGGCGAGGCATGGCGGTACTTACAAAGCGATCCAAGAAGAATACAAAAAGCAGGTGGCGCAGCGGGCTCAGACTACAAATGGGGGAGGCAGGTCCCAGGGGGTCGCTGGCAAGCTCCCCGAGCTTCCTTTGTTCAGGTGAACCGGAAGTAAACAATTAATTGCGCAACTCGGGCGGGGGGCGGGGACAAACGCCAACCCGGAAGGGAATGTGTGGGCCCCGGAAGTGGAAAGGTCACCCAGCCGGGTGGGAACCGGCTGGTTACCCGGGAGTGAGTTGACACCGGATGCAAAAGGGGCCATCCGGTTGGGTTAAAGCAGACGCTTACCCAAGGAGTGTGTGGAAACCGGAGGTAAAAGATTACCCGGTCGGGCCGGAAGCAGAAGCTTGCCCGGAAAGAAAGGAAAAGGTGTGTCCCAGGGAGGGGGTTGCCTTGGCAATGATAGCTGCACTGAATGTAGGGCACAGTGCAGAGGCATTGGTGGTTAAGGACGGGGACAAGTCACTTTGGAAAAGAGAGCCGCACTGAATGTAGGGCACAGTGCAGAGCTGGTTGTGTAAGAACGCACAGTCGCCAGACAGAAATAATGGCTTGTAAAGGATCGCTTGTAAGTAATAATGCCTATTAAACTGCGGCCTTAATTCTTCCAGAAAACAAACTGGTGTGGTCTGAATTTATTGGGACTCGGGCGGTACAGAAGAAATACACTCACGGCACGAAAGTCATAATTTATCAACATCAGTTGATAGACAGAATGCAGAACAATATCATACCATCACCCCAACGCAGAGATCTGGGTTTAAATCCATCATTTATTTTGCACCCCACACCACCTCAGCCAGACTAAAGTATCCTAGGACCAATTTCTGGCTATCAGCTGTCTTCAGCCAGAAAAGTTTGACTCCAGTGGGCGGGAGAGCATGAGACTCACGCCTGAGCATACCCATCACACTCGGGGTGACAAATGCAAAAACAACAGTTGATGGACAGAATGCAGAACAATGTCATACATACACCCCAGTACAGAGATCTGGGCCTAAATCCATCGTTTTTTTGGACTCCACACCACCCCAGTTCAGACATGGCCATATGCAAATCAGCCTTGACCCTGTGCCTCATGGGAACAGTCCAGCCCGAAGGGCGGAACGTACCACACGCCCCCAGCATTTGTCACGCCCCCCCCAGCACAAGCCCACAGCACAACGCAGACACGCCCACAAGGGACTAATTTGCTGGCACGGTTCTTTTACTTTTTAAATGTATATGGTGGGCATCTGCATAGCCTATGTCCTTCTGCTGCAACTGCCCTTTCCAACGCTGTATTGGGTGTTGTGATTGGTGCTGTGGTTCCTGAGATTACCTGCCTCAAAGGTTTTTGGCTCTCTCTTTATTATATTAGTATGGATATGGATAAGAAGATCCTGTCCCCCTGTTTTTTAAGACACTTAATAGAGGTAATTAAAACCTTCCCTGGGGTTGTCATCATGATTTCTTATAAGGCAATGCCCTGACTAAACCTTATGTTAAATGAGCTCAGAAATCCTATCTTCTTCGCTCATGTTTATCCATGAGCTAGTCTTGTTGAACTAAAAGGCTTTAGCGTAATTCTGTATAATTAAAGTCTCTCACTGAATGTTGTAAAATGTATTTTAATTGTTAAATCAGTCTGTGTTTTTTAACGGAGATTATGTGTTGTTTATAATTTAGGTTACCTCGTGGCTTTTCCTGAAAAAGGCGCTGGTCGCCAAAACGCGCGTCGAGAATATACATTATTGTGCCACATATTTTATATTGTGCTTTTTACTCATTTATTCTTGTTTTTTGTATATGTTGTTGTATATGTACTGTATGCCCCTAATAGGGTCATTTTTATTCTTTGGTTTCATTAAACAACTGTTTTTAATAAGTTTTATGAACTGATATAATGTCAATAAAATTGTAGTACCATATCTTTGAGAATGGCCTTTAGCCTTTAATCCTTTTTCTGAGACAAGCGCTTACAATTGCCTAGATATATACTTACATACCCAAGTCCAAAGAAAACCGGGGAGCCGACCCAACGGAGGAAGGACACGAAGAGAAAAGGAGCCAGACAGTCAAAAGGAGGAGCATCTTCAGTATGTGCACCTCCTTTCACCTCTGCTGCACACACATTATCTCTATCTGTGTGTCTGCCTCTCATGGAATGCCTCTGTGCCCGCCTGTAACTGAGTGTCTGACTGTATGCCATCTGTCAGTGTGTGTCTGTCTAACATTGTATATCTGTGTGCGCAATTGTGGGTGTATGCGTGTCTAAATTTGTGTCTCTCTGTGATTTTATGCCTGTTTCCATCCATGTATCAGGCATGGTGTGTATGTCTCTGTGCGCATCTGTGTGTGTATGTCTGTGTGCCCATTAGTCAGTGGGTGTGTCTGTATCCTGCGTCTATCTGTGGTTACATGCCTGTGTGCCCATCCGTGAGTGTCTCTACCAGTGTGTCCACCTCCGTTGTGTCTTCGATCCGTTTTTAAAAAAACGTTAATACTGAGCTCAGCCCGCGCTTCAGGGACACCGCCTCGGCAATACAATAGGTCTGGCTTTTGCCAAACTTTGACCTATTGGTATTGTAAATGACAATGCCTTTCAATATCATAAAAGGCAGTGCCATGTCCAATGCCAATAGCTCAAAATCTCGCAATTGTGATACCGATTGCATTGCAAATGCTTGTTTTTTGTGCGCGTGCGTGTGTGCTAAAGAGAGTGGGTTATTGAACTCTCCAGGATGCTTCAGGCGCAGTACCATCCTCTGTCACTAGAGGGAAGTCTGCCTGAAAGCAACAAGCTGTTTTTTTTTTTTTTTTTATTTTTTTATAATTTGCATACCCAGAAGCCACCACAAAGCCACAATCACCTTCGTTTCATTGTCACGGGTAAAATAGTATGTTTTAGTACTGAACATGAGAAATACGTTTAAATGTGATTCTGTTTTGCTAAAATAGCAAAATCTTTAATAAGAGATTGTGACTGTAATTTTCATAAGTGACATTCGTGATCTGACTTGGCAGGGACGCCTCGTACAGTGTTAGGTGCTGAGTCTTTGTTCGTGCCGTATTTCACAGCACCCAAATATAAGGGACTGCTTAAAATGTAAACCTGACAAATAATTTTAAATAAAGTATATTTTTACAAAAAAAAAAAAAAAAAAAAAAAAAAAAAAATTTCATTGTTCTTCGTGTGGCAATGATAATCGACGTTCAAACTAATTTATGGAGGATCTGCGCAACAAGCAGAGATCCGACTTGATGTGTCGAAAGTCAGATCGTTATAGTATGTCGAAGGGCACCGTCTGTTTCCGAATGAGGATTGAGTTAATTTGTACTCTTCCCATTAGCTGACAGTTTTCTTTCCAGCCAATGGGAAGAGGAGAGAACGAAAAACACGCCCCTCATCCCGAAAATGACGTGTGTTTCTCAAAAGCATTTCGATTTCGCCTCGGAGAAACATGGTGGGAAATGGAGGGGGCTGTTGTGGCCCCTCGATCCCCATTGTGCCCAAGGCCTGGCCCAGCGTGGTACTGTGCACGAGATACCTGCATGCACAAGGCTTCTGAAGGTAAGGGGGTGGTGGGCCTCTAGCGGGCTCCTTAGGAGTCCCCAATGCTCTCTGCAGGCTCACTGCACACAGCCAACTGGAAGAAGCAAGCGCTTGAATACCTGGGGGTTTAAGCGCTATATAAATAGCCCATACATGTCTCCCACTCGTCGTTGTTCATCTTCTTCCCGCATCCACAGCTACCTAGAGAGCGCGGCACTCACCGCCGGAGCGCCGCTGTGCATCCCCGGAGGCGGAGGCTCAAGTTTCCTGCCGGGACCCTCCGGACGGGTTCGGCGGTGCAAGGACTCGGACCGGCCATGCAGGGCGAGACACCACGAGCGGGCTGAGGTGTGGAGGAAGCGGCGAGCCTGCCGGTTGAGCGGAATTTTTAAATTTACCAGTCAGAGGAGGCGCGAGCCATTTGCGGATCCAAGATGGCGGCCACCGCTGTTACGTCTGACACCGTGAGAATGAACAGCGCAGAGTGAACCGATCTGAAAACAGCTGCAATCGGGAGCCAGTGCGACCCGCCCCAGCCGGTGAGTGCTCGCTTTTCTTGCCTCTGTTCCCTGATTGTGCCCGTTTTCTTGCCTCTTCTTACCTCTGTTCCCTCGTTGTGATTGTTTTTCTGGCGTCTTTTCCCTCGTTGTGATTGCTTTTTTGCCCTCCCAGTTCCCTCGTTGTGCTTGCTTTTCTGCCCCCGTTCCCTCGTTGTGCTTGCTTTTCTGCCGCCGTTCCCTTGTTGTGCTTGCTTTTCTGCCCGCCGTTCCCTTGTTGTGCTTGCTTTTCTGCCCCCGTTCCCTTGTTGTGCTTGCTTTTCTGCCCCCGTTCCCTCGTTGTACTTGCTTTTCTGCCCCCCCGTTCCCTCATTGTGCTTGCTTTTCTGCCCCCCCGTTCCCTCCTTGTGCTTGCTTTTCTGCCCCCCCCTGTTTATTTATTTATTTATTTTAGAAGCTTGTAAAGCGCTCGGCTACCCCCAACGGGGGTGTCCCTGCGCTGTAGACATGCGGCAACCAGAGAAGTTCAGTGAAGGCTAGATCAAAGAAAAGAGCCAGGTCTTAAGTTTCCTCCGAAACAAAGGCTCTGATGTAAGAAATCTGAGTTCCGTCGGTAGTTGATTCCAAAGTTTGGAAGTGGTCACAGCAAATGCCCGGCCTCCAGTGCGTGCAAGACGGAAACGTGGGGAGTACATTAGGCGGAGGTGATTAGATCTGAGGTCACGTGTCGATTGAGTAATTTTAAGTCTGTGCCTCAAGTATGCAGGGCCTCGACCATTAAGGGCGCTAAAGGCAAGGACCAGGGCCTTGAACTGTATGCGGTATCTTACTGGTAGCCAGTGCAGTTTGAAAAATATAGTATCTTCGTGCACGCCTGTTTCAGAACCAAATATTTTAAACAGTTCGTGTTGGCGCAATCCTTGTCGCACTGTGTCTGCAGTGCCTTAAAATTATTCCATGCATAATGTGCGCATTCATTGTGGTTAATCAACCACATTTTGCATGGAGCTAGTGCAGTTTGGCCTGATGAGGTGAAATGGAGTGGCGATAAGGAATATTACAAATCAGCCTGGCCGCTGAATTCTGCACTGTCTGAAGACGGTTAATGAGATACGCCGGGGCTCCTACAAACAGACTGTTTGCATAGTCCGAATGGGACGTTATAAGGGCATGGCCTACCGTCCTCCGTTAGTCAAGTGGAAGGAAAGGGATGATTTTTTTAATCATTCGAAGCTTTCCAAAGCAAGATGCCGAAACTTTATCGATTTGAGTTTTACAAGATAAAGCTGTATCAAATTGGAAATCCAGATTGCGGGTAGCTTGAACTGGTGCCGGGGGGTGGGTTGAGTTCTGACGGCCACCAAACATTAGCAGGAATTGGAGATTTCTGGTTAAAAAATAAGACCTCCGTCTTGTCAGTGTTCAGTTTTAAATTATTAGAGGACATCCAGGAGGCAATGTTCACCAGGCAGTGGCGAAAATTAGCCAAGGAACTATCAGAGTGGTCTTTAAAAGAGAACACAAGCTGAGTATCATCAGCGTAAAAGACCACTCTGACGCCCCAGGATTCGGCCACTTTCGCCAACGGCATCAGGTACACATTAAATAAAAGAGGGCTGAGTGCAGATCCCTGCGGAGCCCCCCATGTCAATAGTTTCTCAGTGGAGACAAATGGCCTGAGGAAAATCTGTTGAGTTCTGTCCGACAGGAAGGATTTCACCTAGGCCAGCGGGATCCCTCCTATGCCCACCTCACAAAGGCGAACCAGCAGGATATCATGCGAGATAGTGTCAAATGCTGCGGATAGTTCGAGGAGGACCAACATGGCCTCCTCTCCCCTATCCACACACTCGCAAATTGACTCAGACTCTTCTAATAAGGCTGACTCTGTACTGAAGTCTGGCCTGAATCCTGACTGAGTATCATGTAGCAACTGGTTAGATTCTAAGGGGCAGATTTATGAGTTCTGGCGCATCCCTGCAAATCAGCAGGGATGCGCCAGAACTGATGCATCACGCAATTCCCTCCTTGCGGCACCACAGATGCGCCGCATTTACAATGCGGCGCACCATGGTGCAAGGAAGGGCAGATGTGTGACGCATCTTGTGGTGTACGGGCGGCGCATTGCTGGAGTAGCTTCGCAAGTGCGACGCAACTCCTGCAATGTACAGAGGCCACCCATACATAACGTGGTGCGTCACTCCTTACGCCTGCTTCAAGCAGGCGTAAGGATTTGACCCAGCAGCGTCGTAAAGCAGACTCAGTGAAATCTTGTAGATTTCACTGCGTCAGTTTTACGGCGCTTTCCTACGAGGGAACACCCACCCTGCGACACAACGCCCACATGAAACCTGACGCAGGTTTCATGTGACGCAGGGCTTTACAACGTGACGCATCTGCCTAGATGCGTCACGTTGTAAATAGGTCGCAGGGATGCGCCACGTTTCCGCGCTGTTGCGTGACGCAACGGCGTCGTAAACGTGGTGCAAGTCCAACATAAATCTGCCCCTAAGTATTCGGACAGTTGCTCCTGTACCGCCTTCTCCAAAACTTTTGCTGGCTTGGGGAGGAGTTAGATAGGCCGGTAATTACTGAAGCATAATGGGTCAGCATCAGCTTTTTTTTAGAATTGGTAGCAACACCGCATGTTTCCACAAAGAGGGGAAAAGGCCAGATTGCAGGGAGGTATTCCATATTTTTATCAAAGGATTAATCAGTGAGACGCTTCGGATCGGGATTGTCGGCGTGTGGTTACGATGCCTGAACGTACGATTTAAACATTTCATGGAGCCACAATAGAAGGCTGAATTACCTTTTACTAACACTTTTGTGTATCTGACCTGAGATTTACTGGATCTTCCAGAGGAGTCACGGTTTTGATTCTTCTCCTCACATGCAAATTAATTGAGAACATTGCACATGCTCTTAAAAGCCCTGAAGAAGTCTCTAGAAAAGAGACGATACGTGTTGGCTATGGCTGTGTATGAGATGATTTTGAATGTCTGACATATTATCGACTGATAGAATATCTACATACAAAAATATCGACACAAAAATATCGAAATCAAAAATATCGGAGTCATATCTTCATAAAGGTAAGTACAAAAATATCGAAAAAATAATATCGTAGTACAAAAATATCGAAATTAAAAATATCTTTTTTTAAATGTATTAATAATAATGTAAAAATAATTTTAAAATACATATAATTTTACAACTATTAAATAAAAATATTAAAACATTATTAAAAAATTAAAACTAATACATATACATTTAAAATAAATTAAAAACGTAATAATTTAATGTAATTTTTTTTATTTCCCTTAATTGATTTAATTTAAATTTATTTTATTTTTACCCTGTACGACTGTACCCCAAAGACCCAAAACTGACCCTGAACCCTAAAAATACCCCTTTTCCCAAAAACCCAAAACAGACCCTGAACCCTAAAAATACCCCTTTACCCAAAAACTGAAAACTGACCCTGAACCCTAAAAATACCCCTTTACCCAAAAACCCAAAACAGACCCTGAACCCTAAAAATACCCCTTTACCCAAAAACTGAAAACTGACCCTGAACCCTAAAAATACCCCTTTACCCAAAAACCCCAAACTGACCCTGAACCCTAAAAATACCCCTTTACCCAAAAACTGAAAACTGACCCTGAAAGCTAAAAATACCCCTTTACCCAAAAACTGAAAACTGACCCTGAACCCAAAAAATACCCCTTTACCCAAAAACTGAAAACTGACCCTGAACCCTAAAAATACCCCTTTACCCAAAAACTGAAAACTGACCCTGAACCCAAAAAATACCCCTTTACCCAAAAACTGAAAACCGACCCTGAACCCTAAAAATACCCCTTTACCCAAAAACTGAAAACTGACCCTGAACCCTAAAAATACCCCTTTACCCAAAAACTGAAAACTGACCCTGAACCCAAAAAATACCCCTTTACCCAAAAACTGAAAACCGACCCTGAACCCTAAAAATACCCCTTTACCCAAAAACTGAAAACTGACCCTGAACCCTAAAAATACTCCTTTACCCAAAATTAATTAATCTTATTTAATTACAAATGAATTATTAATTAACAATAACAATAAAGTAAATATATTAGCACATTAGCTGTAATTAATTAAATTTAATAATTAATATTATTTTTTCCCAGTTAATTAATTAACAATAACAAACAATTATATATAAAAAAAATTACTCTAATTAATATAATTAACTAATTAATATTAATTAATTACCAATTATTTATTAATTAAAAATATGTACAAAATTATATTAATTAATTAACTAATTAATATGAATTAATTACCAATTAATTATTAATTAATTGGTAATTAATTAATATTAATTAGTAATTATTAATTAAAAATATTTACAAACATATATTAATTAATGAATTATTATTAAATTACTTCCCACCCTATTCCCCTATAAACCCAGAAACCCGCTCTGATACTAAAACGCAAAATGGAAACAAATTTACAAATTTTCAAACATACATTACAAAACATGTTTAACAAACATATAAACAACATAATAAAATACATAACACTAAAATAAATTTCGATATTAGTAAAATTCGATATTAGTAACATACATACCTTAAAAAAACGATATTCTGTCTGTCGATATTTTGGACATCGATATTCTGTACTGTCGAAATTAAAACATCGATATTATTGTATATCGATATTTTAATTTCGATATTTTGTCTGCCTACCATGTAGGTGTGTCGCGCGATGTGATGATCTGACGTCTGCCGGCAATCGGCAGAGTCGAGCTGCAGGGGCTCTAGAAGGGGGTGAAACAACAACAAAGCCCTATTAACATGCACAAGGTCTTTAACGACCTGTGAAATGCTCGGGTGCGGTTGTGAGTGGGCTCGGGATGCCACACACTCCGGGGGGGGCTCTCATTTTAAACAAATCCCCTGGTCTGGATCTTTTTCTACAACTTGTGCTCTGAGAGGGATCATAATGGCAGCACTCGCACTGAACATGATCCCCGCGCTAATTCAGCCCAGTTCCATACAGAGAGCCACACTCCTAAACTCCAAGAAGCAGATTTATAGCGCCTTGACTGCAGAGCGGTGCACGTACACATCGCATGTAAATTACGTTTCCAGATTTTCCAATCATTCAGGACGTAAAGTGGCAGATTTAAAACGCCTATGCATTACTTCCCATAAGTCATTGAAATTACCTCATTCTGATGAATTATGTGTGCCTCTCAATGTGAATGTGAGGCCTAATCTCCGTCTGATTGGCTTTTCTCAACTCCTTCATCCCTAAATAGCACACTATATAAAAATGTTTAGTTTCTCTGGTCATTCTGCAGTCTTAGTAGCCTCCTCATTTGGAGATTGTCTATCATTCTACTGCAAAGTCCAGAAACCTGCGCCAGCGCCAAGAAACCTTTTTGGTGTACGTGCGATATATAAATCCGGTATAACATACCAGAACCTTCAGCGCTCTCAGATCTCTCTCAAGGTGTGATTTCACCCTTAAAGCAAGCCAGGTGCCTCTCTTCAATGACATCGCCGGTCTTTCCTCACTTTTCACTTGTTCTGTTATTTGTCACTGATGTGCCAAAATTTCATCTAAGTTGTTGGAAGGGCTCGTCAAGCCGAAAAAGACGCTGCTATGGGAGCAGAGTGTTATGCTGCATTACCAACCCTCTCCCCCCCAAATAACAGTGATTTTCATTTAGTGGATAGGGTGGTTGTTCCACACTGTTGCAGTTTATTATGCAAAGGAAGAGTGTTCACCTACTGAAGTTCGGCACCAATGTCAGAGAGCCTGTGATGGGCCGAATATGTCAGCAGGCTGACAGTGCAGTAGTCTATTAAGTACCACGAAACATGCCCGGTGCCTATCGGATAATTCTGCATGAAACTGTTAACCAGTCGAAGCATGTTTACCTAATTCCCGGCCCAACACTGATTTCATTGCCACCCCATGCCACTCCCCCCCCCCCTGAAAAAAGCATTTGACCTCATCCTCATTCCTCCATGAGGGCCCAAGAGGGTGGGAATCATGGATGTCCATCAACGGGAGTCTGGCATGCCCCTGGTACCCCTGGTCTAACCTGTCATGAACACAGCCCGAGGAACATGACATAAACAAAGGTTACCAAGGTTACAGAAGGCTTTTTTAATGTCTGTGGGGTGGTGTGTGGGGTGTGTGGGGGTTGTGTGTTTGGGGTTGGTGTGTCTGTGGGGTGGTGTGTCTGTGGGGTGGTGTGTCTGTGGGGTGTGTGGGGTGGTGTCTGTGGGGTGGTGTCTGTGGGGTGGGGTGTCTGTGGGGTGGGGTGTGTGTGTGGGGGGGTGGGATGTGTGTGTGGGGTGTGTGATTTCGGCATGGGTGCGCCCAGTGTGGCGGAGACCATCCCGCTGTGGCATGCAAAACACTCGTTAGAGTTGCAGCGGGCACCACCTTCATGGGCCCGGCATAGTCTGGGCCAGGTTACAAAAGGCCCTTCCCCAATACATTTTGAATTGCTAGCAACACTTTTGAATGGATACCCAAAGATTGATGAGAGGGAACTACTGTTTTGGGGTTTCAAGGAAGGGTTCAAAATACATTACAGTGGTCCTTTAGCGGGCAGATCATCTAAGAACCTCCGCTCAGCGGAGGAACTTCCGGAAGTGGTTGCAGAAAAAATACAAAAGGAGCTGCAGCTAGGAAGAATAGCGGGCCCATTTGACTCCGCCCCTTTAGGGAACTTCAATATTTCTCCGCTAGGCATTGTTCCAAAAAAGGAGGCAGGCAAATACAGAATGATTCACCACCTCTCTTATCCCAAAGGCAACTCAGTAAATGACTGGCTGAGCAGGATATCTGCACGGTCTCGTATGCAACATTTGACGAAGCCATCGAGTTAGTCCGGCAGGCGGGGAAGGGAGCCCTTATGGCAAAAGCGGATATTGAGGCAGCTTTCAGGCTGTTACCAGTACATCCAGACAGCTTTCATTTGCTGGGGTTCCAGTTCAAGGATAGGTTGTATTATGACAAGCGTATGCCCATGGGTTGTTCGGTTTCCTGCGCTTACTTTGAGGCATTTAGTTCCTTTTTAGAGTGGGCCACGAACAGAGTGCAACCAGTGGGTGGCAAGCTCCATTATCTTTTTGTTTGTAGGTGAGGCCGACTCACCCGAATGTGCTCAGGCATTGGAGGCCTTCAAGGTCGTATCACAGCGCTTGGGAGTTCCATTATATTGTAAATAGAAGCTGGAGCCTGATATCATTCAGGTTACTTAATTCAAGTCTTCAAGATGTTAAGTTAAGTTACAGAGAAGACCCACCAGGAGTAACTAGCTTGCCACTCAGCCTGCCTGGTTCCAACTGCCAGTTGTCACCAGGCTAAGCCCCAAACACTCCATGATGCCACCCAAGGTTCTAGTGGTGACATCATGTGAGTGACCAAGAAATCCCCAGAGGTAGAAAGAAGACAGGCTAAATACAACACATCTCCTTTCTTTAGGGAAATCAACAAGATGGAAATATAGGTCATTCCGGTTGGGATAGTTTTTTCAAGAAGGCTGGCGGGGCTACAGCAGGCATGACTCGAAAACATCATTTTGTCAGGTTGAAGAAGGGGCTGAAGCAAGACTTGCAGATGTGGCTGTCTTTTCTCCAAAGTTTTAATGGGGTCAGGATATGGCCGTCGCTATGGACAGCTGATGAGAGGGCGCAGCTGTACACAGATGCCTCCAGGCAAGGGAGGTTTGGGGCAATATTGGGCTCTTCGTGGTGTGCCAAAAGGTGGCCAACTGCCTGGCGACGATGTGGCTTCACCAACAATATCACAGCGTTAGAACTCTTTCCCATTGTAGTGGCATTGTCAATATGGTCAGACACCTTGGCTAACAAGATTTTGGTCATCAGGTCAGACAACATGGCAGCCGTCCATGCAATTAATAATCAGGCGGCGTCATGTCACGTAGTATTGGGCTTGTTAAGGCATTTAATGAGCAGGTGTCTCCAGTATAATATCCAGATAAAAGCTAAGCATGTGCCAGGTGTTCAGAACAAGGCAGCTGATGCTCTTTCTCGCTTGCAGTGGGAAAGATTCCGGGCAGAATGGCCAGAGGCGCAGCAAGAAATGACTCCCTTCAAAGAGGATTACTGGAGAATAATGCATTAGAAAAGGAACTACAGAATATGGCTGAAGAGGCTTTAGCGGTGGGAACAAGACACCGGTATCGGCGCTGTGTGGACACTTTTCAAAAAATGACGCCGGAGGCCTCCGTGATTCCGGACAATGTGCAGCAACTGGGGATGCTGGTCAAAAAGTTTGTGGTGTGGGCCAAGGGGGCCGGAAAATCCAGGTCATGGGTGAGGGAGCACCTCGCAGCAATAGCATACTATTCAAAGATAAGGGGTTTGGAGGATTCGACTAAGGGTTTTGTGCTTAGGGCAGCCTTGAAAGGGTGGGCCAAAAAGGAAGGCAAGAAGCAGGACAACAGGTCCCCAATTGATTTTAACACACTAAAAATTTTAATGGACAACATCCCTAGGGTGTGTTACTCAGAATATGAGAGTAAGTTGTTCAGTCTAACATTTTCCCTGGCCTTTTTTGGGGCCTTTCGCATTAGTGAACTAATAGCCAGGGCAAAAAGGGATAAAAGCAGCATGGCCCTGTTAGTGAGGGGCATATCCATAGGCACACACCAGGTGTCCCTTCAGGTGCGACAATCTAAGACAGATCAGGTGGAAAGGGGACAGTGCATCACACTGAACAGGATGGAGGGGCACAGCTCATATTGCCCAGTGACGCTTTTAACAGGGTACATGCAGGAGCGGGAAGGTGCTGACAGCAACAGCTACCTCCTCATTCACAGTGATGGGAATCCGTTAACACTTTATCAGTTTAAAAGGGTGTTAGCAGCAACGGTGCAAATAGCCGGGCTCCAAAGGTGTCACTACACTACACATTCATTTCGCATTGGGGCAGCCACCACAGCCTTCCAGGAGGGCATGTCCGCTAAAGGAATAAAACAGATAGGCAGATTGGAATCAGACAAGTTTAAGGTGTACATTCGCTCAACATCAGACAGATAAGGAATTTGGAAAGACATGTGTTGAGGCGATTCAATTGGGGGATCTGATATACATTCTGTACAGCAAACTTTACGTATAATAAAAGGATGATGGGTGACGTGTACTCAACATTTCCGTGCTTCTGTTCTAATCCACAGAATACAAAACAGTGTAGGTCATCGGACACTCATACGTGTCCAGGGCGGCTAACAGAGCACACTGCCTTGGGTGGAATGCTACGTTCCCATTTCAACGGACAAGGGTGCAATGGTTCGGAAAAGAGGACTTGCGCTAGAGAGAATTGTGGAGTGTCATTGAGGAATTGCGCGCAGGTGCGAAGGATCCGAGTATTTTAGTAATTCATCTAGGGGGAAATGATCTTCCAGAGATGGGGCGGGGTGACCTGCTTCACACATTAAAGAAGGATCTCACCAATTTAGCCAAGGGCATGGGCTCAACGGAAATGGTATGGTCCGAGATCATTCCTAGAATGGTATGGGCTGGTGCACGCTCCCAAAATGGCATGGAGTTGTCAAGGAAGAGGCTAAATAGCTTGATGGCCAAATTTCTACAGGGGGCAGACTTAGGGATTATTAGGCACACTCTGATTAACTTGCGGCAGCCGCAGTATTACGGAGCGGATGGGGTGTACCTTTCTGACACTGGGACGGATGTCCTGCTACAAAATATGCTAGCAGTGTTGTATGCAAGGGGCTGTTGGTAGTTTGCAAGAATGGGGCCGTAGTTAAGGCATGGGGGGGGCCTCGCAGACAGCGATAGCTCCCGGCGAGGCATGGCGGTACTTACAAAGCGATCCAAGAAGAATACAAAAAGCAGTTGGCGCAGCGGGCTCAGACTACAAATGGGGGAGGCAGGTCCCAGGGGGTCGCTGGCAAGCTCCCCGAGCTTCCTGTGTTCAGGTGAACCGGAAGTAAACAATTAATTGCGCAACTCGGGCGGGGGGCGGGGACAAACGCCAACCCGGAAGGGAATGTGTGGGCCCCGGAAGTGGAAAGGTCACCCAGCCGGGTGTGAACCGGCTGGTTACCCAGGAGTGAGTTGACACCGGATGCAAAAGGGGCCATCCGGTTGGGTTAAAGCAGACGCTTACCCAAGGAGTGTGTGGAAACTGGAGGTAAAAGATTACCCGGTCGGGCCGGAAGCAGAAGCTTGCCCGGAGAGAAAGGAAAAGGTGTGTCCCAGGGAGGGGGTTGCCTGGGCAAGGATAGCTGCACTGAATGTAGGGCACAGTGCAGAGGCATTGGTGGTTAAGGACGGGGACAAGTCACTTTGGAAAAGAGAGCCGCACTGAATGTAGGGCACAGTGCAGAGCTGGTTGTGTAAGAACGCACAGTCGCCAGACAGAAATAATGGCTTGTAAAGGATCGCTTGTAAGTAATAATGCCTATTAAACTGCGGCCTTAATTCTTCCAGAAAACAAACTGGTGTGGTCTGAATTTATTGGGACTCGGGCGGTACAGAAGAAATACGCTCACGGCACGAAAGTCATAATTTATCAACATCAGTTGATGGACAGAATGCAGAACAATATCATACCATCACCCCAACGCAGAGATCTGGGTTTAAATCCATCATTTATTTTGCAACCCACACCACCTCAGCCAGACTCAAGTATCCTAGGACCAATTTCTGGCTATCAGCTGTCTTCAGCCAGGAAATTTTGACTCCAGTGGGGTGGAGAGCATGAGTCTCATGCCTGAGCATGCCCATCACACTCGGGGTGACAAATGCAAAAACAACAGTTGATGGACAGATTGCAGAACAATGTCATAAAATCACCCCAGTACAGAGATCTGGGCCTAAATCCATCATTTTTTTGCACCCCACACCACCTCAGCCAGACTCAAGTATCCTAGGACAAATTTCTGGCTATCAGCTGTATTCAACCAGGATAGCTTGACTTCAGTGGTGTGGAGAGCATGGTACTCACGTCTGAGCATACCCATCCCACTCGGGGTGACAAATGCAAAAACAACAGTTGATGGACAGAATGCAGAACAATGTCATACATTCACCCAAGTACAGAGATCTGGGCCTAAATCCATCATTTTTTTGCACTTCACAGCACCCCAGTTCAGACATGGCTATATGCAAATTAGCCTTGACCCTGTGCCTCATGGGAACAGTCCAGCCCAAAGGGTGGAAAGTACCACACGCCCCCAGCATTTGTCACACCCCCCCAGCACAAGCCCCCAGCACAACGCAGACACGCCCACAAGGGACTACTTTGCTGGCACGGTTCTTTTACTTTTTAAATGTATATGGTGGGCGTCTGCATAGCCTATGTCCTTCTGCTGCAACTGCCCTTTCCAACGCTGTATTGGGTGTTGTGATTGGTGCTGTGGTTCCTGAGATTACCTGCCTCAAAGGTTTTTGGCACTCTCTTTATTATATTAGTATGGATATGGATAAGAAGATGCTGTCCCCCTGTTTTTTAAGACACTTAATAGAGGTAATGAAAACATTCCCTGGGGTTGTCATCATGATTTCTTATAAGGGAATTCCCTGACTAAACCTTATGTTAAATGAGCACAGAAATCCTATCTTCTTCGCTCATGTTTATCCATGAGCTAGTCTTGTCGAACTAAAAGGCTTTAGATTAATTCTGTATAATTAAAGTCTCTCACTGAATGTTGTAAAATGTATTTTAATTGTTAAATCAGTCTATGTTTTTTAACGGAGATTATGTGTTGTTTATAATTTAGGTTACCTCATGGCTTTTCCTGAAAAAGGCGCTGGTCGCCAAAACGCGCGTCGAGAATATACATTATTGTGCCACATATTTTATATTGTGCTTTTTACTCATTTATTCTTGTTTTTTGTTTATGTTGTTGTGTATGTACTGTATGCCCCTAATAGGGTCATTTTTATTCTTTGGTTTCATTAAACAACTGTTTTTATTAAGTTTTATGAACTGATATAATGTCAATAAAATTGTAGTACCATATCTTTGAGAATGGCCTTTAGCCTTTAATATTTTTTCTGAGACAAGCGCTTACAATTGCCTAGATATATACTTACACACCCAATTCAATTCAATTTCAAAGCTTTTATTCGATTTGTAAACAAATCATACAAGCGAAACGTAAAATCAATTCATTACATTATAAAAGTTATTATAAAATACAAAGTTTGTACAAGGGAATCCGGAATATTTCATATGGGAAAAAGACACATACTGACAAGCGTTTAAGCATTGGATCATAATTGAGAATATAAAGATAACCAAAAGGTACAAAAGTTAAAATCGTACAGACAGGAATAAGTATATTATCGCAAAATGCTTATCCTGGCAGCTGTACGTTAAATAGCAAACCCCTGCCTAGATTATGGGAAATTGTAAATTTTTTTTTTTTTTTTTTAGTTATAAAATTAGAGTACAGACAGGACGGTATAAAAATATAGCAGCACTAAGCGTTTCCTGGCAGCTGTACCATGATAGATATTAAAAGACAAAAGAGAAAAACATGTACAGACAGGATTGAGGGTTGGTTATCACACAAAGTGCTCATCCTGGCAGCTGTTCATTTTAGGTAAGTACAGACAGGAATATAGAAATCATAGCAATACAATACTTTTCCTGGCAGCTGTACATTTCAAAATAAAAGTGGCAACGAAAAAACAAATATCCACATTTTCTATGGCTGATAGTAACGCAAGGGCGTTCTTAAAAGACCGTATATTATATTTGATAAGTATAGGTTTTAAATACCTTAGTCTTAGAAAGTGATAACATTTGCAAAAAAGTAAGAAATGGCAGCAACTCTGACGTGAAACGTTATCACAAGGGCAGGGGGTTTCTGATTTCAGTTTCTGTACTGTGAACGCAACTAGATGGTGTACAATACCCAACCTGACACGGGTTAAAACATATTGATGTGATGGACGGCAGACATACCCAAGTCCAAAGAAAACCGGGGAGCTGACCCAACGGAGGAAGGACACGAAGAGAAAAGGAGCCAGACAGTCAAAAGGAGGAGCATCTTCAGTATGTGCCCCTCCTTTCACCACTGCTGCAGACACATTTGGCCTCATTTATGAGGCCTTGCGTCAGTTTTGCGCTGCGGATGCGTCACTTTTTGTGACGCATCTGCGGCGTAAAACATGCGCCTTGTTGCGCCATATTTAAAAAGTGACGCATCTAGGTAGATGCGTCACTTTTTAAACCCCTGCGCCACATTATACCTGCGTCAGGTATAATGTATGCAGAGGGGGCGTTCCCCCGCAAAAAGCCTCGTAATAGTGACGCAGTGAAATCTATGAGATTTCACTGCGTCACTTTTAGGATGCGGTTGCGTCAAAATCTTGCACCTGCGTCACAGCAGGCGTAAGACTGACGCAAGCCCTTTCACATGGGGCTTTCCCCATGTGAAAGGACGCATTGCTGGAGATGCGTCACTTTTGTGACACACTCCAGCAATGCGTCACTTTTGCGCTTACAGATGCGTCAGAAATACTGACGTATCTGTAAGTCCTTGCGACATGATGCGTCATACATTAAATATGACGCATCATTGGTGTCGCAAGGAGTGGGCAGTGAAAAGTGACGCATCGCTGTTTTCACGCAGCGATGCGTCACTTTTCATAAATGAGGCCCATTATCTCTATCTGTGTGTCTGCCTCTCATGGAATGCCTCTGTGCCCGCCTGTAACTGAGTGTCTGACTGTATGCCATCTGTCAGTGTGTGTCTGTCTATCATTGTATATCTGTGTGCGCAATTGTGGGTGTATGCGTGTCTAAATTTGTGTCTCTCTGTGATTTTATGCCTGTTTCCATCCATGTATCAGGCATGGTGTGTATGTCTCTGTGCGCATCTGTGTGTGTATGTCTGTGTGCCCATTAGTCAGTGGGTGTGTCTGTATCCTGCGTCTATCTGTGGTTACATGCCTGTGTGCCCATCTGTGAGTGTCTCTACCAGTGTGTCCACCTCCGTTGTGTCTTCGATCCGTTTTAAAAAAAAACATTAATACTGAGCTCAGCCCGCGCTTCAGGGACACCGCGCTCTGCAATACAATAGGTCTGGCTTTTGCCAAACTTTGACCTATTGGTATTGTAAATGACAATGCCTTTCAATATCATAAAAGGCAGTGCCATGTACAATGCTAATAGCTCAAAATCTCGCAATTGTGATACCGATTGCATTGCAAATGCTTGTTTTTTGTGCGCGTGCGTGTGTGCTAAAGAGAGTGGGGGATTGAACTCTCCAGGATGCTTCAGGCGCAGTACCATCCTCTGTCACTAGAGGGAAGTCTGCCTGAAAGCAAAAAGCTGTTTTTGTGGTTTTTTTTGGTTGGAAAATTTGCATACCCAGAAGCCACTACAAAGCCACAATCACCTTCGTATCATGGTCACGGGTAAAATAGTATGTTTTAGTACTGAGCATGAAAAATACGTTTAAATGTGTTTTATGTTTTGCTAAAATAGCAAAATCTTTATTAAGATTAAGATAGTGACTGTAATTTTCATAAGTGATATTCATGATGTGACCTGGCAGGGGCAACATTTCAAAGCATCCGAAAGTGCAAATGCGAAATATAGTTTGAACCGTATTTCATGTGGCAATGGTAAACGGTATTTAATGTAAAGTTATGGAGGGTCTCTGCAAATAGCAGAGATCCAAAGCGCTGCAAAAAAAAGTTTAACTCGATAATATAGGTCGAAGGGCGCAGTCTTTCACAGGTTGAGCGGTGTGTTTTATACTATTATTTCTAATTATCTCCCGTTGGCTGAAATAATATAGTTCAACCACTAGGAAGAGGAGACAACAGGAAAACGCGCCCCTCAACCCGAAAATGACTTGCATTTCTCCGAGGCATTTCTGCTTCGTCTCTATCCGCATTGTGACCAAAGGCCTGCCCCCGCGTGGCACTGTGCATGCACGTGGAGAAGTGTGGCTCAGTGGTTAGAGGCGGCAGACCCGGAAGCTGAGATCGACCGTGGACCAGGGTTCGATTCCCCGCCTCAGCGGGTCTCGGGCTCAAAAAAAAATTCCACGGTCTCGACAATTCTCGCTCCGGTGCCTACTCGACTCACGGGGTCTCACTCTGCAACTCTGGGCTTGCTTAATCTCCACTACGGCCCCTCGCGGCGAGATGCCTGGCTTTCACCCTGTGGACACCCTGCCGGGGCCTCTCACAGGGGAATACCAGGACGGGTTCCCTAAGCAAGCGCCAGGATGCCCTTTGGGTGACAGGTTGCGCTATATAAGTACACCTACATTTACATTTACATTTATAAGGCTTCTGAAGGTAAGGGGGTGGTGGGCCTCTAGCGGGCTCCTTACGAGTCCCCGATGCTCTGCAGGCTCACTGCACACAGCCAACTGGAAGAAGCAAGCGCTTGAATACCTGGGGGTTTAAGCGCTATATAAATAGCACACATATGTCTCCCACTCGTCGTTGATCATCTTCTTCCCGCACCCCACAGCTACCTAGAGAGCGCAGCACCCACCGCTGGAGCGCCGCTGTGCATCCCCGGAGACGGAGGCTCAAGTTTCCTGCCGGGACCCTCTGGACGGGTCCGGCGGTACAAGGACTCGGACCGGCAATGCAGGGCGAGACACCACGAGCGGGCTGAGGTGTGGAGGAACGGCGAGCCTGCCGGTTGAGCGGAATTTTTAAATTTACCGGTCAGAGGAGGCGCAAGCCATTTGCGGATGCAAGATGGCGGCCGCCGCTGTTACGTCTGACACCGTGAGAATGAACAGCGCAGAGTGAACCGGCCTGAAACCAGCTGCAACCGGGAGCCAGTGCGACCCGCCCCAGCCGGTGAGTGCTCGCTTTTCTTGCCTCTGTTCCCTGATTGTGCCCGTTTTCTTGCCTCTTCTTGCCTCTGTTCCCTCGTTGTGATTGTTTTTCTGGCGTCCGTTCCCTCGTTGTGATTGCTTTTCTGGCGTCTGTTCCCTCGTTGTGCTTGCTTTTTTGCCCTCCCTATTCCCTCGTTGTGTTGCTTTTCTGCCCCCCCTGTTCCCTCGTTGTGCTTGCTTTTCTGCCCCCCCTGTTCCCTCGTTGTGCTTGCTTTTCTGCCCCCCGTTCCCTCTTTGCGCTTGCTTTTCTGCCCCCCCCTGTTCCCTCGTTGTGCTTGCTTTTCTGCCCCCCTGTTCCCTCGTTGTGCTTGCTTTTCTGCCCCCCTGTTCCCTCGTTGTGCTTGCTTTTCTGCCCCCCCTCTGTTCCCTCGTTGGGCTTGCTTTTCTGCCCCCGTTCCCTTGTTGTGCTTGCTTTTCTGCCCCCGTTCCCTTGTTGTGCTTGGTTTTCTGCCCCCCCCTGTTCAGTCGTTGTACTTGCTTTTCTGCCCCCCGTTCCCTCATTGTGCTTGCTTTTCTGCCCTCCCTGTTCCCTCGTTGTGCTTGCTTTTCTGCCCCCCCTGTTTATTTGTTTATTTATTTTAGAAGCTTGTAAAGCGCTCTGCTACTGCCAACGGGGGTGTCCCGGCGCTGTAGACATGCGGCAACCAGAGAAGTTCAGTGAAGGCTAGATCAAAGAAAAGAGCCAGGTCTTAAGTTTCCTCCGAAACAAAGGCTCTGATGTAAGAAATCTGAGTTCCGTCAGTAGTTGATTCCAAAGTTTGGAAGTGGCCACAGCAAAGGTCCGGCCTCCAGTGCGTACAAGAAGGAAACGTGGGGAGTACATTAGGCGGAGGTGATTAGATCTGAGGTCACGTGTTGATTGAGTAATTTTAAGTCTGTGCCTCAAGTATGCAGGGCCTCGACCATTAAGGGCTCTAAAGGCAAGGACCAGGGCCTTGAACTGTATGCGGTATCTTACTGGTAGCCAGTGCAGTTTGGCCAGATGAGGTGAAATGGAGTGGCGATAAGGAATATTACAAATCAGCCTGGCCGCTGAATTATGCACTGTCTGAAGACGGTTAATGAGATACGCCGGGGCTCCTACAAACAGACTGTTTGCATAGTCCAAATGGGACGTTATAAGGGCATGGACTACCGTCCTCCGTGAGTCAAGTGGAAGGAAGGGGATGATTTTTTTAATCATTCGAAGCTTTCCAAAGCAAGATGCCGAAACTTTATCGATTTGAGTTTTACAAGATAAAGCTGTATCAAATTGGGAGCCCAAATTGTGGGCAGCTTGAACTGGTGCCGGGGGGGGTTGAGTTCTGACGGCCACCAAACATTAGCGGGAATTGGAGATTTCTGGTTAAAAAATAAGACCTCCGTCTTATCAGTGTTCAGTTTTAAATTATTAGAGGACATCCAGGAGGCAATGTTCACCAGGCAGTGGCGAAAATTAGCCAAGGAACTATCAGAGTGGTCTTTAAAAGAGAACACAAGCTGAGTATCATCAGCGTAAAAGACCACTCTGACGCCCCAGGATTCAAACGCTTTCGCCAACGGCATCAGGTACACATTAAATAAACAAGCATTGGAAATGCAATAGGTCTCGCATTAGAAAAGTGGGAGCTATTGGTATTGTAAATTTTTTTTTTTTTTTTGTAGTTTTTCCAAATAGCTACATTGATAGATTAGTCATTTACAATGCCAATAGTTTTTTTTTTTAATGTGACACCTATAGCATTTGGAATGCCACATGATTTGTATTGACGTGACTTTGATGGCAGCTTATGTTGTTATGCCACATTTCTGGAGAGCAGGAGAGTGCAGCAGGGGATAGAAGCACAGCCCTGCAAGCTGAGCGTCCTCCCATCGCACACCCATCTGTGGCTTGAGTGGTGTGAGGGTGAGTGGTGTGAGAGTGAGGAATGTGAGTGTGAGGGGTGTGAGCATGAGTGTTGTGAGTGTGAGGGAGTGTGAGTGTGAGGGAGTGTGAGTGTGAGGGGGTGTGAGTGTGTGTGATGGTGAAGTTGAGTGAGTGTTTGTGAGGCTGAGTGTATGTGACGGTGTGTGTTGGTGAGGGTGTGTGAGGGTGAGTGAGGGTGTTTGATGTTTAGTGACGGTGTGTGACGGTGTGAGGCTGAGGGTGTGTGAGGGTGAGTTAGGGAGTGTGATTGTGTGTGAGTGGGTGAGTCTGAGAGTTAGGTGTTGTGATGTTGATTGAATGTGAATGAGGCTGAGGGGATGATGGTAAGGGTGTGTGAGTGTGAGGCGTGTTTATTGTGACAAGTTGCAAGGCTGAGCGTGGGTGAGTGTGTGGGAGGGTGTTTGATGGTGAGTGTGCGAGGTGTAGTGAGTGTGAGAGTGTTGTGACGGGTGTCAGGGGAGGGTGTGTGTGTGAATGTCATGTGTTTGATAGTGAGGGTGTGTGTGTGTAAGGGTGAGTGAGGGGGTGTGAGGCTTCGGGTGTGTGACGGTGCGTGAGTGTAAGTGTGTGTGAGTGTGAGTGAGGGTGTGAGAGGTATTGTTACGCAGAGGGTGTGTGACGGTGTGTGAGGGTGAGGGTGTGTGAGGGTGAGTGTGAGTCATTGTGAGTGAGTGTGAGTGAGGGGGTGTGAGGGTGTTGTTGTGAGGGTGAGGGGAGTGAGCGTGTGTGAGTGTGATGGGGTGTGAGGGTGAGGGGGTGTGAGTGTGTGTGAGGGTGAGGATGAGTGAGGTTGTTTGCGTCTGAGAGTGTGTGAGGTGTAGTGAGTGTGAGAGTGTTGTGATGGGTTTTAGGGGAGCGTGTGTGTGTGAGTGTAGGGTGTTTGAGGGTGAGGGGGTGTGTGTGTGAGGGTGAGTGAGGGGGTGTGAGGTTTCGGGTATGTGACGGTGTGTGAGTGTGTGTGAGGGTGAGTGAGGGTGAGAGAGGTGTTGTTAGGCAGAGGGTGTGTGACAGTGTGTGAGCGTGAGGGTGTGTGAGGCTGAGTGTGAGTGATTGTGAGTGATTGTGAGTGATTGTGAGTGAGTGTGAGTGAGTGTGAGTGAGTGAGTGTGAGTGAGGGGGTGTGAGGGTTTTTGAGGGTGAGGTGTAGTGAGTGTGAGAGTGTTGTGAGGGGTGTGATGTGATGGGAGTGAGGGTGTGTGAGGGTGATGGGGTGTGAGGGTGAGGGGGTGTGAGTGTGTGTGAGGGTGAGGGTGAGCGAGGGAGTGTGAGTGTGTGTGAGTTGTTGAGGATGAGAGTTAGGGTGTGTGAGGGTGATGGTGTGAGAGTGATTGAGGGTGTGTGAGGGTGAGGGGATGAGGGTAAGGCTGTGTGAGGCTGAGGGGTGTTGATGGTGAGAGAGTGTGAGGGGTGTGAGTGGGTGCGGCTGTCCGGTGTAGTGAGTGTGAGCTTGTTGTGAGGGGTGTTATTTTTTGAGGGAAGTGAGGGTGTGCGAGTGTGTGTGAGTGTGAGGGGGTGTGAGTGTGTGTGAGGGTGAGTGTGAGTGAGTGGGTGTGAGGCTGAAGGTGTGTGATGGTGTGTGAGGGTGATGTTGTGTCAGGGTGATTGAGGGTGTGTGAAGGAGTGTGAGAGTTTTGGTGTGTGAGGGTGATGTTATGAGTGTGTGTATGTTAATATTAATTATTTAATATGTGTCGTGTAAAAAAAAACGTGATAGATCTTCCCTTTGTAATTGTCCTGCCTTATGTGTATTTTAATATGTAATAGAACTGTGTATGTTTTTTAATTACTGTGTGGTGTTATGTGTGTTTTAGGTGTCTGTGGAGTCCCGTATTAATTTTATTATTTTAAAAATGGCCGACGCAATGCGTCACCTTGACGTTCCCTACGTTAGCGTTCTAGTTTGTTTTTGTGTTGTGAGTGTTTACGTTTCCTTGATGTTTATTTCTAGCCAATCGGAGCGCGACGTTTTTGACGTTGCGTTCCGATTTGCTTACGTCAACGGTGGAATTCCCCAGAAGATCGAGAATGTTGGTGCGCGGAAGGCGTGTTCTTGTTCCTGTGCTGTTGCTGCGTCGTTTGACAGGTAAGAATGTATTCCAAAGTGTTTTTTTATGTAATGTAATGTAGTATCTATACTATCTTTAAGTTAACGACTGAATAGGAGTGTGTTTTTATAACTGTTGTCAACTTTTTTTTCGATCATAATATTTGTAAATGTTTGTAATGTAATGTAAATTAAAGTCTTGTTTTCAATTGTCGATATGTAATGCATATGTTTTCTAAAACTGTAATGCAATGTATTTTTTGCTGGTGTTTGTTATTTGACGTACAAGAGCTGTTATTTGAACTTTGAAGTGCTATTTAGTTTATAATATATTTATGTATGTTGTGTTTGCATTGTTTTTTTCCTGTGATGCTGAAGTAGCCGGATTATATGTTATTGAGGTACTCGATGTATTAAAGGAAACTTTGTGTATTTGCTGAATTTATTTTCCCTAGCAATGTATTAAGAGGATGTACAGTGATGTAATGTGTGTATTTTATGCGTTTTGTGAAAGAATTGTTTTATTTTCCAATCCCTGTTTGCATATTTGTGTATTAATAGCTGCACCCTCCTTGCGTTGCTTTAAGTTTGCATTTTGGACTAGCTGCAAGTGTGTAATCCTCTTTTTACGTATAATTCAAATAGTTGCTTAACAATATTTATGTGTACAGTTGGAGGCTGGAGTTGTATTTCGAGTGTAGAGTTGTAGAGTTGTATTGTAGTTATAGGGTGTAGTTGGAGGCTGGACTTTAACGGTGTGAGTGTGAGGGTGAGTGCATGTGAGCCTTTTGGAGTTTGCCACAGTATGTGTAAATTTGTAGTACTGTATGCAGTCTATTTTCTTCCCCAAACGTGTTTTGTGTTTTTTAGCTTAGTATGTGTTAGATCAGAATGTGTATGTGAACTATCTTTGATGTATGCAACAGTGAGAATAAGGGTGTTGCTTTTAATTTATGGGCATAAGGGTAGACGTCTTATGATGTTTTTGTATTTTCTGCACTTCCCTAATTTTTTGTGAACAGCTGTGTGGGCAAGGGGCGTTGGCTGTTGTGTTGTTGAGTAGTGCTCTTTTGATGTTGTTTGATGCTGTTTTGGTGTACGGTCTTCCTGTGGTTGTGCAATTAGCACCACCAAAACACTTCGTACAACAGCAGCATCAGTCAGAGCAACACCAGAGTCTTGTGCTTTTGGGATGACACATTTTGTTTGTGTTTTTGATTATTTCTGGCATTGTTTACTTGTTTATTTTCCCTTACTTTAGTAAGTGCTTTCTGTTGTGAATTTGTTCCTTTAGCTCACTTTGTCCTCTTAAAAATTGTTGTATTTTCATATGTTTGTCTATTTTGTGTGCATTTATGATCTTTGTGAAAGAACTGTTTTATTTTACAATCCCTTTCTTTATTTTTGTGTATTAATTGCTGCACTGTCCTTGCGTTGCATTAAGTTTTAATGTTTTAATAGCTACAAGTGTGTAATCCGAATTTTACGTATTAAAATAAATGTTGCCTTATGTTATTTATGTGTGGATTTGGAGAGTAGAGTTGTAGTTGGAGTGTAGAGTTGTAGGGTGGTATTGTAGGTATAGGGTGTAGTTGGAGGGTGGACTTGGACTGTGTGAGTGTGAGGGTGAGTGGATGTGAGTCTTTGGGTGTTTGAGGGTGCGTGATGGTGTGTGAGAGTGATTGAGGGTGACTGTTTTAGTATGAGTGAGGGTGTGAGTGTTGTGAGTGTGTGTATGAGGATGAGGGGGTGAGTGTAAATGTTGACTAACGTTATTTTTGTGTGGAGTTTGAGGGTGGAGTTGTAGTTGGAGTGTAGAGTTGTAGTGTGGTATTGTACTTTAATGGTGTAGTTGGAGTGTTGTCTTTGACGGTGTGAGTGTGAGGGTGAGTGGATGTGAGGGTCAGGGGGTGTGAGTGTGTGTGATGGTGTGTGAGGGTGAGTGAGGGTGACAATGTGAGTATGAGTGAGGGTTTGAGGGTTGTGAGGGTGGACTTGGACGGTGTGAGGGTGATTGGATGTGATTTTTAGGGGGTGTGAGGGTGTGTGATGTTGTGTGAGGGTGAGTGAGGGTGACGGTGTGAGGGTGTGTGAAGGTGAGGGTAATGGGATGTGATAGTGTGTGATGATAGGTGTGGGTGAGTGAAGGTGATAGTTTGAGCGTGAGTGAGGCTGAGTGTTGTGAGGGTGTCAAGGTGAGTGAGGGTGTGCGAGTTTGAAGGTTGAGTGTGTGACTGTGGGTGAGGGTGAGTGTTTGTGAGGGTGAGGGGGTGTGAGGGGGTGGGAGGGTTTGGGGGTATTGTTGAGTGATGGTGTGTGATGGTGAGTGGGTGAGGGTGATTGAGTGTGTGTGAGGGTGAGGCTGTTGAGGGTGTGTGTGAGGGTGTGTTGCTGAGTGATGGTGCATGATGGAGGTTGTGGGAGTGTGATCGTATCACGCTGTAGAGGGATGTGGGGAAATAGTAGGCCAGCTGAATGGGGTGGTTATTTTTTTTTTTTTCGTTTTGACACAAGTCTTTTGAAAGTAAAGCTAGCCATCCCTCCTGTGCCTCGAACTTGCTGTCATTTTTCTTTTTTGGGTGTGCGTGTAATTTAGTATGTGTTGTGTGTTGTGTGTGCGTCAAAATGCAACCCAAGGAGACGTAATAGAGTGTGTGTGTGAAAGTCCCCTTGATCCGTGAATGTGTGTATGTAAATTTTGTTGTGGTGTGGCGAAGTGGTCTGAACGTAGTGTGTGTAGTAAGAAACGATCCGTTGCTAAAGGAGCAACATTTCTAGTGAGTCTGGATGTATACTGATCATCAGTAAAGTATTGTCTGTGAGTTGTGTTATCTGACCAGCAGTCAAGTATTGTCTGTGAGTTGTGATTTCCTGTGTGTATGTGTGCAAGCTGCAGAGTGGTTGCAAGCTGCCGTGAAAGTGTTTTTTAAAAGTTATTTGTGGTGTGGCGAAGTGGTCTGAACGGTGTGTGTGTTGTACGAAAGGATCCGTTGCTAAACGAGCACCATTTCTAGCGAGTCTGATAATGAACAATAAATTACAATGCCAATAGCCAGCGTTCAAATGCTGGTGAGCCCACCCAAATCAAAAACAATGGCAGCCCTCTATCTGTTTCGTGTGGGTTGATGGGGTGGGTGGCTGAGGGGGCTTTCAATGCGGCTTCCCTTTGCTGGCTCAGTTTGAAGCCCTGGTTTTAAGTATGAAGGCTCGGCACTCGATACAAAGTAAGTATCAGCAGAAAGGAATGGGCTGCAACTTGCAACCAGCATTTGAACGCTGCTGTTCACTCCCACACATGTACATGTTTTAGTACTCAATGCGAAGCTGTGAAATGCGTGTTTAAAACCAGACACGTTCGTGATACTGCAGGGAGAGAGAGGGGAGGTGCTGGCGGATGGGGAGGGGGAGGAGAAATGCGAGGCTGGCTGTGTCCAGGGAGACAGAGGGGAGGTGCTGGCATCTGGTGAGGGGGAGTAGAATTGCGAGCGTGGCTGTGTCCGGGGAGAGAGAGGGGGAGGGGGAGGAGAATTGCGAGCCTGGCTGTGTCCGGGGAGAGAGAGGGGAGGTTCTGGCGGCTGGGGAACAGATGTCGAAGGCTGGCGAATTTTGTTTTAAAAATAGTGTGTTTCAGTGTGTGAGTTGTTCATGGTTAAGGGAGACGAGACAGAGGAGCTGGTGGCTAGGGAGGAGGATGAGAAATGGCAGCCTGTCTGTGGAGGAATGCGACCCTGTCTGTGTGCGGGGATAGAGAGGGGAGGTGCTGGCGGCTGGGGGTGGGTGCGAGAGAGAGGGGAGGTGCTGGCGGAATCGCCACGATTCCTTGCAAGTTGGTTAAAGTCTGTTTAAGCCCCCATAGTCTCGCAAGCTCAATGCGCATGCGCATTGACAGGCGAGACCTAAAAAGGGCTGAGTGCAGATCCCTGCAGAACCCCCCCATGTCAATAGTTTCTCTGTGGAGACAAATGGCCTGAGGAAAACCTGTTGAGTTCTGTCCAACAGGAAGGATTTTACCCATGCCAGCGGGATCCCTCCGATGCCCACCTCACTAAGGCGAACCAGCAGGATATCGTGCGAGATAGTGTCTAATGCTGTGGATAGTTCGAGGAGGACCAACATGGCCTCCTCTCCCCTATCCACACACTCGCGAATTGACTCAGACACTTCTAGTATGGCTGACTCTGTACTGAAGTCTGGCCTGAATCCTGACTGAGTATCATGCAGCAACTGGTTAGATTCTAAGGGCCCGATTCACAGAACTAACTTAAGACAAAATCCTAAACTTACTACTTTTGGTATTCATAGAAGTTAGGATTTTGTCTTAAGTTTGTCTTAAGACAGACTTAAGACAGACTTAAGTTAGGATTTTGTCTTAAGTCTGTCTAAAGTCTGTCTTAAGACAAACTTAAGTCAAAATCCTAACTTCTGTGAATACCAAAAGTAGTAAGTTTAGGATTTTGTCTTAAGTTAGTTCTGTGAATCGGGCCCAAAGTTTTCGGACAGTTGCTCCTTTACCGCCTTCTCCAAAACTTTTGCTGGCTTGGGGAGGAGTGAGATAGGCCGGTAATTACTGAAGCATAATGGGTCAGCATCAGCTTTTTTTAGAATTGGTAGCAACATCGCATGTTTCCACAAAGAGGGGAAAAGGCCAGATTGCAGGGAGTTATTCCATATTTCTAACAAAGGATTAATCAGTGAGACGTTTCGGATCGGGATTGTCGGTGTGCGGTTACGATGCCTGAACGTACGATTTAAACATTTCATGGAGCCACAATAGAAGGCTGAATTACCCTTTACTAACACTTTTGTGTATCTGACCTGAGATTTACTGGATCTTCCAGAGGAGTCACGATTTTGATTCTTCTCCTCACATGCGAATTACTTGAGAACATTGCACATGCTCTTAAAAGCCCTGAAGAAGTCTCTAGAAAAGAGACAAAACGCGTTGGCTGTGGCTGTGTATGAGATGATTTTATCAAATTGAAGAATTTTCTTACTCTAAATAATGAAGGAAGAAAAAGTTTTGGAAAAAAGAACACCGACTACACTTGGATTATTTCCTATGTGCTTACTTTGAACAAGTGTTGAGATATAACGTTATACAAGAACTGTTTTTCCGACTGTATTTATTAATTGTTAGTGTGCTGAGACCATTCTTTGTTGTACCAGCAACATCGAATGTTTCCACAAAGAGGGGAAAAGGCCAGATTGCAGGGAGGTATTCCATATTTCTAACAAAAGATTAATCAGTAGCGGGGCTAAATCACTCAGAGTCCGAGCCGGGACTGGGTCGAGCGGAAAGCCTGATTTACATTTTAGGAGCAGAGACAGAGCATATTCTTTTATCAGGGGTTTAAATGAAGTAAACACTTCGGTATAAGTGGTACCATAATCTGCAGTTACTGCTATAGGGTTCTGATGGATTGTTGCCGTGATGTTAGCGATTTTCTTGTAGAAAAAATCTGACAAACCATCACTAAGCAATCGACTTGGAGCGACGGGGCAGGCCAAGGCATGGGGATTAGCAAACTCTTTTACAATGTTAAAGAGGGTCTTGGTTGAATTTTTCGCCCTTTTGATTTTTTCTGCAAAATGATCTTTCATAGTGCTACGTTTGACTTCATGAAACTCTTTGAGAGCCAGTCTGTAGAGGGACTTGCCCTTGCTTTTCTGCCCCCCCCCTGTTCCCTTGTTGTGCTTGCTTTTCTGCCCCCCCCCGTTCCCTCGTTGTGCTTGCTTTTCTGCCCCCCCTGTTCCCTCGTTGTGCTTGTTTAGCACTGAGAATGAGAAATACATTTGTATGTTTTGCTAAGATAGCAATACATTTGAAACCTTTATTAATATTGTTAATTGACTGTAATTTTCATAAGTTCACCCGGGTCATGGGCCCGGGCCCACCATTTTGTTGATTCTTGTCCTTTCTTTTGGTCCATTGGATTCCATCCTGCCGTAAAAAAAACCTGCAGAAACCTTTGCTTAGCAAATACAATCCCTGATGTGGCTGTAGATTGAGAACCATTGGGGGATGACCAGGCTCTGGGCACATGGCATGTGACTAAATGGAAGGAATGGGTTACTAGAAATTCTTGATGATTTTTCTGTTGCGCACCATCCCTGCCACTGGGGAATAAGGATTGGCACTTATATAGGTTTTTTTATGACTACCTAATATATATCTAGGAGAAATGTAATTATGGACTTTCTGTTCTGTAACTCATGATCAAATTACAAAAATGTATTTTCCTGTATGTGTGCCTTTATAAAAACAAAAAAGGTTTTCAAACCCCCCAAAAATAAAAAAATTGTACTTCGTGTGGCGATGATAAACGGCAGTGATTTCATTTTTTAAGGAACCCTGCAGAGGGTGAGATCCACAATAAAAAGAAGGAAGTATATAAGTTAATTGAAAGAAACTAAGTGGGGTTCTTTACATAAAAAATGCTATAGATGTAGAGAGGGAAATTATCTCTACATTTTCTTTGTCTGTATTATATCTCAATGAGTGACATTCTGCTGCACAAATTGACAGAGGCGAAGCCTCTAAGGCTCTGGGCTCAAAGGGCGTTCAGTGTTGACGCTATGAAAGGACTGGAATGCGATATATATTACAGTGAATAAGCCCCATGGTGAGGCACGGACTGGTCGTTGCGGGCACCAGGCGATCCCCCGGTGCGCCGCAAGGGTGGGGGCCGGTTTTGGGCCCCTGGGGGGCGTTTTTGTTACAGGGCCGTTTTTGCAGCATAGCTGCAAAATCGGCCCTGTAACAAAATTGGTCGAAAACCCGTACCGGCAAAGAGCTCGGTCGCACCCCCAACGCCCCCCCCCCCCAGGGTAGGGGGGTAAGGGGGTGGGAGGGCCAGTTTTCGTTCCCAGTCTAGCCCTGCCCATGGTAAATTCCTGCCCTTTCAAGCAGCGCACCAAGGTGACCCTGTGTTGGGTGAGTTTTATATAAATACTAGTAGCCCGTTCCGACGTTGTCCGGGTATGAATTGCTGCCGGCCAGTAGTATATTGTTTTGTAGGATTTCGTTTTGATAGCATTTCTTATCTGTGACAGGCCTGTGAAACGCTCCGATTCACAGTGCACTGCTGATGCACTTAAGAGTGCGCCTTCAGTAGTGTGTGAACTCGAGTTTCCTTACTTTATTTTTCCTTGCAATATTATATAGCGCTAACTCGACAACATGGAATGAGCACAATTTACATTACAGAAGAACACATTAATTTGTGGAAGGCACGGGGAGACAAAGCAATTTGCCTGGAATCACAGGATGTTGACCTGATGCCGAGATTCGAACGTAGCTCCCCAGCTCTAAAGTTCGCAATTCTAGAACTTGTGGCGGGAGGTGTGTCTAAAAGTGTATGTCGGTGCTGGCCATCAATGAGAGAGACCTGTGCATTTTTCAAATCGGTGGTGAAAAAATATGAGTATGTTGCTGGAGATGTGGGCCGCCGTGCCACCAATGTACTTACCGGGGGAGGGTAAACACCCATTATTCCGCAACTTTCTTTCCGCAGACCATCACTCCGCATACTTTCATTATGAAAGTACCATGACTCCGCAATGCCATTATAACGCATGGCATTACATTTTATATGCTTTTACCACGCATACATTTACAACGAAATTCGTTGTAAATGCATGAATGGTAAAAGCATGTTTTTTTTAATGTTTGGATAAGGTAAGTATAGGTATAGGGGTATATGTTTTGGGGTACTGAGGTATATGTTTTGGGGTGTTTGGGTATTTAAGGGTTCAGATATAGTTTTGGGTTATGGGGTACAGGGGCAGTTTTAGCGTTTAGGAATGGGTATGGGTTTTGAGGTACAGGCGTATTTTTAGGGTTTAGGGCTAGGTTAGGGTTTTGGGGTATAGGGGTATTTTTAGGGTTCAGGGGTAGTTTTGAGTTTTGGGGTACAGGGGTATTTTAAGGGTTCAGGGTTAGGTTTGGGTTTTGGGGTACAGGGGTATTTTTAGGGTTCAGGGCTAGGTTTGGGTTTTTGGGTACAGGGGTATTTTAGGGTTCTGGGTAGGTTTGGGTTTTGGGGTACAGGGTTATTTTTATGGTTCAGGGCTAGGTTTGGGTTTTGGGGTGCAGGGGTATTTTTAGGGTTCAGGGGTAGGTTTGGGTTTAGGGTACAGGGGTATTTTAAGGGTTCAGGGCTAGGTTTGGGTTTTGGGGTACAGGGGTATTTTAGGGTTCAGGGGTAGGTTTGGTTTTTGGGGTACAGGGGTATTTTTAGGATTTAGGTATAGGTTTGGGGTACAAGGTATATTTATAGGGTTAAGATGGGTTAGTGTTTAAGGGTTTTGGGGTATTTTAGGAGTAAGGGTGGGTTTTGATTATGGGGTGCAGGGGTATTTAAAGGGAGCAGGGTGAACACCCGGAGCTGGAATGTACAGAACCTGGGAAAACAAAACAATGAAATATTTGACACAACGTGCGCCCCGCACCAGCCCACACGATATGAGACATAGCATGAAGGGCGGAATGTATAAACAACAGTTGATGGACAGAATGCAGAACAATGTCATACATTCACTCAAAAACAGAGATCTGGGCCTAAATCCATCATTTTTTTGCACTCTACACCACCTCAGCTTTGACCCTGTGCCACACGGGAACATTCCAAGTCAAACTGCCAAGCCATGTCTTTCCTGGACCAGACTCAAGTATCCTAGGACCAATTTCTGGCTATCAGCTGTCTTCAACCAGGATAGCTTGACTTCAGTGGTGTGGAGAGCATGGTACTCACGTCTGAGCATACCCATCCCACTCGGGGTGACAAATGCAAAAACAACAGTTGATGGACAGAATGCAGAACAATGTCATACATTCACCCAAGTACAGAGATCTGGGCCTAAATCCATCATTTTTTTGCACTCCACAGCACCCCAGTTCAGACATGGCTATATGCAAATCAGCCTTGACCCTGTGCCTCATGGGAACAGTCCAGCCCAAAGGGTGGAAAGTACCACACGCCCCCAGCATTTGTCACACCCCCCCAGCACAAGCCCACAGCACAACGCAGACACGCCCACAAGGGACTACTTTGCTGGCACGGTTCTTTTACTTTTTAAATGTATATGGTGGGCGTCTGCATAGCCTATGTCCTTCTGCTGCAACTGCCCTTTCCAACGCTGTATTGGGTGTTGTGATTGGTGCTGTGGTTCCTGAGATTACCCGCCTCAAAGGTTTTTGGCTCTCTCTTTATTATATTAGTATGGATGGGCCGAGTCTTCTCGTGGTGCCCTGTGCGACAATGATTGCTAGCGCCCTCCCCAATGACCACCTCTGCCACGGATTCCCTCACTACACCCTTTAACAGTGCCCCTCAAGTCTCAATAACCACTGTCTCTAAAAGTAATGTAGGGCCAGATGTATCAACATTCCATTTTGCGATTCTATAATAGCAAATTTTACAGATTCGCTAATATAGAATCGCAAAATGCAAAGTATGTAGGTTTCATAAAAGAAGTAGCGATTCCTACATATTCCTTAATAGTGAATCACAAATTGCGATTCGCTATTAAGGGATGCTTTCCCATTCATTCCTATGGGCCTGAAGGCCAAATTGGTAAACGCAGATTGCGAATGCAATTTCAAGGGTAATAGGAGGCCAAAAGGCCACCCTGATGACCTCCAAAAATATCTTGTGTGCACATGTGGTGCACAAACATGCCCTAAGGGCAAGTGTATGCGCCACATGGCACTTAGAAAAATGCAATTTGGTGCATTTTTCTAAGGATTTGCAAATTATCACCAACTTGAAGTTGGTGGTAATTTGCGATTCCTTAATACAAAGTCGCATTTTTAAAATGCTTCTTGCATTGCATTTAAGGAATCGCACATTGTGATTCCCTAACTGCATTCGCAAAATAGGTAATCGCAAAAAATTGTGTTTACCTATATAGCGAATGCCTTTTGGGTGATAAATCCCAAAAGGCCGTTTTACCATATGCAAGAGAGGGGTGTGTTTTTTCGTTTCTTTCTAACCTCTTCCCATTGGCTGAAATTTTACATTCCAGCCAATGGGAAGAGGAGAGAACGAAAAACACGCCCCTTCAATCCCGAAAATGACGTGCGTTTCTCCAAAGCATTTATGCTTCGCCTCAGAGAAACATGGTGGGAAATGGAGGGGGCTCTTGTGGCCCCACGATCCGCATTGTGCCCAAAGGCCTGGTCCAGCGTGGCACTGTGCACGAGATACCTGCATGCACAAGGCTTCTGAAGGTAAGGGGGTGGTGGGCCTCTAGCATGGCTGGCGGGCTCCTTACGAGTCCCCAATGCTCTCTGCAGGATCACTGCACACAGCCAACTGGAAGAAGCAAGCGCTTGAATACCTGGGGGTTTAAGCGCTATATAAATAGCACATACATGTCTCCCACTCGTCGTTTTTCATTTTCTTCCTGCACCCCACAGCTACCTAGAGAGCGCGGCACCCACCGCCGGAGCGCCGCTGTGCATCCCCGGAGGCGGAGGCTCAAGTTTCCTGCCGGGACCCTCCGGACGGGTCCGGCGGTGCAAGGACTCGGACCAGACATGCAGGGCGAGACACCACGAGCCGTCTGAGGTGTGGAGGAAGCGGCGAGCCTGCCGGTTGAGCGGAATTTTTAAATTTACCGGTCAGAAGAGGCGCGAGCAATTTGCGGATCCAAGATGGCGGCCACCGCTGTTACGTCTGACACCGTGAGAATGAACAGCGCAGAGTGAACCGATCTGAAAACAGCTGCAACCGGGAGCCAGTGCGACCCGCCCCAGCCGGTGAGTGCTCGCTTTTCTTGCCTCTGTTCCCTGATTGTGCCCGTTTTCTTGCCTCTTCTTACCTCTGTTCCCTCGTTGTGATTGTTTTTCTGGCGTCTGTTCCCTCGTTGCGATTGCTTTTTTGCCCTCCCTGTTCCCTCGTTGTGCTTGCTTTTCTGCCCCCGTTCCCTCGTTGTGCTTGCTTTTCTGCCCCCGTTCCCTCGCTGTGCTTGCTTTTCTGCCCCCGTTCCCTCGCTGTGCTTGCTTTTCTGCCCCCCTCTGTTCCCTCGTTGTGCTTGCTTTTCTGCCCCGTTCCCTTGTTGTGCTTGCTTTTCTGTCCCCCGTTCCCTTGTTGTCGCATTTTTAAAATGCTTCTTGCATTGCATTTAAGGAATTGCAAATTGCGATTCCCTAACTGCATTTGCAAAATAGGTAATCGCAAAAAAATGTGTTTACCTATTTTGCGAATGCCTTTTGGGTGATAAATCCCAAAAGGCTTTTTACCATATGCAAGCGAGCCATGGGCCCGTTTGCGACCGGTAAAAAGCTTCATACATCTGGCCCTTATTTTTAAAGCACCACTCGTACCAGTGTAAGGTGTCAGAGCACTTTACATCACACACACATTGCACAGAGACAATCATATGTGTGTCAATCAGTGTATAGGAAATGTTACATCAGTCAGGACTACAAGGTGTAATGTAGGAGTGACATGTCTTTGATACTGGTAGGCAATTTAGTTCAAGAGTCCTTATTCTGGAAAAGCACAAATTCAGAATTGAAAACATAGCATCAGTGTTAGGGGTTCTCTTTAATAATAATAAGAATTGTTTTCTAGCCAAATGAACCCTTTTGGCAAGATAAGGACAATGAAAGACTGGGCAATAAACATATAGCTCTAACATATACCTTGCAGTTTGCATGCAGCTCTTTTATGACAGTTAATAGCTCAATGTTCTATATTAGGATTTTGACTTATAAACAACAAGTAACTAAAGGAGCTCTCTTACAGAAGCAGTAACCCACTGGCCTAGTTACATTATATGCACTCTGGTAACTCCATGGTACACGCTCTTAGCAACAGGCATTTTTAACCCTCTGCACTACCTTAGGACGAGTCAAAACTTCCACTAGACAAACCTCCGGTCTCTTTCCAGGAAGACGATTAATCACAGTTATCTTGACATTTTAATTGATGCCTGAAAATTGCTGGAGGCCAGAAACGTGGCAGCAGGTGCTTTTAAGATGATAATATACATGCAAAAAGGACGCCCCCACCCCAAGTCAGCGCCCAGTGCGGTGGCACCGATCGCACCGCTCTAGAGCCGGCCCTGGTTTGATCCCACCTGTGATTTCTGTGGGAGCATAAGCGTTTGGGATTTTTTATGCTGTGGGGTTAAATCAGCTTTGCTCAGGAAGCTGTCAGCACCAGTTTTGGACAACACTGGATAAGATTAGACCTGAGGATGAACGTCTGAAATTGAGGAAGCGAAGCTCGAGGCACTATGGGTGAGGACTGACAAGCGCCTCGGTGAAGGGGAGGGAGGTGCAATGCTCCTACCAAAGCAAACAAGTAGTGCATCTAGGGCGACCAACTGGCATGGGTGCAAAATGAGGACGGCCAGTGTAAAAATTTAGGACAAAGGGTCCAAATTCAGCACAAAAATTCAGGACAGAAGGTCAAAATTCAGGACAAAAATGTGTGATAAAACATACGTTTTACAGACATATCAAAGGAGGTTGCACAATAAAATATAAGTAAGTAAATAGACAACCAAAATAAGTCAATATAAGTTTATATAAGTTTGAGACATTCATGCACTTCACAGTTTTTCAGTATGTGTGCAGCTTTGCAAAGCGATATCAGGCCCTTTCTGCAATCAAAATTGTGCTAATGTAACAATAAATATTAAATAGTATATTTTTATTTGAATGTTGTAATCTGAACTTTAAATGTACTGTGAAAATGCTGTTAGTTATTTTATTTTTTTATACTCCAGCATGGCACCAAGACAAAAGCCAAATGCCTCGCCCTAGTCTGAAGCAGGTGAAGGCACACCACATGCTGTCACTACAATAGGGCCCATTGTCATTTTATAAGTGTTAATCAGCTGCAGTCTCAGAATGACAATGGGACACTCCACAGTCTTCGGGCTCGATTCACAGAATGAACTTAAGACTCAATCCTAAACCTACTACTATTTTGGTATTCATAGAATGCACTTACTACTTTTGGTATTCACAGAATGAACTCACTACTTTTAGTATTCACAGAAGTTAGGATTTTGTCTTAAGTTAGTCACCCTAAGTGCGTCACCAGCAATCTGCTCGTTGAAGGAGGGATAGGTGCAATGCTTCTTCTTGCTGCTAGAGGTCAGGCTCATCCAAAGCAAACAAGTAGCGCGTCACCGGCAATCTCCATACCGACAATCCTGTGTGCAGCCAAACACTGCTGCATGATATTTTACATCATTAGAAATATATATATATAAATGGGGCATAGCTTGCAGAGTTTGAATCTACTCTTGCCTTGGGCTTCTGGCAAGGCCCCTCTGGTGTATATACAGTTGGTGGCTGGCAGACTTGATTATGGACCCCCAGTGATAACATGCAGTAATGAACCCTTGGCCTTTTGGCTAAGATCACGTGATCAACAAAGCCAAGAGAGAAGAGGATGACGGCACCATCATCATCATCCACAACAAGAGTAAGGAGGAGGAGGAATGATGGGACCCATTGTTGCCACAGGAGTGATAGAACAGTGGATCCCAGACGTGGGCAGAACAGTGGATCCCAGACGGGGGAACAGGAAATTTGTTCAGAAACGCCAGGACAGCACAGGAGAGGTAGAGCAGGACCAGCAGTAAGCTCAGCAGCCCCAAGTAGAGCTACCCAGGGCCTTCAACCCCAGTAGGTTTCAAACAGGACACTGACTGCTAGCGCAGAGACAATGGCTGTATCATTGTTCACCCTAAACGTCAGAAGTGTGAAGGATCAGGTTAGGCGGGTCGGCACGTTGCGCTTCCTGGCCGCTCAGAACCGAGATATCTGCTTTCTTCGGGAACGTAGGATTTCGTACGCCTAGTTTTAGAGCCAGCTCGAACAGCAGTGGACACACACACCATCTTTTTGGTCTGGAGGTAGCAATTGCAAATCATCTGGAGTTGACAATCTAATCAGAGTGCTGGTCGTGGACGGCTTGTGGGCCAGTGAGCCTGTTCGGCTCATCAATGTCTATGCCCTCCCAGGGAAGAATGAGCGTCTCGAGATGTTCAGGGTGCTAAGGATGCAACTCGTGACCTCCAGAACCATCCTGATGGGTGGTGATTTCAACTGCATAGTAGAGTTGGATGGACGCACTGGGTCAGGCTCTGCAGGGATGGATATGACGTCCAGGCTGTTGGTGGAGATGATAGGTGAGTCATCCCTCCGGGATGTCATTGGAAGCATAGAAGGAATTTTTCCTGGAGTAGGCTGTATGGATTGTGCGTTCACGGATCGACTTCCTATTCACCTCCCTAACGGTAAAGCCTGGGCGAATCTACATGGTCGTCATCCACTTCTCTGACCACAGAGCAGTCAGTTTCGAGGTGGAACTTACCGCTGGTAGAGCTTCGGGACTCGGAGGACAACCTCCAAAGTGAGAAGAAGGAAGTCATGAGAGTCATAACTGACTTTTATGGCATACTCTACTCGCCGAAGTTGTCAAAGAGAGCCCAGGCGGATAGTTTCCTGTAGGGCATCTCAAAGACACTGGGTGCAGAAGAGAGAGAAGGCCTGAAAGCACCCTGCGTCCTGGAAGAGCTGCGCTTGGCAGCCATGACCTCCAAGAGAGGCAAGAAACCTGGTGGCATATCACCAACAACCGGCGATAATTATCGCTGAGCGCACTTAGCGGTAGCATAATTATCGCCGGCTATCACTTGTTTTTATCGCGGAGATAGCACACTATCAGCGACGCCTATCTCCAGAGCGATAAAAACAGCTGCCAAATGTGCAAATATCGCTGTGATTCCAGCAATAATCACACAACGTTTGGCACTACGTTGGTTATAGGACAGGGCATACTCAGCCATGATATCCACCTTCCTTTGGATATCATAGCTAAGTCAGAGGAAAAGCAGGCGTAAGGAAAGTAGCGATAACCGAGGTTAGCGCTACTTTTCTTATCGCTCTGCAGGCTAGCATGAGGCTTTTCTCCCATTATTCTGGGGAGGAACGCCCACTTTGCATCTCATTAGAGATGCAAAGCTGGCGTTAAGGGAAAGGGCACTGAGACAAGGATTCACGCAATTGCGTGACCTTGTTAATAGGGCGATACAATTATCGCTGCTTTCCGCTAAAGCGGCGATAATTGTATTGCTGATATGCCCCCTAGAAATTATGGCGCCCCAGCGGAACTTTATGTCGCACTGCGGTACCTGATCGGGCTAGACTTGCTGGACCTCTACGAGGAAATGGTGGGCAAGGGTAGTATGCCGCAATCCCTGCGAGAGGGTATTATAAACTCATGTACAAACAGAAGGGAGAGAGAGAAGACCTCAAGAACTGGAGGCCCATCTCTCGCCTCAATGTGGCCTCCAAGATTCTCGTGAAGGTGATGGCCAACCGCCTAAGGAAAGTGATAGTGATAGGAAGTGACCCCTCCACCACTCATGTGGCTAAATCCATTCGTGCCTCTGCTCCCTTGTTTACAGAAGCCCTTAGAAAGAGTAAAAGTGCCTGTAAACACTTGGAGCGAGTGTGGCGGAATAATTTCGACCCCAAGGATAAAGCCAGATACAAACACTCGCTGAAAGCCCATTACAATAAAATCCGTGAGGAAAAGAAACTTTTTTTCTCCTCTAAAATTGAGGCAGCCGGGAACAAAAGCAAAGAAATATTTAAAATTGTAAAAGACTTCTCATCCCCTAATATGATGGAAAATCTGTTTACCCCCACGAATGAGTGGCTCAATCATCTGGCGGGTTACTTCCAAGACAAAATTAAAATTATTCAACACTCTTTTGAGATTCCTTCCCCAGCTAAAGATGTAACCACAAAGTCATTACTCTCTGTCAACTCTGGGGCTGGGTCTTGTCTCACACAGTTTCCTTCCATTCCCTTGGAAAAGTCACTGGAGATAATGAAAACCTTGAAGTCAGGCTCTCCCTCGGGATCCATGCCCAGCTAAAATACTGTCTTCTATAGCTGAGATTATTAATCCAGCTGTCAATCTAAACCTGAACACCTCACTGCAAATGGGGTCGGTGCCTGATAGCTGGAAAATTGCTAAAATTCTGCCTCTACTTAAGAAGCCTTCAGCTGACCCAGGGGTAGCCTCTAACTACAGGGCGATATCGCCATTGCCCTTCTTTTCCAAAGTCTTGGAAAAATCCATGAATCTAGTTTTGATGGAATATGTGGAAGCTAACCATATACTCCACGACAGTCAGTCTGGCTTTTAGAGCCAATCTTAGCACTGAAACTGCCCCACTGGCAGTCTCTGAAACTATTAAAGAGACACTAGATAAAGGGGGAAAGGCAGTGCTGATATTGCTAGACCTGTCAGTGCCCCATGACCGGCTCCTGCAGAGTCTCTGGGAGTGCAGCATAGGGGTCACGGTATTCAAGGGGTTTTCGTCCTTCCTGAGTGACCGGCAGCAAACAATTTGGTCCCCTCCCTTTACTGCCCCCATTCCTCCCATGAAGGTGGGGGTCCCGCAGGGGTCTATCTTGAGCCCGTCACACTTTAATATCTATATGGCGCCCCTTATGCTTTTAGCTGAGGTATGCAGCGCTAAAATAGTATCCTGTGCAGATGATACTCAAGTGCTGTTAACTTGCGATAAAGGCGTCAATGTCAAAGTTACTAAAATTAACATCTGCCTGACGGAGGTCTTCTCCTGGCTAAGGCGGAACCAATTAAAATGTAATCCAGAAAAATCAGAGATTATCTTTTTTGGATGCCCACCATGTGAAGCATGCCGCTAGTGGTGACCCCTGGATCTCACCCCCCACCCCCCCTCCCTCCACACAGCCTCAATGCGGACTGTAAAGAACTTAGGGGTTAAGATAGATGCCAACTTCTCCATGAAGACGCCAAACAGTCGCCGGCACCTGCTGCGGCATGTTAAAAATGTTAATGTCTTCCCTTATTGCCGTTTAAGTACAGGAAGACTTTAGTCCAGGCCCTAATTGTATCTAGACTGGATTGAATAAACATCTTGTATTTGGGCCTTCCGGTGTACTTATTAAACTGCCTGCGGGTGGTCCAGAACGTGGCGGCTAGAGCAATTCTCATGATAGGGCCCAGAGAACGTATGTCCATCCATTTGAGGTCCCCGCACTGGCTGCCAGTCTGGAAGCAGATTCAGTTTGAAGCTCAGCTTCTGGAGTTCAGGGCCCTCCATGACACGGGAGCTGTCTATATGTTATGTTAGGCGGATTTGTTAAGCGCACTGCTGCCCCAGCGAAGAGGCGTCCCGGCGCTGAAACCAGATTAGTACCGCTGAAGACAACAGAACAACTTATAACGAAGGGAACAAAAATGTTTTAATCGCTTTAGGAAAGGGTTAATAGAACTGTAGACTACGAATGGAGACGGGGAGGGAATTCCAAAGTCTAGAAGCCAACACTCGAAAGGAGCGGCCACCAGCACGCGCCCGCCTCACCCTTGGGACAACCACCAGGTTCTGTCCCATGGAACGAAGTTGGCGGGAGGGAGTTTAGAAGGAGTGCAGGTCAGACAAAATGCTGGGTGATGAGGAGTTGAGAATTTTAAAGGTGATACAAAGGGCCTTAAATTCAATATGCCTAGCAACGGTCAGCCAATGAAGGCGGTGAATAGTATTTGAAATAGAACAACCCCTTGGCAAGGCAAGGAGCGCTCTCGGGCAGCTGCGTTCTGAACCCTTTGAAGTCTAACAATCTCGGTCTGATTAGCCCCGATGTAGAGGGCGCTAGCATAGTCCAGTCTGGACAAAATCAGAGCCTGGACAACAACCTGCCTGACTGAGGGATCAAAGAAGCCCAGAAGGGGTTTAAGCCCCCGCAGCAGCCCAAAGCATGTCCCAGCCACCTCCTTAGTTTGAGTTCTAAAGTTGAGGGCAGTATCCAGCCAGACTCCCAGGTTCTTTACCGCCTGTAAAGAACCTGGGGGTCTGGCGGGGACTGGCAGGGGGTAGTATTCCAAAGTCTTTGACACCTTACACAACATGTTTTGATAAAGCCAAACCAAAGTTAGCATTAACCGCGAGGATTATAATGTACTTAAGAGTATATGGTATGGATATATCATAGAACAGCTATAAGGAGATGGTTCCAAAAGCTGCAGAGGGGCTCAGCTCAGGCTAGGGCACCTTCTCATGCAAAACCAAGCACTCTGCCTCCAGTCAAGGCCTGCCATATGAGTGACTTATAGGTTACCCGGGCCCGATTCACAGAATGAACTTAAGACTCAATCCTAAACTTACTACTATTTTGGTATTCACAGAATGCACTTACTACTTTTGGCATTCACAGAATGAACTTACTACTTTTGGTATTCACAGAAGTTAGGATTTTGTCTTAAGTTTGTCTTAAGACAAACTTAAGACAGACTTAAGACATACTTAAGACAAAATCCTAACTTCTGTGAATACCAAAAGTAGTAAGTGCATTCTGTGAATACCAAAATAGTAGTAAGTTTAGGATTGAGTCTTAAGTTCATTCTGTGAATCGGGCCCTATATGTATTTTAGGATGAAAATTTGAGTTACTTGATATCTGACGTTTCTGTTTTATTAATGGTGGTGAGATAGAATGGACTTGCAGAGAGAGAGCCGATACGTCACAGCGTTTAGCACCATCTGGGGCTGCGGCGGCCGAGATATTCCAGAACACAATCTGTGAACTGCTCTCTGGCCTACCAAGAGTACTTAACGTCAGTGACAATATTCTGATTCATTCTGCCACTGAGCCAACCATTATAAACACCTGAAAAACACCCTACAGAGCCTCAGTGAACACGGCATGACGCTGCACCGGGCAAAATACCTGTTCTTCCAACCCTTGCTGGAGTTCTTTGAGTACGTCTTTAATCAGGAATGCATCCAGGTGGACCCACGAAAGTCAGGCAATCTGAAGTGCACCTGCCCCCACCACGCCTTCAGAAGTAAAGAGTTTCCTCAGCATGGCCACATACTGCGGGAGGTTCATCCCGGACCTCGAGACCCACGCTGAGGGGCTACAAGCCCTCACGAAGGCTGACGCCACGTGGACCTGGGGAGAACGGAAGGAACAGGCATTTCAGAGCATCAAGGATGCCCTCCTAGGAGAAGTCACGCTCACCTACTTCCACCCTGAGAAACACACTGAGCTGTTATTGGATGCCAGCTCGGTGGGAGCAGTACTGGCCAAGGAACGAGAGCCAGGGTGGTGGGCAGCCCTCTTATTTGCCAGAAAATCATTAACACCTACTGAAGCCAGGTATGCACAGATTGAGCGAGAGGTGCATCCAATCGAGTTTGCATGCAAGCATTTCCACCTGTACCTGAGTGGCCAACCTTTCACCGTCATGACCGACCATCAGCAGATAGTTACTCTTTTCAGGGGCTCTGCTCCTCACCCGTCCCCGCGGATCGAGCGATGGGCTATCCAGCTATAGACCTATCAGATGGAAGAAATCTATTGACCTGGAACCAAGAACCAAGCCGACTTCTTGACCCAACACCCTACACCAGTGGAAGGAACAGACAACATAGAGGGGTCAGAGTAATATATCCACAAGATCTCGGTTGCGAAATGCCCTGGGGCCATGACAATTGAAGATTTCAAGAGGGCCAGAGAGCAGGACTCGATATACACCATGATTCTCCAGGCTGTCCAGAAGGCGTCGTGGAAGGACTACCTCCAGCAAGTAAATGCGTGAGCATTCAAAGACAGATAGAAAATGTGGAGAGTGCGGAGCGAGCTGAGTGCCACTCAAGATTAAATTCTTCTGCAAGGCTCTCGCCTGCTAATCCCTCATGAGCTGAGACAACACGCAACCCAGTTAGCCCATGGAGGCCACTAGGGCACCACCAAGATGAAGTCTAGAATGAGAGAAAAGATATTGTTCCCCAAGCTCGATACAATGGTCGAGGATTTGGTATGCCGATGTCACGCCTGGCAGAGGACCACAATGCCCGAGTGCCCTGCCCCGGTGGTCACAGAAGAATCCTGCACCGACCCGTGGTCAAAACTGAGCATGCACTTTGTCCGTTTCCCCATAGGGAAAGTCACGCTCGTCCTGGTGGATGCCTACTCCAAGTATCTGGTAATGGAGACATTGGGCCCGATTCACAGAATGAACTTACGACTCAATCCTAACTTACTACTATTTTTGGTATTCACAGAATGCACTTATTACTTTTGGCATTCACAGGATGCACTTACTACTTTTGGCATTCACAGAATAAATTTAAGACTCAATCCTAAACTTACAACTATTTTGGTATTTACAGAATGCACTTACTACTTTTGGAATTCACAGAATGAATTTAAGACTCAATCCTAAACTTAATACTATTTTGGTATTCACAGAATGCACTTACTACTTTGGGCATTCACAGAATGAACTTAAGACTCAATCCTAACTTACTACTATTTTTGGTATTCACTGAATGCACTTACTACTTTTGGCATTCACGGAATGCACTTACTACTTTTGGCATTCATAGAATGAACTTACTACTTTTGGTATTCACAGAAGTTAGGATTTTGTCTTAAGTTTGTCTTAAGACAAACTTAAGACAGACTTAAGACAAACTTAAGACAGACTTGAAACAAAATCCTAATTTAAGTCTGTCTTAAGACAAACTTAAGACAAAATCCTAACTTCTGTGAATAGCAAAAGTAGTAAGTTCATTCTGTGAATACCAAAAGTAGTAAGTTTAGGATTGAGTCTTAAATTCATTCTGTGAATCGGGCCCTAGGTTACTGATTAAGATATGTATTGCATAACAACTAGAGACTGGTATGTGTGTATGTGTATGTGTGTATTGGCATTTATATAGCGCACTACTTACCCGTAGGGTCCCAAGGCGCTTCGACCGCTGCGAAACCCTTCCTGGCTTTCCTGAGAGATGGTCCCTTAATGGGTATCTCCAGGGTGAGACCAGGCATCCCCGGCGGTCTGGTGGGGCCGTTAGTGAAGATGAGGCAAGCTAATGCCCAGAGTTGCCGAGTGTGATCGCTGATCAGAGTGGGCACCGAGGCGAGAGAATTATCGAGTCCACTGACCCTGGTCCAGAAACCTGCCGCGCCGGGAATCGAACCCTGGTCCCGGGCCGTCCTCTGCTCTCGGGTCTGCCGCCTCTAACCAGTGAGCCACACTACTAGTGTTAGATGTCTTCTAGACAGGCCAAGAAGAGTTAAAGTAGGAGACTACAAAGTTATGAATATTCGGAGACACAATTGAATTATTTTAGGGAATCATGGAAAACATGACAACTTACCGAATGGGATGAAACAGATAACGATTATGTGTTTTTAATATCTACACAAGTCTGAAATACTTTCCACTTATCCAACATATTACTAAAGGTCAGAAATGAAAAGTAAAAGGCAGGAAGTATATCCAACTATGAAGTTACATACGTAAAATTGAATATGTAAAGGACACCCAAAACAAAACTGCAGAGATTAAGTTTACTCAAGAAACATGCATGTAAGACTAGGCTGTGGAAAATATAGAAGAATATACTCAACTTAAAAGGAGGTTGGTTCAAGAAATTGTATGTACAAAGCATTTACGAAAGACAACATTATACGCAATGTAGCTATAGGGAAAAGCGAGGATAGGATGTTCTAATTAAAAACAGAGTAATTGATGAAGGACTTGAATACACAGGATGCTAGGACAGTCTCTGCAGAAGCTACAATTACAATGGAACAACTGAATAAAAACTACGAGGTAGCCAACATAGTCACAAATGAAAGTGTCATCAGTAAAATGAACCATCCCTAGCAGAGGACACATCTTTTATAAAGTTGTGGAATTAGTTTTACAAGTTTCTCCAATTGCACCCAAGCAGGGAAGGATTATTTATGGGGCCAGTAAACAGGAACATGTGTTTTACAGTCTTTGGTGTCCATTATTTTGAGTTACTGCAAATAAATGAACACTGGTACAATAAATGACTGACATGGCTGATGTAACACATTTGATGGAAGTTCTTGCAGGAGATCCCTATCATGTTTAATTCAGTCATACTACCCTCCTGCTTGGCTGGACCGAATGTACTGGCAGAAAATGGTAACACTGAGCCTAAATGATTGCTTGGATTCAAAAACTGTGTTTAAACTATGAACTGACAGTGGTGATCCCTTGCTCACTTGTCTCTAAGTAAGCAGTTCTTCTATGCAATACCAATATTTATGTATGCATGATAATATCTCACTGGCCCTAACCTCTGTTGATACCTAAAAAGCCTTACACCAGATCACCTTTCTAAAATCTAAAAAAAACGAGATCTCTGGCATCAATAGAGCTCTTAGAAGTGACTATTCTTCGCATCAAGACACCCACTTCAGAAAGAAGACCATTCTAAGGGGCATATCAACAAGAGTCAGCGTTATTTACCGCTGACCGCACTTAGCGTGGTGTTTCTTAACGCCGGCTTTCACTGGAATTTATCGCCATGCTTGCGCTGTATTAACAACGTATATCGCAATGGTGATATAAATTCCAGCGTTAGCGGGGAAATCGCCGTTTTGCAGGGAACATCGCTGGTTTTTCAGCGATGTTCCCTGCAAAACGGCGATATGCTTGATGATGCGATCCTGTGGTCGTGACACGATAATCCACCTCCCATGTTACACATACATTAGTCAGGATTTTAGCAGGCATTAGTTTTTTGTCGAAAACCGCGTTTTCGCCAAAAACTAACGTCTGCTAAAATGCTGTGGGCCGCCTTGTAAATATTGCGATGTGCACGAGCAATATTTTACAAGTCCCCCTGTGTGAGGTACGCCCAGTGATGCCCACGCCCATTAGAGATGCACAGCGAGGCGTCGGGGAAAGGCTGCTAACATGCACTAATGGATGTTAGCATCCCCTTGTAGATAGGGCGATAATATTATCTCAGCTTTTTTGGCTTTTAAAGCCAAAAAAGTGGAGGGAAGGCCCTTGATAATCTGCCCCTAAAGCAGTCCTCTCAGCAAATGCATCACAAAGAAGGAAAGCTCTCATATTAAACATCTTCAAAAGTAAGCCAAAAATTCACCTATCACACAACCTCCATCGCTCGTTCTTAAGTGAGGCTATAGGTCACTCAGGAGCATATTAGCAAGAACCCTGCGTAAAATTATCGCCGTTTTATCGGCAGGAAACTGCAGCTAAAATGGCGCTAATGGGCTTGCTAATATGCATTATAGAATTCCAATAGAAGTCCAGGTTAGATGTCCTGCACATCTAACCTGGGATACTATAGGAATTCTATAACGCATATTAGCAAGCCCATTATCGCCGTTTTAGCGACAGTTTCCTGCCGATAATACGGCGATAATTGTACGCAGGGTTCTTGCTAATATGCCCCTCAGTTTTGACATCAACCATCTCCCTACATCTTCCCCCCCAGCATTATCGCCTGTCAGCTCCCCGATCTAATTTGCTAAACGTTCCTCCGCCCTATGCTCCTTTTCTTGACCTCTACATGATGTACTTTGATGCTCCTGTCCTGCCTTTTCTCTTGCTTCTTGTAATCTCTTATTTAAATAGAAACATATTTCTTGTCTAAATAAATTATAGTTATTTTAAATATTGGTGCTATTTCCACTCTTTCACATTCCCTGATTGCATTACATTATTGTAACTCACAACTGTAAATGAAAGATGTTTCATTCACTATCGCGTTCATACCTGATCATCACTTCTAGCCCTTTGACAGCCTTGCCTTGATTAAGACAATACTAGGTTAATGGGTAAGAAATAAAATAACATTATGGTCTGATCTATATTTGCACTGAAGTTACTGTATGGGAATCTACTAGATACAGGAAGAAGTCAGGTAAGGCAGCCTGCACAATCAGGGGGAACAAATCTAAGCCGCAGGACATCAGCTCACCAATATCCTTCGCCAGTAGAATTCAGTGGTGCAAGGGGGAAGGGGCATAGTTGGGGCTGACAGAAAGGGGAAGCATGGGATCTGCACATATGTCTGCTTACACTACATTAATTGTGAATCTATACTAATATAGTAAAGAGAGAGCCCAAACCTTTGAGGCGGGTAATCTCAGGAACCACAGCACCAATCACAACACCCAATACAGCGTTGCAAAGGGCAGTTGCAGCAGAAGGACATAGGCTATGCAGACGCCCACCATATACATTTAAAAGGTAAAAGAACCGTGCCAGCAAAGTAGTCCCTTGTGGGCGTGTCTGCATTGTGCTGTGGGTGTGTGCTGGGGGCGTGACAATCGCTGGGGGCATTCCGTCACAAGTGTTGTTTTTTCTTCCCAGGTTCTATACATTCCTGCTCCCTTTAAATAGTAATTCAGTGGAGGTCCCATTCTCTTAGAACCATCCCAAGCACAGTTATGGGCAAAAATACAACTAAAAGGCCCTGCAAAGCATTATAGGATAAGATTAGCATAATTTTTAGCATTCATGAAAGGGTTTCAGAAATACTTGTTATTTTACCTTGAATATATGAGGTTTCTGTTATAATAATTGGAAATCTGACGGAACGAAATATTGCGGATTTATTGTACCAGGTTCGTGCCAATTCCGCCCACCCCTACTTTAAATACCCCTGCACCCCATAATCATAACCCGCCCTTACTCTATGAAATACCCCAACACCCTTAAACACTAACCCATCTTAACCCTATAAATATACCCTGTACCCCAAAACCCAAACCTATCCCTAAACCCTATAAATACCCCTGTACCTCAAAACCCAAACCTACTCCTGAACCCTAAAAATACCCCTGTACCCCAAAACCCAAACCTACCCCTGAACCCTAAAATACCACTGTACCCCAAAACCCAAACCTAGCCCATAACCCTTAAAATACCCCTGTACCCCAAAACCCAAACCTACCCCTGAACCCAAAAAATACCCCTGTACCCCAAAACCCAAACCTAGCCCAGAACCCTAAAATACCCCTGTATCCCAAAACCCAAACCTAGCCCTGAACCCTAAAAATACGCCTGTATCCCAAAACCCAAACCTAGCCCTGAACCCTTCAAATACCCCTGTACCCCAAAACCCAAACCTACCCCTGAACCCTAAAAATACCCCTATACCCCAAAGCCCAAACCTAGCCCTGAACCCTAAAAATACCCCTGTAACCCAGAACCCAAAACTATATCTGAACCCTTAAAATACCCAAACACCCCAAAACATATACCTCAGTACCCCAAAACATATACCCCTATACCCATACTTGCCTTATCCAAACATTTAAAAAAAAAACATGCTTTTATCATTCATGCATTTACAACGAATTTCGTTGTAAATGTATGCGTGGTAAAAGCATATAAAATGTAATGCCACGAGTTATAATGGCATTGCGGAGTCATGGTACTTTCGTAATGAAAGTATGCGGAAAGAAAGTTGCAGAATAATGGGTGTTTACCCTCCCCCGTAAGTACATTGGTGGCACGGCGGCTCACATCTCCAGCAACATACTCATATTTTTTCACCACCGATTGGAAAAATGCACAGGTCTCTCTCATTGATGCCCAGCACCGACATACACTTTTAGACACACCTCCCACCACAAGTTCTAGAATTACGAACTTTAGAGATGGGGAGCTACGTTCGAATCTCGGCATCAGCTCAACATCCTGTGATTCCAGACAAATCGCTTTGTCTCCCCGTGCCTACCACAAATGAATGTGTTCTTCTGTAATGTAAATTGTGCTCATGCCATGTTGTCGAGTTCGCGCTATATAATATTGCAAGGAAAATAAAGTAGGGAAACTCGAGTTCACACACTACTGAACGCGCACTCTTAAGTGCATCAGCAGTGCACTGTGAATCGGAGCATTTCACAGGCCTGTCACAGATAAGAAATGCTATCAAAACGAAATCCTACGAAACAATATATTACTGGTCGGCAGCAATTCATACCCGGACAACGTCGGGACGGGCTGCTAGTTATAAATAAATTACTTCCCACCCGATTCCCTTCTAAACCCACAACCCACTACAGAAAATAAATTAATAAAATTAACATAATTAGCAATTAATCAATTAAATTAAATTAATTGGCAATTAATTTTTTTAATTACCCATAAAACGTAATTAATAATTAATTCTAAATAAATACAAATAAATAATTTTACATATTTAATTAATTATAATTAAATTACTTGCCACCCAATTCCCCTATAAACCCACAACCCACTACAGAAAATAAATTAGTAAAATTTACATAATTACCAATTAATCAATTAATGAAAATTAATTACCAATTAAATGTTAATTCATTAACAAATATAAATTAATTAACAATTAATTAAAAATTAATACAAATAAATAAATTTACATATTTTATTAATTAAAATTAAATTACTTCCCACCCTATTCCCCTATAAACCCACAACCCGCTACAGAATTAAATTACGCAATAATTATAAAAACTAAATTCATTAATTAAAATGAATTATAACATAAATACACACTTTTCACACATATTATAGCATAAAAAACACTATAAAAAATTACATATTATTAAAAAATCGATATTTTTAACTATCTATATTATATACTTTGATATTTTAACTGCCTATATTTTTAACAGTTGATATTACATCACTTACCTTAAAAACAATATTTTTGATATCTATATTCTGTCCACTCGATATTTAAGACTCGATATTATGTCCAATCGTTATTTTGGAGTCGATATTATGTCTGTGCACCATCACACGGCTATCCAATTTACAATAAAATATACTACACAACCCTGCGTTCGCAGGGTTCGCCCTATATTCGCCGTAACTAGGCCATGGAAATGCATTCAGAAGGAAGGTTTAGCCAAAACCCTGTCAAACAACCCCCCCTCATTTAGTGACAGCAATGACGGGGCAAATAAACTCAACCTCTGGATAAATGAGGCAGTAAGAGAGCTAGCCCCTGAAGAGAGTAAGAAACCTAGGAGACAATCAGCTACCTCACCTTGGTACACACCGGAAGTTAAGCGATTGAAAATTAATTGCAGGCATAAAGAACGAATCTGGAGATCCGATTACAGTACACCCCATAGAAAGGAGTACACGAAAGCCCTAAACGAGTAAGAAATTATGATAATGCCAGCCAAATCGACCTACTTCACGCTTAAAATTCATGAGGCCGCAAACTCCTCCAAGGAGCTATTCAAAACTGTGTCAACTTTACTCAAATGTCCGAGGGACACAGTATTTGTCCCAGACCAACACTTTGTAGATAAGATGGCCTTGCTTTTCCAACAAAAGGTCCATGATGTCTATAATGAGCTCCATGAGATATCTGACTCAGCTAGTAACAACATTAGTGAAGAAATAGAAGTCCCCCAAGACTGCCTATCCCAGATTTCGCACTTCAAGGAGGATCAGATCTCTAAGATGATCTCACAAGCCAAGTCGGGATCACCTCTAGACCCCTGCCCCCCCTACATATTTCAGCTGGCCCCTGAAACAATTAGTAAGATCTTAACTCCACTCCTTAACGGGATAACTAAATCCGGTGTCTTTCCACAACAGTGGAAAAAGGCCAGCATCAGACCTATCCTGAAGAAGGACTCCTTAGATCCAGGGAGACAAAAAATTATCGTCCTATATCCTGTCTCCCTTTACCGACTAAAATATTAGAAAAAGCCTTAAACCAGGAACTAATGGAGTTTGTTAACCTCAACAACATCCTTGACAACACCCAGCACGGTTTTAGGTCTTGTCACTCTACTGAGACTGCTCTAATAATTGCCACAGAGGAAGCCATAGAACCATGGACAAGGGAGGCAGAGCAGTGCTTATACTGCTGGATTTAACGGCAGCATTCGATACTGTCAACCATGGGGTCCTGATTAATAGGCTAGAATCAGTAGGAGTTAGAGACACTGCCCTGTCCCTACTCAAATCTTTTCTTGAAAATAGTATTCAACAAATCTATTGGGAAGGTCTGAAGTCGGTAGAATTCTCCCTTCCGCGTGGGGTCCCACAGGGCTCGGCACTTTCTCCCATCCTTTTTCATCTCTATGTGACCCCGCTAGCCTCACTAATAAAAGCACATGGCCTGAAACTGGTGTTGTATGCTGACGGCACACAACTCAATCAATCAATCAATCAAAGACATTTATAGAGTGCACTACTTACCCGGAGGGTCTCAAGGCGCTTGGGGGGGGGGGGGGGGGGGGGTGCTGCTACTGCTCGAACAGCCAGGTCTTGAGCTTCTTCCTGAAGGAGAGGTGGTCTTGGGTCAGGCGCAGGGAGGGAGGGAGGGAGTTCCAGGTCTTGGCGGCCAGGTAGGAGAAGGACCTTCCTCCTGTTGTTGTTCTTCGGATGCGGGGGACGGCGGCGAGGGCGTGACTGGCTGATTGGAGGTGGCGTTTGGGAGCGTAGAAGTTGATGCGGTTGTTGAGGTAGCTCGGGCCTTGATCGTGTAGGGCTTTGTGTGCGTGGGTGAGGAGACGGAAGGTGATTCTTTTGTTGACGGGGAGCCAGTGCAGGTTTCTCAGATGTCCGGAGATGTGGCTGTGTCGTGGGATGTCGAGGATGAGTCTGGCCGAGGCGTTCTGGATCCGCTGGAGTCTCTTCTGGAGCTTGGCGGTGGTTCCGGCGTAGAGGGCGTTGCCGTAGTCCAGTCGGCTGGTGACAAGGGCCTGGGTGACCGTCTTCCTGGTCTCGGTGGGGATCCACCGGAAGATCTTCCGTAGCATGCGCAGGATGTTGAAGCACGACGAGGAGACGGCGTTGACCTGTCTGGTCATGGAGAGGGAGGAGTCCAGGATGAAGCCCAGGTTGCGTGCGTGGTCTGTCGGTTTGGGTGCGGTGCCCAGGGCGGGGGGCCACCAGGAGTCGTCCCAGGCGGAGGGCGAGGAGCCCAGGATGAGGACTTCCGTCTTGTCTGAGTTCAGTTTCAGGCGGCTGGTCGTCATCCACTCGGCTACGTCTTTCATCCCTTCGTGAAGGTTGGCTCTGGCGGCGGCGGGGTCGTTGGTCAGGGAGAGGATCAGCTGGGTGTCGTTGGCGTAGGAGATGATGTTGAGGTTGTGTTGGCGTGCGATGGCCGCGAGGGGGCTCATGTAGACGTTGAAGAGGGTGGGGCTCAGCGAGGATCCTTGAGGGACGCCGCAGATGATTTCGGTGGCCTCTGACTTGTACGGTGGTAGGCGGAATCTCTGTGTTCTTCCGTCGAGGAAGGAGATGATCCATTCCAGTGCCTTCTCCTGGATTCCGACGTTGCTGAGGCGCTGCACTAGGGTGCGGTGGCAGACAGTGTTGAATGCCGCGGAGAGGTCTAGGAGGATGAGGGCCGCTGTTTCACCGTTGTCCATCAGGGCTCGGATGTCGTCGGTGGCAGCGATGAGGGCGGTCTCTGTGCTGTGGTTGGCTCGGAAGCCAGACTGTGAGGGGTCGAGGGATCCATTCGTCTCGAGGAAGGCGGCCAGCTGTCTGTTGACGGTCTTCTCGATGACTTTGGCTGGAAACGGGAGGAGCGAGATGGGGCGGTAATTCTTGAGTTCGGTGGGGTCCGCTGTTGGTTTCTTTAGTAGAGCGCTGAGTTCGGCGTGCTTCCAGCTCTCCGGGAAGGTGGCGGTATCGAAGGAGGTGTTGATGATGTCCGGTAGGTGGGGTGCGATGACAGCGTCGGCCTTGTTGAAGACGTGGTGAGGGCAGGGGTCGGTCGGAGATCCGGAGTGGATGGAGTTCATCATGCGGACGGTGTCTTCGATGCTGATCGGAGTCCAGGCGCGGATGGTGGTGGTGGGTGGCGTTGGTGCGGTCGTGGCGTGCGTCGGTTGAGTGCTGAAGCTGTTGTGTATGTCCGCAATCTTGTTGTGAAAGTAGGAGGCGAGGGAGTTGCAGAGGTCTTGCGATGGGGTAATGTCGTTGTTTCCGGCGTTGGGGTTGGAGAGCTCTTTCACGATGTTGAAGAGTTCCTTGCAGTTGTGTGCGTTGTTGTCCAGCCGGTCCTTGAATGCAGTTTTCTTGGTGGCGCGGATCAGTTGGTGGTGCTTCCGGGTGGCAAGCTTGAGGGTGGTCATGTTGTCCGGTGTTGGTTCCCTTCTCCAGGCTTTCTCGAGGGCTCGGCAGTTCTTCTTGGAGCTCTTGAGTTCGTCGGTGAACCATGGGGCCTTCTTGCTGCCGGGTCTGCTGGGCGGGGTCCTCAGTGGGGCGAGTTCGTCCGCGCAGTTGCTGATCCACTTCGTGAGGTTGTCGGCGGCCTGGCTGGGGTTCGCTGAGCTGGTGGGAGGGTGCTGGCTCAGGGAAGCGGCGAGCTGGTCGGCTGTGATCTTGTTCCAGCTTCTTCGAGCAACCTGTTGCTGGTGGTGGTGGATCGTCGTTCTTCTGAAGGCGAAGTGGACGCAGCTGTGGTCCATCCAGTGGAGTCTTGTGGCATGGCTGAAGGCGATGTCTTTGCTGGATGAGAAGATGGCGTCGAGTGTGTGTCCAGCGAGGTGGGTGGGGGTGGACACCAGCTGCTTGAGTCCGAGGTTGGCGAGGTTGTCGAGCAGGGTGGTGGTGTTGCGGTCGTTGTTGTTCTCCAGGTGGAAGTTGATGTCCCCCAGGAGGATGTAGTCAGCGGAGGGGAGGGCATGCGGGCAGACGAAGTCGGCGATGTCCTCGCTGAATTGTGTGCGAGGTCCCGGGGGTCGGTAGATCAGGGTGCCTCTGAGGGTGGTCTTCGGGTCGGTGTGGATCTGGAAGTGTAGGTGTTCGGCGGTCGTCAGGGTGTCGTCGGTGTTGGTCGTGATGTGGATGGTGTCCTTGTGGATGATGGCGATGCCTCCTCCCATCTGGTTGGCGGTGCGGTCCCTCCGGGTGATATTGTAGCCCTCTGGGATGGCGATGGCGATGTCGGGAGCTGAGGAGTCGTTCATCCAGGTTTCCGTGAGGAAGGCAACGTCAGGAGCTGTGGTGTCGAGGAGGTTCCAGAGCTCGATGGCGTGTCTGTGGACGGAGCGGGTGTTGAGCAGGATGCACTTGAGGTGGTTGCTGCTAGTGTTCGGCTTGGCGGGTGCTGGTGCGAGGCAGGTCCGGATGCAGGAGAACTTGCAGGCGTGACAGCTGAAGGGTCCGTGGGTTCGTCTCGGTGTGGCTCGGTAGCATCCCGGGATTCGGCCGGAGTTGAGTGCGTTGAGGGTGGCGGCGTCGTACGTCCGGCGGGTGGGCTGGGGTCCTCGGGGGCCAGGGGTTCTGGCGCTGGGCGCGGTCCAGGCGCGGACGGGCGCAGACGGGCTTACCTTTGGCGCACCTTCGGCGCTCAATCGGTGCTCCCGCTGCGCGCGTCCGCTGCGCGGTCGCTCTGGGGGCCTCATAAGAAGGGAGCGGTGAGGGAGGGTCCGCTGGGAGGCGGGTAGCGCGGGGACCAATCGGCAGGCGGGGGGGCGTGTTCGGGGCTGCTACGGCGGGAAAAACTGTGGCGGGAAAAGCTGGTGGCTCGGCTGGCGGCCCGGCGGCGGCTGGGCGGCCCTGCGGCGGCTGGGGCGTAGGCTCGGCTTCGGCGTCTGGCAGCAGGTAAGGAGGAGCGGCAGGGGGGTGTGGGGGCGACCAGGCCGTGGGCGCAGTGGTCGCTCCTGGATAGTGGAGTGGGTCCCCTTAAGAAGGGAGCGGTGAGGGAGGGTCCGCTGGGAGGCGGGTAGCGCGGGGACCAATCGGCAGGCGGGGGGGCGTGTTCGGGGCTGCTACGGCGGGAAAAACTGTGGCGGGAAAAGCTGGGGGCTCGGCTGGCGGCCCTGCGGCGTCTGGGGCGTAGGCTCGGCTTTGGCGTCTGGCAGCAGGTAAGGAGGAGCGGCCGGGGGGTGTGGGGGCGACCAGGCCGTGGGCGCAGTGGTCGCTCCTGGATAGTGGAGTGGGTCCCCTTAAGAAGGGAGCGGTGAGGGAGGGTCCGCTGGGAGGCGGGTAGCGCGGGGACCAATCGGCAGGCGGGGGGCGTGTTCGGGGCTGCTACGGCGGGAAAAACTGTGGCGGGAAAAACTGGGGGCTCGGCTGGCGGCCCTGCGGCGGCTGGGGCGCTGGGGCGGCCCTGCGGCGGCTGGGGCGTAGGCTCGGCTTCGGCGTCTGGCAGCAGGTAAGGAGGAGCGGCAGGGTGGTGTGGGGGCGACCAGGCCGTGGGCTCAGTGGTCGCCGTGGGCGCAGTGGTATCACTCACCCAAACGATTGAAGTCACTGCGGAACAGTTTAGAAACTGCCTCTTAAGCATAAAGAGTTGGATGAATAAGAACTTCCTAAAACTAAACACCGAAAAAAACAGAGGTGATTGAGTTTGGACACAACACCACCATCTGGAGCCAACTTTGGTGGCCTCCAGAGGCAGGTACTTGTCCTGTGCCCACACAAAAAGTCAGAAACTTAGGTTTCTGGTTAGATAAAGATCTTACTCTCACCTCACAAGTTAATCAAGTAACATCTGCATGCTTCTTCACCATCAAAACCCTTAGCATAATACTGCCCCTGATCCCACCCACACAAGGAAAAACAGTGGTTGGTGCTCTAGTTCTCTCCCGCATCGACTACTGCAACGCTTTGTACTTGGGAATGGGTGAAAGGCAACTTTCTAAATTACAGTCACTGCAGAGTACTGCTGGACCTCCCAAAACTCCATCCAACATCAAAGGCCATACGCCATCTCCATTGGCTTCCAGTCGGGCAGAGAGTACAGTTCAAAGCCCTCTGCCTAGTACACAAAAAAGTAGTGGAAGGAGGAGCCGAGGACCTGAAAGCTCTCTTTCCGAGCTACTTCCCTAGCCGAGCATTAATATCTGCTGGCCTGGGCCTAATTACCATCACAAGAATAAGGAGAGCACGCTGGGGTGGCAAGTCTTTCTCCCATTAGGCGGCTAAGCTATGGAATACTATGCCCACTAAGCTTCGCCTACATCCAAATAATGTTTCAGAATGTTTCAGAAAGGCTCTGAAAACCTGGCTGTTTACCACACCCTAGTCATCCAGCAGCAGACTGACCTTCTTTTGCAGCGCCAAGACACCACAGCATAAGTGCGCTTAATAAATACTTCAGTCAGTCAGTCAGCCATTTTTGTGCAAATTACGAAAGGACAAACTGGAAAAAGGTGTACTTGTACCTGGTGGTTCTGGCGTCCAGAACAAGGTCATCGCATACATGGATGATGTTACAATGTTGTGTACTACCGCAGCTTCTGTGCGCAGAACTCTTTTGCAGGCTTCTCTTTTCAGAAAGTATCAGCTTTGGATTTAAACATGGGGAAGAGTGTCTGCCTGACTACAGGTCCCTGGGATCTACTGGCAAATCTGCTGGTAACTGTTACCACAGAACCCACTAACATTTTGGGAGTGTATTTTGGGGGGCAAGGGCATGTGGGAAAAAATTGGAAGGAAGTCCAGGCTAAAGTACTAAAAAAAAATTTCTCTTTGGTCTTTGCCCAAGCTAACCTTGGAAGGAAAGGTTTTACTCATTAAAGATGTCTTTTGTTTCCACTGTTACCATACCTTGCTATGGTTTTCCCTCCTCAGCACCACACTTTACAGAAATTGCAAAAAATACTTTTTACCTTCCTATGGAACTCTACGATGGGGAAACTAAGTAAAGAGAAGGTTTGTAAAACCTGGAAATATGGAGGGAAAAATTTGCCAGATCTTAAGACCTTTTTGTTCATAGAATTATTTATTGTTTAACTAAAGGCACTGATTGCTACATTTTCATTTTTGTGAGATGGCTATATGTAGTTTATCATGTAACGATAATTAATTATTTTTTATTAGCTAAAGGTATGTCAGATTTCTGTTTAAAACTTTTATTAAAACACAACAAAAACTCTGGAATGGATTACTTCACCCACATTCCACTGTTAAAACATTTTTACTATTACATACTACAAAACAAATAACCAATTCACAAAAATGTGCATTGATAAATATCAGTCAGTGAGAGAGGTGATGATTTTGGGGTTCCCCCTAACCTAGGGGGAGGACCAAGCAGGAGCCTTGAACACAAAGAGCATATCATTCTCAATGAATATGATGGTACCACCCTCCTAGGACCACCCCAAGCAAAGTTATGGGCAAAAGTATATTGTCAACCAAAGGCCCGCAAAGCACTATGGGGCGAGATTCTACAGTTTAGTTAATATTATAGTATTAGCTCTCAGCTGAGCCTGAGAGCCTGCCCCTTGAGGAATGTTTTGATATTGGATACTATAATATTCACTGCACTCTAGAATATTGTCCCATAATGCTTGGCAGTGCCTTTGGTTGGGATTGTATTTTTTGCCCATAACTGTGCTTGGGGTGGTCCTAGGAGGATTAGACCACCACCAATCGTTCAGCATGATGGGCTCTTTGTGTTCAAGGCATCTGCTTGGTTCTCTCCCTGGGTTAGTGAGGACATCAAAATCATCACCTCTATCACCACTTGCTGTGTTTCCATTTTCACTTTTGTGAGTTTTCTGTTCTATTGATTGTGGTGAGAGGGAATGTGTATTCTGTGTAGTGGTACTCTGCCAACTACGTTTAACCTTAGCAACTATTTCTCTGAACGGTAAAAAACTGTTGAACCTGTTGCAGTCGTGTTGTTTTTGCTGGAGTGGTAAATCACGCACACTGCCTTCACTAACTTAAAACACACTAGAACGGGCAATACGTGTGGGAATGCTCGTGCAGCTATGTCTGACTTTCAGGAACAACGAAACAGAAAATGTTTCCTTAGCATAATTCCCACAGCAGCCGCATTCACACGTCTGCGCACTTAAGCAATAAGACAACACATACCTCACCACGTCTTCAACAAGGCCGACGCTGTCATCGCACCCCACCTACGAGACATCATCAACACATCCTTCGACACCGCCACCTTCCCTGAGAGCTGGAAGCACGCCGAACTCAGCGCTCTACTCAAGAAACCCACAGCGGACCCCACCGAACTCAAGAACTACCGCCCCATCTCGCTCCTCCCGTTTCCAGCCAAAGTCATCGAAAAGACCGTCAACAAGCAGATGGCCGCCTTCCTCGAGACGAATGGATCCCTCGACCCCTCACAGTCTGGCTTCCGAGCCAACCACAGCACCGAGACCGCCCTCATCGCCGCCACCGATGACATCCGAGCCCTGATGGACAACGGAGAAACAGCGGCCCTCATCCTCCTAGACCTCTCCGCGGCATTCGACACTGTCTGCCACCGCACCCTAGTACAGCGCCTCAGCAACATCGGAATCCAGGACAAGGCGCTGGAATGGATCATCTCCTTCCTCGACGGAAGAACACAGAGAGTCCGCCTACCACCGTACAAGACAGAGGCCACCGAAGTCATCTGCGGTGTCCCTCAAGGATCCTCGTTGAGCCCCACCCTCTTCAACGTCTACATGAGCCCCCTCAAGGCCATCGCACGCCAACACAACCTCAGCATAATCTCCTACGCCGACGACACCCAGCTGATCCTCTCCCTGACCAACGACCCCGCCGCCGCCAGAGCCAACCTGCACGAAGGGATGAAAGAGGTAGCCGAGTGGATGACGACCAGCCGCCTGAAACTGAACTCAGACAAGACGGAGGTCCTCATCCTGGGCTCTGCACCCTCCGCCTGGGACGACTCCTGGTGGCCTCCCGCCCTGGGCACCGCACCCAAACCGACAGACCATGCACGCAACCTGGGCTTCATCCTGGACTCCTCCATCTCCATGACCAGGCAAGTCAACAACGTCTCCTCGGCGTGCTTCAACATCCTACGCATGCTACGGAAGATCTTCTGGTGGATCCCCACCGAGACCAGGAAGACCGTCACCCAGGCCCTTGTCACTAGCCGACTGGACTACGGCAACGCCCTCTACGCCGGTACCACCGCCAAGCTCCAGAAGAGACTCCAGCGGATCCAGAACGCCTCAGCCAGACTCATCCTCGACATCCCACGAACCAGCCACATCTCCGGACATCTGAGAGACCTACACTGGCTCCCCGTCAACAAAAGAATCACCTTCCGCCTCCTCACCTAGCACACAAAGCCCTACACGACCAAGGCCCGAGCTACCTCAACAGCCGAATCAACTTCTACGCTCCCAAACGCCACCTCCGATCAGCCAACCACGCCCTCGCCGCCGTCCCCCGCATCCTAAGAACAACAACAGGAGGAAGGTCCTTCTCCTACCTGGCCGCCAAGACCTGGAACTCCCTCCCGACCGACCTGCGCCTGACCCAAGACCACCTCTCCTTCAGGAAGAAGCTGAAGACCTGGCTGTTCGAGCAGTAGCGGCACCCCCCCCCCGCCCCCAGCGCCTTGAGACCCTACGGGTATGTAGTGCGCTCTATAAATGTCTTTGATTGATTGATTGATACAGTTCAAGGTTGCGGCTATGACAGAGAAGACAGAAAAAGATAATTTCTATTCGTGTGCGGATTGGAGGGGGGAGGTGGATTGGAAATCTCTTCGGGTTGACATAATCCGCATATGTATGCGAAGGTTTTCGAATTTTATAGACTCTGAGCAGGACAGAATAACAGTATGGTCATCAGATAGAACCCTATGAGAAAAGCAATTGTAAATGCAGCTTTGCTGCAACAACATTTTAATACTACTTTGTCTGCCACCAACCCACAGACGCAACCGGTCCAGCAGGCTGAGTCTGACAACTCCCGGCAGCATGACGCCATTCAGCAGTGGTGTCACAAGCTCTCCCTCTTTAATCTGCAGTTAGTTGTCAGGCTCAGCCTGCTGGATCTGTCGCGTCAGTTGATAGCAACAATTGGTTGCTTTGTTGTTTAACTCATGTCATCATAACATTCGAAAACCTTCGCATAAATATGCGGACTACGTCAACCTGAAGAGATTTCCGATCCCCCTCTTGATGAGGCCAGTATCTTCATATGTATCCCATGACTACTTTATATCATTTTATAACCCTGCACAGAGGGCTCCAGGGTGTTAAATGGGAGGGGAGAAACAGGAGAGCCCTCGAATGGTGCAGCTCGACTACACGCAGGGACGGACGATTCCGATTCTAAGAAAGACCGCTTTGCGCCACATCCAAGAAACAGACTCTCACTAACGGAAGAACTGCAGGGATCTAGAGGCCGCGCGAGCAGGCACTGTCCCGACACAGGGGCAACACACGCTTCATTATAAACCCAAGACAAACGACTACATTAAATCAAAATTGAGCCTGACCAGTTTAAAGCAAATGAGAGTCCTCTAGCTTGAGTCTTAGGCGTGGCTTCCTTGCTAGCAATGGAGCATTGACGTGTTGAAAACTAAGGTACAGTCTGGGTGGCTGAAGTCAGTTTGATGCACCAAACACTGCCACCTCGAACGTACCTGGCGCCGTGCAACATAGAATAAATCCGGTTCCATTACCGAAAAGCGTACACATTTTAGGGAGACAGGCAAGTTAGTTTCATAGTTGTAGAGATGAAGCATCCGGCATGCTGACCCCTCACTAAGAATAAGAGTCCTGCAATGTAAACAGACACCTTCAATGCCCCAGCCCTCACCTCCTGACCCGTCTCAAGAGCGCACATAATCGTAAAAAGCCTTGTGGAAGTTATAAAAATAAATAGTAAACGCACCATGTAACAACCAAGGGGCCAGTAGCCATGGGAGGATAGAAATGACGACACGGCTGTACTAAGGATGGCGTAACAAGCCTCATAAGCAATCAGAGACCAGCATTACGAAGGACAAATGCACAAGCCAAAGAAAAGTATGGGCGGGGCTTCTCTTCTCTTCCGTACTGAACTACCCCAGATCTTCCCGAGAGCAGCGCTTGCACGCTGGCTCTATGCTCGACCTAAAAACATAAGCAGCACTGACAATTTACCCACCTTTGTAGTGCAGCAAATGTGACAAGTTAAATACAAATTTACAGACGTCTTTATCTATTTGTTGTACTTTCCCGTTGCAACCCACAGTCTGTGAACACTGATTTAGGTGCAAATGTTCACTTAGTAGACTACAGGGGATTCATCTATCATTATGGTCAATGGATAAAAAAATCATTAAAGTAGCCGCTGGGGTGTAGGGTCATCAAAGAGTGACAATATTGATTCCAGGCAAATGTGTACATTATAGCAATGGGAGGAGTTCAAACAAAATACATTTAAACTCATAACTTATGTAGAGGAATTGAATTACTAGAGTTTGAATTCACCCTTTTCAACACACTCTACCTAGACACTAAGGGGTCCATTAGGATGGCAGACGAACTTCTGTCCACCCACCACCCTAGCGGTGCTGGGTCCGTCCGCCAGTGGTGCACTGCCAATTAGGATGCAACCACCACTTTGGCGGTCGCATCCGGCATATACAACATTGTGGCGGGCGGTGCTGTGAGCACCGCCTTCCACAATGATGTCAATACATTTTGTGCATTGGCATGCACAACGTGACATGCACCACGCGGTGCTTGCCACCTTGCACATGCCAATGCTACCCCCCAAGAGCAGCCCCCCATCCCTGCCCTGGGGGCCCACAACAGGCCCCCGAAAGCATTCTTCCCATGCCTTTCCATGGCGGAGTCTCCGACATGGAAAGGCATTGAAAATGCCACATCCAAATATGGTTGGCGGTGCCTGCAAGGCAGCGTCACCATATTACGGCCCTTTTCCGCCCAGACGGGAATCCGACCAATGAAAAAGCAGTGGACGGTCTGTCCGTCCACCGCGGTGCTCCTCGCCATGATAATATGGCAGGGTGATACGGGCCGTCTGTCGTGCGGATCGCCGCCGGCTGTGGCAATCCGCACGCCATCTTAATGGGGCCCTAAGTGTGCAATGTTTTGCGGGAACATGGTGTCACCCATGACTGCCAGAGTAAACACTTTTTGACATGTTGAAATACCTACTTTTAACATTTGCAAAGTTATGTATAAGTTGACCTTGGAGTACACAAACTCAGGGGGCCCGATTCACAGAATGAATTTAAGTCTCAATCCTAAACTTACTACTATTTTGGTATTCACAGAATGCACTTACTACTTTTGGCATTCACAGAATGAACTTACTACTTTTGGTATTCACAGAAGTTAGGATTTTGTCTTAAGTTAGTCTTAAAACAGACTTAAGACAGACTTAAGACAAAATCCTAACTTAAGTCTGTCTTAAGTTTGTCTTAAGTCTGTCTTAAGTTTTTCTTAAGACAAACTTAAGACAAAATCCTAACTTCTGTGAATACCAAAAGTAGTAAGTTCATTCTGTGAATACCAAAATAGTAGTAAGTTTAGGATTGAGTCTTAAGTTCATTCTGTGAATCGGGGCCTGGGTGAACAACATATAATAGTAAGGCATGCTGAGAATGGAGTTAGAATGCCCCCACAGCCATTTCGCACTGTGAAGGCCTGATCAAGAATCAAACTAATTTTCTATAAATTGCCTTTTAGATTAGAACAGTAAGTCATCTGTGCTCTGCTGGAATACTGAAAAAATTGAATTCAATAACAAGCATGCATTTTGATAAATATGCCCTATAGTGGATTCTAAAAAGCTGGGCATCTCTGCAGAACCTTGGACTGGTTCCAACAGGATCCCTCTTCTACTCTGAAAATAATTAGATTTTCCCAGCAAGGCCTAATTGTGAAATGGTTCCCATCAGACAACAAAGGCCCACTGAGCAGCTGGCCTGACAGCAGATCTCTGACAGGAAGGTAGGGGAAGTTAAGTACTAGCTATGCACCTCTTAACTTTAATGGGAGGAGAGAGGCGTGAACACGTATACCAGATGGGTACCACAAAGAACAGGCAAGAACACTCTCCGAAATTGGGCTAAGACATTAAAGTTGTCTTTGATGATGGCCTACTACCAAAGAGGCTGACTCCCTTCACACCAAGCGGTAGCCTGACGAAAGACCATCCTGAGATAGTTTCTGAGACATCCTCATTTTAGTACAAAACCCCCTGGATGGGAATACGTGGCTCCACACAGTGGCACTAGGAAAAACCATTGTATAAGAACCCAAGATTACCTCCTGCTAGGGATGTTTTACGTTCAGTCTAATGAAGAGCTGCAAACGTTGCCTAGGATGTAGTGTATGAACGTACCTGAATAGGCTGAAAGCCCACTGTTGGAGCATTAAGCGGACTCAGAATGCAATACCCCTGGCACCAAGGTAATTGTGGGGCATATTATTAAGAACAGCGTTAAAATTATCGCCGCTTTACCGGCAGGAAACTGCCACTAAAGCGGCGATAATGGGCTTGATAATATGCCCTTGTGAATTCCCATAAAAGACCAGGTTCACACCAGAACCTGGGCTGCTAGGGGAATTCACAAGAGCATATTATCAAGCCTATTGGCAGTTTCCTGCGTTAAAGCGGCGATAATTTTAACGCCGTTCTTGATAATATGCCACTATGGGGCATATTACCAAGCAATAGCGATAATTATCGCGATTGCTTGGTTAGCGGGAAAAAAATATCGCTGAGCACCGAGGATTTTTACCGCTGGGATACCTTGATATTATCAAGGTTTATCTCAAAAGCGGTAAAAATCCTGCGAAATGCATGAATATCGCTGAAAAATCAGCGATATTGATGCATTATCGTGACAATGATCTTAGCCATGTTATCCACCTTCCATTGGATAACATGGCTAAGAACTGCTTTTAGCAGGCGTTAGCTTTTGGAGATATTCGCGCTTCCAAAAGTTGTTAATAGGAGTTAGAGATGTTATGTTAGCGACTGTTTTCAGTCGCTAACATCTTGGCATGCCCACTTTGCATGTCACTAGCGATAATTATCGCTGACATGCAAAGTGGGCCCCTAAATGCCCGCTATCGCCTACTAGTTGTCGCTAACTGGTGTTAGCGACAGCTTGGTAATAAGGCGATAAAATGATTTCTGCATTCGCGGGAAAAAGTCCCGCTAATGCGGCGATAATGCCCTTGGTAATATGCCCCTATCAGCCTGATTCATCAAGCTGAAATCGGCTCGCAAAGGGTCAGATTCTGAGAATCTGGCCCTTTGCGAGCGCTATTTTTGCATTTGGGATTCATCATCCCAAATGCAAAAATCGGTAATTGCTAATTCGCTAACAGCCTGATTCATCAAGCTGAAATCGGCTCGCAAAGGGTCAGATTCTGAGAATCTGGCCCTTTGCGAGCGCTATTTTTGCATTTGGGATTCATCATCCCAAATGCAAAAATCGGTAATTGCTAACAGCCTGATTCATGTAGCTAAATTGCACTCGCAAAGGGCCAGATTCTCAGAATCTGGCCCTTTGCGAGCGCAATTTTTGCATTTGGTATTCATGATACCAAATGCAAAAATCGCTATTTAAGAATTCGCATATTTGCGTGGAATGGCATTTAAGGAATCTCTAATAGAGATTCCTTAAATGCTATTCATGACACACAACAAAATAGCGATTTTGGACTTTTGGGGCCGCTATTTACCGACAGGTCAGACCTGTCGGTAAATAGCAAAAACTCCGAAAAATGCTTTTAAAAGCATTTTTCAAAGTTGCATGTAGCACACACACATGTCCTTTGGACATGTGTGTGCGCAACACCTGTCCAAAAGTGCATTTTAGGGGTGCTACAGGGCGTCCTTTGGACACCCCTGTCACCCTTAAAATCGCTATCTCAGTTGCGAGTAGCAAATTGCTACTCGCAAATCCCCATTCATTCCAATGGGCCTCTTGGCCCATAGGAATGAATGGGGAGTATTTGCGAGTAGCAAATTGCTACTCGCAAATAAAGAACATGTAGGAATCGCTATTTAAGTAGCAATTCCTACATGAATGCCGTTTTGCGTGTCCTCAATAGCGAATCGCTATGATTCGCTATTAGGGACACGCAAAACGGCCCGTACATGAATCAGGCTGTAATTCGCTAAATTGCGAGGAATTACATTTAAGGAATCTCTATTTGAGATTCCTTAAATGCAATTCATCAACCATTTTTAAATTGCTAATTCGCAATTTCGGGCCGCTATTTACCGAGAGGTCAGACCTCTCGGTAAATAGCAAAAACTTAGAAAAATGCTTTTAAAAGCATTTTTCTGAGTTGCATGTTGCGCACACACATGTCCTTTGGACATGTGTGTGTGCAACACCTGTGTGAAATTTCATTTGGGGGGTGCTACAGGGTGTCCTGTGGACACCCCTGGCACCCTTCAAATCGCAATCTTATTTGCGATTAGCTAATTGCTAATCGCAAATAAGGAATACTCCCCATTCATTCCTATGGGCCTTTTGGCCCATAGGAATGAATGGCGAGTTATTCCTTATTTGCGATTAGCAATTAGCTAATCGCAAATAAGGAATTGTAAGGAATCGCATTTTTATTGCATATTCCTACTTGAATCCCGTTTTGCGAGTCCTTAATAGCGATTCGCTATGAATCGCTAATAGGGGCTCGCAAAACGGGAGAGTGAGGAATCAGGCGGTATATTCCTTTCCTAGTAATTCTCCCCAATGCCTCATGATTTAACGCTCAGATACCAGTTTAAATATATTTTGGAAACTCAACCATTTTTCTGCACACATCCGATTATTTATGAGTTCTGAAAAGATACACAAGTTCATCTCGATTACACACTTTACAACTTTTTAATCCATATATTAATGCAGCCAAACATTTGAATGTCGCACAGAAGAGCTTCTTACAGATCGCGGGAAAGCTCCTCGTAATTCAGAGGGTACTTCCAGGAGTTGTCCGGGTTGGATTAATACTTAATCATAGCTATCGATAGCCACTGGCAGAGGCGCAACTAGAGCCACATTTCAGGGAGGGTGGCGTGGGGGAGGGGTGATACACATTTCGCGGGGGGGCGGCTACATCTTCCAACAACAGGAAAAGTGGAGATGCAGGGGCTCTACGTAGGGGTGGAAAAAACAACAAAGCCTCATTATCACGTACACGGTCTTAAAAACCTGTGATACTCGGGTGCGGCTGACAACTCATTAACAGTTTGAGCGCGCGCCCCAGCTGACACACTTGAGGGGAGAAGAATTGAGGTATTGCGCGCCACCGGCCTCTCTAAAGCCTTTCGGTTGTAACTAACACTTTCAATCCCTTATATTCAAACCAGATTGCGGACCTTTTTATTTGAAAGGTCTTCCAAAAATTGTAATTGATGCTTTATCAGTCGGCACACAAAGTCCAGCTGAATTCAGCAAGAAAAAAAATGTTTTATTTGGATACTAATGCTCGGTCTACTTTAAACTAGTTCAATTACGTATTCTTTCTATGTTAGACCGAGTTCGCACACAGCCTTCAAACCCATTAATGTAGTCGGACGTCTGTATATCATGTCGCATAAATCACTAAATTACAGTCTAATCAATGCGAAGTGTAATTTATTTTGTTTGAAGAGAAGGGTTTGCCATATGTGCATTGCATTATGGGCAGCCGGATGTTGTGCGTTCGGAGCTGTCACGTTGCACAGGAAGTGCTATTCTAACGCTGCTGCTGAAAGGAAACAAGCACTTACGAATGCAATAGGTCGCGCATTAGTGATAGTTTGAGCTATTGGAGTTGCAAATAAAAAATATTTTATTAGGGCTGCTGGAAACTGGCGATACTTGTAGAGTGTCCACACTATCAAATACCATCTGCTGAGGTAAATGCACTCACATCCTAATATTGTGAACCAGGACCTGTCCTTTGTTCAAACAGATGACACTTTTTGTGCATTTAAACGCTAACTAGAGGGGCAAAAAAGTGTGATAAATTCCTATTTGAATGTGTGCTTCGTTTTTTTGCATGCATTCTACATTTTATATGACAAAAGGGAATCGTTTTGAAGTGAATTGACTTCAATTAAAGAAAAAAAATTATTGTGTTCATTTGCAATCGGTTCTGTCAAAGTTGTGAATTCAATGTTAATTCCCGTACGTGTTTTGAAAATAGACTTAAAGAGCTACTTAATAAAACAAATAAACTACTGTAATAACTGTTCTTAGTATACAGTATGGCTTCTTCAGGTGTGCGTGACTGTTAAATATGCAGGGGCAGATTTACAAGCCCATTGTGCCTTTTTGCGCCGCCATTGCGTCACTTGTTGTGACGCAACAGCGGCACAAACAATGCGTCCTATTTACAACGTGACGCATCTAGGGAGATGCGTCATGTTTTAAAGCCCTGCGTCACATTATACCTGCACCAGGTATAATGTATGCAGGGGGTCGTTCCTACGCAGGAAAACCTCGTAAAAGTGACGCAGTGAAATCTACAAGATTTCGCTGCGTCACTTTAAGGACGCCACTGCGTCAAAACCTTACGCCTGCTTGAAGCAGGCTTAGGGAGTGACGCAGTGTAGTGGGAATAGGCCACAAAATGCATTGCCGGAGTTGCGTCGTGCTTGCGACACAACTCCAGCAATGCGGGACTTTTGCCCCAACAGATGCGTCAGAATTTCTGACGCATCTGTCAATCCTTCCACCATGGCGCACCGTATTGTAAATACGGTACAAAAGGGGGTGGTGATGGACGGAGCATCTGAACCAATCAAACACTCACACCCAGTCAAAAGATCTGGGTATGATCCATCACCATTCTTTAGCCCACTCTACCACCCCAGTTCAGACATGGCTATATGCAAATCAGACTGACCCTGTGCCTCATGGGAACAGTCCAGCCGAACTGTCAAGCCATGCCTTCACTGGACCGGAAACTGAGGTACTGGGGGCCTCATTTATGAAGGCCTTGCGCCACCGGTGCGTCACTTTTTCCCATTTTAAAAGTGACGCAAAAGTGGCGCAAGACCTTCATAAATAAGGCCCTGGGTTTTTCAGAACCGGTACTGATCCGGTAACCCAGCGGTGCCAGGGACAACACCCAAAGACCTGGAGTACTTTCCTGATTCAGACACAGAAATCAGAGTCTTCTAGGTGAAGTCAAAGATCGAATTTATTGGCTGCAACCAAGTAACAAGCGTCCTAGAAGTACAACAACACAGTGTGTATATTCTCAGGAGACTGCTCAAAATAACAAAGCCAGGCTTCTCTTTTATACAAAACTAGCAGCCCGCCCCAGCGTTGCCCGGGGCAGAAGGGGGCTGGGGGCAGCTTTTCAGGCTTGCGTGCACTCCCGCCCCGGCCCCCGCCCGCCACGACATTGTCTGTGTCCCGGACAATGTCGTGGCGGGCGGGGGCTGGGGCGAGAGTGCACGCAAGCCTGAAATGCTGCCCCCAGACCCTGAGCCTTACCGCAGTTGTTCCTGGTCAACCTTCCGCACCGGCTCCCTCCTGTCCCGTGTCCCAGAGCCTTACCTGAGCCACCTCTCCTCACCGAGCTCCTCACTTCACCGCCGCTCCTCCTCGCAAGCCTGAAATGCTGCCCCCAGACCCTGAGCCTTACCCCAGTTGTTCCGGGCCAACCTCCTGCACCGACTCTGCCCCCTTACCTGAGCCGCCGCTCCTCCCCAAGCTCCTCACTTCACCGCCGCTCCTCCTCGTCATCACGTACGTTGCGGCCAGCGCTACGTCGTGGCCGTCAGCGTCGCGGCCGGCGCTACTTTCAGGGCACTTTTTTTTTAAGTTATATTTTTAAATTTACGGTTTTTTTATTTTCTATAGCCTATGTCCATCTGCACACACTGAGGATTACAACAATGTATTGGGTGTGTGGATTGGCGCTGTGGTTCCAGAGTTTACCTTGCCAAAAGATTTGTGTTCTCTCTTTATAATAGTAGTACTAGCAGCCCGTCCCGACGTTGTCCGGGTATGAATTGCTGCCGGCCAGTAGTATATTGTTTCGTAGGATTTCGTTTTGATAGCATTTCTTATCTGTGACAGGCCTGTGAAACGCTCCGATTCACAGTGCACTGCTGATGCACTTAAGAGTGCGCGTGAAGTAGTGTGTGAACTCGAGTTTCCCTACTTTATTTTCCTTGCAATATTATATAGCGCGAACTCGACAACATGGCATGAGCACAATTTACATTACAGAAGAACACATTGATTTGTGGTAGGCACGGGGAGACAAAGCGATTTGCCTGGAATCACAGGATGTTGAGCTGATGCTGAGATTCTAACGTAGCTCCCCATCTCTAAAGTTCGCAATTCTAGAACTTGTGGTGGGAGGTGTGTCTAAAAGTGTATGTCGGTGCTGGGCATCAATGAGAGAGACCTGTGCATTTTTCCAATTGGTGGTGAAAAAATATGAGTATGTTGCTGGAGATGTGGGCCGCCGTGCCACCAATGTACTTACGGCGGTGGGTAAACACCCATTATTCCGCAAATTTCTTTCCGCATACCATCACTCTGCATACTTTCATTACGAAAGTACAATGACTCCGCAATGCCATTATAACGCATGGTATTACATTTTATATGCTTTTACCACGCATACATTTACAACTAAATTCGTTGTAAATGCATAAATGGTAAAAGCATGTTTTTTGAAAATGTTTGGATAAGGCAAGTATGGGTATAGGGTATATGTTTTGGGGTACTGAGGTATATGTTTTGGGGTGTTTGGGTATTTGAATGGTTCAGATATAGTTTTGGGTAATGGGGTACAGGGGTATTTTTAGGGTTCAGGGCTAGGTTTGGGTTTTGGGGTATAGGGGTATTTTTAGGGTTCAGGGGTAGGATTGGGTTTTGGGGTACAGGGGTATTTTTAGGGTTCAGGGGTAGGTTTGGGTTTTGGGGTACAGGGGTATTTTTAGGGTTCAGGGGTATGTTTGGGTTTTGAGGTACAGGGGTATTTATAGGGTTCAGGGCTAGGTTTTGGTTTTGGGGTACAGGGGTATTTATAGGGTTCAGGGCTAGGTTTTGGTTTTGGGGTACAGGGGTATTTTTAGGGTTTAGGGATAGGTTGGGTTTTTGGGAACAGGGTAGATTTATAGGGTTAAGATGGGTTAGTGTTTAAGGGTGTAGGGGTATTTTATAGAGTACGGGTGGGTTATAATTATCAGGTGCAGGGGTATTTAAAGTAGGGGTGGGCGGAATTGGCGCGAACTTGGTACAATAAATCCGCAATATTTCGTTCCGTCAGATTTCCAATTATTAAAACAGAAACCTCATATATTCAAGGTAAAATAACAAGTATTTCTATATGCTAAAATGCATATAGTCATTTCACAAAAGTGAAATTAGCTTCCAGCAAGCAGTGAGAGAGGTGATGAATTTGAGATCAAGCCCCTGCAAACCATTGTGGGAAGTGAATATTATAGTATCCAAATAATTCTACAAAGAGCTGCAGTTCACCTCGTTCTCCCCTGTTGTCCCCAAGAGGCAAATGCAATAGCATTTAAAATATTATATATCAAGCTGCAGTTCACCTCGCCGTCCCTAGATGTCCCTGATGAGGCAAATGCAATAGCATTTAAAATATTATACATCAAGCTGCAGTTCACCTCGTCGTCCCAAGATGTCCCTGATGAGTAAAATTCAAAAACATTGAAACCCTTTCATGAATGCTAAAAATTATGCTAAGCTTATCCCATAATGCTTTGCAGGGCCTTTTAGTTGTATTTTTGCTCATAACTGTGCTTGGGGTGGTTCTAAGAGAATGGGACCTCCACTGAATTACTATTTAAAGGGAGCAGGAATGTATAGAACCTGGGAAGAAAAAACAACACTCGTGCGGGAATGCCCCCAGCGATTGTCACGCCCCCAGCACACACCCACAGCACAATGCAGACACGCCCACAAGGGACTACTTTGCTGGCACGGTTCTTTTACATTTTAAATGTATATGGTGGGCGTCTGCATAGCCTATGTCCTTCTGCTGCAAATGCCCTTTCCAACGCTGTATTGGGTGTTGTGATTGGTGCTGTGGTTCCCGAGTTTACCTGGTCAAAAGGAGCAAGTTCTCTCTTTATAATAGTAGTATAGATAGAGTATAGAAAAGTACTAACAGCCCGTCCCGACGTTGTCCGGGTATGAATTGCTGCCGGCCAGTAGTATATTGTTTTGTAGGATTTCGTTTTGATAGCATTTCTTATCTGTGACAGACCTGTGAAATGCTCCGATTCACAGTGCGCTGCTGATGCACTTAAGAGTGCGCGTTCAGTAGTGTGTGAACTCGAGTTTCCCTACCTTATTTTCCTTGCAATATTATATAGCGCGAACTCGACAACATGGCATGAGCACAATTTATATTACAGAAGAACACATTCATTTGTGGAAGGCACGGGGAGACAAAGCAATTTGTCTGGAATCACAGGATGTTGAGCTGATGCCGAGATTCGAACGTAGCTCCCCATCTCTAAAGTTCGTAATTCTAGAACTTGTGGTGGGAGGTGTGTCTAAAAGTGTATGTCGGTGCTGGGCATCAATGAGAGAGACCTGTGCATTTTTCCAATCGGTGGTGAAAAAATATGAGTATGTTGCTGGAGATGTGAGCCGCTGTGACACCAATGTACTTACGGGGGAGGGTAAACACCCATTATTCCGCAACTTTCTTTCCGCATACCATCACTCCGCATACTTTCATTACGAAAGTACCATGACTCCGCAATGCCATTATAACACGTGGCATTACATTTTATATGCTTTTACCACTCATACATTTACAACGAAATTCGTTGTAAATGCATGAATGATAAAAGCATGTTTTTTTTTAAATGTTTGGATAAGGCAAGTATGGGTATAGGGGTATATGTTTTGGGGTACTGAGGTATATGTTTTGGGGTGTTTGGGTATTTTAAGGGTTCAGATATAGTTTTCGGTTCTGGGGTACAGGGGTATTTTTAGGGTTCAAGGATAGGTTTGGGTTTTGGGGTATAGGGGTATTTTTAGGGTTCAGGGGTAGGTTTGGGTTTTGGGGTACAGGGGTATTTTAAGGATTCAGGGCTAGGTTTGGGTTTTGGGGTACAGGGGTATTTTTAGGGTTAGGGCTAGGTTTGGGTTTTGGGATACAGGGGTATTTTAGGGTTCTGGGCTAGGTTTGGGTTTTGGGGTACAGGTGTATTTTTAGGGTTCAGGGGTAGGTTTGGATTTTGGGGTACGGGGTATTTTAAGGGTTATGGGCTAGGTCTGGGGTTTGGGGTACAGTGGTATTTTAGGGTTCAGGGGTAGGTTTGGGTTTTGGGGTACAGGGGTATTTTTAGGGTTCAGGGGTATGTTTGGGTTTTGAGGTACAGGGGTATTTATAGGGTTTAGGGATAGGTTTGGGTTTTGGGGTCAGGGGTATTTTAAGGTTTCAGGGGTAGGTTTGGGTTTTGAGGTACAGGGGTATTTATAGGGTTTAGGGATAGGTTTGGGTTTTGGGGTACAGGGTATATTTTTAGGGTTAGGATGGGTTAGTGTTTAAGGGTGTTGGGGTATTTTATAGAGTAAGGGTGGGTTATGATTATGGGGTGCAGGGGTATTTAAAGTAGGGGTGGGCGGAATTGGCGCGAACTTGGTACAATAAATCCGCAATATTTCGTTCTGTCTGATTTCCAATTATTAAAACAGAAACCTCATATATTCAAGGTAAAATAACAAGTATTTCTACATGCTAAAATGCATATAGTCATTTCACAAAAGTGAAATTAGCTTCCAGCAAGCAGTGAGAGAGGTGATGATTTTGAGATCAAGCCCCTGCAAGGCATTATGGGACGAGATTAGCAGTGGGAAGTGAATATTATAGTATCCAAATAATTCTGCAAAGAGCTGCAGTTCACCTCGTCGTCCCTAGTTGTCCCTGATGAGGCAAATGCAATAGCATTTAAAATATTATACATCAAGCTGCAGTTCACCTCGTGGTCCCTAGATGTCCCTGATGAGGCAAATGCAATAGCATTTAAAATATTACACATCAAGCTGCAGTTCACCTCGTCGTCCCTAGATGTCCCTGATGAGGCAAATTCAATATGCATTTAAAATATTATACATCAAGCTGCAGTTCACCTCGCCGTCCCTAGATGTCCCTGATGAGGCAAATGCAATAGCATTTAAAATATTATACATCAAGCTGCAGTTCACCTCGTCGTCCCAAGATGTCCCTGATGAGTAAAATTCAAAAACATTGAAACCCTTTCATGAATGCCAAAAATTATGCTAATCTTATCCCATAATGCTTTGCAGGGCCTTTTAGTTGTATTTTTGCCCATAACTGTGCTTGGGGTGGTTCTAAGACAATGGGACCTCCACTGAATTACTATTTAAAGGGAGCAGGAATGTATAGAACCTGGGAAGAAAAAACAACACTCGTGACGGAATGCCCCCAGCGATTGTCACGCCCCAGCACACACCCACAGCACAATGCAGACACGCCCACAAGGGACTACTTTGCTGGCACGGTTCTTTTACCTTTTAAATGTATATGGTGGGCGTCTACATAGCCTATGTCCTTCTGCTACAACTGCCCTTTCCAACGCTGTATTGGGTGTGTGGATTGGCCCTGTAGTTCCCGAGTTTACCTTGCCAAAAGGTGTCTGTTCTCTCTTTATAATACTAGTATAGATACTAGTATAGATATTAAGCTTTAGGCAAGCATTCTTAGATTTACAGTAGACTATTAACATGTATTTACTACAAAGGAAAAGCAGAGTCATGGTGACAAGCCCACATTTCAGTTCGTCCAGCCCGTGACGAATTACCCGGCAAGGCCCAACATTTTCATCAGATATCGGTGTACCCCCAATAAAACCGGGCTCCTCCTCATCATAAAGCAAAAAGAGAAAAAAGCAGGGACAGGTGTGAGCAGGATTAGGCAGTGTGTGTGTGCGATGAAAAAGGTTTATGGCCTGTTGTGCTTTGATGCTATCTCGTTCGGCCACTGGGAGAGGAACTGACCGAACAGTTTTGGCCTGGGGCAATGGTTCCAGCTTGCCCAGGTCACAGAAAAGTCAATTAAGGTGTACGTGTCTTTTGATATCGAATTCAGCTGTAGTTATAAGCCTATGTGAAGGGCAACTGACAAAATGGCTGCCGTACATAAAATGGAAGCCAAGGGTTCAGGACGAGAATGGCGATTTAGAGGTGAAATCGCCACTCGAATATGACGTAAATGCTTGTACATAGTGTACTAGCCATTATCGGTCTTTCGATATAAAAATCGTCATGTTACGACAAAGTTTGTTGCACGAGTCCAGAATTTTCAGAACCACAAACCCTCCTTTTGCCCTTATATAGGCATTTTAACCTAATCTCATTCTAATCTGAGTCCAGGTCTATATTCCTAAAGTCATTGAGATGTTGCTGTAACATCATTCTGGTACTTAGTTCGTCTTTTGACACAGGCTTCCTTACACATGATGTAGCACAGAGGCCACATATTGCAGGAGCACACTGCACGCTCAGACAGAACAGAAAAAGAATGGCTAAGACCATCCTATTGACCATCAGAATTTTCCATCCCCAGCGGATATCAGTTCCCAGAACCATCCTATAAAAGACCAATCTCCTTTATCCACATGAATAGATTCGGAAATCTTATGCAGTTTGGAGATGGCCTGGTACACTGTTGGAGCGTTATCTGGAATGAAAACACAGCAACTCGATTGGATCAATTTACATACCCCACCTCGGTCTGCAAGTATGACATCTAATGCGACCCTGTTCTGAAGGGTCATAAGACGGCCCGACTGGAGCTCAGCAGTCAAGTTACTAAGGGCACCGGCAGTTTCAACTACTGTGGACTCCACCACCCTTGTCAATTGCCTTATGTTCCTGCTGTTAACAATGGGTCCCCAGAACGGCAGAAAACCCTTTACGAAGTCCCCAAATTCTTGTCCTGCGGTGTCTTCTTTACTCAAGACACCTCTAACTACCCTTGTCTTGTGGTAATCTGCCGCTGCTGTGTAGGTGGGAGGCAACAGGAACGAAACAAAACATGTGCCCGAAAAGTCAGGGGGCAACCATGTATAGGCTCTATCATGGCAGATGAAATAGGTACCTTTAGCTGCTAAAAACGCAGGGGAAGTCTGAGACGCAAAAACATATGTTTCAGTGCAGACGCTTCTCCCTAACTGAGCTCTCGGATTCTTGCCATTACCTTGCAGACATAGGTGACCCTGATGGGGTACAATGCAAATCGGTGAGGATCTCTTTGCTTGCTTGCCCTCACTCTGAGTAACTCTATACTCCGTTACGTTCCATCTACCGTAAGCCTGTAACTCATCTCTGGGAATCGCTTTATATGAGTCAATGTTTCTGCTCATATTTGTGATTCCCACCACTAATGCCTTGTTGCTCTAGTTACTTCTTGTGGAGCGTGGGGGATATGGTTCAATGGCATATATGAACATCGTCTGAAACGCCCATAAAGAACCATAGTAGCTGAATGGTAAGACAAAATATGGGATACCCTTATTTGTCGTATGTGGCATAAGACCACACACCCAACAATTGGTTGTGTTCATTACTAACTGGTGTTGGTGCAAAGCTGGACAAATGAATTATTGACAAATTCCAATCTTCTAGCAGACTCGTGTTTGGGTAGGGGTGAAAAGAATGCGAGGAAATAGAAGGAGGAGGTACGGGCGATGTAGTGGGTGCAAATGTCACTTGTAAAGAAAATAATACATATCCTATTAAAAACATCATTGCACTGAATAACAGGAAAATGCATAATAATAAAAAAAGTTTCTTTGTCATCAATCCACATATTCTGGCTTTAAAGTTCACAGCTTTGGCAGATCTCTCCATTTTGAAAAACTCCATCCTCTCTACAATGCTGCCCGCGATGAGAGGTTGATTCTGCTAAGGAATGCTTCTGTTGATCCAGGGCAACTCCCTTAGACCAACCAGAACTGTCGACCTAATGTCGTCAGCTGCACCCCAAAGACTTTGGGCGATCGCGGTCCTAGCAGCGGAACCCGGATGGCGGTTCGAAAAACAAAAATAAGCAAGTTTCTCAGATGGGAGAGCTGCGCTTTCAAAAATGGTACTTGGGTAAAAAAAAAACCTTTTATTAGGTCGCTTTTATTAGTTCATATTTCTTGGCCTCAGATTGTACCGTTGTTTTCCCGGTATTGTATGGTCTCGGAACAAGAGTTCAGGTTCTGTGGGGTCCAATTGGACTGATGGTGATACAGCTGGTTGCAAAATATTATCACTCTCTTGCTCAGAAATTGTTCCTTTTACACGAGCATCACTGAAAGGCAGAAACCGTGGCACAGTATCACTCTCTGAGTCGGCGACACCCTCCTGGACCCACCGGTCATAGGGCAGAGGGATCCGTTTGCAGTGGATCCCGTGGATCCAGTTCTTCTTTCCTTCCACTCGAACAGCTGATCTTGTGGAAAGAAGGACGAGGTGTGGGCCGGTCCACCTGGGCTGGTCGTTCTTCGTTTGCTGAAAGTTCTTTACCAGCAGCCAGGATCCAGGATCGATTTGATGGCCTGGAGCTTCAGAGACTGGAGGCAGAGAGTCATGGACCTCTTGGTGTAAAACACGCAATTTAGCCGTCAATTCGTACAAATAGTCAAGCAAAACAGGGTGTTAGATTTCACTGAACTTGGTGGGTCTTGGCACCCCCCATATGTTGGCCGGACGGCCGAAGACAATTTCATAGGGACTAAGTTTCTCTTGAATGCACAGTCATTCTGGTGGATAGGAGTGCTAAGGGCAGAGCGTCAGGCCATTAAGACCAGTGCTCGCCTGAATCTTGGCTAGTTTTAAATTTAGTGTGCCATTATAACATTCTAGTAGTCCAGCTGATTGGGGGTGATTTGCAGCATGGAACTTCTGTCGAATGCCTAGCCCTTCACATACTCTCTTCATCACTTGACCCACAAATTCACTCCCATTGTCACTCCAGATCATTCTAGGCATTCCGAATCTGGGGAAGAACTCTTTCACAAGGGCTTTCGCTGTGGACAAGGCAGTATTGTCCTTTAGGGGATATGCTTCTACCCATCTTGAGAAGGCACAGACAACAACGAGTACGTATTTTAAATTGTTGCACCCCTCCATGTGGATGAAATCTAGCTGCAAAACCTCAAACGGATACGTAGGAGGTGCAAAATGACCAGCTGGAGTTGGGGTTCCCCTACCAGGATTGTGTTTCAGACACACCATGCAATTCTTGACCACATTCTCTGCACACTTAGGAATTCCAGCATTTTGCCATACTGGAGCCAACAACTTGCAAATCCCTTTCACGCTGATATGAGCCATTCCATGAGCCATTGTAACCACTGCAAGCACGTACGCATCGGGTAGCAACCATCTCTGATGCTCTGACAATTCAACCCAACAACCATTTGTATCCATTCTACGCGTACTTTCTCTCCACATGTTCAACTCTTTCTCTGTAGCCTCAGCTTGGATAGATTTCACACACTCTATCGTGTCTTCACACATTCCAACATCACCAACCCATCTTGCAGGGCCTGCAACATACATTCGGCTCATCACATTCCTTGCTGTTTCTTTTGCGACTTCATCAGCAAATGCATTTCCACGACCAACATCATCAGTCACCTTCTTGTGAGCACTACATTTCACAATCGCAACTTGTAGAGGCAAAGTCAGTGATTCAAGAAGCTCATTCCCCAACTGACCATGCTGGATCTTGGCTCCATGCGAAGTCAGAAACCCACGTTCACGCCACAGACGTACAAAACTATGAGCCACACCAAATGCATACTGACTGTCAGTGTACACATTTACTTTCATTCCTTTTGACAACACACACGCCCTTGTAAGTGCAATCAATTCTGCTGCTTGAGCTGAGTTATGTGGAATACGTGCAGCTTCAACGATTGTATGCAAAGTCGTGACAGCATATGCCGCAGTCGTGTCACCATTCGGAAGCTTGAAGCATGAACCATCCACCCATAAGGTACCATCACATTCAGCAAGAGGAGTATCTTGGAGGTCTATTCTCCCTTTCGTTTCTTCTTCTGTTCTAAGAAAACAATCATGCTGCTCTTCAGCATTCTCTGTCTCAACTGGAATCGGCAACAACGTGGCTGGGTTTAGTGTGCTGCATCTTTTGATGTGCACATGACTCGCTAACAAGGTTAATTCGTAACCTGACAATCGAGCACTAGTTAAGTGCTGTGTCTTGGTTCTGTTTAACAACGTGTCCACTGCATGTGGAACCATTACCATTAACGTGTTATTCATCACTAAACCTGCAGACTGTTGAATGGAAACAGCTGCTGCCGCAGTTGCTCTTAAACAACTTGGCAATGCTTTAGCTACTGGATCCAAAGTCGACGAAAAATATGCACATGGACGTTGCTTGTCTCCAAACAACTGTGTCAACACTGATAATGCACAACCTTCTTGCTCATGGACATACAATGTAAAGGGCTTACTGTAGTTGGGGGTACCTAACACAGGAGCCGAACGTAATGCTGTGCGCAATTCAGAAAAACTTTTCTGACACTCTTCAGACCAAGGCACGGGATTGGGTGTATCTTTACACGTTAATGCCAGCAAGGGTTTGACCAGTAAAGAAAAATTTGGAATACACTGTCTACAGTACGATGTAATACCCAAGAAAGCACGCACTTCTCTCTGTGTTCTTGGCACACTTAATTTTGCTATTGCCTGAATTCTTTCTGGGGTCAGTTTCCTTCCCTCCTTCGATAAGAGGTGACCTAAGTAGGTCACTTCTTGTCGACAATATTGCAATTTAGAGAGAGACACTTTGTGATGCAGATCACACAAATGACGCAACAAAGACAACGTGGCTTCTTTACAGATTTCCTCAGAGTCTGCAGCAATAAGTAAGTCATCAACATACTGAATGAGGGTAGCGCCTTCAGGTAAAACAATCGTATTAAGCTGTGTTTTTAGAGCTTGACTATATATTGATGAACTTTCACAGTAGCCCTGGGGAGCGCGTTTAAAGCGGAAGCTTCGTCCTCCTAAACTGAAGCCAAAAATATCCCTACTCTCCTCAGCAATCGGGATGCTGAAGAAAGCATTCTTCATGTCAATCACCGAAAACCAGGTTGCAGAAGCTGGAATCATAGTCAATAGGGCAGTAATGTCAGGAACAACTGGAAATTGTGGCACAACTATTTTATTCACCTCTCTAAGATCAATCACAAATCTGTACACGGGTGGCTGGGAGGGATCAGTTTGTTTCAAAGCAGGCAGAACAGGACTATTGCAAACGTTGCCTCTTGTCTCTTCAATCACATCCTTTTCAATCAAATCGTAAATGATCGCAAACAACGCTTTTTAACCTTCACTAGAAATTTTGTATTGGGGAATTCGTGGCATCCTAACATTAGCTTTCAATGTCACAACATATGGTGGTATTTCCAAGAGACCCACATCATTAGGACCAGTAGCCCAAAGAATATTAGGTAGAAACGACAATTCTGTCGGAAGTTTATCCCTTGACAAATACATTGGAGAAACCACTTTCTTACCCAGTGTAAGTTGTACTCCCGAAGGAGAACAGTACAAAGTCGCATACAATCTTTTTAACAGATCCAGTCCCAAAAAGTTTTCACCACAACCTGTTGTTAGAATAAGGGGTGCTTCGAATTCACAAGGACCAACAGACAGGGACATAGGACATGAAATCGGGTTCCTAACCGGGGCACCAGAAAAACCTACAGAAATATTCATTTCGCCAGACAAAGGTGCGCCAGGGAGTTTTGAGTGCATCATAGAACTCTTTGTAGCACCAGTATCCAACAGAAAAGGTTCTGACACACCTGATGTAACCACCTCAACGTATGGTCCACTCTGATCTACTGGAACTGAAACAACTCCCTCTCTTTGTCTATGGCTGTCCTAGCAATCATTACCTTCCATATGCTCATCTTCTGCATAGTAATCATCAGCATAGTACTGAGCTGTCCTACCAGATGCAGTATTCTGCTGATCAAACCTATTCATAGAATTTTGAGGTGGAAGGGAACGTGCATTCTGAGGGACGTTTCCACGTCCTCTACCTCTAGGTGCTTGCTGAACACCTCTACCTCTTGTGTTTGACACACTATTTGTGCGCTGTAACAGGATAGGGCAACTATACTTAAAATGGCCCTCTTCCTTGCAATACGAACACTGATTGGGACCTACAGAAATGCGTGGCTGAGTATACTCTACTCTTGGCTTTTGAAACTGTTGAGGTTGCTGATAATTATTCTGATAGTTATTCTGACCATCATTATTCTGGCCACTACCACCACGTGGCGGATATGCCTGCTGTAACAAGACCTTTGTTTTCAACTCTTTAGTTTTCTTTTCTGCTCTATCTTTCTCATCTTTGTCTCTATTTTCATAATACTGTGCAGTAGCCAGTATCTGTGCCGAAGAAGAAACTGCCCATGAACTCTCCGAATCCTTCAACTTCTTACACAACTCTGGAAGCAGATTGTGCACGAATTTATCGACGAACAGTCGCTGACCACCTTCTGTGCTCATATCTTGACCACTGTGGTCGACAAACGTTTCTTCAAACCTGGTGAAGAAATCAGACACCGTTTCATCTTTCTTCTGCTTAAACGCAGACAACTTATCCCAATTTACACGCATCGCAGGCATTATAGTTTTCATGTAATCAATGATCCTACCAAGGAGATCTGCTACCAAAGGCTCAGGTTTAGCACCACCAATTTGTAGGGCATCTGCAGCAGCAATATTAGCCCATGAGTCACCTAATTCCTGATCATGGTCTGTATGATGAATCTTTCCCCATAAAGGCTGTGGAACAACATTCCCAAATAACATATCGATATCGGCTAAATTCATAATGCATGAACCTGCAGTCTGCGACAATTCCTTGTAATACCCTGCAGGATTCTTACGGGGATCAGGCAATGTCTGCTTAAGGGCTAAAACTTCAGCTCGCTTCCATGGGACATGTACCCACACACGCTGAAAATGAGGCTGAATAGGTGGGTTAGCTGCTAGGTCCCCTTCCCTCCATTGTGGGGCAACTTCTCTCATGGGATATTGTCTTCCCTTCTTTTTGGCAGAAGAATCAGACTCAAACAACGACTTGGAAACACCTTCAGTCCTAAATGACAACAACGTCGCAACTGCTTTCCTAACATCTGAACCCACAATTGTGCCTTTTGAAAATTCAAACCGTACACGGTTCAACTCGGGCAGATTAGAGTCCAAATCATTTTCCTCTAAATATTCACATAGAAAAACACACATTTTCTCAAAAACGTATCTTTGCTTTGATGCTTCCCACTGATGGAAGACATCCATAACAGATTCTAGATCATATATTAACGGGTTAGTCACCCATCTATGTGCCAAATGACTTAACATTTCTTTCTCCCTAGAATCAGGCTGCTGGCTACGCAACCGTTTGTGCTCAGAGGCATGAGCCGGACTTGCCGCTCCAAAGAAAGGATATAGAATACTAGTAACAGTGCTTGCCACTCTCTGACGAACAGAGGGAGAAGTTGATGAAAAGACAAGTGGGAAGGCAGGGTGAGACGAGGCAGATGCAGAGGCAGTGGGAGGAGGAGTACCAGGAGTGGTAGTCGATATAGTAGTTAAAGTTGCAGGAAGTATAGGAAGAGCAGGTGTAAAAGCCGGTGGCCCTTGGGGAGGCTGCACCGGAGGAACAGGAGCCAGCTGAAGAATAGCTGGTGGGTGCTGTGGAGGAACAGGAGGCATAACAACCATAGGTTGCACAACTAAAGGTTGCGGAGGTGCTGTTGCATTTTGCGCATAGGGGGGTGGCGAACTTAACAAATGCGACATTAGGGGATCTTTTTCAAGCTCTTTTGCTGCTTCTTGCTGAAGATGCGGCAAAACCGGATAACATTTATCTACTACCATTTTACATTGCCTGTGCAACTGCTCACTCATCTGTTCTTCATTGTCTTTATATTGAATAGCAGCTTGCATTATTGAGATACCCCTTTCTCTCTTATTTTTCTTTGCTAATTTAATTTCCTTCTGTTTGGCCTCCTTACGCCATAGGCGGAAAGAGTCAAACATTGTCGGCCGGGCTTTCTTCTTAAAAAGTTTAACTTCGAGATTATCCAGGATTTCCGTATCAAAGCTACCATATTGGGGCCATTTTAAAACACCATCTTTTCTGGTGTATTTGATCCACACTTTATTGTATGTGATGGGGCCTACTCCATGTTTCACATATAGTTCATAGGTTGGAGTTCCAATCGGAGGAACCGGACACGAGTCCTCCAGTCGGGAGTCCCTATTATTACAACCAAGACAAAACAAATTTCCAAGTCTGCTAAGACCAGGCATCTTCGCTCTTTAGTCTAGCTTCAAACTTCAAAGGATTATAGATTACGATATTCTCGTGAATACACGAGTCCTTTGGTTTTGGCGCTTGCAAGTTCCAAACAAAACAAAACTAAGGACTAACTGGGAGACGCTCCACTTATACTTAACTGAGGTATCGAAGGCTTCACCAGAAGACTCGTCTAACGTTTCGCTCTACCAAACATCAAGGGTCCAAATCAGGGCGTTAGCCAGGGCAGCAGTCCTTTGTAGCCGTCAGGAAGTGGGGAACCTCGCAGCAAAGACTTTCGGACCACGTCGACATGCAGGGGTCGATGAAGTGGCGGCCTTCCTCTAGAATTTTCACACGAAGCTCCTCACGAACCTCAGGCTTGGGCCGGTACCGCTGGTATCGCCCCACTGTGGGCGCCAACTGAGGTACTGGGTTTTTCAGAACCGGTACTGATCCGGTAACCCAGCGGTGCCAGGGACAACACCCAAAGACCAAGTACTTTCCTGATTCAGACACAGAAACCAGAGTCTTCTAGGTGAAGTCAAAGATCGAATTTATTGGCTGCAACCAAGTAACAAGCGTCCTAGAAGTACAACAACACGGTGTGTATATTCTCAGGAGACTGCTCAAAATTACAAAGCCAGGCTTCTGTTTTATACAAAATATTAAGCTTCAGGCAAACATTCTTAGATTTACAGTAGACTATTAACATGTTTTTACTACAAAGGAAAAGCAGAGTCATGGTGACAAGCCCACATTTCAGTTCGTCCAGCCCGTGACGAATTACCCGGCAAAGCCCAATATTTTCATCAGATATCGGTGTACCCCCAATAAAACCGGGCTCCTCTTCATCATAAAGCAAAAAGAGAAAAAAGCAGGGACAGGTGTGAGTAGGATTAGGCAGGGTGTGTGTGCGATGAAAAAGGTTTATGGCCTGTTGTGCTTTGATGCTATCTCGTTCGGCCACTGGGAGAGGAACTGACCGAACAGGTTTGGCCTGGGGCAATGGTTCCAGCTTGCCCATGTCACAGAAAAGTCAATTAAGGTGTACGTGTCTTTTGATATCAAATTCAGCTGTAGTTATAAGCCTATGTGAAGGGCAACTCACAAAATGGCTGCCATACATAAAATGGAAGCCAAGGGTTCAGGACGAGAATGGCGATTTAGAGGTGAAATCGCCACTCGAATATGACGCAAATGCTTGTACATAGTGTACTAGCCATTATCGGTCTTTTGATATTAAAATCGTCATGTTACGACAAAGTTTGTTGCATGAGTCCAGAATTTTCAGAACCACAAAACAAGCTTCCGAGGACCGGTTTCTGGCATTACAGCTGTCTTCAGCCCGGCTTGCTTGAATCCAGTGGCAAAGTGAGCAAGGGACTCACGTCTGCGCATACCCTGCCACACTTATGGCGGCCAAAAGCGGTACAAAAGGGGGTGGTGATGGACGGAGCATCTGAACCAATCAAACACTCACACCCAGTCAAAAGATCTGGGTATGATCCATCACCGTTCTTTAGTCCACTCTGCCACCCCAGTTCAGACTTGGCTATATGCAAATCAGTCTGACCCTGTGCCTCATGGGAACAGTCCAGCGCGAACTGCCAAGCCATGCCTTCCCTGGACCGGAAACAAGCTTCTAAAGACCGGTTTCTGGCATTACAGCCGTCTTCAGCCCGGCTTGCTTGAATCCAGTGGCAAAGTGAGCAAGGGACTCACGTCTGAGCATACCCTGCCAGACTTATGGCGGCCAAAAGCAGTACGAAAGGGGGTAGTGATGGACGGAGCATCTGAACCAATCAAACACTCACACCAAGTCAAAAGATCTGGGTATGATCCATCACCCTTCTTTAGCCCACTCTGCCACCCCAGTTCAGACATGGCTATATGCAAATCAGTCTGACCCTGTGCCTCATGGGAACAGTCCAGCCCGAACTGCCAAGCCATGCCTTTCCTGGACCGGAAACAAGCTTCCAAAGACCGAGTTCTGACATTACAGCCGTCTTCAGCCTGGCTTGCTTGAATCGAGTGGCAAAGTGAGCAAGGGACTCACGTCTGAGCATACCCTGCCACACTTATGGCGGCCAAAAGCAGGACAAAAGGGGGTGGTGATGGACGGAGCATCTGAACCAATCAAACACTCACACCCAGTCAAAAGATCTGGGTATGATCCATCACCATTCTTTAGCCCACTCTGCCACCCCAGTTCAGACATGGCTATATGCAAATCAGTCTGACCATGTGCCTCATGGGAACAATCCAGCCCGAAACGCCAAGCCATGCCTTCCCTGGACAGGAAACAAGCTTCCGAGGACCGGTTTCTGGCATTACAGCCATCTTCAGCCCGGCTTGCTTGAATCCAGTGGCAAAGTGAGCAAGGGACTCACGTCTGAGCATACCCTGCCACACTTATGGCAGCCAAAAGCAGTACAAAAGGGGGTGGTGATGGACGGAGCATGGACGGAGCATCTGAACCAATCAAACACTCACACCCAGACAAAAGATCTGGGTTTGATCCATCACCGTTCTTTAGCCCACTCTGCCACCCCAGTTCAGATATGGCTATATGCAAATCAGTCTGACCCTGTGCCTCATGGGAACAGTCCAGCCCGAACTGCCAAGCAATGCCTTCCCTGGACCGGTAACAAGCTTCCGAGGACCGGTTTCTGGCATTACAGCCGTCTTCAGCCCGGCTTGCTTTAATCCAGTGGCAAAGTGAGCAAGGGACTCACGTCTGAGCATACCCAGCCACACTTATGGCGGCCAAAAGCGGTATAAAAGGGGGTGGTGATGGACGGAGCATCAGAACCAATCAAATGCCCTGTCCATCACCACCCCCTTTTGTACCACTTTTGGCCTCCATAAATGTGGCAGGGTATGCTCAGACGTGAGTCCCTTGATCACTTTGCCACTGGATTCAAGCAAGCCGGGCTGAAGATGGCTCTAATGCCAGAAACCGGTCCTCGGAAGCTTGTTTCCGGTCCAGGGAAGGCATGGCTTGGCAGTTCGGGCTGGACTGTTCCATGAGGCACAGGGTCAGACTGATTTGCATATAGCCATGTCTGAATTGGGGTGGCAGAGTGGGCTAAAGAACGGTGATGGATCAAACCCAGATCTTTTGACTGGGTGTGAGTGTTTGATTGGTTCAGATGCTCCGTCCATCACCACCCCCTTTTGTACCGCTTTTGGCCGCCATAAGTGTGGCAGGGTATGCTCAGACGTGAGTCCCTTGCTCACTTTGCCACTGGTTTCAAGCAAGCCGGGCTGAAGACGGTTGTAATGCTAGAAACCGGTCCTCGGAAGCTTGTTTCCGGTCCAGGGAAGGCATGGCTTGGCAGTTTGGGCTGGACTGTTCCCATGAGGCACAGGGTCAGACTGATTTGCATATAGCCATGTCTGAACTGGGGTGGCAGAGTGGGCTAAAGAACGGCGATGGATCAAACCCAGATCTTTTGACTGGGAGTGAGTGTTTGATTGGTTCAGATGCTCCGCTCTGTCCATCACCACCCCCTTTTGTACCGCATGTATTGTAAATACGGCGCATCCATTGTGGCGAAAGCATTTTTTAGGGTGGCTCAAGGAAAGTGACGCATCTCTGTAGATGCGTTGCTTTCTTGTAAATCTGCCCCATAGTCTCCTTCAGCAGCACCTGTTTGTATATAACAGGGTTTGAGAAGCACTTGTGTGCGCATAACAGGGTTGTGCAGACAATTTACAAGAGTTAAAATAAAACTCCATACTTCCAGAAAGCACCATTAACAGCATGAAGTGTGCTTCTGCCAACATTACAACACACAGGAAGGGAGTGGAATCGATTGGGAAATGTTCGTCAGGATCAGTGCTACCTCATGGCCACACTTCTATGCCCTTCAATTGTTGCACGTCAGAAACGTTAAAGAATGTAGGAAGGGCATCTGCACTGCAGCCAGGTGGGCAAGTAGAGGATTTGCTTAGCAAAGCTGGATTTTCTGCCAATTCTGTCCTTAAGAAGGGACATCAACTTAACCGGAACGCGTGGGAGTCATGTGCCTCATTTAAGTGCTTAACTAAACACCACAATGTTTTATTATATTTATGTTGCAATTTATTTTGAGGTTGAGCCTATAGTGGCAGGGCGCATGCGGTGCTCGCTTTGCGAGGCATGCAGTATACACTACAGACTGAAGCTTCATGGATTCATTTATTATATTTATGTTGCAATTTATTTTTAGGTCGAGCCTATAGTGGCAGCGCGCATGCGGTGCTCGCTTTGCGAGGCATGCAGTATACACTACAGACTGAAGCTTCTGATTCATTTTGAGGCTTGTTAGTCCCTCCTTATGACTGCTGAGTCGTCATTTGTCACCTCCCATAGCTATTGGCCCCTTTACTTCTCTTGCTACACAGTACGTGTTCTTAAGTAGCACTATTTATATTATGGAGCTCCTCACCTGGAAACGCAGTCTGCCCTTGTCGGGGGAGGCGTTGATTTCTTGCTGCCCGGGCTCTGCGGCTGGGTCCCTGTCAGCTTTCTGGTCTCTGCGCGGTTTCCTACCGTGGGACTACCCTTCCCCTATGCGGGCGGCTTCCCAGAACTCTCCCCCTCCCTGGTTTCCTCTCTCCGCCACCCTTGACCTCTGTGTCCTCTTCCTCTTTGAAGGTGGTTCATCTGCAGGAAGACACGGGCGAGCACAGTGCGATGGACCGGGGAAAGAGTATGGTCTTGGGGGGGCGAGGAGACCAGAGTCCATCCGGCTTTTTTAAAGCCTGTCTCCACATTTTGCTTCCTTTTTCACCTGACAAAAACTGTGCACTAGCTGTTTACACGCACTGAGGCGGAATATTCATGATAAACACCACTGAGAGAGCGTTGCTTGACAAATCATATCTACGTAACCTGAAGTGAACTTCTCCTGTGCTTTTCATTACATCTGCAAGCATGCACAGTTCATAATAAGTACAAAAAATGTAATTCTTCTCTCACCAGTAAAGGATTGTTTCACTTGCCTTCACAGGGAGAGGAGTTGGCCTAACGGCTAGGGTGGTCGACCTCGAATCTGGGGAACTGGGTTCAAGTTTCGGCAATGACGCTGAACATCCTGTGGTTCTGGGCAAATCCCTTAATATCTCCGTGCCTAACAAAAAAACCAAAAACGAATGTGTCCTTATGTAATGCAACTGGTGCTATGTAGGGCGCTCTGATAACTGACTCAAGTCAAGTTTGCGTTATATAAAACTCTGTAAAAAAACAAAATAGAACATCTATCGGATCTGATAACGCACTGCTCACTCTCCAATGACAACAACGTATTCCTAGGCAATTTCAATTTGCAGTTGAGCGATGAGAATAACACATGTATCCAATCCTTAAAAGATCTCCTGGTCAGTTACAACCTCATCCAACACTGCAAAGGTCAAACACACCAGAGGTGCAACCATAGATGCCCTCAAAGAAGCAGAAAGCATGAATAACATCCTGACTGGTTGGACCACCACATAATTCGGTTCCATATCAATCAATAGGAACTACACCCCACTCGCACTCAAAATATCATACAATGGTCCCACAACTTGAGTCAGATTCCCCTCGACAATCTGAAAAACAAAATGATGTCTCTACTTCCTCCCCGTACCAACAACCTCTCTACAGATAATCTAAGTCACCACTATATCTCTAAAATCTCTTCCATCCTAGCCCAACAAGAGCTTCAGAAACCTAAAAAAAACAGAGACACTCCCTCGAGAGCCTTGTTCAACACAGAAAGAAGAAAACTGAGAACGACTAAGACTCTGGAGAATATACCCCTTCTCCACCAACCTTCAATAACTCCGAATGGAACGCAGACAATATAAAGAACCCATCGTAAAAGAAAACAGCGCATTCTTCCACAAAGCATTTAAGAAAGCGAAAAAACGCCCCAAAAACTTTTCAATATCATTAAACAGCAAACTTCAAAATCAGCTCAGCCCAATTTCTCAAAGAACAATGTGACAAATTTGCAGCAACAAAATCTCAAAGATCGAACTCTCCTTAGACCCCACACTCCACCTCCCACTGGAAACTGCCCCCTCAGAATGAAGGAAAACTACTCTTGTCACTCTTGCCAACCTACCAAGGAGTGGCCACCCACCGACCCCTCTTGTTGTAATATATAAACAGGATCCCCCTCAACTCTCAAGAGCTGAAAGACATTCAACCTGCTCACAGTGGAAGACAGATCAAAGATTATGGCAAATTCCAAGTCCACCTTGTACCTACCAGATATTCTTCCAGCCTCCCTAGCGAAGAGCGGTTTGAGAAAAGGAGAGTGTGTACTCCAAAAGAAATCAACAAGTACTTGTTTGGATTAATATCCGTTCTTTGAAGTCGTCATACAAGACCAGAGCTACTTTGGATTGCAGTGGAACATCTTTTTATTATTTGATAATAAAACATGGACAGCCGACACGTGTTTCGCCCCCTATTGGCGAGTTGCGCCGGGGCTTCCTCAAGGCTATTTCCACATATACAGCGTATATTATTTCATTTCTGGTTCCAATTTGACAAATTCCAAAAAACCAGAGTTTAAATAGTCAGGGAGCAGAGTTCTTTTTTGAGCTGACAGGTGTAGTATAATCCCTGCTCATAGATCTGGGGCTGGAAGTTGATATATGGGTTGAATCCCGGAATTCAACCAATATATCAACTTCCAGCCCCAGAGCTCTGCTCCCTGAGTATTTAAACTCTGGTTTTTTGGCGCAACTTAAGTCACTGGATTCCGAAAAATTATACCGACTCATCCTCCTTGACCTTATCAGTGTCCTTCAACACAGTCGATCACAGGATGCTTCTTGAATCCCTTCAAAAGCGAATTGGAGTGAAAGGCCTGGTCGTGAAATGGTTTACGTCAGATCTTCAGAATTTCTCCCAACAAATAAAAATTAACAGCTCAACCTCTGACACATCCACCATAACCAAGGGTGTCTCCCAAGGAACAGTCCCTTTACCTACTCTCTTCAATATTTACGTGGAATCCCTCAATACTATACTGAAACAAGCAAAAACCCTCTACCACCTCTATGCAGATGACACCCAACTCTACCTAGAAGTTTCCTCACTAGAAGATGTACAACGACTGAACTCAACTCTCAAAAAAGTCCAAAACTGGCTCTTTCACAACCACCTGAAACTCAACAAAGATATGACGTAAATGCTGCTCCTATCCAAAAATGGACAGACAACACAGGTCCAAGAGTGGCTAAAAACCATAGACACTCTGAATTAAAAATTGAAGCTATCTGAATCTATCAAATCTCTGGGGATCACCTAGACCCAAATCTGAGCATGAACCAACACATAGAAAAACACATTCTACAACCTAAAACTCTTACACAAAATCAAACCCTTCCTCTCGTTCTTTGAATCCTCCGGATAGGTCCCCAGTTTCATGAGAAGGAAGATTGAACTAGCTGGTTATTTCGGAACATCCTTGAATTCAGTTGTAGAAGAATACATGGGAAGGTGTATGTAGCGATTAAAGGCTTGTCCATTCTTGGATGGTTTCATCAGGGATTGTTCAAAATGGTGCTCAGACCTGGTACCAAGGATCAGGTTTTTATTGTTCGTTCTGATGACTTCAGTAACAATTTGTTAGAACGTTAGCCCTCTGTTTTTGGTGGGGGTCTTAGTCAGATAAAGGGATTCACTCGTAATCAGGATTAAGGACAACGCTATACCTATCAAGCACAGGCTTAGGAATGTTCCTTTCAGTGTTAGGGACCAATTGGAACAGGAAATTAATGGTTTGTGTCAGAAAAGGATTATAGAGCCTATCGAATCGTCTCTTTTTTTTTTTTTTTTTACACATATTTTTATTACAGCGAAGATATTAAAAAGGCACAAGGCATACAATCATCAATACTGTTGATAAGTAAACGACAGGAACAAGCAGTCTCAATGTCAATACACAGCCATAGACGGCCCACATCCCGGAGGCTGGGCGGCGCAGGAATAAGACATGTATAATAGTAGGGAAAATTTGCAATTGTGCTCCGAATATGTAAAAAACTTATCAGTGCCTTCGCTTAGTTTTCTAATTTCGCACCCTTATACTACGTAACAGTTTAACAATAACTAAGTACCCCATTAATGGCATTTCTAGTGCTGATCCGAATAAAGCAGGAGATTCGTGTGAGGGCCAGTTAGGTCGCAGTCAGTACAGCTCAGTTAGGACCTATGGGAATCACAGCTAGATACAGTCATACCTAGTAAAGAATATTGGCGTGGCCGCAGGGGACCTCTACACTGTCTCCAAACACCCCTCTTCAGCCCCCTCCTCCCCACAGTCAGACTCCGAGGACGCAGAAGAAAACAATTCAGCGCTGGTGGCATCCGAATCATCCTCCGCCAGCCCCTCCATGCACAGCGTCCTCCAGGCGAGCAAATCATCCTGGAGCTTCCCATCTTTGCGAGTGCGTTGCATGTGCGTCTCCTCTGCTAAGGCCCATTCCTTTGAGTCCCTCAGCCAATGAGGAATCTCAGGTGCCCTCTGACCCATCCAATTGATGGCCACTCGTCTCCTCGCCAGAACCAGTAAGAGTTGCAGGAATTTATAAGATAGTCCCTTCTTTTTAGGCTTGGGCACCAACGCCAGCAGACAGTGGAGTGGGTCCAGAAGGAGCCTAAGGTGCGTGGCTCGGGTAATGTACACAACCACCCTCCTCCAGAATTCCTGAACTAAAGGACATTCCCACGCTAAATGTAGGAAACCCGCCCTCCCCACCCCACATCTAGGGCAATTATGAGGTCCATCAGTCGATATACGATGAAGGGAGACAGGTGTCATGTATGTGCGGTGAACAAAGTTAAAGTGTATAAGTTTAAAACGCGCATTGCAGGAGACCTTGCGAGTCAACAGTCCAATCCGCCTCCGCTGGGCAGGTTCCAGCTCCACCCCTAGATCCGCCTCCCAAGCCACCCAGGTCGGTGCTATCGGGGGGATCGAGTCCTTGCGCATGGCAGAATAAAGGAGGGAGATCAATCGCTTACCTCTCCCACAGGACATAATGATGTCGAGGGTGCAGGTGAGCGGGGGCGCCTCTGGGAATTGGGGCCATGTTGTCCTGGCCACATCTTGAAGACTTCCGTAGTGTAGGTATTGCCCCTCGCCTAGTCCAAAGGACTCCATGGCACCCTCAAAGGACACGAAGGAGTCACCCGGGTAGAGGTCCGCAAGGGTCTCGCAGCCGCCCGAGCGCCACTCCCGAAAGGACATATTTTCCTCCAGTCTGAGTATCGGGGCCAATATCCAAATTGGGAGCTCCCTATGGAACGGTGCTCGCCGCAGCACCTTCTCGACAAACCGCTGCCAAATGCTGGCGGTGTGTCGCACCACATATGGCAGAGTGTCGTCAGCGCCACGACCCTGCATCAAGGCCCTCTGCAGGTCCTTATCATTAGCCGTACCAGCTAGCAGCGCCAGTTCCCAGTTGTCGTCTTTGGCGAACCACCTGGCTGCCGGGAGAAGCTGCGCTGCATAGTAGTACAAGTCAAACCTCGGGCCTCGAGGCCGCCCTCGTCCCAACATCTCGTCACTGTGTGTAAAGCGACTCTTCTGCGCCCACCCGCCCAGAGTAGGGAGGTGAGGAGCGAGTTCAATGTGCGGAACACTCGGGGGGGGTAACGGGCATAGGGTGTTCTGCAGCACATAGAGGATCCTAGGGAGCATCACCATTTTGGCAACTGCCAATCGCCCCATGAGAGAGAGCGGGAGTGTGTTCCAAAAGGCAATAGATTTAGAGAGGGCCGCGAGTATTCTGTCTACATTGTGAGTCAGGAGAGTCTCTTCAGAGGCAGCCACCTGAATGCCCAAGTATTGGAACACCAGTCGCTCATAGCGGAGGCTCAAATGGTGGGGATCCGCATCCGGGTCCGGGACAGTGCCCGTCAGTGGAAACACCAGAGACTTGTCGAGATTTATACGCAGCCCAGAGGCTGCGCCAAATCGGTCCAAGAGCCGCCACAGAGTGGGGAGGGCCTCCACTGGGGAAGTTAGATAGAAAAGTGCATCGTCGGCATAGAGGGAGACTACATTGGTGGTGTCACCCACCACTATACCCCGGTTCTGTAGTTCAGTACGGGCTGATACGGCCAGGGGCTCAATTGCAAGAGCAAATAGGAGGGGGGAGAGAGGACAGCCCTGCCGGGTGCCCCTCCCCAATGACCACTCGTCGGAACGGGCCGCTCCCAGGCGCACCCTGGCTCGGGGCGCCTTGTAGAGCACCCGGATCCAATCGCGAAACCCAGGTCCGAACCCCAGTTTTCGGAGCACCTGCATTAGGTATCCCCAGTGCACCGTATCAAAGGCTTTGGTCAAATCAACTGAGACCAACACGTGTGGACCCTCTCGTCCTCGCACCTCATGCAATATGTGATTCAGGCGACGCAGATTCATCGCCGTGTTACGACCCGGGATAAATCCGCACTGGTCGGCGTGGACGAGCCGAGTCATGAGTGGGGCGAGGCGAGTGGCTAGTAATTTAGTAAGGATTTTTGCGTCTGTATTTATCAACGTGATGGGGCGATATGCTGCGGGATCAGTTTTGTCACCGCCCGGCTTCAAGATCATACACACCACTCCCTGATTCATGGTGGGAGGAAGGGAGCCAACACGCAAAGCCTCATTGTAGACTTGTAGGAGGGGAGGGGCCAGGACATGTCCGAAGGCATGATAAAACTCAGCCGGATATCCATCCCCGCCAGGGGTCTTAGCACGAGGGAGGGCGGCTATCGCCGCAGTCACCTCACCCAGTGTCAGCTTTGCATCAAGTTCCTTCACCGCGGCTTCCGGTAGGGTCTGAAGGTGGAGGTCTCCAAGATACGAGCGATAGACATCCTCCGATATCAATGGGTCAGCCTCATATACGGTTTGTAGATGGCCTCGAAGGACCTCGAGGATATCTGATTCAGAGTGGACCATAATGCCACTGGGGTTCCGTAGGGCTACTATCCGTTCAGGTGCAAACTCTCGACGAAGTATCCAGGCTAACAAGCGGCCAGACTTATCTCCTTCACGATGAAGACGTTGTCTGTACTGGCCCAGCGTAAATTTGTCAAGCCGTGTGAGTATGTCGTGTATCGATGCCAAGGCATCCTTCTCCGCCTGTTGATCTAAGGCGTCCGGATCCGATCGAGATTGGGCGCGTTGAAGCGCAGCCTCCGCATCTTGTAAGTCAGACAACAATTCTTTCCTGACCCCATACGATAGGCTCATATACGCGCCTCGCACTACCGTCTTCAGTGCCTCCCACTTAGTGGAGTAGGGCAGTTCGGCTCCCCCCCAGTTGAGTTCCAAGTATTGTGACAGCGACGTCGCCACATGTGCTCTGGCCACCTGATCTTGAAGCAGGTCAGTCGGCAGTCTCCATGTGCGTGGGCGTGCAGCGCGATCAGGCCACTTCGCCACCCATGCGACGGGGGCATGGTCCGACAGGTATCGGGCCTGATGGGTAACCGTCAATGTAAGGGAAGAGGTTAGGTTAGCCGCAAGAACACGGTCTAGTCTACTATGTGTGCCGTGCGTCGGAGTGTAACATGTGTAAAGCTTCTGGGCGGTGTGGCAGGTACGCCACACGTCCATTGCCCCGAGATTATGCATCACCTCTTGTAAGCGCGCCGTCATACGGGGCTTAGTGCCCGCTCTGGGTGGATGACGGTCCAGCTCATGATGCAGTTTGCAATTGAATTCTCCAAACCAGAGGAGGGGTGCGTCCAGACTCGGAGCCACAAGATCCTGTATCTGAGAAAAGAAGGCCGGGTCATCAGTGTTCGGGCATACGAGTTGAGGAGCAGGAGTTCTTTGTCGTCTAATCTGAGCCTCAATAATATGTACCTGCCTTCTACGTCTGCATCCACATATTGAACCGCACAAGGAATCCCCGGGGCCACCCAAATGAGGACCCCCCTAGCATATGTAGAGTAGGAGGAATGAAAAATCTGGCCTCTCCATTTCCTGGACAGCCTCTGTGCGCCGTCGTCATCCAGATGGGTTTCCTGTAAACAAGCAACTGAGACCCCATGCCGTTTAAGGAAGGTGAGGACCCTGTGTCTCTTGGTGCAAGTGTTTTTAACATTCCATGTTAAAAACTTAAAACCCATGGCCAATGATTACGCCCATTTGGGCTACAGTGTAGATGTAACCTGAACCGCCTTCACGTGGCCCCCACTATATGTGAATCTGGGGATGCAGCTCTCGGGATGAACTTCCCGCAAATCGGAAACAGTGTGCACATGATGCCAGTAGTACCTCCGTCATGAACCCCACCCCACCCCCCAACAACCCCAAAACACGGAACTTTTGCAAGAACACCCACCCCCCCCACCCACGAGCAATAGGATAGCAACAAACAGAAACGCCACCCCGCCCTTCCCCCGCCAGTGCCAGGACGTGCACAGCCACCCCATACAACACACTCAACACACACTCACACACAACAAAGCAACCCCCCCCCCCACCCTCCCTCCCAGCTCGCCGAAAGACCGAATGATCCTAAGAAGAATCCCCGGACATGTCTTCTCAACTCTAGTAGCAGTTCGGACACGATATTACTCAAGATTATAAGCAGTTCCACCCTCCTCCCCCCGCATCTCAGGCCACAAGAGCATCAGTCCCTTGGTATTATCCATTATTTGAAAAGGACCCAACGACAAGGGCGGGATGTGATAGCTCATCCAAGTGTTAGTTAGTGTAGGGTCACACAAATGGAGGACAGCTTCACAGAAAGGCACTTTCAAGTTAAGGCAAGAAATGATTCCAACCTTGAAGTAGGTAGGGCTGTCTCCGGGACCACCGGAGCCGTAGATTCTGTATTCAGCGGTGTTTCCTGCAAAGTGTCCGGTACCAAAATCCCACCAGGAGCAGGAGCCTCGGCTGAACTCGAGCCTGCTCTCGTCGGCGAGGCTTCCATATGTATAGCTCCATCCGCTCCCACCGTAGGCCGAGCCTCAGGAGATCCCCGGGACCCAGACCGGCGTCCTCTTCTACCACGGCGTCTCCTCTGCGGCCTGGTGCCCCAAGTTTCACGTGAGTCCCCTCGCTCACCTGGGGGTAGATCATCCCCCCTGATCTCAAGCCACTCCCATACCTCCGCTGGCGACTCAAAGAAATGTGCACGGCCTTGGGAAAGTACCTTAAGTTTGGCAGGATATAGAAGCATATATTGAAGCTTCATTTCACGGAGTTTTTGTTTAACTCCCAAGTAGGATTTCCTTTGTTCCTGGACTTGTTGAGTGTAGTCCGGGTAAATTGACACACGACTGTTCTCAATCATGAGGGGCCCTGTTTCTCTTGCTGCTCTGAGGATACAGTTGTGGTCCTTTTAGTTCAGAATCTTCGCGATGAGGGCTCTGGGAGCCTCCCCCGTCCGCGGAGGGGGCACCAGGGCTCTATGTGCCCGCTCCACTGTGAAGACGCTGGACAATCCGGTCGGGCATAGATGCGTGCGGATCCAAGTTTCTAGGTAGCGTTCAGGGTTCCCTGCCTCCAATCGTTCCGGCACTCCCAGGACCCTTATGTTGCTCCGGCGCGCCCTCCCTTCTGCGTCCTCAGCGCGCCTTTCCAATGCACGGGTCGTAGAGGTAAGTTGGGCAAGAGATTTTTGTAGAGAGGCAACCTCTCCCTGCAGTTGTGTGATATTGCCCTCTGCGTCCGAAACCTTGTCTGCCACCTTGCGAAGGTCTGTCCGTAGAAGGTTAACATCCACAGAGACTGTCTCTATCTGACATTCCAGGGCAGAGTGGGAACCCTGAATAGCCTTGAGGATTTCAGCTCTGGACGGTTCCGCGGGACCCTCACATCTGTCGTCAGGTCCCGTCTGCCTCGTGATCCTCTGCGGCTGTAGTCGAGGGGTAGTGTATTGCATGATGGTATTAGGCTGGGAGGCTTTTGCGCTATGATCTTTGCGGGCCGCCATGTCAACTGGTGCAATTCAGTATGTTGCCAGGCGTGCACCCCAAGCTACGCCAGTTAGAGAGGGCTCGACGACCCGGCCTGGGCCAGGGAAAGCAGATGCAGTGAAGCCACACCCAGGCCCACAGGTAATGCAGCGCAGGTAGGGCCCAAGGCAGTCAAGCCGATCCAGTAATTAGGGCAGAACTGGAGCAGTGTGCACCCGTCTCTCTCCAACCCTGAGAGCGCAGTGAAGACCAGGATCCAGCACCCCCGAGGTAGCAGGGATCAGGACAAACGGGACCGCAGGCACAATCACCTTCTCGCCCGCGTCTCTCTCCACCTCCAGTCAGCAGCGGGGCAGTCCCCAGGTCCCAAAGATCAGGGCAGGTAGTGACAGAGATGTACTGTGCCACCAGCGTTCGCAGCTCCACTAGAAGGCCGCCCAATACAGTTGTTAAGATGGCGGGCGAGTGGGGGAGGGGCGCGGCGTAAACGCAGTTCCAGCGGCACTGCTCCCCGTCTCCCCCCCAGGGCAGCAGGGCAATGAAAGGCCGAACCGGAATGCAGTCCGTAGCTCAGGGGGGAGGAGGGAAGCAAGCACCCAGCTCCCGCAGGGGGCAGCGGAGGGGCCAGGCCCGGTCAAGCACCCAGCAGCCCAGGGGCTCCGCACTCACCACACGCCTCAAGCAGGGGTTAGGGCACCAGCACTCACGTCCTCCGCTGGTGGCTGCAGGCTCTCCGGAGGTCAGGTGGGCAGTCCCCGGCAGGATCAGTGCATGAATTAGAGCTCCGTCGCGGGAGCGCAATTCAAGATGGACGGCGCCTCCGTCCCTTCACCATCAGCACCCCCAAGCATCAGGGCCTCCGAGCCGCCGTCCTCCGCCTCTCCACCCTCTCCCCGGGAGTCACGGAGAAAGCGCCGGTGCCCACCAGGGGTCCGCTCAGCTCGCCAGCCCTGGGTGGTCCGCTCGCAGCTCGGCTCCACAACGTAGGCCCAGACCGCGGCGTCGCGTGAATCAGCGCGCCGCCGCCACCCCCGGCAGTATCCTTGGCACCGCTCACTGGGGGATTCGGGATCTCCTCTACAGCTCTGGGGTCGCAGTCGGGTTAGATCACCCTCCGACGCGCTACTTCGTTGGCGAGACTGCCCGGGCAGGAGTAATTTTCAGGATTTTGTCGGTCCTCGGGACGGAGCTGGTGGAGCTCACGTCCTGTCGGCCATGCTGCTTGGCCACGCCATCGAATCGTCTCTTTGACTTTCTCCCTTGGTTGTTGCAAAGAATAAAAATGGCGAACTTCCCATTTGCGTTGCCTTGCGCAGCCTCAATAAGAGCATTAGATTCACATCCCCTCCCAAAAATCTCTGACATGCTGTCTATGATCATTGGTTACAAATGTTTCAGCAAACTGGAATTGGCGTCAGCTTACCACCAGGTGGGTTTGGATCACTGCGTTTGTATCACCTATTGGTTCTTTCCAATTCTGGTGTATGCCATTTGGGTTGGCGTCTGAGGTGGCAGTGTTTCAGAGAATTATGTTATCCTTGCTTAAGGGTATAAAAGGTGTTGTTGTCTTCCAAGATGACGTCTTGATTTATGGTGAGTCAAGTGAATCTCATGATGAGACCTTGTACCGTGTTCTAGAAGTCTTGCAAGGAAGTGGTGTTGTTTTAAAAAAAGAGTGTATTTAAGGAACAGAAGGTGGATTATTTAGGCCATGTGCTTTCAGAGCATGGTGTGGAAACCAGACCTGGTCTTATCAAAGCTATTGTTGACAGTCCTTTTCCCAAGGGCAAAGTTGGGTTGAAGTCTTTCATTGGACTCTGTGAGTTCTACTCACGGGTTGTGCCTGATTACGCCGCGAGAGTTCAAATCCCTCACCAACATGCTCAAGAAAATGTCTCCTTTGTTTGGGAAGACCGCTGTCAAGGGGTGTTTGAATGGATCAAAGCCCAATTGGTCAGTCCTAAGATTCTCAGACCTTTTGACCCCAATGCTATGTGCACCTTCACTGTAGATGCTATTAGTCTCGGGTTAGGTGCCATTCTCACCCAGTGTATCAACGGGACAGAGCACACATTGGGCTATGCCTCCAGGGTGTTGCAGGGTACAGAATTGAACTTTGCTGTAATTGAAAGGGAACTTTTAGCGTGTCGGTGGGCTGTCAGAAAGTTCAATCCCTACATTTGGGGCAAACATTTCCAATTATGCACAGATCACAGTCCCCTCGTTTCTATCTTCGCAGGGGATAAAATCAAAGAACACACCCAAAAGATTGCTTGTTTGTCCACCAAAAAATGGAAGGGCCGATTACTTCTCGAGGTTTCCCATTGAGGAAGATGGTGATGTTAACTATGACGATAACTATTTTGTCACCAATCTAGTCTTGAATGACATGTGTGCTGTGAGTGAAGGGGACTGGAGAGATGAACTCTCTAAAGATGCTTTGCTGCACCAGGTTGTTAATTAACTGTCAAAAATGGCTGGCCAAGAGAGAAAAATGCGCCTTACTCTTTACAGACTTTAGTGAAAGTCTCAATGGAGCTTTCTGTGGAGGATCGTTTGTTGGTGCGTGGCGACAGCTTGTTTCCCCCAGGTGTGCTGAGAGCAAGATTGGTCAAGGGTGCTCATGAAGGGCATTTGGTCAAAACGCTCACCAAAAGGAGGGTGCATGAATATTTTTGGTGGCCTCAGATGGACAAGGATGTTGACGTATTCGTGGGTGATTATGTGGTGTGTTCCAATGCTGAGAAAAGTTTCAATCTGAGAACTCCCCCTCTTCAACCCATTGACTTGCCAGCTAGGCCTTGGGAGAAGATTGGCATTGACCTAGTTGGTCCGTTCATGTGCTCCCGGCTTCTTCAATGTTTACGATTGTGTCCATTGATTACTATTCTAAATGGCCGGAAGTAGGTTTCGTTGGTGAACCCAACTCAAAAAATGTGATTGATTTTCTCAAAGAACTTTTTTGCATGAGGGCTTTCTCTCCACTATCGTAAGTGATAATGGTGTACAGTTGTGAGTCAAGAGTTTGAATGTTTTTAGCGGTAAGAGGGAATATCTCATTTCAGAAGTTCACTCTATCATCCACAAACGAACGCTCTGGTCGAGCGCATGAATAGGGTCCTTAACAACTATGTGCAGTGGGCATTGGCTGGGAAGTGCAATGTTCAGAATGCTGTTAGGTCCATGTTATGGTTCTATTGCACCACACCCCACTCGTCTACCAAAGTGTCTCCCTATGAATTTTTGCAAGGCAGAAAACCGTGTTCCAAGGTGTGTCCTGGATGGATGTCAAAGTGGGTGAAGATGTACTCTGTGATTGATGTGGATGGTTTGGTAAGGGACAATGCTTCTCAAGCCCAGTCTCATCAAAAATCTTATTTTGATGCCAGGAAAAGATTCATTCCTCTCTCCTTTGATGTTGGTGGTGTTGTACGTGTGAAGATCCCAGTACACAGCAAGAAGGGAAACTTGAAATTCTCTAATCCCTTGGTTGTGGATAAAGTTTGTGGTAATGCTGTCAGAGTGAATAACAAACATTAGTGGAATGTGTCCAGGGTTGTAAAACTTCCTGGGAATTGTAATAGTGAAAACTTGCATCGTGGACCGTCTGATGAAGCTAAGACTTTGCCTCCCATTGTCTCTCAACCGGTCTGCTTACGCAGGAGCAACAGACAACGTGTTGTTTCTGCTAAATACCATTAGTATTTACTTTATTTTTCTTGCTCTTTTCTTCTCTTCTTTTGCTTTGCCTTACCTTCCTCTTTTTCCCTTCTTGTTCCCTCTATCATCTTTTCTGTTTGTTTATGAGGAGGAGGATAATGTAGTCATCTGTTCTTCATGCTTAGCTTGTTGGAATGCTCACGTCATGAGGTTCTGGCCGTGAGTATTCCACTACAGAATATATAATCTTTGTTTTAAAATGTACGGTTGAGTTAATGACTGATGATTGCCTCTGCCGGCTGCCGCGCAGCACCTGAATAACAGTAAAGCTAATCTTCTACCAACGCACTTCGACTTGCATCCAACTTACTACTGATAAGAAGAGGAGTGTGGCCACCAGATTTGTAGACCTAGCACTGATACTAGCGAAGAGGATGATAGCAATGAAATGGAAGTCGACGAAACCACTGTGTGTGGTATCTTGGAGCAACGATGTGGTGAGATGGGGAAAGGCGGAAGGCCAGGAGTTACAAAGGGAGGAGCGAAGAGGCCTGCGCAAACTACCGATTTCATTAGACTGGAATACGATGATGTTAGAGTTTGAGAGGAGTACGGAGACGCATATTCAGTGAATGCCTATGTTGACGGTGATTGTGATGGAGGATGGAGAGTGCACCGAAGGTCCCACACGAGGGAAGTTAAGAGTGGGACACAGGACGCCACATCCCTGGAGCACAGGTTGTAGGCTTGGGATTGAAAATATTTAACAGAACTATTGTGAAGGGGTGATCACAAAACAAATGGACATTATATCACCGAAAAACGCAAAATGGACATTGCTCATAAGTACAAAGCCCTATGTCGCATGAAAGTGCCGGGGGGGAGGGGGAGGGAGTTCAATTACTGCACAGTTGCAGATAGGAGTTATCCAATAGTAATCTTGAGATGAAGAGGGGGGGGCACCACTAACGAGGAAAAGGAAAACATGGAAAATGGTACAGTCGCTAATCATGTTGTAATGGTGGTGTAAAATATTGTGTGTATAGCGGTAAACGACATGTATATCTCGTTAAGAATGCCCTTGCTACGACAATAAACACATTTTAAAAAAAAACAAAAATCCAACTTACTACTACACTCTTTAAATAAAATAAGCGTCACAGCCTGCTGTTCTTAAAGCAACAGTGCCATCCAGTGGATTCCCTGCAATAATTCAACCTCCCACAACAATACTTAAAAGTATACACAGTGCTTCAACCAGATTAACCCGTTGCGTGCGTTCGTCGGCCAACGGCTGTCGCGAGCACGACCTCCGTAGTGCCGTGCACGTCTGTTGGCCGACGCAGCCCCGCCCACTCTGCTAAAGGGCCACACCGCGGCGGAATTGCCGCTGTGGTTGGTGAGTTAAATTAATTACAATCTGGAAGCTAACAAATGTACAAAGGAAGGCAAAATAACATTTTACTCTATTTCAACCACAATCTGTCAAACACTTATCAATGGCCTCCTCACAAGCACTAATTATCCCGCCTACCTTCCTCGAACATTCTCCAGTACCTATATTATATTTTTGTTTGGCGCTATATTTCTTCTTTGCCCGTTACCTCCTATTAGCGCTTAGAATGATCATTTTTGTTTGTTTTTGTATTTCCAAAGTATTGCTTTATGTGATAGTTTTAACTTTTTATGTAATATGTACCTGTACCTGTATTGAGCTATGTTTTATTTTTTTTGTTTATCAGAAAGTGAGATATTTTGTAGCTTAAATCTGACCCAGAAGGTCATCTAATATAATGTAATGGCTCGACTTATTAAAAGCTACGGCTTTACACTGGTGTCATATGCTGATGACACACAGCTTATAGTGTCTGTAGCACAATCAGTGGATGTAACGGCTGCCCAATTCTGCAAATGTCTTTCCTCCCTGATGTCTTGGATGAACTCTAAGGGACTGATTCACAGAACTAACTTAAGACAAAATCCTAAACTTACTACTTTTGGTATTCACAGAAGTTAGGATTTTGTCTCAAGACAGACTTAAGACAGACTTAAGACAGAATCCTAACTTAAGTCTGTCTTAAGTCTGTCTTAAGACAAAATACTAACTTCTGTGAATACCAAAAGTAGTACATTTAGGATTTTGTCTTAAGTTAGTTATGTGAATCGGGCCCAATTTCTTAAAACTGAACCCAGATAAAACAGAGGTGGTGTAGTTTGGACAGAAAGTATCGGTTTGGAGCCAATTATGGTGGTCAACTGCAGCTGGTACTTGTCCGGCTCCGGTTAATAAGGCAAGGAACCTTGGCTTTATGATCGACAACAACCTTACCTTGGCACCGCAGATCAATCAAGTCTCCTCAGCCTGCTTTTTCACGTTAAAAGGCCTAAGAAAGATTCTCCCGTTTATCCCTCTCTCTTTGAGAAAAACTGTGGTAGGAGCCATGGTCTTATCGAGAATGTATTATTGCAATGCTCTTTATTTGGGAGCAGGTGCTGCTCAACTCTCCAAACTTCAATCAATTCAAAATGCTGCAGCAAGATTTCTGCTCAAACTTCTCAAACATCATCCCACATCCACAAGTATAAAACAACTTCACTGGCTCCCAGTGCGACGACAGGTCGATTTTAAGACACTCTGCCTGGTACATAAAGCCCTCTTTGGTGGTGGGGCTAAGGATGTGCAATCCTTGTTTCTTCTATATGTGCCGTTACGTCCTTTAAGATCCTCCTCTCTTGGATTGGTACACCTTCCAAAGATAAAGAAAGCAAGGTGTGGAGGTAAACGTCTCCCTTTCTCAGCAGACAAATTGTGGAACTCCCTGCCCCTACAGTTGAGACTTCAGCCTAGGAGATCGGTGTTTAGGAAGGAAATGAAAACATGGCTCTTTACCCATCCCTGAACCTGTTGGTCACTGTCCTTGCACACCACTTAGCGCCAAGACGCCTCGACAATAGTGCGCTCTATAAATAACTCATTTATTCTCTTGTTTTTCGAAAAATCCAACAGTGCCCGGCTGGGTTACTTGTAAGTGTTTGAATCTTTTTCCTTTCACCACGCATGGGTGATCATAGGAATAGAAACCAGGTATTCAGGTCCCCACTTTTTCTAAATTAATTAAATTAATATATACCACGGTCATACAATGACTCATAGCCCCTTTTGTATTTTAATTTTTAGATGTCCTATAATTTCCTGTCCTGACGAGACCCCAATCCCATAGGGTCGAAACGCCGTTGACGCCCACGTGAAAAAGAACCCTTAAAAGAGAGTGCCTATGATTGTGTAGATTCACTCATTACATTTATAGTAATTTTTCTGGGTCTTTTTCCAATATATATATTCAGTTGGAAACCACTGTGCCTTTTGAGCTTTCATGTTTTATGTACTGTAAGTTTGGTTGTTGTTTTTTACACACTTGGGACACACTGCACCCTTATGTACTGTTTGTGTTTTTCTTATGAATCAATATGTATGAAAAAAATTTCCTTCAATAAGAGTCTATAAAGTTGAAAGTATACAATATAATTGTGAGTGTACTTCTTTCCGCCATTTTCAATCCTCAGTTGTAATAATCATTGCCATTGAGCATAACAATTAAAAGTTATCAATTTAGATAACGCCACTGGAACCAATGTTCTTGATATAAATAACTATAAATAACTCAGTCAGTCAGTCAGTCAGTCATGAACTCCGGTGGTTCCTGGAGAAAGCTGAAACCAGCTGGCCTCTTGGAAGCACAGAGACCCTGCCTTCAATAAACTCTGAAGAAATCTGACTCCAGCGTGTAATTACTACACCCTCCCACTATTGCTAAGGTATAACTATTTTCTGGCCTCCATCCACTACCACCTCAGAACACAAATGGACTGGGTGACTATCAGAAGAGGAGGAACCTGCTATCTGTCTGCCTCAGAAATAAATTAGGTACAAAAGGGGGTGGTGATGGACAGGGTCAGACTGATTTGCATATAGCCATGTCTGAACTGGGGTGGCAGAGTGGGCTAAAGATTGGTGATGGATTAAACCCAGATCTTTTGACTAGGTGTGAGTGTTTGATTGATTCAGATGCTCCGTCCATCACCACCCCCTTTTGTGCCTCAGACATAAATTAGGCCTGGTCTGTTTTCCCTTGTATACAAGAGCTGAAAATGCTGCAAGGATAACCCTAACTGGCTTTGCATCATCCCGGGGGGAAAGGTCATAAAAGACATGTTGCTGAAGATGAAGCAGACCAGTGAACTAGACTCTGACTGTGCCCAGGGTGAAGAGGTGTTTCCTACATTGTGGGGTCATGAGGAGTGTTCAGGAGAATGAACGTCACTATTCTTGCAAAGTTTGTACAAAACAAAAAAAAAGCTGTCACTTGTAGGGCCGAGACGTGGTTACCAGAGAAAGATGAGACTTGGGCAAACAGGATTTCCTGGTTTGTCCCGAAGGGCTCTTGGCAGTAACGTTTGAGGTTTCAGAAGGACGGAAGAATCTAGATCAAAACCATGGAGCCCTGACCAGCCTTGTCCCTTTGGGGGATTCTGAGATCCAGATGAAAAGGGGCAAAGTCTGAAGGTAAAAAGCAGGAGTGTATCAAAGCAGCAACCTGGCCCTGGTGATGAGTTAAATTCCACAGTTTTAATTTAATTTAATTTTTTTTTAATTTCTTTATTGATTTTGAAACAAAATAACCTAGATACAAAACCCAGGCCAACATCACAGTACACAGTCATCATTATCAGTAATTAAGCAGGACTAGATCCTAAAGACACCGTCAGTTTACATCAGCCACAGAGCATTACGTGTGCATTACATCATGTTACAATTTTGGCATTAGTACATGTAGTTATCCATGGATATCCGCTGTGGTAACACTTTCCCCAGGTTCCCGGGGTACTCCTATCCATCTCACCATCAGTGAGCACCCCCCGCACCCAATCCCAAGTCATACAGGGCCAATGCGTTTAGGTAGTGGTCTCGGTTGTACCAGTCAGAGCAGCGTCAGGCGCCGAGTCAGGAGCGTCATCCTCCGTCCCAGTGTCACATGCACGTCGTCTGTCAGTGAACAGGGACCAGGGGCCTCATTTATGAGGCCTTGCGTCAGTTTTGCGCTGCGGATGCGTCACTTTTTGTGACGCATCGGCAGCGTAAAACATGCGCCTTGTTGCGCCATATTTAAAAAGTGACGCATTTTGGTAGATGCGTCACTTTTTAAACTCCTGCGCCACATTATACCTGCGTCAGGTATAATGTATGCAGAGGGGGCGTTCCCCCGCAAAAAGCCTCGTAATAGTGACGCAGTGAAATCTATGAGATTTCACTGCGTCACTTTTAGGATGCGGTTGCGTCAAAATCTTGCGCCTGCCTCACAGCAGGCGTAAGACTGACGCAAGCCCTTTCACATGGGGCTTTCCCCATGTGAAAGGACGCATTGCTGGAGTTGCGTCACTTTTGTGACACACTCCAGCAATGCGTCACTTTTGCGCTTACAGATGCGTCAGAAATACATGATGTATCTGTAACTCCTTGCGACATGATGCGTCATACATTAAATATGACGCATCATTGGTGTCGCAAGGAGTGCGCAGTGAAAAGTGATGCATCGCTGTTTTCACGCAGCGATGCGTCACTTTTCATAAATGAGGCCCCAGTAGTTTTGGGGTCTGTTGCGCGGAGGGAGTAGGTCACTATAAAGCTCCGTCTGTGTGCAGCAGAACAACATTTCTCTCATGCAGTGCGCTGGGGTGGGAACAGGGCCCCGCATCCAGTGTCTAGCTATGCACCATTTGGCCACTAGGAAGGCCATATCAACAAGTCTCCGATATAATGGGCGTAGAGGTTTAGAATAGCCCAATATGGCCAGCAATGGGTCAGGGGTCAATTCTAGCTGGGTGAGGTCATTGACTTCGCCGTACACCAGGTGCCAGAAGGGCAGGACATCCGGGCAAGACCAGGCAACATGTAAGAAATCAGCAAGGGCAGCCCCGCACCTCTCGCGTTGAGGACGGTCACGTAGGCCATATCTATGTAGTCGGTCGGTGGTGTAGTATACTCGGTTAAGGTATTTAAAATGTTGCAATCTATGACGGCGGTTCAGAGATATTCATCTCGTCCTCCACAACAATACCGCCACATCTCCTCCCCAATATCAGTTTGCAAATTGGCCTGCCACGCCAGTCTCGGTTTAACATATTCCGCTGTCCTCCCAGAGAGAGCAATGCGGTATAGGTTTGTAATTAGCTTGGTAGGGGCCTTGGTATTGATAATGTAAATGCAGTCACAGTCGTAGGTTCTGCCATATCGTCCACTAGCAGTTCTTTAAGAACCAGTCTCACTCTATGAAACTGAAAGCGCGTTAACAATGAATGCGGGGTGCCATCCGTCTTGATCTCGCTCCAGGTGCGGGCGCATCCCTCAGAGAAAAGGTCCCCTATAGTTTGCATTTGTAGCCGCTGTAGGGCCCTTAACTACTCCTTTATCCTTACAGGGGGCAGCCAAGTGCACCAAGCCACAAATGCATTAGGGGCATAGTGTAGACTGCACGCCTGAATGTCTATCATGCAATACCATGCATGTGTGACCACATTTAAGTAGTCTATGAGACCCGTTCTGCGATCTCGCGGTTTAGCGCCGGTAAGGGCGTTGGATCCGCTACAATAGGCTCGATACGAACATGTGAGACATTCGCGGGGCTGTGGATCCAACGGTAGGCGTGTGCACACTGCGCTGCGCGATAGTAGAGCTCCAAATCGGGTGCACCCAATCCCCCTGACTCGTACGGGCGAACTAGTATTTTCCAGGCTACTCGAGGCTGTTTCCCAGCCCATGCCAGAAGAACCAGTAATGACTGAAGCTGTTGGAAAAAACGGTTTGACAACACCATTGGGATGTTGCTAAATAAGAATAAAAAACGTGGGAGGACTACCATTTTCATCAGTGATACGCGCCCCAAGAGTGATAATGGGAGAGCTATCCACCTCTCGATGTCTTCCTCAAGGCGTGAGACCGCTTCCGAGTCCGTGTGTAGTCTGATCCCCAAATATCGAACTGCATCTGTGGTCCATTGTATGGGGTATTCTGGCTCGAAGGGTTGGGTAGCAGGCGTGAGTGGGAACATTAGGGACTTATTCCAATTGACATGGATCCCCGATAACGAGCTGAACAGAACCACCTCCCTGAACACTGCCGAGAGATGCGTCTCCGGGTCTCTGACATACAGTAGTGTGTCGTCCGCGTATGAAGACACAATCAAATTATAAGTAGGGAAACAAATGCCTCTATTACTATGATACTTGCGTAAGGTGTAGGCAAGTGGCTCAGCGACCAGCGCGTATAGTTAAGGGGATTGGGGGCATCCCTGCCTCGTGAGCTGCGTATCTGTATGGGGTCCGTTGTAAGTGAACCTATCCGTATGCTAGCAGACGGGGAAGCGTACAGCGTGTCTATCAGCTGCACGAACAGCTCGCCCACCCCTACACTGCGAAGGACGTGTCTCAGGAAGGGCCACTCGTCGGAGTCGAAAGCCTTCTCCATATCGAGGAAAACCACTATTGCAGCGACCTCTGGTCTAGTATGTTGAAATGCCGCGAAGACCGTACGAAGATTATAAGTAAGATTCCGGGTCGGAACAAAACCGGCCTGTTCCGGTGCCACCAGCTCAGTCACACCATTGGGGCAAAGCGGTTGGAGATTATCTTTGCGAATATCTTCGCGTCGACATTCAGCAATGACAAGGGACGATAGGATGCACAGTCCCCCGGATGCTTCCCGGGTTTGAGAATAGCGACTAAAATTGCTTCGGGGAGAGTAGGCGGCATCGTACCCGTGTCCGCCATATCCTCGCAGAGGGAGAGAAGACGTGAGATCAACAAGTCCGAGTAAGCCTTGTAGAAGGCAGCAGAGAGACCATCGCTGCCCGGGGCGCTTCCCGCCCGCATCGCCGAAAATGCCCATACTATTTCTTCTCGCTTTATTGGTCGCGCCAAAAACTCCCTGTGTGGACAACCAGGGAAGCTCTATGTGGGTGAGATAGTCCAAGATACGCTCCTCGGGGACCGGGCCTCTCGAGGCACACAGTGTTGCATAATACTCCCTGAAACGCGCCGCAACCTGCTGATCGGAGAGCAGCTCCTCCATTGTAGGAGACCGCATGACGGGGGTCGACGTCCTATCCCGGTGTCATTTGGCCAGCTGTGCAAGCACTGCACCAGGGCAATGCCCTTCTCCGTACGCCCTGGCAATAGCATATTTACCTAAGTGTTTGACCTCAGCGTCAGCCTCCTCATTGTATTCGCGTAAGGTTTGTGCCAATTCTCGGGTAAGGTCCTCACTGTTACCCTGTAAGCTCTGCCGTTTCAGCTCCGCAATTCTGGCCTCTAAGGTGCGAAGCCTACCCCTGATCGACTTGAGAACTCCCGAATGTTTCGAGATGGTGACCCCACGGATGTACACCTTGAACGCCTCCCATTCTGTCTGGAACGAGTGTACCGAGCCCACTTTTGTGTCAAAGTACGTTTTAATAGCCTCCGCCAGCTCCTCCTTAAAGGAGGCGTCCAACAGAGAATACGGAGGGAATTGTAATTGTAATTGTAATTTTCTAAATATTTGTGGAGCGCATGGCTACCCGGAGGCCTCCCAGCGCTGTGGATTATTGGCTGTGACTGCTCTATTTAGCTCGATGGAAATAGCAATGTTTTCAAAAGTTTGCGGAAGACCAGATGGTCATCTACCAGTCTAATGTGGTCCGGAAGGGTGTTCCACCCTTTGGAGGCAACATAGGAGAATCTTTGACCTCCACTTCTAGTTTTCCGGATTTTGGGGATCGTTGCTAGGCATTTGTTGCCAGAGTGCAGAGATCTATTAGGTTGGTAGGGGGGGATGGTTGCTTGTAATATAGGAGAACATTTTGCGGTCAGGATCTTGTGGTGATACAGAGGGTTTTGAACTGGATCCTCTCTGCCACTGGTAGCCAATGTAAGGTGGTTATCGCTCTTCTGGCTGACTCTCTCCGAGGAATATACATAAGAAGGTATGCAACGCTTACAACGCGTGCGTTACCACGACCTACTATTACAACGCGGTCGTAACAACGAAAGTTGTTACCCCGCAATGCACTGGGGGCGCTCAAGGATAGGAAATGATTTAATTTACTATCCCAACACCTTCCCTACTATCCACGGGGACTGGTGTTGGAATAGTAAATTAAACTATTTAATTTTGCGCCCCCCCAGCGCAATGCGTGGTAACAACTTTCGTTGTTACGACCGTGTTGTAATAGTAGGTCGTGGTAACGCGCGCGTTCTAACGACATACATCCCCATAAGAAGCCTAGCTACACAGTTTTGTACCGCCTGAAGACTCCTTATTGTGGACCGGGGTGAGCCCGCATAGAGGGCATATGCGTAGTCCAGGCGTGAAAGAATTAGTGACTGGACTGCTAGTTTCTTGGACTCCCAAGAAAGCAGTGGGAAGACTTTCCTCATCATCTTCATTAGTCCAAAGCAACATCCTGCAACTTTCTGTGCTTGGGCTTTCATGCTGAGTTTGTTGTCTAGCCAGACACCCAGGGATTTGATTTTGTCCTTAGGGGTTGGAGCTTTGCCTAGACAGTTGGGCCAGAGGGAGGTGACCCCCAACGGGAGTGGTTTACCCAAGAACATCAGTTCGGTCTTGGTTCCGTTGAGTTGTAAAAAGGAGCTTTCCATCCAGGAAGCAATTGTTTTCATACAGTTTGCTAGGGTGTCTGGTCTATTTCCTGGTTGGTTAAGGGAGACAATGAATTGGGTATCATCTGCGTATGTGATGATCTGAATTCCAAAGGGTTCCACTATTTTAGCCAGAGGGCTCATATAAATGTTAAAGAGAGTGGGGCTCAGGGAGGAACAATGTGGGACCCCACATCTCAAAGGCCAGCTCCTAGATGTAACTTCACCCTCATAGACCCTGAACGATCGGCCCTCTAAGAAGGACTTCAGCCAGTCTAGTGCAGTCTCCGATACCCCTGCTTCTCTAGCCCTAGAGATAAGCAGGTGATGGTTAACGGTATCGAAGGCTGCACTTAGGTCTAATAGGATGATGGCTGCAGAACCTCCGACATCCATGATTTTTCTGGTCTCCTCAGTCACTGCAATCAAAGATGTTTCAGTGCCTTGTTGGGGTCTGAAGCCAGTTTGTGTCGGGTGGAGGCAGCCGTTTTCCTCGAGAAATGCTGAGAGTCTCCCATTCACATGTTTCTCTGTGATTTTGGAAATAGCTGGCAGCAGGGAAATGGGTCTATAGTTCGGGAGCATATCTGGGTCGGCGCCCACTTTTTTCAGCAGTGCCTTCACCATGGCTTGTTTCCAAGGAGAGGGGACTGTTCCAGTACTTAATGACAGATTTATCAGCTCAAGTATGGTGGGTGCCACAGATTGAGAAACTTGGTTGAGGATGTTGGGAGGGGCTGGATCTTCTGGGGACCCAGATTTTAGTTTATTGAGACAAAATTTTAAAGTCTCTAGATTCATTGGGTGAAAAACTTCCAGCATTTTTCCAGTACTACTCTCCGTGGTATTCTGATGAATGGGGTTTAGAGGGGCGGTTGGAGGGGAAAAGGAGAGATAGATGGATTGAATTTTGGAGTGAAAAAATTCTGCTAGATCATTGCATCGTTTGAGTGTATTATCTGACGGAGGGGGAGGCGGGGCCACAGTGGTGATTGTCTTAAAAATTCTGAAAATTTCCTGCGGAGCATTGGTAGCTGAGGAAATTTTGGATTCATAGTGACTCGCTTGGGTTTTGCGTATATCTAGTTTATACAATTTTATGGCCTCTCTATAGATTTGTTTTTTCTCCTTTGAAATATCTTTTCTCCAATGTCTTTCCGATTGTTTACACTTGCGCTTAAGCTCTCTAAGGGTCGGGGAAAACCAGGCTATCTTTTTTTGGCTTTTCTTCTCTCTCTTAAGTTTCCTAGGGGCCACCAAGTCCAAGGATCCTTCAAGCCAGCTGTTGACAGCTAGATTGGCTGAGTCTAGATCCCCTTTTAGTGAAGGTCGGGAGTTGTTCAGGATGTTTGTCCAGGACTCGACATTGATCTTTGTCAGGTTACGTTCAAGTTTTTTTGTATCGGGCTCAGAATATTACCTATTTGCCGATACCCAGGTGAAGGGTATCAAGTAATGGTCACTCCAAGGTAGGGAAATGGGGTTTCAGCAATCCCATTGGTGTTTGAAAAAGTAGGGTCCAGTAAATGTCCTTTGATATGGGTAGGGCTGTTGACTTTGAGATCAAGGGCTAGGGTTCCCAGGCTCTCTGTCAGTTCCATGGTACAGGCGGAGGAGGCATCATCGAAGTGGATGTTAAGGTCTCCCAATATCGAAAATTTGGGCAGAGAGCTAACTAAAGTGGTACTTTTTTCAGGAAAATCCAGGTTAAAATTTCCCAGGGGACCCGGTGGGCGATAGATTAGACCTCCGGAAAAGCTGCATGTCTCTGAAAGGTCGATGGCGAATACTAGGCTTTCACTGTCCTGAATCGCCCCCTCATTTGTGCGGCAGCTAAAGGTGTCTCTATATATAATAGCTAGACCCCCTCCTCTGTTAGTAGGGCGGTCTTGTCTCTGTATACAGTATCCTGGTGGCAGGGTCTGGATCATATCTGGGTCTGATCCGTCCCTGAGCCAGGTTTCTGTCAGGAATAACACATCCGGGTCTCTTTCTTCCAGGATCAACCTGATTTCTGTGGTGTGTTTAGGCATAGAGCGGTAATTCAGCAGTCGCATTTTGAATTCCTGCCCTGGGGGGGAGTTCCCTCCTTTGTCCTGTTAGCGTTCAGGACTAAAGGGCCCTTAGGGCACTTGTTGATGGAGAATGGTGGACCAAGAATGTGTTGACAGCCTTGAACATCCCTGAGGCTGGTCAGCTGTGTGACTGAATATGGGTTAGTCGGCCGTGCCCAAGGATCAGGGGTCGTATCCCATGGTCCCGGCCGGTCGCGGACAGGCGCAGACAGGCTTGCCAGTGGGGCGCCCGCTGCGCGCGTCCGCTGCGCGCTCGCTTCATGGTTATGTTAATGTATGCTTCCCTGCCGTCTAGCAACGAGGCGTCGGACGTGGCAGGGGGTGTGTCAGGCCGTGCGTGTCCGCCCTCCACTCAATCAGCCTCAGCTGTGGTGGACCGGGGCCGGAGCACACGAGCCTGCTACGGGTAGGTAAAGTGCCAAGAACCACCAGGCGAATGGTTGAATACACTTTGCGGGGCCGTTACAGTCAGCAGTATAGGGGAGTGGTCTGAATAAGTGCGTGGTAATATAGTGCATGCACGTATCATCCTGGTGAGGTGCGCCGTGGCCAGCCAATAATCTATCCTGGTATGAATATTGTGTGAAGCTTAATAGTGAGTGTAACCCCCTTGGGTGGGGTGCCTATGTCTCCAAACGTCCCGCGAATCCAACCGGACCATCGGCGACTGTGCTCTAGCAGAGGCCAAAGGGAGGCGGTCAGGGCCGTCCGATCTGTCCAGTCATGGCTGTCTAGTCATATTGAAGTCTCCTCTCCAGAGCACGTCCCCCCTGAGTGTGCCACGACCTTGACCGCTAAGTCCGTGAAAAAACTTGGGTTGTCATAATTGGGTCCGTATGTGTTCACTACACAAATGTCTATACCCTTCCCACAGCATCTTGAGATAGTTTATCGCCCGTCCCTGTCAGTCTCCAAGGGTGTCAACTGTAAAAGTGCCTTTGGATTGACCCACGTCAGCACCCCCCTTGCATGCGTTGTGAACCCGGAAGTATGTATGTTCCCCGCCAAGCCCCTGTATCGAAGTATGTGGCTGTCTGGATTGAGGTGAGTCTCCTGTAATAAGGCAATATCAACCCCATGTCGTGCAAAATAGTGCAACACCTTGCTGACTTTTCTATGATTGTTTAGTCCCCGGACGTTCCAAGTAATCATCGTCAAAGTGGCTAGGATATCCCCTGGTGCATCTAGTCAAATCAAATATCAAATCAAATTAACAGATTTATAGAGCGCGCTACTCACCCAATAGGGTCTCAAGGCGCTGGGGGGGAGGGGTCCGCTACTGCTCGAAAAGCCAGGTCCTGAGTTGCTTCCTGAAGGAGAGATGGCCCTGGGTCAGCCGTAGGTGGATGGGGAATGGAGTTCCATGTCTTGGCCGCCAGGTAGGAGAAGGATTTTCCTCCGGCGGTGGCTCTGCGAATGCGTGGGACGGCGGCGAGGGCGAGGCTGGTCGATCGCAGCTGGCGGGTGGGCGTGTAGAACTTGAGGCGGATGTTGAGGTACTTGGGGCCCAGGTCGTGGAGAGCCTTGTGTGCGTGGGTGAGGAGTCTGAACGTGATTCTTTTGCTGACGGGGAGCCAGTGCAGGTCTCTCAAGTGGGTGGAGATGTGGTCGTGGCGGGGGATGTCCAGGATGAGTCGTGCGGAGGCGTTCTGTATGCACTGGAGTCTTCTGTAGTTTGGCTGTAGTTCCAGCGTAGAGGGTGTTCCCGTAGTCCAGTCGGCTGGTGACGAGGGCCTGGGTGACCGTCTTCCTGGTTTCTGTGGGGATCCATCGGAAGATCTTTCGGAGCAGGGTGTTGAAACAGGATGACGAGACGGCGTTGACTTGTTTGGTCATCGAGAGGGAGGAGTCCAGGATGAAACCCAGGTTTTCTGCGTGGTCCGTAGGCCTGGGGTGGTGCCCAGGGCGGGGGGCCCCCAGGAGTCGTCCCAGGCGGAGCGGGATGATCCCGGGATGAGGACTTCCGTCTTGTCTGAGTTCAGTTTCAGGCGGCTGTTCTTCGTCCACTCTGCGACGTCTTTCATTCCTTCGTGTAGGCTGGCTCTGGCGGTGGCGGGGTCGTTGGTGAGGGAGAGGATCAGCTGGGTGTCGTCGGCGTAGGCGATGATGTTCAGGTTGTGTTGGCGTGCGATGGCTGCGAGGGGGCCCATGTAGACATTGAAGAGGGTGGGGCTGAGCGAGGATCCTTGAGGTACGCCGCAGATGACTTTGGTGGCCGCGGATAGGAACGGGGGGAGGCGGACTCTCTGGGTTCTTCCGGCGAGGAACAAGATGATCCACTCCAGTGCCTTCTCTTGGATTCCGGTGTTGCTGAGTCGCTGCATTAGTGTGCGGTGGCATACTGTGTTGAACGCTGCAGAGAGGTCCAGGAGGATGAGGGCAGCTGTTTCTCCACTATCAAGCAGGGATCCGATGTCGTCGGTGGCTGCGATTAGGGCAGTCTCGGTGCTGTGGTTAGCTTGGAAGCCGGACTGTGAGGGGTCGAGGGATCCGTTTGTCTCGAGGAAGGCGGCGAGCTGTTTGTTGACAGTCTTCTTGTTGACTTTGGCAGGAAAAGAGAGTAGCGAGATGGGGCGGAAATTCTTGAGGTCGGTGGGGTCCGCTGTCGGTTTCTTCAGGAGGGCGCTGAGTTCGGCATGCTTCCAGCTCTCCGGGAAGGTAGCGGTGGTGAAGGAGATGTTGATGATGTCCTGGAGTTGGGGTGCGATGATGGGGCCGGCTTGTTGAAGACGTGGTGGGGGCAGGGGTCGGTAGGGGAGCCGGAGTGGATGGTGTTCATCGTGCGGGTGGTGTCTTCGGTGCCGACTGGGGTCCAGTTGCAGAGGGTGGTGGTGGTGGGGGGCGTTGGTTAGGTGGTTGGGTGCGTGGTCTGTGCGCCGAAGCTGTTGTGTATGTCGGCGATCTTGCAGTTGAAGAATGAGGCAAGTGCGTCGCAGAGGTCTTGCGAGGGTGTGATGTCGTTGTTTCCAGCGCTGGGGTTGGAGAGCTCTTTGACAATGCTGAAGAGTTCCTTGCTGTTGTGGGTGTTGTTGTCCAGTCGTTCTTTGAATGTTGTCCTTTTGGTGGTGCAGATCAACTGGTGGTGTATGCGGGTGGCGTTCTTGAGGGCTGTCATGTTTTTTGTAGACTGGTCGTATCGCCAGGCTTTTTCGAGGGTGCAGCAGTTTTTCTTGGAGGTTTTGAGTTTGTTGGTGAACCATGAGGCTTTCTTGCTGCCGGGTCTGCTGGGTGGGTTCTTCAGAGGTGCGAGGTCGTCGGCGCAGTTGGTGAGCCACTGTGTGAGGTTGTGTGCTGCTTCGTTGGGGTCCGTTGTGTTGGCGGGAGGGTTCTGGCTGAGGGAGGTGGTGAGCTGGTCGGTGGTGATCTTGCTCCAGCTCCTGCGGGGAACCCGTTGCGGTTGGTAGTGGGTTGTGGTTCTCCTGAAGTTGAAGTGGACGCAGCTGAGATCAGTCCACTGAAGTCCGGTGGTGTGGCTGAAGGAGATGTGTTTGCTGGATGAGAAGACGGGGTCAAGCGTGTGGCCGGCGTAATAGATGGGGGTGTTCACCAGTTTCTTGAGTCCGAGGTTGGCGATGTTGTCCAACAGGGTAGTGGTGTTGCTGTCATTGTTGTTCTCCAGGTGGAAATTGAGGTCCCATAGGAGGATGTAGTCTGGGAAGGCGAGGGCGTGCGGGCTGATGAAGTCTGCGATGGCTTCGCTGAATTGTGTGCGTGGTCCCGGGGGTCTGTAGATGAGGGTGCCTCTGAGGGTGGTCTTGGGGTCGGTGTGTATCTGGAAGTGAAGGTGATCAGCGGTGGTGAAGGTGTCGTGGGGGTTGGTCGTCATGTGGATGGTGCTTCTGTGGACGATGGCGATGCCTCCTCCAGTCTTGTTGACGCGGTCCCTCCGGGTGGTCTTGTATCCATCCGGGATGGCTATGGCGATGTCGGGCGCGGAGGAGGCGTTTATCCAGGTGTCCATGAGGAAGGCGACGTCTGGTGATGTTGTGTCGAGCAGGTTCCAGAGTTCGACGGCGTGTCTGTGGTTGGAGCGGGTGTTGAGCAGGATGCACTTGAGGTGGTTGTCGCTGGTGCCTGGCCTTTCGGGTGCGGTGCAGGTCCGGAGGGAGGCAGGTGAAATTGCAGGCTTGGCAGGTGAAGGGTCTGTGGGTGCCTTTCGGGGTGGCTCGGTAGCAGGCTGGGTTCCGGCCGGGCTTGAGTGCGTTGAGAGTGGTGGCATTGTAGGTCCGTCGCATGGGCTGGCATCGTCGGGGGCCAGGGGTCCTGGCGCTGGGTGCGGTCCAGGCGCGGACGGGCGCAGACGAGCTTGCCTTTGGCACGCCTTCGGCGCACAATCGGCGCGCCCGCTGCGCGTGAACACTGCGTGTATGCGTGGACTCCGCCATATGTGGCGAAGTGGGAGGGAGGAGCAGCTGGGAGGCGGGAGCGGGGTGGCGAATGTGAGGGGAACAGAAGGCAAAAGGGGCGGGCCGCAGGGGAGCAGCGGTAGGGAGCGGGGGGGTGAAACGAGCGGGAAAAAACGGTCCAAGGGCGGCGGAAGTAACAGCTGATGCCGGGGCGGCAGCAGGGCACAAGTACGAGGCACAAGAGCACCAGAGCACAAGAGTAAACAACAGAACAATAATACAATAATGCAGTGAGAAAATCAGGAGTGAAAGCAATACACGAAGCGGAAAGGCAACACCTCAGGGGCAGCGGCGAGCTCGCAGTAGCAGCGGGGGGCACCAGGCACACTCAGAGTGAGCCGCGCAGTGTGAGGAGCGATCGGCCCTGGGGACAGTCTAGTCTATCTATGGTGGTCTGTGTGGATGTTCCAGAGTGTTGATCTGCAAGTAAACCCTAAAACTGTGCTGTGTCGTAGTTGTGCAATGTGGCCTGTAAAGGGCATCCAGTGGCAACAAACATTTGCAACATCGTGCACTGAAAACTCCAAAATACCCGCCAATCCCCCCACCCTGCCCCACCCACGCCTGCCCAACCCCAACTAGGCCGCGAGCAACCCCAATCCCCATCTTAACCACCCCCTCTACCCAAACCCCCCCCCAAAAAAAAAACCCTCTAACCCTCTAAAACCTAAACAAAATAACAAAATCTTCACATAAGACAGTGGGATACACACCGGGGCAAAGGTAGCAGACAATATGCAAACCCTCTGTAAGAAAAATCAAGGAAAAAAGCTGCACGCCCCGCCTTTATATAAAGAGAAAAAGCATTGTGCGTGTAAACCAAACCCCCCTCAGCTCTCCCCCCCATTGGGAATAATCACTTAGTGAGACCCCCCTGTGCTGCACTCAATAAACAAAGAAAAAACAACAATACATCTCCCAATGCATAAGAAAAATAGAGTGTGGGGTCTGTAGTCTCAGTGTTCCCGGCACCCCTACCGGCATATAGAGTTCCTAGAGAGCATGTCGCACCCATATCAACGCCAACCTCCCGGTTGTGCCTCCATCCGTTGAGCTACATCCCTTCAGCGAGGCCAGGTAATATCTCCCCCCCGCCCTCCCCAACCCACACCCGCAGCCCCTCCCCCCCAACCAGCAAAGGGCAGAAAACGTTTCTTATCTGCAAATGTCCTTGTTAGTCCTGATCATCCAAGGAACCTCCCGCGGCGTCTCGCGGTCCATCCTGGGCAGGATGGTTTTCCCTCCTCCAGTCCCTCAGGGCTCTCTGCAACGCCTTAGGGTCCGTGAAAATCAAGGATTTCCCCTGTCGGTTGATTCGGAGCTTCGCCGGGTAGAGCATCGCATAGTCCGCGCCCATCTCTTGGATCTGTCTTTTCATCGGTAGGAACTGACGCCGTACCTCTTGTACCCTGGCAGTGAAGTCTGGAAACAGGGAGATGGTCGAGCCCTCGTACTGCAGCTGCTGCTTCTCCCTTGCAAGTCGCAGCGCCACGTCGCGGTCCCTGTAGTTGAGCAGTTTGGCAATAATGGGCCGGGGAAGGGCTCCTGGCTTCGGCCTTGGGCCAAGAGACCGATGTGCATGTTCGACCACAAACATGGCAGAGAAGGCCGAGTCGCCCAAGGGAGACTTCAGGAGATTTTCAATGAAGAGTTCCATATTTCCGGTCTGCGTGGTCTCGGGCAGACCTGTGATGCGAAGGTTGCATCTCCGGGAACCGGCCTCCAAGTCCTCCGTCTTATCTTGTAGCAATTGCATCGCCTTGGCCAGCTGCTTACCATCAGTGTCCAAAGTGGTCTGAAACAGCAGCAGCAAAAGCCACAACCAACAAGAAAATGGGAAAAGCATTGAAACACCAACAAAGCCCTCCACAATACTGGACCAGCCTACATGAACCACCGCATTGTTCCACACACCCCAAAGATCCCTCCGCTCAGCCCAGCTCTCCCTGGCTATGGCACAGCGCATCAAGAAGACCAGGACAGGAGGGCGTTCCTTCTCCTTTCAGAGGGCTCGATCGCACCCCTCTCTGCAGCTATTCTCATTCCGCTTCGCTATGACAGATTAATCTAAAATTGGAATCTCCCGATTCTTCTTTCAGAGTGCTTGATCAGCCCTCTGTGTGCGGCATCCACGATCTCCTTCAGCATACGTTGGGTCAGTGACAGGTTTGTGACAAGTTGGACAATCTAACTGACTAAGCCTACCTTAGCTATACCAATTCCCAGAGTATATACCAACCCCATTGTTGCTAATTCGTGTATACCCTTCATTTATTTGGTCAGAAAGACGAGGAGAGGTCATCACACCCTACCAGTATGAGATCATTTCTATTCAATGTAGTTGATCAATGTTCCCGCCCATAATTTACTTTCCCATGATTTTTATTCCACCCGGCAATATTAGTTTCAATTCATACACAATGTATTAAATGCAGTCAATATTTCTTCTTTTCTTCAGGTCACAGGGTTAGATTCCCAGGCACATCGCGGGTAAGATGGGATTTGGCTGCCGTTCAATGACACGGCTTCAAGGATTTCAGTTTTTGTTTACGCATGCACAGCGATTTCAAGATGGAGTTTTCAGACACACTTAGGGCCCGATTCACAGAATGAACTTAAGACTCAATCCTAAACTTACTACTATTTTGGTATTCACAGAATGCACTCACTACTTTAGGCATTCACAGAATGAACTTACTACTTTTGGTATTCACAGAAGTTAGTATTTTGTCATAAGTCTGTCTTAAGACAAACTTAAGACAAAATACTAACTTCTGTGAATACCAAAAGTAGTAAGTTCATTCTGTGAATGCCAAAATTGTAGTAAGTTTAGGATTGAGTCTTAAGTTCATTCTGTGAATTGGGCCCAGAAGGCCAAAATACGAACTGCTATTAAAGTTAAAGAAAGACACGTTAGAATACACAAATAAATGAATGTACTGTATACCACTTGCTTCTATACTAACCCCATTACTTCATTTTAACTATAGCATTAATAGTTAAGCAGAACATACAAAGTTTAGTTTGAGCAGAAGCATGTGCATTATTATGTGAAGTTTGAAGCGGCCATCTTAGGCACTACTGCGCAGCTGAAAAGAAATCCCACCAAAAGCATAGATATGTCGCAATACATAGATTTAGTAGAAGCATGCGCAGAAAGGTTCCCTCGTTTTCGACGGCCATTTTAGGAACCTCTGGTTAGTGTTAGTAAAAGCACATAGGAAAGCTTCCCCTAGATACTAAAATGTTGTGTGGGGCAATTATTAGTACTTACAAACATATTGATTAATAAGTTACATGTTATTTCGAGAGGGCTGAATCCGAGCAAGTTTCTTTACATATACTTGCTCCATTATCCTCCCTGGTGGCCAAGGCATGGAACAACCTCCCTCTTCACCTCCGACAGACATCAGCAATCCCCAAATTCTTGAAGGACCTCAAGACCTGGCTCCTCGACGAATCTCCATGAACATCTAGGAGCTGCGAGCGCCCCTCTCCCCTACAGCGCATTAAGACAATTTTGGGCAAGTAGTTGCACTTAACAAACCCATTGATTGATTGATTGAAACTAATTGGGAACATGCACTAATATAAAAGACAAAAATATTGTTGAAAACGGTGAAACAGGTCTTTCCTTCTCCTCAGACAGCTGCGAATCTGATGCACGCCCAGGTTTTCAAAACCTTGCAAATCTGGGAATGCGTCAGGTTCCATGGATCACCCACAGCAACAGCCATGAAACGCCCCTTTCGTGCAGAGTAATAAGTGAAAGGGGGCGGGGCCCCGCGGCGTAATGGACTTCTAAATAAAACCCTCTCTTCTTCGGTGCCAGTCATTGTTAATGATGTCATAGCTCTGAACGGGTTATTTATTATCATTGGAGACAAAGGAACTGAGGTCGGGGCCACTAAGCTGGCAGCCATTAGGCTTCTTGAGCCGCTACCACTCACTAGGATGTTCTTCAGTGTTAACGGCTTCGAATCGTCACTTTGTACCTTACCTGATTTCAGCTGCAGTGAAAGTGAGATCCCCAGTTGCTGAGAATCCAGGGGCCTCATTTATAATATTTTGAGGCACTGTTGTACAGCAAGCCTTCCTGCTACGCTGCTGTGCATCAAAGAAAAGGGCAGGAATGCGCTGTATCTACACGATACGGCTCATTTGTGTCCTTTTCCCCTGCGCTGGCGCACAATGGGCCTCCAAGTGGCAACGCAGGCACCCTTGCGCCATGGTGCAAGGGTGTCTGCTTTGTAGGGAGGATTGTTTTTCTGCAAGACGGGGCCCCTTCCTGTACAAAAGCAATCATGAGAGGTATTTTTCTCTTTCTTTGTGCTGCAGAATGCAGCACACTTAGAAAAAGGAAAAAAAGAGGAGAAATAAAGGTATTTCCCCTGGTTATGTCTCCCTTACGCCTTCCCTGCGGAGGAGAAGGAATTGGACGCATTCCCAGGTTTACAAAACCTTGTAAATCTGGAAATGCATCAGGTTCCATGGACGCTACGTGGGAACACCCACGGCAACACCCATGGAACGTCCCTTTCACACAGAGGAATGCATGATGGGGGACCATATTTACAAGGCTATTAAATCCACACAGTGGGGCTTTATGTGGCCTTGTAAATATGGGCAGGGACTCTGCGCCACTGGTGCATCAAAAAAATGAACGCACCGACGGCGCAATAGTGGCGCAATGGGCTTATAAATAAGCCACAAAGTTTGTTACAGACATCGTATGGATGTGGCTTCTTATTCGTAAACCCCTGTTCCCATGGGCATCGAACACAGTTCCACCTACTGTCAAATGTTTCACTGTGTGAACAATGAACTTTGCTACAGAAGCAAAACACCAACTTGCAAAATACTGTTGAGTAATGCAGTTCATTTACACTAAGAAGAAATACTGTTCTAAAATGTACATCTATTCTATTCAAGCATTATGAGCAGCATGGTGACGACCAGAAATGTAATTCTTGCAAATAATATGTTGCTTAGTAAAATAATACTTTTATTAAAATACGGACATTCTGCAGGTATGACAAACATGTCAAGTCTCTAAATTTTATTGAGCATTTTTCTGCAATATTGAGTTCACTTCTAGTTAAAGATTAGCATTTCAGTGCTGTATACTAATAGCTATGGCTGCCTATTGCAGCTTGCTCATTTAAAATGCATATAATTTTCTCTTTTAAACTGCATGTTAAATCATTGTGCATATAGCATTTATTTATTACAAAAAGGTGGCACCTTAATTATTAAGTTCAACCAGGTGCAAAGCTGTTTCACTCGCTTCCAGCAAACAGATGACTGCAGAGAGGCTTAGCGCCAGGTTGCCGCACTGCACAGACCTGGGGCCTCATTTATGAAAGTATTGCATTGTGGCGGTAAAACAGCCATGTTACACTTTCCAGTGCACCTTCTTTGCGACAAAATGGATGCACCGAATTTACTGTACGGCACTCCATGTTGCAAGGATTGAAAGATATGTCCCGAATCTTGATGTATCTGTGGGCGCAAAAATGGCGCATTGTTAGAGTGTGTCTGGAAACAGACACAACTCCAGCAATGTGTCATTTCATATGGGGCAAGCCGCATGTGAAAAGGCTTGCATTGCCCCTTATGCCTGCTTCAAGCAGGCATAAGAATTTGAATGAGTGAGGCAGTAGAAGTGTTGCAGTGACTGCGACACTTCCACAAGCCTTTTCTGAGCGGGAACGCCCACTCTGCATACATTATCCCTGTCGCAGGTGTAATGCAGCGCTAGGGTTTACAAAGCGATGCATCTGCCTAGATGAGTCACTCTGTAATATGGCGCAGTGTGGCACATTTTGTAGCCACCGCAGATTTACAAAAAGGGTAATGTGATGCCTAAACATGTGATAAGCACTCCCTGCAACTCTGCCAATAGCGTTCCTACTTCAATGTCCTTTCATTTGTCTTAGCCTCTCCTTTCTTACCTAAGTCCACTAATACTCTGTGACACTGAAGTAAAACATATGTTTAGGCAGTGCATTCCTTGACTGCACAATGCTAAAAATAGACCCCTCCCTGCAATAGTAAGATCACATTTAGCGTAACCATGAATGCGTAACTGAAGAATGCTGTATTCAGCACTACGCGATTCTACATACAGAGGGAGGTTTTCTTGTCATTTGCTCTCATCCTGTGTCACAAACGATGGAGAAAGGTTACAGCTAACAGGCAGTGTGTATATATTTACAAATAATATTGCTCAAGACAAACAGCATTACCAAACTAAACTACTGTCAACAAACAACAAGTATTTTTTTCATGTTGCCACAAGGTTCTGAGGGTAGTGAAGTGAAGGAGGAAGACTAGAAACCTTCCTACATACATTAGTTGTATTTCAAGAGTTCATGGGCCTTTCTAGGCCTATACATTGCACAAAAAAGAGTAATTACTAAATTAATCTTATTACACAGCCACACCTACTTTGCTTGATTTGTGATGAAGTGTCACTCACAGTGTCACACATCAGGCAATGAAATGCCACACAAAAGCACATTCCAACCATGGAAATGTCACACATAAGCTAACCGGAACCTCAGTAGCTATGCAAGGTAGGCACCCTTGCACCGTGCGTTACAAGCATCATTTTTTTTGTGCAGCAAGTGATACCCTCCAGCACAAAAAAAAGTTTCTCAAGGCATGTTTGTGTTTCTATGGGTGAAATAGAATGCAGCACACACAGAAAGAGGACATGAGAAAAAAAATACTTTTCTACTCATTATGTCATCCTCTGGGGGGCATATTGATTTCACGCACCCAGGTATAGAAACCATGGTAAATCTTGGATTGCGTGAAATATATGGGTGGACACAGGGGAAAGCACATGCTTCACAAACAGAACCCCTCCCAGAATTAAATGTAATGCCATGAAGCACAAGGCGCTGCGTTGTGTTACATTTCTTTACAAGCTGCAAATCGCAAGCAGGGCACAAAGTGTTAGTAAATGTGGCTTGGGGAGTCTGCTGCCCGATCAAGTCTGTTGGCAGCCAATCGATACCCTCACGCTCGTTGTGTCCACTCATGACCGGCGCAAGGCATGGGTTGTGTGTGCAGCTGCTCAGGGTCTCGCACTCATCCTGCCAGCATGGGGCCCGCACAAGTACAACACACCACCTGTGCCCTGCTAATCCAATTGAAAGATAGGTGTCTTGTAACACTTGGGTCCATGGGAGGGGCCACCCTCCCTGGCCTCTCAGGGATGGTGTGGAAAGGCCTAGGGTAGGGAGACACTTCCTCCTGTCCCAGCTGCAATGAAACACATTTTGCAGGTTTGTCCTGCAGTTAGGCCTGTTGCCCCGCTGCCCATTCAGAGACACAGCGGGACGCCTTTGGTCCAGCACTTTAGCGCCCCCACAATTTTAACTCTGAGCCCCCAAGCAATTCTTACACCGTCAGCACGATATGAGCTGTAAAAGAGGGGCTTGTGGGAGGCTGAGAGCAGGAACTGTGGTCAGGAAAAGTCAAACAAAGCAACTTCCAGAGCCCTGAAGGGGTCATTTTTAGGTCGAGCATTCGAGACCTTTAGTAATTTTTCATGTTGGCTTAAAGCCACCCCCCTGCATCTCATTTGTTTGTTTTAGTGCCCTTTAAAATCCTTGCTTGTTAGTGATCAGTCCTGCCTCTTTGTCCCTCCTTTTTCTTTCTTTCTTTCTTTCTCCCGGCGCAAACTGATAATTGCTGAAGAACGCATTGCCTGTCCCAAATAATAATAGTTGCTTGACTAATACCAGGGCATTAGCACGACAGCTGGTCTCGGCGACATTTCAGGGATGTAGAAAGCTTTGCATCTGTTTGATTTCTTTGCTGGTTTTGCTGTTGAACCATTAAATGAAGTTGAGTATGTAGTTAGTCCACGCTGGAGGATGACAGCTTGGAAATGAAACCTCAGTATCCTAGACACATCGGCAGTCGGTGCAGTGGTGCATTCTGCACAGCACGGTCTAATGGGGCTCTCAAGATGGGTGGAGGTCTGCGTTGCTAGCGAACAAATTCGTCTGTGAAGTAACATTAACTACATCAGCAGAGATTATCAAGGGCTAAGTACTGAATGGTGTACCATTAAAGAGGCGAGTACGGGTCCTTCATGAAAAAAACCAGACCACCGACAGTCATCAGATTGAAGTCACCAACCCCTGAAGACAGTCTTGAAAAAAGAAGTTCCCTACAGAAAATGTTACAAAACTTGTAGACATTAACCATGGCATAAAATATTACTCGATCTGCAGGAATTAATCTCAAAGACAAAAAAATATATACAGAGTTTAGAAACTATAAAAATATAGGGGCATATTAGCGTTAGCGACAGCTTTCTGGCGAAATTCTTTCATCAGTTTGGAAACGAATGGGGTTCCCTGGTCGGTTACGACCTCTTTGGGGATCCCTACTCTAGCGAACAGTTCTAAAAAAAATTCTGCTACGTTCTTTGTGGTGGGGGATTTTAGAGCGAACGCTTCTGGGAAGCGGGTAGCATAGTCCACAATCACTAGTGCGTAGGTGTTCCCTTTGTAAGAACGCGGCAGGGGTCCAATGATGTCCATACCCACCCTCTCAAAAGTTTGGCCTATAATCGGCATTGGCTGTAAAGGTACAGCTGAGGGTCTCATTAGTTTTTTTTTCTGACAAACCTCACAGGTCCTGCAATAGTCCGTGGCTTCTTTATAGAGGCCAGGCCAAAAGAACCACTTTAGTGTATTCTGTAAAGTTTTCTCCGCCCCAATGTGACCAGCAGTCAAGTGTGCATGAGCATAATATAGGACCTGCTCTCTGAACTCTTTGGGTACTAACAATTGTTTAGGATCCCCCTCTTTTCCCTCCCGGTACAGTAACTCCCTGTCTATGATGAACCTGGGGTATGGTATATTGGGGTTACCCTGACCTGAGTGAGCCGCCTCCCAGGCATTGTACAGTATGGCTTTGTTTGCTTGTGCAAATCTGAAGTTTCGGTCTAGTGCCCATGGTTCTGCCGTTATAAGCGTGTTTGATGCCGGTTTCTGGGTCTGTTTCGTAAACATGGCTATAAAGTCCGGGTTGTCAACCCCTAGGAATTGGTCTTCTGGAAGGGTCTCTATAGCTCCTACCTTAACCTTACAAGGGTTCCTACCCATGGTCAGGGACATCACTCATGACATCACTGATGACACCATCCAGTGAATGTGTGTCTTTCTGAAAAATAAATATGTTTTCTATATGTATATGAAAAAGGTCGATAGAAGAATAAATGTTTAAGTAAGTGTCTAAATGGATGTTTAAAAAAAAAATTTGATTGGTTAACTGGCTTATTAAGTGTATCTTAGTGAATACATATATTAGCGAGTAATGTTTAAATACTTAAATATATGTATCAGTGTTTCACTTTGTGTATAAGTGGCTGCATAGGTTGGTGAGTAGCTACATGTGTGTGTATATGGGTTATTAGATGTTTTTTTTGTATCAGTATGAGTGTCTGTATGGTTTGGTGGGGGTATTACTTAGCACATAGATGCATCAATAACTGACTCACTGTATGTGTTTTGAATACTGCATATGTACAGGACTGTATGGGTGGATGAGTGTGTATATGTGTGTGTTAGTGAGTGAATGACTGTCTCACTAGTATCTTTATCATTAACTACATTTGTTTTAATCTAGTATATGTGAGTATTGATGTATATAAGTGAGTATATGTGAGAGTGAGAGATTGAAAGAGTTCTTGTTTAAATTAGTATGTGTTTCTATAAGTGATTGTTTAAGAGAGTAAGTATGTGTAAGTTTCCTTAGACGTAAGGTGGTAGTGAGTGTATAGCTGTATATGCAAATAAATGGATGTTCAATAGTTTATTTGCATGTGTGAGTATGTGTGTGAGCAACTTTTGGATGACTGTCGGTGTGTTAACGGATGTATAGGTGTATCACTACATATGATGAGTGAGTATATGTATGAATGACTATATAGAACTGTTGGTGAATGAGTGGATGTGTATATAAATGGTGAAATTACTGAATTGGTTGTTGTAACTGGTATAGGTATCTCCACTTTTTTGAAAATGTTAGTTTCTATTTTTGAATATGTGTTTCAAGGGTTACTTTACAGTGAAAGGAGGTCTGTCACTCTGTCACAAGGATGGTGTCATCAGTGATGTCATGAGTGATGTCACTGACCATGTCATGAGTGATGTAATATGTGATGTCATCTGCAGTGCATTACACGCGCAAGTTATAGTGAGTTGAACTAACTATAACGTGGGAATTTCAATGGTTTTATATCTGTAAAATTTACAGCTAACTATAACTGGTGTGATACCTATGGTTTTTTCAGTGAATTTAATAGGTTTTTTAAATGCTAATTCCTAACTATAACTGGTGTGAAACCTATGGTTTTTTCAGTGAATTTCATAGGTTTTGTAACTGCTAATTCCGAACTATAACTGGTGTGAAACCTATGGTTTTTTCAGTGAATTTCAAATGTTTTTTTAATGCTAATTCCTAACTATAAGTCTCACTTTATAAGTAAGACTGTTAGCGCTCTAGTTGTTCTTTAGAATACTCTGGTACATACTGTCATTGGGCTATAGTTGCACTACATCTGGCTGATATTTGGGCTACATTTGTATTTTTTTGTCTCTGGTGGCCATCTTTGGGCTACATTGGGCTACATTTGGGCTACATTTGGGCTCTAACAAATATATAGCCCAATGTAGCCCAATATATATTTTTTTAAAGTTAATTTTCTTAAAAACAACTGAAGCATATATCTTGAGACATAGCAAAGGCACGTCGGGCTACCAGTCCTTACAATTTTTCCAATTTTTTTTTTTTTGTATATTATTTTTTTTTTTTCGCCCTGGAGCTCTCCCGGTGCACGAACCGGGAAGCGTCCCGTTAGCGCCAATGTTGCGATCAAAAACAACATCGTGATGCGTGGCGTTGCGTAAGCGAGACGTATCGCGTAGCTGCGCAATGTGTCTTATGACGCGCTGCGTAAACGCACCCGGAAGCGCTCCGCGGCGCGGCCCGGAGTGCGTAACGTAAGCGCGCTGGAGCGCGTAACGTAAGCGCATCGGGTCATGTGACTTGAAAATAACACTTTTCATTGGTTCTCATCATTTTTTTTCTCCAAATAATGAAAGCCCCCTCCTTTTTTCCTCATTCTTACTTTCTTCATTGAGAGAGCAAGAGCTATTTTTGAGCAAACAATGGCATCACTTGTTGCTGCAGCTGGTGCACCACCACCCCCACCACCAAGAAAAGAAGGTCCACCACCACAGTTTCTTGGAGGACAAGAAGAAGAGGAGGAAGAAGAGGAGGAGGATCAACAACCAAGGCGCTTCCTGCGTGAAGAACCAAGACAAAGGCACGTTAAAGTGCACTTCATTTGGCAATTCTTTTCTTTTCCTGATGACCAGAAAAAGGTGAACGCCCCCAAAGTCACCTGTCTTATTTGTGACAAAGTTCTCTCCAGGGGCAATCCCACAAAGAAATATTCTTTTGGTAATTTTACCATGATCCGCCACATGGAGAGGTGGCATCCCAATAACTTAGCCCAGGCTGAAGTAGAGGAACGTCGAAACAACCCACCCCCTGTAGCCAGCACTTCCTCTACTGTTCCCTCACTTTCTGGTCCTGAAGAATGCCCAATGGTGCCAAATATTCAGCAAAAACCTGGCAACCTCAAATTTATTTGCATTTTCTGTGGCAAAACATTATGGTATGGTGAACTTAGTGTCACCTTAATAAATAATGCTGTAGACAACCACCAATGCAGCAAGAATAGGAAGCAGTAATTATTTTCTTTTTTTTTGCTCCTGTTGAGCCATTTCCAATTCCCTGTTTTTTGTTTGTTCCCTTAAAAAAAAACAAAAAATATAAAATTGTTCAAAAATACAAAACAAAAAAAAAATAATTTTCAGAAAAATAATTAAAAAAATATAAAACAACAAAAAGAGTAAAAAAAAAGTTCTTTTCAGAACTACCTCCCATTTATAAAATATTGCCAAAAATGTTAAACTCTGGCATTCTTTTTTCTCTTTTGTGCGCTTCCCGGTGCGCTCCCCGGTGCGCGTACCGGGCGCTCCCTCCGCGACAATCGAAAAAAAAAAAAAAATGTTGCCTCCCGATGCCCTTTTATAGCCCCCACATCAAACCTAGGGGATCAGGGTGGGTCTACCCTGCCCCCTTATGGTCATTTCCCCCTTTGTTTTGGCCACCTCTTGTGTCTCAATCCTACCGAGACACAAGATGGCGGCCGCTCCGGACTGTTTCGAATGTTTACAGACACCCGAGAGCCAATCAGCTTTCTGCGCTCAAGTCGCGTGTTGCGCCCGGTGCGTTCCCCGGTGCGCGCACCGGAGCGCGCCTATAGATATATATATTTTTTGGAACATAAGTTACTCAAAATCCACGGGAGCACATATCTTCAGACATAGCAAAGGCACATCGGGCTACCAGTCCCTACAATTTTGCCAAGTTTGGTGGAAATCCATTCAGCCGTTCGGGCTAAAAGTGAGGTCGACCGCCCAATGGAAATTAACATGGAGACCCCTTTTATCTCGGCCCCTGCTTGACGAATCCCCCCGAAACTTTCAAGGAAGGACCGGAGCTCCGCAAGGCCATTTTGAAGAAATTTTCAGGCAGATTCGTCCACCGGCGCCAAAGTTATTCCAAATAGAATTTTGAGATTTAACATTGAAAAAAATCCTAACTATAACTACCTACTGGCGACGGCCAGTAGGTAATATATTATACTACTATTATAAAGAGAGAACAGACACCTTTTGGCAAGGTAAACTCGGGAACTACAGCGCCAATCCACACACCCAATACAGCGTTGGAAAGGGCAGTTGCAGCAGAAGGACACAGGCTATGCAGACGCCCACCATATACATTTAAAAGGTAAAAGAACCGTGCCAGCAAAGTAGTCCCTTGTGGGCGTGTCTGCATTGTGCTGTGGGTGTGTGCTGGGGGCGTGACAATCGCTGGGGGCATTCCGTCACGAGTGTTGTTTTTTCTTCCCAGGTTCTATACATTCCTGCTCCCTTCAAACAGTAATTCAGTGGAGGTCATATTCTCTTAGAACCACCCCAAGCACAGTTATGGGCAAAAATACAACTAAAAGGCCCTGCAAAGCATTATGGGATAAGATTAGCATAATTTTTAGCATTCATGAAAGGGTTTCAATGTTTTTGAACTTTACTCATCAGGGACATCTTGGGACGACGAGGTGAACTGCAGCTTGATGTGTAATATTTTAAATGCTATTGCATTTGCCTCATCGGGGACATCTAGGGACGGCGAGGTGAACTGCAGCTTGATGTATAATATTTTAAATGCTTATTGCATTTGCCTCATCAGGGACATCTAGGGACGACGAGGTGAACTGCAGCTTGATGTGTAATATTTTAAATGCTATTGCATTTGCCTCATCAGGGACATCTAGGGACCACGAGGTGAACTGCAGCTTGATGTATAATATTTTAAATGCTATTGCATTTGCCTCATCAGGGACAACTAGGGACGACGAGGTGAACTGCAGCTCTTTGTAGAATTATTTGGATACTATAATATTCACTTCCCACTGCTAATCTCATCCCATAATGCTTTGCAGGGGCTTGATCTCAAAATCATCACCTCTCTCACTGCTTGCTGGAACTAATTTCACTTTTGTGAAATGACTATATGCATTTTAGCATGTAGAAATACTTGTTATTTTACCTTGAATATATGAGGTTTCTGTTTTAATAATTGGAAATCAGACAGAACGAAATATTGCGGATTTATTGTACCAAGTTCGTGCCAATTCCGCCCACCCCTACTTTAAATACCCCTGCACCCCATAATCATAACCCACCCTTACTCTATAAAATACCCCAACACCCTTAAACACTAACCCATCTTAACCCTATAAATATACCCTGTACCCCAAAACCCAAACCTATCCATAAACCCTATAAATACCCCTGTACCTCAAAACCCAAACCTACCCCTGAACCCTTAAAATACCCCTGTACCCCAAAACCCAAACCTACCCCTGAACCATAAAATACCACTGTACCCCAAAACCCAAACCTAGCCCATAACCCTTAAAATACCCCTGTACCCCAAAACCCAAACCTATCCCTAAACCCTATAAATACCCCTGTACCTCAAAACCCAAACCAACCCCTGAACCCTAAAAATACCCCTGTACCCCAAAACCCAAACCTACCCCTGAACCCTAAAATACCACTGTACCCCAAAACCCAAACCTAGCCCATAACCCTTAAAATACCCCTGTACCCCAAAACCCAAACCTACCCCTGAACCCTAAAAATACCCCTGTACCCCAAACCCAAACCTAGCCCAGAACCCTAAAGTACCCCTGTATCCCAAAACCCAAACCTAGCCCTGAACCCTAAAAATACCCCTGTACCCCAAAACCCCAAACTATCCCTGAACCCTTAAAATACCCCTGTACCCCAAAACCCAAACCTACCCCTGAACCCTAAAAATACCCCTGTACCCCAAAACCCAAACCTAGCCCTGAACCCTAAAAATACCCCTGTACCCCAGAACCCAAAACTATATCTGAACTCTTAAAATACCCAAAGACCCCAAAACATATACCTCAGTACCCCAAAACATATACCCCTATACCCATACTTGCCTTATCCAAACATTTAAAAAAAAACATGCTTTTATCATTCATGCATTTACAACGAATTTCGTTGTGAATGTATGCGTGGTAAAAGCATATAAAATGTAATGCCACGTGTTATAATGGCATTGCGGAGTCATGGTACTTTCGTAATGAAAGTATGCGGAGTGATGGTATGCGGAAAGAAAGTTGCGGAATAATGGGTGTTTACCCTCCCCCGTAAGTACATTGGTGGCACGGCGGCTCACATCTCCAGCAACATACTCATATTTTTTCACCACCGATTGGAAAAATGCACAGGTCTCTCTCATTGATGCCCAGCACCAACATACACTTTTAGACACACCTCCCACCACAAGTTCTAGAATTGCGAACTTTAGAGATGGGGAGCTACGTTCGAATCTCGGCATCAGCTCAACATCCTGTGATTCCAGGCAAATCACTTTGTCTCCCCGTGCCTACCACAAATGAATGTGTTCTTCTGTAATGTAAATTGTGCTCATGCCATGTTGTCGAGTTTGCTCTATATAATATTGCAAGGAAAATAATGTAGGGAAACTCGAGTTCACACACTAATGAACGCGCACTCTTAAGTGCATCAGCAGTGCACTGTGAATCGGAGCCCTTCACAGGCCTGTCACAGATAAGAAATGCTATCAAAACGAAATCCTACGAAACAATATACTACTGGCCGGCAGCAATTCATACCCGGACAACGTCGGGACGGGCTGCTAGTATATATATATATATATATATATATATATATATATATATATATATATATATATATATATATATATATATATATATATATATATATATATATATATATATATATTACCTACTGGCTATCGCCAGTAGGTATATATAGTTAGGATTTATTCCCTATGGGATTTTTGAAAATTCTATGTCTAATAACTTTGGCGTTTGTGGACGGAATCGGCTGAAATTTTCAGGAAAATGGCACATTTTGTTTCTGAGCAGCTCTTGAAAATTTGGGGGGGTTTTGTCGAGGGGGGGCCGAGAAAAAAGGGGGGTCCCAAAACGCGTTTTTCCCATGTTAATTTCCATAGGGCGGTTGGACTCACTTTTAGCTCGAACGGCTGAATGGATTTGCACGAAACTTGGCAAAATTGTAGGGACTGTTAGCCCGATGTGCCTTTGCTAGGTCTCAATATATGTGCTCCAGTAGTTTTTGAGAAATTAACGTTCAAAACAAGATATATATCTGTAACAGCGCTCCGGGCTGCGCTCCGGTTCGCTTACTTTTCGCGAAACGGAACTTTGCGCGCAGAAAGCTGATTGGCTCTCCGGTGTCTGTCAACATTCTAAACAGTCCGGAGCGGCCGCCATCTTATCTCTCGGTAGGATCGAAAGAGAAGAAGAGGTGAAAAACGAAGGGGGAATTTAATGAAAGGGGGCAAGGTATACCCCTCTTGACCCCCTAGGAATGTTGTTGGGGTTATTAAAGGGTCCCGTGGGGAAAATAAAAAAAAAATGATTTTTCACGGTAGAAGCGCTTCACGGGCCGCGAACTGGGCCGCAAACTGGTACGAAACGGGAATTCGCCATTTTGTGCTTCGTTTTAATTAAATTACTAGGTATAAGGGGGTGCGGGAGACGTATCCTAATCCCCTATGTTTCCTGAGGGTGGCTGAGGAGGCTCATATATGTTGATACATCTCTTCCAGCGGCTGTGCGTGAGCTTTTTTTTTTTTTTGCTGCGTGACGTCTGTTAACGTTCGATTCGATGGAAATCAGGAAGTGTTGACCGCCAATTTGTCACTGCGATAAAATATTTTGTTATAAATGAGTCCTTATTGATAAATATTGTCTGCGCCATCTTGCCTTTTTTCCAATGCCACAATTTTGTCGTGCACGGCAGCCATTTTAGATGCCAGGCTGGTCCCAGGCTATCATCTACCCCTGCGGATGTAGTTTATGGCCCCAGCTGTAGAGAATCCAGACATGCCAACCCTCCCGATTCAGGCGTGAGACTACTGATTTCAGTGCTAGTCTCCCGCCTCCCGATTTCTGCAAGCAAAAACCCGGGGGCATATTACCAACAACTAGCGATAATTTTTGTCTCTAACTTGTTTAGAGACAAAAATTATCGCCGCACATCGGCGATTTTTATCGCAGATAAACCTTGCTATTAGCAAGGTTTATCGCAAATGCGATAAAAAACGGCCGCAATGCATGAATATCGCAGAAAAGTCCGCGATATTCATGTATTATCGAGCAAATGCTCTTAGCCATGTTATCCACCTCCCATTGGATAACATGGCTAAGAACTGCTCAGGTCAGGTGTTAGCTTTTGGAGATATTCGCGCTTAGCGCGAATATCTCCAAAAATTGGTAATAGGAGATAGCGATGTTAGGGACTGTTTCCAGTCGCTAACATCTTGGCACGCCCACTTTGCATGTCATTAGTGATAAGTATCACTGACATGCAAAGCGGGGCCCAAGATGGTCGCTATCTCCTTTTAGCTGTCACTAACTGGTGTTAGCGACAGCTTGGTAATAGGGAGATAATTTTATCTCCGCTTTCTTGTCTTTTAAAGCCAAAAAAGCGGAGATAAACCCCCTTGATAATATGCCCATGATTCCTCGGGGGTTTCAGCTGACAGGGCTTGGTATTGTGTTACGTGGTAATTCTTCCAGGAAACGTCAGAGGGTCGATGCAGGGGTTCTAGAAGGGGTGATCAACCATTTAAGCCTCATGAACAAGCGCATGGTCTTTTAAAGATCTGTGAAGTACTCGGGGCGGCGGTGTGTGTGTGTCCTCTTTCAGGAGCGGGCGGGGGGGGGGGGGGAATGCCAGCAACTTCCAGGCCAGGCAGTGTTCAACACTTGCATCACCCTTTCTCTGCCTGCTATTGCGCTCCATGCTTCGGAAAGGTAAGAAAAAGAACGTGCATTTGAGTTTGAAATGTCCGATCCTGTAGCAGTACACTTGCAAAGCCCACACATGACAATAACCCGATTCAAGGCCCCATTCACCCGTTTTAAAAAAAATATATAACACTCCAACAAAGTAGGATTATAAAACTTTATTAACTTTTAAATATAACGAAAGGAACAAAAACTGTAAAAACATTTAAACATTTTTCACAAAAAAAAGCAACAATGGTCAGAAGCTGTCTTTTGTGCGAATAGTCCCAAGGCAGCACAACGTGCTGAGTTCTGGACGGCACCCAGGTGATGTCACCTGGGTGCCGCACTGGTTTTGGTATCCTACAATGCTGCTCCGAAAATTGGCGTGGGGCGTCCCGGGTGGTGCGGGGGGAGGCCTCGTCAGTAGCGGTCTGTTGTGCGAATAGTCCCAAGGCAGCAGAACGCGCTGAGATGTTGATGGCACCCAGGTGATGTCCAGTAAACTGCCGCACTGGTTTTGGTATCCTACAATGCTGCTCCGAAAATTGGCGTGGGGCGGCCCGGGGGGGGGGGGGGCGTGGGGGAGGCGGCGTGAACGGGCCTCCCCAGGTGGCGGCCATCCAGCTGAGTTGCGCCCGCTCTTGCGGCTACAGCGTCTCGCTCACCATGTTGTTGAGTTGCTCCCACTCTTGCAGTGCAGCGATAGGCGGCTGCCACATGACTCTTAAAATGGCGGACGGCTCTTCGTTTTGGGCCTGGTCCACTGAAATGGCCCTGGGACACCTTGGAACTCGGACGCTTGCCTGCTAGGGCTTGGGCTCCATTCTCGAAAAGCGTCCCCTCAGCCGTGAAGATTCTACAAAAGTCTTGGGGGCCCTCGACTCCTGCAGGCTTCCGGTGGGGAGCGGCTGCCATGATTGCTCGCGGAATGACCACGACGGAGCCACGAGATGGTGGTGCTCTCATGCTGTCGCCAGCTTCAGTCTGAATCATCCAGAAACAAGGTGGGGCTTTCATCGTTTGGGAAAAAAAAATGTTGTAAACCAATGAAAAGTGTTATTTTTAGGTCATATGACCAAGCCTTCTATCTTTAGGAAACCAAAAGTAAAATGAACCAATGAAAAGTTTTATAAACAAGTCACATGACCTGTTATGCGGCATAGGGCTACAAAAAGCGTAGAAAATCCGTTGGCACGTGAGGCGGCGTCAGTAGCGGACCGATGTGCGAATAGGCCGAAGGCAGCACAACGCGCCGAGATCCGGATGGCACCGAGTTAGTGTCCAGCAAGTTGCTGCACTGGTGTGGCTATCCTACAATGCTGCGCCGAAAGTCGGCGTGGGGCGCCCCGTTGGCCTGTGAGGTCGCGTCAGTCAGTGGGGGCTGTGCGTCTCCCCCAAGATGGAGGCTCCTCGGCTGCAGTGCGGCGCCCCTTAGCGTTTCACTCGCCGTCCAACTGAGTTGCGTCCGCACTTGCGGCTACAGTAGGCCGAAGGCAGCACAACGCGCCGAGATCCGGATGGCACCGAGGTGGTGTCCAGCAAATTTCCGCACTGGTGTGGCCATCCTACAATGCTGTGCCGAAAGACGGCGTGTCCAGCTGAGTTGCGGTCACTCTTGCGGTACAGTGACTCGAACGCGCCGAGATCCGGATGGCACCGAGGTGGTGTCCAGCAAGTTGCCGCACTGGTGTGGCCATCCTACAATGCTGCGCCGAAAGACGGCGTGTCCAGCTGAGTTCCGGTCACTTTTGCGGTACAGTGACTCGAACGCGCCGAGATCCGGATGGCACCGAGGTGGTGTACAGCAAGCTGCCGCACTGGTGTGGCCATCCTACAATGCTGCGCCGAAAGTCGGCGTGGGGTGCCCCGTTGGCTTATGAGGTGATGTCAGCAGTGGACCGATGTGTGAATAGGTCGGAACCAGCACAAGGCGCCAAGATCCGAATGGCAAGTCCTGGATGTTGAGTGCCATAGTTGAGAGTTCTGAGCAGTGCTTGTAAGACTGTCTGAAGCTTATTTGCACCTGCTGCAGCTTCACTATTGCCCTGGTGTGGCCAAAGGTCGCACATGACATAGGCGGCCGGCTCCCGAGGTCCGGCGGAACTTTTTTCCTTTTCCTTTCTGCTTCTTGTCCTACAATCCGTTTCATCTGAAGACACGACCAGGTCCCTGAATGTGTGCAGGGGGACGCTATTGATTGAATGAAAATGGCGGCTTGACACAAAGCTGACTCAAGCGTTGCTGTTGATGCTATACAGACAAAAATTGTTTTTCAGTTTGTACATTCTTCAGGATTTTTTTTTCCATCCAAGGCTGATTGAGAGTTTGTAGAAAAATGGCTTCAGATTTTCCACATACTACTCTTCAACATTCTTCCTAAATGTAACAATGTGAGACTCACTAGGAGAACGGCTGTTTATGTTTCCTTTCAAAATGCTGCCAACAATATTTTCTGAATGGAAGACACCATCTTGTAGCATAAAGGGCCGAAAGGGGTTCTGGTCTGGCCGATGGTTGGTGGAGACATTTTGACTATATCTTGGACCTGCCCGGCCTCGCCCAAAATGGCGCTGGTAAAAATGGGACTCGTAACTCATTGTTGTGTACTAGTTGAACAACCTTGATATCACGAGATATGAATGCAGTTTTGATGCTCATGGCGGGCGGGGACGAGAATTGATTGAATATTTCGACATCCCTATTGATATTAAGTTCTGATGTGTTATTGATTACTGTACTATTGAAAGTTCGAATTAACGTCACCCATGGTACTTGCACGCAAATGTATATCTAAATAACTTTTTTGTAAGTGGCCCTGTCGTATTTTAATTACAAAATGTACGTCCACCGATTCCGCAACTGTTAGACACCTTAGTTCTTGCAACCTAATGGCTCGTTCGTTACGTTCCTCTATAATGTAAATGTCTCCTCATCATATACGATTCCAGTTTGCTCCGTCGCCGGCCCACGTGGTTATAGGCCCGTATTTGTATACTGACATTTTCACAATAAAGGTTTTTAAAACAAAACATGGTAGTAGTATTTACATTGGTAAAGTTTTTACTTTTAGTCACTGTTTTCGAATCAGTAAAAGGCAAGTGAAATAAAGTAGTCCAATTACATGACGGATAAAAGGTATAATATGTAGGAACGCAGTAAAGATAAATGGTCAAGGGCAGTTGTGTTTTCCACTTCTGCAACATAAAGTGATCGATAAGAATCTGATAATCAGGCGTATCGGCGACTAAGACAGCAGGCCGAGTCTCTTTTACTCAACGGCTCCGTCATGGAACGAAGAAACACCCTTTTTCTCGAAAAAGGAATATATTTTACTTGCAGGACAGTTGTAAATTTTCCGGGAAAGTACATTAGCCTGGAATATTATAACATATATGTTTTTTAAAAAAAGTTCGAAATCAATAAAAAGCGTATTTTTTAGGTCATATGACCAAGCTTTTCATCATTAAATTAACAAAAGTAAAATGAACGAATAAAAAGTTTTATTAACAAGTCACTTGACCTGTTATGCTTACGTTGCGCGCTGCGCGCCGCGCCCTGGATTACTTCCGGGTGCGCTAACGCGGCGTGTCATATAACGCATTACGCGACAACGTAGGTCAAGAATATAGTCAAAATGTCTCCACCAACCAGCGTTCGGAACACAACCCCTTTCAGCAGTCCAAAAAGTTCTGTAAAATGACAACAGAGGGGACAGGCAACAAGAACCATCAGTCAAAGAGGGGAGGGCAAGTTCTTCTCTACCGGGTCATGTTGGGGCGCTACCGGAACTGATCGAATTGGTAGTCTACAGTGTTTCTGGATGTTTCAGACTAAAGCTGGCGTCAGCATGAGAGCACTACCATCTCGTAGGTCCGTCGTGGCCATTCCACGAGCAAACATGGCAGCCGCTCCCCACCAGAAGCCTGCGGGAGTCGGGGGCCCCCAAGACTTTTGTAGAATCTTCACGGCTGAGGGGACGCTTTCGAGAATGGGACCCAAGCCCTATCAGGGAAGCGTCCGAGTTCCAAGGTGTCCCAGGGCCATTTTAGTGGACCATGCCCAAATCTGAAGAGCCGGCCGCCATTTTCAGAGTCCTGTGGCAGTCGCTTAGCGTTGCATCGCAAGAGCGGGAGCAACTCAACTACATGGTGAGCGAGACGCTGTAGTCGCAAGAGCGGGCGGTAAACAGCTGAATGGCGGAAGAGGCACAGTGTAGCAAAAGCGAGCGGAATGGCAACTAAAACGGTAAAGGGGCGCCCCACTACAGCGTGTCTTCAGGTCAAACGGATTGTGGGACAAGGTCCAGAATAGAAGAGTCATCAAAAGGCAAAAAGTTCCGCCGGACCCCGGGAGCCGGCCGCCTATGTCGGGGGCGATCTCAGGCTACACCGGTGCTATAAGACTTGGGGAGGGGGTCGGAGCCAAGCGTCTTCTCCGAGTCCATGGCCATCACACCGCCCCTCGGGGGCCTCCGTCAAGCTGTTTAGGAAGGTAACATATCACATTGTTTTCAAATGCAGTCAGGTCCACAAACGACACTCACTTACTTTGAGAATAGTGAAGCTGCAGTAGGTGGAAATAAGCTTCAGACAGTGTTACAAGCGCTGCTCAGAACTCTGAACTATGGCACCCAACATCCAGAACTTATGCCATTTGAGAATGGCAGTGACATTGAAGCAACTCAGGGACCAAAACCATTAACGTACTTTCACGTATGAAAATCTTACTTGGGGAGGGGGCAGGAGCGAAGCGCCCCCTCCCAGTCCGCGCCACCACACCGTATGTTGAAAATCTGAAGCCATCGTTCTACAAAGTCAACCAACCTTGGATGGAAAAATCTAGAAAAATGTACAAACTGAAAACCAGTTTTGGTCTGCATAGCATCAGTAGCAACGCTTGCTATCAGAGTGCATGAGTTTCATGCTCGATCGATTGAGCTAGCCGGATCGGGCAATAAAAAGTATAAAATAGTTATGTAAATAGTTATTTAATAAAATGTTTTACCCTGTTTCTTTGCTGGTGTGTTGTCTATATTTTTAATATTTGCATAGGGTTTGTCGTTACTTTGGGCGGGGTGGGTGACGGAGTCGAGCTGTCTTGCAGCCCTCATGGTGTGGAGCTCAGTTCATCTCACTATTTTCGTATTTCTCATGAAGGGTTGTTCCTAATATTTCTATTTTAGCGAGGTCAAAAAGAGATCCAATTAGTGGCCTACTGATTTTGCTCGATTACTTTTATTTTTTTACACGATTTTTCACTATCTGCAAAGACTAAACAGAGTATTGCGACTTTGTGCTTGTTTGTAAATAGAGAATGATCCAAAGAGAACCAATTCTAAAACAGTAAATGCTTGGATAACAATCAATCAAATGGAGAGACAAGCAGGCACGACGGATTACAACGGGGGTAAAGGTCTGCGTTAACTACCGTTCACTATCTGCAAAGAGAGAGTACTACTAAGAGAAAAGAGGGGGGGGGGGGTGCAGCGTTCAAAGCACATCAGCGTGCATAAATACGAAAATGTTTTTATCTATCACGTACTTGACATTTTAAAGCTTTTCATATTTGCTATTAAAAAACCATTGAAATTCACTGAAAAAACCATAGGTTATAGTCGATATATAGTTAGGAATTTGCATTTACAAAACCTTGAAAATTCAATGAAAAAACCATTGGTTTTAGGCCATATATAGTTAGGGATTTGCATTTACAAAACCTTATTTTACTCGCATAAAACCATTGAAATTCCATATATAGTTAGATGCGCTAACTATATATCGCGCACCCGCAATCCACTGCTGATGATGTCACATATTACATCATTCATGACATGGTCAGTGACATCCCTGATGACATCACTGATCACAACATCCAGTGACTGTATGTTTCTGTAAAGTTAAAATCTGTCTTACATATTGAAGAATGAGTGGATGTATAAATGTCTGGATGAAGGATTTAGTAGGTGCATGACTGATTGTATGAGGGAGTGATTAAATGTGTCTCACTGAGTGCATGGGTTAGTGATTAAACTGTATTAATTTGTGCATCATTATATCTGTTGTTCTGTAAACTGCTGCATGTGTTGATCAGTAGCTATATGAATAACTATATGGGTTATTGATTGGTTGCTCAAGTATTTGTATGGGAGACTGAGTATGTGTGTGAGTGGCTGGGAGGTGTGTGACTCTGTGCATAGATGTGTGAGCAGTTGATTCACTATATGTATGGTTTCAAAAGTGCATGTGGAAACAGCTGTATGGGCGGTTGACTGTGTGCATGAGTGTATTGGTGAGTGAATGGATATCTCAGTGCTACATGTCAAAGTAAGTACATATGTAAAAGACAGTGAGTGGCTGTATGGATCATTGTGAACTTTTATTAGGGATTATATAAGAGAGTAAATATGTGTTAGAATATGTTTCAATAAGTAAGGTGTGTATAACTGTATAGTTGAGGAATTGGAGGTGTGTTTGATTCTTTGCATGACTGTCTAGGTGTATGAGTAACTCCATGGATGAGTGACAATCTGTGAGTGTCTGTTTTCACTGAGTGTATCTAAGGATATATCAGAGTCTGTAGAGGTTCATCGTATTAACACATGAATGATGTCATCTGTGATGTTGTCAGTGATGTCATTTGAGTTGTCATCAGTGATGTCATCAGTGATGTCATTTGAGATGTCATCAGTGATGTCATTTGAGTTGTCATCAGTGATGTCATCAGTGATGTCACTGACCATGTCATGAATGATGTAATATGTGACATCATCAGCAGTGGATTGCGGGTGCACGATATATAGTTAGCGCATCTAACTATATATGGAATTTCAATGGTTTTATGCGAGTAAAATAAGGTTTTGTAAATGCAAATCCCTAACTATATATGGCCTAAAACCAATGGTTTTTTCATTGAATTTTCAAGGTTTTGTAAATGGAAATTCCTAACTATATATCGACTATAACCTATGGTTTTTTCAGTGAATATATATATATATATATATAGATATATATATATATATATATATACTAGCAGCCCGTCCCGACGTTGTCCGGGTATGAATTGCTGCAGGCCAGTAGTATATTGTTTCGTAGGATTTCATTTTGATAGCATTTCTTATCTGTGACAGGCCTGTGAAACGCTCCGATTCACAGTGCACTGCTGATGCACTTAAGAGTTCGCGTTAAGTAGTGTGTGAACTCGAGTTTCCTTACTTTATTTTTCCCTGCAATATTATATGGCGCGAACTTGACAACATGGCATGAGCACAATTTACATTACAGAAGAACACATTATTTGTGGTAGGCAAGGGGAGACAAAGCGATTTGCCTGGAATCACAGGATGTTGACCTGATGCCGAGATTCGAACGTAGCTCCCCATCTCTAAAGTGTGCATTTTTAGAACTTGTAGTGGGAGGTGTGTCTAAAAGTGTATGTCGGTGCTGGCCATCAATGAGAGAGACCTGTGCATTTTTCCAATCGGTGGTAAAAAATTATGAGTATGTTGCTGGAGATGTGGGCCGCCGTGCCACCAATGTACTTACGGGGGAGGGTAAACACCTATTATTCCACAACTTTCTTTCCGCATACCATCACTCCGCATACTTTCATTACGAAAGTACCATGACTCCGCAATGCCGTTATAACGCATGGTATTACATTTTATATGCTTTTACCACGCATACATTTACAACGAAATTCGTTGTAAATGCATGAATGGTAAAATCATGTTTTTTTTTCAATGTTTGGATAAGGCAAGTATGGGTATAGGGGTATATGTTTTGGGGTACTGAGGTATATGTTTTGGGGTGTTTGGGTATTTTAATGGTTCAGATATAGTTTTGGGTTATGGGGTACAGGGGTATTTTTAGGGTTTCAGGGCTAGGTTTGGGTTTTGGGGTATAGGCGTATTTTTAGGGTTCAGGGCTAGGATTGGGTTTTGGAGTATAGGGGTATATGTTTTAGGGTACTGAGGTATATGTTTTGGGGTGTTTGGGTATTTTAATGGTTCAGATATAGTTTTGGGTTATGGGGTACAGAGGTATTTTTAGGGTTCGGGGCTAGGTTTGGGTTTTGGGGTATAGGCATATTTTTAGGGTTCAGGGCTAGGATTGAGTTTTGGGGTATAGGGGTATTTTTAGGGTTATGGGGTAGTTTTGGGTTTTGGGGTACAGGGGTATTTTTAGGGTTCAGGGCTAGGTTTGCTTTTTGGGATACAGGGGTATTTTAGGGTTCAGGGCTAGGTTTGGGTTTTGGGGTACAGGGGTATTTTTAGGGTTCAGGGGTAGGTTTGCGTTTTGAGGTACAGGGGTATTTTAAGGGTTATAGGCTTGGTTTGGGTTTTGGGGTACAGGGATATTTTAGGGTTCAGGGGTAGGTTTGGGTTTTGAGGTACACGGGTATTTATAGGGTTCAGGGCTAGGTTTTGGTTTTGGGGTACAGGGGTATTTTTAGGGTTTAGGGATAGGTTTGGGTTTTGGGGTACAGGGTATATTTATAGGGTTAAGATGGGTCAGTGTTTAAGGGTGTTGGGGTATTTTATAGAGTAAGGGTGGGTTATGATTATGGGGTGCAGGGGTATTTAAAGTAGGGGTGGGCAAAAAAGGCGGGAACTTAGTACAATAAATCTGCACTATTTAGTTCCGTCAGATTTCCAATTATTAAAGCAGAAACCTCATATATTCAAGGTAAAATAACAAGTATTTCTACATGCTAAAATGCATATAGTCATTTCACAAAAGTGCAATTAGCTTCCAGCAAGCAGTGAGAGAGGTGATGATTTTGAGATCAAGCCTCTGGAAAGCATTATGGGACGAGATTAGCAGTGGGAAGTGAATATTATAGTATCCAAATAATTCTACAAAGAGATGCAGTTCACCTCATCGTCCCCAGTTGTCCCCGATGAGGCAAATTCAATAGCATTTAAAATATTATACATGAAGCTGCAGTTCACCTCGCCATCCCTAGATGTCCCTGATGAGGCAAATGCAATAGCATTTAAAATATTATACATCAAGCTGCAGTTTACCTCGTCGTCCCAAGATGTCCCTGATGAGTAAAATTCAAAAACATTGAAACCCTTTCATGAATGCTAAAAATGATGCTAATCTTATCCCATAATGCTTTGCAGGGCTTTTTAGTTGTATTTTTGACCATAACTGTGCTTGGGGTGGTTCTAAGAGAATGGGACCTCCACTGAATTACTATTTAAAGGGAGCAGGAATGTATAGAACCTGGGAAGAAAAAACAACACTCGTGACGTAATGCCCCTAGCGATTGTTACGTCCCCAGCACACACCCACAGCACAAAGCAGACACGCCCACAAGGGACTACTTTGCTGGCACGGTTCTTTTACCTTTTAAATGAATATGGTGGGTGTCTGCAACTGCCCTTTCCAACGCTGCTGTAGTTCCTGAGATTACCCGCCTCAAAGGTTTGGGCTCTCTATTATATTAGTATAGATATCTTCATTATTTCTTTAAAGGTGCAAATATTTATATTTTTTTCTTTTCTCTTCTGTTTTTTTTTTTTTTCTTATGATTATTTTTTGATATGACAACATTCAATTAAAATCACATTAAAAAAAGTACATAATCAATAGACATGAAACTATACAAATTGTTGAAGGCAAAGCAGTAGGTGACACAAAATGGAGAACAGTATCATACATTCAGCCCAATACAGAGATCTGGGCCCAACTCCATAATTTACTTTATACTAACTCCATTATATTCTTTACACTCCATACCACCTCATGGGAACACTCCAAGCAGACCTGCCAAACCATGTCTTTCCTGGACATGACTCAAACACCCTAGGACCAATTTCTGGCTAACAGCCATCTTCAGCCAAGATAGCTTAACTCCTGTGGTGTGGAGAGCATGGGACTCACGTCTGAGCATACCCATCACACTCGGGGTGACAAATGCAAAAACAACAGTTGATGGATAGAATGCAGAACAATGGCATACATTCACCCCAGTACAGAGATCTGGGCCTAAATCCATCATTTTTTTGCACTCCACACCACCCCAGTTCACACATGGTCATATGCAAATCAGCATTGACCCTGTGCCTCATGGGAACAGTCCAGCCCGAAGGGCGGAACGTACTACACGCCCCCAGCATTTGTCACGCCCCCCCAGCACAAGTCCACAGCACAATGCAAGCACGCCCACAAGGGACTACTTTGCTGGCACGGTTCTTTTATCTTTTAAATGTATATGGTGGGCGTCTGCATAGCCTATGTCCTTCTGCTGCAACTGCCCTTTCCAACGCTGTATTGGGTGTTGTGATTGGTGCTGTGGTTCCTGAGATTACCCGCCTCAAAGGTTTGGGCTCTCTCTTTATTATATTAGTATGGATATATATATATATATATATATATATATATATATATATATATATATATATATATATATATATATATATATATATATATATATATATATATATATATATATATATATATCTATACTACTATTATAAAGGAAGAACTTTGAACCTTTGAGGCGGGTAAACTCAGGAACCACAGCACCAATCACAACACCCAATACAGCGTTGGAAAGGGCAGTTGCAGCAGAAGGACATAGGCTATGCAGACGCCCACCATATACATTTAAAAAGTAAAAGAACTGTGCCAACAAAGTAGTCCCTTGTGGGCGTGTCTGCGTTGTGCTGTGGGCTTGTGCTGGGGGGGCGTGACAAATGCTGGGGGCGTGTGGTACGTTCCGCCCTTCGGGCTGGACTGTTCCCATGAGGCACAGGGTCAAGGCTGATTTGCATATGGCCACGTCTGAACTGGGGGGGTGTGGAGTCCAAAAAAACGATGGATTTAGGCCCAGATCTCTGTACTGGGGTGAATGTATGACATTGTTCTGCATTCTGTCCATCAACTGCTGTTTTTGCATTTGTCACCCCGAGTGTGATAGGTGTGCTCAGACGTGTGGTCCCATGCTCTCCACACCACTGGAGTCAAACTTTTCTGGCTCAAGACAGTTGTGATAGCCAGAAATTGGTCCTAAGATACTTGAGTCCGGCTGAGGTGGTGTGTGGTGCAATATAAATGATGGATTTAGACCCAGATCTCTGTAATGGGGTGATGGTATGTTATTGTTCTGCATTCTGTCCATCTACTGATGTTTATAAATTCTGCCTTTCATGCCATGTCTCATATCGTTCTTTTTTTCCCAGGTTCTGTACATTCCAGCTCCGATTGTTCACCCTGCTTCTTTTAAATACCCCTGCACCCCATAATCAAAACCCACCCTTACTCCTTAAAATACCCCAACACCCTTAAACACTAACCCATCTTAACCCTATAAATATACCCTGTACCCCAAAACCCAAACCTATACCTAAATCCTAAAAATACCCCTGTACACAAAAAACCAAATCTACCCCTGAACCCTAAAATACCCCTGTACCCCAAAACCCAAACCTAGCCCTGAACCCTTAAAATACCCCTGTACCGCAAAATCCAAACCTACCCCTGAACCCTAAAAATACCCCTGCACCCCAAAACCCAAACCTAGCCCTGAACCATAAAAACAACCCTGTACCCCAAAACCCAAACCTAGCCCTGAACCCTAAAATACCCCTGTACCCCAAAATCCAAACCTAGCCCTGAACCCTAAAAATACCCCTGTACCCCAAAACCCAAACCTAGCCCCGAACCCTTAAAATACCCCTGTACCCCAAAATCCCAAACTACCCCTGAACCCTAAAAATACCCCATACCCCAAAACCCAAACCTAGCCCTGAACCCTAAAAATACGCCTGTACCCCAAAACCCATACCTATCCCTAAACGCTAAAAATACCCCTGTACCCCATAACCCAAAACTATATCTGAACCCTTAAAATACCCAAACACCCCAAAACATATACCTCAGTACCCCAATACATATACCCCTATACCTATACTTACCTTATCCGAACATTAAAAAAAACATGCTTTTACCATTCATGCATTTACAACGAATTTCGTTGTAAATGTATGCGTGTTAAAAGCATATAAAATGTAATGCCATGCGTTACAATGGCATTGCGGTGTCATGGTACTTTCATAATGAAAGTATGCGGAGTGATGGTCTGCGGAAAGAAAGGTGCGGAATAATGGGTGTTTACCCTCCCCCGGTAAATACATTTTTGGCATGGCGGCCCACATCTCCAGCAACATACTCATATTTTTTCACCACCAATTTGAAAAATGCACAGGTCTCTCTCATTGATGGCCATCACCGACATACACTTTCAGACACACCTCCCTCCACAAGTTCTAGAATTGCCAACTTTAGAGCTGGGGAGCTACTTTTGAGTCTCGGCATCAGGTCAACATCCCGTGATTCCAGGCAAATTGCTTTGTCTCCCCGTGCCTACCACAAATTAATGTGTTCTTCTGTAATGTAAATTGTGCTCATGCCATGTTGTCGAGTTCGCGCTATATAATATTGTAAGGAAAAATAAAGTAGGGAAACTCGAGTTCACACACTACTAAACGCGCACTCTTAAGTGCATCAGCAGTGCACTGTGAATTGGAGCATTTCACAGTCCTGTCACAGATAAGAAATGCTCTCAAAACGAAATCCAACAAAAGAATATACTACTGGCCGGCAGCAATTCATACCCGGACAACGTCGGGACAGGCTGCTAGTATATATATATGTATATATATATATATGTGTGTATGTATGTATGTATGTATGTATGTATATATATATATTCACTTAAAAAACTATAGGTTTCAGGCCTTATATCGTTAGGAATTAGCATTTAAAAAAACATTGAAATTGCTCCTATATATATAGTTGTACTAACTATATTTCGCGCACCCGCAATCCACTGCTGATGATGTCACATATTACATCATTCATGACATGGTCAGTGACATCACTGATGACATCACTGATGACATCCCAAATGACATCACTGATGACATCTCATTTGACATCACTGATGACATCACTGATGACATCATTCAGTGATTGTGTTTCTGTAAAGTTTAAATATGTTTTACACATTGAAGAATGAGTGGATGTATAATTGTCTGGATGAAGGATTTAGTAGGTGCGTGACTGACTGTATGAGTGAGTGATTAAATGTGTCTTAATAAATTCATGGGTTAGTGACTAAACTGTCTGAATGTGTGCATCAGTATGTCTGTTGCTGTGTAAGCTGCTGCATTAGTTGATCAGTAGCTATATGAGTGGCTATATGGGTTATTGATTGGTTGCCCAAGTATTTGAATGGGAGACTGAGTGTGTGTGTGGGTGGCTGGGAGGTGTGTGACTCTGTGCATAGATGTGCGAGCAGTTGATTCACTAGGTGTATGAGTTCAAGAGTGCATGTGGAAACAGCTATATGGGCGGTTGACTGTGTGCATGGGTGTGTTGGTGAGTGAATGGATATCTCAGTGCTACATGTCCAAGTAAGTACATATGTAAAACACAGTGCATGTGAGAGTTGGCATATATAAATGACTATACATGAGAGCCAGTGAATGTGCGAGTGGCTGAATGGATCATTGTGTACTTGTATCAGTGATTGTATAAGAGAGTAAGTATGTGTTAGTATATGTTTGAATAAGTAAGGTGTTGTGTGTATAACTGCATAGTTGAGGAAATGGAAGTGTGATTGATTCTTTGCATGACTGACTAGGTGTGTGAGTAACTCCATGGATGAGTGGCAGTGTGTGAGTGTCTGTATAGGTGTATGAGTGCATATGATAGTGTTGTATTGATGAGTGACTGTATGTATGACTGATTCTATGGGTGAATGAGTGAATGTGTGTGTAGACCTAGGAATCAGTGAGTGTGTATGTAGTAACTGGTATTGGTGTGTCAATAGTTTCAAGAATGGTAGTCTGTATTTAACACTGGGTGTATCAAAGGTTATATTAGAGTGTGAGGAGGTGCATCGTATTATCACATGAATGATATCATCAGTGATGTGATCAGTGATGTCAAATGAGATGTCATCCGTGATGTCAAATGAGATGTCATCAGTGATGTCATCAGTGATGTCATTTGAGATGTCATCAGTGATGTCACTGACCATGTCATGAATGATGTAATATGTGACATCATCAGCAGTGGATTGCGGGTGCGCGAAATATAGTTAGTACAACTAACTATATAGGAGCAATTTCAATGGTTTTTTAAATGCTAATTCCTAACTATGTAAGGCCTGAAACCTATGGTTTTTTAAGTGAATTTGCAAGGTTTTTAAAATGCTAATTCCTAACTACAAAATGTCTGAAACCTATGTTTTTTAAGTGAATTTGCAAGGTTTTTTAAATGCTAATTCCTAACTATATAGGGCTTGAAACCTATGGTTTTTTAAGTGAATTTGCAAGGTTTTTTAAATGCTAATTCCCAACTATATAAGGCTTGAAATCTATTTTTTTTTCAGTGAATTTGCAAGGTTTTTTAAATGCTAATTCCTAACTATAACAGGTGTGAAACCTATTTTTTTTTTCAATAAATTTCAAAGGTTTTGTAAATGCTAATTCTATTAGTGGATAACGTTTATATATGTTATTATCCTTCTGGGACCACCTGAGCAGACATCTTGTTTCTCAGGAGAAGTGAGGCACAATAGAGCACAAAACAAGAGTGTAAAACACGAAAAGGGGGCAAGGTTGAGACCCCCTGACCCCTTAGCCCTTCTCAGGGGGTCCCAGAAGGACTAGCAAGTGCAAAAAAAAAATCGCGGGGTACGCGCACGGTACATGTACCGTACGTGTACGGTGCGCGTACCCCGTGATTTAAAAAAAAAAAATTGCCCTTGGGGGTCCTTTTGGGACCCCCTGAGAAGGACTAGAGCGTTGGGGGGTTTCTACCCTGCCCCCTTTTTGTGTTTTCCACTCTTGTTTTGGGCTCTCTTGTGCCTCAGTTCTCCTGAAAAACAAGATGGTGGCCGACACTTCCTGGTTTGGACAGTTTGGAATGTTGATAGTTGACTGCCAGCCAATCAGAAACTCGTTGGCGCACGTAAGGGTAAGCGCACGTACGTGTACCGTACGCATACCGTACGCGTACGGTGCGCGTACGGTGCGCGTACGGTGAGCGCATATAGATATATAATTTGCTCAAATTCAATTTTCTCAACAACTACTGGAGGGATTTTCACCAAATATAGAAAAGGCACTACTGCATACCTGTCCCTACCATTTTGCCAAGCTTGGTGTAATTTCGTTCAGCCGTTCGGGCTGTAGCCGTGTCTAAAGGTCCCATAGAAAATGGCATTTGAAAAATTTCAAATTCAATTTTCTCAAGAACTACTGGAGGGATTTTCACCAAACATATCAAAGGCACATATGCTTACCAGGCCCTACCATTTTGCCGCCAAATTTGGCGTAATTCCATTCAGCCGTTCGGGCTGTAGCCGTGTCTAAAGGTCCCTATGGAAATTAACATGGGGAAAACACGTTTTGGGACCCTCCTTTCGGCCCCCGCTTGACAAATCCAACCGAAACTTTCAGGGAAGGAGCGGAGCGGAGCTGGCCAAAATTCTGGAAAATTACACACAGATTCCTCAATCAGCGCCAAAGTTATTCTCAATAGAATGTTGAGCGCATATAGATATATAATTTGCTCAAATCAATTTTCTCAACAACTACTGGAGGGATTTTCACCAAATATAGAAAAGGCACTACTGCATACCTGTCCCTACCATTTTTCCAAGTTTGATGTAATTCCGTTCAGCCGTTCGGGCTGTAGCCGTGTCTAAAGGTCCCATAGTAAATGCCATTTAAAAAATTTCAAATTCAATTTTCTCAAGAACTACTGGAAGGATTTACACCAAACATACATAAGGCACTGCTGCATACCAGTCCCTACCATTTTGCCAAATCTGGTGTAATTCCGTTCAGCCGTTCGAGCTGTAGCCTTGTCAGAATGTCCCTATGGAAATTAACTTAAGGGAAAACACGTTTTGGGACCCCCCTTTTTTCTCGGCCCCCGCTTGATGAATCCCCCCGAAACCTTCAGGGAAGGAGCGCAGAGAGGCAGATTTAAGGAAAATTACAGGCAGATCGCTCAATCGGCGCCAAAGTTATTCCTAATAGAATGTTCGGAATTTCCTATGGTAACTAGGTCCTAACTATATATACCTACTGGCGACCTCCAGTAGGTAATATATACATATATATTACACAAATTACTTACCTTTAATGCTTACCAAAATACTTGCATTTTAAAGGTTTTTTTTAAAAACCGTTTCCTAAACTTCCACTCTAAAAAACCATATAAAATACAGCCAACCACCGTTTTTTCAATAGTAATACATATTTCATATACAATCCAAGACTGCCATCTACTGGCCAGAGGCAGTCATTAATTCATTAGTGGTTAAAAGACTCATGATTCAGGTTCAGTCGTTGTTAAGGAGTCGTGGTTCAGGCACTTCGTTGTGAATGAGTCGTTGTAAAGGTCGTTTCCCGTAGATGACATAGAAACAGCAGGTGTTGTGTGGGTGGAAAGGTCATGCGTCAGCGTCAGCAGCTGAACAGAACGTAAGCTGTTTCTGGTGTGGCCCATTGGCATCTAAACGTTCACCTGGCGTTGACTGCGAGGAGTGCAGATGAGTGGTAGCGCTAGCCGTTAGCAGAGCCAGGGATCCTGCTGGTGTAGGTGTCAGGCCTGCGGAAATGTGCTGACAGGCCTGACATTGGTGCGCTGTTGGAGTGCTAGTGATGCAACCGCGCAATGCACACAAACAAATAGGCCTGGGGGGGACGGAGGAGCATCTGTGAAGCAATGTAATTCTCATAGATGCGTGTCATTTTGTCAGAAGCTACACATGGCTACCATCAATCCCAAAGTAGCACCAATCTCACACCACAAAACTATTAACCCTGCCCACACAGCATGCATAACACACCATGGATGATGACATCCTTCCGAGCCACCAACACCCAGGCCCAGAGGCAGTATAATTAGGCTCATGGACGCACCAGGGGCATAGTGGAGCACACATTTGGCATGCTAAAGTCACATTTCCGTTGCCTTGACATCACAGGTTGAACACTGTTGTACAGTCCAGAAATTGTGTGCAAGATGATTATAGCATGTTGTGTATTGCACAATATATGTGTATGCACCAATGCCCCATGAATCCAAGTGCCAGATGCACCGGATGATGATCAGGACGACGAGGAAAATGAGGCAGATGGAGCACACCCCACAGCTTCTACAGCAGGATCAGCCCGGAGGAAAAGAATCATCACCAATTTCTTCACCCGAGCACGTCACATCGAGATTGTCCTTAGCAATCATATATACGTTCAAAATGACCCCAAGCACAGTATATGCAAATAAAAAATACTACACATATACCCTGTGTGCATGTTTCTCATCTGCATTATTACATCACTCTGACAAGTGTAAGTGTAATATAAAGTGGTAACAATATACCAAGTTTAAAATTAGGGGGGAATATGTCCCCTCTGAACAGAGGTTCTGTTTAGGGTGAGATATGTTCCAAACCAGACATGTTAGTGTGTCAAAAGTGTTACAAAATTCTGATGTTCAGTGTGTTACATGTGGCTACAAATTGCAAATAGGGTGTCAACAGTGATAAACCATGAATATCAGGGTTGTCATTTCGGGTCAAATATGAAATAAGGGTGTCATATGGGGTTAAATATGAAATTAAGGGTGTTATTTGGAGTCAAATATGAAATTAAGGTGTCATATGGAGTCAGATATGAAATTAGGGTGTTATTTGGGGTCAAAATGAATATCAGGGTATCATTTGGGGTCAAATATGAAATTAGGATGTCATATGGGGTCAAATATGAAATTAGGATGTCATATGGGTGTTATTTGGAGTCAAATATGAAATTAGGGTGTCATATGGGGTCAGATATGACATTAGGGTGTCATTTGGGGTCAAATATGAAATTAAGGGTGTCATCTGGGCTCAGATATGAAATTATGGTGTCATATGGGGTCAAATATGAAATTTAGGGTGTCATTTGGGGTCAAATATGAAATTAAGGGTGTCAATTGAGGTCAATGCAAGCTTCTCATGGTGTTCTGTGTGTCATGAATGTCAGGTAAGACTTTCAATCTCTGTAATAAATTGCAGTTAGCCTGGAAAACTGCCTGCATTTCCGAGTTTGTGATGTATTTTTCATATCAGCGATGAAAAATACATCGTTAGACACATTGAACCATACAAAATGTTACCCCAAAGCCTCTTTGCATGCAGATTTTCATTGTTAAGTCAAAAAATGGGCCGCATACACACAGGAAATGATGTCTGCATGCTTCCTGTTTACTGGTGGAGTGCTGTGCACTTTCACTTTATTTTTTGAGCACATGGCTGGTGATTGTGGAGAGTCCTGGAGGTGCTTGTTGGTGTGTGCTGCAGATTTGAGAGTTTGAGATTATTGCTTTGTCCTGTGTCCTGTTGGGAGTGTCTCTGTGAGGTGTTGTGTCCTTGTTTTCATGTGTTTCATTGTCTCCTGTGCTCAATCTTGTCGGGTGTTTGTCTTGGGGTAGTTAAGTTAATTTTTGTTGTTGGGTATATTATCTAGGATTTCTTCTTTTTTTGGCAGTGGAGATAGGTGTGTGCAGGGAGATGGCGGGTGTGGGCAGGGTAGGATGTCCGATGGAGCATTGGGGGGATCCCTATGGCTCATAAAGTTCAACCTGCCCTTATTGGTAGAGAGGGGAGGCCGTATCCTTGCTGGATCCCCAGTCAGTGTGCGAAAGCAGAGGTGGGAACTTGTACCGGTGCAGATGCTGCGTGTATTTGGAGTTGACCGCACTGTGCGCCAGTGTAAGCACCGCTGGCAGGATACCCTGGCCCGGGAGGGAGTCCTCTTGGACTACGTCAAACTCATCTGTGGCCTAGAGTGTGGAAAGTACAAACTCTGATATTTAATCATAAATGCAGTAAAAAATACCAAAAAATGCTGTGTGGGACACACTGGTGTTCAACGGAAAAAATGTTGCAGAGTGAGGCGGGAGAAGTAAAGCGTTCACGCATACTGGCACATCAGAGACGCATCATATTGGCAAGAATAGGGTGCAAGTTTGTGTTACCCACTGCGCTGAAGCAAAACTTAGCACTGTTGTGCCAAAGCTGGCACACCTGTGCAACAATACGTCCAGGATTACATTTTTGTTGTACAGGAAAGGTGACTGTACATGAACAATCCAAGGCATTTTTTCAGTGACCTGTGTGCTGGCCAAAAGGAAGTGTAAAAATGCTGTTCTCACAAATGTGGTATGTTAGCCACGCTTTCCCTGTACTTACTCTCTGTGGGCCCGATTCACAGAATGAACTTAAGACTCAATCCTAAACGTACTACTATTTTGGTATTCACAGAATGCAGTTACTACTTTTGGGATTCACAGAATGAACTTACTACTTTTGGTATTCACAGAAGTTAGGATTTTGTCTTAAGTCTGTCTTAAGTCTGTCTTAAGTTTGTCTTAAGACAAACTTAAGACAAAATCATAACTTCTGTAAATACCAAAAGTATTAAGTTTATTTTGTGAATGCCAAAAGTAGTAAGTTCATTCTGTGAATCCCAAAATAGTAGTAAGTTTAGGATTGAGTCTTAAATTCATTCTGTGAATCGGGCCCTGTGTGACAATATATGAGATAAGAACAAATGCTGAAAGGAAATAGGACATCTCCGGAGTGTCATACACCACCAACCACTCTGAGACTGCCATGTGCGATCTACAGCAATGCATTTGTATACAGAGCATGTATTACATCATGTTTCGTGTAGAAATGGGGCCTTGTGAATGTGTCACACAACTAGCATGTGCAGGTTTGCTAGCATCAGTGTCTTGTTTGGCCAGACTCATCATTCACAGTTCTTGTGTGAATGGCAGGCAAAGTAGACCCAATAATGTAGCCTACATGTAATGCAAACCTACAGTTATGTAGCATTTACAGTAATGGTGATAGTTTGTATGATGAATATGACACGTGTGATTCATCGTATGATACCAACACAAATTCCTTTTGTTGTCTCACAGCTGGATGACCTTTCATTCCAGGACTCACACGCCACTGGTGAGTTTGGACATCATCATATAATTCCGCGGTGTGGTATGATAGATGTCTGAGTCGAATGATCAGCGTTGTAGTGTGCAGTATTGGTGTGTATCATATGTACTAGGACTACAGTGTGGTGTATTGGGGAAGTGAGAAGTAGGTACGATTCTGTAAGTGAAGGTGGAGCAATGCGCATTTGTCTCCCTGTTGTGACTGTGCACATCCCCAGTCAGTGATAGACATTTAAATTAGGGCCATGTGTTCCGTCACTGCAGCACATGCATGTGGATTACAGAGCACACTGATAGGAGAGGAGACATGTAAGTGGTGCTGTCAATGAGTATCTGCAGACATGAAATGCATGTACTGAGATGACTGTGCAAGTGTGCCCGATCATGCACAAGGAGGCAGTGCTTTCCAGGCTGTGCGTGCTCAGACACAGGTCTGCACTGTGATTTCGTAGGTATGCTGCATACCAGCTTCACAGAAGTGTCAGTGCATAGCTTTGAGTCAAGAATATCAATTGCATGTTCCCCAAACACCTAGCAAAGATGGCCTATGAATCTCATTGGCATATTTGGCCACTGCAATGGTGTTGTCAAGCTGTCTCCTTGGGGTCAGTCCATTACCGGCTCTGGATCAGGTGTAAAAGCTCCTCTGTCCCAATTTTTGGCATTACTCCACATGCATAATTTACCCCGCATGCTTCAGCTCTGCATTTATTGCAGTGCCATATATTTTACAATGCAGGCCTCTAGAATGCTATGTGTGAGAAAGCATTACCCATAACAACACTATAAGCTCTATGACTCCAGGCTGCCGTTACAATGGGGAATGAATTGTCACAGTTTGCGTTGTAAAGGCCTGCGTATTTGGCTTTACTACGGAGTAACATTAGCCGATCCAAAACATGCATGAGTGACAAGTTAGAGGAAAGGATTTTTCCCCCTATCTAGTAGCAACACGTCCGTCACCCATTGTGAAGTAGTGGTGGAGAGAGGGACAGCGCCTCATGTACAAGTCCATGTTCAGCCAGCCAATATGTTTCCATGTGTGCTGCATGATGCATGATGCAGCACGGATGAAAGTGTGAGCAGGGCAGTCCCCGGATTGCTCCTGTGCAGGTAGGGTAAACTTCCTACACATAAACAAGCCCCCCTAAACCCAGATACCCTTGCACTCTTGTGCAAGAGTGCCTATGTTGGCGCTGACTTGATGAACTGCACCTAGTTGCTGTGGGACACACAGGGCTGCACATGAGCATTGTACATATGATGCAGCACAGTGTCACAGGAGAGGATGAGGGTAGTGCTACACACTGAGGGCTAATGCCTCCCTCCTCCGATTCCTTGGACATGTCACCCTCAGTCAGGTAATGTAATGGCAACAGATTTTGACACTGTCAGTCAAATATTGTTGTGACAGTACATGTCCCATGCCATGCACTGTCATGTCATTCTCCCAAGCATGTAGTCAGTGATGCAGGATTCAACATTTAGTTGTCCAGGTCACTTTATGACTTCACATACTTACTCTAGAGTGTAGGCTCCCATATTGAAGTGATCTTGTATCATAGAATTGAATGGAGAACATTGACATAGTCTAAAGGACCCACAATTTCCCATTGTTCACATTTTACAGACAACATGACGCCAGCGAAGTCACACACCTTCCAGGTGAGGAAGGAGCAGTACCAACATATAAAGAAGGTTGCAAAAGGGTACCGCAACATGGCGTGGAGGTACCAGGAAGACTGAGCGGCTGGTACCTAGAAATCTGTGACCGAGGTGGCAACACGTGGCCGGCGCTGTGCACAGAGGCCATCCCAGGCCTCTCTGGCATCAGCGCTGGGTCCCAGCATGGACAGTCAGTGTCCTATCCTACAATAACCCCCATCGATGGGACAATCCCACCTGCCCCTGCATTATGGACAATAATGTGCTGCTGGCCGAGATGAGGCGGGAAATGGCTGAGCAGACAAGGCACCTTGAGGAAATTAAAAAACACTTTGAACTTCCATAATGTCTGGACATGTCACAGAACTAACTTAAGACAAGATCCTAAAGTTACTACTTTTGGTATTCACAGGAGTTAGGATTTTGTCTTAAGTTTGTCTTAAGACAGACTTAAGACAGACTTAAGACAAAATACTAATTTAAGTCTGTCTTAATGAAAATCCAATGGTCGCACACTGCTCGTCCTATCAGTGTGTTACCCCAAAGCATTGTGGTCCATGAAGTAAGCATCAGCGGGTGTGCCTCTGCCAGAGTCTTGAAGAAAAATCACCGTCGCGTTGGCCATCCCTGGACACGTGTTTCGAGGTGGTTACCTCTCATCAGCAGGGATTAGGCATGTGTGTAGGGTCGCTGCGTAGGCTGCCAAAAAATGTTCTCAGGTCCGGTACCGCTCGTGGCACGCAGGTGCGTAAATCCATGAGCTCGTCAGCCCCACCGGCTCAAGGGAGCCTAAATACAAATGAAAATCCAATGGTCGCACACTGCTCGTCCTATCAGCGTGTTACCCCAAAGCATTGTGGTCCATGAAGTAAGCATTAGCGGGTGCGCCTCTGCCAGAGTCTTGAAGAAAAATCACCGTCGCGTTGGCCATCCCTGGACACGTGTTTCGAGGTTGTTACCTCTCATCAGCAGGGATTAGGCATGTGTGTAGGGTCGCTACGTAGGCTGCCAAAAAATTTCTTCAGGTCCGGTACCGCTCGTGGCACGCAGGTGCGTAAAACCATGAGCTCGTCAGGCCCACCGGCTCAAGGGAGCCTGAATACAAATGAAAATCCAATGGTCGCACACTGCTCGTCCTATCAGCGTGTTACCCCAAAGCATTGTGGTCCATGAAGTAAGCATCAGCGGGTGCGCCTCTCCAAGACTCTTGAAGAAAAATCACCATCGCGTTGGCCATCCCTGGACACGTGTTTCGAGGTTGTTACCTCTCATCAGCAGGGATTAGGCATGTGGGTAGGGTCGCTGCGTAGGCTGCCAAAAAATGTTCTCAGGTCCGGTACCGCTCATGGCACGCAGGTGCGTAAAACCATGAGCTCGTCAGCCCCACCGGCTCAAGGGAGCCTGAATACAAATGAAAATCCAATGGTCGCACACTGCTCATCCTATCAGCGTGTTACCCCAAAGCATTGTGGTCCATGAAGTAAGCATCAGCGGGTGCGCCTCTGCCAGAGTCTTGAAGAAAAATCACTGTCGCGGTGGCCATCCCTGGACACGTGTTTCGAGGTTGTTACCTCTCATCAGCAGGGATTAGGCATGTGTGTAGGGTCGCTGCGTAGGCTGCCAAAAAATGTTCTCCGGTCGGGTACCGCTCGTGGCACGCAGGTGCGTAAAACTATGAGCTCGTCAGCCCCACCGGCTCAAGGAAGCCTGAATACAAATGAAAATCCAACGGTCGCACACTGCTCGTCCTATCAGCGTGTTACCCCAAAGCATTGTGGTCCATGAAGTAAGCATCAGCGGGTGCGCCTCTGCCAGAGTCTTGAAGAAAAATCACCGTCGCGTTGGCCATCCCTGGACACGTGTTTCGAGGTTGTTACCTCTCATCATCAGGGATTAGGCATGTGTGTAGGGTCGCTGCGTAGGCTGCCAAAAAATGTTCTCAGGTCCGGTACCGCTCGTGGCACGCAGGTTCGTAAAACCATGAGCTTGTCAGCCCCACCGGCTCAAGGGAGCCTGAATACAAATGAAAATCCAATGGTCGCACACTGCTCGTCCTATCAGCGTGTTACCCCAAAGCATTGTGGTCCATGAAGTAAGCATCAGCGGGTGCGCCTCTGCCAGAGTCTTGAAGAAAAATCACCGTCGCGTTGGCCATCCCTGGACACGTGTTTCGAGGTTGTTACCTCTCATCAGCAGGGATTAGGCATGTGTGTAGGGTCGCTGCGTAGGCTGCCAAAAAATGTTCTCAGGTCTGGTACCGCTCGTGGCACGCAGGTGCGTAAAACCATGAGCTCGTCAGCCCCACCGGCTCAAGGGAGCCTGAATACAAATGAAAATCCAATGGTCGCACACTGCTCGTCCTATCAGCGTGTTACCCCAAAGCATTGTGGTCCATGAAGTAAGCATCAGCGGGTGCGCCTCTGCCAGAGTCTTGAAGAAAAATCACCGTCGCGTTGGCCATCCCTGGACACGTGTTTCGAGGTTGTTACCTCTCATCAGCAGGGATTAGGCATGTGTGTAGGGTCGCTGCGTAGGCTGCCAAAAAATGTTCTCAGGTCCGGTACCGCTCGTGGCATGCAGGTGCGTAAAACCATGAGCTCGTCAGCCCCACCGGCTCAAGGGAGCCTGAATACAAATGAAAATCCAATGGTCGCACACTGCTCGTCCTATCAGCGTGTTACCCCAAAGCATTGTGGTCCATGAAGTAAGCATCAGCGGGTGCGCCTCTGCCAGAGTCTTGAAGAAAAATCACCATTGCGTTGGCCATCCCTGGACACGTGTTTCGAGGTTGTTACCTCTCATCAGCAGGGATTAGGCATGTGTGTAGGGTCGCTGCGTAGGCTGCCAAAAAATGTTCGCAGGTCCGGTACTGCTCGTGGCACGCAGGTGCGTAAATGAGCTCGTCAGCCCCACCGGCTCAAGGGAGCCTGAATACAAATGAAAATCCGATGGTCGCACACTACTCGTCCTATCAGCGTGTTACCCCAAAGCATTGTGGTCCATGAAGTAAGCATCAGCGGGTGCGCCTCTGCCAAAGTCTTGAAGAAAAATCACTGTCGCGTTGGCCATCCCTGGACACGTGTTTCGAGGTTGTTACCTCTCATCAGAAGGGATTAGGCATGTGTGTAGGGTCGCTGCGTAGGCTGCCAAAAAATGTTCTCAGGTCCGGTACCGCTCGTGGCACGCAGGTGCGTAAAACCATGAGCTCGTCAGCCCCACCGGCTCAAGGGAGCCTGAATACAAATGAAAATTCAATGGTCGCACACTGCTCGTCCTATCAGCGTGTTACCCCAAAGCATTGTGGTCCATGAAGTAAGCATCAGCGGGTGCGCCTCTGCCAGAGTCTTGAGGATAAATCACCGTCGCGTTGGCCATCCCTGGACACGTGTTTCGAGGTTGTTACCTCTCATCAGCAGGGATTAGGCATGTGTGTAGGGTCGCTGCGTAGGCTGCCAAAAAATTTTCTCAGGTCCGGTACCGCTCGTGGCACACAGGTGCGTAAAACCATGAGCTCGTCAGCCCCACCGGCTCAAGGGAGCCTGAATATAAATGAAAATCCAATGGTCGCACACTGCTCGTCCTATCAGCGTGTTACCCCAAAGCATTGTGGTCCATGAAGTAAGCATCTGCCAAATATTGGCAGCCATCGGCAACCCCAGTACACGGCCTATCCCTGCTGATGAGGGGTAATACCCCGAAACACGTGTCCAGGGATGGCGAAGACAGCGAAGATAGCAGAAGATCGAAAGATGATGCATCGCGAACAATTTACTACATTGACCAGAGTCCTTAGGAGCGACACCGCCGGTGTGTGAGTAGTGTGCGACCCCACCCCCATTTGTAACTTTAAAGCTCCCGTGAGCAGTGGGCTGACGAGCCTGGGATCCCGCACCTACGCGCCTGAGTGGTACTATACCTGGCAGATATTGGCAGCCATCGGCAACCCCAGTACACGGCCTATCCCTGCTGATGAGGGGTAATACCCCGAAACACGTGTCCAGGGATGGCGAAGACAGCGAAGATAGCAGAAGATCGAAAGATGATGCATCGCGAACACTTTACTACATTGACCAGAGTCCTTAGGGGCGACACCGCCGGTGTGTGAGTAGGGAGCGACCTCACCCCCATTTGTAACTTTAAAGCTCCCGTGAGCAGTGGGCTGACGAGCCTGGGATCCCGCACCTACGCGCCTGAGTGGTACTATACCTGGCAGATATTGGCAGCCATCGGCAACCCCAGTACACGGCCTATCCCTGCTGATGAGGGGTAATACCCCGAAACACGTGTCCAGGGATGGCGGAGACAGCGAAGATAGCAGAAGATCGAAAGATGATGCATCGCGAACACTTTACTACATTGACCAGAGTCTTTAGGGGCGACACCGCCGGTGTGTGAGTAGTGTGCGACCCCACCCCCATTTGTAACTTTAAAGCTCCCGTGAGTAGTGGGCTGACGAGCCTGGGATCCCGCACCTACGCGCCTGAGTGGTACTATACCTGGCAGATATTGGCAGCCATCGGCAACCCCAGTACACGGCCTATCCCTGCTGATGAGGGGTAATACCCCGAAACACGTGTCCAGGGATGGCAAAGACAGCGAAGATAGCAGAAGATCGAAAGATGATGCATCGCAAACACTTTACTACATTGACCAGAGTCCTTAGGGGCGACACCGCCGGTGTGTGAGTAGTGTGCGACCCCACCCCCATTTGTAACTTTAAAGCTCCCGTGAGCAGTGGGCTGACGAGCCTGGGATCCCGCACCTACGCGCCTGAGTGGTACTATACCTGGCAGATATTGGCAGCCATCGGAAACCCCAGTACACGGCCTATCCCTGCTGATGAGGGGTAATACCCCGAAACACGTGTCCAGGGATGGCGAAGACAGCGAAGATAGCAGAAGATCGAAAGATGATGCATCGCGAACACTTTACTACATTGACCAGAGTCCTTAGGGGCGACACCGCCGGTGTGTGAGTAGTATGCGACCCCACCCCCATTTGTAACTTTAAAGCTCCCGTGAGAAGTGGGCTGACGAGCCTGGGATCCCGCACCTACGTGCCTGAGTGGTACTATACCTGGCAGATATTGGCAGCCATCGGCAACCCCAGTACACGGCCTATCCCTTCTGATGAGGGGTAATACCCCGAAACACGTGTCCAGGGATGGCGAAGACAGTGAAGATAGCAGAAGATCGAAAGATGATGCATCGCGAACACTTTACTACATTGACCAGAGTCCTTTGGGGCGACACCGCCGGTGTGTGAGTAGTGTGCGACCCCACCCCCATTTGTAACTTTAAAGCTCCCGTGAGCAGTGGGCTGACGAGCCTGGGATCCCGCACCTACGCGCCTGAGTGGACTATACCTGGCAGATATTGGCAGCCATCGGCAACCCCAGTACACGGCCTATCCCTGCTGATGAGGGGTAATACCCCGAAACACGTGTCCAGGGATGGCGAAGACAGCGAAGATAGCAGAAGATCGAAAGATGATGCATCGCGAACACTTTACTACATTGACCAGAGTCCTTAGGGGCGACACCGCCGGTGTGTGAGTAGTGTGCGACCCCACCCCCATTTGTAACTTTAAAGCTCCCGTGAGCAGTAGGCTGACGAGCCTGGGATCCCGCACCTACGCGCCTGAGTGGTACTATACCTGGCAGATATTGGCAGCCATCGGCAACCCCAGTACACGGCCTATCCCTGCGGATGAGGGGTAATATCCCGAAACACGTGTCCAGGGATGGCGAAGACAGCGAAGATAGCAGAAGATCGAAAGATGATGCATCGCGAACACTTTACTACATTGACCAGAGTCCTTAGGGGCGACACCGCCGGTGTGTGAGTAGTATGCGACCCCACCCCCATTTGTAACTTTAAGTCTGTCTTACGTTTGTCTTAAGACAAACTTAAGACAAAATCCTAACTTCTGTGAATACCAAAAGTAGTAAGTTTAGGATTTTGTCTTAAGTTAGTTCTGTGAATCCGCCCCGTTGTGCCCCATCCCCCTCTTCTCCCTTCCACCAATGTTTTAACTTGTTTTGTAGGTAGTATTAGGTAAGTATTTTAAGTGTTAGTGTTAGAACTGGGGGACTCCAGTTGGCTGAGGCAATTACCTTAGTCCAAATAGGGAGTCTTGCTTCTAGTCAGCGAAAGGAGGGAAACCCTTTTTGATAACCCCTGCTCATCCCCTGGTAGCTTGGCATGAGCAGCCAGGCTCATCTTCAAGGCAATGTGTAAAGTATTTGCCACCACACTCCCAGTGACACAGTGATAACACCACAAATGGATACCACACTGATGTATGAAAATAGCGGTATCTTTATCAAGAAAAAAAATACGGTAAGACCAAACGTTAAAGATCCAACATATACGTATTCGTAATATTTCACTTTGCCGGTTATTAGGCCGAAAAACACTTGTAGGTTCTTGTAGTATTATTGAGCAGTTCACGATGTTCAAATGTAGTCCTAATGCAATGCTATGCAGTTCGTATTGTCAGACTAATGTGGTTCATAATGCAAAAATAATGCAATCCTCAATGCAAGTTAACAGGAAGTTCGTAATGCAAGAATAATACAATCCTCAATGCAAGTAATCAAGCAGTTCATAATGCAAGAATAATGCAAACCTCAAGGCACGTAATCAAGCAGTTCGTAATGCAAGTATAACGCTCTCCTTATTGCAAGTAATAAGGCAGTTTGTGATGCGAGAATAATTAAATTCTCAATGCACGTAATCAGGCAGTTCGTAATGAAGGAATAATGCAATTCCGAATGCAAGTAATAAGTCAGTTTGTAAAGCGAGAATAATTTAATCTTCAATGCACGTAATCAGACAGTCCGAAAGGCAGGAATAATACAATCCCTAATGCAAGTAATAAGGCAGTTCGTAATGCAGGAATAATACCAGGCCAATCGACGCGATTAGCACGGGCACCACTAGGCCCAAACCACAGACAACAGTCCAGAACTGCAGAAGGCAGCCCCGGTCCTGCCATGCAGGTCCGGGCTGCTCGAGGACTCAGAGCGACTAACACGATGCAGCGGTAGAGAGATGGGAGCACTCCTGTACTCCTCCTGCATGCCTCACCAGGAAATACACACTTGCGGCGCCCGACCAGAGTCCAAGCCTTACCTGGGGGATGCGCTGCATCGCTCTCTCTCTCCCCGCTCGTCGGATGTCCTGCTGGGCGCTACCGATGACGACGCAGCTCCGATGCAAGGCAACGCTATAGCAGGACAGTTTACGGCACTGCCTTATCCGTTGCTGACGATCTTGGGCAGATTCCTCTTGCGAACAAAGATCACAATTACCTCACAACTTCCTTGGCTTTACGGAATCCTTTAGCACGTTGCGGCTAGGGACGGCGGCAGCGATCTTGATCCGCAGGTTCAGTTATGATGATGGCTCGGGCTACAAACAGCTACACTGCATCGCGGACGATGATTCATGCTGCGGGGGCACTGCAGTCACGGGGCACATTCCAACCAAACACCACAGACCCCATGGCAGTCTCAGGCTGCAAACGCACACGCACAAAGCATTGCTGAGACTCGGTTGGGCTTCGGGCCACACAGTCCCGCGGCAATGCTTATGATGCTCTCAGGATGCAAAAAGCACACGCACACAGCGTCACTGAGACAGACTTGGAAACATTGATGTTCCAGAGTTTCCAAAACAGGGGGCCAGCGTTCCTCGGGCCCTTGGAGACAAAGTTACTTCGGGACACAGCACACAGCAAAGTCCTTTCAAGCAGGGGTACACAGCACACAGCAAAGTCCCTTAGCCTCTACTTAGTTAAATCAGCAAACTGCAGGCCAGCCCCAGAACACACAGCAAGGGTTAGTCCTTCTCTTTAGTCTCTTCAGCTGTTCTTCCTTAGCAGAGGTTCTGTTGTGTGGATTCGGGACACCTTATGCGTGTATGTTATGTTAGCATGGCTTTTCTGAATTTAAACGCTATCTTTTTCCTTTGACTGCTTTTGCGCACAACACTGCTGCTAGTTGTTTTTGCGAGTTAGCTTTTTGGAAGGTTCTCACATTAGAAAGAGTTTATTTTTCCCTTCCCTAGACATACATCGTACCCTCAGTCTGTACAGTGAGTGCTGTGCCGCCAAGGCCATCATAACACTTGAGCCTGTTTTTCGGCATGCCTGTGTAACACTTTCTAGACACAATATTTTGGCAGCTGCGAGCTGAGTGAGATTCTGCCGCGTTTATCATAGCACACTTGACATGATCTCAAACACTTGGAAGAATTCAGGGATGCAGAGAGACATACGCTGATCCTGATGTAATTTACATTTACTGAGCAGAAAGGTAAATGGGGTCCCCCCGATGCTCAAGAGACCTTCTATATTTTATAATAATAATGATCCTATATAGGGAGGGTGTATAACTAGGCACTATATTTTACCTGTTTGCACTACTATTGTAATATGGTTCCTCCTTTTGTGTTTTATGGAATTGTAACCCTGCTAATCACATTATCATTAATAATATGTCTGCTTGTGTTCTCTAAGATACTGTGAATGCGGACACGACGTTAAAATAAAGATTTTAACCTTACCGTGTCTCTTTATTACTCCAGTTACGGACTACTAAGAGTGTAACCAAAGAGTGTCCTCACTTTCCACTATTCCTGAGATAGTCCTAAGTCGCATGTTCTGGGTTGTCTAATGATTGGTTTCTTTGCTATAGGATGAAGTTCTAATGTGACACTGATTGCTAGCTGGTAAGGGTTTTGTTAGGCACGGAGGTGAGTTTTTGGCGTACCATAATTCACTAATGTCCTAATGCTCTGTGCACAGTTCTGTATAAGAGTAGAAATCCATGCAACATGGCCCCTCCAACGAGTGTGGTCGTATTGTGATACACTTGAGTTGTGCTTATATTAGTCTGTTTCCGGACAACAATTGTGACGGCTAAAACCTACCTATATTTATATAGGTCTTTTCGAGCTCGATCTTTTCAAACGGTTTTCTTTGAATTACTACCCAGTTGTGCACTTTGATTGTACATTGTGTTTTCATTATACAGTTTTTGATATGGCGGTGATTATTCCAGCTCACAGTCGTATTGCTGTGCGGAATCATTTACAGGATTATCCGGTAGACCTGGCGGGACAAACGGTAGTATTTGTAGTTTCAGCTCAGGTAGCATATCCTTTTGAGTTGTTCTACTCCTGGGACACGTTCCCTGCAGTGGATACGGTTTCGGGTGCGTTTCATACGTATACTCCGGCTGCAGTGTCTGCTGTATACACCCCATATCGCACAGTCGAAATTCCTCTTACTGCTTGGCAGCACGCTGTTTGATTTGATGGTGCACTCCCCCACGATATTTCTGCGGTCAGGCAGGGTCCGTTGTCCATTCCAGGGACGACATGGCCTGTTTTGGCTGCTCATACCCCACATCCGAATGCGAATAGTCTGACGACCTGGGTGGGGCCCCGGGTGGTTTAGTGCATCCAGCTGGTGGTGGTGGGCTGAAACTCAGTCCCGTCACGGTTCATGCGGTCATGGGCAAGCGACCCCAAGATAAGGATGAATTACCTTTTTGGCTTGCTGAGAAATTCGACCAGCTGGAAGCAGTGGTTCCAAATACTAATCCTGCTGAGAAAACAGGATTTTGACACTTAGTTTGCAAAAAGACATAGTCCCTGACGTAACTGAATGTACAACTTGGGGGGGTAGTCTTTGCCGCGGTCTACACGCGGTGCTTCGGCACTCCGTCTATGACTGTTATGCCTACTGTGATCAAACGTGTTCAGGACGAACACGGTCCAGAGGCGGCTGTGGAATTAGGGATGCGTCTTTTAGGGGCGTTTGACATGGTTCGCGATCTCGTACTTGCTAATGTTAAGGGAAATGCAGTGAGTTTCCAGGTCTCTAATGCCCTATGCGCAATCCCTGACCCGAATAAACCCCTGCAGTTACCTAGAATTATTACGGAGGCTTATAAGACCGTTGGCCGTAATAGTTTGGGGCTTACGCCTTTCGCTAAAAAAGAGGAGCAACAGCAAACTCAGCAAGCGTCATCTGAAAAAGATGACCCTCCTAAAGTTCAGAAACAAAATTGGAGTAAGAACAAGAAGCAAGGTAAACAGCAACAGAAACAGGGCTCCTGCGCTGCTTCACCTACACCTGCCCCTGCTGAGCGTACTTATGAATTGCGTGACCGCGCTACTATTAAGTCACCGGATAGGTTTCAGGTCCCTGATCAACGTTCTCCACGTTCTTCACAGGACACCACGGTGGGCTCCACCGGGGGAGGAGGCGGCGGCAGAGGTTGAGGTGGACAACAAGCAGAGATCAGCCTCGTAAGGCTGACGGTCAAGGGAAGCAGGAAGACGTACAACGTACGCGACCTCAGTTTCAAAAGAAAAAAGTTGCTGCCGTAACAGCAAGATATGCCACGGATAGTGAGGACGCAGCTGTGGAATCACACTTGGGCGCTGACGTCGCTGGACAGCGCGGCGGATATTACCATTGTGCGAGAGGCACTGTGTCCACTACTGAGGGTGACAGCGACTGAGACTTATGTAGTAGTCGAAACAGCTGACACTAGGGCAGCTCCGCCAGACCAGCTTCATAAAATTAAACTGTTAATTGAATGGGACATAGAACGTGAAATTAAGGGGGTGTTTTGGGAAAATCTTTCTGACACCTATGACATTCTATTGGCGGAGGCCGATTGGCCTCCTCCTTTTGTCTTGGCAGCTCCGCGAGTGGAGGAGGTAATCCTCCCCGCTTTCGCGCACACAGTGCCGAAGTAGCAGGCCCTGCATTTGGCAAACAATTGGGCAAAGGCGCTAGCGCCTGCGTTGTATTGCACTCATTGTGGTTGGGATAAACTTTCTCCTCGACATGAGATACCGTTGCGGTCAATGCCACAACCACAACCCCAATATCCTATGCGACGTGAGGCGAAAACCTCTGTCGCAGAAATCCTTGAACATTTGGACTATCAAGGTGTGATTGAAACTTCTGTGTCTCCGATGAATAACCCACTTTTTACTGTGACCAAGCCCGATGGCTCGTACAGTCTGGTATTGGATTACCGCCACCTCAACTTTCATTGTCGTTCTGCACTTGTGGATAGTCTAGTGCGTAAAAGGTTCAAAACCCCGCTAGACATATCCAATGTTTTTTTTGCCCACAATCTGTCCATTGTTAGTAGTAAATGGACAGCTTTTACAAGCGGCGGTAAGCAAAGACATTTCAAACGACTATGTATCTTGGTAATAGGAATCGTACCTGGTGCCGTGGGTTTCACATACCTCTCTTTTAATGAGGGTGACACAGTCCCTATCGCTTACAAATCACACTTTTACACTTCGGCTGAGTTGCGCTTTTCCACTGTGGAAAGAGTTTTAACAGCAGAGCAGATGGTGATTCTGAAAGAACGTGCACTGTCACAGGGAAAGCGCATTTTGGTGGTTACACCATATCCTGCTTTAGAAGCAGTGACAAGAGCCAGTGTACCGAATGCAAACGCCTTGCACCCAAGGTGGATACAATGGGCTACATTCTCCGGATGTGACTTTCATTTTTGATCCCTCTTTGCAAAATCAGGAGTTTTTGTAGTATGAGTTTGTTCATCCTGCCACCCTGACTATGCACCCGCTAGACGAGTTCCGTTGTATCATATACACTGATGGGAGTGCGCAAGCTGCTACGGGGTCATTACATGCGTACTCTTCGGCTCGCGCGATTGTGTTTGGTGCTATGGTGAATGGAGAGTTCAAATCCAATGTTGTGCAATCGCAAACATTGGGGGACTGCACGGCCGAATTGGCAGAGCTGCATGCCTATTCTTATTGTAAGTGACTCATTCTACTGTGTTCAATCCTACAATGACAATCTTCACTTTTGGACACAAAATGATTATCATGATTCCAAAGGTTGCACAGTAAAACATAAAATGATCTGGGTTCAAGTGGCTGAGCTTAAAGAACGGCTCCCTCTCATTTTTGTAATTCATACTCTTGGTCACCAGCGTGTAGGAGTTCACGCTGTCGGCAACTGTCTCGCTGATGAAGCAGCTTAGACTGATTTGGAGACACCGTTTGGCTACACAATCCAGATTTTCCTTTTGGCTCTATTTCCAATGTGTCTAAGACCCCTTCCAAGATCTCGATTTTTGTTGCCTGGCTTAAAAAACATTTTTTGATAACTCCATGGACTTACATTTGGCTTTGTTCATGTCCATAGGGTTTGTGGTATATTTCTTCAGATTTATTGACGGACATTACGTGGAAGAAAGAGATTCTATTCCTGTGATTGATGGAACTTTGGCACCCCATTCCTCTTCGCACATCATGATGAGGGACCAGACTTTTGTTAATATAACTGCTTGGCCGGTTTTAGATGGGATTGTATGGGATGCTGTCAAGTTTCTGATTCATGGACCAACTGAAGTTATTAATGTACCCAATGTGCTACGTGTTCGTGTTTCTATGGGTGATGTAGTTAAGCAAAATATTCGCTCTGATGATTGGGATTTTAAAGCCGTAGAAGCTTTATTTTCTGATTTGAAATACTATGCTGCTTTTGAATGATGCTGAAGATTTATATTTAGAATCTGCGAATTATGGTGATTTGTACTGTTATCAGCATTTTGGCAACCATTACCTACAAAAAACGAGTTCATTTAGATATGCTGTAAATTACACACAATGGGAACACTGCCCTGCTCCTATAGAAGGCAGTTCGAAAACACTTTTGAACACATTTTTCCATTTTACTGATTTTAACATTTCAAATACAGACGCATTTTATTTTAAATTGCCTGAACAGTCCATTTCCAAGGTTAGACTTACCCACAAAAAATGATTGTACTCTAAGTCCTTTATTGACCAGTTGGCATCTGGGGCCTATGAAGCGTGGAAAGACACAATAGATCTTAAATCTGTTTGGGGTACCAAACATGGGCAAGTGCAAGGCACAGAGGCTTTGCACCGTGCATGTCTTATCCGAGCCATATGTTGTTTTTGAATGATACAATCTCTCAAACTACCTGCTTTGGATTGGCTAATTCTAAAAAATTAAATGCTACGTCTGTACCTGATTTGGGTGAGTTCCCAGGGTGGGATAATTACACCAGCACTTCCCTTAGCGACTTAAAAGCCCAAGTGCAGAATTCCTCGTTTAATATTTCGGCCATTGGTCCTAAAGGCTGGTTACTGTGGCAGAAAGTTGCAAATCGATGCCAACACAGGTTTCTGAGTTTGGTGCCCGGCTATACTGAAGTCAGATCTGATCCCCGGTTTTTGGCTCATCATTCAGTCACAACTTATTCGGTGGGTAAACTGTGCCAGGGTTGACTCAGACATTCATCCTTAGCGGCTGTGAAGCTACATATAGCCAACCTTAATGAAAATGTCGATCTGAATGATTTTGTGAAAAGACCTGCCAATAGCAGGACGAAACGCTTTGTGTATGCTGCTTATAATGAGATTTGGAATCTATCGCAAATAGAAGCTGCTTCTAGGCTTAGAGCCACTGACCAAGCGAATTTGGAGAAAGTACTTGCGGTTGTGGACAATAGTATTAGCACCCTTTCTTTCCACATTTACACTTTAGATAGTATAGGACCAGATGTAAGTAATTCCAGTTTTCCGACTCTTAAATACCGAATCATACCGAATCGGTATTTCAGATTCGGAAAACGGGATGTAGCAAAAAACTCTGAATCGGTAACACTTGCAATGTATAATCGGTATTTACCAAATCGGTATTTTCTGAATCGGTAAATATAGATTCGGTAATACCCATTCATTCCTATGGTCCTCCTAGCCCATAGGAATGAATGGGAATTACCGAATCGGTATTTACCGATTCGGAAAATACAGATTCAGTAAATACCGAATCGGTAAATACCGATTCAGAAAATACAAAAATAAGACATGTGAGCCTGTGAACCAATCAGGAACACCCACCACACCCCACAACAAAGCTACAGAGGAACCAAGCAATCAGATGCAACCACCCCTCCCCAGTACCTTGAATTGGCCACACCCATGCAGGTGCAGAGCAACTGAACTGTTTGGAGAGCAGGAGGAAACACAGAGGGGCAGGCTTCCCTGAGCATACCTGAGTAGCAGAATGGAGTCCCAGGATGGCCAGAAGGATGCAGCTGAGCGCAGGAGGAAAATTTAATTCAGCCCAGCAGAACTGCAGGTGCTGGTTGAGGAGGTGGTCAAACACCACACCCAGATCTTTGGCAAGCAGTCTCTGCATGTTGCAGAGTCTGTCAAACGTAACACCTGGCTTGACATCCAGTCCAAGGTCACTGCCATTGGGGTCATACACAGGGACATAGATGATATTAAAAAAAAATGGTATGATTTGCGGATCATCACCAAAAAAAAACTTGCAGCACAGAAAAAGGAAGCCGGAGCCACAGGTGGAGGGAAGAACAGAGCACCAAGACTGACAGACCTGGAGGAGCTGGTTGAATCCGCCCTGGAGCCAGAAAGTATCCATGGTATCGGGGACGCTGACAGCTCTGCCAGAGCTGCAAAGAAGCAAGGTAAGATGCATGGACATTAATCCCCACCCTTTTCCCTGACCCCCTTCCCCATTGTGGGTGTCTGCATCACACTCCAGAACAGGTTTTTTCTTTTTTCCAGCAAATCATGGGAGACGTAGTTATAGGTACATACATCAATGCAGTCACAATAGAAATTAGCAAGGCATGCCACACACTACAGCCAGAAGCTGATGAGGAATAGGCAATTGTGTGATAGGAATGTGATTTAATTATGACACACAGGTGAACAACACCACTGACCCAATGTCCATATCTGTCCACAGGAGAGTCATCGCGCAGTACAGCGCAGGAAAGGGAGGAGAGGGCACCGACAACTGAGAGGAGGGAGAAGACAAAAGAAAGAGCAGGTCATAGCGCTGTTCAGCAAAACACAACCACAGCGCAGGCAGCCACTACACCTGAGCAACCGCCCACACCACAGCCTCCGTCACTTCTGCTGTTTGGGTCACAAGAGTTGGAACCACCAGCACTTTCCCCCACACCAACATCACAGTCATCTGTGCAGGGAAGGGCAAGGAGGCTTGATGTGCCCCCTCTCAGGATTCTGGAGATGTCAGATGAGGAAGATGAGGAGGGTGTCACACCAACTAATCCACCCCTGGCTGGCAACGCTGGGCAGCAGACTTCATCAGGAGCTGTGCAGGCCAGTGTCCGAGGCCGAAGGGCACGGGAGAGAGGCGAAGGCCAGGATGGAGAGGGGGTCTTCTGTGGTCTTGAGGCCACCATGGTCAAAGTCCAGCGCCTGCAGGCAAAGGCAATTTTAGCAGTTCACAGACAAGTGCGCAGTTTAAATTGCAAGATGTCAAACATAGACCAGGGTATTGGCACCATGACAGAGTGCATGCAGTCCATGGCAAAGGGGATGACGGACATGACACAGTGCATGAGTGCTCTCTGCGACAAATTAGATAGAGACCACTCCAAGAGGTGCTGGGATCGTCAGTGCATGCGGCAACAGACAAAAGCCATGAACCGGTTTGCTACAGCAACCTCCGTGCTGTGCCGGCGTTCTGTCGCCATGCAGGATGCAATTGTGCACTGCTGCACGGATTTGTTGAGGGGGATGGGGAGAGTCACCTCTGCCATGGAGCTTATGCTCACACACTAGGCAGCCACTGCTGGAGACACAGGTGTCGGGGAAACAGAAGACTCGACCAGCAGGAATGGCTCTAACACTCATGTACCTGACATTCGTAGGAGCAGCAGGCGCCAATCTGCTGACCCAGGCATCCCGCACTGTAGTGCGTGGGCGCAAACATTGAAGATGCCCTCATCCCACAGGACAGGTCACGGTGAGGTTAACTGTGACCACCCAGTCTGAAAAATAGACATTGTAGTACCATTGTGTGGTATCATTTAAATGCCCTAGTTACAATTAAACTACGCACTTCAAATACTAAGCCTGTGTGTGTCTCCTACTTACTTAGAAATAGCTGTGTGTGATCTCTGCCCGTCTCAGTCTCCCATCTGTTGCAGGTGCTGCTCCTGCTGCATAGGGCTCAGCCTGTTCTGTACCATCATCAATGTCCTCATGATTTATGATCTCAACCTCTGTGCCTTCCTTGGTGGCAAGATTGTGCAGCATGCCACAGGTCGCTAGTATTTTGCAGCAGATGATTGGAGTGCACTGCCGTGCACCTCCACTCTTATGGAGGCAGCGGAACCTGCTTTTTAGAAGTCCAAATGTGCGTTCGACAGCGCTGCGTGTTGCTCTGTGTGCCACATTGTAACGCCTCTCACTCCTGGTAGAGGGATTCATGTAGGGGGTGAGGACAATGGACCGCAGAGCATAAGCACTATCACCTAGGTGGAAAAGAGAATGCCATTAGTTCCATACTCATGATTGATTCACCTGCATTCGCTATCAGGGTGTGTCACAGTTCTTTACCTAGCAGGTATCCATCACCAAAATCACCAGCAACAAGGTGTGTGTATATGCCACTGTTCTGGAAGATGTACGAGTCGTGGGTACACCCTGGAAATTTGGCCACAATGTCTGTAATGAGGTTGCCAGCGTTGCATATCACCTGCACATTGATTGAGTGCGTTGACTTCCGGTTACTGTAAATGTGTTCTGTGGCTGCCATTGAGCAGAGTGGGATGTGGGTGCCATCTATGCAGCCTATGACATGAGGGAAGTGTGCCAGTTGATAGAAGTCTGTTTTGGTCTTCGCAAGTTCCGCAGGTGTGTCAGGGAAAGGAATATAATGATGCATTCTCTGCATCATGGCCTCAAGGAACTTCCTAAAGAAACAGGAAAGGCAGTTCTGGGACACACCACCTACTGCAGCAATCACACTCTGGTAACTCCCAGAGGCAAGCAGGTGTAGGCTACACAGCACCTGCACATGGGGTAGGATGGCGTACGCCCTTGGTGTAGGGTGATCCAGGAGTGGGTGAAGGTCCCTGCTCAAGTCCAGGATGGTTTGGGGGTGTAGCCTGTACCTTTGCAGTATCTCTGGCTCAGTCAGTTGGAAGAGCGTTGTCCTCTGCCTGTACACTTGCTCCTCCCTTCTCCATACCCTCTCTCCTGCTGCCTGTAGCCATAGACGCCTCGCTATGACATGGAATGCCGCCATTCTGGTAGCAATGTTGCGTTTTGGGACCTTATTTTATAGCCTGCACCTGGTTACCACCTGCTTTCAATCCATGGTATTTACCGACTCTTAAAAACCGAATTTCATGAAATTCGGTATTTTTTGAGTTTCCTACATCTCGATAGTCATTTTTTACCATTTCTTATTTACCGATTCGGAAATTAAGAATTCGGCAAATAAGGATTTGGTAAAATCCGAATCGGTAAATACCGACCCGTATTTACCAATTCGGTAATATTTTGACACCTACATCTCATTTTCCAAATACCGGCCGTTAACAGCCGAAATTACCAAATTTTGTCCGTTACCGACCGGTATTTGGCTACCTACATCTGGCCCATAGTATCATCTGTTGTAGATATTGTGCAAGAGGATGTTGCTGTACTGTATCACAGCCAAAATCAGTTGCGGTCAGTAATGCAGTTTTCATGGACACTACAAACCCTTAAGAGTGGTCGTGTAGCTTGGGATTACATGAATACGAACTTGATGTTTATGCCTTTTAATTTGACTGTTAAACAACAATTCATAACTATGAAAGATGCCACATTCTCTTTGCTGCATATTGAAAAGCTAGAACCGTTGCCTTTTTCAGTAGCTGAAACAAATTCGGCAGTTTGGTTAATCCATGGGTTAATCACTCTCCCGTTCTCACTTTTCAAATTTGAACACTGCGTGAAACGTTATGCCATTGGCCATTTTGATCCTCTGGGTGGTGCGTTTCTCCATGTAGTTTGGAATCTCCCATTTACATATAGGTGCTTAAGGGATGGGAAGGAAGTTTATTTAAATGGCGTAGAATGCACCACTAGCCCGGATCATTCATTAATATATAGAAATCTGCAATTGCATGGCTCTTGCAACGTTTCAGCCCCGAACCTGACCTGTTTTTTAAAAGGTACTCTGGTCCCTGCAATTATCCCGACTTTTACTTTGCTTGCGAATGGAAGTTATTTGTTATTAAACAGTGAGGATTGTTGTGGGATGGTAGCTGGCGTCCCTTATGTGGTTTCCGTTATCCAGCGCGTTGTGTGTTGTAAAAAAGTTTTGTTCCCGCCTGCACATGGGAGGAACGATGTTTCCATCTGGCCTTCTATTCCGACCTTGAAGGCAGAGTTCAACAAGATGAGTAGAATAAAAGCTCTGTTGTCCCAGAAGGAGGTTCCTCTCACATCTGCGCGTGAGACATTCGTCCTTCACGTCGCTAACACTCGAACAGAGGTAACTGCCTTATTAAATACAGACATGCCCCTGCATTTTGGGGCTTTGATTCACATGATCTTAAATGCCTCGTCTACTACGGGCCTGGCAAATTTTTTCCAAAAAGTATGTTCTGGCCTTGTGACCTCGTTTCAGACTATATTTGGTATGATTCCTGTCTTTTTTCATTCGCTTTTTTGATTATCTTTGGAGGTTTACCTCTACTCCTGGCTATAGGTGCAGGCATATTGCTATTATTCTGTCTGCTACAGAATGGATGCGCAGTTTGTGCCAGACGAAGTCCTGCCCAGGCTGCTCCAGCTACGTGACCGGATATTGCACTATTATGGTCCGCTGCCTCTGGCAACTTTGAATGTGGCGTACAATTTATCCTTCCGGTTTTCTATATTCACTTGCGTGCAGCCTGTTTTCCATTGCCTACGTTGTGGATTTCAATGGGCCCTGGATTTGTGCCTCTGCAACACGGTGTCTCCTGACCTGGATTTTAATCTACTAATGAGTCCCTTAGTTGCTCATGAAATAGATTGTTCCGGTGCCGGGTTTATGGCCTGCGCATGCGCACATGGAGTTCTAGGAAATTGGAACGTTTGTACTGCGGCCAATGACTTTCTGACACGTAGCTACCGTGAATAGAGCCCGAGTTGTCCTCTGAATGTTCTAGAGGCTCCGGTGATCGAAGAGCATGTTTGCTCATTCCCATTAATGAATTGGATGGCTGAAACCTTCATGGATGAAAACAATGACTTCCTATTGGATTCTTTCTCATCTGCCTCATGAACACGTGCTACCAACTTGGGGCCTCATTTATGAAAAGTGATGCATCGCTGCGTGAAAACAGCGATGCGCCACTTTTCACTGCGCCCTCCTTGCGACACCAATGATGCATCATATTTACAGTATGACGCATCATTGCGCAAGGAGTTACAGATACGTTAGTATTTCTGACGTATCTGTATGGCGCAAAAGTGACGCACTGCTAGAGTGTGTCACAAAAGTGACGCAACTCCAGCAATGTATCCTTTCACATGGGGCAAGCCCCATGTGAAAGGCCCTGCGTCAGTCTTACGCCTGCTGTGAGGCAGGCGTACGAAATTGATGCATTTGTGTCCTAGAAGTGGCGCAGTGAAATCTCATAGATTTCACTGCGTCACTTCTCCGACCCTTTCTTGCGTCAAAATGCCCCCCTTGCATACATTATACATGGCACAGGTATAATGTGGCTCAGGGGTTTACAAAGTGACGCATCTACCTAGACGCGTCACTTTGTAAATATGACGCAACATGTTCCATTTTTTTACCCTGCTGGTGCGTCACAAAAAGTGACGCACCAGCAGGACAAAAGTGACGCCAGGGCTCATAAATAAGCCCCTTGGTTTTTATTTTTGAAATTTTGGCACTTTGGCTTCCATCTTTTTGAGATTCCTTTTGATGTTGATATAGGCCCCTCATGTTTTGTTTCACTAGCCGGATGGTTTCTGATAACACATTATTTTTCTCTACTTACTCCTCACTTACAAACACTTTGTAAGATATACAAAAGAAATCCTGAACTTGATTCAGTCTCAATCGAACTTGATCTCTGCGTTCTGGCCTGTTTGTTTGTGTACTGCGAGTTCCACGTCCAAGGGGGGGTGTTGTGTGGATTCGGGCCACCTTATGAGTGTATGTTATGTTAGCATGGCTTTTCTGAATTTAAACGCCATTTTTTTCCCTTGACTGCTTTTGCGCACGACACCGCTCCTAGTTGTTTTTGCGAGTTAGTTTTTTAGTAGGTTCTCACGTGGGAAAGAGTTTGTTTTTCCCTTCACTAGACATACCTAGTACCCTCAGTCTGTACAGTGAGTGCTGAGCCGCCAAAGCCATCATAACGCGTGAGCCTGTTTTTCGGCATGCCTGTGTTACACTTTCTAGACACAATATTTTGGCAGCTGCGAGCTGAGTGAGATTATGCCATGTTTATAATAGCACACTTGACATGATCTCAAACACTTGGAAGAATCCAGGGACGCAGAGAGACATACGCTGATCCTGATGTAATTTACATTTACTGAGCGGAAAGGTAAATGGGGTCCCCCGATGCTCAAGAGACCTTCTATATTTTATAATAATAATGATCCTATATAGGGAGGGTGTATAACTAGGCACTATATTTTACCTGTTTGCACTACTATTGTAATATGGTTCCTCCTTTTGTGTTTTATGGAATTGTAACCCTGCTAATCACATTATTATTAATAATATGTCTGCTTGTGTTCTATAAGATACTGCGAATGCGGACACAACGTTAAAATAAAGATTTTAACCTTACTGTGTCTCTTTATTACTCCAGTTACGGACTACTATGAGTGTAACCAAAGAGTGTCCTCACTTCCCACTATTCCTGAGATAGTCCTAAGTCGCATAGGACGAAGTTCTAATGTGACACTGATTGCTAGCTGGTAAGGGTTTTGTTAGGCACAGAGGTGAGTTTTTGGTGCACCATAATTCACTAATGTGCTATTGCTCTGTGCACAGTTCTGTATACGAGCAGAAATCCATGCAACAGTTCCTCTTGACCACAAAGTAGTTTCAAACCCTTTCAGCCCAAAGTTCAGGGTTTTCAGCTCTCATAGTTATACCCCTAAATGTCTTTGATGTCTTTGTGTTCAGGGGGCACTGACTCCTGTCCAACCCAGTTCTGGGTGTCTTCCTGCCAGTGGCACCTTCTTATTTTGATAGTGGGGGTGTGGTTCCTCAGACACTCAGTAGGAGGTGGAGCCATTCTTTTATGGCGTTACAGCAAACAAATGATGAACCGAATGCTGACAATGCAAACATTCTCCCCCAGTCAAAAGTGCTGGGTTAAGTCCATCATTCTTTTGCCAGCTATGCCACCCCAGTTTGGACCCAGCCATATGCAAATCAGTCTTGACCCTGTGCCCCATGGAACCTGTCCAGACCGAGCTGCCAGGCCAGGTCCTCCCTGGACTGGAAACAAGCATCCTGGGAACAGTTTCTGGGTATGTCACCTATCTTCAGCCAGGCTAACTTGAATCCAGTGGCATAGTGAGCGAGGGACCCACGTCTGGGCGTACCCATTTCACTTAGGTCAAAAAGTGTTACAGCAAACAAATGATGGACGGAATGCTGACAATACAAACATACTCCCCCAGTCAAAAGATCTGGGTTAAATCCATTGTTCTTTTGCCTACTATGTCACCCCATTTAGGACCCAGCCATATACAAATCAGTCTTGGCCCTGTGCCCCATGGGAACAGTCCAGACTGAACTGCCAGGCCAGATCCTCCCTGGACCAGAAAAAAAGCATCCTGGGACCGGTTTCAGAGTATGTCACCCTTCTTCAACCAGGCTAGCTTGAATCCAGTGGCATACTGAGAAAGAGACCCATATCAGGTCACATCCATGCCACTTAGGGCAAAAAGTGTTACAGAAAACAAATGATGGATGGAATGCTGATAATGAAAACATTCTATCCCAGTCAAAATATCTGGGTTAAATCCATCCTTCTTTTGCCCACTTCACCACCCCAGTTTGGACCCAGCCCTATGCAAATCAGTCTTGACCCTGTGCCCCATGGGAACAGTCCAGACCGAACTGCCAGGCCAGGTCCTCCCTGGCCCGGAAACAAGCTAGTCTGGCTGAAGAAGGGTGACATACTCTGACACCGGTCCCAGGATTCACTGCACTCTAGAATCTCGTCCCATAATGCTTTGCAGGGCCTTTGGTTGGGATTGTATTTTTGCCCATAACTGTGCTTGGGGTGGTCCTAGGAGGACCACCACCAATCGTTAAGCATGATGTGCTCTTTGTGTTCAAGGCATCTGCTTGGTTCTCTCCCTAGGTTAGTGAGGATATCAAAATCATAACCTCTCTCATCGCTTGCTGTATTTTCATTTTCGCTTTTGTGACATAACTGTGTATTTTTTCATGTAATGATAGAGTTAATTGTTATTTTATCAAGGGTATGTGAGGTTTCTGTTATAGTAATTGGGGTGAGACTGAGCAGAGTTACTCAATTCCCACCCTTACAGTCTTCATCATTGAAGAGGGGGACAGGCTGCTGTTCAGGAGGTGATGTCAGTTCTTCTGCAATGTAGAAGGGGAAGCATTTTAACTGTGTGTTTCATTAAAGATCATGCATTGGTTGAGTTTACAAGCAGGTTGCATGGCAATGTACATTGTGACTGTTTGGGAGGTGCTGCCTATTTCTTGCTGGATGTTGCCTTTTTCGACTACATCATGGGTATGAGGTTGTACTTGTACATTGTCATCTCACAATTTACAGCTATGACTAATGTGATTGGGAAGTTCATACACACAGGCGGCACCAGTTGTGTCCTCTGTTCATATGTGAAGGTGATGCAGTTTGTCCCACATTCTAGCCAATGTGGTTGAACTCCAATTTTTATGTGTGTGCGCTGCATTGTGGGATACTCACCCATACAGCTTTTGGTTTTCTGCTCCGTGCCCTATCCCTTTCAGGCAGTGGGCCTCCACTTGTGTGCATTTCTAATGCTGAGATGTTGCAAGCTGGGCTAAATATGTGTCATGGTCAGAGTTGGGGCACTTGTGCATTGTTTTCAAGCAGAGCTCATGGTTACGTCAGGAGTTGTATGTACACGTGGATGTGTCAGAGTTTGACCTGCTCCTTTAAGGATGTGGGCCACACTTAGCTACCTCTGTGATGTGGCTTGCACCATGTGGAGATGTTTAGGGTGCAGGCATGGTATTCACCATGCACTGGCATGGTCAATACAGTGTGGCTCACAGAACAGCACCTTGTCTGTGTACTGCACATGTGTATCGGTTGATTGCAAGGTTAGTTATGTGTGAGGATGGCCCCCTTTAGGCGCATTGGCTACTAAGGCCTACTTGCTGTTTCAATATGTGATGCACTATGCTGTATACATGTGCATCCAGGCAGCTTTGTCTATTATGATTTGTCTTGTGTGCATTGCTTACTGCCCTCCTGTTGGCTTACCTGTTGTGAGTATGGGTGCTGTCTCCTCACTGATGACTTGGGACACCTGTTCCTCCAACTGATCCAGCTCGTCATGTGGCGCTGGACTCCCACCTCCCACCTCCAGTCTGCGTTGCTGCTTTCAGGTTTGCTACAAGGTTCTGCTTGGTCTTGCACTTGGCATCATGCCAGCGCCTCTTGCAGTCGTCCACTATCCTCCTCACCTCTCCGACAGCATTCACCTTAGCCACAATGGACTGCCATATTACATTTTTTTTTGCCAATGTCACAGTAGAGCTGACAAAAGGTTGATGTTGGTGTTCTGTCACCTCCTCAATCAGGATCTGGTTTTCCTGCTGACTAAACCATGTCTTCCTCTTCCTCTTCTCCTTGACCTTCCCCATGGTCTCTGGCTGGTCCTCCTGGGTGTTTGTGAGGTTGTTGTTGTTGGCCTCTGTATTGGGTCCAGGTTCCACTATTGTTCATCTCATATGGTTACTTTTATATTTTTTGTGTGTCTGGGCTGCATAGTGGCCGTTTTATAGTGGTTTTTCATGTCGAACGTGAAAAAAGGTGGGCTGCTGCTGATTAGCGTGCTGTTCCTGGTTGCTAATTGGCCCATCGCTGTGACGCTAACCTTATCGCCGGACATTTGACCCCGTAGGGGAAATTATCGCCTGTTAGCGGCTTGTTGTGAATACACTGCTAAGACAGTGATCATTTCCAGCGGTACACGGCGATAGAAAAATGCACGCTACTTGAGATTAGCATTAGATTTTGCGGAATGTTGTGAATATCCCACTTTATTTTACCACCTGTCCGTTTGGATCGTAATGGGCAAGTTTCTGCACTGAAAAAACAAGAGTGGGTGTTCCTGGGATGATGTAAGGTCCCGTTACGAGACCTGTATGATTGATACCACAATCGACAGTAGGGTGGAGAGGTGCCTGACCAGCTGGTACGAGTGGACATGGCTGGTTAAGGTTTCCTGGTCAAAAGATGTCCAATGCTGGTGCAGTGACAGAATGCTAACCCTGATGAATCTGCCATAACATGTATTGTGCAGTGAAACATGTTGGTTACAGGTAGTGGTATGCGGCAGTAAGCTACCAGCCTTTTTAATTCAGCAGTGCATACCTTATTCAATAATAAAGTAGTATGGTTGGTGTGACTGTTTATTTTATTGTCACTCTATTGTGTTCGTCACGTTAGGGAGCTATGCTCTGAGCTCCGTGTTCAGCACCTTTTGTTTCACATTATTTGTTTCACAATTTGTTTTGTGTTGTGACACCATTGTTTTTTGGAAAAGGAATGGCAACCAATGATGAGAAAGGGGCAAAGTATTGGTAACATCTGCCAATTTCCCCGAGGGTGTTCGCCCGTGAGGTGTCTTCCTCTCCGCCACACATTTTTTTGCTTTGACGGTGTGTGTGTGGATGGATGTATTGTCCCAATAGGGCAGACATCATAGGGTATGTCGAGTTGAACACACACTGGAATTTCCCATTAGTAGTCACAAACAGTGAATCGGCATTAGTAGGGCATTAGAGAATATATACCCAACCATAGAATTGAGAGGGGATACGTTATGAATCTTATGATTGAGGATTCCTACATATGATGTTCTCATGCCTGTTAGATGATTGCCAGCTAAAGTCCCGGGCACAGGGGTTTCTTGTGTTTGTATTGCATTGAGTGGAGGGCTTCCCCTGCGGTACCCGTCTTTTCCCTCTGAGCTCCTCTTGTTATTGTAAATCTTATACTATGTCAGGCGGTGCTGCAGTCACCATATAATAAATTCAGAAGGTCAGAAGAACAGAAGAAACATGTGTGGGAAGCAAAAAAAGGGACTCTCTAGAGAAATAGTGTCTAGAAAAACGATCACAGACTGGTCAACCAAATCCAGTACACAAAACGATTCAAAAAGGGGGTGGTGAGGATAGAGTATCTAAATTAAGCAGAACACTCCTACCCAGTCAACAGATCAGGGCTTGATCCATCACCGTTTTTTAGCTCACTGCACCATCCCAGTTCAGAACCTGGCTACATGCAAATTAGTCTGTCCCTGGCCCAGTGCATCACCACCTTCTTTTCTGAATCGTTTTGGCCACTACAAGTGTGGCAGGGTATGCTCAGACATGAGTCCCTTGCTCACCTCACCAATAGGATTCAAGCAAGCCGGGCCGACGATGGCTGAAATGCCAGAAACCGGTCCCCGGAAGCTTGTCTCCTTTCCAGTGAAGAATTGGCTTGGTAGTTTGGCCTGCCCTGTTCCCATGAGGCACGGGGTCAGACTAATTTGCATATAGCCAGGTTCTGAACTGGGGTGGTGCAGTGAGCTAAAAAACGGTGATGGTTCAAGCCCTGATCACTTGACTGGGTATGAGTGTTCTGATTAACTCAGATGCTCTGTCCATCACCACCCCCTTTTCTGAATCGTTTTGGCCACTAAAGGTGTGGCAGGGTATGCTCAGACATGATTCCCTTGCTCACTGCACCACTAGGATTCAAGCAAGCCGGGCCGACGACGGCTGAAATGCCAGAAACCGGTCCCGGAAGCTTGTCTCCTTTCCAGTGAAGAATTGGCTTGGTAGTTTGGTCTGCCCTGTTCCCATGAGGCACTGGGTCAGACTAATTTGCATATAGCCAGGTTCTGAACTGGGGTGATGCAGTGAGCTAAAAAATGGTGATGCATCAAGCCCTGATCACTTGACTGGGTATGAGTGTTCTGATTAACTCAGATGCTCTGTCCATCACCACCCCTGTGAGAAGTTGGCCCGATATGCAACGTTCGCTATTCTAGCGACCGCTATGTATCGTTCCAACGACCCTTATGGTGTTTGGTTGTAAGTCAACCTATAGACCAGCTATCCTAGTAGCGTGGATACGAGCAGTCTAAGGCTAAAGACTCGAGAGGGTGCTTTAAGCCAGCTGTTTACCACACATGTACCCCTTGAACACCCAGTGAAAGGACACCACACAAGTGTTATGAAAATAAACAGTATATTTATTAAGAATCACAACAGCCCTGTACTCTTTATGAGGACAGGGTACTAAGCACAAACCAAATCTCTTTAGCAAATACTTCAAGTGCACGTTTAAACAAGTGTCCGAGGACACGGAAAGGTTAAGGTCTCGGGCGGACCCGATAAGGCAAGTCGGAAGCGAGGGACTCGGGACCCTAGAGTAAGGAGGCTATGCAGGCACCGAAATGCCGAGTTACCTAGCCACGAGGGCTGCGGCTGCACAAGTCTTACAGGCGTCGGGGTCTTCGCTGACGAGCCAGGAGCCGGAAGAAAAGGAGTTGCTGGCCGGCGACCAGTGCTGAATAGTTCGTAGAGATCCAAGCCTGGATCGGAGATTGATGAAACCTGAAAGCAGAGGGGACCAAGTTCGTACTACTAGCCAGTAGTCGGAGGGTACCAGGAAGGCACCGGTTGGCCGTCACCTCGACCAGGTGAGTGGGCGATGCTAGGCTCTGCAGTCTCACGGACCAGGAGGCGTTGTCGGCGACCACGGTGGAGGTGCGTGCTGTCCCACGAAGGATGATGCTGTCGGCGTCGCTGGGCCCAGGATGGGGCAACAAGCCTCGGCAAATCTCAGGGCCACGTGGTGGGCCTAAGATGGCGTCTTGAGTGGACCAGGAGGGTCCGGGGTGCTTCTCGCAAAGATGGAAGCAAGGGCCAGTCTGGAGCAACCAGACCAGCAGTGATGATTCTTGGATGTCGTCACAGAAGGACACAAGCCAGCGGCTAGTGACCAGACAACGTGCTGAGCAGCGAGCAGAAGGGCCCCACGCAGATCGTGGAGATGCTGGGGAGACTGCACTTCGGTGCTGGAGCGGCTCAGGGTCGGGGCTTCTCGGACCCCAGAGCACTCACCAGAGAGTTACCTCGATGGTCGTGCTGGTTTTTAAGAGCGTGCAGGTTCTGATGATGGCCGGCCCCTCGAGGTCTCGTCGCACCCACAGATCACAGCTGAGCTGATGACGTGGGTAGAGGTCAGAGGTGCCAGGGAAGCCGGTTCTCGTCGAGCTGGGCCGTCGGATTCCTTGAGGAAGGACTTACAGCAACCCGCAGAGTTCTTAGTTGGTGCCCGCTGATGCAGGGTGACTACTCCTTAGTCACAAGGGAGAAATCTTGAGAAGAGTCTTGAATGTCCTTTCGTAGAAAGTAGTTCTTGAATCAAAGATGATCTAATTTGGAAGGGTCCCGCTCCGGTCTTTATCCTAAAGAAAGGGGTGGGTACATGACTAGGTCCTGCCCTAAGGGTGGGACCAGGAAGGGGGGTAGTTACACCCCTCTCCCCTGCCGGACTTTCCCCAGGCCAGGGCTGTCGCCCCTGGAACTGGTTCTAACCGGCAGATGCGTAGTGAGCACCGGGGTGCCACTCCGCAGTCACCTTCTCGCAAAAGCCCTACCTACCCAGAATACACAAACCCTGTCTGGGACGGTGCGAACACCGCCCTCGACAGGAAACCCTTTGTCCAAGCGCTCCTCGCTGGAAGGACTCCCAGCAGCAGGAGGTCAGACTCGTGTCTGTGGTGGCAGCATCCATTTTGTGGAGCTGAGGCTTTCGTTAACTTTAACCGGGGTTCACAGTTACGTACATGTCGTGTCCCTCTAGAAGGGCGGAATGCTAACCTCGTCGCCAGGGTTGGTGAGAGGGCAGCACCCCGATTCGTATGACACCTTACTCGACATGTCTTGATAACGCGACACCGAAGTTACCGATGTGGTACGCGTTATCCTGGAACAGCCATTGGGTCTTTTCTCCGCAAGCTGCAACCGGCTCGGCTCGGGCCAGAACACAGTTCACACGAGCCCATGCACTCTGCCTTCAGGATTGTCAAGGCCTGCCATAGGAGTGACTGATAGGAACTCGGGTGTCCATTGTATGGTTAGATATAGAGCTACTATATCTAAAGCAAAGGGTGATTACACGACTTCGCCCCAGCTGTCATGCAGCCAGTTGTGTCAAATTTAGGAGGCCAGCCAGGGGTGGCATAATACATGCTGCAGCCCCTGGCGGCCCTGGGTACACCTATGCCCTGAGTTACAGGGTCTGATAAGGTGGCCCAGTACCAATTGGTAAATGCACCTAGGGTACATATCGTAATTTAGAAAGAGAACAGCCAGGCTGTGGGTCTGATTGGCAGGCCCACAGCCAGAGAAAGTCGTAAACCAGTGAAACAAAAGCAAAAAATCTGGGTGATCATAGGATTGCAGACCCTACTCTCCTACATGACCCCCCCCCCAAACGTCGGAACAACTAGCTAACCTTGACCAGGTGAGTCTTCTTGTTCTAAGTGGAAATATCTGGAGAGCCCATCGGCATTGCCATGATCAGTACCAGGTCTATGTTCCACTGTGAAGTCCATCCCCTGTAGGGAAATGGACCACCTAAGCAGTTTGGGGTTTTCACCCTTCATCTGATTTAGCCACAAGAGGGGCTTATGGTCGGTCTGAATCTTGAAGTGAGTACCAAACAAGTATGGCCTCAGCTTCTTCAGGGCCCAAACCACAGCAAAGGCCTCCCTCTCAATAGCTGACCAATTCTTCTCTCTAGGGGTCAGCCTTCTGCTTATAAAAGCAATGGGCTGGTCTTGACCATCAAAATTCAGTTGAGAAAGAACAGCTCCCACACCCAACTCAGAAGCATCTGTTTGGACAATGAATGGTTTGGAGTAGTCCGGACTCTTGAGGATAGGCGCCGTGCACATGGCCTGCTTTAGGTCATCGAATGCTTTTTGACAGCTCGCTGTCCACTGAACCTTTTTTGGCATTTTCTTACTTGTCAGTTCATTTAATGGTGTCACGATGGAACCATAGTTCCTGACAAACTTCCTATAGTAACCAGTCAGGCCCACGAAAGCTCGAACCTGAGTCTGGGTGGTTGGAGGAGCCCAGTCCCTGATTGACTGTATCTTGCTCTCCAGTGGCTGAACCTGACCTCCACCTACAAGGTGGCCCAGGTACACAACCTGTGTCTGCCCTATCTGGCACTTGGTGGCCTTGATAGTGAGACCTGCTGCTTGCAGTGCCTCTAACGTCTTCCGCAGGTGGACCAGGTGATCCTCCCAGGTGGAGCTAACGACAGCAATATCGTCAAGATACGCCGCACAGAAGTCATCCAGCCCAGTAAGGACTTGATTCACCAACCGTTGGAAGGTGGCAGGTGCATTTTTCAGACCAAAGGGCATCACCACGAACTGGTAATGCCCACCAGGGGTTGAAAATGCGGTTTTAGGCTTGGCGTCCTCAGCTAACCTGATTTGCCAATACCCAGCTGTCAGGTCAAACGTGCTTAGGTAGTTGGCCGAAGCCAATCTATCGATAAGCTTGTCTGCCCTTGGTATTGGGTGGGCGTCAGTCTTAGTGACTGCATTGAGACCCCTGTAGTCTACGCAAAACCTCATCTCTCTCTTACCACCCTGGGTGTGAGGTTTCGGCACTAGAACTACGGGACTAGCCCAAGGGCTATCCGAGGGTTCAATGACTCCCAGCTCCAACATTTTCTGCACTTCACTTTTGATGCAGTCTCTAACGTGATCAGGCTGCCTGTAGATTTTACTCTTGACGGGCAAGCTGTCACCAGTGTCAACCTCATGGGTGCACCAATCGGTCTGACTGGGTGTTAGAGAAAACATATGTCTGAACGACTGAAGAACCTGTTTACAGTCGCTCTGTTGATGTTCGGAGAGGCTGCCACAAAAGACAACACCATCTACCGAGCCATCGTCAGGATTCTGAGTGAGCAGGTCGGGGAGAGGGTCACTCTCCTCTTCCTGTCCCTCATCTAGGGCCATGAGCAAACTCATGTCCTTCCTGTCGACATATGCTTTTAGCCTGTTGACATGAAGCACCCTGTGGGGGCTCCGGGGAGTTCCCAGGTCGACCAGGTAGGTGACCTCTCCCTTTTTCTCCAGGATGGTGTAGGGCCCGGACCATTTGTCCTTGAGTGCTGCTGGGGCCACTGGCTCCAACACCCACACCTTCTGTCCGGGCTGGTAAACAGTCAAGACAGCCTTTTGGTCATGCCAAGCTTTTTGGAGTTCTTGGCTGGCCTTAAGGTTTTCAGATGCCTTTTCCATGTACTCAGCCATCCGCGAGCGGAGGCCAAGCACATAGTCCACTATGTTGGCTGCAGGCTTTTTGAGAGGTCTCTCCCATCCTTCCTTCACCAAACACAGGGGTCCCCTTACAGGATGCCCGTACAGAAGTTCAAAAGGGCTGTAGCCAACCCCCTTCTGTGGGACTTCTCTGTAGGCGAACAAGAGGCAGGGGATCAGGACGTCCCATCTACGCCGAAGCTTTTCCGGTAGTCCATGAATCATCCCTTTTAGGGTCCTGTTGAATCTCTCAACAAGCCCATTGCATTGTGGATGATAGGGTGTAGTGAACTTGTAGTTGACACCACATTCCTTCCACATAGCAGTTAAGTAGCTCGACATGAAGTTTGCACCTCTGTCGGAGACGACCTCCTTAGGGAAGCCCACTCTGGAGAACACTCCAACTAGGGCTCTTGCCACAACAGGTGCTGTAGTGGTCCTAAGGGGAATAGCTTCAGGATACCTGGTGGCATGATCCACTACCACCAGTATAAACTTGTGCCCTGAGGCTGTAAGTGGTTCCATGGGACCGACGATGTCGATCCCCACCCGTTCAAAGGGCACCCCCACCACAGGCATTGGTATAAGGGGGGCCTTTGTCGTGCCACCTGACTTACCACTGGCTTGGCAAGTGACACAGGAGCGGCAAAACTCCTTGGTATCTTCGTTCATGTGAGGCCAGTGAAAGTGCGAGACAAGCCTGTCCCACGTTTTCGTCTGGCCTAAGTGACCTGCTAAGGGAATCTCGTGGGCCAAGGTAAGTAGGAAACCACGCTGAGACAAGGGTACGACCAGCCTCCTGGTCATGCCAGGCTTGGGGTCTCTTGACTCAGTGTACAGGAGTCCATCTTCCCAGTATACCTTGTGGGTACCTGTGGCGTTCCCAGCAGCCTCAGCAGCAGCCTGCTGTCTGAGGGGTTCAAGAGAAGGGCAGTCTAACTGGTCCTTCCCCAGGTCTTCCCTTGAGGGTCCCCCTGAACCCAAGAATTCAACTTGATCAAGTTCGAATTCCCTTGGCTCAGTTTCCCTCAATTCCTGTAGGTCAGCCTCCTCTGAGACTTGATCCTCGACCTGGGGCAAGGGGGAAGGCGCGGCCTTAACCCTACTGCTCTTTTTCTTGGGAGGTGTCTGGTCCGTTGTTCCAGGATCCAGCACCTGTTCAGTGGGGCACTTCCTGACCTGTGACCTAGTCACAGCGAACACATGTGCTGGCAAACCTAACATTTCCATGTGAGTCCGGTGCTCCACTTCTGACCATTGTGACAACTCCAAATCATTGCCCAACAAACAATCCACTGGGAGGTCTGGACTAACTACAACCTTCTTTTGGCCAGTTACCCCTCCCCAGGAGAAAGCTACAATTGCCATACTGTGATTGGTAGTGACATTGCTTGCATTGGTCACCAGGAATTCTGTACCTGGCATGATCTGTCCAGGGTCCACAAAGTTAGGCGTCACCATGGTGACGCTGGCACAAGTGTCCCTATAGGCCTGAGCCATCTTTCCATTTATGAAAGGCGTCTGTCGGTATTTGCCCAAAGTATTGGGGCTTACGTCAGGGGATACGTCTGCGTCCCCTGTACTGACAAGGACAGCCTGAGTGAGCGTTCCAACTAAGTTGTCACGCCCCTCAGAACCCAGGGTTAACCCTACTAAACCCTTGGGAGGCGCACTACCACTGCTGACTGTACTAGGGGGCACAGGTGCCTTAGGGGCTGCAGTGGTAGGAGTCTGCCCTCCTCCTTTCTTGGTGCACTCACTAAACCAGTGAGATTTACTTTTACAGTACTGGCACCATCTTTTGGATTGGCCTTCTTTCTCCTTTTGGGGAGCCTGACCCCCACCCTCTTTGGGTTGTTGGGGACCTGTCGAAGACTTCTGGTCATTTTGTTCCCCCTTTGAATCTTTACCCTTCTGGTCTGCTTTCTTCTGACCACCTTGATTCTGGCCCTGGTTCTGTTTAACTCTCGTACGAACCCATCTGTCTGCCTTCTTTCCCAATTCTTGGGGAGAGGTCAGATCCGAGTCGACAAGATGCTGATGCAACAACTGGTTCTGACAATTGTTTAAAATTTGTTCTCTCATCATCAAATTATACAATCCTTCGTAATCAGTAACCTTACTGCCCAGCAACCAGCCCTCAAAAGCCTTAGTGGCACAATCGACAAATTCAGACCAATCTTGAGACTGCGTTTTCTGGGTATCCCTGAACAGCACCCTGTACTGCTCAGTGGTTAGGCCGAACCCTTCAACGAGTGTATTCCTCAAGACTTGGTAATTGTTAGCGTCCTCTACCCTTGTGGTGAGGAGCTTGTCTCTTCCTTTTCCTTCAAAGGAGAGCCACAAGATAGCTGCCCACTGACTCTGGGGAACACCCTGCACAGTGCAGGCCCTCTCCAAAGCAGTAATCCATTTGTGGATGTCGTCCCCTTGTTTAAAGGGGGGCACTATCTTCCCAAGGTGTTTCGTATTGAAACTCTTTTCCCTATTACTAGGTACATTGCTGCCACCAGTGGGGACTACCCCACTTAACTGTTGCTCTCTAGCAAAAGCAAGCTTTTCCTTGGCCAGGGCAAGTTCTTCCCTTTCAATCCTCAGATTAGCTGCCCTTTCCTTCGCTTCGTACACTCTCCTCTGAGGGGACGTCATCCCTCTTTGAGAAGAGTTGTGAGAGCCATTGGTATGAAGGGATCTGCCAGAGTCTCTTGACAGAGATCTGGCTCGTCCATTCCCCATGTTAAGCGGACCTGACAGCTGCGCCGAGGTTCCCCCAGTACCGCTATCATGTTTGCTTAAGTTGGACCGTGTTAGTCTGACGACTTCTACCTGTCCCTTATCTGCCTCGTCCCCAGAGAGATCCTCATCCTCATCCTCCTCCACATCCTCGTTCTCGGTTGCGAGGTGAATGAGGTCAGGATCGTCTCGGGTTCCCTCGAGGGGAGGCATGTCTCCTTCTGGATTAGAAGAGCTACGAAGTTTCTCAGCTCTCCTGGCATCATAAGTCTCCAAGAGACCAATCAGAAAGGACGTTGTGGGGTTAGACCCCTGCTGAATCTTCCTGGAGTGACACAGTCGTCTTAGCTCCTTGAAGCTCAGCACAGTATATCCTGAAGGGATGACCTGTGGAGGGTCAACTGACACAAGGGGAGACTCAGAGTTTCCTCTTTGGCCCGACATACTGTTTCTAGTGTGGTGTAAGTGATGCACCTACCTACACTATGTGTTTTCCTACTGTTCCCTTGCTAAGAGTTGTAGCCAAGGTGTGCTAAGCCTTGAGGAGCTACAACAGCTGGTTCAGTAGAACTCAGAGTATTCTAAGCTTTTAGTTATATGTACTAACAGTACTTGTGCGATCTTTCAACAAGATATTCTTAGGATACGTGTGGTAAAACAACAGCAAGCTCAAATCCCAACCGCTGCTCACCAATGTGAGAAGTTGGCCCGATATGCAACGTTCGCTATTCTAGCGACTGCTATGTATCGTTCCAACGACCCTTATGGTGTTTGGTTGTAAGTCAACCTATAGACCAGCTATCCTAGTAGCGTGGATACGAGCAGTCTAAGGCTAAAGACTCGAGAGGGCGCGTTAAGCCAGCTGTTTACCACACATGTACCCCTTGAACACCCAGTGAAAGGACACCACACAAGTGTTATGAAAATAAACAGTATATTTATTAAGAATCACAACAGCCCTGTACTCTTTATGAGGACAGGGTACTAAGCACAAACCAAATCTCTTTAGCAAATACTTCAAGTGCACGTTTAAACAAGTGTCCGAGGACACGGAAAGGTTAAGGTCTCGGGCGGACCCGATAAGGCAAGTCGGAAGCGAGGGACTCGGGACCCTAGAGTAAGGAGGCTATGCAGGCACCGAAATGCCGAGTTACCTAGCCACGAGGGCTGCGGCTGCACAAGTCTTACAGGCGTCGGGGTCTTCGCTGACGAGCCAGGAGCCGGAAGAAAAGGAGTTGCTGGCCGGCGACCAGTGCTGAATAGTTCGTAGAGATCCAAGCCTGGATCGGAGATTGATGAAACCTGAAAGCAGAGGGGACCAAGTTCGTACTACTAGCCAGTAGTCGGAGGGTACCAGGAAGGCACCGGTTGGCCGTCACCTCGACCAGGTGAGTGGGCGACGCTAGGCTCTGCAGTCTCACGGACCAGGAGGCGTTGTCGGCGACCACGGTGGAGGTGCGAGCTGTCCCACGAAGGATGATGCTGTCGGCGTCGCTGGGCCCAGGATGGGGCAACAAGCCTCGGCAAATCTCAGGGCCACGTGGTGGGCCTAAGATGGCGTCTTGAGTGGACCAGGAGGGTCCGGGGTGCTTCTCGCAAAGATGGAAGCAAGGGCCAGTCTGGAGCAACCAGACCAGCAGTGATGATTCTTGGATGTCGTCACAGAAGGACACAAGCCAGCGGCTAGTGACCAGACAACGTGCTGAGCAGCGAGCAGAAGGGCCCCACGCAGATCGTGGAGATGCTGGGGAGACTGCACTTCGGTGCTGGAGCGGCTCAGGGTCGGGGCTTCTCGGACCCCAGAGCACTCACCAGAGAGTTACCTCGATGGTCGTGCTGGTTTTTAAGAGCGTGCAGGTTCTGATGATGGCCGGCCCCTCGAGGTCTCGTCGCACCCACAGATCACAGCTGAGCTGATGACGTGGGTAGAGGTCAGAGGTGCCAGGGAAGCCGGTTCTCGTCGAGCTGGGCCGTCGGATTCCTTGAGGAAGGACTTACAGCAACCCGCAGAGTTCTTAGTTGGTGCCCGCTGATGCAGGGTGACTACTCCTTAGTCACAAGGGAGAAATCTTGAGAAGAGTCTTGAATGTCCTTTCGTAGAAAGTAGTTCTTGAATCAAAGATGATCTAATTTGGAAGGGTCCCCGCTCCGGTCTTTATCCTAAAGAAAGGGGTGGGTACATGACTAGGTCCTGCCCTAAGGGTGGGACCAGGAAGGGGGGCAGTTACACCCCTCTCCCCTGCCGGACTTTCCCCAGGCCAGGGCTGTCGCCCCTGGAACTGGTTCTAACCGGCAGATGCGTAGTGAGCACCGGGGTGCCACTCCGCAGTCACCTTCTCGCAAAAGCCCTACCTACCCAGAATACACAAACCCTGTCTGGGACGGTGCGAACACCGCCCTCGACAGGAAACCCTTTGTCCAAGCGCTCCTCGCTGGAAGGACTCCCAGCAGCAGGAGGTCAGACTCGTGTCTGTGGTGGCAGCATCCATTTTGTGGAGCTGAGGCTTTCGTTAACTTTAACCGGGGTTCACAGTTACGTACATGTCGTGTCCCTCTAGAAGGGCGGAATGCTAACCTCGTCGCCAGGGTTGGTGAGAGGGCAGCACCCCGATTCGTATGACACCTTACTCGACATGTCTTGATAACGCGACACCGAAGTTACCGATGTGGTACGCGTTATCCTGGAACAGCCATTGGGTCTTTTCTCCGCAAGCTGCAACCGGCTCGGCTCGGGCCAGAACACAGTTCACACGAGCCCATGCACTCTGCCTTCAGGATTGTCAAGGCCTGCCATAGGAGTGACTGATAGGAACTCGGGTGTCCATTGTATGGTTAGATATAGAGCTACTATATCTAAAGCAAAGGGTGATTACACGACTTCGCCCCAGCTGTCATGCAGCCAGTTGTGTCAAATTTAGGAGGCCAGCCAGGGGTGGCATAATACATGCTGCAGCCCCTGGCGGCCCTGGGTACACCTATGCCCTGAGTTACAGGGTCTGATAAGGTGGCCCAGTACCAATTGGTAAATGCACCTAGGGTACATATCGTAATTTAGAAAGAGAACAGCCAGGCTGTGGGTCTGATTGGCAGGCCCACAGCCAGAGAAAGTCGTAAACCAGTGAAACAAAAGCAAAAAATCTGGGTGATCATAGGATTGCAGACCCTACTCTCCTACAACCCCCTTTTCTGAATCGTTTTGGCCACTACAGGTGTGGCAGGGTATGCTCAGACATGAGTCCCTTGCTCACTGCACCACTAGGATTCAAGCAAGCCGGGCCAACAACGGCTGAAATGCCAGAAACCGGTCCCTGGAAGCTTGTCTCCTTTCCAGTGAAGAATTGGCTTGGTAGTTTGGTCTGCCCTGTTCCCATGAGGCACGGGGTCAGACTAATTTGCATATAGCCAGGTTCTGAACTGGGGGGATGCAGTCAGCTAAAAAACAGTGATGGATCAAGCCCTGATCACTTGACTGGGTATTAGTGTTCTGATTAACTCAGATGCTCTGTCCATCACCACCCCCTTTTCTGAATCGTTTTGGCCACTACAGGTGTGGCAGGGTATGCTCAGACATGAGACCCTTGCTCACGGCACCACTAGGATTCAAGCAAGCCGGGCCGACGACGGCTGAAATGCCAGAAACCGGTCCCCGGAAGCTTATCTCCTTTCCAGTGAAGAATTGGCTTGGTAGTTTGGTCTGCCCTGTTCCCATGAGGCACGGGGTCAGACTAATTTGCATATAGCCAGGTTCTGAACTGGGGTGATGCAGTGAGCTAAAAAACGGTGATGCATCAAGCCCTGATCACTTGACTGGGTATGAGTGTTCTGATTAACTCAGATGCTCTGTCCATCACCACCCCCTTTTCTGAATCGTTTGGCCACTACAGGTGTGGCAGGGTATGCTCAGACATGAGTCCCTTGCTCACTGCACCACTAGGATTCAAGCAAGCCGGGCCAACGACGGCTGAAATGCCAGAAACCGGTCCCCGGAAGCTTGTCTCCTTTCCAGTGAAGAATTGGCTTGGTAGTTTGGTCTGCCCTGTTCCCATGAGGCACGGGGTCAGACTAATTTGCATATAGCCAGGTTCTGAACTGGGATGATGCAGTGAGCTAAAAAACGGTGATGGATCAAGCCCTGATCACTTGACTGGGTATGAGTGTTCTGATTAACTCAAATGCTCTGTCCATCACCACCCCCCTTTTCTGAATCGTTAACAAGTAGTCAAGCATTTTACCTTATCTTTCCCTAGCCATGATTAAATGATCTGTTAAGCAAACAGATTACAGACCTTTTGTTGTTTAAATTTTCATTTTCGAAAGCATGATGCAAATATTCAGGTATAACAGACTGCCTGAGCGGAAACATACGGTTGTGCTTGTTTAAGTTTACGCGTTTGCGGGGGCGGAGCTAGCTCGCAACCAAGATGGCTGCTTGAGCCGAGAGCTCCCCCGTCTCCGACACTATCCTGCTAAATTATCCTGCGTGTGGCGGCGCCTAAGACAGTCCTACCTGCCTGATTTGTGCCCCTTGACGGCTGCGGTGGCTGCCTGGCGTTATCCCGACCGCTTAGCCCCGCTGATTAAGCTTTGGCGGACTGCGGGGCCTGAGTGCGCTGCTGACTGGAGCTGAGCGGAGCCTGCTGGGCTAGACGGAGCCACGAGGGGGTCTGTGCCCTCTGGCGGCGGCGTCCTGCTTGCGACGGCCCTGGTGTCCGGTGATACCTCTGCTAGGCTCTGAGGCTAGGAGCCTGATTGCTGTCTTACGCCGTGCCCCGTTGCTCTGTGACTCTCTGCGGCGGTGGACGCGCTGCTGGAGGGGCGGAGCCTGCAGGGTGAAAGTTCCTGCCTATAGGCGGCAGCGCGCTACAAGAGCGCCTGGCACCCTGCGGGCCTACGGAACCCTGACTGCCGCGAGCTGCTGGTGTGACCCTTGGACCCAGGCCGAGGTGCTTGATGATCCCTCTGGCTGTGGAGCGTGCTGGCTGTCCCTTCGATGGCGGCCTGTTGGAGGTGGGCCTGACATCTGGTGCTGCCCTCGGGGATAGGTGCCCTGCCTGATCTCCATTGCTGCCCCCTCCCCCTCCGTGTACATCTGTGGAGGCAAGACTGCTTTTGGGGGCATTGCGGGGCACTACCTCCGGCGGACGCTTGGTCTGTACTGTGACTGGGCCGCGAGACTGCTGCGGAGACTGTTGTGAGGTAAGACTGGCGCTGGGGACCCGGCTGCGACGCGGAAACAACTGACTGGTGCTGTGGTGCGCTGGGGACAGGTGGTGAGGCGCGGCTTGACCCCTGAGGCCTATGCCCCATCCGGATGTATACTGTGTGATGCCAAGGAGATAATACGTGGTGCGACAGGATCATCTGGCGGTGCGGCGGAGCGACATGAGAGGTGAGATTGGGCGCGAGCCTGGGCCCGGCGTAGATGCTACCCCCATGGTGCAACTTTCCTTTCTCCTACTGTAACTGATTCTCCTTGCCTGGGACCTGTGCTCCACACGTCCGCCACGCATTCAGCTGGCTGGGTGCGAGTTACGGCCCTGGAACTGTTGGCCCTCGTGCCCTGCGTACCTGTCCCCAGTTTACTGACTGCGGAGCATCTGTTTGCCCTGAGATGGGGCGCACTGACAGGACTCAACCCAAGCTGTCTTTCGACGGCAGGAAATCCAAAGCTAGCGACCCCCCCCACGGGCGAAGACCACGCTGAAGAGGACGCCGCGGGTGACACGTCCCAGCAGGATATTCGCGGTCTCCTTTTGTCAATGGAGAAGGGCCTACAAGGCAGGATCGCCTCACTGGGATCAAAGATGGACGCACTCACCTACCGCATGGATCAGATGGCAGAAAGGTTGGATAAGCAGGCAGAACGCATCAACATGTCTGAGCGCTGCATCGTCAAGGTGGAAGAAGCACAGACGTCTTTGGATGCGGAGCACAAACATTTGGGCAGAGTGATCTAAATCTTGCAAGATAAAACTGAGGACTTGGAGGCTCGTTCCCGGAGATGCAACCTCCGCATTACAGGCTTGCCGGAAACCACACAGACCGGGAACATGGAAGTCTTCGTGGAGCGTCTCCTAAAAACTCTGCTGGGAGACGCTGCCTTCTCAGGAATGTTTGTCGTCGATAGAGCACACCGATCCCTGGGCCCAAGACCAAAACCGGGGGCGCCCCAGCACCCGATCATCGCTAAACATAAAGACAGGGACGCGGCACTGAGGCTTGCCTGGGAGAAGCAACCCCTGAACTGTGAGGGGTCGACGATCTCCCTTTTTCCTGATTTCACTGCAAAAGTGCAGGAGGCGTGGAGACAGTTTGTACAGATGAAATGCCAGCTCCGGGAAATGGGCACGGACTATGCGATTCTCTACCCTGCGAAGCTGCAGGTCAATAGGCAGGGGAATTCCTCTATCTTCACCGACCCCAGGGGTCTCCAGAAGGCACTCAAGGATTGGCGTAGGGACCGGAAGCAGCTCCCAGAAGGTGAGCGCTGCGCCGAGGCTCTGGAGAGCACACTGGATGAACAGGAGTGAACTGAGGGATTGTTCTCTGAATGGCGTGCAACGATCTGCTGTTGCTAAGAACTGGGGGAGAGGAGCTACCGGAGTATGACAGAGAGGAAAAGTTTTTCTTCTTCTCACTTTTTCTTTTTCAGAGACTGCCCCTGGATATGCATTTCTTCCTATGCTCATTTAACTTTCCTGTCAGATATGATGTGGGAAGGGTTTGTGGAGACAGCACCTGTGCCGCATTCTGTGGTGCTACTTGTTGGGGAGCGCTGATAGCGATGTTGTTGATTTTAATTGATTTTCCTACTGTACAGCGTTTCTCCTGCTATGCTGACTATCACCTGGATGCCCACACGCGCTCTGACGAGCGGAACTCAGAACTATGGCTACGGCGGCCATTTGTGAAGTTACTTGAGAGAGCGCAAGGTGCTGCCGTATTTTGATAATGTTTGGCAGATAGCTGAGGCCACATGCGCTCTATTTTCTTTTTGTTTAGGGGACGGGGGGGCCACATGGCAGCATGTTGCCATTGGACGAACAGTCTCTGTTTTCTGTATTGCTGGCTACCTGCGCCCCTGGTGTGAATTACACTTTCCTGAGCAGGGTTTCTTTTTGTTTTTCAACTTTTTCGGTGAGGGGAGGGGGGAGGTTTCTTGGAACATGAGGCAGTAAGGCATGGGAGAACTGGCGGGTTGGCAGGTCGATCGTGGCCTAGTTGGGGTTGGGCAGGCGTGGGAGGGTTACGCGGAGGGGGTGTTCAGTTGCTCCCTGGAGTTATTGGGATTGGGAGAGAATTTTACAGGTTCTATGTGTTTTTCCTGGACCTTTTTGCATAGGCGCTGAACGTTACGAAAGGCTGGCATATGCAGTATTCACACTGCACGAACACCGCTATCTACTGATCTTCCCGGGATGACACAACGGAGAAACACTTTAGATCCTATTACATTACTGACGTGGAACGTCAGAGGCCTTAATGAACACCGTAAAGCTTAGCGACTTCTACACTATCTCTTGAGACATGGCATTGACGTAGCGCTGCTACAAGAGACCCACCTTCGCCTGGACAGCACGACAGGGGTTTCTTGAATAATGTCCACGTGGCGGGATTTACTTCACACGCTAGGGAGGTTTTAACATGGGTCAACCCTAAGGCAACACTGACATTCACCCTAATAGTTACGGACAGTGAAGGACGGCACACGATCACTAAATGCACTGGGAAGGGTACAGAGTTCCACATAGTTAACACCTATGGGCCTAACTACGATCACCTCTCTTTTTACACTAATCTAGCAGCTCGGGTACGGGTACATTGTGGGGGACAAGTCCTATGGGGGGGGCGACTTTAATATGACAAGACAGCCCTCACTGGATAGATAAGACGGTCCTGATCGCCGACCCTCGGCTTCTGCTAGAGTGCTGGATGTTGAGATGACCCGACTAGGCTTACAGGACATATGGAAATCTTGCCATCCTACTCAGGGTGGATACACGCACTACTCAGCACCATCGACATTCATACTCGGGTTGACTACTGGTTGATCACTTCCCCTCTTCTTTCCTTGGTTCAGACGTGCACGATCCTCCCGCGCACCTTCTCGGACCACTCCCCTGCTCTTATCGCATTTACTGTCCCGGCAAAACGTATACCACCTTTTGCTTGGCGCTTTCCCCCTTATTCCTTGCTAGACGATGACTTCAGAGAAGAACTAGCCATGACTATTGAGGAATTTTTTGACACAAATGTCGGATTCGTAGATTCATTTTTGACCGTGTGGGAAGCCTTTAAGACGTACATACGGGGTGTGGCTATCTCTAAACATGCGGGGGTCCTTAAATCCACCCGAGGGTGCTTGACACTTCTGGAGAGTAAGCTTAGGGACATTGAGGCACGATGCCTACGGGCTGACGGAGAGGACCTACTTCAAGAACTCGCCCAAACACTGCGCGAGTATCAGGAGGAGGCTGACTCTGAGTTTAAGCATTTGGGTAAATATGCCACCGCACGATCCTATGGGGAGGGAGAGTGTCCTGGGTCGGTGTTGGCGCAGTTGGCCAGACAGCGGAAGAGCAGTACAGCGATTCCGGATATGAGATCACCTCTGACAGACGAGCCTCTATCTGACAAGCAGGTTGCGGACCGTTTCCGGGAGTATTATACTTCCTTACATGCCTCCAGAAGCCCTGTCCCGGCTATCCTCGACTACCTGACTCATATTGAGAATCCCTGCCTGGCTAATTTGCACCGCGAATTCTTGGTGCGACCGTTTGAGCGGGAGGAAATTGTCTGGGCCCTCTCGTCAATGAGGGCCGGGAGTGCCCCGGGTAGTGATGGCTTAATGGTGTCATTTTACAAAACATATTCTGACCTGTTGATTCCTCGGCTATTGACGCTAGTCGAGAACATGGCAGAGTCTGGCAAAATGCCACCCACGATGCAGGAGGCGATACTTATTGCGATTCTCAAGCCTGGGAAACACCCGGGGGAATGCTCTTCGTACCGCCCATTATCGTTATTAAATGTCGATGCTAAGATATTTGCAAAAATTATGCTAACCGTCTGAGCTCTCTGGTCACCACTCTGGTCGCCCCTGAGCAAGTGGGCTTCGTCCCCAGTCGCAATCTCACTTAGAAATTACGAACGGTGTTCGCGGCGTTTCAGCACACTCGTCCGGATGTCTCCGCTGTCGCGTTTTTTCTAGATATGGAAAAGGCTTTCGACTCTGTCGAATGGCCCTTCCTACGACAGGTCCTGAGTCGCATGGGGATGAGGGAACTCGTCCTCCAGCTCCTGAATACTCTTTACGCATCCCATACGGCCCGTGTTCGTATTGGGTCACTTACCATGGACCCCATTAAAATCGGTTGAGGCACGAGGCAGGGATGCCCCCTTTCCCCTATCCTCTATGCTCTAGTAGCGGAAACCCTCACGTGTGCTCTTCGCGAATATCATGGGCATAGAGGTATACGGTTCCCTACCTACAATCTGATTGTGTCTACATATGCGGACGACACATTGTTATACGTCCTTGACCCGGAGGTCAACCTTTTGGCGGTGCTACGCGAAGTAGTCTTATTAAGCTCCCTTTCGGGTATCCATGTGAACTGGAGCAAATCACTTATGTTTCTGCTCACACCTGCTACCAAGAGATTTGAACCGGAATATCCCATCCAGTGGACCACAGAAGCGGTACGGTATTTGGGGATCCGGCTCCACATGGATCCGGAGGTGGTTCTCCGGGAGAACTACGGGGTGGCTGTCTCCAAGTTGGAAGACGATATTACCAAGTGGATTGGCCTCCCTTTGTCCTTGATGAGTCGCATCTCCCTTATGAAGATGAGAGTGCTGCCACGTTTCCTGTTTCTGTTCACTAACATACCCATGGTCTTGTCTAGCCTGTTTTTCCAACAGCTACACTCACTTATAATTCGGCTGGCATGGGCTGGCAAGCATCCTAGAGTTGCATGAAACATCCTTATCCGCCCTTACTCGATCTAGAGCTCTATTACCGAGCCGCGCAAAGCGTGCATGCGTACCACTGGATACATGGCCCTGCGGATATTCCACACATACGTATCGAATCGGTTGTCGCTGCCTTGGTCCCTCTCCCGGCGCTCATGTCTCGCCCTCGGGACCGCCAGAAGGGTTTCCTTGATTCCCTGAGCGCTGTCGTTCATGCCTGGCACCACATGATGGTTGCGCAGGCCTGCACGCTTCTTTATGCCCCGAAGGCCCCACTTGCCTGGTGTTCGTGGCTTGCCCCATGTAAGGATAAAGGAGTGTTGGCCGCATTGGCTGCTTTAGATATACATCACATGGGAGATCTATTCTTGGATGGCAGTGCTGGTACCTGTGATGAACTGGAGTCTGAGGACACCACTCGGTCCCTCCTTCCCCGCTTTCAATTTCACAGGGTCCGACACGCGCTAAAAGACCTTCTAGGGGACGACATGGCGGAACCCCCGGTGATCACGGCATATGATTTTATCATTAATGCCAAGACCTCGACCAAGCTAATAACAAATTTATATCGAATCACCCTTTCTGTAAGAACAACGGACTATACTAAGCCTCGACTAGCGTGGCAGTCTGACCTGGCTGTGGACTTACCTGAAGACACGTGGCGATACTGTTGTGCTAATGTCAGGAAAATATCGCTCAATGGTCTCCACCGGCTGCTGCACTTTAAGTTTCTAAACAGGGTTTATTATACCCCCGAACGGCTCTGTCGATATAGACTTCAGGAGAGCCCACGTTGTGAGAGATGCGGAGTGTGGTGGCTGATTTTATACACGTGTCCTGGTCCTGGTCCTGTCCGATAATTTTTGCCTTCTGGTGCTCAGTCTATGAGGAAGTAAACAGAATTACGGAACTCTCGCTACTCCCAACGTCCTCTGCTTGCTATACTGGCATACTCTAAGACAATTAAGACCGAACACAGGCGACTTGTAGACATGGCCTTTCTGGTGGCCAAGAGGTGCGTTGCGCTTTCCTGGATGCGTGGGCCGGTACCGACGCTGTACCAGTGGACTAAAGAAATGCTTTACTGCTGCACACAAACTGAGGTATAAACCGATTTACTACTCCCCCCCCCCCCCACCCCCCCCCACCACCCCGCAGTAGACCCAAGAACTTCTGGGCACTGTTTGTGGAGAGACGGCCCGATCGGGACATTTCAGGTACACATGAGACTGACATGGCTTTGGCGGGGGTGAGGTCGCAGATGGGTTCGCCCCCTCCTGTAGGAGAGCAGACGGTTGCTGGTCATGGGGGCCCTTGACTGACTCTAGGACCCCGTTTGATATGCCCCTGGTGGTCTCTGATGGGGTGTGCTGGGAGTAGCTCTGTTTTGACTAAGTGTAAGTGTCAATTATTATTTTGCTGATGATGTCATTTTACCTGATTGTTGTATATATACTGCATTGATATTGGTTCGTGCTGCCATTGCCTGTGCATGTCCTTCGTTTTTTTCTTTGTTTCTATTCTGAAATTCCAATAAATTAATTAATTTAAAAAAGTTTACACGTTTGCTCCTGCAGAGAAACAAATTGCGTGGTAGGTTGTGTTACATCTGGTATCGGTACGTGGTCTTCAGACAGGTGCGAGTGTACAGATACGGACATCGGGTGCTGACCCCACCAGGTGTGTAGCTCTTTACAGACTCGTGTAAACAGCCACATGGCTGGTCTATGATTAACAAATTCACGTATGTGTTCAAACGCACGCTTGTCTCACATCACTCGATTTCGTGTGAGTTTGTGTGTGTGCACATTTAAGAGTCGGATATTATGTAGGATGGGGACCAGGTTGGAAACCCTTTGATTTCTTAAAATGGAGGACTTAATCGTTAAAACACAATTTTGTATTTACGAAACAGGTTTATCGAGTAGGGGAAGTGTTTCCAAATCTGTTTAAGAATTACAACTGGCTAGCTGCGCTGTTCACCTGCACGCCTGCCCCAGATGTCTTACAACCCCTCACGGCTGCGGGGCACAGGAGCCGCAGTCTAATTTATACTGTGACTAGGAGCCCGTCCCGACGTTGTCCGGGTATGAATTGCTGCCGGCCAGTAGTATATTGTTTCGTAGGATTTCATTTTGATAGCATTTCTTATCTGTGACAGGCCTGTGAAACGCTCCGATTCACAGTGCACTGCTGATGCACTTAAGAGTGCGCGTTCAGTAGTGTGTGAATTTGAGTTTCCCTACTTTATTTTTCCTTGCAATATTATATAGCACAACTCGACAATGTGGCATGAGCACAATTTACATTACAGAAGAACACATTGATTTGTGGTAGGCACGGGGAGACAAAGCGATTTGCCTGGAATCACAGGATGTTGAGCTGATGCCGAGATTCGAACGTAGCTCCCCAGGTCTGAAGATCGCAATTCTAGAACTTGTAGCGGGAGGTGTGTCTAAAGGTGTATGTCAGTGCTGGCCATCAATGAGAGAGACCTGTGCATTTTTCAAATCGGTGGTGAAAAAATATGAGTATGTTGCTGGAAATGTGGGCCGCCGTGCCACCAATGTACTTACCGGGGGAGGGTAAACACCCATTATTCCGCAACTTTCTTTCCGCATACCATCACTCCACATACTTTCATTACGAAAGTACCATGACTCCGCAATGCCATTATAACGTATGGCATTACATTTTATATGCTTTTACCACGCATACATTTACAATGGAATTCGTTGTAAATGCATGAATGGTAAAAGCATGTTTTTTTTAAATGTTTGAATGAGGTAAGTATGGGTATAAGGGTATATGGTTTGGGGTACTGAGGTATATGTTTTGGGGTGTTTGGGTATTTTAAGGGTTCAGATATAGTTTTGGGTTATGGGGTACAGGGGTAGTTTTAGGGTTTAGGGATAGGTATGGGTTTTGGGGTAGAGGGGTATTTTAAGGGTTCGGGGCTAGGTTTGGGTTTTGAGGTATTTGCAGTGTTTTTAGGGTTCAGGGGTAGGCTTGGGTTTTGGGGTACAGGGGTATTTTAAGGGTTCAGGGCTAGGTTTGAGTTTTGGGGTACAGGGGTATTTTTAGGGTTCAGGGTAGGTTTGAGTTTTGGGGTACAGGGTTATTTTTATGGTTCAGGGCTTGGTTTGGGTTTTGGGGTACTGGGGTATTTTTAGGGTTCTGGGCTAGGTTTGGGTTTTGGGGTACAGGAGTATTTTAAGGGTTCAGGGGTAGGTTTGAGTTTTGGGGTACAGGGGTATTTTAAGGGTTCAGGGCTAGGTTTGAGTTTTGGGGTACAGGGGTATTTTTAGGGTTCAGGGTAGGTTTGAGTTTTGGGGTACAGGGTTATTTTTATGGTTCAGGGCTTGGTTTGGGTTTTGGGGTACTGGGGTATTTTTAGGGTTCTGGGCTAGGTTTGGGTTTTGGGGTACAGGGGTATTTTTAGGGTTCAGGGGTAGGTTTGGGTTTTGAGGTTCAGGGGTATTTATAGGGTTCAGGGCTAGGTTTGGGTTTTGGAGTACAGGGATATATTTAGAGTTTAGGGATAGGTTTGGGTTTAGGGGTACAGGGTATATTTATAGGATTAAGATGGGTTAGTGTTTATGGGTGTTGGGGTATTTTAAGGTGTAAGTGTGGGTTATGATTATGGGGTGCAGGGGTATTTAAAGGATTAAGATGGATTAGTGTTTATGGGTGTTGGGGTATTTTAAGGAGTAAGGGTGGGTTATGATTATGGGTTGCAGGGGTATTTAAAGGGAGCAGGGTGGACACCCGGAGCTGGAATGTACAGAACCTGGGAAGAAAAAACAATGAAATATTGGGCACAATGCTCGCTTATTTTTTTCAGTAATCCCGCACACGCCCACGCCCCCAGCACAAGCCCACAGCACACGATATGAGACATGGCATGAAGGGCAGAACGTACCACACGCCCCCAGCATTTGTCACGCCCCCCAGCACACGCCCACAAGGGACTACTTTGCTGGCACGGTTATTTTACCTTTTAAATGTATATGGTGGGCGGCGGCATAGCCCATGTCCTTCTGCTGCAACTGCCCTTTCCAACGCTGTATTGGGTGTTGTGATTGAGATTACCCGCCTCAAAGGTTTGGGCTCTCTCTTTATTATATTAGTACTAGCAGCCCGTCCCGAAGTTGTCCGGGTATGAATTGCTGCCGGCCAGTAGTATATTGTTTCGTATGATTTTGTTTTGATAACATTTCTTATCTGTGACAGACCTGTGAAACGCTCCGATTCACAGTGCACTGCTGTTGCACTTAAGAGTGCGCGTTCAGTAGTGTGTGAACTCGAGTTTCCCTACCTTATTTTCCTTGCAATATTATATAGCGCGAACTCAACAACATGGCATGAGCACAATTTACATTACAGAAGAACACATTCATTTGTGGTAGGCACGGGGAGACAAAGCGATTTGTCTGGAATCACAGGATGTTGAGCTGATGCCGAGATTCGAACGTAGCTCCCCATCTCTAAAGTTTGTAATTCTAGAACTTGTGGTGGGAGGTGTGTCTAAAAGTGTATGTCGGTGCTGGGCATCAATGAGAGAGACCTGTGCATTTTTCCAATCGGTGGTGAAAAAATATGAGTATGTTGCTGGAGATGTGAGCCGCGGTGCCACCAATGTACTTACGGGCGCGGGTAAACACCCATTATTCCGCAACTTTCTTTCCGCATACCATCACTCCGCATACTTTCATTACGAAAGTACCATGACTCCGCAATGCCATTATAACACGTGGCATTACATTTTGTATGCTTTTACCATGCTTACATTTTCAACAAAATTCGTTGTAAATGCATGAATGATAAAAGCATGTTTTTAAAAAAAAAATTGGATAAGGCAAGTATGGGTATAGGGGTATATGTTTTGGGGTACTGAGGTATATGTTTTGGGGTGTTTGGGTATTTTAAGGGTTCAGATATAGTTTTGGGTTCTGGGGTACAGGGGTATTTTTAGGGGTTCAGGGCTAGGTTTGGGTTTTGGGGTATAGGGGTATTTTTAGGGTTCAGGGGTAGGTTTGGGTTTTGGGGTACAGGGGTATTTTAATGGTTCAGGGCTAGGTTTGGGTTTTGGGGTACAGGGGTATTTTTAGGGTTCAGGGCTAGGTTTGGGTTTTGGGATACAGGGGTATTTTAGGGTTCTGGGCTAGGTTTGGGTTTTGGGGTACAGGGGTATTTTTAGGGTTCAGGGGTAGGTTTGGGTTTTGGGGTACTGGGGTATTTTAAGGGTTATGGGCTAGGTTTGGGTTTTGGGGTACAGTGGTATTTTAGGGTTCAGGGGTAGGTTTGGGTTTTGGGGTACAGGGGTATATGTAGGGTTCAGGGGTAGGTTTGGGTTTTGAGGTACAGGGGTATTTATAGGGTTAAGATGGGTTAGTGTTTAAGGGTGTTGGGGTATTTTATAGAGTAAGGGTGGGTTATTATTAAGGGGTGCAGGGGTATTTAAAGTAGGGGTGGGAGGAATTGGCGCGAACTTGGTACAATAAATCCGCAATATTTCGTTCTGTCTGATTTCCAATTATTAAAACAGAAACCTCATATATTCAAGGTAAAATAAAGTATTTCTACATGCTAAAATGCATATAGTCATTTCACAAAAGTGAAATTAGCTTCCAGCAAGCAGTGAGAGAGGTGATGATTTTGAGATCAAGCCCCTGCAAAGCATTATGGGACGAGATTAGCAGTGGGAAGTGAATATTATAGTATCCAAATAATTCTACAAAGAGCTGCAGTTCACCTCGTCGTCCCTAGTTGTCCCTGATGAGGCAAATGCAATAGCATTTAAAATATTATACATCAAGCTGCAGTTCACCTCGTGGTCCCTAGATGTCCCTGATGAGGCAAATGCAATTGCATTTAAAATATTACACATCAAGCTGCAGTTCACCTCGTCGTCCCTAGATGTCCCTGATGAGGCAAATGCAATAAGCATTTAAAATATTATACATCAAGCTGCAGTTCACCTCGCCGTCCCTAGATGTCCCTGATGAGGCAAATGCAATAGCATTTAAAATATTATACATCAAGCTGCAGTTCACCTCGTCGTCCCAAGATGTCCCCGATGAGTAAAAATCAAAAACATTGAAACCCTTTCATGAATGCTAAAAATTATGCTAATCTTATCCCATAATGCTTTGCAGGGCCTTTCAGTTGTATTTTTGCCCATAACTGTGCTTGGGGTGGTTCTAAGAGAATGAGACCTCCACTGAATTACTATTTAAAGGCAGCAGGAATGTATAGAACCTGGGAATAAAAAACAACACTCGTGACGGAATGCCCCCAGCTATTGTCACGCCCCCAGCACACACCCACAGCACAATGCACACACGCCCACAAGGGACTCCTTTGCTGGCACGGTTCTTTTACCTTTTAAATGTATATGGTGGGCGTCTGCATAGCCTATGTCCTTCTGCTGCAACTGCCCTTTCCAACGCTGTATTGGGTGTGTGGATTGGCGCTGTAGTTCCCGAGTTTACCTTGCCAAAAGGTGTCTGTTCTCTCTTTATAATAGTAGTATAGACTAGCAGCCCGTCCTGACGTTGTCCGGGTATGAATTGCTGCCGGCCAGTAGTATATTGTTTCGTAGGATTTTGTTTGATAGCATTTCTTATCTGTGACAGACCTGTGAAACGCTCCGATTCACAGTGCACTGCAGTTGCACTTAAGAGTGCGCGTTCAGTAGTGTGTGAACTCGAGTTTCCCTACTTTATTTTCCTTGCAATATTATATAGCGCGAACTCGAAAACATGGCATGAGCACAATTTACATTACAGAAGAACACATTCATTTGTTGTAGGCACGGGGAGACAAAGCGATTTGCCTGGAATCACAGGATGTTGAGCTGATGCCGAGATTCGAATGTAGCTCCCCATCTCTAAAGTTCGCAATTCTAGAACTTGTGGTGGGAGGTGAGTCTCAAAGTGTATGTCATTGCTGGGCATCAATGAGAGAGACCTGTGCATTTTTCCAATCGGTGGAGAAAAAATATGAGTATGTTGCTGGAGATATGGGCCGCCGTGGCACCAATGTACTTATGGGGGAGGGTAAACACCCATTATTCCGCAACTTTCTTTCCGCATACCATCACTCCGCATACTTTAATTACGAAAGTACCATGACTCCGCAATGCCATTATAACGCATGGCATTACATTTTATATGCTTTTACCATGCATACATTTACAACGAAATTCGTTGTAAATGCATGAATGATAAAAGCATGTTTTTTTTAAATATTTGGATATGGCAAGTATGGGTATAGGGGTATATGTTTTGGGGTACTGAGGTATATGTTTTGGGGTGTTTGGGTATTTTAAGGGTTCAGATATAATTTTGGGTTATGGGATACAGGGGTATTTTTAGGGTTCAGGGCTAGGTTTGGGTTTTGGGGTATAGGAGTATTTTTAGGGTTCAGGGGTAGGTTTGGGTTTTGGGGTACAGGGGTATTTTTAGGGTTTAGGGATAGGTTTGGGTTTTGGGGTAGAGGGTATATTTATAGGGTTAAGATGGGTTAGTGTTCAAGGGTGTTGGAGTATTTTATAGAATAAGGGTGTGTTATGATTATGGGGTGTGGAATTGGTGCGAACTTGGTACAATAAATCCGCAATATTTCGTTCCGTCAGATTTCCAATTATTAAAACAGAAACCTCATATATTCAAGGTAAAATAACAAGTATTTCTACATGCTAAAATGCATATAGTCATTTCACAATAGTGAAATTAGCTTCCAGCAAGCAGTGAGAGAGGTGATGATTTTGAGATCAAGCCCCTGCAAAGCATTATGGGACGAGATTAGCAGTGGGAAGTGAATATTATAGTATCCAAATATTTCTACGAAGAGCTGCAGTTCACCTCATCGTCCCCCGTTGTCCCAGATGAGGCAAATGCAATAGCATTTAAAATATTATACATCAAGCTGCAGTTCACCTCGTGGTTCCTAGATGTCCCTGATGAGGCAAATGCAATAGCACTTAAAATATTACACATCAAGCTGCAGTTCACCTCGTCGTCCCTAGATGTCCCTGATGAGGCAAATACAATAGCATTTAAAATATTATACATCAAGCTGCAGTTCAGCTCGTAGTCCAAAGATGTCCCTGATGAGTAAAATTCAAAAACATTGAAACCCTTTCATGAATGCTAATAATGATGCTAATCCTATCCCATAATGCTTTGCAGGGCCTTTTAGTTGTATTTTTAGCCCATAACTGTGCTTGGGGTGGTTCTAAGAGAATGGGACCTCCACTGAATTACTATTTAAAGGGAGCAGGAATGTATAGAACTTGGGAAGAAAAAACAACACTCGGGACGGAATGCCCCCAGCGATTGTCACGCCCCCAGCACACACCCACAGCACAATGCAGACACGCCCACAAGGGACTACTTTGCTGGCACGGTTCTTTTACTTTTAAATGTATATGGTGAGCGTCTGCATAGCCTATGTCCTTCTGCTGCAACTGCCCTTTCCAACGCTGTATTGGGTGTTGTGATTGGTGCTGTGGTTCCTGAGATTACCCGCCTCAAAGGTTTGGGCTCTCTCTTTATTATATTAGTACTAGCTGCCCGTCCCGACGTTGTCCGGGTATGAATTGCTGCCGGTCAGTAGTATATTGTTTCGTAGGATTTCATTATGATAGCATTTCTTATCTGTGACAGGCCTGTGAAACGCTCCGATTCAAAGTGCACTGCTGATGCACTTAAGAGTGCGCGTTCAGTAGTGTGTGAACTCGAGTTTCCCTACTTTATTTTCCTTGCAATATTATATAGCGCGAACTCGGCAACATGGCATGAGAACAATTTACATTACAGAAGAACACATTGATTTGTGGTAGGCACGGGGAGACAAAGTGATTTGCCTGGAATCACAGGATGATGAGCTGATGCCGAGATTCTAAAGTAGCTCCCCATCTCTAAAGTTCGCAATTCTAGAACTTGTGGTGGGAGGTGTGTCTAAAAGTGTATGTCGGTGCTGGGCATCAATGAGAGAGACCTGTGAATTTTTCCAATTGGTGGTGAAAAAATATGAGTATGTTGCTGGAGATGTGGGCCGCCGTGCCACCAATGTACTTACAGGAGAGGGTAAACACCCATTATTCCGCAAATTTCTTTCCGCATACCATCACTCTGCATACTTTTATTACGAAAGTACCATGACTCCGCAATGCCATTATAACGCATGGCATTACATTTTATATGCTTTTACCACGCATACATTTACAACGAAATTCGTTGTAAATGCATGAATGGTAAAAGCATGTTATTTAAAAATGTTTGGATAAGGCAAGTATGGGTATAGGGGTATATGTTTTGGGGTACTGAGGTATATGTTTTGGGGTGTTTGGGTATTTATTGGTTCAGATATAGTTTTGGGTCATGGGGTACAGGGGTATTTTTAGGGTTCGGGGCTAGGTTTGGGTTTTGGGGTATAGGGGTATTTTTAGGGTTCAGGGGTAGGTTTGGGTTTTGGGGTACAGGGGTATTTTAAGGGTTCAGGGCTAGGTTTGGGTTTTGGGGTACAGGGGTATTTTTAGGGTTCAGGGCTAGGTTTGGGTTTTGGGATACAGGGTTTTTTTTAGGGTTCAGGGCTAGGTTTGGGTTTTGGGGTACAGGGGTATTTTAGGGTTCAGGGGTAGGTTTGGGTTTTGGGGTACAGGGGTATTTTAGGGGTTATGGGCTAGGTTTGGGTTTTGGGGTACAGGGGTATTTTAGGGTTCAGGGGTAGGTTTGAGTTTTGGGGTGTAGGGGTATTTTTAGGGTTCAGGGGTATGTTTGGGTTTTGAGGTACAGGGGTATTTATAGGGTTCAGGGCTAGGTTTTGGTTTTGGGGTACAGGGGTATTTTTAGGGTTTAGGGATAGTTTGGGTTTTGGGGTACAGGGTATATTTATAGGGTTAAGATAGGTTAGTGTTTAAGGGTGTTGGGGTATTTTATAGAGTAAGGGTGGGTTATGATTATGGGGTGCAGGGGTATTTAAAGTAGGGGTGGGCGGAATTGGCGCGAACTTGGTACAATAAATCCGCAATATTTCGTTCCGTCAGATTTCCAATTATTAAAACAGAAACCTCATATATTCAAGGTAAAATAACAAGTATTTCTACATGCTAAAATGCATATAGTCATTTCACAAAAGTGAAATTAGCTTCCAGCAAGCAGTGAGAGAGGTGATGATTTTGAGATCAAGCCCCTGCAAACCATTATGGGACGAGATTAGCAGTGGGAAGTGAATATTATAGTATCCAAATAATTCTACAAAGACCTGCAGTTCACCTCGTTCTCCCCAGTTGTCCCCAAGAGGCAAATGCAATAGCATTTAAAATATTATACATCAAGCTGCAGTGCACCTCATGGTCCCTAGATGTCCCTGATGAGGCAAATGCAATAGCATTTAAAATATTATACATCAAGCTGCAGTTCACCTCGTCGTCCCAAGATGTCCCTGCTGAGTAACATTCAAAAACATTGAAACCCTTTCATGAATGCTAAAAATTATGCTAAGCTTATCCCATAATGCTTTGCAGGGCCTTTTAGTTGTATTTTTGCCCATAACTGTGCTTGGGGTGGTTGTAAGAGAATGTGACCTCCACTGAATTACTATTTAAAGGGAGCAGGAATGTATAGAACCTGGGAAGAAAAAACAACACTCGTGACGAAATGCCCCCAGCGATTGTCACGCCCCCAGCACACACCAACAGCACAATGCAGACATGCCCACAAGGGACTACTTTGCTGGCACGGTTCTTTTACATTTTAAATGTATATGGTGGGCGTCTGCATAGCCTATGTCCTTCTGCTGCAACTGCCCTTTCCAACGCTTTATTGGGTGTTGTGATTGGTGCTGTGGTTCCCGAGTTTACCTGGCTAAAAGGTGCAAGTTCTCTCTTTATAATAGTAGTATAGATAGATAGATAAATTGTGTCTTCCTGGCGCAGTGCTCTTCAATGTGAGGACGGGGGGGCTGTGGGTCTCTAACGGCTTTTATCTCCCCGCTGCTTCTGTGGTTTTGTGGTGGCTATGAAAACGGTCAATACAGAGCTTTGTTTTGAAATTGGAGATCCACACATTTCAAGGGAAGCACATCGTGTCCTTCGCTGCATTGTGCTGATGAGAATAGTGTTTAGGGCAGTGCAGCAACATTGTCATGTTGTAAGAGGCTTTAAGTGAAAGTTTTTCAATACTATATAGAAGCCATAGTGCTGCTCATTTATCTTAGGCAACTAACAACCATTGACAAAGCCTAGAACCCTGACATGTTGTAGGTATGATGCTCTTGCTCTGTCATATATCTGGAATGCAAGGGCAATTTTGCTTGCCCGGGGTAAGCCATCCCCTTCATCCTCATAACAGAGGAGAGAAGGTTTTGCGGTTATTGCCTCCGAGGGGTGTAGTTATCCTATTGCAGCAAATGTTGATGGTCGGCAGGGGAAACAAAGACGTGCCTGATGTTGCCGGCACGCACATTGATTGCCAATGCAAAGCCTTCTTCAGGCTGACTTAATTCATGCCACGTCCTCAACTTATCACTGGCGGAGAAGAATGCCTGCATCCAGTTAAGAATGCTTTTATGTAGAATGCTTATGTGAGACACATTATTTAATCTTCAGTTAAATTGTAGCAGTGCCTGGAGCCCAGTGACCCCTAGTGGTTTAAGCCTGTTGCTCATATGGGCAGTTATTGGGTTGCGTTCTCATATGTCACGTGCCAGGTTAGGGATAGCTGGCCCAGGCCTTTAACAAATGTTAAGTACAGTGACATCAAGGGTAACGGGTACGTACAAGATCCCGCACACAGAGATAGTGCTTGGGGAAACACAACAGAACACTGCACACATGCACAGCAGCAACAACAAATATATACAGGGCAACATTCTCCCCTTTTGTCGTCATGGGGACAGGGAGTCCACCATCTTTGAGGAGGCAGTTTTTGGCTTGTGGCCAGGCATCAGTGGTTTGGGATGCCGCTAGACCTGCTAAACTGCCAGTGCAGTAACTGCATTTGTGTGGAGACAGGATGGGTGCTTCCGTTGCACTACTGGTCTTTTATAACTGTCCGGGGTCTGCTGCATCCATTTTTCCCATAAGGGCCTCTCTTGTGCGCTTGGGCGCTCACTCAGGCAGTTTAGCGGGGGCCATGTGTTGGCTATGGACCCTCGCACAGGGCATGGTCCATATTCTTACAACAAAGCCATAAGTTGCTGCTTATTTACCTTATGCAACTACCAACCATTGGAAGTCAATAGTCCAAGCCTGCTGTAGGGGTCAAAAGGGCAAAATTCGGATCTGGTATGGTGTGGTCACCTCGTAAGGGGCTAGATGTCCATTGGTCTAAGGATCTGGACTCTGGGTCTGATACACATTATACACACATTCGTAAGCCAGGGTGACACCTTTCAATTGGCGCCATGTTTAGCACCAAAATTGCCTGCGTTGATGTCTGTTAGATGCAACTAATTATGGGCATGTTGCTTAGGTTAAGCTATAGTCACCCGCCCTTTAGCCATGGCAGCCTGGCGAGTGTGGGGAGTTGTCACCTTTCAAGTGCGCAGGGTTTTTAGAAAGTGGTGGAAACACAAGGGGCAATAACGTAGTAAAGAACACAAGACCTTCCCAGATCCTAGAAAGGGCAGGTAGCTGGACGTACTGTCCGCCCCCGGTTCCCACAGACTGGTCTGCCCCCTGCTACAGATTAGCAGAAGTTTGGGTGAGCCAGACCTCATCTTGAGGTGCCTGACTTTAGTTTGAGGGACAAGTCCAATCTGTGATATTTACTGAAAGTCTATAAGTGTTCTAGTATCTCCCAAGCTTGCACAAGCTGTGGTGTCCGCAGAGTTTGGGGCAGATTAGCACCCCACCTTGCATCCAGCACCCCAACAGCGCAATAGTTGATAGAACGTGGGTAATGCCTGCAGACATCTGGCACCAGAACACAAGGTTAGTTAGGGCCATCTTGTCTGCTGGGTGACTCGTGCAGGTGAAGGCTCACTACACTTTTTACACAATCACACCAGTTCGGATTTAAAGCATTGCCTTAAGTATCCCTTGGAATATAGGAAGGCCAGACAAGCAGCCAGGGGGTTACAGGGCAGGTGCTCTCTGCGTCTAGCATAGTTTATGCCAGGCAGCATCACCTCACCTAGGAAGCAGGCCCTTCTTGGGTGCTGGGTTGGTCTCATCCAAAGACATCAAGTAATAATGGAGCCATGTGAAATGCCGGGGAAGAGACTTTTATCAGGGAGCAAACGAGCGCGGCGGGTGGCCATTTCCTGCTTGAGATAGGTAATAGCTTTAGGTCCATGGGACATTGTATCCCTGGTTTTGGGACCAATCCTGTTAAGTCCTAAGAGGGACTAGGAGGTTATGGTACGGGTGCTTAGGAAACGCCGACGGAGCAGAGGAGATGCCGGCAGTAGGCCCAGCACTCCACCAGTTTACTCCACCAGTGGTATTAAAAGTACACCAGCAGAAGTTGTGAATGTTCCATCCTGTTCTAAGATGGCCCCTGACGGGGCGAGGAAGAGCGAGAATCACGCGTTGGACGTGATTACCATAATGAAGGGGGAGCGATTTAAACACGCTTTCATGGCGCTCGGGTGTGGTATTGATTTGAAGACCAGGACACTAGTGGCAGCGGTGAGCGCGCGAGCGAAGATGGAGCACGGTGTGGCCATGTTCTTTAACCCCTTCGATGCTGATGACGGAACGGTTCCGTCATCAGCATCGGTTGGGCTGTGCTGATGACGGAACCGTTCCGTCATCAGTATAGCCCTGGGGGGGAGCGCTGGCGCTCCCCCCCTGGGGCCTCGATCCTGGTCGTTTTAGCAGGGGTGGCAGCGGAAGACTTTCCGCTGCCACCCCTTGGCCCCCCCACGCTTCCTGGTGACATCAGCGTGCACAGCGCGCGCTGACATCATCAGGAAGCGCTGGACGCACTGGAAGCCATTTGTTTCCAGCGTGTCCAGCAGCTAGGTGAGTGTTTGTGCTCCAATGGGGTGGGGGGGGGAAGTTTTTTGGTGCCTTGAGGCATCGGGGGGGGGAGGAAACTGTGTTTCCTCTCCCCTGATGTCCCAATGCAGGGCATTCCTGGTGCACGATCGCGCACAGCGTCGCGATCGTGCACCAGGAATGCCCCACTAGACACCAGGGATTGTTTTTTTTTCAGAAATATTGCTGAAAGGGTCGTTTGTTTGGCCGATCTGCACCCAGGGAGGGCAGAAAAGCCCACTAGACACCAGGGAATGCATTTAATTTATAAAGGAAGCGACCCCTTGGGGAAGGGTCGCTTCCTCGTGGCCCTTATTTTTTTTTAGACTTTTCTGCCCCCCCTGGGGGCAGATCGGCCATTTTTTGGGCCGCATCTGGACCCAGGGGGGGGGGGGCAGAAAAGCCCACTAGACACCAGGGATTTAATTATATATATAAAGGAAGCGACCCCTTGGGCAAGGGTCGCTTCCTTAGGGGGACAAATAATTTTTCAGACTTTTCTGCCCCCCTGGGGCAGATCAGCGATTTTTTTTGGCCGGAAAAGCCCACTAGACTCTAGGTTTTTTTTTTTTTTATAGGGAGCGACCCCTTGGCCAAGGGTTGCTTCCTTGGGCCCATTTGTTTTCAAAAGTATGTTCTGCCGTGTCTTTATTTGGCCTCTCCCTCCGTAGGGTTGCTTCCAGGGGGCCCACGTTTATAATGATTTATATTCTGCCCCCCTTGGGGAAAGACACCCCATTTGTGACATACCCTGTGACATAGCCTGTTGTAATGTGTGTTGTTTTTGTTTCTTCTAATGTGTATTGTTTTTTTTCTCTTTAGATTGTTGCAGTGTGCGGTTCCGTTACTGGTGGTTCTGTTGTTCTGCTGTTTCTGTAGTTGCATGTGTTTGGTAAGAGACCTCTTTTTTGTTCAATTGTACTGCAATTGTTTATTTTGCAAAGTGTGTAGTAATACGAGTATGTTTGGTTTCTGTTTTTTGTGATTGTAAAACATGTTTTGCATTTGTTTTTGATGTGTCCTTCTGTAGATGTAAGTTTTTTTTTCTTCTTTCTAGTGGGATATCGTTGCCTATTTGCTGTGTCTTTGCAGAGTAGGTGCTGGTGAGTGTAGTTGTCTCTTGTAAGTGAATTGTATATTTTTTCTAAATATAGATATTTGTGATAAAGGCTTTCTTTTTTTATCTTACTTTGCACAGTGTTGGGGTTGTTGAGTTGTTTCGGCAGACTCCTTTATTTGTAAGGATAATGGCTTACCGCCAGATTACTGCTCTACAAGTTGTTGGAATGCTTTTTAATTCTTCCTCTGACCATGGTCCAGAGACTGACTCTGAATCTGAGCCAGAGGTGGGAGGTGAAGATTCAGGTAGTGAGTTTTCTCTACACATGGCTTCATCTGATGATGAAGACACTCTGGGGCAGATTTATGTTAACGGGATGCGCCAGTTAACGTGCGCCACAGTGTGCCATAGCTACGCCACCCATGGTGCGCCGCATTTATAATGCAGCGCACCATGGTGCAAAAACGGCACAGATGCGTGACGCATCTGTGCCGGAAATGTGGCGCATTGCTGGAGTTGCGTCGCAGCTCCAGCAAGGCTCGGGGGTGCCCCATCTACACAATGCTGCATCAAGACCTACGCCTGCTTCAAGCAGGCGCAGGTTTTGAGGCAGCATTGGCCAGAAAGTGACTGAGTGAAATCTCATAGATTTCACTCAGCCACTTTCAGGAGGCGTTACTGCGCAGGAACGCCCCCCCTGCGCAGGAACGCCTCCTTATGGCGCAGGGCTTTACAACGAGACGCATCTCCTAGATGGTGATGGATCAAGCCCTGATCACTTGACTGGGTATGAGTGTTCTGATTACCTCAGATGCTCTGTCCATCACCACCCCCTTTTCTGAATCGTTTTTGGCCACTACAGGTGTGGCAGGGTATGCTCAGACATGAGTCCCTTGCTCACTGCACCACCAGGATTCAAGCAAGCCAGGCCGACGACGGCTGAAATGCCAGAAACCGGTCCCCGGAAGCTTGTCTCCTTTCCAGTGAAGAATTGGCTTGGTAGTTTGGTCTGCCCTGTTCCCATGAGGCACGGGGCCAGACTAATTTGCATATAGCCAGGTTCTGAACTGGGGTGATGCAGTGAGCTAAAAAACGGTGATGGATCAAGCCCTGATCACTTGACTGGGTATGAGTGTTCTGATTAACTCAGATGCTCTGTCCATCACCACCCCCTTTTCTGAATCGTTTTTGGCCACTACAGGTGTGGCAGGGTATGCTCAGACATGAGTCCCTTGCTCACTGCACCACCAGGATTCAAGCAAGCCGGGCCGATGGCGGCTGAAATGCCAGAAACCGGTCCCCGGAAGCTTGTCTCCTTTCCAGTGAAGAATTGGCTTGGTAGTTTGGTATGCCCTGTTCCCATGAGGCACGGGGTCAGACTAATTTGCATATAGCCAGGTTCTGAACTGGGGTGATGCAGTGAGCTAAAAAATGGTGATGGATCAAGCCCTGATCACTTGACTGGGTATGAGTGTTCTGATTAACTCAGATGCTCTGTCCATCACCACCCCCTTTTCTAAATCGTGTTTGGCCACTACAGGTGTGGCAGGGTATGCTCAGAGATGAGTCCCTTGCTCACTGCACCACCAGGATTCAAGCAAGCCGGGCCGACGACGGCTGATATGCCAGAAACCGGTCCCCGGAAGCTTGTCTCCTTTCCAGTGAAGAATTGGCTTGGTAGTTTGGTCTGCCCTGTTCCCATGAGGCACGGGGTCAGACTAATTTGCATATAGCCAGGTTCTGAACTGGGGTGATGCAGTGAGCTAAAAAACGGTGATGGATCAAGCCCTGATCACTTGACTGGGTATGAGTGTTCTGATTAACTCAGATGCTCTGTCCATCTGCCCCTCTGAGTGCTGATGAAGCTACTTTTGGTGTGGATGAAGTGCCTGTGGCTGCGGAGGACATTGTTGTACCAGTAGTGCGGTAGGAAGCATCTGGGCTGCAGCCTGGGGCTGCTAGACTTCCAGTTGGTGTAGTGAGACAAGAGGCAGCTGGGCGGCAGCCTGCGCCTGCAAGACTTGACGTTGAAAGTTCTGACCTCTGGGTTGCACCAGGCATGGTGCAGCCGGCATTGCCTGAATTTACTGGTGTTCCAGGGTGTAGGGTGAACACTGAAAACTTTTTGCCTATTGATTTTTTCAAGTTGTTTATGGATGATGTGTTTTGGCAGAGATTGTAGAGCAGACCAATTTGTATGCTGAAATTTTTTTGAGGGTGAACAGTGCCAGCCTTAAGCCCCACGCTAGAGCTACCCGGTGGACTCCCACAAATTTGGAGGAGATGAAAAAGTTTTTGGGTTTATCTTTTTTGATGGGCTTGCTTAGGAAACCATCAATGGCTTCATATTGGTCTACTAGTCCCTTGATGGCAACAGCTATATTTCCGGCAGTCATGAGTCGTGATAGGTGTTTGCTTCTGCTTCGGATGATGCATTTTGTTGACAATAGTCTTGCTTTGCCACCCTGAATGTGACCGTCTTTTCAAGATTCGGCCTGTCATTGATCATTTTGTTGATCGATTTCCTGAGATCTTTTATCCTGGGAAAGAAATTGCAGTGGATGAGTCTTTGCTGTTGTTCAAGGGCCGCTTGGTATTTCGGCAATACATTCCTAGTAAGAGGGCACGCTATGGAATCAAACTGTATATGCTGTGTGACAGTGAGACTGGATATGTCTCTAATTTCAGGGTGTACACTGGTAAGGAATCCTGGATTAACCCCCCCTGGTTGTCCGTCGACTTTTGGAGTGACTGAGAAAATTGTGTGGGAACTTGGTCGTGGATTTTTCAACAAAGGCCATCATTTGTATGTCGATAACTTCTACACTGGTGTGCGGTTGTTCAGAGAATTGCCCAAAGTGGACACTGTTGCTTGTGCCACAATACACTCAAGCCGTAAAGGTTTCCCAAAAGAACTTGTTTGTCGAAAGCTTGCTCGGGGACAGTGCAGTGCATTGCGTTGTGATGAGCTTCTAGCTGTGAAGTTTTCAGACAGGAGAGATGTCTACATGTTGACTACAATACATGATGAAAGCACTGAACCGAAGTGGAGAAGTGTGGCTCACTGGTTAGAGGAGGCAGACCTGGAAGCAGAGGTCAGCCCGGGACCAGGGTTCAATTCCCGGCTCGGCGGGGTCTTGAGTCCTAATATGTCCATGGACTCGACAATTCTCGCTCCGGTGCCTACTCGATTAATGGGTTCACACTCTGCGACTCTGGGCAATAGCTTGCTTAATCTCCACAACGGCCCCTCGCAGCGGGATGCCTGGCTTTTACCTTGCGGATACCCTGCCGGGGTTATCTCACAGGGGAATACCAGGACGGGTTCCCTAAGCAAGCGCTTAGAAACCAGTGGTGATTTGCGCTATATAAATTCATGTACCATTACATTTACATAACCGGTGCCTGTTTGGGGTCAGGTTGCAGAAGTGTGCAAACCTGTGTGCATAATGCACTACAATAAGTACATGGGTGGTGTTGACAGAGTATATCAGAGGTTGGAACCGTATGCTGCTCTTCGTAAGGCTTACATTTGGTACAAGAAGTTACAAGAAGTTGGCCATCCATCTTTTCCACTTGGCAATCTTTAATGCTTTTGTTGTGTTCCAGAAATCTTGTCGCCAGTCAAAGATGACTTTTGTAAAGTTTCAGGAGTCTGTAGTAGGCAGCCTTGTTTTAGTGGAACAGGCAAGTGTTTCTAGAGTTGAAGTGGTGGAGGATGTTGCCAGATTGAAAGATCGCCACTTTGCTGATCAAATTCCTCCTACAACCTCAAAAGACTTTCCCAGTCGGATATGTAGAGTCTGTTGGCGAAGAGGTTTGCGGAAGGAGGTTCGTATGTACTGCCCCGACTGCCCTTCAAACCCCGGGCTGTGTGTACCTGCTTGTTTTAGATTGTACCACACGCAAAATAATTTTTGGGAGCATCCATGAGTGGTAAAGTGAACTGGTTGGTCTTTATTCTTTAAAACTTATTGTTCAGTTTCAAAGTTGGCATTTGCGTAGTCTTTTTAGATTTAGTTGTTGAGTTAGTAGATTTGTATCAATTTGCAATTTGTTTTTGTTTCTCTTTTATTTTCAAAGAAATCTAAAGTATGATGTTGGTTTGCGTGTAGTGTCCATTGTCTGACGGTGTGCATGTTTTGGCACTTGGCTGCCGGTGTCTGTGGACTGGTGCTTGTCTGGCGGTGTCTGTGGACTGGTGCTTGGCTGGCAGTGTGCGTGGTCTGGTCTTTGGTTGGCGGTGTGCGTGCTCTTGCTCTTGCCTGGTGTTGTGTTTGGATTTGTCCTTGGCTGGTGGTGTGCGTGGAGAGGCGCTTGCCTGCCGGTGTGTGTGGAGTGGCGCTTGGTTGGTGGTGTGCGTGGAGTGATACTTGGCTGTCTGTGCACGGAGTGGTGCTTGGCTGGCGGTGTGTGTGGAGTGGTGCTTGGCTGGATGGTGTGCATGGAGGGGTACTTGGCCCAGGACCCCGAGCACAATTCAGTGAAGACATCACTGACTTTATCACCCCTCACGCCCTCCCCTCCGAGGACTACATTCTATTGGGAGACCTCAATTTTCACCTAGAAAAAAGAAATGACAGCAACACCACCACCCTTCTGGACAATCTCGCCAACCTCGGACTCAAACAACTTGTTAATACCCCCTCTCACTACACAGGTCACACACTCGACCCTATCTTCACCTATAGCAAACATATCTCCTTCAGTCACACTACAGCTCTCCATTGGACGGACTACAGCTGCGTTCACTTTATCTACAAAAAGACCACAACCCACAACCATCCTCAACCTACTCTGCGAAGAAACTGGAACAAAATCACCATCGACCAGATCTCCTCATCGCTTCTTCAAAACCCCCCTGCCCACTCTTCGAACCCCAACCAAGCAGCCATCAACCTCACTCAATGGCTAACCAACAGCGCCGACAACCTAGCACCCCTGAAAAAACGTCAAATCAAACTAGGCAACAAAAACGCCCCCTGGTTCAACGATGATCTTAAGAAATCCAAGAAACTCTGTCGCTCCCTTGAGAAGGCCTGGAAAAAAGACCCAAACACTAGCACCAAGGACGCCTTCAAAAACGCCACCCGTATACACCACCAACTGATCCGGACTGCCAAGAAAGCCGCTTTCAAAGACCGACTAGACAACAACGCCCACAACAGCAAGGAATTATTCAACATCGTCAAAGAGTTTACCAACCCCACTGCCAACTCCAACGACATCACTCCCTCTCAAACCCTTTGCGACTCCCTAGCTTCGTTCTTCCACGACAAAATCGCCGACATCCACAACAGCTTCGACAACCATCCCGGAGACCAACCCACCCAACCTTCTGCCGTACCTTCTCCCCCCTTGAACATCCTTAATGAATGGAACCCAATCTCCACCGAGGACACCATCCGCCTGATGAACTCAATCCACTCAGGATCCCCCACCGACCCATGCCCTCACCACATCTTCAACAAAGCAGATTCCGTCATTGCACCACACCTCCGAGACGTCATCAACTGCTCCCTCAACTCCACCACCTTCCCGGAAAGCTGGAAACACGCCGAACTCAGCACCCTTCTGAAAAAACCCACAGCTGACCCCACCGAACTCAAAAACTACCGCCCCATCTCGCTCCTTCCATTCCCGGCCAAAGTCATCAAAAAAGCTGTCAACAACCAGCTCGCCGCCTTCCTCGAAACCAACAAATCCCTCGACTCCTCACAGTCCGGCTTCCGAGCCAAACACAGCACTGAGACCGCACTCATCGCAGCAACAGACGACATTCAAACTCTACTGGACAATGGAGACACAGTCGCCCTCATCCTCCTCGACCTCTCCGCAGCCTTCGACACAGTTTGTCATAGCACCCTGTTACATCACCTCAAAAACATCGGAATCCAAGGAAAAGCACTGGAATGGATCACCTCGTTCCTTGCCAGAAGAACTCAGAGAGTCCGCCTCCCACTATTCAAGTCAGAGGCCACTGAAGTCATTTGCGGCGTGCCACAAGGATCCTCACTCAGTCCCACCCTCTTCAACGTATACATGAGCCCCCTCGCAGCCATCGCACGCCAACACAACCTCAACATCATCTCCTACGCTGATGACACTCAACTGATCCTCTCACTCACCAAAGACCCTAACACCGCCAAAACCAACCTACATGAAGAAATGAAAGAAGTAGCCGAGTGGATGAAGCACAGCCGTCTGAAACTGAACTCAGACAAAACAGAAGTCCTCATCTTAGGTACCTTCCCCTCCGCCTGGGACGACTCTTGGTGGCCAGAGGCCCTTGGAAAAGCACCCATCCCGACGGACCACGCACGGAACCTGGGCGTCATCCTGGACTCCTCACTCTCGATGACCAGACAAGTCAACGCTGTCTCATCATCCTGTTTCAACATTCTTCGCATGCTCAAAAAAACATTTCGCTGGATCCCCACCGAAACTAGAAAAACGGTCACCCACGCACTGGTTACAAGCCGCCTGGACTACGGAAACACCCTATACGCCGGAACCACCGCAAAACTCCAGAAAAAACTCCAACGCATCCAGAACGCATCAGCCAGACTCATACTAGACATCCCGCGTAAAGACCACATTTCTGATCACCTGAAAAACCTCCACTGGGTTCCCATCAATAAGAGGATAACATTTTGCCTCCTAACACACGCACACAAAGCACTATACAAACTTGGACCCGAATTCCTCAACACACGACTTTCCTTCTACACCCCCTCCCGCCAGCTACGATCTGCCAACCAAGCCCTTGCTGCTGTACCCCGCATCAACAAAACCACCATAGGAGGAAGATCCTTCTCCTACCTGGCAGCTAAAACCTGGAACTCACTTCCCACTCACCTTCGCCTCACTCAGAACCACCTAGCATTCAGAAAGCAACTTAAAACATGGATATTCGACAAGTAATTCCCCATCCTTCTTCAAGCGCCTTGAGACCCTCTGGGTATGTAGCGCGCTATATAAATTATTGACTTGACTTGACTTGACTTGTGTGGAGTGGCGCTTGGCTGGATGGTGTGCGTGGAGTGGTACTTGGCTGTCTGTGCACGGAGTGGTGCTTGGCTGGTGTTGTGTTTGTGGAGAGGCGCTTGGCTGGTGGTGTGTGTGGAGTGGCGCTTGGCTGGTGGTGTGCGTGGAGTGGTACTTGGCTGTCTGTGCACGGAATGGTGTTTGGCTGGCGGTGTGTGTGGAGTGGCGCTTGGCTGGATGGTGTGCGTGGAGTGGTACTTGGCTGTCTGTGCACAGAGTGGTGCTTGGCTGGTGTTGTGTTTGTGAAGTGGTGCTTGGCTGGTGGTGTGTGTGGAGTGGCGCTTGGCTGGTGGTGTGCGTGGAGTGGTACTTGGCTGTCTGTGCACGGAGTGGTGCTTGGCTGGCGGTGTGTGTGGAGTGGCGCTTGGCTGGATGGTGTGCGTGGAGTGGTACTTGGCTGTCTGTGCACGGAGTGGCGCTTGGCTGGTGTTGTGTTTGTGGAGTGGCGCTTGGCTGGTGGTGTGTGTGGAGTGGCGCTTGGCTGGTGGTGTGCGTGGAGTGGTACTTGGCTGTCTGTGCATGGAGTGGTGTTTGGCTGGCGGTGTGTGTGGAGTGGCGCTTGGCTTGCGGTGTGCGTGGAGTGATGCTTGGCTGGTGGTGTGTGTGGAGTGGTACTTGGCTGTCGGTGTGCGCTGAGTGGTGTTTGGCTGGCGTGTGCATGGTCTGGTGCTTGGATGGTGGTGTGCGTGGACTGGCGCTTGGCTGGTGGTGTGTGTGGAGTGGCGCTTGGCTGGATGGTGTGCATGGAGTGGTACTTGGCCGTCTGTGCATGGAGTGGTGCTTGGCTGGCGGTGTGTGGAGTGGCGCTTGGCTTGCGGTGTGTGTGGAGTGGTGCTTGGCTGGTGGTGTGTGTGGAGTGGTACTTGGCTATCGGAGCGTGCTGAGTGGTGTTTGGCTGGCGGTGTGCATGGTCCGGTGCTTGGATGGTGGTGTGGGTGGACTGGTGCTCGGCTGGCGGTGTGTGAGTAGTACTTTCTGTTGGTCACTACACACACTGCTAGTTGAGTGACACTCCACGCTGTCCATCATTTTGTGTAGTTGCAGTGTCAGAAATGTGGGTGTGTGAAAGTGATGGGCCCTTGAATGGCGCTGTCTGCTGGTGTGAGTGTTGAAATGTGATGGGTCCGCGGCTGGCGGTGTGAATGTTTTGTATGTGTCACGCGTACGAAAGGTGTATGAATGGCCTGTAAAGAGGTTGGTGCCTTGACGTGCTTTACAGATCACGAGCTGTGAGTCAGTGGTTCTGTTTATCATACTTTCAATTATACACAGTGTATTTCATTTTTGTGAAATTACTTGCGAATACAATTGTATGTACTGAATCATCACTCACCCTCGTGCCAAATCCAACCTGTATGTGTGTGTCTTTGAGGAATAGATAGCCGTACTTGAATGTTTGACTTTTGAGTAACTCTGTTAAGGTGTAAATTATAGCTAGAAATAACTTACTAAATTTAGATATTATTTTTAAACCATGGGAGTATTTGGTCATGTCTTTCTGGTGAATTCTATTGTTGATTTTTATCCACAATCTCCTGCAAACTTGAAATTGTCTGTCACAATTTCTATGCAATATTGTCCTAAGAATCGCACGCATTGTCACCATTATCAAATCCACCAGCTTTTGCAAGAGGGGTTACCTGGGTTTTTGGCCCCGTGCTAGACGGCCATTTAGGGAAACCTACCAAACCCACACATTTCTGAAAAGTAGACACCCGGGGGCTTCCAAGGAGGTATGGCTTGCGTGGATCCTCTAACGTTCCTTTACCCAGAATCCCTTGCTAATCTCGATTAATGCTGAAAAAAATCAGATTTTTCACACATTTTTGTGTGGGAAAGCGTGGCATCACTGGGCTCACACAAATGTCCTCAAACCCAGCATTCCCCAAGGTCTCCCGATAAAAATGGTACCTCACTTGCATGGGTAGGCATAGTGGCTGCAACAGGAAAAGGTCCAAATCGTACGGTGGAGAATTTAAAATACCCTATAGCAAAACTACCTTGATTTATTTTGGGGGGGACCTGAATTTTTGGCACGGGGTTCGGCGGCCATCTTTGGAAACTACCAAACCCAAACAGTTCTGAAAACTAGACACCCGGGGGAGTCCAGGGAGGTATGGCATGCATGGGTCCCCCAATGTTTTCCTACCCAGAATTCCTTGCAAACCTTAAAATTAGGTAAAACAATCACTTTTCCAAACTTTTTTGCGTGGGATCTCCATGCCGGCAAAAATGTCCTACCACCCGGCATTCCCCTTGTTCTCCCGTGTAAAATGATACCTCACTTGTGTGGGTGCCCCAAAGCAGAACAGGCTAAAAATGAATTTTTAAAAAATGTAGTATTTAGGTGTGACAAATTAAGCACCCCACCTTAGTCACAGGCCTTTGGCCCACCCACATAAGTGAGGTATCATTTTACTCGGAAGATCAAGAGGAACGCTGGGTGGTAGGACATTTGTGCCGGCAGGGAGATCCCACCCAAAAATGTATGGAAAAGTGTTTTTTTTACCTAATTTTAAGGTTTGCAAGGAATTCTGGGTAGGAAAACATTGGGGGACCCACACATGCCATACCTCCCTGGACTCCCCCGGGTGTCTAGTTTTCAGAACTGTTTGGGTTTGGTAGTTTCCAAAGATGGCCACTGAACCCCGGGGCAAAAACTCAGGTGCCCCCCCAAAAATAAAGGTAGTTTTGCAATAGGTTATTTTAAATTCTCCACCGTACGATTTGGACCTTTTCCTGTTGTAGCCACTATGCCTACCCACGCAAGTGAGGTACCATTTTTATTGGGAGACCTGGGGGAACGCTGGGTGGGTGGAAATTTGTTGATCCACGCAGATTACAGAACTTTCTACCACAGAAACGTGAGGAAAATGCATTTTCTTTTACAATTTTTTTAGCTTTGCAAGGGATTCTGGGTAACAGAACCTGGTGGTAGGCAGTCGAGTCACCCCATCCTGAATTCCCCTGGGTGTCTAGTTTTCAAAAATGTATATGTTTGCTAGGTTTCCCTAGGTGCCGGCAGAGCTAGGGTTCAAAAACAAAAGGTAGTCTCTTTGCCCAAAAAGGATACGATTTCACTGGGAAATTGAGGTGCGACCGCGTTGCGTTTTGCGCTGTTTCCTGTCGCAGGCACTAGGCAGACCCAGGCATGTGAGGTACCATTTTTTTGGGGAGACCCGAGGGAACACTGGGTGGGTGGAAATTTGTTGATCCACGCAAATTCCAGAACTTTCCACCACAGAAATGTGAGGAAAATGCGTTTTTTTTGTCAATTTCTTAGCTTTGCAAGGGATTCTGGGTAACAGAACCTGGTGGCAGGCAGTCGAGTCACCCCATCCTGAATTTCCCTAGGTGTCTAGTTTTCAAAAATGTATAGGTTTGCTAGGTTTCCCTAGATGCCGGCAGAGCTAGGGTTCAAAAACAATAGGTAGTCTCTTTGCCCACAAAAAGGGCAGGATTTCACTGCGAAATTGAGGTGCGACCACGTTGCGTTTTGCGCTGTTTTCTGTCGCAGGCACTAGGCAGACCCAGGCAAGTGAGGTACCTTTTTTTGGGAGACCCGGGGGAACGCTGGGTGGGTGGAAATTTGTTGATCCATGCAGATTCCAGAACTTTCCACCACAGAAATGTGATGAAAATGCGTTTTATTTGTCAATTTCTTAGTTGTGCAAGGGATTCTGGGTAACAGAACCTGGTGGTAGGCAGTCGAGTCACCCCATCCTGAATTCCCCTGGGTGTCTAGTTGTCAAAAATGTATAGGTATGCTAGGCTTCCCTAGGTGCCGGCAGACCTAGGGTGCAAAAACTACAGCTAGGCACTTTGCCATAAAAGGGTCAATTTGTAACTGCAAAATTCAGGTGTGACCACGTTGCATTTTGCGCCGTTTCCTGTCGCAGGCACAAGGCCGACCCACACAAGTGAGGTACCGTTTTTATCGGGAGACTTAAGGTAATTCAGATTTGTAAATCAACTGTTATTACCAATTGAGTTTTCATGCATTTCTCCCTTACCAATGAAAGACATTGTGTAAAAAAAAATCTTTTTCAAAAATGGCCAATAATTCTCATGCTAGTATGAGTATTCCCAATTTTGAAAATGTGCAATTATATACTGTTTCTAAACTCTATAATTTGTACCCAATTCAGAAATACATAGGTGTCTTTCATACAGATTTTTCCATGTATACATTTTCCAAGAAAAAGTGCTCTATACCCAGTAAATAAAAAAATACCATTGCAAGTTGCTGCTCAGTTTTTGGATCTGGGTTCGTCGGGTTCTTGGTGAAACTACAATTCCTATATATCCCCACAACCAGAAAGGTCTAACAGATGTAACGGTATATTGTTTTCCAAGAGCTGTCAAAAATACAACAAGTTATAGGTGAAAACGTTGAAACAAAAGGCTGTTTTTTTTCAACAAATTTTCAATTATTCCAATATTTAACTGTTAGTTTCTATAAAGAAACCTTCATGGATTTAGACAAATGACCCCTTTCTGAATTCAGAATTTTGTCTACTTTTCGAAAATGTATAGCTTTCCAGGATCCATTATTGCTTTTAAACTCATTTCTACCATTAACTGGAAGTAGGTGGAAAGCTCTAAAAATAGCAAAAATAGGCTATGTCCCAGAAAAATGCCAAAACTGTGTGAAAAATGTTGGTTCTCTGACAAATGACTGTCATTCCCTAAAAACTGAGAAAATGGAGATCTCAGCCCCACAAACCCTTTTTTGAAAACATTTACAGGGAAAAACCCAGAGGGTTTCATTTGCAGCCCGTTTTTCCCATTTTTCTGAAAAAAACTGAAATTTCACTATATTTTGGTTAATTTCTGGGACCCCTCCAAGGGAATCCACAAACCCTGGGCACCTTTAGAATCCACATTATGTTGGAAGAAAAGGACGCAAATTTGGCGTGGATACCTTATGTGGTCAAAAAGTTACAGGGGCCTAAGTACGCACTACCCCAATCGCCAAAAAAAGGCTTAGCACAGGAGGGGAAAAGGCCTAGCAGCGAAGGGGTTAAGAAAGCTGAATCATTGCGCGTTCGGTTTTAACTAAACGGGTAACGCGCCAGACTCCCGTTCGGGACTAGCTGCCTTAATTACTTGCTGTATTCGCTGGGGGGGTTTTGTCCTACAGGACCAGGCAGGACCAATTTACAATGTATAATAAAGATTGCCTGGTCTCGGGTTCAATCGCTGTGTTTTTATTTATCAGCAAGTGTGAGCTCTATTATATAGTTTTAGAAGCTCATTATTACTTAACTTTTTTGTGCATGTTTATCTTACTTATACATTTGCAGTAAGAGGTTATAACACAACCTGAAGCAGTTCTTAAACATAAATCAAAATTCAAAAAACAATTGTGCATGAAAAATCAAAACAACAATGGTTTGCATGACCATTACATACCAAATCATAGATTTCAATCATTAAAACGGTACACCAGAATTTTAAACAATCAGTCTTAGATCATATTTTGTTTTTGCAATTTTTTGAAAGACTGACACACTAAGGGCATCTATTTTATGCAAAGTCTAAACACGTCCTAGCAGCGCAGGACGTCTTTTTCAGTTCAATGCCTTATAGTGGATGTGGAAAATTAGTCACAAGTGGAAAAGCCGACGCGTTTCCAAACCCGGTATGGATACTCGGGTTTTTCTTCAGGGCAAGCCTGGGTACCTGTTGGGTTAAAATTATATTTTAGTCTCTACTCTTTCTCATCGTTTTTACAAGTAGGTTGGTGTTGGAAGTGGCATATAGTACCTGTTAGTTTTGGGAGCGCGATGTCGTCATTGTCATTCCGGTTTCCTCACCTTGACTCTGTATCAAGAGAAAGGAGACCGTGAGGTGTCACTATTTCTCACTTACTTGGGGCTACATGGGCATGATCGGGTGTTTAAAATACCTTTACTTACTTAATTACAAGGTTCGTGGACATCAGTCACGCTGGCTTTAACGAGCGGGTGCTGTCAGGGAAGTTTCCGCGTTAGGCGCGTGTTCTTTGTAGGAGTTGTTTCAATGTTGCAATCGCTTGGCTACAAAGTTAACGAAAACGCTCGAATTAGTACGGCGTTTTTTGGCTTCAGAAATGAAAGCTGTGCGCGCAAGGTGGCAAATGCAAGGTTATCGGGGCTCACCTTTTTCAATTGAATCACGGAGTTATTTCGGCCACACTGGCTCTGCCAAACTTCACCCGGAAGTGAGTGAGGTTAATCACCTGACATAGCCCGCTAAAGGAGTTGTGGGAGTTGAAGTGCGCTATTTATAGAAATTAGAACAAGCTGAAAAAAGCTAGTTCATTTGTTTAGATTGAAGGCAGGGTGGGTGCTCCAGACGGCACGGTGGCATTACATGAGGGCTCAGTGAATGTTCCTTTGTAGTTCTGATAGTTCATTCATCCCCTCTGCTACACAGTTGAACTTAAGAATTAAATAGGCTTCTCGTTGTAACAGTAATGTTTCTATGTCTCCTCCTCTTGGTGGAATTTTTAATCTTGACAGGACTGTCCATTTAAAGTCCTTTTCTGTGTGTCCACTTAGGGCAAAGTGTTGTACCATTGGGGCTGTTAGTACTTTTTGTTTAATGCGTGACCGGTGTTGGGCTATTCTCTGGTTTATTTGCTGACTAGTTTTTCCAATGTACAGTTTGGGGCATGGGCAGATGACCGCATACACCAAGTTGCGGCTTTTACAGTTGGTAAATTCTTTATGGAACCATTTCATATTGTTGAATTCGAACTCGGTGCCTTCTATTGTAGTGGCACACGAGACACACGTTCCACATTTGTGGTGTCCTTCAATTGGTTTTAGTCGCCATAGTGTGCGTAAGTCAGTTCTGACTTGGCTGGTTCCTAGGTCTGCCCTTACAATCTGTTGTCCAATGCTTTTATTCTTTTTTAGGGCAAAAAGAGGTTTCTGCATTGGCATCTCTAGCCCAGACAACAGGCTTTTGTAGTGGAGCGCTTATGGTTGCGGGTCTACGGCAGCGGGCAATATGAGTATATGTATATGCATCTGACTGCACGTCATCTGTAAAAACATAAAAACATTGAATTTAAAAAGAACTAGTTGGTAGAGAGATTGTGACTCACCGGCAACGGCTAACTGTGAGAGTGCCATTAAAAACATGTTGACCCCGGGATGTGAGGTTTTAGACGGCTGAAGTGAAGGAGCACATACTTCTGACTGGGAACAGGGACTTAAGCATACATACACATTATGAGAGTGGGACCACTAGTACACAATACCCTTTGTCTATGCATTTGGGGTGGACAAGTGGATTGTATATTGGTAGGGGGCCAAATACACTATATCATAATGATTGTTTGCTTTGGAAATTTCTGTTTAGGTGACAGGACTTTTAACCACTCACTATGAGGGAAATGCGATCAATTGACGCATAACAGTCCTCCCCGCCCCTGGCACTGATGGTTGCAGGTATACATAATGGTCGCAACTAGATGGTGGGTAGTAGTTGATTTTAAAAGCTTAACAGTGAGATTACATTGGATGAGGGTTAAGCAGAGTGTATTCACATTTGGTTTTTCCTTTTGTTTTTGTACCATCATAGGTTTGAAGTGAACCTACCATGAAAGTTTAATCTGGAACCTCAACAGCCCTGAAGAAGTTGCCTGAAACTCTATATGGTCAACGAAACATGTCGGCAGTATAATTGATTATGGTTTGATTAGAACCATTTTTAATGTGGGAAGCTAGCAGCACCAAATAAAGTCAGTTATAGCTAGGCAGCTTCACCAAGTTTTAAGTGTGAGGATTATCTGCTTAGATCCTCATGGGGTCCACTGTGCATATACGACAGTAGCTTGTTATGACACTTATGTTTTGAGCTTTTTTCCTTGGTTTCATGGGTTAAGGTTTTTTGTTAAATAACACACACACACACGTTTCTTTTAACAGGAAAGGTGGTAACCGATGATGATAAGTGGACTTGCTGACGAGTACCAGCTAGCAGTCCCCTTGGTGTTTCGACCGTGAGGTGCCTCCTTTCCTTTCAACACTTTTTCTTGCACAGGGGGTGGAGAATGATGGTATGAACATTTTAGAATTTGTATACACCACAACATAGGGATGCAGTTTAGGATATCCCCTTTTAGGCTGTACAGGAAAAGTTGGGTGTATTGAATAGTGAACAGGCCCATTGTTGTTTGGTAATACGTTGAGTGGGGGGCGACCTGTTCACTTTTTTCCCCCTGTAGCTCCTATTGTTTGGATGAGGGCCAGACTCCACCCATGGTCAAGGTGGAGGTTAAGTAGTGGGAGTAGCACTCCTATTTGATCAGGGGTCCGATGCTACACCAGGTCATTGCCGCATTGCAGCCAGAGCACAGGCATTGGGTTTTTCCCAGAGGTTTTCGCCCTGACTTGAACGTATGCTGTTGTTACGATCTTTTGAAGACTTCATTCAAAGAAAAAACTCTTTGGCTTTAACTCATCTAAACAAACGGATATCTAGTGGATAAAATCTCACGCATCAGGTCGATTATCGATATTGCCGATACTGAATATATGCCATACCTAAATCATTACGCTCCAAGGTGATGATTAGAGTACTTTCAGAAATTATTACCACTTAAGTAAGCAGCGAAGACATCCACAGTTAATAGTCAGGTTATATGTGATTCAACAATTAAGAAATTGTTACCACTTGGGTAAGCTGCGAAGACATCCACAGTTAATAGTCAGGTTACCTGTGATTCAACAATTAAGGGTCTTCAGAAATTGTCTTTTGTCCTGAAGATGGTCTCAATAATGAATATATAGGAGACCAAAACGTTGACTCACGCTTTTCCTACCTGGATTAATTGATCAATTGTAATAAGGCCGGAAAGCGCAGACAATTGTTCCAAAGAAGGGTTCATTTAATTGTTTATCATGTACTTCTTGCAACATTGTTGACATTGATTTTATACCCTGTTTTTAATCATTTTTAGAGTATTAAATACAATTTTCCATATACACCCGCCACCTCTGTTATTGCTTCTCTGATCACTCACTGTGACTGTTTTAGAGTGAATGAAATATTGTTGTTGCATTTCTGCACTCTTGACCTAAATTGTTTCTGGTCACTAATTAGCAACACGAGCTTTAAGCTCCAACTGACATTAAGAAAATCCCTTGAAGGTACTTTCACCTTTCCATATTGTGTGCCCAAACCCTCAACTGTATATTGGTTGCTCATTTCTTTTGCTGTCTCCAAATCTGGCACCGGAACACGAGGTAATCAGGGCCGACTTGTTTGAGTGACTTGTGTAGGCACCTGTGTAGTTTTGCCATTTTTCACTATGGTATTGCAGTGTATATCCAGAGGTAATGTCAGAAGCCACAAATTAACAATCTGCCTGTGACACCGGCTATCAGCCCAATGGTGGGAAAGTATCATCTTGCACTTACTCAGGAAATTTCTACACAAAGAGAGGCACTGCGAAATACTGAGACTGCATTGTGCAATTGGTTACGGGGGCCTTCGTGGGGAACACCTGCGGGCACCATATAGAATCAGGTACCATGTATACTGGGTGGGCTTTCCTCTGAAGCCAAAGGCAGGTATCAGGTCACTTCAGTTAAGACACATTCACCCGCGCTTAAACTAGGGCAGCAGGCGGGCTGTGGTAGTTGCATCTAACAAGTGTGCTGTGGTGCAGAGAAGTTTTGTAAACACTGTGGTAGAGCCAAATGGCGATAGGATGTTATAGATCTTTTGGTGTCCCGATATCCAGGAAAAGGGCATGTTTTTGCAGGTAATATTCCCCCTGATTCCCACAGACTTGTCTGCTCCATGATTATTATCTAGTGGCTAGAACCTGAGACGGGAAGGGGCATCTTCTGCCACCGGTGTCCCAAATTCATTGATAATCAATGCTGGGGTAGAGGTACCTTGCAGGGCATGATTACTACTTTCAAAAAAGTAAGACACAGACGTGCCCCTCAACATACATAATTTTCCTCTTAGAAATGGCGCTGATACACGCATATCATGGGAGTACTTCGTCGATTTCTACTAAATCCATTATAATCCCTCCTCTCCCGGGGTCACGTGTTCGTACACGAGAGACGACCGCCGGGAACCTACAGAGGAGGGATTGCCTGCAGCGGGTGAGTGTGACTTTCTCCACCGCTGTTTGGTAGACCACGGACCCGCGTCTTATTAAGTAAGCGTCGGGTGCCCAGGGCTCTATACGTATGTCTTTTGGACACCAGTCTTACTCTAATTATTTGTTTTACTCGCCAGCACACCGCCGCAGAGGTCACGCACCCGTTTCCTCATCTGGGCACATCAATAGAATCCCCTCCCGGCTTTCCGCCTTACACCATAGCGAGACCCAGGTAATTCATTGTATTTTACCTTTTACCCTTTACCAGCGACTGGGCAATTATTTCTCAAAACTTTTGTTACTAACAATACTCTTTTGGGTAAACAGTATAGCGCTATAACACAGAAACTCATGATTCCTTTATTATTTTTGTATAGCGCCATACTTACAAATCAGCATTACCAGTGGGAAACGATCACCTATCAGACGAGAGACTTAACCATATACTTCTACTGATCACTCTCTCAACAGTATCGACTATATCATAGTCATACAGAATACCCAGTGGTAAGAAAAAGTTTGTCTTGCTGCCCAACATCCCTTCTATGGTACACCAGAGTCCTATATGCATTTTCTTCCCTTAGAAGCCTCCTTATGAGTTTCCTTTCCCCTTTTTCTTTTTCTTCCTTACCCTACGTAGCCAGAAATTGAGCCTTAAAGACCCAGACTTACTCCGACCACACATTGGATTTGGAGTGGAAGGTAATACCGGTTATCCTTAGATTAAAAGATTTTTGCATGGACTGTGCTCTCTGGATCTTTACCCTCTATAGGCACCTTTATCACCACCACGTTATGAGGCCACACAAATACCTCTTCACTTATACAATTTGATTAAATATTTCTGACATCTCACTGTATACTCACCACTACCACAGACACCCTCTAATTTTAGGACCACTGTGTACGAGTGAATTATGACCACACACAGGTCTTTTTAATTTCATCTCACTCACTACGTGCACACTAGCACTATAGACCGAACACTTGCCCGAGTATGCAAGTATCTTCATCAATCTCACCAACCGTGTGCGATCTACACGCACGTCACTACTGCATGTTGGTTGCACAATTGTCACCATATGCAGCATTGTGATAAACTTGATGACAGAATGACATGCTTACATTATTTTGTATTACCAGCCCTGAAGAGTCGTGTTGACTCAACCGTACACGACGAAACACGTGTCGGCGATTGTTATTATTCTCAAGTCTGGAGAAAATAAACATCTTGCTGTGACAAGAAGATTTACACCAAAGAACCTGCTTCTGCGCATCTTTTGCCTTTTGGTCATTGTACCTTGTTTTGATAACACACATGTAGTTGCGAGAGCCTACTTTTGTTTTTGCATGATTACTACTTTGCCTGTCCCAATTTTTGGGGTCAAACGGGGTTGGAGTATTAAGTCCACAGTCCTTAGGAATCACTCGGCATTCCTTCTATTCAAATAAGGCCAGTTAATGATACATCAGCGGGTGTGTAACCTAGACCAGTTATCAGCGTCAGCAGGCCCCCAGGACTCACGCGCTTCACAAAAATACAAAACTGCAACCAGTAGGGTAACAAGTGGCATAAACCAGTAGATAGGTTGAATAAATTTCTTTCTGGCCTTACAGCTGGGTGAAATGAAATGAAATGGATATTTGTAAAGCGCGATTGTTGCCCAAGGGCGTCCAAGCGCTGATAGAAGGTATATTTACTGAACAGAAGAAGGTTGAGGTGGGAGAAAAGATTAATAGTGAGCATGAAACAAAAAAGTTTTTAACTGTTTCCGGAACAGAAGGAGATTGGGATTGGATCTGAGTTTAAGGGGAAGGGAATGGGTGGAACCGTGGCTGGAGCCAAGCTCATTGAAGGTACGCCCAGGTGATAATTGTGTGCTTCTTAGGGTCTCAGGACTAATACGGTTTGTGGTAGCACACCAAGATGATTGTTTAAGGTCATCCTGTGCTGCCGTCCCAGGAAATGGGGGAACAAGGTGTCAAGGACAAAAGACTATGTAATATAGCATTGGCACGTCCAGTGTTCCACAAAAATTTAAATTCAGCGGGCAGGTTATTTTCCACCCCTGGGGCTGCTCAGTGTGGGCAGTGTGATGCTCCCGGCCCCCTATTCGTGATTATACTAGCGTAGGGGTAAGTAGGACGTAGTCAATCCTTAATGTTAGGCTCCATATGACCGGCAGTGGGCACTGTATAAAATCGGACATCCTCTGAGAAGGTATGCCATGGGGGTTTCACCACGGAGGGAGCTGAGCTGGTGTTCCCCATAAGGATCAAGGGCAGGAGGGCCTCTCTTGCTCACTGTCACATACTTCTAGTTATGGACACTCTGGTGCGTCCGGATTTAGATAGCAGAAGGACTGGCAAAGGCTAAAGTATAATCCTCCTCGCCCTTTAGCCCATTGTAGGCAGGCAGGAGTGGGAGTGGTAAGCTAACAAGTGGGCATCTGTCCCTTTGATGTGGGGCACAGGTGTGCTGGACACACGGTGCTAGCTGGATAGCAGCTAGTTGAGATCAGCACATTCACGGGGCTTTGTGAGCCATAGTGTCTGAATCCGCCCCGCCCAGAGCTGGCACGGGGCAGAGTCATGTGGAGCAGTGGAACTTTCTCATATGAGGATCAGTTCTTGGCACAAGTTCACAGGCCAGAAGGGCTTTTGGTTTCATTAGACACTAGTGGTCTAACGTCAGGGGCCATTGGGATATAGATGGGTTCATCTATCACCAGTAGGGAGGGATCCCTTCCCTTGGACTTGCAGTGGGCCTGTAAATGGGAAGTTGCAGGTGAGAAAGGAGCTGTTTTAGTGGGGGACTCTGTCGGCGACGGTGGCCGCCGCCAGAGCTGTGGCGGAGTTACAGGGCGATCTGGAAGCAAATGGTTACAGAAGTGTACCTCTGCATGCACATAGGGGTGCCAGAGCCCAGGAGCCTCATGGGTGCCTGAACAACCGTGGGCTTGCCTTGCTACGCTCTGCCCTGAAAGGGGCGTGAGTAATAGGGACCAGGTGTCACATGATCCGGGAGGAGGATCACCAGAAGGGGCAGCACAGATGGGGTCCGCCCCAGTGCTGCTTGGCTCATCAGGCGGGCAGGTGGCGAGAATGCTGCCTGCCCTTGGATGGCCCGTAAGATAACCCACCATATTACATAACGTTGTATGTTATAAACCTGCAGCAGTTTTTCCCCATAAAAAAATCTGTGTGGTGTGTACTTATTTGCATGCATGCTATGTGCTTGGGGGTGGGGAGTGTTGCCATGATGGTACTATGAGTGTTGTACCCTTCAGAGGCCTCTGTGAAATCGCATCATGTCTCCCACGGGTAAGTTATACACACCCGTCTCTGGGCAGTGCACAGCACCGCCCTGAGAGAGGTGTGTGTAATAACATTATATAGTGCCTCTGAGGCCGGACTTGTGTTACCATCTGCCTTCTGAGTTGCTGAGTGTGCTCTGTTGTGCCCCGTGGTTCCGCTCTGAGTTGTAAGTCTTGTACCCCTAAGAGGCCTCTGTGAAATCGCATCATGTCTCCCTTGGGTAAGCTATACACACCCATCTGTGGGCAGTGCACAGCATCGCCCTGAGAGAGGTGTGTGTAATGACATTATATAGGGCCTCTGAGGGCGGACTTGTATTACAATTTGCCTTCTGAGTTGCTGAATGTTCTCTGTTGTGCCCAGTGGGCCCGGTAGTAGTGCCCCCCAGGGCACAAGTCCTAAAAAAAGAAGTGGGCTGACGCTGACATCATGACAGGAAGTGACAATGCGAAAGGTGGCTTGCACCGTCAGACTCAGTGCCTCCCCTCGCTCACCCCTTAGATGCAATCGCATCAGAAAAGTCAGCGCATGACTAGTGTTCTCTATGGGCTCCGATCTCGCCCCAGAGAGGCCAAAGAGTGAATGTGTGGCTCCATGTGCTCCAGTTATCGAGCTCCCAGTAAAATAAGTGGGGGACGCCGTACACCCTCGTGGTACCCCGACTCGAACCCTGGTGCCCCCTCCTGGATGTGGGAAATGTGTCACATTTTACCCCTCCCCCGCCCCACTTCAGATATCGGGAGTGGGATATCTGGTGCCCCCTGGGGTGGGGGTGTTGCATTGTGCCCCTTTGGCTTGGAGTGTGTTATGTAGTCCTTTCTGAACTTGGAGGTTGTATTTTGCCGAGAATCAAGTTTAGAAGCGTGAGGGTAGCGGAGGTGGGGGACATGCCTAGCCATCCCCCTGTAGGTCGAGCTTCGTGTGTAATGTTGTGGTCCCAGAGGGGTGTCATTCTGTGTCCAGGGTTGGGGCCTCGCCCGGACCTCCCGTCACCGCTTTACTGGAATAAGCAATGGGCAGTGTCCTCTTTCGTCCCCTAAGCCTGCTACTTTCACTAATGACTTACATAAACCGGGGACCTGACCGGATTATCCGGGCATTTGTCCTGCCTCGTAAATGTTGTCAGATTTGTGTAAGCGCAACACTGGATATGCGCTCTGGGACCCCCTCCCCCGCTCTCCACAATCCCTCTCGTACAAACATCGGCCCTCTGTTGTGGTGCATCCGCGCCACCAGCACAGAAAGCAGTAATGTTGTCATGGTGGACAAAAAGCTCTTCCAAGTAGACCCGAGGAGCGTTAAGTACATTTTTTTTCCAAATGTTATAAAGCACTTCCTTTCACCTTCCGGATACTTCAAAGAGGTACTGCAGGGAAGCAATGTCTATGAATGCCACTCCCATCAACGTTTACTGAGTAGGAAAGCGCTACCGGCCCATATAAATGGTATCAGGCGCTACACAAGTGGATATAAAACAATCTGTACATATTTGCCATCCAAAGATGGTGGGTGTTCCATTTGCGCCTAAACGAAATTTCAGCAATTAAATCAGTAGACTTATATTGTGCTCTAATTAAATAATGTATATTTATTATTGTTGTGGGCAACATCAACAAAAAAAACAAGAATTTGCAATGCAATAGGTCTCATATTTTGCCAGAGTTTGAGCTATTGGCATTGTAAATGACAATGGTTTTTATTTATGTGTTGTTTTTCAAAATCGATAAATAAAATGGCAGGTATTTACAATGCCAATCACTTAAACTTGTACAAATACCAGACCTATTTCATTGTAAAAGCTTGTTTATTGTCTTTGTCTTTGTGACCATCCTTCGAGGTGTGGGTGTGTTTCTATTTTTTTTATTTATTTATTTATTTAATGCGATTTTCTATAGCGTGAACATTACCCGAAGGTGTCAGAGCACTTAGAACTGTAGTGTAGTTCCTATATTCCCAATAGGCTCTGCGCATTGTAATAGTATATCCTATAGATATGATGTAGGACTGAGGTCTACTAGGTCTCCATCGAATATACTATACTTAATAGTGAGTGCCAGCTCACTATTACACTCACTATTACTTAATAGTGAGTGCCAGAGGTCACTAGAAACTTCCTCGAATAAACAAGAAGGGATTAGTTTCTGACAACCGCATAAACATGACAACTTTGTTTCACAAGAATAAAACGTATCTCTAGAGTCGTGGAAACAATAGATAAGTATTTCACTCAGTTAATCGTGCATGCTTCTTTCACCGAGGTGTAGAGAAATAGAAAGACAGGTTTTTTAATAAAAGATTTATTGAACAGTCTTCTTTCTTATACAAGAGAAGTGAACTGCTACAATCGTTATGCAGGCTGCAAAGTATAATGCGTACAGCGTAAACAGTAATATGAAATAATACTATAAAAGCATGGTATGGTTTCTAAGCCATATAAAATAACATACATCAATAACGAAGGCTAAAGGTACTCAACTGGTGCTTTTAAAATACGGCTACCCCAATGTACCTAACCTAAGTCTAGTACGAGGGAAGAAGTAAGTGTGGTGTAGCATAGGTTTAGTTTTCTTTGCCAATAATCTATCCAAGATTTCTCCTAGGGTCTAATCAGCTTCGTACCGTAGTTTTAGAATGAAGGAGGTCTGGTATCTCTCTGTCTCGGACTCGATTTCCCAACACCCCAAAAGGGGAGCTTGGAAACACTGGAGCTGGATTCTCGGCAGGAAAAAAGACAGCGTCTCTCTGAATGCGTCAGCTGGAGGGTCGGCTTCCTTTGGAACTTGCTGTAGCGAGCTGCGTCGGGCAAGCAGATAGTCGAACTGCTCCAAACCACTGTGGGCCCGATTCACAGAATGAACTTAAGACTCAATCCTAAACTTACTACTACTTTGGTATTCACAGAATGCACTTCTACTTTTGGCATTTACAGAATGCACTTACTACTTTTGGTATTCACAGAATGAACTTAATACTTTTGGTATTCACAGAAGTTAGGATTTTGTCTTAAGACAGACTTAAGACAGACTTAAGACAAAATCCTAACTTAATTCTGTCTTAAGTCTGTCTTAAGTTTGTTTTAGGACAAACTTAAGACAAAATCCTAACTTCTGTGAATACCAAAGTAGTAAGTTCATTCTGTGAATGCCAAAAGTAGTAAGTGCATTCTGTGAATACCAAAATAGTAGTAAGTTTAGGATTGAGTCTTAAGTTCATTCTGTGAATCGGGCCCTGTGTGTTTGCCATAGCAAGTGAAGGCATATTTATACCTTGAAGGTGCCTTGTTTGACGTAAAGTCGGACATAATAACGTCATCAAAGAAGCCCAAGGGAATGGTATTTCTTTTAAAACTCCATGAGTTCTTGGACAAATCAATATTCAAGCAAGGGGAGGTACCCTAGCAGCTTAAGCCGATTTTCCAAGAAATCGTTCTGGCTTTTCGGAACTGGTGGAAGTAGCCATGCCTGTATTTGGACTGCATGGGCTATGTCTAAATATGGGTATGATTTCTATGCCTATATTAGGGCAATATGGATTGTACCTATATAAGGGCATGAATCTGGAAACTTCAATACGGGTCCTAAAATGCTACACAACACCAATTCCACTTTATTATGTTCGATATTACTAAATTCTAAGTAAAAAAAAACATACCTAAAGCATGGTGTGTAAAAACCCCACCCAAAATACATAAAATGCATTCGAAATGTCTGTTACACAAAAATGAGCATTTGTGTTGCACGCATTTTTAAAGCAGAGTGTCATTCAAAGCATATAGCATACATTGTAAAAACTATCTGAATGAATCACGAAATTACATTTATGAAATGGCTCTAAATACAGAAGAAAAAGTTCGAGACCATTCCATAGCAGAGTTATAAAAAACTGTTTGAATGCGGACAAGGTCAAATATTGCCTGTGGAAGCTTTATCACAGAATTCCTGTTCTCTAAGAATAGTTCTACTTTAAGCAGATTTACTTTGTGCTAAAAAAGAAAAAATACAAATTTGTCAAAGGAGTCTGATAATAGAAAAAATATAGAGTTCCAAAGTTAGAAGCTTGTTTTAAAAAAACGAAGGTCGAATTCAGAGTCTATCGGAACACTGTGTGCCAACTGTTACAAGTCAGTTTTCATTGTTAGTAGAAAACATCACATCTTCTAAGTCAGTGAAGAAATTGTCTATCATTGTAGGTGAGAGTTGGATTACCTCGCTCAGCATGTCAATAGTACACAGATGAGAAGCATCGCCGTCAGTCGCATTAGCAGTGCTTGCATTAGATGGTACCTGTGCGCCTGTTGCCTGACGTATCCCACTTGCACTTACTTGTGTCTGTGAGATTTCAATGAAAGTGGTCATCAGGATTGGTAGCCGCTGAGTACAACACAGTGCATGATCCGCTACTGGTCCAAGCAAAGTATCAACATCCGTAGGCATGACTGATGGTAGTGTAAGACAGATGTCTAACATCCATTCTTCTCCACATAGCAAGCATCGCAGAACAGGTAAGATGCAATCTTGCCAGATCGGTCTGAATGATAGGAACCATGTGGCATTCAGCTCTCTCAATCGAGATAATCCCAAAATTTGAATGGTGCGCTCACGATACTTCTTGGCTAGTAGAGTGTTCTCTACTGTGAACTGGGTGTCGTTGGTGAATTGGCTTGCCATATCGGAGCAGAAGGAGCAAAAATAGTATTCCTGCTGCGAGGCCCAAAACGAGAGGCTGTCCGCCAAACACTGAGTGCACAAAGTTTGGGAATATTCCTAGGACTGCTTCAAAAGGTGCTAATAGTCCCGAAAAAACTGTCTTAAATACATGTACAATACCACTCGTATCTGACATGTTTAAGATAAGACCTAACATTTCTATGAAATGTATAGTACAGTTTGTGGATGAAAGGGCATGTATCTCTGCAGAAGTCCTTGCAACTTGCTGATCATACGTCTCTTTGGACGAGGTCAGTGGCCTGTTTTTTTGTAAAAGAATGGATTTCTTTGTGCTTAAAGTATCAATTCGTATAGAAGAGATGTTCAGTGAAGGCCATAGCGATGACTCCCAGGGGGTGTCTTGCTTTTAGGAAACAATACTTGCATACAGCAAGTGACCCTGGCTGACACACTTACAAGATTGGCTTTTCCTGGCAACATGCCACAGCAGCTGTGATCATTCAATATAATGTAGCTCCCATTCGAAAGCTGCCTAAAAATTGGGTCTATCACTGCAGCCGGAGAACTTTGCAGGTGGCAGGATAAGTTGGTAGAAGAACCATTACCGGCTACATGTAAATTAATACCCTGACATAAAAGAGTACCGTTTAGTGCGCTTTTGCCGTTCGTACCACTAAGAAATACTTCTTTTCCCCCACTCCAACATCTGTGTGTATATGGTAAATCCCAGGTTGACTTGATGTATTCTTTAGCCAACCTTTCATAAAGGCCCGCTGGTATATGTTTTAAGCAATACTGAAAATGGAAAATCGTCACTGGCAAGGTAATGGTGCCATGTATTATCCATTCTATAGCTGGTTTCTCAGAAACAGTCAATGGTAATCTTTCCAGTTTTTCTATGCTCAGCACCGTATAGTCTGCTCCCCTCTGTGCCAAAGAGATTTGTAAGGTTAAATCCAGAAAAAAATGACGTGGTGTTGATTAGACGCAAAGGCACGTAGCCTGAACGAAGATTTTGTCACGTCCAGCCTAGCAGCATTATAGAATGCAATTGTGACTGTCCTTGTTGTAACATGAGCATGTCCTGTTCTATTATGTCTATGGCAGAGGATACAATGCTGTCCAAAGAATAAATTCTGGAGGACAGAGTTGTTAACCCATTGTCCACTACAGAGAGAGATTTCTCTAAATTAATACGATCAATTTCTCGTGTACGTTCTGTAGTTTCCATTTGCGTGATTTTCCATGCTTCATTATAAGCAGCGTATATACAGGAGTATATGAAACGTTTATGACGAGGATTTCGAGGCCCTTGTAAAAAGTCCCTTAAATCAATGCCATCTTTAAGTAAAGTTAAGTGTTGTTTTATCTCTGGTAGTGTGGACTTTTCTAGCCACTCAAGGCATAATTTTCCTACACTATATGATGTTAATATCCCTGGATGTTGTCTCTGGACATATTTTGGATCTGGCCTTGTGTATTTGAACCCTTGATCTTGTTCAGGAATCTATATTGACAGTTATTCGTGTCTGTGGGCCAGATTAACCATTTTTTCCAATCAGGATCAGTTCTGTTTTGTTGTAAAATATATTTTACGTCTACCTCCTCATCTGTAGTGTCATTACTATCAGGTGTGGGTTTAGGTATGGACAGTTTGTTTAAATCTTTTATCTTAGCTAAGCCAAGACACAATGTCTGTGGAATAGTGTCATTTAAAAACATTGGGGCATATTATCAAGGGAGTTTATCTCCAAGAAAAAGCCAAGAAAGCGGAGATAAAATTATCTCCCTATTACCTAGCTGTCGCTAACACCAGTTAGCGACAGCTAGTAGGAGATAGCGACCATCTTGGGCCCCACTTTGCATGTCAGTGATATTTATCACTAATGACATGCAAAGTGGACGTGCCAAGATGTTAGCGACTGGAAACAGTCGCTAACATCGCTATCTCCTATTACCAACTTTTGGAGATATTCGCGCTAAGCGCGAATATCTCCAAAAGCTAACACCTGCCCTGAGCAGTTCTTAGCCATGTTATCCAATTGGAGGTGGATAACATGGCTAAGAGCATTAGCTCGGTAATGCATGAATATCGCTGACTTTTCAGCGATATTCATGCATTGCGGCCGTTTTTTATCGCATTAGCGATAAACCTTGGTAATACCAAGGTTTATCTGCGATAAAAATCGCCGCTGCTCAGCGGTAAATTTTTCTCTCTAACCAAGCAATAGCGATAATTATCGCTATTGCTTGGTAATATGCCCCATTATTCGTCCTGGGATGATGCAGGCTCTAAATAAAGCTTCTAGTCCCTGCACCTGCCATCTTTTGTGCCCCAAACAGTTTTTGTCTCAATATTGTCTTTCCAAAAGTCAAATCCTAAAGTAGACAATTGAGCATAAAAGGCCGCAGAATAACTTTTTTTAGTATTAGTCCACATACTTTTCATTCCTGTCCTATTAAGATTTTTAAAGTAAAATGATTCTGCATTTGAAACATTAAAACCTGAAAAGTATGGAAATTTCCCATAGAATGTTTTTGAGCTACCCTTTGGTGGCGTCAGACAATGTTCCCGTTGATTATAAGTATAAACATTTCTAGGGTTTGCAGATTTGTGCAAATATTGATGACCATAGTGATTATAACAATACATTTGTTCATAATATGATGAACCTCCTAAGTATTCATGTTTTGCAAATTTTGCTGACAGTTCTAAGTCTGCCATCATATTATTACCAGTCTCAAAGTCCCAACCATCCGAAAATTTACTTGGTGAGACAAAGTCACTCAAGGAAACCTTAAATTGATGTAGAATCTTCAACACCTCTGCAGGACTGAGAATGTCATAATCAGTACTGTCCCATGCTATACCACCAGGTATAGGAACGGCTGTGATGTTCACGGATGACAAGTCTCTTTGTTCATGATGAGAGGATTTGTGTGGCTTCAGGAGCAAGTTGATTTTCTTACCGCCCTGTGCCTGCGGTAGTGTGACTGTTTCCCAAGAGAACCTTGGCTGTCACCCCGCCCAGACCAGCTCAATCATTGAGGAGCAGATTTTGTCGAGAAATTGTGTTGTGAGGGGCATCGGGACATTTACAAACAGATAAAATAGTTTTCCCCCGCTGCACACCATCGCATACCGGCCCCCGCTGCACACCGCCGCATTCCGGCCCCGCAGGAGTGGTTTGGAGAGCCTTGCCGCCGGCTGGAGACGCCCGTGAGGACCGCGTGGCGAGGAAGCTCGGCATTGCGGCAGAAGCCGTATTCCTCCTGATTCACAGGAAGTAGCACCCCTCGGAAAGGTGCCGCGAGCCGCCGCCTGTTGGAGCTACCTGTGCGGGCCACGCGGATTCACGGAAAAGGAGCACCCTCGGAAAGGAGCGAGGAGCCGCAAGGGCGCCCTGGCAAAGCAGCAACTCGGCAGCCCCAAAAATTAAAATATAAACCTTCCTGCATTCCAAGTGCCCCAAGTGCCGACCGTAGCAGAGAGGAGCCGACCTGTGTACCCGAGGGAGGAGGCGGAAAACCTTCAGCAGTTACACTGCCACCGCCCGGTCCTTCTCCGCCGCCGTTGCTTCACCACTACTGCACGGCCGCTGTGTGGAGAGGACCGAGGGGAGCTGGGGCACTACAACTCCCAAGCTCCCTTGCGGCGCAGTGACTGCCAACGCGCGCCAGGAGGCGCATAAATTAATCATAAGTGCCCGCGTTGCGGGTGCGCCCAGGCAAAGGGCGGGCCCTCTGTGGCCCCCAGAGGACCGAAGAGGACGGGACGGGCCGCCCCCCTTTTGCCTTAACAGAAGCTGTGGATAGACCATCGGAACACACCCCAAGGTACTGTCACTGCACCAGCAGTTTTTCCTATTGCTGGGCTCAGCGCTTGTGGCTAGGCAACATCAGTCTTGAACTCTCTAAGACAGCAGTATGAGTCATAGGGGGAGAAAAGCCAAAACGCATGCCACGCGATCTAATACTAAACTGCAGCCAGACGATCCCCAGCCTCTACCCTCTCTGACTGCTATTGATAAAATGCTGCAGCAAACAATTGGGGTGGTTGTCAATGCCATCGAGAACACCGAAAGAAGGCTGTCACTTACACCATCATTCCCACTCCAAAACCAAGGAGGGAACCTGACGACCAACACTACTGATGTCCTAGAGGCTAACTCCTACTTATCATCATCTTATGTTGAGCTACCTTGCAGCCAGGTGCCCCTAGAGATTTCGGCAGACATCCCCGACCCGCCCATCATCCTTGCTTCTCCGTCCCCAGTCAAAATACTGGAAAGCAGTAAAGCACGCCATAAGAAAAAGAGCACTAAAGAGCGCTCCCTCAAGAAACTGACTAAAAATAATTTGGCAAATCACAACCTGGTGACCCCCACAGTCAATCCATCGACATCACCTGCAGGTATCCCTTGCTGGGTCACCAATATGGTGGCTGACCTGCAAGCATGCCTTGAGAGGACTATTGTGGTTCAACTTAAACCCCTGGTATCGAAACTGGATAAATGACTAGCGGCTGTAAACGCTAAGGGGGTTGGATTAACAGAGACATCCAACTGCCAGGGACGTGTCGCACCTTTAGTCCAATGTCCCAAACTCAACAACACTCTTAAGGGAGGGGAAGCCGGGGAGAAACCTCTAATGCCACAGTCTACCATTACTGTAACCCCGGCTAGCACCTCTAAGCAGATATCGGCCATCCCACGCCCCTTGCCTTCTACCACCACCCAGGGCCAGGCACACCAAGCTGCGGCAGACTTGCCCCATGGCAGGGACAAGCCGGCCGCACTTGCCAAAGAGAGCAAAAAGGGGAGCATGGCAAGTTCACCATTGTCCAGGAATACCACCTCAAGACTTCCCTACCACCATCTGCAAACAATAAATCTACCACCTGAAGCCCAATCGTATGTGGTGGTACTGGCTGGTGTTCCATCCCTAGGTGAGGGGAAAAGAGAAAGCGGGACTGAGTTAAAAAACAAGTACATCCAATGGCTCAGCACAAATAGACCCCTCCCTAGAAACATCTCGGGTACAATCCTGTCAGCTAGGAGAGTGGGCTGGGTTGGGAGGGGCCCCAAGTCAATAGCGGGAGATATCATAATCCTGAACTTTAGGGACACAAACGATGTTGAATACATCTGTAACGCCCCCCTCTTTAGTTCTAACACTCAAATTTGCCCACTCCATCTATCCTACTTTTATCCTACCCCCAGCCTGGAACAATTCCATCCAAAAGGTGGCTGTAACAACAGGGGTTGCTATCCCCCACCCTGTATTTTGCCCAATCGGCGGTTACCCAGGGAGGGTCCACGTAACTGTAGTCCTTTCTTCCCTCTCTCGTCGCACTGGAATAGGTTCAGTGTGCTGGAAGAGGTGGATTGACTCAGTATCAAGGGTAGCCATCCTCAACAATTGGAAAAGGAATCCCCAAATAACGTAGGGCCAAGGGAGGTTAATTCCACACTTCCCTCACCCGGCGATGTGCCAAAAATCCACGCCCCACCAATGGGGACTTCCACCAATAAGGGGATTATTGAAACAGGTGTCTCGGGGAAAAGTCCAGATGGGAGTTTAAAACTTATCTCCTGGAACATAGCTGGCCTAAAAAACAAGTTGCTTAGTCCTGACTGGGAATCCTACATGGCGGAACACGACCTATGCCTGATGCAGGAAACATGGGCACTGGAGGAAAGTAGGAGCCACACCTTTGCAACGTTTGATGTCCCGGCTGTGTCTCAAGGTAGAGGTCGGCCCTCGGGCGGGCTTTCTACCTGGATTAAACTTCACTTGGGTATCCAGGCAACCCAAGTTGCAACCAATTCCGGGACATCCAGTGTGTCCAATTAATAACTCCCACCAACTCCAAAGTAGCCCTAATAAATGTCTACTCTAGGCCCTCCAAGAATGGACAAAAGTTTAAAACAATTATAGCTCTGAATACCTTTATTCATACCCTCGACCCTTCCACCGCAATTATCCTCGGTGGAGACTTCAATTGCCAATATGAGCCGCTGGGCAATCTGGAGTTGGGTGAACAGGATGAAGTGGATGCATTGTGGCATATTCCAGAGCCCAATGCTGCCCAGCCTAGAGTATGGACCCCGCTGGCCATCCAAATTAAATCCCTTACCCTTGCAACGTCCCTGCGGGCGTGCAATGGAAGGCTAGACCCAGATCACCCTGCCTTAGCCACTTATAATAAGCCCCGGCAAACCTCCATCATTGACTATGTCATGGTGGAGGCAAGCAACTGGGATAAGCTAAAGGAATTCAGGGTAGTGCAGAGGCACGACAGCGACCACAATGCCCTTGTACTAACCCTCAAACCCGGTTCCTTTGGCTTCGCCAATCCAGCCGCTAACTTTGGCATAATTCCACCCCAATTGGTACCAAGTAATAATAAAAGAAGGGTTAAATGGACCCACCTTGTTGAATCACCTTCCCAGCTTGCGAAATTATATCAGTGTGCACTTCCTCTACTAACGCAGATGGGCGAGCCAACGCTAGCCAGGGACCCAGTCGATATACACACGCAACTTGCAGTGGCCTTGGGGGAAGTTCTCTACCCTGCGTGTAGGAACAAACGACCTGTGCCTAGGACACACCCCTGGTTTGATGCCGCTTGCAAGAAGCAGAAAATTCTGCTTCTGGCGGCTATTAAATCTAGTGATATGGCCAAAATTAGGGCAATTAGGACTAGGTACAAAGAAGAATTAAGCAGGGCTAAGAGGGAGTGGGAGGAGGAGAGATGGGAACTATTGAGAGGGGCCTTGCAGGCAAGGGACTCCAAATTATTTTGGGCATTAGTATGCACTGGTTCAAGCAAGGGTGGGGAGATATCTTTGCCAAATATTGCCCCTCTGTTTGGCAGGCGCACTTTGCGCCCCTCTACTCTAACCCCGAGTTCGACATCACAATTAGCCCGACTGGGGCTAGGACACTTGAACCGGTTAGTACACCGCAGCCTTTACTAGACCAAGGTCCTCCGCTTGAGTGCCGGCGGCGGGGGGCGGACGGTTGGGATAGCTCATAGGAAGGGGAGGGATTTGTGGTAGAGCTAGGCCAGGGAAATACTGAGACCATTACCATCAAAGAGGTAGAATCAGCGATAGCTAGGCTGCTACCGAACAAGGCCCCTGGCCTGGATAGGCTGCCTGGCGATTTATTTCGCTCACAGCCTAAAATCTGGGCCCCGTACCTCACTGTTCTGTTTAATGCAGTCCTTGATGGAGCTAACCCCCCTGACACCTGGATTGGTGCCGAGATTGTCCCCATTTTTAAAAAGGGTTGCCCCCTAGCCCCAGCTAATTATAGGCCAATTAGCCGTTTGGACACCTCACAGAAACTAATGGGCCGAGTCCTGCTAGATCGGTTGCAAGGGTGGATGGAGGACCTTAAAATCTTAACTACCCTCCAGGCAGGCTTCAGAACCGGAATCTTGACCCTGGACCAAATATTTAGGCTGCAGGTCCTCTTTTGGAAGACTGTCCAGGTGGAGGGTGGCAGCCTCTACCTCGTCTTCGTGGACCTGCGGGCCGCTTTCGACCTTGTGCCCAGGGAGAGTCTGTGGAGGGTTCTGAAATGTCTCGGCCTCCCACCCCACCTCCTAGATGTCTTGACACGCCTGCATATGGAGATTTACGCCCAAGTGAGGTATGGCAGGAACGGAGATTTATCCCCCCGCTTTCCAGTCAGGAGAGGTGTACGGCAGGGCTGCGTCTTAGCCCCGACGCTCTTCAGCCTGTACATTAACGGCCTGGTGGGGGATTTACTCATGGTCAGGGATAGTGATGTCCCCCGGTTGTCCACTGGCTGGGTGCCCGCTCTGATGTTCGCTGATGACACTTTGTTGCTTTCACGAACATCAACGGGCATCCAGCGAGTTCTGGGCGGGTTTGTGACATTCTGCGCCTCGCGTGGCCTAGAGATCAACCTGGGTAAGACCAAATTTATGATCTTTGGACACCCGAGGTGCACCCGTCCGGTCCCCACTCTAAATGGGACACCGCTTGAACGAGTGAAAACTTTTGTTTATTTGGGCATCACCCTAAACGAAGACTTCACCTGGGGCCCCCAGGTTGCTAGTTCCACCCTGAGACTTTCGCAGATCACTGGGGGTATTTGCAAGTTCCATAAGCCAACCATCTTCAGACCAGTTTCCCCTGCTCTTGAGATCTATGGGGTCCAGGCAAGACCTGCTGCAACATACGGAGCGGAGCTCTGGGGCCATACGAACACACATAGCCTACTGAAAGTGGAGCAGGCCTTTATGAGGAACTTGGTGGGTCTCCCCCAGAGCACTCCATTGATACCCTTGCGATTGGACATGGAAATCGAGCCCATCACTGAACTACTCTCAGCACGTCCGCTTCTGTACTGGAGAAGGCTCTGGACTGTCACAGAGCTCGAGGACTACAGAGCGGAATTCTCAATGGTCTGGGCTACCCTGAAAGGCAAGCGTATACCGCGGTTACAGCACATCAAAACTCTTGCCCAACAAATTGGCCTCCCCCAATTGTGGGAGTCCCCTGAGGTGAGCTGTGCAACGGTCCATAGGAAAGAACTGGTGGCCATTGTGAGACATTTTAACCTAAGTCTACTGTGTAGTGCGACAGTTATGGGAAGGCATACGAAAGAGTTCTTACAGGTCAAGCTGGCGCCTCGGAGGGAAGAATTCTTAGCCCTAATACAGCCACCGCTAGCGAGGAAACTATACACCCAATTAAGGCACGGCTGCTTACCCATCGGGGCACTGACTCTCTCTTGGTCAGGGAAAGAGGATGGTTCCTGCCCAGCATGCAATTGTCCTAAGAGGACATTGTTCACATTCTGTTCTTTTACCCGGCGTATAGCAGTATACGTAGATGCTGGTTGGTACCGTTGTGTAAAAACTTGGGATTAAGCCAATGTGCCCAGGCCTGCAGGATCCTAACCTATGACACCTCTCCCGCCATTGTCTTCTCGGTTTCCCGCTTTTTACATGGAATGTGGCGAAGAAGGACTTCTTTGCTTAACTAACTGTCTTTTTTTAATTCTTTTTTTACTGTGATGGCCATTTCTTGATAACTTCCAATTTAATAATGTCTTATCTTAAAAACTCTATTTATATTTGTATTATCTATGTACATATTTTATCTGTGCTTTTATGGTCTTTGACCGAAATAAAGTTATCAAAAATGAAAGATTTTCTTACTTGCTGTGTCCATATTACTGTATCTTCCATTTATCAGTGTACCCAAAGTTCGTACAATAATTAGCTAAAGTAGAAGGAAGAGTACGCCTAGCGCAATCCAAAGTTCAACCCATGGTGAAACCAGATAAGTTCTTTCAATTTGATGAAAATGTTCTGTTGCTTGTTCTTTAAATGTTCGTTTAGCTGGCGTCGTTTCAGGTTCACTGGGATCCTCGGAAAACGTATCAAAGTTAATGAAATAGCCAGAGGCAGTTCTGTCAATTGTAGGAATTGCAGTTTCTCATTCATTTGTCATATTAGTATAGTCTGATGCTATATCATTTTAGACAGGTGTTTCTTGACGAACTGTTATTTGGGTCGCAAGAGGCACAAGTTCCATGGCTTTGTTGCATAGTCCTTCTTTTCGCACTGCTGATTCTTCAAAGGTGATGAGTCTCTCAGTTTGAACCTCTTGGATGGTAGCCAGATTTGGTCGTCTGCTATGTCTTTGGAGACCACTTGGCCTACTACTTATGATTGGCCACATGATGTGGGTTTTACCAGGTCGATGGACACGACCCTGTTCTCCTTTCTTCCAGCAAGGGGAGGCAGTAACACTAATCTTGTTCCGTGGATTGCTAGTACAGGTACTGGTTGTCTGTAATAAGGCCCAAATTCGTTCTTGTCTGCGATCTTTTCTCAGGCTAGATCCCCAATTTTTGGAATCTAGGCAGGCCTTGCTGGGACAGGTGGTTTTTCTTCAGTGGTCGTTGGCTTCTGTAGTGTGTTGCTCAGACTTTTTCTTGTTTCATTTAGGTCCTGCAAAACAGCCAAACGGTCTTTGATATCAAAAGGTTTTCTTCTACCACTGAAATATGACGATCAAGGTCTTCGACAATCATTTCTAGTACCAAAAAGGATTTCATATGGAGTGATTCCACCCAGAGAACGTCTTGACAGATTGTTTAGACTACGTTGGACACTTATTAGATGTTTGACCCACCTGTCACCCGAGCCTAATACCCTAGCTGTTATAGATTGCTTAACGTCCCGTTTTTTTCTTTTCACTACAGAATTTCCCTCAGGATGGAATGGATTAGAGTACCGCAATGCTACACCCAAACTGGCCATGGCCTCCTTGTAAGCTTTGGAGCTAAACGCAGGGCCCTGGTCAGAATGTAGCGTGCCGATTGCGTATGTGCTGATAAAGACTCGTAAATCTTTTATAGCAGTTCGGGAATCCACTGCGACCATGATATATTAATTGTTGTCCCTTTGTAAGGGACCACAGTGGTCCAGGTAAACGCACGCTAATGGTTTATCTGAAATTAAAGGGGTGTGTGCACAGGACGTTTCACTGTAGAGACTTTCATTTTCTGGCAGATTTCACATTCTAGAACATAGTTTCTAGTTTGTTTCCTCATGCGCGGCCACCAGTATGTCTGTTTTAATAACGACACTGTGGCGGAAACACCTGCGTGTGCAGAGGCTAGCCCTTCATGTGCTGCCAAGATTAATCCTAACCTATGTTCCATGTTTGGAATTACCCTATCCCCCACTCCAAGGTTTCGAGCAAAAGGAACATTATTTGCATCAGTTATATATGAGTATTTGAGTGGATAGCCTTTTGGTAATGTTTTACCGCTATTTGTGTTGGAAGCGGTGACAGCCTGCATTATTTCACTGTCTATTTTCGTTTTTGAACGAGTGATTGCAGCTACGGAAGCCAATTGCACAGCTGCCTTCGCGGCTTCATCAGCCAATAAATTCCCTGCAACGTGAACGCCATCACGTTGATCACGTGAGTCTTTTGTAGTTCTTTCTGTAATAGAACTACATGTTTCCAAAGCAACTTATGCTTGATTGTGCCACCTTTTGCATCTTTGAAACCGTTTTGAACCCAGTTCTGCAAGTATTCATTGTAAGATTGAACGCAGTAATAAGGATCGCACACTATGAGTGTGGGGAATTCGCAATCGGTATTTTCAAACGCCATCTTGAATGCTTGGAGTTCAGCACGCTGAGCTGTACAATCTCCTAGAGATTGAGTTTTGGTTACCATAGGTCGGAATTTACCATTGCGCTAGCGACCTTTAAGAATCGCACACGCTGCACTATAAGCTTGTTTACCCCCAATTGCGGGTTGTGCTAATCCGTCTGTATAAATTATACATCCATAATGTTCTAGAGGCAGAATCTCAATGGGCAGAGGACATTCTTGTTCGTATTGTAGAAATTCTTGTGTTTTCAGATAAGGGTCAAAAACGTATTCAACTACTGTTGCTGCAAAAGAATTAACCCATTGTATCCATCTTGGATGTAAAGCTTTTGCATTCGAAATGCTCGCTTTTGTCACTGCCTCTAAGGCAGGTACAGGTGTAACAACTATTATGCGTTTCCCCTGTGCGAGGGCTATCCCTTTTGCTACTGCACTTTGAACCGCTGTCAGAATTTTTTCTGTAGAAGTGAATTTTATTTCAGCTTGTGTGTACAAGTGTGATTTATAAGCTATTGGTACCTTTTCACCTTCATTGAAAGGTAAGTACGTGAATCCGCATCTCCCTGGGATGATTCGGATAACAAGGTTACGTACGTTTACGCATGTCTTCAGATGTGTTGTTGCCAACATGTCTGTTTGTACTGAAAGCAAAATTTCTGCATGCTTTGGAGTCCAATTAATTTGTTTGAAATCAGGTTTGATTCATTCGTAGAGAGGTTTAACATTTTCTGCGTAGTTTAGAATGTAGGTTCTTCCGAAATTTAGGAAACCTAGGGCCTCATTTATGAGAAGTGATGCATCGCTGTGTGAAAGCAGCGATGTGTCACTTCTCAGTGCGCCCTCCTTGCCATATGATTGATGCGTCATATTTACAATATGACCTCTCATGTCGCAAGGAGTTACAGATACGTCAGTATTTCTGACGTATCTGTATGGCACAAAAGTGACGCATTGCAGGAGTGTGTCACAAAAGTGACGCAACTCCAGCAATGTGTCCTTTCACATGGGGCAAGCCCCATGTGAAAGGGCCTGCGTCCGTCTTATGCCTGCTGTGAGGCAGGCGTAAGATATTGACGCATTTGCGTCGTAGATGTGGCACAGTGAAATCTCATAGATTTCATGGCGTCACTTCTACGACCCTTTCTTGCTTCAATATGCCCACCTTGCATACATTATACCTGGCGCAGGTATAATATGGCGCAGGGGTTTACAAAGTGACGCATCTATCTAGTTGCATCACTTTGTAAATATGGCGCAACCAGGCGCATTTTTTACACCACTGGTGCGTCACAAAAAGTGATGCACCGGCGTCGTAAAATTGATGCACAGCCTCATAAATGAGGCCCCTAGAATTGACTGTAAGTTTTTCAGCGTTTTTGGAGGTTGGAGCAGCACACATTTCTCTAGAAGGTTTGCTGCCAGGCTTTTGCCTTCACTCGATAATTCATATCCTAGAAAAAGGACGTTGAGATGGGCAATTCTGTTTTTTTTTTTAATTGAATTTATACCCTTAAGAGTCGAACCCAAGTATAATGGTGTTCACTCTTTTCAAGTGCCTATCCAAGTTATCATCTGTAAGATAGATGTTATCGACATAAGATAATGCCTCATCATCCTACTTTTGTAGTAACTATGTTACTCTGGCTGAAAATAATCCTGGACTATTCTTGAATCCCTGGGGGAGACAGCAAAAGTGTCAATTGTACCCCCATAATTGAGAAAGCGGTCAAATACCTGCTTTCAGGTGCAATATTTTGACAGAAGAAACCGTTAGACATATCTAATGTGGTTTGGTATTTTTTGCGCACAATGTTATTCATCAGTGCTGCACTGTGTGCATTTTGTACTGCAAATGTTTTGCAACAAGAGTTTAAGGACCCGATTCACAGAACTAACTTAAGACAAAATCCTAAACTTACTACTTTTGGTATTCACAGAAGTTAGGATTTTGTCTTAATACAGACTTAAGACAGACTTAAGTTAGGATTTTCTCTTAAATCTGTCTTAAGTCTGTCTTAAGTTTGTCTTAAGACAAACTTAAGACAAAATCCTAACTTCTGTAAATACCAACAGTAGTAAGTCTAGGATTTTGTCTTAAGCTAGTTCTGTGAATCAGGCCCGCAGTGCCTGTAGTCCAAAACTAGACGATATGTATTGTCTGGTTTGGAGACAGGAAACAAAGGATTGTTCATGGACGAAGTGCATCCATCAATCACCCCTTGGTATTCAAGTTGATCTAATATCTCCTTGACCTGTTTTTTAGCTTCTTGCTTAACTGGATTCTGCCTTTGAGCAGTTGGTTGAGTTTTATAACTGGATTTTGTGGAGAGGAGATTCCTCATGCCATCCTACATGATTTTTATATAATGCGGGAGCCTGGGCTACACCCCATTTTCTGGCATAAGTGTATTTTGTATGAATTGGAATATGATTTGAGAAGGCTGGCATAATGATCTCTTCGCCATGTGGGCACTCCCTGACAAATTCAGGTGGCCAGTCTTGTTCAGCTAGAAGAATGTCATAACCCCTAAAGAGTTTCTCCCAAAAGAGTGTTCTTATTTTCCTAGTTATGTCCCCCTCCATCCAGAGTGTTACTTCATATAACTTGTGTAGGACACTAACCCTGGTATCGGCAGTTTCAACTTGGATGCCTTCATTCAAGTCCACTGTCTCCAGATGATCCTTAATGATCGTGCGAGCTATGGTGACTTCTGCTGCGCTGTCTAGCATAGTCTGGGCCTACTCCCCGTTCTTGAGTTGTGTCCTCAAGATCCTCGGCATGTCTGATTTTTAGACCTACTACCTTCTTCTTGGTGAATTGCTGTTTCTTATTTTTTGGAACGTGTTGATGGTCTTTGGACTTCACACGTTCTTCTTTGTGTTCTGACCGTCCTCCTCTTTCCGATTTCTGTGAGAAAGTCTGAAAGGTACGAGAGGAACGTGTATCAGTATCTTGATATCTATCAGGTTTTCTTAAATTATCCCTGTTCCTGAGGTTATACCTCTTTTCAGAGGGCTCCTTTTGAGGAGACCTAACTCCTGATTGAGAACACTTCTCTTTAGGAAGTGTTTGTTGAGTGTTTTCCCACTTCTTTTTAGGAGTAGTGAGAGTGTTTTTAATAAAGACCTTTTCAGGACTTTCAGTCAGTTGGGGTTTCACTGGTTTACCACCCAAACTGTCTCTAACTAGTTCTTCATAGGATTTTTCAATTAATCTGGCCAGTTCATATGGTTGCTCAGTTACATCAAGTTCTTTTAGTTTTTGGCGGATCACCACGGATGCTGTTTCACCTCTAATGTTAGCTAATATTATAGCTGAGACCTGTTTAAAATCTTTCAGTAATTTCATACCTAGATTCAAAGCAGGCTCTGCCCCGTATTCATTTTCAATCTGTTTCAGGACGTCTGGTATCACCGCCATGGACGGAACACCATGGGCCTCATTTATGAGGCCCCTTGCGCCATCAGAACGTCACTTTTTGTGACGTTCCCTGGCGCAGAAGCCTGCGTGATATTTATCAGGCAGCACTAAGCCACTTTTTTTGACTTAATGCTGCCTGATAAATATCAGTCCCTTTAACGTGTGCGCTGGCGCAGGGGAAAAGGACAGGAATGCGCCGCATCTTATTGATACGGCACAATCCTGCCTTTAACTTTTGCCGTAGGGTGCTGCGCTTCCCTACGGCAAAACCTCATAAATGAGGCCCCATGTGTTTTTGTGTAGATTGCAGCAAAGACTGTAACCCAAGTGTCACAGTCTTCCAGGTGTGGTGCCATCCTCATTGGTAAACACATTGCTAGAATCCTGTGTTTCTCATGAGGTGTACTATCAGGAAATACTGCCTCGATTTGAGAAATTTTTTGAGCTATGCAGAATGCAATTTGCTCCCGTTTTCCGGTTACTTTACCAATGACCGATTGTATAGTTTGTGGTGTAATTTGTTTGTGTTCTCCTGGTGAGGGGTGTGTTGTGGAATCCTTATAGGAGGTTGAACTGTTAGAGTCCGCATGACATATTGAACCAATTGTCTATGGATTTTTATTAGTTGTTTTAATTGAACTAATAGTTCTGCATCTGTCATTCTTTCAATGTCAGGATGTGGTGTATAGCTGGCTAATACCGGCCATGTTGCTCCTGGTCTACCTAGTGGACCGAGCCTGTAATGTGATTTATATGTTGTAAGGCGCTTTAAACCAGAGCGCATGCTCCTGGTATGTTAATGGAATTTCAACATCCTCAAAAGGAGTGTATTTCGTTACAGGTTCCTCTTCTTTGTAGAAATTAAAGAAATGTGTTACTGGATTCGCTGCAGGGAAGAGAATCCATGAATAGAATACCTCTGTCTGATGATCTTCCTGTGCCTCTATGACAAAAATTACCCTACCACCTCTTGCTTATAGACCATTTGTCATAAGCTTTATAGTGATGGTTTTCCTTAAATTTTCTGGGATGATTATAGCATCCGCATCGACTTCATTGAAGCCTGTAGAGTCAAAACCTTGTATGGCATTATTGCCTGCAGGTCCACCGTTTTCGTCTTTACTCATTTTGTTGACTGAAAGTTTGCAGAGCAAGTTTCAAGGAAACAAAGATAAGAGAGAGAAACTTGTTTATTTAGACCATAGTCTTTTAAACAATACAAACAAAATGCAAACAGAATCGGACAAAGTACGAGCAGACAAAATATTCCTACGTCATAAATAGTTAAAATTCATATTTGTTAAAAAGAAAAAAAGAGAAGGTTAAAAGAGGGTAACACCTCCTGATACACAATTCATTAAACCCAAATTTTACCGAAGTTTTCACATATCTGGAAGAATAAAAAGACAGATTTAAACTTTATAAAAGGCTTAAAGGTACTTAAAATCAGTGCCCATCCTTCGATATCTCCCTACCAAAATCTTTTACGGCCTTCAAGAATTTGCCCAATGCGATTGCAATTTCTAGCAAATGCATCTCTGTTAGTAAGCCTATCGCATGGGCACGTGTAAATGTCTTATGTGATAGGAATATAGGACGTAAAAACAATTTCCTTAAATCCTGTACAAATGTGCAATCAAGCAAAATGTGCAACATATCGTTTCTTATACCACGCCCACACTTACAATTACCTTCTGGAGCAATCAGTACAGATTTTAATTTCCCGTCTATCTTCCAGGGGTTGATCCCAACCCGGGTCCTTAATATTTCATGTCGTAACCCTTGGTTAGGCAATATTTCCAGATAAGGGAACCAGCCTTCATTTACCCATGAGATCTTTAACCACTGTACTGACTTTTTCTCCTGCATGTAATTTAGGTCCTGTGACCTTAAGAGCGACTGGCCTTGTTCCCTAAGTGTTTTCTTTGTAAAGTGGCCTATCAGGGTGTTATGGGCAGGACTCAATTTAAGACGCCCTGATACTTTCTGGAGAGTCTTTCTCACCTCCTTTGCCCAGCCAAGATTGCTTGTCAGGATTTCCTCTCCACACCATTGTGAGACCTTAGGTGTCACTCCTGGGTCTTGGCGCTTCCAGAATCTTGCTAGGGCCATTTGAGATTGTACACTCCAGGAAATCAGCCCTAGTTCCATTCTGATTGCTTGAACCATTGTACAATTTGGTAAAGACAATAACATTTTTAAAATTTTTCCCTCTTCCTGTTCCCACGTATGTTTACCGCTCAAGTATAACACTTCTGCCCCATACAATACTTGGGGGGGGGATCATTGCTTCAAATGCCTTTATCATTGGTTTGTGTGTCATGTCTCCATATTCTTTATTAAACTTTTTTAGCCCACAGGTGGATGAGAATGCTTTTGCCTTTTGAGCCTCCAAATGGGTGCGCCATTTTAGTGCACTGTCAAACCAGAGGCCTAAATATCTATATTCATTGACTGTCTCTAGTTTGTCATCACCCAAAAACCAATTGAAATTCTTCTTACTCTTCCCAAAACATAAAACCTTAGTTTTCTCCCTATTTACAGTCAGTATTTTCCTATCACAATAGTGTTTAAAAGCGGTTAATTTCCTTTGAAGTCCTATTTCAGTTTGATCCATGATCACTAAGTCATCAGCATAAAGAAGGCAAGGGACTTTATGGCCATTCATTTTTGGGCTTGCACTTCTTTCTACTTCAAGGGCAGCGGGGAGATCTGCCAAAAAGATTGAAAATAACAGGGGTGCCAAGACGCACCCCTGTCAAAGTCCGTTCCCTACTAGTATCTTGTGAGTTAGTGCCCCCTGCGTATCTCTAATTACCTGGGCCCAGTTTCCACTGTGAAGCTCTTTTAAGATCATCAACAAGCCAACCGGTAATCCATACTTTGACATATCTTCCCAAAGTTTATTTCGATCCACAGAGTCGAACGCTGCCCTAAAATCGACAAAACAACAATGTAACTTCCCATTTTGTTCTATCGATTTCCGGGCCAGGGCCCATAGGGCGAAGCAGTGATCTATTGTAGAGTGGCCTTCTTTAAACCCACCTTGTTCCACTGGGATAATTGCTCTCTCTTCTGCCCAAATCTTTATTCTACCCAATATTATCTTAGCAAAAATTTTCTCTCCAATATCGAGTAGATTAATTAATCTATAGTTCTTTGGTGCATATAGTTCTTTGGTGCATAGATAAGGTGCACAATATTTTGGAACACTGTCTCCTTCAACGTTGAACAAACAAAAAACTAATAAATAGGAGTTTTTCGTTCTACTCAGCTATGGCGGATATTATCCTTTGACCCACTCCAGACGTCTATTGGAGTATTTACGGGATAAAGGGGTCTCTGTGAAAAGCACGACTGAGTTACCATAGTATCTAGCATTAAATTAGTACCTTACCAAACGTTGGGCGCCATGTAGTGTAGTACCTATATTTCCAATAGACTCTGAACATTGGAATAGTATATCCTATAGATATGACGTAGGACTGAGATCTACTAGGTCTCTAACGAATATACTAAACTTAATACTGAGTGCCAGCTAGCTCAGAGGTCACTAGAAACTTTCTCGAATAAACAAGAAGGGATTAGTTTCTGACAACCGCATAAACATGACAAATTTGTTTCCCAAGAATAAAACGTATCTCTAAAGTCGCGGAAACAATAGATAAGTATTTCACTGAGTCAATCGTGCATGCTTCTTTCACCGAGGTGTAGAGAAATAGAAAGAAGGGCGTTTTCAATAAAAGAATTATTGAACAGCCTTCTTTCTTATACAAGAGAAGTGAATTGCTACAATCGTTATGCAGGCTGCAAAGTATAATCGTACAGCGTAAACAGTAATATGAAATAATACTATAAAAGCATGGTATGGTTTCTAAGCCATATAAAATAAAATACATAAATAACGAAGGCTAAATGTACTCAACTGGAGCTTTTAAAATATGGCTACCCCAATGTACCTAACCTAAGGAGGGAAGAAGTAAGTGTGGTGTAGCATAGGTTTAGTTTTCATGCCAAGAATCTATCCAAGATTTCTCTTAGGGTCTAATCAGCTCTGTACCGTAGTTTTAGAATGAAGGAGGTCTCGTATCCCTCTGTCTCGGACTCGATTTCCCAACACCCCGCAAACGGAGCTTGGAAACACTGGAGCTGGATTCTCGGCAGGAGAAAAGACAGAGTCTCTCTGAGTGCGTCAGCTGGAGGGTCGGCTTCCTTCGGCACTTGCTGTAGCGAGCTGCGTTGGGCAAGTAGATAGTCGAACTGCTCCAAACCACTGTGTGTTTGCCATAGCAAGTGAAGGCATATTTATACCTTGAAGGTGCCTTGTTTGACGTAAAGTCTGACATAATAACGTCATCAAAGAAGCCCAAGGGAATGGTATTTCTTTGAAAACTCCATGAGTTCTTGGACAAATCAATATTCAAGCAAGGGGAGGTACCCTAGCAGCTTAAGCCGCTTTTCTAAGAAATTGTTGTGGTTTTCGGAACTGGTGGAAGTAGCCATGCCTGTATTTGGACTGCATGGGCTATGTCTAAATATGGGTATGATTTCTATGCCTATATTAGGTCAATGCGAATTGTACCTATATAAGGGCATGAGTCAGGAAACTTCAATAAGGGTCCAAAAGCTCTATACAACAGAACCAGTTATGATACGTAAGGAGTGAGGATTACATGAATTACATAAAAGATACAAACAGAAAAAATTACAAATGTACAAGTTGTAAAGTCACACAGGGAAGAGATACAAATAGAACAAATTGCAAATGTACAAGTTGTAAAATCACTCAAGGAAGAGATACAAATGGATAAACTCTATTCACATAGGAATGGTAGTAAGTACAAAGGTCTACTACATATCCTAGTGGTTATAGTTATCTCTATATCCATACTAATATAATAAAGAGAGAGCCCAAACCTTTGAGGCGGGTAATCTCAGGAACTACAGCACCAATCACAACACCCAATTCAGCGTTGGAAAGGGCAGTTGCAGCAGAAGGACATAGGCTATGCAGACTCCCACCATATACATTTAAAAGGTAAAAGAACCCTGCCAGCAAAGTAGTGCCTTGTGCGCGTGTCTGCATTGTGCTGTGGGCGTGTGCTGGGGGCGTGACAAATGCTGGGGGCGTGTGGTACGTTCCGCCCTGCGGGCTGGACTGTTCCCATGAGGTACAGGGTCAAGGCTGATTTGCATATGGCCATGTCTGAACTGGGGTGGTGTGGCGTGCAAAAAAACGATGGATTTAGGCCCATATCTATGTACTGGGGTGAATGTATGACATTGTTCTGCATTCTGTCCATCAACTGTTGTTTTTGCATTTGTCACCCCGAGTGGGATGGGTATGCTCAGACGTGAGTTCCCTGCTCTCCACACCACTGGAGTTAAGTTATCCTGACTGAAGACGGCTGATAGCCAGAAACTGGTTCTAGGATCCTTGATGCCGGACCAGGAAATACATGGCTTAGCAGCTTGGGGTCAGGGTCAAGGCTAATTTGCATATGGCAATGTCTGAACTGCGGTGGTGTGGAGTGCAAAAAACCATTGGATTTAGGCCCAGATATCTGTACTGGGGTGAATGTATGACATTGTTCGGCATTCTGTCCATCAACTATTGTTTTTACGTTCAGCTCTGCGCGGGATTACGGGGAAAAAAAAGCGAGCTCCGGGTATCCACCCTGCTCCCTTTAAAAACCCCTGCACCCCATATTCATAACCCACCCTTACTCCTTAAAATACCCCAACACCCTTAAACACTAACCCATCTTATTGTTAACCCTATAAATATACCCTGTACCCCAAAAGCCAAACCTATCCCTAAACCCTAAAAATACCCCTGTACCCCAAAACCCGAACCTAGCCCTGAACCCTATAAATACCCCTGTACCTCAAAACCCAAACCTACCCCTGAACCCTAAAAATACCCCTGTACCCCGAAACCCAAACCTAGCCCTGAACCCTAAAAATACCCCTGTACCCCAAAACCCAAAACTTCCCCTGAACCCTAAAATACCCCTGTACCCCAAAACCGAAACCTAACCCTGAATCCTATAAATACCCCTATACCCCAAAACCCAAACCTAGCCCTGAACCATAAAAATAACCCTGTACCCCAAAACCCTAACCTACCCCTGAACCCTAAAATGCCCAGGTACCCCAAAACCCAAACCTAGTCCTGAACCATTAAAATACCCCTGTACCCCAAAACCCAAACCTACCCTTGAACCCTAAAAATACCCCTATACCCCAAAACCCAGACCTAGTCCTGAACCCTAAAAATACCCCTGTACCCCAAAACCCTAACCTACCCCTGAACCCTAAAATGCCCTGGTACCCCAAAACCCAAACCTAGTCCTGAACCATTAAAATACCCCTGTACCCCAAAACCCAAACCTACCCCTAAACCCTAAAAATACCCCTATACCCCAAAACCCAGACCTAGCCCTGAACCCTAAAAATACCCCTGTACCCCAAAAACCAATAACTATCCCTAAACCCTAAAACTAACCCTGTACGCCATAACCCAAAACTATATCTGAACCCTTAAAATACACAAACACCCTAAAACATATACCTCAGTACCTCAAAACATATACCCCTATACCTATACTTACCTTATCCAAACATTTTAAAAAAACATGCTTTTACCATTCATGCATTTAAATGTATGCGTGGTAAAAGCATATAAAATGTAATGCCATGCGTTATATTGGCATTGCGAAGTCATGGTACTTTCGTAATGAAAGTATGCGGAGTGATGGTATGCGGAAAGAAAGTTGCGGAATAATGGGTGTTTACCCTCCCCCTGTAAGTACATTGGTGGCACGGCGGCCCACATCTCCAGCAACATACTCATATTTTTTCACCACCGATTAGAAAAATGCACAGGTCTCTCTCATTGATGCCCAGCACCGACATACGCTTTTAGACACACCTCCCACCACAAGTTCTAGAATTACGAACTTTAGAGCTGGGGAGCTACGTTCGAATCTCTGCATCAGCTCAACATCCTGTGATTCCAGGCAAATTGCTTTCTCTTTGACTTCAGGCGCAGTACCATCCTCTGTCACTAGAGGGAAGTCTGCCTGAAAGCAAAAGCTGTTTTTTTTTTTGTTTTTTTTTTATAATTTGCATACCCAGAAGCCACTACAAAGCCACACTCACCTTCGTTTCATGGTCACGGATAAAATAGTATATTTTAGAACTGAGCATGAGAAATACCTTTAAATGTGTTTCTGTTTTGCTAAGATAGCATAATCTTTAATAATATTAATATTGTGACTGTAAGTTTCATAAGTGATATTTATGATGTGACTTGGCAGGGGCACTCTTTCAATATGTCAAGTGTTGCGTCTTCGTTCGTGCCGGAGTTCATTGTCCTCCGTGTGTCAATGATCAACGGCATTCAAACTAATTTTTGGAAGATCTCCGCAATTTGCAGAGATCTGAATTGATGTATAAAATTAAGTCGATTGGCACTACTCAGCAGTATCACACATGTGAGTTAAAATCGTTGTTACGCTTCTTGGTGAAATTTTCTGTCATAGAGTATAGTATGAGGGCTTATAATCACTCCAATTCTTAATTGGCTGGCTTCCTAGCCCCGTCTTTTGCAGATTGAGGGGTGTGTTTCTTTGCTTCTTTCTATTCTCTTCCCATTGGCTGAAATTTTACATTCCAGCCAATGGGAAGAGGAGAGAACGAAAATCACGCCCCTCAATCCCGAAAATAACGTGCGTTTCTCCGAGGCATTTCTGCTTCGCCTTGGAGAAAAATGGTGGGAAATTAAGTGGGCTCTTGTGGCCCCACGATCTGCATTGTGCCCAAAGGCCTGGCCCAGCGTGGCACTGTGCAGAAGATACCTGCATGCACAAGGCTTCTGAAGGTAAGGGGGTGGTGGGCCTCTAGCGGGCTCCTTAGGAGTCCCCGATGCTCTCCGCAGGCTCACTGCACACAGCCAACTGGAAGAAGCAAGCGCTTGAATACCTGGGGGTTTAAGCGCTATATAAATAGCACATACATGTCTCCCACTCGTCGTTGTTCATCTTCTTCCCGCATCCACAGCTACCTAGAGAGCGCGGCACCCACCGCCGGAGCGCCGCTGTGCATCCCGGGAGGCGGAGGCTCAAGTTTCCTGCCGGGACCCTCCGGACGGGTTCGGCGGTGCAAGGACTCGGACCGGCCATGCAGGGCGAGACACCACGAGCGGGCTGAGGTGTGGAGGAAGCGGCGAGCCTGCCGGTTGAGCGGAATTTTAAAATTTACCGGTCAGAGGGGGCGCAAGCCATTTGCGGATCCAAGATGGCGGCCGCCGCTGTTACGTCTGACACCGTGAGAATGAACAGCGCAGAGTGAACCGACCTGAAACCAGCTGCAACCGGGAGCCAGTGTGACCCGCCCCAGCCGGGGAGTGCTCGCTTTTCTTGCCTCTGTTCCCTGATTGTGCCCGTTTTCTTGCCTCTTCTTGCCTCTGTTCCCTCGTTGTGATTGTTTTTCTGGCGTCTGTTCCCTCGTTGTGATTGCTTTTCTGGCGTCTGTTCCCTCGTTGTGCTTTCTTTTTTGCCCTCCCTGCTCCCTCGTTGTGCTTGCTTTTCTGCCCACCCTGTTCCCTCGTTGTGCTTGCTTTTCTGCCACAGTTCCCTCGTTGTGCTTGCTTTTCTGCTCCCCCTGTTCCCTCGTTGTGCTTGCTTTTCTGTGCCCCCTGTTCCCTTGTTGTGCTTGGTTTTCTGCCCCCCCCGTTCCCTCATTGTGCTTGGTTTTCTGCCCCCCCTGTTCCCTCATTGTGCTTGCTTTTCTACCCCCCTCTGTTACCTCGTTGTGCTTGCTTTTCTGCCCCCGTTCCCTCGTTGTGCTTGGTTTTCTGTCCCCCAGTTCCCTCGTTGTGCTTGCTTTTCTGCCCCCGTTCCTTCATTATGCTTGCTTTTCTGCCCCCCCTGTTCCCTCGTTGTGCTTGCTTTTCTGCCCCCCCCCCTGTTCCCTCGTTGTGCTTGTTTATCACTAAGAATGAGAAATACATTTGTATGTTTTGCTAAGATAGCAATACATTCTGGTAAACCTTTATTAATATTGTTAATTGACTGTAATTTTCATAAGTTCAACCGAGTCGTGAGCCCGGGCCCACCATTTTATTGATTCTTGTCCTTTCCTTTGGTCCATTGGATTCCCTCCTGGCGTAAAAAAACCTGCAGAAACCTTTGCTTAGCAAATACAATCCCTGATGTGGCTGTAGATTCAGAACCTTTGGGGGATGACCAGGCTCTGGGCACATGGCATGTGACTAAATGGAAGGAATGGGTTACTAGAAATTCTTGCCACTGGGGAATAAGGATTGGCACTTATATAGGTTTTTTATGACTACCTAATATTTCTCTAGGAGAAATGTAATTATGGACTTTGTGTTCAGTAACTCATGATCATATTATAAAAATGTAATTTCCTGTGTGTGTGCCTTTATAAAAACAAAAAAATTTCAAACCCCCCAAAAATAAAAAAATTGTACTTCGTGTGGCGATGATAAACGGTAGTGATTTAATTTTTTAAGGATCCCTGCAGAGTTTGAGATCCACAATAAAAAGAAGGAAGTATATAAGTTAATTGAAAGAAACTAAGTGGGGTTCTTTACATTAAAATGCTATAGATGTAAAGAGGGAAATTATCTCTACATTTTCTTTGTCTGTCTTATATCTCAACGAGTGGCATTCTGCTGCACAAAGGGACAGAGGCGAAGCCTCTAAGGCTCTGGGCTCAAAGGGCGTTCAGTGTTGACGCTATGAAACGACTGGAATGCGCCATATATTATAGTCAATAAGCCCCATGGTGAGGCACGGACTGGTCGTTGCGGGCACCAGGCAATTCCCTGGTGCGCCGCAAGGGTGGGGGCCAGTTTTGGGCCCCTGGGGGCCGTTTTTGTTACAGGGCCGTTTTTGCAGCATAGCTGCAAAATCGGCCCGGTAACAAAATCGGCCGAAAACCATCACCGGCAAAGAGCTCGGTCGCACCCCCAAGGGGAAGATGGGTGAGGGGGTGGGGGAGCACTCTGCCAGGGCCGGTTTTCGTTCCCAGTCCGGCCCTGCCCATGGTAAATTCCTGCCCTGTGTTGGGTGAGTTTTATATAAATATGGGCCAAGTCTTCTGGTGGTGCCCTGTGCGACAATGATTGCTGGCGCCCTCCCCAATGACCACCTCTGCCACGGATTCCCTCACTGCACCCTTTAACAGTGCCCCTCAAGTCTCCATAACCACTGTCTCTAAGATTCATGTAGGGCCAGATGTATCAATATTGCATTTTGCGATTCTATAATAGCAAATTTTACCGATTCGCTAATATAGAATCACGAAATGCAAAGTATGTAGGTTTCACAAAAGAAATAGCGATTCCTACATATTCCTTAATAGCGAATCACAAATTGCGATTCGCTATTAAGGGATGCTTTCCCATTCATTCCTATGGGCCTGAAGGCCAAATTGGTAAACGCAAATTGCAAATGCAATTTCAAGGGGGATTGGGGGCCAAAATGCCACCCTGATGCACCCCCAAAAATATCTTGTGTGCACATGTGGTGCACAAACATGCCCTAAGGGCATGTGTATGCGCCACATGGCACTTAGAAAAATGCAATTGTGTGCATTTTTCTAAGGATTTGCAAATTACCACCAACTTGAAGTTGGTGGTAATTTGCGATTCCTTAATACAAAGTCGCATTTTTAAAATGCTTCTTGCATTGCATTTAGGGAATCGCAAATTGTGATTACCTTACTTGATTTCGCAAAATAGGTAATCGCAAAAAATTGTGTTTACCTATTTTGGGAATGCCTTTTGGGTGATACATACCAAAAGGCTTTTTACCGTATGCAAACAGGCCATCAGCCCGTTTGCGACCGGTAAAACTCTTCATACATCTGGCCCTTATTTTTATAGCATCACTCATACCAGTGTAAGGTGTCAGAGCGCTTTACATCACACACACATTGCACAGAGACAATCATATGTGTGTTAATCAGTGTATAGGAAATGGTAGATCAGTCAGGACTACAAGGTGTAATGTAGGAGTGACATGTCTTTGATACTGGTAGGCAATATAGTTTAAAAATCCTTATTCTGGAAAAGTACAAATTCAGAATTGAAAACATAACATCATTGTTAGGGGTTCTCTTTAATAATAAGAATTGTTTTCTAGCCAAATGAACCCTTTTGGCAAGATTAGGACAATGAAAGACTGGGCAATAAACATATAGATCTAACATATTCTTTGCAGTTTGCATGCAGCTCTTTGATGACAGTTAATAGCTCAATGATCTATATTAGGATTTTGACTTATAAACTACAAGTAACAAAAGGAGCTCTCTTACAGAAGCAGTAACCCACTGACCTATTTACATTATATGCACTTTGGTAACTCCATGGTACACGCTCTTAGCAACAGGCATTTTTAACCCTCTGCACTACCTTAGGACGAGTCAAAACTTCCACTAGACAAACCTCCAGTCTCTTTCTAGGATTAATCACAATTATCTTGACATTTTAATTGATGCCTGAAAATTGCTGGAGGCCAGAAACGTGGCAGCAGGTGCTTTTAAGATGATAATATACGTTTAAAAATGACGCCCCCACCCCAAGTCAGCGCCCAGTGCGGTGGCACCGATCGCACCGCTCTAGAGTAGGCCCTGGTTTGATCCCACCTGTGATTTCTGTGGGAGCATAAGTGTTTGGGATTTTTGATGCTGTGGGGTTAAATCAGCTTTGCTCAGGAAGCTGTCAGCACCAGTTTTGGACAACACTGGAAAAGATTAGACCGGAGGATGAACGTCTGAAATTGAGGAAGCGAAGCTCGAGGCACTATGGGTGAGGACTGACAAGCGCCTCGGTGAAGGAGAGGGAGGTGCAATGCTCCTACCAAAGCAAACAAGTAGTGCATCTAGGGCGACCAACTGGCATGGGTGCAAAATGAGGACGGCCAGTGTAAAAATTTAGGACAAAGGGTCCAAATTCAGGACAAAAATTCAGGACAGAAGGTCAAAATTCAGGACAAAAATGTGTGATAAAACATACGTTTTACAGACATATCAAAGGAGGTTGCACAATAAAATATAAGTAAGTAAATAGACAACCAAAATAAGTCAATATAAGTTTATATAAGTTTGAGACATTCATGCACTTCACAGTTTTTCAGTATGTGTGCAGCTTTGCAAAGCGATATCAGGCCCTTTCTGCAATCAAAATTGTGCTAATGTAACAATAAATATTAAATAGTATATTTTTATTTGAATGTTGTAATCTGAACTTTAAATGTACTGTGAAAATGCTGTTAGTTATTTTATTTTTTTATACTCCAGCATGACATCAAGACAAAAGCCAAATGCCTCGCCCTAGTCTGAAGCAGGTGAAGGCACACCACATGCTGTCACTACAATAGGGCCCATTGTCATTTTATAAGTGTTAATCAGCTGCAGTCTCAGAATGACAATGGGACACTCCACAGTCTTCGGGCCCGATTCACAGAATGAACTTAAGACTCAATCCTAAACCTACTACTATTTTGGTATTCATAGAATGCACTTACTACTTTTGGTATTCACAGAATGAACTCACTACTTTTAGTATTCACAGAAGTTAGGATTTTGTCTTAAGTTAGTCACCCTAAGTGCGTCACCAGCAATCTGCTCGTTGAAGGAGTGATAGGTGCAATGCTTCTTCTTGCTGCTAGAGGTCAGGCTCATCCAAAGCAAACAAGTAGCGCGTCACCTGCAATCTCCATACCTACAATCCTGTGTGCAGCCAAACACTGCTGCATGATATTTTACATCATTAGAAATGTATATATAAATGGGGCATAGCTCGCAGAGTTTGAATCTACTGTCGCCTTGGGCTTCTGGCAAGGCCCCCCTGGTGTATATACAGTTGGTGGCTGGCAGACTTGATTATGGACCCCCAGTGATAACATGCAGTAATGAACCCTTGGCCTTTTGGCTAAGATCACGTGATCAACAAAGCCAAGAGAGAAGAGGATGACGGCACCATCATCATCATCCACAACAAGAGTAAGGAGGAAGAGGAATGATGGGACCCATCGATGCCACAGGAGTGATAGAACAGTAGATCCCAGAGGTGGGCAGAACAGTGGATCCCAGACGGGGGAACAGGAGATTTATTCAGAAATGCCAGGACAGCACAGGAGAGGTAGAGCAGGACCAGCAGTAAGCTCAGCAGCCCCAAGTAGAGCTTCCCAGGGCCTTCAACCCCAGTAGGTTTCGAACAGGACACTGACTGCTAGCGCAGAGACAATGGCTGTATCATTGTTCACCCTAAACGTCAGAAGTGTGAAGGATCAGGTTAGGCGGGTCGGCACGTTGCGCTTCCTGGCCGCTCAGAACCGTGATATCTGCTTTCTTCTGGAACGTAGGATTTCGTACGCCTAGTTGTAGAGCCAGCTCAAACAGCAGTGGGCACACGCGCCATCTTTTTGGTCTGGAGGTAGCAATTGCAAATCGTCTGGAGTTGACATTCTAATCAGAGTGCTGGTCGTGGACGGCTTGTGGGCCAGTGAGCCTGTTCGGCTCATCAATGTCTATGCCCTCCCAGGGAAGAATGAGCGTCAAGAGATGTTCAGGGTGCTAAGGATGCAACTCGTGACATCCAGAACCATCCTGATGGGTGGTGATTTCAACTGCATAGTAGAGTTGGATGGACGCACTGGGTCAGGCTCTGCAGGGATGGATATGACGTTCAGGCTGTTGGTGGAGATGATAGGTGAGTCATCCCTCCGGGATGTCATTGGAAGCATGGAAGGAATTTTTCCTGGAGTAGGCTGTACGGATTGTGCGTTCACGGATCGACTTCCTATTCACCTCCCCAACGGTAAAGCCTGGGCGAAGCTACATGTCGTCATCCACTTCTCTGACCACAGAGCAGTCAGTTTCGAGGCGGAACTTACCGCTGGTAGAGCTTCGGGACTCAGAGGACAACCTCCAAAGTGAGAAGAAGGAAGTCATGAGAGTCATAACTGACTTTTATGGCATACTCTACTCGCCGAAGTTGTCAAAGAGAGCCCAGGCGGATAGTTTCCTGTAGGGCATCTCAAAGACACTGGGTCCAGAAGAGAGAGAAGGCCTGAAAGCACCCTGCGTCCTGAAAGAGCTGCACTTGGCAGCCATGACCTCCAAGAGAGGCAAGAAACCTGGTGGCATATCACCAACAACCGGCGATAATTATCGCTGAGCTCACTTAGCGCTAGGATAATTATCGGCGGCTATCGCTTGTTTTTATCGCGGAGCTAGCACGCTATCAGCGACGCTTATCTCCAGAGCGATAAAAACAGCTGCCAAATGTGCAAATATCGCTGGGATTCCAGCGATAATCGCACAACGTTTGGCGCTACGTTGGTTATAGGACAGGGCATACTCAGCCATGATATCCACCTTCCTTTGGATATCATAGCTAAGTCAGAGGAATAGCAGGCGTAAGGAAAGTAGCGATAATCGAGGTTAGCGCTACTTTTCTTATCGCTCTGCAGGCTAGCGTGAGGCTTTTCTTCCATTATTCTGGGGAGGAACGCCCACTTTGCATCTCATTAGAGATGCAAAGCTGGGCGTTAAGGGAAAGGGCACTGAGACAAGGATTCACGCAATAGCGTGACCTTGTTAATAGGGCGATACAATTATCGCTGCTTTCCGCTAAAGCGGCGATAATTGTATTGCTGATATGCCCCCTGGAAATGACGGCGCCCAAGCGGAACTTTATGTCGCACTGCGGTACCTGATCGGGCTAGACTTGAGGACCTCTACGAGGAAATGGTGGGCAAGGGTAGTATGCCGCAATCCCTGCGAGAGGGTATTATAAACTCATGTACAAACAGAAGGGAGAGAGAGAAGACCTCAAGAACTGGAGGCCCATCTCTCGCCTCAATGTGGACTCCAAGATTCTCGTGAAGGTGATGGCCAACCGCCTAAGGAAAGGGATAGTGATAGTAAGTGACCCCATCACCACTCATGTGGCTAAATCCATTCATGCCTCTGCTCCCTTGTTTACAGAAGCCCTTAGAAAGAGCAAAAGTGCCTGTAAACACTTGGATCGAGTGTGGCGGAATAATTTTGACCCCAAGGATAAAGCCAGATACAAACACTCGCTGAAAGCCCATTACAATAAAATCCGTGAGGAAAAGAAACTTTTTTTCTCCTCTAAAATTGAGGCAGCCGGGAACAAAAGCAAAGAAATATTTAAAATTGTAAAAGACTTCTCATCCCCTAGTATGATGGAAAATCTGTTTACCCCCACGAACGAGGGGCTCAATCATCTGGCGGGTTACTTCCAAGACAAAATTAAAATTATTCAACACTCTTTTGAGATTCCTTCCCCGGCTAAAGATGTAACCACAAAGTCATTACTCTCTGTCAACTCTGGGGCTGGGTCTTGTCTCACACAGTTTCCTTCCATTCCCTTGGAAAAGTCACTGGAGATAATGAAAACATTGAAGTCAGGCTCTCCCTCGGGATACATGCCCAGCTAAAATACTGTCTTCTATAGCTGAGATTATTAATCAAGCTGTCAATCTAAACCTGAACACCTCACTGCAAATGGGGTCGGTGCCTGATAGCTGGAAAATTGCTAAAATTCTGCCTCTACTTAAGAAGCCTTCAGCTGACCCAGGGGTAGCCTCTAACTACAGGGCGATATCGCGATTGCCCTTCTTTTCCAAAGTCTTGGGAAAATCCACGAATCTAGTTTTGATGGAATATGTGGAAGCTAACCATATACTCCATGACAGTCAGTCTGGCTTTTAGATCCAATCTTTGCACTTAAACAGCCCCACTGGCAGTCTCCGAAACTATTAAAGAGACACTAGATAAAGGGGGAAATGCAGTGCTGATATTGCTAGACCTGTCTGCGGCCTTTGATACAGTGCCCCATGACCGGCTCCTGCAGAGTCTCCGGGAGTGCGGCACAGGGGTCATGGTATTCAAGGGGTTTTCGTCCTTCCTGAGTGACCGGCAGCAAACAATTTGGTCCCCTCCCTTTACGGCCCCCATTCCTCCCATGAAGGTGGGGGTCCCGCAGGGGTCTATCTTGAGCCAGTCACACTTTAATATCTATATGGCCCCCCTTGTGCTTTTAGCTGAGGTATGCAGTGCTAAAATAGTATCCTGTGCAGATGATACTCAACTGCTGTTAACTTGCGATAAAGGCGCCAATGTCAGAGTTACTGAAATTAACATCTGCCTGACGGAGGTCTTCTCCTGGCTAAGGCGGAACCAATTAAAATGTAATCCAGAAAAATCAGAGATTATCTTTTTTGGATGCCCACCATGCGAAGCATGCCGCTAGTGGTGACCCCTCGATATGTCCCCCCCCCCCCCCCCACAGCCTCAATGAGGACTGTAAAGAACTTAGGGGTTAAGATAGATGCCAACTTCTCCATGAAGACTCAGATCCAAACAGTCGCCGGCACCTGCTTCGGCATGTTAAAAATGTTAAAAAAAATGTCTTCCCTTATTGCCGTTTAAGTACAGGAAGACTTTAGTCCAGGCCCTAATTGTATCTAGACTGGATTGAATAAACATCTTGTATTTGGGCCTTCCGGTGTACTTATTAAACTGCCTGCAGATGGTCCAGAACGCGGCGGCTAGAGCAATTCTCATGATAGGGCTCAGAGAACGTATGTCATTCCTTTGAGGTCCCCGCACTGGCTGCCAGTCTACAAGCAGATTCAGTTTGAAGCTCGGGTTCTGGAGTTCAGGGCCCGCCATGACACGGGAGCCGTCTATATGTTATGTTAGGCGGATTTGCTAAGCGCACGGCTGCCCCAGCGAAGGGGCGTCCCGGAGCTGAAACCAGATTAGTACCGCTGAAGACAACAGAACAACTTATAACGAAGGGAACAAAAACGTTTTAATCGCTTTACGAAAGGGCTAATAGAACTGTAGACTACGAATGGAGACGGGGAGGGAATTCCAAAGTCTAGAAGCCAACACTCGAAAGGAGCGGCCACTAGCACGCACCCTCCTCACCCTTGGGACAACCACCAGGTTCTGTCCCATGGAACGAAGTTGGCGGGAGGGAGTATAGAAGGAGTGCAGGTCAGACAAAATGCTGGGTGATGAGGAGTTGAGATTTTTAAAGGTGATACGAAGGGCCTTAAATTCAATACGCCTAGCAACGGGCAGCCAATGAAGGTGGTGAATAGTATTTGAAATAGAACAACGCCTTGGCAAGGCAAGGAGCGCTCGGGCAGCTGCGTTCTGAACCCTTTGAAGTCTAACAATCTCGGTCTGATTAGCCCCGATGTAGAGGGTGCTAGCATAGTCCAGTCTGGACAAAATCAGAGCCTGGACAACAACCTGCCTGGCTGAGGGATCAAAGAAGCCCAGAAGGGGTTTAAGCCCCCACAGCAGCCCAAAGCACGTCCCAGCCACCTCCTTAGTTTGAGTTCTAAAGTTGAGGGCAGTATCCAGCCAGACCCCCAGGTTCTTTACCGCCTGTAAAGAACCTGGGGGTCTGGTGGGGACTGGCGGGGGGTAGTATTCCAAAGTCTTTGACACCTTACACAAAATGTTTTGATAAAGCCAAACCAAAGTTAGCATTAACCGCGAGGATTATAATGTACTTAAGAGTATATGGTATGGATATATCATAGAACAGCTATAAGGAGATGGTTCCAAAAGCTGAAGAGGGGCTCGGCTCATGCTAGGGTACCTTCTCACGCAAAACCAAGCACTCTGCCTCCAGTCAAGGCCTGCCATAGGAGTGACTTATAGGTTACGGAGGGCCCGATTCACAGAATGAACTTAAGACTCAATCCTAAACTTACTACTACTTTGATATTCACAGAATCCACTTACTACTTTTGGCATTCACAGAATGAACTTACTACTTTTGGTATTCACAGAAGTTAGGATTTTGTGTTAAGTTTGTCTTAAGACAAACTTAAGACAGACTTAAGTTAGGATGTTGTCTTAAGTCTGTCTTAAGTTTGTCTTAAGACAAACTTAAGACAAAATCCTAACTTCTGTGAATACCAAAAGTAGTAAGTTCATTCTGTGAATGCCAAAAGTAGTAAATGCATTCTGTGAATACCCAAATAGTAGTAAGTTTAGGATTGAGTCTTAAGTTCATTCTGTGAATCGGGCCCTATGTGTCTATATGTAAAGTTAATATAGGTATACTATATCTCAGCAAGGGGTGCTTAGACTACCTTACCCAGGCTGCAAATGCAGACCTGTGGTGCCATTTTGGAAGGCTGCCCAGGGGTGGCATAATACATGCTTCAGCCCCTGGTAGGCCTCTGGGGTACCTATGCCCTGGGTACCTAAGGTACCACCTACAGGAACTCACAAGGTTAGTAACTAATCTGGTATGTACCTAAAGTACATGGGGGCAGATGTACAATCCTCTTGCTCCACTTTTGCGTCACTTTTAACATGGGAGAAGTGACGCAAAAGTGGCACAAGGGGCTTGTAAATCATTAATGACCAAACGCTAATAGAATACCCCTGATTCGGAAGCGGGCGGGGGAGGAATCTCTCAACAGTATTTGAGAAAGGCTAGACAGCAAAGACATTGACAGGATAAACGAGAACAGGAAAACAGATACCAGCGAAAAAATAGTCCCTATGTTAGCATGCTAAGAAGGGGGTAGTTTAAGAGATAAACTGTAGAGTGAACAAAACCAGAAACGAAATGAGGCAATCTTACCTTAAAGAGGCACACAAACATCAATGTATTTACTTACCTTCACAGAACATATCCAGTTCACAGCCGGAGTTATACAGACATATGCCCGTTCAAGAAGGGTTTTATAAAATGTTAAGGTAAGATGTTCTAAAATTTACCGCAACCGACTATATAAATAGACCCTTCCAACTATTAAAAAGAGAGGGGTTACAATCCTAACAGCGCTCTCTGTCAAATGTAGATACCGATACAAGTGGTCTAAAGATTTGGAAAATAGAGAAGAGGCTCCACCATTGTTGACCCCTACAAGTGTGAAAAGGTAAATGTTTTTGATAAACGGCCTGTAACAAAATAGTCTAAATCGATAGTCTATAGATCCTGACAGTGTCCGATGTATCCTGTAGGATCAACTATATCCCATATTTGAAGTCGGGATCGGAGAGTCCATAAAAACATCTACGCAAGTGCTTTGCCCTATACCTTTGGGGTAAGAATGTGCATGAATATAATAGCTTAATGTGTGAGCGAATTCCATACAAATTGTACCTTTATTTATTTCCACACCAAACTGGAAACGGAGGGAATAGATACACCTATGGTGTACTCCTGTAATTAAGTGTATAAACCACGAAGAGAAAATACATGTATAGAAATGTAAATGAAAGTTTTTTTTAAATGTGCATGTCTATAGGTAACTAAATGAACCTTACTAGACAATAGTAGGAAGAAACCAGATAAATGGAAATAACAAGATCAAGATGTGTTAGACAAACTGACGTAGGTTGTAGAACTATCTGCACTTAGGTTATAAGAACCGTAGATTACGCTATGGCAATAAGAACTGTGCAAATATAGTGATATCTTACTTTTCTCCCCGTATACCCACAGAGAGGGCGATAAGCACTATTCACTGAAGCTGGTGACCCCTAAATACAGAAGTCCTGAAGAAGGTGCTACAGTATCGTTTGTTGTCTGCACCGAAACGCGTCGACGTATTTTTTCTAAATATAGAATCCAAATAGGGTCCAATGAGCAACTGATACACATGTATAAATGTTACTGTTGGTGTCACTTCCATATTAACTAAAGACATTTGGATCCAGACATTAGCAGTGGTGAAAATAACAGTAGGCCACAGCGAATATAGGGGTTGTTTGAAAAAAAGTCTGTTTTTGTTTGACCTGTGATTCAATGAAATATATGTTTATGATATTGTTTTTTTCATGATTTTCTTGCCTTTAAGATTATGTTTAATTTGCTTGTTAAGTGTAATGAATTATTATGATTAATTGTTTTTATCTTACCTTTTTCAAAGATTGTTCTTTGAAATGTTAACTTGTTACTTTGTGTCAAACTTTTTATGTACATGTTTTTATTAAAATAAGACTGCGAACGTTCAAATTTTGGTGTGGAAATTAACATTTTGCTAATATAGTGTACTATACTAGTCTTCCCTGTTTGAGTCTGAATGTATAGACTGAGGGGCATGAAAGTAGAGTAAAACCATATGCGAATGTGTACCCAGGGATTTCTCTTTGACTGACCCTTAATCATATCCTGTTAAATCTTTCAACTAGACCATTGCATTGTGGGTGATAGGGTGTGGTGAACTTATAGTTCACTCTACACTCCTTCCACATTGCAGTCAGATAGCTAGACATAAAGTTTGCACCTCTGTCTGAAACTACCTCCTCAGGAAAACCCACTCTTGAGAAAACTCCCAGGAGGGCTCTTGTCACAACAGGAGCTGAAGTGGTCCTAATGGGAATAGACTCTGGGTACCTGCTGGCATGATCCACTACCACCAGGATAAACCTGTGCCCAGATGCTGTTTGGGGATCCATTGGTCCAACAATGTCAATCCCTACACATTCAAATGGAACCTCCACCTCAGGTAGTGGTATCAGGGGGGCCTTTGCAGTGCTACCTGCTTTATCATTGGCTTGGCAGGTAACACAGGAGCGACAAAACTCCTTGCTGTCTTCTGACATGTGGGACCAGTGAAAGTGAGGGACAATTCTGTCCCAAGTCTTGTTCTGGCCAAGATGTCCTGCTAGGGGAATATCATGGGCTAGTGGCAATAGGAAGCCCCTGAATGCCAAAGGTATGACCAACCTCCTGGAAGCACCAGGCTTGGGGTCACTACTCTCTCAATACAGGAGTCCATCATCCTAGTAAATGTTATGTGTGCCACTAGCATTCACTGCAGCCTCAGCAGCAGCTTGCTGTCTGGGTGGTTCAAGAGAAGGGCAGCTCAACTGCGCCTGACTCAGAGCTGCCCTAGAAAGGCCCCCTAAACTCCACTTCAGACCAGGCTGAAGTTTCCAGGTCATTGCCAGGCAAGCATTCAACAGGGAGGTCTGAACTGATCACAACCTTCTTAAGGCCAATTACCCCTCCCCAAGAGAAATTAACAACTGCCATACTATGGTTAGTACTGACATTGCTGGCATTGGTCACTTGGTAGGTCTCACCAAGTATGACTTGTCCTGGGTCCACAAAGTCAGGCGTCACCATTGTGACACTAGCAGCTGTGTCCCTGTAGGCCTGAGCCTTTTTCTCATTAATTAAAGGAGTTTGTCTGTACTTGCCCAGATTACTGGGACTCCGAGAAGAGGATATATCCATGCCTCCATCACAGATCAAAACAGCTTGAGTTGGTACTCTGGCTAGGCCAGAGTCCATCTCAGTTCCCAGGGTTAACCCTACTAGACCCTTCTGTTGAGAACCACCACTTGTAGCTGTACTAGGGGGAACAGTTGCCTTAGGTGCAATGGTGGCTGGAGCTGTCTCCTTTTTGGTGCAATCACTAGTCCAGTGACTATTAACTTTGAAAACTTTGCACCGTGGTTTCTTGGGGCCTTCTTTCTTTTTAGATTGGGTACCCCCACCATTAGAAGCTTTTTGGGGACCTGGTGAAGACTTCTGGGGCCCGATTCACAGAACTAACTTAAGACAAAATCCTAAACTTACTACTTTTGGTATTCACAGAAGTTCCTTTTTAGCCCTATTAATCAGGTGACCCTTTAGCCAATGGGAACCTAGCCATAACACTAACCAATCAAAACACTAGCCCTAAAATCTAGAGCCAATAGGAGACCAGGACCTTACAGCCAATATTAGCCCTAGTCCAAGCACCCAATCAGTTTACAAAACCACAATCTCTACCTCCAATAGAGGCCATAGCCCTACCAGTAGTCTCAACCCAAGTCCAAGCAACCTATGGCACAGGAAGCCCTAGTCTCTACTACCAATAGAAAGCCTAACCCTACTCTTAGTCCCACACATAGTCCAGCAACTAATCACATCAGAAGCCCTAATCGCTACTTCCAATTAAAGACCTTACCCTAGCCCTACTCCCTACCCTAGTTCCAACAACTAATCACACAGGAAGCCCTAGTCCCTACTTCAAATAGAAATCCTAACCCTAGCCCTAGTTCCAGCACTACATTGATTGAGTCACAGACCCAGAAACCAATCAGAACCCTCAAATACACAACCAATGAGAACACTAACCCTAATACAATAGAAACACCAGATACAACCACCAATCAGTGCACACATGTACCAACCAATAGCAGACTATATAAGGTTCCAACGACCTCAGACACGGTTTGCTGGCCAAGGAGTTGGAAGCTGCTCCTCTATTCAGAAATGTCTTAGGAAACAGAAAGGCCCAATCCATGCCTTGGACTTCTGCAGGTAAGGGCCTAACAAACGGTCCTCCAACAGTACTGTTTGTATAAAACATTATTCACTCTCCTAGCCAAAATAACGAAGTGCACAGTCCCCATTAAACACAGCTTAAACAGCTCACAGCAGATTACTGATGTAGAATATCCCTGTTGCTGATGGGGAGGAGCAAGGAGGGGCTGGTTTCACTCAGTATTAGCATTGTAAATGACAATGTCTTTCACCCATGTGTTATGGAGTGTATGTATGCGGTGTGTAGTGGAATTACGTGGGTTGGATTGGAATTGTTAGTTGTGGGATTGTGTGGTGTGGACTGGATTTGTGTTATGGAATTATGTGTCATGGTGTGCAGTGGAATTATGGGCATAGCAATTATGTGGTATTGAGTGTACTGGAATTATGCAGAGTTGGATTGTGTGTTATGAAGTGCTACTTGCCACCCTGAAGGGTAGGGTCACAGACCAGGATATGGGCAACTCTAAAAGCAGAATAAGGTTAATCAAACTAGGGGCCTACTAGGGAGATGTGATGAGATTAACCCAGGTCCTTCTGTAGCAAGTTGTTCTCAAACAGACATATCAAATGTGAGAATGGAAGGGAAAGGGGAGCACGCCAATATGTAATGTGACTAAAATATCACCATGTGTTGTCAAAGGAGACTTGCCATTGGCATGCTAAAAACATAACCTAATGCCCACTGTGTCATAGAAGGTATGACACACCTCTACCGCATCAAACAATTGAAACACAAGATCAGACATTTATGATTACAGTGCAATGAGAAAACTCGATTTTTACTGTTACATGACTCACATATCGGAGGTGCAGTGATAAGAATTGTAATCTAATAGAAGGTCGTCTCAACTTTTAAGTGTTTTAAGGATTGGGCCCTTTTCAAATTAAGTGTGTTTTTTCCAAAAAGAACATGGTTTTGAAACAAACTGAACACACTAAAGTGAATATTGCATTCAATGTCAACCCACAGCCAAGGAAATCAGCCAGCCCCGGTGTCAGGTTAACATTTCAAAAAGTGGCACAGGGCATTCCTAAAATAATGTTAATTTTTAGTTCTAAGCATAGACTTTGATTGCAGCTTTGTGGTTAAGTCAATGGAAAATGCATCAAGAAGCTAAAATATAAGAATGGTACAAATGGCAGACGGTAAACATCTGCTCTGGAGTGAAGACTTGTGGAACATAACTGTACTCAAAGTCCAAGCTTATTTTCCTTTAACCCCTTTGCTGCGTCGAACGTTCAGCACCCAGTACTGAACGTTCGAATAATGAGCACTGGCCCGTCGGCCAACGGTCGTGCGCAGCACTGGCAAGGTAGTGCTCGCGACGACCGTTGGCCGACGGCAGCGCTTAAGGGGTTAACTGGTTTCTTTCTGTTTACTTAAAATTCTCAGCCCAAGGAATATACATCTGCATACAAAGGGCATGAATCAGTTCGCATCGCCCACACGCTCAAGTAAAAGGTGACACATGCTACTGAAAGGACCCAATGTAGCTCGGCCTGACGACCAACTGTCCTCCATACCGCCTCTAGGGCAACATGGGTAATCCCTCTGTGCTCCACTACTGCACTGCATATGTGTTAGCATATCCAACCCATTCCAGCATGGGCTGCCTATCAGGCTATGGGGCCCCAACTCATGAACGCAGCTATTCGACACATTCTGTGCAGAAAAAGTCCTTGTGATGAACGAACACACGTTTCTTACTCAGAGGTCAGTCTGGTGAAAAACTTCAGCCCAAATGTAAAGCATGACTGCCAAGTGACTCCAAGCCACGCATGACATATTTAGGGCATTATTTATGAAGCACTGCATCACATATGCGCTGCCATTGCGTAAATAAGGTGCAATGTTGAGCCATTTTTATGAAGAGGCGCATCTAGGCTGATGCGTCACTTTGTGAACCGCTATGCTACATTATACCAGCATCAGGTATAATCTGTGCAGGCTGGGCGTCGCTCCGCAAGAAAGGGTCATAGGAGTGGCATAGTGAAATCTATGAGATTTCACTGCGCCCCTTTTAGGATGCCAATGTGTCAAAACCTTACACCTGCCTCATGGCAGGCGTAAGGGTGATGCAGGCTCTTTCATCCCCTTGTGAAAGTACACATTGCTGGACTTGCATCTGTTTTCATACACACGCCAGCAATGCACCACTTTTGCTCCTACATATACGTCAGTAATAATACTTACAGATACGTAATTAATACTGACATATCTGTAACTCGTTGCAACATGATGTGCTGTACTGTATGTACGGCGCATCCATGGTGTTGCACGGACACACTGAGAATGTTGCATCGCTGCTTTGTCACGGCGATGCAACACTACTCAAAAATAAGGCCCATAGCCATTCATTTGTAACAAATGGCGATATGCATTCTGGGAATTGTAGTTTGTCTTTTGTCCCATTGTAATTAAGGTCTCGGTATCCATGGGGGACATACTGAAGGAATCATACATGACAGCTATGAAAGGGGCTGCAATGATAAGCAATCAATGTAACAACTGCAAAGTGAAAAAGTCAAGTTAAGTTGTAGCCAAAACATGGCATAGCAAAAGCCTTGCTACATAATTTTTCAAGTACAGAGCTCAACTATGGATATGTGCTATAAAAACTAAGGGCCTTATTTATGAGACCTTGCAATACTTTTGCGCTCCCGGTGCGTCACTTTTTGTGACATACCGGTGTCGTAAAAAATGCACTATGTTGCGCCCGATTTATAAAGTGATGCATCTAGGCAGATGTGTCAGTTTGTAAATCCCTGCACTACATTATACCTGCATCAAGTTTAATGCATGCAGGGTGGGCGTTCCCCTGCATCAAAACCTCGTATAAGTGACGCATTGAAATCTATAAGATTTCAGTGTGCCACTGTTAGGTTGCCATTGCGTGAAAACCTTCTGCCTGCATGGCAGGCATAAGAGTGACACAGGCCCTTTCACAAGGGGCTTCCCTATGCAAAAGAACACATTCCTGGAGTTGAGTCTGCTTTCGGACACACCCCAGCAAAGCGCCACTTTTCGCATACAGCTACGTCAGTTCTACTGACGTATCTGCAACTCCTTGTGACATGATACGCAATACTGTAAAAACGGTGCATCCATGGTGTGGCAAGGAGGGTGAACTAAAATGTGTTGCATCGCTGCTTTGTTGCAGCGATGCAACACTTCTCATAGATAAGGCCATAAGGGTGACAAAGCAGCGATGCAACACTTCTCAGTGTGCCCTCCTTGCGACACAATGGATGTGCCGTATTTACAGTACAGCACATTGGGCCCGATTCACAGAATGAACTTAAGACTCAATCCTAAACTTACTGCTATTTTGGTATTCACAGAATGCACTTACTACTTTTGGCATTCACGGAATGAATTTACTACTTTTGGTATTCACAGAAGTTAGGATTTTGTCTTAAGTCTGTCTTAAGTTTGTCTAACTTCTGTGAATGCCAAAAGTAGTAAGTTCATTCTGTGAATGCCAAAAGTAGTAAGTGCATTCTGTGAATGCCAAAAGTAGTAAGTGCATTCTGTGAATGCCAAAAGTAGTAAGTGCATTCTGTGAATACCAAAATAGTAGTAAGTTTAGGATTGAGTTTTAAGTTCATTCTGTGAATCAGGCCCATCATGTCACAAGGATTAACAGATACGTCAAAATGACTGATGTATCTATAGGCGCAAAAGTGGCACATTGCTTATGTGTGTCTGAAAACAGAAGCAACTCCAGCCATGTGTCCTTTCATATGGGGCAAGCCCAATGTGAAAGGGCCTTTGTCACCCTTACCCCTGCCATAAGGCATCTTATAGATGACACTGCACCACTCCTATGACCCTTTCTTGAAGGGGAACTCCCACCCTGCATACATTATACCTGATTCAGGTATAATATAGTGCAGGGGTTTATGAGGTGACGCATCTGCCTAGATGCATCACTTTATAAATATGGCACAACATGGTGCATTATTCATGCCGCTGCAGCTTCACAAAAAGTGACACAACGGCAGCATAAATGTGATGCAGGACTTCATAAATAAGGCCCTAAATAGGTAATGAAAATGTAGTGGGTCCGTTACACAGTGCTCCTGTTATACAAGCTGTAAGGTTTGCATCTAGAAGTACAGAGTAGCAGGTCTGTCATTAATAAATGCGTACCATATTTTCCAGCTAAGCACTTCAATGTACAAAATGTGTTCCTTTGTAAAGCAAGTTCGCGTGTTTCCTGCTAACATATACACTGACACGCCTTCTTCCTTAGTACCAAATGTCATGCATTTTTACGGGAACTAACCCAATAGGCAACCATGCAATGTGTGCCACCAATTAGCATTAATTGGGGGAAGGTCATTTTTAGGTAAACTGTGCGGTTACTTCCAGTCTGCAGACCTAGTAGCACCTTGAAAGGCCCCCCAGCACATGGATAGTCAAGAATGGCTGCTGGTGCTGGTCCCCCGCCAGAGCTGCATGGGGGTGGCCAGATGGCACAATAGAGGGTTCTGGACAAAAGACTACCCTTTTTGGACTCCTGCAGCTGAACCCCAGCTTTGAACACACACAACATTAAAATACACAAAGGTGCTAAAAACAATAACAGAAATTCAGCACGTAATTAACCACATGGAAAGGAGATTACAAACCCTGTGCTGCCAGGCAAGCCTGGAAACAAACGTGGTGCACATCTACACCAACAAAGGCCAGGCAGAAGATGGCAGTTTCCTTCTTGTTGCTGGATATTTACCACCGCCGAAGCAGGGAGAATGACTGCATTCCAGCCTCCTCCAAGGTGGGCATGGTGTCGTGGGTAAGGTAGTGGGTCAGCAGTCTTGTTTCTTGGCATGTTGGCCGGATGAGGATGTCACGTCATCCGCAGGCCCGGCGTGGCCTGCGAGGTTAAATAAATGGGGAGGAACCACACAGGTTCATCTCCCGACTAGTGCCCCAGTGTATGTGTGGTTCTTTGTCTGCCCCTTTTTCCTGACCCACACCATAGTGCAACCTACCAGCAGGCCGCACCACAACACTGGTGACGATGGGACGGACTCACGCCCCGTGGACCTGCCCCTGGCTCCACAAAATGGCCGGCACCACCACTGACGCAGTGGACAGCCCGAGGAGACCCAAAGTGCAGCGTGGGTGCCCGCGATTGAAGCACGAGTGGAAGGAGCCGTTGGTGCATTCAGCACGAATGCTGTGAGTGTGACCGCTCTGCCAGGATCCATGTCAGGCCCATGCTGAGCCACGCCTACTGAGTGCGCACTGAGTGCGCTCCCTCCTGAGATCCCCCCCAGTGAAAAGGACCACCAGGGCAGGCGCGTGCAGCTGTGCTACCTGGGAAACAACCAGCAGGAGTCTGGATGAGGTCAATGGCCCCCTGACGTTTACGGGAGACGGACGAGGGCAGAACCCTACAGGGCAAGGGCAAAGAAGGCAGAAAAGAGGAGAAAAAGAAGCAGAGGAGAGGAAAAAAATCAATAAATTTTGACCAGGCCCTGCCCCAGCCCCAGCAGACAACCCCAGCACAGCTTGCCCTCACCAGGGTGTTGCTGCCGTTCAGCGAATTAGAAGACCAGGTGACAGCATCCTGATGGTGGAAGATCTGGATAGAGAGGCTAATCAACTACTTCTTTGCCACAAGGGAGACTGACGGAGCCGTGAAAAGGTCACTATTTCTTCACTACACTGTGGATTGAAATATTCTAGCTGTTCAAGCACCTGCCAAACATGGGCATCTCCATGGATTACAAAGTGGTGGTGACAGCGCTCAACGCTCATTTTGATCCCCAACTCAACCGGGACTTCGAGAGGTTCAAGTTGCGCCAAATGCGCCAACGGGAAGGGGAGTCCTTCAACGCCTTCTACGCCCAGCTGCACAAGTTGGCCAACACCTGCACGGCAGACGACGAGCCGAAGGAGATCAGGGTCCAAATCATCCCAGGGTGCCTAGACAAAACACTCCAAGGTCTCATCTTACGGCAGTCGGAGATCCGCCTAGAGAATATGCTAATACTGGCACGGACTCACGACCTGTCAGCCGCTCGAGCTAGTGAGATGGACCAAGCCCTCGCGAAAGCCCAAGGAAGACCAGCAAGAGTCAAGGTAGAGCTAGCCGATGCCCTCTGCACAAAGGCGCGGAGCGACACATACCGGAAGCTACTGTGGGCATGAGACACATCCTGCAGATGAATGCCCGGCCCAGGGCAAGACCTGTGCCAACTTCAGAATCCCCTATCATTTTGCGGTGGTCTGCATAAAGTGTAACTAATGGAGAGACACCAGAGGACAAATACCACCCTCAAGAGCCATGAGGCAACTATCCATCACAGGCCCAACACAACGTGAGGAGTCACAAGGAGCTAGTCGACTGTACTAGTGACCGGAAGACTCGTCCACTGACGAAGACGAAGAGGAGGCCTACCTCATTTTGTTCACATAGGAACTCAAGCGGCCAGTCTCCTCTGCCACTGAAGGGAAAAATGTCAGTACCCTTGAGGTCCCAAAGGCAGGAGGTGACCACAACAATCCACGTCATAGACAGAGAGGCGGGCACCCTAATCGTTGACCAAACTGCAGAGGACCTAGGGTTGGTGTTGTTCGCCAGGAGCTTCCAAGCACAACAGATAGACGAAATCTTGGACCAGTTTCCCAAAATCTACCAGGGGTTAGGGCATCTCAAATGTGCCCCCATCACATTGCACGTTGACAAAACAATCACTCCATGCCACTGTGGTACAGGCGAGTCCCTTTCCACCTGGGATCCCTTGTGGAAAAAGAATTTGAAAAACTAGAACAGCAAGGGGTAATCCAGAAAGTATTAGGCCCAAAGCCTTGGGTGTCTCCGACAATGATCGCAGACAAGCCAAAACGATCCAACCATGCCATCAAGCACAAAACACTGACACCTGAATACCAGCAATAAATTCCGCTAGCAAAGATTTGATAACTACACATTTCTTGCAAGTGCAATGGAGTCATCTATTTTACCCACAACCCTTTGATAAACTTACTATACATGCTAAAAAAAAAAATCATCTAACTAAAGCAAAACTTTGAAAAGCATCAGGCAATGAGAGAGGTGATGATTTTGGAGTCACCCGTTACCTAGGGGGAGGGCAAGCAGATGCCTTGAACACAAAGATCATTTCATGCTGAACGATTCGATGGTTGTCCCATCCTCCTAGGACTACCCCAAGAAAAGTTACGGGCAAAAAATACAATGCCAACCAAAGGTCCAGCAAAGCATTATTGGGCGAGATTATAGAGTTTAGTGAATATTATAGTGTTAGCTCTCAGCTGAGCCCCAGAGCCTGTCCCTTGAGGAATGTTTTGATATTGGATACTATAATATTCACAACACTATAGAAAATCGTCCCATAATGCTTTGCAGGGCCTTTGGTTGGAATTGTATTTTTGCCCATACCTGTGCTTGGGGTGGTCCTAGGAGGATAGGACTACCACTGAATCATTTCAGCATGATGTGCTCTTTGTGTTCAAGGGATCTGCTTGATCTTCTCCCTAGGAGGAAGGACCTAAACATCATCACGTCTCTCACTGCTCGTTATTTTCATTTTCACTTTTGTGAGTCGATTATATCCTTTTTAGCATATTATTTCATGTTTAATTAAAGGCACTGCTTGCTACATTTTCGTGAGATAGCTATATTTATTTAAGCGTGCAAAGTTAATTGTTGTTTTTCAACTAACAGCATGTGAGATTTCTGTTTAACATTTTATTTAACACAGAACAACAACGTTTATGCATAAACTCTATATTAAGCTACTGCACCCACATTCCATCAATAAAACAATTTTACCTTTTTATATGATACAATGCATGTACACAATTTACAAAAGTTAGCTTTAAAAGGTATCAGTCAATGAGAGAGGTGATGACTTTGATGTCCTCACTAACCTAGGGAGGGAACCAAGCAGATTCCTTGAACACAAAGAGCCCATCATGCTGGATGATTGGTGGTGGTCCCATCCTCCTAGGACCACCCCAAGCACAGTTATGGACAAAAAATACAATCCCAACCAAAGGCCCTGCCAAGCATTATGGGGCAGGAGCCTAGAATGTAGTGAATATTGTAGTAATATATCTCAGCTGAGCCCCAGAGCTGCCACTTGAGGAATGTTTAGATATTGGATACTGTAATATTCACTGCACCCTTGAATGTTGTCCAATAGTGCTTTGCAGGCCCTTTGATTGGGATTGTTTTTTTTTTGCCCATAACTGTGCTTGGGGTGGTCCTAGGAGGATGGGACCACCACTAATCGTTCAGCATGATGTGCTCTTTGTGTTCAAGGCATCTGCTTGGTTCTCTATAACTAGAAACAACCTCTTGTCAGACTCAATAGATTTAAGTCAGGCAATTGCTCTGTTATTATCCATCGCAAGATTTTGGACACAGACGGCTTCAAATCATGGCAATACCCGAAGTCAAGACACGATAAACAGCATACTACGATCTAGAAAGATTGGCTGATATATGTTTGGAGGACATTAATAAAGAAACTGATCTACTCTAGCCCCTAATCTATACAACAAAGGAAACACGATAAAATCTTCCCCTCTCTCGCCGAGTGGATATGTGAAACTCAGACGCCCAATTTACCTTAATAAGAGTCTACAGATACCCCCCTCAGCCCGCCATTGCAAATACTTGCCCAAAAGGACGTCCCAGCAATCTCTGTCGTAGGACACCCCATGATCTCGCACAAAGACTTATTCCTTGAAATTTCCATCACGTACCCACAATATATTTAGACTCCCCACTTTCCATTGTGGATATTGTTGTTTTCCTTTGGCCCTGATGAAGGTGATATAAATACTGTGTCACCGAAACGTACGTAGGCCACTCCTGCACATCTGAGAGACTCATCATAAGAAAAAACACTAAAAGAAAGTCTCTGAAAACTATGAGGATGAACTGATGTCCCTCATATGCATATGGTTATTTAGCCTAGATCAGCTCAGATGTGCTTTTCTTCTGTTTTTCCTCTTCTTTCTTTGAAAAATTGTTATGTGTGAGTTAGTGTGTGTGAATAGTCTGACTGAGAAGGTAGCGTGCGTGAGAGTATGATCTGTGATTATAGTTCTATTATGTGTTTTTTGTGTTTGTGGGGACTTCTAACTTTTGTCATTTATAGAAAGTTGTGTGATACTTGACTTTTATAAAAAACAATCATGTATACTGAATAATGAAAAATTAGTTGTTTTTTTATGTACCAGAGATAAAAAGAGTTTTATATACCAAAAAAAAAGATGAAAAATATTTTTGTACAAAATAAACCAAAACTATTTGAAAACCATATTTAATGGCATTATTGTATTTTTTTTTATTTTTATAAATTCTTTTTATTGAAGCAAGAAACCATAAAAAACAGTGGTCTACATATTCGCACCTTGGAATTACATGGCGTACAGGGGGTCGCACAGGAAAGGAACCTTACGTCAATTGCAAGACAATTACATCACAGTTTAAATCTCTCTCGGGTTTATGCCTCCAATTGCAAACTTCGGGCCTGGGGCGGCTCACAGATGTCTCCTCTGTATTCGTTCCATTTACCCCATACCTCTCCCCATTTCTTAGGGCATCCCCGGGCAGTGTACACAGTCTTCTCTTGGAGCATGCACCAGTCCATGTCTCATTTCCACTCAGGAAGTATTGGAGGCGCCACCGCTCCCCAGTCCCTTGCAATATTGCGCTTAGCCACCATCTGGCCAAGCGTCACCCAAAGCTTCCCCCTTCCCGATAGATCTGTCGGCTCCCATATATTCAATATGCAGAGTTTCGCCTCAGGACGCAGTTCCACTCCCCAGATGTCTTTCATACATCAGACCACTCTTACCCAGCAAGACTATTGTATCGGAAATTCCCATATCATGTGGAAGAAGGAGCCAGCCATTCTGCATCCTCTTCGGCACCCATCATCCTCGCTCCTACTCATCCTCTTTAACCTGGTGCTGGAAATGTATGCCCTATGTAGCATTTTAAGTTGGATGAGCCTCAGTCTGGACGAGATTGCTACCTCTTTTGGGGAGGCGAGTGCACACCTCCACTCCTCCTCGTCGATCTCCAAACCATCTGCCTCCCACCTCCCTTTCAGGCCCAGAAGCAAGTCAGGTAGGTTATTGATGAGCTTCTTGTATGTGAGTGAAATTGCGTGTTCCTGTATGTGGCCGTCTACTAGTCTGTCCTCCAGGGGGGAGGCCGGAGGAGGCATCGTACCATTCGGAATGTTATTTTGAAGTGAGTGTCGGACTTGCAGATATCTGAAGTACTCCGTGGTCGCGAGTTTAAATGTATTTTGTAGGTATGCGAAGGATTTCACCCCCTTGGCATCCAGAGGTCCTTTACCTGAGAGATACCAATGAGGCCCCAGTTTCAAAACCCCTTGGTGTGGCCCAGCAGGCCCAGTCGCTCAGAGACCCAGAGCGGGGTGGCCATGGTAAGGGTGTTGTGCCAGCCCATTTTACGTTGGACTGCATGCCATAGTTGTACCGAGTGAAGGGTCTGCCCTGTAAGTGCATGTCTGGCAGGCCTGGAATAGAGTGCCGCTTCGTAGTTCCCCCCGGCAATAGCCACCTGTCCATACCATATCCCGGATTGTTACCATCACAGTAGGTACCTTGATTGGTGTCCGAGAGATGCGCAGCCCAGTAGCAATGCGGGGCGCACCGGACCAAAGAAGGTTCCTCTGTGCCGCCTCAATAGCCGTGAAGTAGGAAGATGGCACTAAATCCGGGTAGTTCTGTAGGGCGTAAAGGAACGGTGGTAACGGAATCATTTTAAACAGAGCCGCCCAGCCCAACAGGGAGACTGGGAGCTTCTTCCAGGTGCAGGCATCACGTGTAAGTCGTTGAAGGGGCGGGGTCAAATTACTATTGTACATCACTGTCTTGTCTCTGGATATAAAGAGGCCCAAGTATGTAAAGGCCTCAGTGACCACCTTGATGGGACATCTGCATGGAAGCACAGGGGGGTTACCATGCAGGACGTACAGGAGGGACTTACTCCAGTTGATGCTGTATCCAGAGTTCTTCCCAAAATTAGTAAAGATGTCAAGCGCTCCGATCAGAGACCTCCGGGGCCGGGTGAGGTAAAGGAGGATGTCGTCAGCATACAACTAAATTTTGTCCTCTCAGCCGTCCGCCCACCAAAGCCCTTTTAGGAATACATCCTGTCTGATCCAGGTGGCCAAAGGCTCAAGGGCAAGAGCAAATAGGAGGGTCGAGAGAGGGCACCCCTGGCGTGTTCCTCTCTTGAGGAAGAAAGTCTCCAAGACCTTGTTGTTCACGACTACTTGGGCAAGTGGGTACGCATAAAGGAGCCGCACCCAAGAAAGGAAACTAGGGCCAAACCCCAGTTTGTGGAGAACTGCCATCAAATACGGCCATTCAAGGGTGTCGAAGGCCATTGCGGCATCGAGGGATACTACCACTGCGCCCTCATTCAGGGTATGGGCTCTCCCCAAAACACTGTTGAGTCGGCGGAGATTCAGTGCCGTGTTGAGGTGGGGTGTAGCGTTCTAATCTAGGATCCTGATCTATACTGTGACCTTATGCCCCTATTCGGCTATAAATCCATTTATTCCATATATTGGCATAACCGTTCAAGTGCAATATTCAGAAACTCATCTCTGGCCTCACACGAAAAGAGCCACATTTCAGAATAGCTTACTCTGCCACTTCCTTTGCAACCAATTAGTGCAATGACATAGCAGAAGTCACTATCTGAGATTCCTAGATTAACACTCCGAGTTCTTCAACAAGATAAAAACTCAGCAACCTGGGAAATCCCCCTTGCTTTGTTTTGATTAGTAATAGAACTCTAATGAGCAACTGATAGGAGATCACTTCCTAGTGACATCTTTATTGACGTCTTATGTCCAGCAAACTTACGTCAACCAAGGCACCTTTCAGGTATAAATACTACCAACGCTGCCTTGAGCAATGTACTGTTGCCCGTCGCCTGAAGCTGCGGTTATGCTGATGATACCATAGCTGCTATCGCTTCTGCTATCGCTGCTAACTAGCGAACGATGGTGTGGTGAACTTAGGAGCTGAACAGCCGTCCCCTGTAAGAGCCCAGCAGATGCAAGCTGCCCGCGGACGCTGTCCCTCCTCCTCCTCCTCGACGCGCTGAGAAGAAACTCTGTCTTTCTCCTGCAGAGAAATCCAGCTCCGGCGTTTCTAGTCTACCCTTGCGGGTGACTGGGATATCGAGTTTCCCCTGAAGGAGATACCAGACCTCCATCATTCTATTCAGAGGTATGGTGTTGACTAAACCCTTAGAAGAGAATTCTTGAAGCAAACCTTGGCAAAACCAACTTAACTTAAGGCTACTTACTTACTCCCCTTCCACGTGTTAGGCTTAGGTCAGGCACACTGGGGTAGGCTTAGTTAGAAGCACCAGTTGAGTATTTTAGCCTAATGTATATATGACTGTATATATGTTTTATTCATTTTAAACCATTGTATGGCTAAGAAACCATATCAATGCTTTTACAGTATTATCTCGCAATACTTATCTTACTGTACGTACTTTTTACAATAACAAGTCTTGCAATTGTGGCAATTCATTTCTCTTGTACGAGAAGAAAGACTGTTCAATAAATGTTAACCCTTTATTGACAAACGCCCGTCTCTCTATTCTCTACATATTGTGAAAGTAATCTGCACCAACCTGACTGAGTAAAATAACTGTCTATAGTTTCACACGACCCTAGAGATCGACTCTTGATCTGAGGAGCAAAGTTGTCATGTTGCACGGTTGTTGGAAAACTGAATCCCTTCTTGTCTGAGCCAGGGAAGCTGATCACTTCCTATTCAGTCAAGAATGTTTCCAGTGACCTCTGAGCTAGTTGGTAACAAACCCAATTAAGTTTAGCATAGTCAGTAGAGGCCTGGAAGATTCGCACTTCTACGTCCATACTGCTGTTTATGTTATTCCAATGCGCAGGGCCTATTGGGAAAATAGGAACTACACTACAGGGGCATGAACCCGCATTGATCCGGGTGGACCAATGTGGTGAGGACTGGCTTAAGTCTATTTGCCAGGATTTTTGCTAATATCTTTGGTTCAGCATTTAGCAGGGAGATAGGCCTGTATGACACACACCCTGCCTGCAGAGCCGGTCACTCCACACACCGCGCAGCTCCCTCCTTGAGTGCCGGGACCCCTGACCCCTCCGCTGCTGCCTCGCACAGCCATGTGCCTGGACCGCTGTTCTGCCGGTTCTTTTCCTGTCTCCTTTGCCTGTGCCCCTGATTGTGTATTTTGCTGTGTTTTCTCCATTGTTTACTGTGTTTAACTTCTGTGCCCCTGATTGTGTTTTTGCTGTGCCTTCTGTGCTCCGGTATTCCCCGTCCTAGTGCCCTTCCCGCCGCTTCTCCCCCTCCCCGCCGCTGCTCCCCTGTGGCCTGCCACTTTTCGCTTCTGTTACCCGCCCTTTGGCCACCCCGCTCCCGCCTCCCAGCTGCTCCTACCTCCCACGGACCATTTAGGGAGGTTGCCGCGCGGTGGTGAGCTGTGACCCTTTCCTCTGCCTGCAGGGCCGGTCGCGCCACACACCGCGCAGCTCCCTCCTTGAGTGCCGGGACCCCTGACCCCTCCGCTGCTGCCTCGCACAGCCGTGTGCCTGGACTGCTGTTCTGCCGGTTCTTTTCCTGTCTTCTTTGCCTGTGCCCCTGATCGCGTATTTTGCTGTGTTTTCTCCATTGTTTACTGTGTTTAACTTCTGTGCCCCTTTTTGTGTTTTTGCTGTGCCTTGTGTGCCCCTGTATTCGCCGTCCTAGTGCCCTTCCCGCCGCTTCTCCCCCTCCCCGCTCCCCGCCGCTGCTCCCCTGCGGCTCGCCCCTTTTCGCTTCTGTTACCCGCCCATTGGCCACCCCGCTCCCGCCTCCTAGCTGCTCCTCCTTTGCTCCGCCCCCCCCCACTCTCCATTTATGGCAGAGTCCGCACGTACACGCAGCGGGCACGCCTTATACGCGCCGAAGTTGCGCCAAAGGCAAGCCCGTCTGCGCCCGCCCGCGCCTGGACTGCGCCCAGCACCAGAACCCCTGGCCCCCGCGGAGGCCAGCCCTCCCGCCAGACTTACGACGCCGCCACCCTCAACGCACTCAACACCGGCCGGATCCCCGGCTGCTACCGAGCCACCCCAAGACGCACCCACGGACCCTTTACCTGCCGATCCTGCAATTCTCCTGCATACGGACCTATACTGCACCCGCCAAGCCAAGCAACAGCAGCAATCACCTGAAGTGCATCCTGATCAACACCCGCTCTGTCCACAGACACGCCGTGGAACTCTGGAACCTACTCGACACCACATCTCCAGACGTCGCCTTCCTCACGGAAACATGGATGAACGCCTCCTCAGCGCCCGACATCGCCATCGCCATCCTGGACTTGGACCCCAATCAGCACCGAAGAGACAATCCACACGATGAACACCATCCACTCCGGATCTCCAACCGACCCATGCCCCCACCACGTCTTCAACAAGGCCGACTCCGTCATCGCACCCCAACTCCGGGACATCATCAACTGCTCCTTCGACACAGCCACCTTCCCGGAGAGCTGGAAGCATGTCGAACTCAGCGCCCTCCTGAAGAAACCTTCAGCAGACCCCACCGACCTCAAAAACTACCGCCCCATCTCGCTCCTCCCTTTTCCTACCAAAGTCATCGAGAAGACCGTAAACAGACAGCTTGCCGCCTTCCTCAAGACAAACGGATCCCTCGACCACTAGCAGTCCGGCTTCGGGGCCAACCACAGCACCGAGACCCCCCTCATCGCAGCCACTGACGACATCCATGCCCTGCTCGACAACGGGGAAACAGCGGCCCTCATCCTCCTGGACCTCTCCGCAGCGTTCGACACTGTCTGCCACCGCACCCTAGTACAGCGCCTAAAGAACATCGGAATCCAAGAGAAGGCACTAGAGTGGATCATCTCGTTCCTCGCCGGAAGAACCCAGAGAATCGGCCTCCCCCTGTTCCGATCCGAGGCCACCGAGGTCATCTGCGGCGTACCACAAGGATCATCACTCAGGCCCACCCTCTTCAACGTTTACATGAGCCCCCTCGCAGCTATCGCACGCCAACACAACCTCAACATCATCTCCTACGTCGACGACACCCAGCTGATCCTCTCCCTCACCAACGACCCAACCACCGCCAGAACCAACCTTCACGAAGGGATGAAAGACGTAGCCGAGTGGATGATGAACAGCCGCCTGAAACTCAACTCAGACAAGAAGGAAGTCCTCATCCTGGGATCTTCACCCTCTGCCTGGGACGACTCCTGGTGGCCCCCCGCCCTGGGCAGCGCACCCAAACCAACAGACCACGCACGCAACTTTGGCTTCATCCTGGACTCCTCCCTCTCGATGACCAGACAAGTCAACGCCGTCTAATCATCATGCTTTAACATCTTACGCATGCTCCAAAAGGTCTTCCGATGGATCCCCACCGAAACCAGAAAGACGGTCACCCAGGCACTCGTCACCAGCCGACTGGGAACACAGGAACACCCTCTACACCGGAACCACAGCCAAACTTCAGAAAAGACTCCAACGAATCCAGAACGCCTCAGCACGACTCATCCTGGACATCCCGTGACACAGCCACATCTCTGGACACCTGAGAGACCTGCACTGGTTCCCCGTCAGCAAGAGAATCACACTCCGACTCCTCACCCATGCACACAAGGCCCTCCACGAGCTGGGCCCCAGGTACCTCAACAACCGCCTGACCTTCCACATTCCCACCCGCCAGCTATGATCGACCAGCCACGCCTTCGCGGCCAGTTCGGGCTGGACTGTTCCCATGAGGCACTGGGTCACATTGATTTGCATATAGCCATGTCTGAACTGGGGTGGCAGAGTGGGCTTAAGAACGGTGATGGATTAAACCCAGATCTTTTGACTGGGTGTGAGTGTTTGAATGATTCAGATGCTCCGTCCATCACCACCCCCTTTTGTACCGCTTTTGGCCGCCATAAGTGTGGCAGGGTATGCTCAGACGTGAGTCCCTTGCTCACTTTGCCACTGGATTCAAGCAAGCCGGGCTGAAGACGGCTGGAATGCCAGAAACCGGTCCTCGGAAGCTTGTTTCCGGTCCAGGGAAGACATGGCTTGGCAGTTCGGGCTGGACTGTTCCCATGAGGCACAGGGTCAGACTGATTTGCATATAGCCATGTCTGAACTGGGGTGGCAGAGTGGGCTAAAGAACGGTGATGGATTAAACCCAGATCTTTTGACTGGGTGTGAGTGTTTGATTGATTCAGATGCTCCGACCATCACCACCCCCTTATGTACCACTTTTGGCTGCCATAAGTGTGGAAGGGTATGCTCAGACGTGAGTCCCTTGCTCACTTTGCCACTGGATTCAAGCAAGCCGGGCAGAAGACGGCTGGAATGCCAGAAACCGGTCCTCGAAGCTTGTTTCTGGTCCAGGGAAGACATGGCTTGGCAGTTCAGGCTGGACTGTTCCCATGAGGCACAGGGTCAGACTGATTTGCATATAGCCATGTCTGAACTGGGGTGGCAGAGTGGGCTAAAGAACGGTGATGGATTAAACCCGGATCTTTTGACTGGGTGTGAGTGTTTGATTGATTCAGATGCTCCGCCCATCACCACCCACTTTTGTACCGCTTTTGGCCGCCATAAGTGTAGCAGGGTATGCTCAGACGTGAGTCCCTTGCTCACTTTGCCACTGGATTCAAGCAAGCCGGGCTGAAGACGGCTGGAATGCTGGAATGCCAGAAGCCGGTCCTCAGAAGCTTGTTTCCGGTCCAGGGAAGACATGGCTTGGCAGTTCGGGCTGGACTGTTACCATGAGGCACAGGGTCAGACTGATTTGCATATAGCCATGTCTGAACTGGGGTGGCAGAGTGGGCTAAAGAACAGTGATGGATTAAACCCAGATCTTTTGACTGGGTGTGAGTGTTTGATTGATTCAGATGCTCTGTCCATCACCACCCCCTTTTGTAATGCTTTTGGCCGCCATAAGTGTGGCAGGATATGCTCAGACTTGAGTCCCTTGCTCACTTTGCCACTGGATTCAAGCATGCCGTGCTGAAGACGGCCGGGATGCCAGAAACCGGTCCTCAAAAGCTTGTTTCGGGTCCAGGGAAGACATGGCTTGGCAGTTCGGGCTGGACTGTTCCCATGAGGCACAGGGTCAGACTGGTTTGCATATAGCCATGTCTGAACTGAGGTGGCAGAGTGGGCTAAAGAACGGTGATGGATTAAACCCAGATCTTTTGACTGTGTGTGAGTGTTTGATTGATTCATATGCTCCGTCCATCACCACCCCCTTTTGTACCGCTTTTGGCCACCATAAGTGTGGCCGGGTATGCTCAGACTTGAGTCCCTTGCTCACTTTGCCACTGGATTCAAGCAAGCCGGGCTGAAGGGGGCTGGAATGCCAGAAACCGGTCCTCGGAAGCTTGTTTCCGGTCCAGGGAAGACATGGCTTGGCAGTTCGGGCTGGACTGTTCCCATGAGGCACAGGGTCAGACTGATTTGCATATAGCCATGTCTGAACTGGGGTGGCAGAGTGGGCTAAAGAACGGTGATGGATTAAACCCAGATCTTTTGACTGAGTGTGAGTGTTTGATTGATTCAGATGCTCCGTCCATCACCACCCCCTTTTGTACCGCTTTTGGCCACCATAAGTGTGGCAGGGTATGCTCAGACGTGAGTCCCTTGCTCACTTTGCCACTGGATTCAAGCAAGCCGGGCTGAAGACGCCTGGAATGCCAGAAACCGGTCCTCGGAAGCGTCTTTCCAGTCCAGGGAAGACATGGCTTGGGAGTTCGGTCTGGACTGTTCCCATGAGGCACAGGGTCAGACTGATTTGCATATAGCCATGTCTGAACTGGGGTGACAGAGTGGGCTAAAAAACGGTGATGGATTAAACCCAGATCTTTTGACTGGGTGTGAGTGTTTGATTGATTCAGATGCTCCGTCCATCACCACCCCCTTTTGTAATGCTTTTGGCCACCATAAGTGTGGCAGGGTATGCTCAGACGTGAGTCCCTTGCTCACTTTGCCACTGGATTCAAGCAAGCCGGGCTGAAGACGGCTGGAATGCTGGAATGCCAGAAACCGGTCCTCGGAATCTTGTTTCCGGTCCAGGGAAGACATGGCTTGGCAGTTCGGGCTGGACTGTTCCCATGAGGCACAGGGTCAGACTGATTTGCATATAGCCATGTCTGAACTGGGGTGGCAGAGTGGGCTAAAGAACGGTGATGGATTAAACCCAGATCTTTTGACTGGGTGTGAGTGTTTGATTGATTCAGATGCTCCGTCCATCACCACCCCCTTTTGTAATGCTTTTGGCCACCATAAGTGTGGCAGGGTATGATCAGACGTGAGTCCCTTGCTCACTTTGCCACTGGATTTAAGCAAGCCGTGCTGAAGACGGCCGGAATGCCAGAAACCGGTCCTCGGAAGCTTGTTTCCGGTCCAGGGAAGACATGGCTTGGCAGTTCGGGCTGGACTGTTCCCATGAGGCACATGGTCAGACTGATTTGCATATAGCCATGTCTGAACTGGGGTGGCAGAGTGGGCTAAAGAACGGTGATGGATTAAACCCCGATCTTTTGACTGGGTGTGAGTGTTTGATTGATTCAGATGCCCCGTCCATCACCACCCCCTTTTGTACCGCTTTTGGCCACCATAAGTGTGGCAGGGTATGCTCAGACGTGAGTCCCTTGCTCACTTTGCCACAAGATTCAAGCAAGCCGGGCTGAAGACGGCTGGAATGCCAGAAACCGGTCCTCGGAAGCTTGTTTCTGGTCCAGGGAAGACATGGCTTGGCAGTTCGGGGTGGACTGTTCCCATGAGGCACAGGGTCAGACTGATTTGCATATAGCCATGTCTGAAATGGGGTGGCAGAGTGGGCTAAAGAACGGTGATGGATTAAACCCAGATCTTTTGACTGGGTGTGAGTGTTTGATTGATTCAGATGCTCCATCCATCGCCACCCCCTTTTGTACTGCTTTTGGCCGCCATAAGGGTGGCAGGGTATGCTCAGACGTGAGTCCCTTGCTCACTTTGCCACTGGATTCAAGCAAGCCGGGCTGAAGACGGCTGGAATGCCCGTAACCGGTCCTCTGAACTTTGTTTCCGGACCAGGGAAGACATGGCTTGGCAGTTCGGGCTGGACTGTTCCCATGAGGCACAGGGTCAGACTAATTTGCATATAGACTTGTCTGAACTGGAGTGGCAGAGTGGGCTAAAGAATGGTGATGGATTAAACCCAGATCTTTTGACCGCGTGTGAGTGTTTGATTGATTCAGATGCTCCGTCCATCACCACCCCCTTTTGTACCGCTTTTGGCCGACATAAGTGTGGCAGGGTATGCTCAGACGTGAGTCCCTTGCTCACTTTGCCACTGGATTCAAGCAAGCCTGGCTGAAGACGGCTGGAATGCCAGAAACCGGTCCTCGGAAGCTTATTTCCGGTCCAGGCAAGACATGGCTTGGCAGTTCGGGCTGGACTGTTACCATGAGGCACAGGGTCAGACTGATTTGCATATAGCCATGTATGAACTGGGGTGGCAGAGTGGGCTAAAGAACGGTGATGGATTAAAACCAGATCTTTTGACTGGGTGTGAGTGTTTGATTGATTCAGATACTCCGTACATCACCACCCCCTTTTGTGCGTCTTATCGAGCAAGGCCAGGAGCTTGCCCGCTTTATCTCCCTGGTCATAGATTCTGCCCTACCTGGTAACCGCCAACTTCTTTGCTGCCTCTGTGACCAATGCCTGGTACTCAGCAGTTTATTGGGACAGCCGATGGCGTGCCCCTGACGTGTCATCCCTTTGCGCCATCTCCTCTAGAGATTCGAGGTCAGCCTCGATCACAGTTAAACGGGCCTCTCTTTCCTTACGGCGGCCAGCAATCGCCGAGAGGGCCTTCCCTCGCAAGACCATCTTGAAGGCCTCCCATAGTGTAACCGCTGAGTCCACGGAGCCATCGTTACTGTTGAAGTAATTTTCTATTGAGAGGGTAAGTGTCTTTCGGAGGTCCTCACTACGGAGGTGCAAGTCATTGATGGGTGCGACGCATCCCTCCCTTCTATTTCGGACAGTAAGGTGGGCCATAACCGGTGAGTGGTCGCAGATACCTCGGGCCAAATGTGTTGCGGTACGGACTAGTGTGTCACGTTGTAGAGGAGTGAGGATATAGTCCAGGCGGGAGAAAGAGTGGTGCGGCCCCGAAAAGAAGGTGTACTGTGAGTCTACGTGATGTGCCAATCGCCAAATGTCTGTAAGGCCAAATGTCTCAAGGAAGTCACCAAGCCAACTCTGCCCCCGAGGCATATCCCATGGCGGAAGTCTGTCCAGAATACCGGAGACTACTGCGTTAAAATCGCCCCCTATGAATAGCTGCCCATCAGGGAGAGGAAGGAGGAGCACACCAAGGTCTTTATAGGCCTGTGTTTGGAGACACGGCGGAATGTACGTGGAGACCAGTATAAGCCTACGCCCCTCCCACCTCCCCGAAACTGAGGCAAAGCGACCCTGTGGATCAGTGTCAGTGTGGTCAGGCAGGAAGGGAAAGCCACGTCGGAGAAGGATGCCCACCCCCCGGGACCCCGAGGTGAAGCCGGAATGGACAGCCAAAAAATACCCACACCTGGTTAGGGCGTGACAAGTGTTTCCTAGCAGGTGGGTCTCTTGTAGCATCACAACATTGGGAGTATGCCTCTTGATGAATTGGAGTACCATGGTGCGTTTTAGTTTGTCCCCCAACCCGTTAACGTTCCAGCTCAGCAGTTTGAGGCTTTTGTCCCATTTCTTAGCCATTGTCAAATGCCCTTTCCAACATCGACCAGGGGACCCCTGCACGCCACACAACCTCATTCAATATTTCCAAGTACGACCAAAAGACCAACTCTCCACCCTCCCCAACTCTCCGGAACTCCCCACCCCTCCCTTCCCCCTCCAGCCCCATCCCCCTCCCCCCATCAGACCCTTGTAGCCAACCCTCAGCTCCCCAACCTAGCCCAGCTGGACTCATCGCCCGCCCAACAACACCACCCCCCACCCTGCTTTCTGCTCTGTAGGTTTAAAACTACCCACTGCCCCAATTAGCAGAGCGCCTTTTGCCCAACCCCAACCCGGGAGTGAGGAAACCGACCCCTCCTGAGAAACTCCTTCAGGGGAACGTGCACCTGCCCAAACTCCAGCCGGCATACCGGCACCGCCCCATTTCAGTATAGACCCCTCTGTCTCAGAGCACCCCCAGCACGGCAGCAAGGCCGCTGAGCCACCGGAAAAAGGTACACACGGCCCCCATAACAAACAAGGTTTTAAAACAGCAAAGGAATGTTATACGTTACAGTTCAGCAGGGTCTGGTTTCATGGATCTAGTCCTCAGCGTGTAGCCGGCTCGCGTGAGGGGTCTCCCCGGGGACTGGCCGACCTTGAACGCCATGAACGCTGGCTCCGCATGTCTCCCTCCGGTCTGTCTGCAGCGGAACCAGGGGATATCGCCCGGTTCTCCCTCCACGAGCCGTGCTCCCGCTGTGTCCGGTCGGCCGGAGCCGAGGTATCAAGCCAGGTTTGGACCTCCGCTGGTGATGTGAAGAACAGGTATTTGCCTCCCGCGATAGCCTTCAGCTTGGCCGGGAAGAACATAATATACTTTATGCCTCTCTCTCGGAGCGCCGCCTTGACTCCCAGACAGGAACGTCTTTCCTGCTGGACATGCAATGTGAAGTCAGGGAAAAATCAGGTCGTAGCTCCTTCATACTGTATATCCCCCCGTTGCCTTGCCGCCTGGAGGATGGCGTCACGGTCTCTATAGTTCAGTATTTTTGCGATGATTGTCCTGGGTGGCGCCCCTGGCTTGGGGCTGGGGATCAGAGCACGATGAGCTCGCTCGACTGTGAAAATCTTGGACAGCCTCTTCGGCTGCAGGTGCTGGAGGATCAGGTCCTTCAGGAAAAGTTCCACACTGTGCCCCTCCGTTTTCTCTGGCACACCCACCACGCGAATGTTGCTGCGCCAGGCCCTCCCTTCCTGATCTTCGAAGCATAGGGCCACCTGGCGGTGCTGGTGCACAAGGTCATTAATCCGACCCTCAAGTCTCTTCTCCGCCACCTGCAGTGTTTTGACGTCCGCTGCGTTGGCTTTAGACCTCTCCATGATCTGTTCTTAGTATATTGACTTCAATGGAGATCTTATCCATTTTTGTCTCCAGGTTGTTGCCCAGAGTCTGAATGGCGACCATTATGGAGATGAGGGATGGTTCACTTTGGCCCGTCTGGTCAGCAGCCACCACCCCTGGTTGACCTTGGCTCAGCGATACAGCATATTTGTCTAACTTATTAGTCTGGGTGGTGGCTCCCCCTTTAGGCCTCATGGTAACCAGTCGATTCTCCTGCGTTTCACCCGGCTGACCGCATGCCAATGGAGGACCGTCCTCGGGTTCCGTGGGGCACAAGCGCGGTCATCATCACCCCACCGGTCATGCACCTTTCCTCAGCCGTAAGGACCGAACGAGCGGCACCCACACAAACCTGTAGCCGCACAGACACCCTTGCCAGGCCTAGCCTGTCCAATCACCGCCCGCTATGATCTGGGTCACCTCATCGCGCTTGCTACCAGTTCAGCCCACCATGGCAGCGGCCTGGCCGGCTCGATGCTGCCCTCAGGGCTCAGCAGCAAGGCAAATCAGTCGCACTCCTCAGGGCCCCAGCGACTCTCCTGCCCTGGGTTCCCGATCCAGTGTTCTCCAGCACTCTACAGGGCTCATCCTTTCTCTCTTCCTGCAAAGAAGCAAATGTCCGAGGCCCACAGGCTAGGATTCCACCGCCCCGGGGCCCAGGCCCCCAGGGTTTCACTGAAGGAGGCACTTATCTGTCGAGGTTGCGTCACGGCTTGTCTCCAGTGCCGCGGGCCCACTCTCGCATCCAGGGCCTCGCGCTGAACTTCGGGCCCCTGGGTTCCACATCTCCGCCTCGCGGCTCGCCAAGGGGTTCTGGTTAAAAAGGCGCCGCTGGATCCTGACCTCTTCGCTCTTGGGGGATCCATTTACACACCCCTGTCATCCGAATTCAGGGCCCACAGGATGGTTGGTGAGCCCCTGCCAGGTGTCCCCCAGGCAGCTGCCCCCAGGTCAACAGGCGCCTCGGCGCGGGATCCCTGCGACCAGGCCTCAAGCCGGAGGCCCGAGTCCGCCCGCGCCCAGCCCAGGGCTCCAGGCAGCACCACCTACACAGCCGCGAAGACGGAACGGGCCGCGGCTCCGGCACCGTGCGGCCCTCAGCTCCGCCGCCGGTGTCGATCGGGAGCATTCCACTGGAGGGTGCCGGGCGCAGATGGAAAAGCGCCCCGGTGATGATTTTAGCCGGATATTATTGGGGCAGTGTCAGCTCCGGCGGAGCTTGGGATTTAGGCGGCCATTGTCGTCGGCGCCCGGCCACGCCCCTCGGGCATTATAGGATTTGTGTTGTGCACATAATGATAATAACAGAGCAATTGCCTGACTTAAATCTATTGGGTCTGACAAGAGGTTGTTCCTAGTTATAGTGTTCCTTTTTTATCCCTCCTCTTGAACCCTAAAGTAACTAGGGGGTGCCTTAGCTTCACAGCATCTGCTTGGTTCTCTCCCTACGTTAGTGAGGACATCAAAATCAGCACCTCTATCACTGCTTGCTTTGTTTTCATTTTCACTTTTTGAGATGATTATATGTATTTTAGCATGAAAATTTGAGTTACTTGATATCTGAGGTTTCTGTTTTATTAATGGTGGTGAGATCGAATGGACTTGCAGAGAGAGAGCTGATACGTCACAGCGTTTAGCACCATCTGGGGCTGCGGCGGCCGAGATATTCCAGAACGCAGGGCCCGATTCACAGAACTAATTTAAGACAAAATCTTAAACTTACTACTTTTGGTATTCACAGAAGTTAGAATTTTGTCTTAAGTTTGTCTTAAGACAAACTTAAGACAGACTTAAGACAGACTTATGTTCGGATTTTGTCTTAAATCTGTCTTAAATCTGTCTTAAGTTTGTCTTAAATCCTAAATTTCTGTGAATACCAAAAGTAGTAGGTTCATTCCGTGAATGCCAAAAGTAGTAAGTGCATTCTGTGAATACCAAAATAGTAGTAAGTTTAGGATTGAGTCTTAAGTTCATTCTGTGAATCGGCCCAAAGTGTGGTGCCTGGCTTACCTATTAGGGACCTCTAGTGATGACAATCCTGCTTTCCACACACTCACATGTCCATCAGACACTATCTCTAAGACTGGCATCCAAGCTTCTTAGTCATCCATAATATAACTGAGTATCACTCTATTTGTACTATTCTAGCGGGGTATATTTCAGCAAACGGCCTCCGTAAATTCCATGTCATTGCCACCCGAAATGCAAATAACGAGTAACATAGATTACCATTATTTATTTTTATCCTACATTACTATACTATTCCTTGTTGGTCATCAATATAAACAACTTAATAAAGTTGTGGCAACTTTAAAAACATGAGACTATGAGTAAAATTGTAATGCTATCTTAGCAAAACACGTACATGTGCATACGTAAACACTTCTAATTTTCAAAGCTAAAAAAACTCCTTTACTCATGAGAATGAAACAGAAGAGTTTATGGCTTAGCAATGGCTTCTGGGTATGCAAATTTCCCCCAAACAGTTGGTTGCTGTCAGGCAGCCTGCCCTCTAGTAACAGCGGTTGCTACTGCACCTGCCGCTTGGTTGAAGCGTTCCATTTCTTCCCCCATCCACTCCATGCACACACCCTCTTTCTCTCTCTCTTCTCTCTCTCACACACCTTCTCTCTCTTTCTCTCACACATGCCCTCTCTCTCTCCTCTTCTCTCTCTCATCTCTCTCTTTCTCACTCACACACACACACATCCACACACTCTAAAAAAGAAATTGCAGCTAAGCCAATGGTTTGGAATTTTAGATTAGGGCAGATTTACAAGCCCCTTGCGCCTCTTTTACGCCGCCATTGCGTCGCTTTTCTGACGCAGCGCCGGCGCAAAGCCAGCACCATGCTGCGAGGTATTTACAACGTGACGCAGGAGATGCGTCATGTTGTAAAAAGCCCTGTGCCTGCGTGTTCCGGAGCAGGGGGCGGGGGGTTCCGGCGCAGGAACGCCTCCTAACAGTGGCTGAGTAAAATCTACAAGATTTCACTCAGTCACTTTGAAGCCCATGCTGCGACAAAACCCTGCGACTGCTTGAAGCAGGCGTAAGGATTGACGCAGCATTTTGAGGATAGGGCACCCCCGAGCCTTGCTGGAGCAGCGTCGCGCCTGCAACGCAACTCCAACAATGCGCCGCCTTTACAGCAGCAGATGTGTCACGCATCTGTCCATTTTTGCTCCATGGTACGCCGCGGCGCATCCATGGTGGCACAGCCGTGACGCACAATAACTGGTGCATCCCTGCTGCTATGCAGGGATGTGAGAGTTATTGTAAATCTGCCCCGCAATTGCTTAATAATTCTATGGTGGTTTTTGTGTCCTAAATAAATATGTTGCAAAAGAATCAAATGATGGACGGAATGCTGAACAATGAAAACATTCACCCCCAGTCACAAACATCTGGGTTTTATCCATCCATTACTTCTTTCTTCTTTGGCTCGCCAGTCACCCCAATTCGGACCCAGCCATATGCAAATCAGTCTTGACCCTGCTCCTCATAGGAACAGTCCAGCCCGAACTGCCAGACCAGGTCCTCAATGGAAACAAGCACCCTTTTGCTTGTGTCGCCCGAAGTGGGAATGGTATGCCCAGACATGGACGGGGCGGTTCTTTTGTGTGGGCGTTTGGGCGTCGCCCCACTGATTATTTTGCCCCAGGCAGTTGTAGACAAAAATACAGTATTAAATTACTTAAAAAATCTCTGCCCACGGCAGTCAGCTGTCTTAGCTGCAGGCCAGTAACGTGACATTACAGTTTGCCTGTGGCAGGCTTAGAGCGGCGGGGTAGGGTTAGTAGTCAATAGTGACACCAACTGCACAATACGCATGTTGGGTCGGCCGGGTGCCTTTCCCTGGCCAGCCCGACATGCACAATCTTAAAGAGTCTCGCCTCAGTACAATAGAGAGTGGAGGGGGTCGAAGCCGCAGTCCACCGGTCTCATGATGAGCAGCTAGTTGTCCTGCCCAGGCCAATCCACGCGCTGCTTTAGCAGCGCCTGGATTGGCTGCTTAGGTCTCTAGGCAGAGCCTGGGAGCCTTCCCATGGGGAGCATACTCACCAGTCACTGCAATCACACCAATCACAGAATGTTTAGCTGACAACGCTAATATTCGAACCTGGTTCCGCTCAGGAGAACCAGGTTAGAGTCTCGGCGTTGATGGTGATGCAGCGAGATTACCAGCCTGGGTTATTCGAAAACATCATTCTCACCTGGGCCCATAAAACATTCATACATAAGCTGGCTATCACCGCTGGTGATCAGGACTTATTTTACCTTGTAATAAAGTTTACCTATTCACCGTTTCTTACTCAAAACCATAACACCTTAGTTCTCAATTTCTTAATAGATATAAATGACGTTTACCATTAATTCTTTGAATGACTACAGACTCGGGAGAGTTTTAAAAACGTTATCTATGCAATAATTTTGTGAGTCAAATACCAATACAAGTCAAACACCAACTTTACAAGGAGAATATAATGATTAAAGCAAAACATAAAGACTTAATAAAATCTCATGACGTTGGTACCTTGGAAGGGTAGAAAAAGGAAAACGGTACAAGGACATACCACACAGATTTATATATTCCTAGAATGGTGTGAAGACCGACCCCTGGCCAAGGAGCTGGAAAAGGGACTCCTGAGTAGTCAGGAGCCAACAGATCAGGACAGGTTTAGGACAGGACAGGTAACCTCTTCTAAGTGCAACACCAGCGTTACACCCCTCTCTGGTGCTACTCTTCTTTCCCCTTCTGGATGGACAGATTCTTCTCCCTCAGCAATTTCTCCGACTCTCCTCTCTCCATCTCTCCTTTCTCGATTCGTCTGTCTGTGCTCGAACAGCGTCTCTGACCTCTGTGGCTTCTGCCGTCTTCTGCTGCAGTGTTGGGTCTGTGACAAGTCTGACAATCTAACTGACTGAGCCTACCTTAGTTATACTATTCTCAGTGTATGTACCACCCTCCAATGTTTCAATATTTGTGAATCCCCTACTTATGATTGGACATTGGGATGGGGAAAGGTCATCACATGATACTAATGTAATGTCATTTTCTTAGGCTTATTGTTCTATGTTCCCTTCCCTTAATTACTTTTCTCAAACTTTATTTCCCACTGCATGTCACATTAGGAATAATACATTCTATGCAAATTTTGTCTTTTTCTCCTTCCCCTCTCCGGCTCAAGAGGTGCTGTTCCCAGGCGCGTCTTCTGGTTAAACTGCACTTGTCAAAGTTTCAATGTCACAGCTCGAAGTTTGACAGATTCCAACGCGCTTGCGCACCACCAAGCAAGATGGAGATTTCAGTCACCCTCCAGGCCCAAATACGAACTTATAACAAAGTCAAAGAAAAACATGGTAAAATACGAAAATAAATAAAAGCACTGTATACCACTTATTCCTACTCTAATTCCCTTAATTAATGTATTTATTAATTTATTTTTAACTATTGCATTAACAGTTTAGCATGATATGCGAGGTTTAGTTTTATCATTCACAGAATGAACTTAAGACTCAATCCTAACCTTACTACTATTTTGGTATTCACAGAATGCACTTACTACTTTTGGCATTCACAGAATGAACTTACTACTTTTGGCATTCACAGAATGAACTTAAGACTCAATCCTAACTTACCACTATTTTTGGTATTCACAGAATGCACTTACTACTTTTGGCATTCACAGAATGAACTTAAGACTCAATCCTAAACTTACTACTATTTTGGTATTCACAGAATGCACTTACTACTTTTGGCATTCACAGAATGAATTTACTACTTTTGGCATTCACAGAATGAATTTACCACTTTTGGTACTCGCAGAAGTTAGGATTTTGTCTTAAGTTTGTCTTAAGACAAACTTAAGACAGATTTAAGACAGACTTAAGACAGACTTAAGACAGACTTAAGACAGACTTAAGACAGACTTAAAACAAAATCCTAACTCAAGTCTGTCTTAAGTTTGTCTTAAGACAAACTTAAGACAAAGGGCCCGATTCACAGAACTAACTTAAGACAAAATCCTAAACTTACTACTTTTGGTATTCACAGAAGTTAGGACTTTGTTTTAAGACAAACTTAAGACAGACTTAAGACAGACTTAAGTTAGGATTTTGTCTTAAGTTTGTCTTAAGTCTGTCTTAAGTTTGTTTTAAGACCGATTTAAGACAAAATCCTAACTTCTGTGAATACCAAAAGTAGTAAGTTCATTCTGTGAATGCCAAAAGTAGTAAGTTCATTCGGTGAATGCCAAAAGTAGTAAGTTCATTCTGTGAATGCCAAAAGTAGTAAGTTTAGGATTGAGTCTTACGTTCATTCTGTGAATGCCAAAAGTAGTAAGCTTAGGATTGAGTCTTAAGTTCATTCTGTGAATACCAAAAGTAGTAAGTGCATTATTTGAATACCAAAAATAGTAGTAAGTTAGGATTGAGTCTTAAGTTCATTCTGTGAATCGGGCCCTAGGTTATTGATTAATATAGGTAGGGCCCGATTCACTGAACTAACTTAAGACAAAATCCTAAACTTACTACTTTTGCTATTCACAGAAGTTAGGATTTTGTCTTAAGTTTGTCTTAAGACTGACTTAAGACAGACTTAAGACAAAATCCTAACATAAGTCTGTCTTAAGTCTGTCTTAAGTCTGTCTTAAGACAAATCCTAACTTCTGTGAATACCAAAAGTAGTAAGTTTAGGATTTTGTCTTAAGTTAGTTCTGTGAATCGGGCCCCTATTGCATAACAACTACTAGAGACTGGTATGTAGTGTTAATCTGCCCCTAAAGCAGTCCTCTCAGAACATGGGCTTCTATGGGAATTAACAAGGGCGTATTATCAAGCCCATTATCGCCAAACTGAGATCATTTTAACACCGCTCCTTGATAATATGCCCCTCAATTACTAGAGTTTGAATTCACCCTTTTCAACACACTCTACCTAGACACTAAGGGGTCCATTAGGATGGCAGACAAACTTCTGTCCACCCGCCAACCTAGCGGTGCTGGGACTGTCTGCCAGTGGTGCGGCGGTCCCGCACTGCCAATTAGGATGCAACCGCCATTTATACAACATTGTGGTGGGCGGTGCTGTGAGCACCGCCTTCCACAATGTTGTGAATGCATGTTGTGCATTGGCATGTCAACGTAACATGCACTGCGCGGTGCTTGCCAGCTTGCACATGCCAATGCTACCCCCCAAGAGCAGCCCCCATCCCCTCCACCTGGGGGCCCGCAACAGGCCCCCGAAGGCATTCTTCGCATGCCTTTCCATGGCGCAGTCTCTGCCATGGAAAGGCATTAAAAATGCCACATCCAAATATGGTTGGTGGTGCCTGCAAGGCAGCGTCATCATATTACGGCCCTTTTCTGCCCAGTCGGGAATCCGACCGACAAAAAAGCAGCGGACGGTCTTTCCGTCCACCACGGTGCCCCTCGCCATAATAATATGGGGGGTGATACGGGTCGTCTGGCGTGCGGATCGCCGCCGGCGGTGGCTATCTGCATGCCATCCTAATGGGGCCCTAAGTGTGCAATGCTTTGCGGGAACATGGTGTCACCCACGACTGCCAGAGTAAACCCTTTTTGACATGTTGAAATACCTACTTTTAACATTTGCAAAGTTATTTATAAGTAGACCTTGGGGTACACAAACCCTGGGTGCACAACATATAATAGTAAGGTATGCTGAGAATGGAGTTAGAATGCCCCCACAACCTTTTCCCACTGTGAAGGCCTGATCAAAAATCAAACTAATTTTCTATAAATTGCCTTTAAGATTAGAACAGTAAATCATCTGTGCTCTGCTGGAATACTAAAAAATTGAATTCAATAACATGCATGTATTTTGATAAATATGCCCTATAGTGGATTCTAAAAAGCTGGGCATCCCTGCAGAACCTGGGACTGGTTCCACCAGGATCCCTCTTCTACTCTGAAAATAATTAGATTTCCCCAGCCAGGCATAATTGTGAAATGGTTCCCATCAGACAACAAAGGCCCTCTGAGCAGCTGGCCTGACAGCAGATCTCTGACAGGAAGGTAGGGGAAGTTAATTACTAGCTATGCACCTCTTAACTTTAATGGGAGGAGAGAGGAGTGAACATGTATACCAGGTGGGTACCACAAAAAACAGGCAAGAACACTTTCCGAAATTGGGCTAAGACATTAAAGTTGTAAATGTACAGGAATTTATATAGCACAAATCACCGAGCGGTTTCTAAGCGCTTGCTTAGGGAACCCGTCCTGGTATTCCCCTGTGAGATAACCCTGGCAGGGTATCCGCAAGGTGAAAGCCAGGCATCCCGCCACGAGGGGCCGTTGTGGAGATTAAGCAAGCTATTGCCTAGAGTCGCAGAGTGTGAACCCGTGAATCGAGTAGGCACCGGAGTGAGAATTGTCGAGTCCATGGACATTTTTTTAGGACTCAAGACCCCGCCGAGCCGGGAATTGAACCCTGGTCCTGGGCTGACCTCTTCTTCCAGGTCTGCCTCCTCTAACCAGTGAGCCACACTTCTCCACAAGTTGTCTTTGATGATGGCCTACTACCAAAGAGGCTGACTCCCTTCCCACCAAGCGGTAACCTGACGAAAGACCATCCGGAGATAGTTTCTGAGACGTCCTCATTTTAGTACAAAACCCCCTGGATGGGAATACGTGGCTCCACACAGTGGCACTAGGAAAAACCATTGTATAAGACCCCAAGATCACCTCCTGCTAGGGATGTTTTACGTTCAGTGTAAGGAAGAGCTGCAAACGTTCCCTAGGATGTAGTGTATGAACGTACCTGAATATGCTGAAAGCCCACTGTTGTAGCATTAAGCGGACTCAGAATGCAATACCCCTGGCACCAAGGTATTTGTGGGGCATATTATTAAACCCTTAAGTGCTGCGCACGTTCAACGGCCGACGGCACCACTACCTCCGTAGTGCTGCAGTCGGCCGTTGAACGTTCGAACTGCACCTGCGCAATGGAACGTCCAGCACTGGAGCTGGACGTTCCATAGCAGTTAAGCGGTTAAGAACAGCGTTAAAATTATCGCCACTTTAGCGGCAGGAAACTGCCACTAAAGCGGCGATAATGGGCTTGATAATATGCCCTTGTGAATTCCCATAAAAGCCCAGGTTCACACCAGAACCTGGGCTGCTATGGGAATTCACAAGAGCATATTATCAAGCCTATTGGCAGTTTCTCGCGTTAAAGTGGAGATAATTTTAACGCTGTTCTTGGTAATATGCCACTATATTCCTTGCCTAGTAATTCTCCCCAATGCCTCATGATTTAACGCTCAGATACCAGTTTAAATATATTTTGGAAACTCAACCATTTTTCTGTCACATCCGATTATTTATGAGTTCTGAAAAGATATACAAGTTCATCTCGATTACACACTTTACAATTTTTTAATCCATATATTAATATAACCAAACATTTGAATGTCGCAGAGAAGAGCTTCTTACAGATCGCGGGAAAGCTCCTCGTAATTCAGCGGGAACTTCTAGGAGTTGTCCGGGATGGATAAACACTTAATCATAGCTAAAGATAAGCCTTGGCAGATGCGCAACTAGAGCCACATTTCGGAGAGGGGGAGGGGGCGGCTAATTCTTCCAACAATAGGAAGAGTGGAGATGCAGGCGCTCTACGTAGGGGAGAAAAAAACAACAAAGCCTCATTAACACATACATGAGCTTAAAAACCTGTCATACTCGGTGCGGCTGACAACTCATTACCTGAGTGTGCGCTCGCGCGCGCCTCAGCTAACGCACGTAACGGAGGAACACCAGTAGCAGTGCGCGCCACCGACATCTCCACGATTAGTCGATTGTACCCAATTACATATTTTCTCCTACATTAATACCATTATGCTGACCTTTTCGCTTGGAAAGGTCTTCCAAAAATTGCAAATTCTTTCATCAGCTGGCACACAAAGTCCAACTTTTTTTTTTTTTAAGTTTCAAAAACCTTTATTGAAGTAAAAAAGCATATTTACATGTTAGCCAATCCATATTTCAGGTGGCACGACATATATCCTTGCGAAAACTGCACACTGTGCTTAGTTCTGCACAAAGAATCAAAATATGCTTGATATAATCAAAAGACTAGAGGTTACTATATAGTAAATTTAGGTCACCATCAAAGGATTCTATATGGCTGAAAATAGAAGTCAAAGAAAAACATTTCAGTCAACCATGTTCGTCCCAGGCCCAATCTGCATAAGTAGCATCTTTGCCAAGGTTTAAAATGTCTTTGCATAAATAATCTTTGATTTCAGAACGAGCAGTAGCATAGATAACACTAGGTGGAAGATCAACTTGTTTAAACAAGAGAAGGTTGCGTGCTTTCCAAAGAGCATCCTTTATACAGTTGATAACTGTCCACAATTTTTGGCATGGCAAGTCAGATTCAATTAAGCCATAAATAACAACATTTTTTGTCAGAATTACATCCTCATTAAGGCGGGAAAGCCAGGCTTGCGCAATTGCCCAAACATTTTGCGCTGTTGAACAGTACCAAAAAAGATGGCTAACAGATTCTTCGGCTAAACACCCTTTCCTTACACAAAGGAGGGACCTAGCGCATCTCCTTTTAAACATAAACTGATGTAGAGGTAAACAACCATGAACCCCATTCCATGCTAAATCACGGTGCTCATTACAGAGATATTTAACGGATGCATTGGCCCATATAGACTTGGAAAGACTGGGGGAAAAACCACTAACTGGGAGAAAATTCTGTTCTCCACTAAGCACTTTAAGCAACAATTTTGGAGACAACAGATCAAAAGGAATCTGGCTGAAGTCATACTGTTTTAAAATGTTTCTGGCTAAAAAATAAACTGGAGGACACGATTCTGAATGTGGAAACGTGTTGGACACATCTTTGCCCCAGGTTCTACAAACTGCAAAATTCAACCAAAAGGAGCAGAAGAAAGACCATTGCTTTTCTTTTTTATCTTGCCAAACGCTCCCTTTAATCATATTGGACATGAAGATTGCTAAGGTACGTAGGCTAATGTTTGGAGCATTTTTCCCACCATGGAGAACAGGCAAATACATTTTAACACGTGCTATTCTTTCATGTGTGCCTCCCCAAATAAACTGAAAGACCCATCTCTGAATCTGGGCTATGTAGTCACGGGGCATGGGAAAAACCACAGCTACATAAAGTAGGATAGAGAGTAATTCAGCTTTAGCCACCAGTATTTTCCCGGACATAGATAGTGTTCTTAAGCTCCAAAATGCAATTTTTTGTTTAATTCTAGTCATACATTCTATCCAATTACAGTCACTACCGCCTTCTCCAAAGAAAAGGCCAAGAATTTTAATACGATTATGAACAACTTTAAGTCCCCAGTCTACAACTGGTTCTTTCCAATTAATGTAAAAACATTCACTTTTAGTAAAATTAACCTTTGATGAAGCAGCAAAATAAAAGCGATCACAGTACCATAGGGCTTGTCGAATGGAAATATTATTTGTACAAAAAACAGATATGTCATCCATATAAGCAGAAGTAACAATTGAACATCACATGCCCCCCGGGGGAGAGAGTCCCTTAATGAGCTTTTATTATTATTATTATTATTATATTCTTATATAGCGCCAGATTCGACCCCCGAAGGGGTATCTCCGCGCTTGCCTTGGGAACCCGTCCTGGCTTTTCCCTGTGAGATAGCCCCTACAGGGCATCCCCAAGGTGAAAGCCAGGCATCCCGCCGCGGGGGGCTGTTGTGGAGATTAAGCAAGCTTAATGCCCAGAGTTGCAGAGTGTGAACCCATGATTAGGTCAGGCACCGAAGCGAGAATTATCGAGTCCATGGACATTTGAGCTCAAGACCCTGCCGCGTCGGGAATTGAACCCTGGTCCCGGGTCTGACCTCTGCTTCAGGGTCTGCCTGCTCTAACCAGTGAGCCACACTTCTCCACTGAGGGCTTGTCAGCCCTCAAGGTGGCCAAAAAAGGTTCAACCGCCAAAATAAACAAGAGAGGGGACAAAGGGCACCCCTGCCTCACCCCAGATAAAATGGGGAAAGAATCAGTGAGGACTCCATTGACTAAAACTCTGCTATAACAGTTTGCATACAGAAGTTTGACCCAAGATACAAAATTAGGGCCAAAATTAATCTTCTTCAGAACCTTAAAAAGGAAAGAGTGATTCAACTTATCGAAAGCTTTTTCCTGGTCTAAATTCAACATGCAGAGAGAAATGCCACGATCATTAGCAAAAGCAAAAGCATCTCTTACAAGGCACAAATTAACATGGATTTTTCGACCAGGTACTCCACATGTTTGATCTGACTTAACAATGTGGGAAATTACAGGTCTTAATTTCCAAAATAAAGACTTTGACAACATTTTTAAATCAACATTAAGGAGAGTAATCGGGCGCCAATTTTTTAAGTCATGTCTATCACCTTTCTTTTTAAAAAGTAGCTTAATACAACCCCCCCTCAAAGAGTTAGGGAGGGAGCCAGCCCTGAGTGATTGAGAGAATACATTAAGTAGGTCGGGTCCAATAATATCCCAAAAAGTGATATAAAACTCAACGGGTAAACCGTCAGAGCCAGGGGCTCTCCCTTTAGGTAGACCACGGACAGCCTTATCTATATCCTCTAAAAGGATATCAGACTCTGTCATCTCTTTATCATCGTTGGAAAGGAAAAGCTGTAAATGTTGGACGAAAAAATTGGCAGTTGCCTCATCAGAGGCATTAATAGCATACAAATCATTATAGAAATTAAATACACATTTGCTCAGAGCATCCTTAGTAGTGTGTTTTAGGCCTTCAGAATCCACAAGAGTGTCTATCATTTTACCACCTGCTTTGGCTTTCTGAAAAAAGAAACGTGAACATTTTTCATTCTCTTCAACATATTGAGCTCTACTGCGAATAATTAATCCTATTGTGAAAACAGAGTACAAAGAGGAAAGTTTTTGTTTGCATAACAGAAATTCAGACTGGACAGGGAAACCTAAATCTAAAAGTCGAGATAAATTCCGCAACTTTGATTGGAAATAATGTAAGTTCTTTCGTCGCAGTCTGGCCATTTTGACACCCTCACGGATGAAGATGGATTTAGTACGCACTTTAACATCCTCCCACCATTCACATACTGAAGGGAATAATATTTTAAGCGACTGCCACTCCTTGAAGCGTTGTCTGAAGGTTTGGCATATCGAATTATCTTGAAGAAGCTTAATATTCAACTTCCACAGGCCTTTGCCACGATGGGGCATATATGTTAGAGCAAGGCCTACTTTAATTAGATTATGGTCAGAGAAAAAAACAGGTATGATGTCTGCTGAAAGGACTGTCTCAGATGGGCTGGTAAAAATAAAATCAATACGGGATTTAGTTGAGGAGTTTGGACTAACCCAAGTAAAGCCAGGGTCATTGGGATGTACAACCTTATAAGTATCCTGTAAGTGAAAGTCAGAAATCAAATTTAAAAGTGTTCTAGAGCTACAATCTAAACGCACAGTAGAGAGAGACATTCTATCTTTTGTATTTAGTAAACAATTGAAATCACCAGCCAAAATCACATTTTTATCACATAACAGAAACTGTGGTAATAGATTAAGAATGCCATCTCTATCAGTCAAGGAGGGTGGACAATAAACATTTAAAAGGCGGATATTATGTCCATTCAGTTCACCATCAACGCATAGAACCCTACCTTTGACGACATGATCTATCTTCTGGATGGTGAAAGAAGAAGACCTTCGAAAAAGAATACCCACTCCAGCATTCCTATCAAGATCGCAGCCAGACCAGATGGAGAGGCCACAATCCCATCTCTCTTTCAAAATTGAATCCTTAGTACCATCAGGTATAGCACATTATTGAAGGAAGATGATATCCATATTTTGATGCTTTAGGAAATCAAAAATAGAAGAGCATTTAACGGCGTCACCCAAACAACGAACATTGATGCTGCCTAAGAAGGGCATCATGAGAAAATAAAGGCGGTGGTTCAAGAGTCCATACTCTTACTTTTCTTTTTAATTTCCTTTTTCTTTACTTGATAAGCCTTGGCAGAGGCGCAAGTAGAGCCACATTTCTAGGGCGGTGCGGGGGGCGGCTAATTCTACCAACAATAGGAAGAGTGGAGATGCAGGGGCCCTACGTAGGAGTGAAAAAAACAACAAAGCCTCATGAACACGTACATTGGCTTAAAAACCTGTCATACTCGGTGCGGCTGACAACTCATTACCTGAGTGTGCGCTCGCGCGCACCCCAGCTGACACACATAACGGAGGAGCACCAGTAGCAGTGCGCGCCACCCACATCTGCGCGATTAGTCGATTGCACCTAATTACATTTTTTCTCCTACATTATCACCATTATGCTGACCTTTCCGCTTGGAAAGGTCTTTCAAAAAGTGCTAATTCTTTCATCAGCTGGCACACAAAGTCCACCTTATTTAAGGAAATGCTTACATCAATTAACTAAGAGGATACACCGTCTCCTTTAAACTAGTTCAATTAGGTATCCTTTTTATGTTAGACCGAGTTCGCACACAGCCTTCAAACGGATTAATGTAGTCGGGCGTCTGTATATCATGGAGCATAAATCACTAAATCAAAGTCGAATCAATGCGAAGTGTAACTTATTTTGTTTGGGGAGAAGGGTTTGCCATGTGTACATTGCATTATGGGCAGCCGGATGTTGTGCGTTCGGAGCTGTCAAGGTGCACAGAAAGTGCTATTCTAACGTTGCTGCTTAAAGGAAACAAGCATTTACGAATGCAATAGGTCGCGCATTAGTGATAGTTTGAGGTATTGGAGTTGCAAATAAAAAAACATTTTATAAGGGCTGCTGGAAACTGGCGATGCCGGAAACAGGCCATACTTGTAGAGTGTCCACACTATCAAATACCATCTGCTGAGGTAAATGCACTCACATCCTAATATTGTGAACCAGGACTTGTCCTTTGTTCAAACAGATGACACTTTTTGTGCATTTAAACGCTAACTAGAGGGGCAAAAAAGTGTGATAAATTCCTATTTGAACGTGTGCTTCGTTTTTTTGCATGCAATGCAAAAATGTAGTGATTGATTGATTGATGTGACTTCTAAACTGTTGTCATCTCTTATTAATGATTTAGAATTCTATGACACTTACAGGACACACCGGGGCATATTATCAAGCAGGGCGATAGGCAATTATCACAGCTTTAGCGGCCGTTTTCGGCAGCTAAGCGTCGATAATTCTATCGCTCTATTAGCAAGCTGTCGCAAACAGCAGTTAGCGATAGCTTTAGGCGATAGCGAGCGGTTTGGGTCCCGCTTTGCATGTCAGCGATATTTATCGCTAATGACATGCAAAGTGGGCTTACCCAAACTTTTAGCGAGCGTCGCTATCGCCTATTAGCAAGGCAGGCCTGCGATGGAAATATTCCCGCTATCGCCAAAAACTAACGCCTGCTCTGACCAGTTCTTAGCCATGTTATCCAATGGGAGGTGGATAACATGGCTAAGACCATTTTGTCGCTAATGCGAGAATATCGCGGTATTCTCAGAGATATTCACGCTATCGCCGGAACATTTATCACTTTGGAGATAAACGTTGGTAATAGCGCGTTATCTCAGCGACCCTTGACCCTGCCTCCAGGTAGGTCGCCCCCCTAGCCACCGCGCGGTCCTCCCCGTGCTGTGCGCTGTTGCGACGCTCTGACCGCTGTTGTTCCTCGCTATCCTCCAGGTAAACTTATGCCGTTTTATTGTCGTTTTTCCCCTGCATTGCCCTTGCCTTCTGTTTATCTGTAATTGTTCTCCCCTTCGCTGTCTGTATCCTGTGTCTGGTTCCCATTGTGTCCCTTTTTGCCTTCTGTAACCCTGTGATTGTGTCCCCCTCGCTCCCCCTTTTTCCTTCTGTGCCCCCCGCTTCCCGCTTCGCCCTCTTTCCCGCCGCTGCTCCCTGCGGCCCCGCTCCCGCCTCCCAGCTGCTCCTGTCAAGTCAAGTCAAGTCAAGGAATTTATATAGCGCGCTACATACCCAGAGGGTCTCAAGGCGCTTGAAGAAGGGTGGGGAATTACTTGTCGAATATCCAGGTTTTAAGTTGCTTTCTGAATGCTAGGTGGTTCTGAGTGAGGCGAAGGTGAATGGGAAGTGAGTTCCAGGTTTTAGCCGCCAGGTAGGAGAAGGATCTTCCTCCCATGGTGGTTTTGTTGATGCGAGGTACAGCAGCAAGGGCTTGATTGGAAGAGCGTAGCTGGCGGGGGGGGGGTGTAGAAGGAAAGTCATGTGTTGAGGCATTCGGGTCCAAGTTCGTAAAGTGCTTTGTGTGCGTGGGTTAGGAGGCGGAATGTAATCCTCTTATTGACGGGGAGCCAGTGGAGGTCTTTCAGGTGACCAGAGATGTGGTCTTTACGTGGGATGTCTAGTATGAGTCTGGCTGATGCGTTCTGGATGCGTTGGAGTTTATTCTGAAGTTTTGCGGTGGTACCGGCGTATAGTGTGTTTCCGTAGTCCAGGCGGCTTGTAACCAGTGCGTGGGTGACCGTTTTTCTAGTTTCGGTGGGGATCCAGCGAAATGTTTTTTTGAGCATGCGAAGAATGTTGAAGCAAGACGAAGAAACGGCGTTGACTTGTCTGGTCATCGAGAGTGAGGAGTGCAGGATGACGCCCAGGTTCCGTGCGTGGTCCGGCGGGATGGGTGCTTTTCCAAGGGCCTCTGGGCACCAAGAGTCGTCCCAGGCGGAGGGGGAGGTACCTAAGATAAGGACTTCTGTTTTGTCTGAATTCAGTTTCAGACGGCTGTGCTTCATCCATTCGGCTACTTCTTTCATTCCTTCATGTAGGTTGGTTTTGGCGGTGTTAGGGTCTTTGGTGAGTGAGAGGATCAGTTGAGTGTCATCAGCGTAGGAGATGATGTTGAGGTTGTGTTGGCGTGCGATGGCCGCGAGGGGGCTCATGTATACGTTGAAGAGGGTGGGGCTGAGTGAAGATCCTTGTGGCACGCCGCAAATGACTTCAGTGGCCTCTGACTTGAATGGTGGGAGGCGGACTCTCTGCGTTCTTCCGGCAAGGAACGAGGTGATCCATTCCAGTGCTTTTCCTTGGATTCCGATGTTTCTGAGGCGTTGTAACAGGGTGCTATGACAGAATGTGTCGAAGGCTGCGGAGAGGTCGAGGAGGATGAGGACGACTGTGTCTCCATTGTCCAGTAGAGTTCGAATGTCGTCTGTTGCAGCGATGAGTGCGGTCTCAGTGCTGTGTTTGGCTCGGAAGCCGGACTGTGAGGAGTCGAAGGATTTGTTGGTTTTGAGGAAGGCGGCGAGCTGGTTGTTGACAGCTTTCTCGATGACTTTGGCCGGGAATGGAAGGAGCGAGATGGGGCGGTAGTTTTTGAGTTCGGTGGGATCAGCTGTGGGTTTTTTCAGAAGGGCGCTGAGTTCGGCGTGTTTCCAGCTTTCCGGGAAGGTGGCGGAGTTGAGGGAGCAGTTGATGACATCTCGGAGGTGTGGTGCTATGATGGAGTCAGCTTTGTTGAAGATGTGGTGAGGGTATGGGTCTGTGAGGGATCCTGAGTGGATGGAGTTCATCAGGCGGATGGTGTCCTCAGTGGAGATTGTGTTCCAGTCATTAAGGATGTTCAAGGGGGGTGTAGGTACAGCAGAAGGTTGTGTGGGTTGGTCTCCGGGTTGGTTGTCAAAGCTGTTGTGGATGTCTGCGATTTTGTCGTGGAAGAACGAAGCTAGGGAGTCGCAAAGGGTTTGAGAGGGAGTGATGTCGTTGGAGTTGGCAGTGGGGTTGGTAAACTCTTTGACGATGTTGAATAACTCCTTGCTGTTGTGGGCGTTGTTGTCTAGTCGATCTTTGAATGCGGCTTTCTTTGCAGTCCGGATCAGTTGGTGGTGTATGCTGGTGGCGTTTTTGAAGGCGTCCCTAGTGCAGGTGTTTGGGTCTTTTTTCCAGGCCTTCTCAAGGGAGCGACAGAGTTTCTTGGATTTCTTAAGATCATCGTTGAACCAGGAGGCGATTTTGCTGCCTAGTTTGATTTGACGTTTTTTCAACGGTGCTAGATTGTCGGCGCTGTTGGTTAGCCATTGAGTGAGGTTAATGGCTGCTTGGTTGGGGTTCGAGGAGTGGGCGGGGGGGTTTTGAAGAAGCGATGAGGAGATCTGGTCGATGGTGATTTTGTTCCAGTTTCTTCGCAGAGTAGGTTGAGGATGGTTGTGGGTTGTGGTCTTTTTGTAGACAAAGTGAACGCAGCTGTGGTCCGTCCAATGGAAAACTGTGGTGTGACTGAAGGAGATATGTTTGCTGGAGGTGAAGATGGGGTCGAGAGTGTGACCTGCGTAGTGAGTGGGGGTATTAACAAGTTGTTTGAGTCCGAGGTTGGAGAGATTGTCCAGAAGGGTGGTGGCGTTGCTGTCGTTGCTCTTTTCCAGGTGAAAATTGAGGTCTCCCAATAGCATGTAGTCCTCGGAGGGGAGGGCGTGTGGGGTGATAAAGTCAGTGATGTCTTCACTGAATTGTGCCCGGGGTCCTGGTGGTCTGTAGAGGAGGGTGCCTCTGAGTGTGGTATTGGGGGCGGTGTGGATTTGGAAGTGAAGGTGCTCGGCGCTAGCGAGGTTGACGTCTGAGCTGGTTGAGATGCGGATGGAATACTTGTGGACGATAGCGATGCCTCCTCCTGTATGGTAGGTGCGGTCTTTTCGGATGATCTTGTAGCCTTCCGGGATGGCAATGGTGATGTCTGTGGCTGAGGAGGTTCATCCATGTTTCTGTTAGGAAGGCGACGTCCGGGGAGATGGTGTCTAGAAGATTCCAAAGGTCGATGGCGTGTCTGTGGACCGAGCGGGTGTTGAGCAGGATGCATTTTGGGTAGTTGGTGTCAGAAATCTGTTTGGTGTTAGTGGATGAGGGGTTGGTCTTAGTGCCGTCATACTTGCAGGAGTTGCATGTGAAGGGTCCATGGGTGTGTCCAGGAGCGGCTTGGGCGCAGTTGGGGAGTCGGCCGGGGTTTAGGGCTAAGAGGGTGGAGGCGTCGTATGTAATGCGGGTGGGGTGGGTGATGCGGGGGCCAGGGGGTCTGGTGATGGGCGCGGGCTTGGCGCGGACGGGCTTACCTTTGGCACACCTTCGGCGTGGCCGCAGCGCATGGACGCTGCGCGTAGGTTCATCTGCTTAAATGGAGAGAGGAGGGGGGCGGAGCGTGGGAGGGTCAGCTGGGAGGCGGGATCTAGGTGCAGGGAGGGTCTGCAAGGGGTCACAACAAAATGGCTGAACAATAAGCAGTAAACAAATACTCCGACACCAAGAGCTTAATTTACGCACAGAATGTAAATTTTAAAGCAATTGCAGTGGCACTAAAGCGCACAGGTCACGAGCGCTGCGCAAAGTCAGTTTCAATACTAGTGCCAGTAGTACGACACGAGCGTTGCCCACAATCAATTTCGATAATAGTGCCAGTAGTACGACATGAGCGCTGCCCACAATCAATTTCGATAATAGTGCCAGGAGTACGACACAAGCGCTGCCCACAAACAATTTCAATAGTAGTGCCAGTAGTTCAGATGGGAACACCGTTCTCGAGCGCTGCACAGAAAGCTTTTCAAAGAGAGAACCAGTAACGCATACGATACCACCAGCCAGGAGGGGGAGGTGAGGGGAGCGACCGTTTCTGCGTGGAGCAGGACGGACACAGCTCTTCACGAGGGTGAGCACAGGCTCTACCTCTGTGGGTGGGAGGGTCAGCTGGGAGGCGGGATCTAGGTGCAGGGAGGGTCTGCAAGGGGTCACAACAAAATGGCTGAACAATAAGCAGTAAACAAATACTCCGACACCAAGAGCTTAATTTACGCACAGAATGTAAATTTTAAAGCAATTGCAGTGGCACTAAAGCGCACAGGTCACGAGCGCTGCGCAAAGTCAGTTTCAATACTAGTGCCAGTAGTACGACACGAGCGCTGCTGACAATCAATTTCGATAATAGTGCCAGTAGTACGACACGAGCGCTGCCCACAATCAATTTCGTTAATAGTGCCAGTAGTACGACACAAGCGCTGCCCACAAACAATTTCAATAGTAGTGCCAGTAGTTCAGATGGGCACACCGTTCTCGAGCGCTGTACAGAAAGCTTTTCAAAGAGAGAACCAGTAACGCATACGATACCACCAGCCAGGAGGGGGAGGTGAGGGGAGGGACCGTTTCTGCGTGGAGCAGGACGGAGCAGGGCGGCCTCCATATGAGGGGCTCCCTACCTGAGCCCCTCATATGGAGGCCGCCCGGTGGTAAAGGGAGCGACCCTTGACCCTGCCTCCAGGTAGGTCGCCCCCCTAGCCACCGCGCGGTCCTCCCCGTGCTGTGCGCTGTTGCGAAGCTCTGACCGCTGTTGTTCCTTGCTATCCTCCTGGTAAACTTGTGCCGTTTTATTGTCGTTTTCCCCCTGCATTGCCCTTGCCTTCTGTTTATCTGTAATTGTTCTCCCCTTCGCCGTCTGTATCCTGTGTCTGGTTCCCATTGTGTCCCTTTTTGTCTTCTGTAACCCTGTGATTGTGTCCCCCTCGCTCCCCCTTTTTCCTTCTGTGCCCCCCCGCTTCCCGCTTTGCCCTCTTTCCCACCACTGCTCGCTGCGGCCCGCCCCCCGCCGTTCCCATTCGCCACCCCGCTCCCGCCTCCCAGCTGCTCCTCCCTCCCCCAGCCCCTCATATGGAGGCCGCACGGCGAACGCGCAGCAGGCGCGCCGATTGTGCGCCGAAGGCACGCCAAAGGCAAGCCCGTCTGCGCCCGTCCGCGCCTGGCCCGCGCCCAGCGCCAGGACCCCTGGCCCCTGACGTCGCCAAACCTCCCGACGGACCTACGATGCACCCTCCACGCACTCAACGCCGTATGGAACGCCGTCTGCTACCGAGCCACCCCGAAACGTACCCACGGACCCTTCAACTGCCAAGCCTGCAAATTCACCTGCCTCCGGACCTGTACCGCACCTGACAAACCCAGCACCAGCAGCAACCACCTCAAGTGCTTCTTGCTCAACACCCACTCCGTCCACAGGCACGCCGTCGAACTCTGGAACCTTCTCGACACTACATCACCGGACGTCGCCTTCCTCACAGAAACCTGGATGAACGCTTACTCAGCGCCTGACAGCACCATAGCCATCCCGGACGGATACAAGATCACCCGGAAGGACCGTGTAAACCAGACTGGAGGAGGCATCACCATCGTACACAAGAACACCATCCGCATCACGACCAACCCCGACGACACATTCACCGCCGCCAAACAACTCCACTTCCAGATACACACCGACCCCAAGACCACCCTCAGAGGCACTCTCATCTAGAGACCCCCGGGACCACGTACATAATTCAGCGAAGACATCGCAGAATTCTTCAGCCCGCACGCCCTCACCTCTGCTGACTACATCCTGCTAGGGAACCTCAACTTCCACCTGGAGAACAACAAGGACAGCAACACCACCACCCTGCTGGACAACCTCGCCAACCTCGGACTCAAGCAACTGGTGAACACCCCCACCCACTACGCCGGCCACATGCTTGACCCCGTCTTCTCCTCCAGCAAGCACATCTCCTTCAGCCACTCCACCGGACTCCACTGGACTGACCACAGCTGCATCCACTTCAGCTTAAGAAGAACAACGACCCACCACCACCCACAACAGATTCCTCGCAGTAGCTGGAGCAAGATCACCACCAAGCAGTTCACCACCTTCCTCCGCCAGAACCCTCCCGCCAGCACAACAAACCCTAACGAAGCAGCCAGCAACCTCACACAGTGGCTCACCAACTGCGCGAATGAACTCGCACCACTGAAGAACCCCCCAGCAGACCCGGCAGAAAGAAAACCTCCCGGTTCACCGACGAACTCAAGAACTCCAAGAAGAACTGCCGCACCCTCGAGAAAGCCTGGCGTCACGACCAAACCACAGACAACATGACTGCCCTCAAACACACCACCCGCAAACACCACCAGCTGATCCGCACCACCAAGAAGACAGCATTCACAGAACGACTGGACAACAACGCCCACAACAGCAAGGAACTCTTCAGCATCGTCAAAGAGCTCTCCAACCCCAGCGCCGGAAACAATGACATCACCCCCTCGCAAGACCTCTGCGACTCACTCGCCTCGTTCTTCCACCGCAAGATCGCCGACATACACAACGGCTTTGGCGCACCTACCACGCACCCAACCACCGAACCAACGCCCCCCAACACCACCCTCTGCGCCTGGACCCCGATCAGCACCGAAGACACCACCCGCACGATGAACACCATCCTCTCCGGATCACCAACCGACCCGTGCCCCCACCACGTCTTCAACAAGGCCGACTCCATCATCGCACCCCAACTCCGGGAAATCATCAACACCTCCTTCAACACCGCCACCTTCCCGGAGATCTGGAAGCACGCCGAGCTCAGCGCCCTCCTGAAGAAACCAACAGCAGACCCCACCGACCTCAAGAACTACCGCCCCATCTCGCTCCTCCCTTTTCCCGCCAAAGTCATCGAGAAGACCGTGAACAGACAGCTTGCCGCCATCCTTGAGACGAACGGATCCCTTGACCCCTCGCAGCCCGGTTTCCAAGCCAACCACAGCACCGAGACCGCCCTCATCGCAGCCACTGACGAAATCAGATCCCTGCTCGACAACGGGGAAACAGCGGCCCTCATCCTCCTGGACCTCTCTGCAGCGTTCGACACTGTCTGCCACCGCACCCTACTGCAGCGCCTCAGCAACATCGGAGTCCAAGAGAAGACACTGGAGTGGATCATCTCGTTCCTCGCGGGAAGAACCCAGAGAGTTTGCCTCCCCCCGTTCAGATCCGAGGCCACCGAAGTCATCTGCGGCGTACCCCAAGGATCATCACTTAGCCCAACCGTCTTCAACGTCTACATGAGCCCTCTCGCAGCCATCGCACTCAGACACAACCTCAACATCATCTTCTACGCCGACAACACCCAGCTGATCCTCTCCCTCACCAACGACCCCGCGACCGCCAGAACCAGCCTGCACGAAGGGATGAAAAACGTTGCCGAATGGATGAAGAACAGCCGCCTGAAACTGAACTCAGACAAGACGGAAGTCCTCATCCTGGGATCATCGCCCTCCACCTGGGATGACTCCTGGTGGCCGCCTGCCCTGGGCAGCGCACCCAAACCAAAGGATCACGCATGCAACCTGGGCGTCATCCTGGACTCCTCCCTCGCGATGACCAAGCAAGGGAACGCAGTCTCATCATCCTGCTTCAGCACCTTGCGCATGCTCCGAAAGATCTTCCGATGGATCCCCACTGAAACCAGGAAGACGGTCACCCAGGCCCTCGTCACCAGCCGTCTGGACTATGGAAACACCCTCTACGCTGGAACCACAGCCAAGCTCCAGAAAAGACTCCAGCGCATCCAGAACGCCTCAGCATGACTCATCCTGGACATCCCTCGCCGCAGCCACATCTCCGCCCACCTGAAAGACCTGCACTGGCTCCCCGTCAACAAGAGGATCACGTTCAGACTCCTCACCCACGTACACAAGGCCCTCCACGACTTGGGCCCGAAGTACCTCAACAGCTGCCTCACCTTCTACACACCCACCCGCCAACTCCGATCCACCAGCCACGCCCTCACCTCCGTCCCAAGAATTCAGATATCCACCGTCGGAGTAACATCCTTCTCCAACCTGGCAGCCAAGATATGGAACTCCCTCCCAACTCACCTACGGCTAACCCAGGATCACCTCTCCTTCAGGAAATTACTCAAGACCTGGCTGTTCGAGCAGTTGCGACCCCCCCTCAGCGCCTTAAGACCCCTACGGGTGAGTAGCAAGCTATACAAATTTGATGATTGATTGATTGATAATTTCCGGCGATGCTTAGCTATAAAAAATTCGTTGCTAAGCCTAGTAAGCAATAAATATCGCTAATCGTTGGTAATATGCCCCACCATCCTCCAGGTACAGGCGTTACGTGGGAGGCAGATCATGGAAATGCCAGCTCCCGCTTGGACTTTGTGTTTGCATCCAAATCTTTGAGCGCAGATAAATGCAGCTCTACACCAGTCCCATTTTCGGATCATCATATTCTGGCTGGCTGGTTCATGACACCAGGCCGGCCTCAAAGGGGCCCTGGCTTTTGGAAATTAATTAATGAGCTCCTTCAAGATGAAGCATTTGTGATAGATACATCAAACGCTATCATACATGGGAAAGACAGAAAAACAGGTTTCCAAATAAGTACAAATGATGGTGTTGGGTGAAGCATAAAACAAAAATGTTCTTTCAAGAACAAGGCCGGCTCAAATACTGCGCTGAATGGGACGCTTGCCAGAAATTACATTGTCGCCTTATTCTTCTCCAACAATTGGGGGAGGCAGGAAAAGATGTGAAAGATGAAATCCGCTTAGTCACACTGGATATGAATAACTGCTTGGCAAAAAGGAATATGGCTACAATATTACATTCTAGAGTGAAATAATATCAGGAAAATGAAAAATGTACATCTTTCTTTTTTCAAAAAGCAAAATCCTCCCTTAAATTTCTGACAAAGCCACGTAATGAGCATGGAGATATTTTGCAAGGTATTGAGCATTGCAAACAGATAGCCTTTGACTTTTATTCGCACGTATATGCTGCACCACCACCTAAACCTTCTTCTTTTCAGGATTTTGAAGAATATTGTTGAGGACTGGAAGGGGGTCTTAATACTGAACAAGTAGAATTCCTGGAACAGCCTTTTGATGGGGAGGAATTGGTATCTGCATTACAGTCCTCTCCCAGAGGTTCTAGCCCTGGGATAGATGGGCTCACTTGGGAGTCCTACCACAAAATTTGGGCCCTGTTATGTATAGACTAGATGGTGGTTGTCAACGAAGGTTTTACTAATAACATTTCTTCTGCATATTTCTCCGCTGGGGTCATCACCCTCTTGTTCAAAACCGGGGACGAGACCTCCCTGCAAAATTGGAGGCCGATTTCACTTTTGAGCATTGATTACAAGCTCATAACTCAAGTACTTGCGCCGCCTTCGGGGAGTTATGCACTCTTGTGTTCAACCAGATCAAGCTTGTGCTATCAGACGGCGCACTATTGTGGATAGCCTTGTTACATTAAGAGATGCACTTTGGTAAAATCACGAAAGAGCGATCCCTCTAGGTGTTCTTAACCTGGACTTTCATAAGGCTTTCACCAACGTTTTACATCAATTTCTCTATGTGGTACTAGCAGCCCGTCCCGACGTTGTCCAGGTATGATTTGCTGCCAGCCAGTAGTATATTGTTTTGTAGGATTTCGTTTTGATAGCATTTCTTATCTGTGACAGGCCTGTGAAACGCTCCGATTCACAGTGCACTGCTGATGCACTTAAGAGTGCGCGTTCAGTAGTGTGTGAACTCGAGTTTCCTTACTTTATTTTTCCTTGCAATATTATATAGCGCGAACTCGACAACATGGCATGAGCACAATTTACATTACAGAAGAACACGTTAATTTGTGGTAGGCACGGGGAGACAAAGCAATTTGCCTGGAATCACAGGATGTTGACCTGATGCCGAGATTCGAACGTAGCTCCCCAGCTCTAAAGTTCGCAATTTTAGAACTTGTGGCGGGAGGTGTGTCTAAAAGTGTATGTCGGTGCTGGCCATCAATGAAAGAGACCTGTGCATTTTTCAAATCGGTGGTGAAAAAATATGAGTATGTTGCTGGTGATGTGGGCCGCCGTGCCACAAATGTACTTACCGGGGGAGGGTAAACACCCATTATTCCGCAACTTTCTTTCCGCAGACCATCACTCTGCATACTTTCATTATGAAAGTACCATGACTCCGCAATGCCATTATAACGCATGGCATTACATTTTATATGCTTTTACCACGCATACATTTACAACGAAAGTCGTTGTAAATTCATGAATGGTAAAAGCATGTTTTTTTTAATGTTCGGACAAGGTAAGTATAGGTATAGGGGTATATGTTTTGGGGTACTGAGGTATATGTTTTGGGGTGTTTGGGTATTTTAAGGGTTCAGATATAGTTTTGGGTTATGGGGTACAGGGGTAGTTTTAGCGTTTAGGGATAGGTATGGGTTTTGGGGTACAGGCGTATTTTTAGGGTTCAGGGCTAGGTTTGGGTTTTGGGGTATAGGGGTATTTTTAGGGTTCGGGGTAGGTTTGGGTTTTGGGGTACAGGGGTATTTTAAGGGTTCGGGGCTAGGTTTGGGTTTTGGAGTACAGGGGTATTTTAGGGTTCAGGGGTAGGTTTTGTTTTTGGGGTACAGGGGTATTTTTAGGATTTAGGTATAGGTTTGGGTTTTGGGGTACAGGGTATATTTAGGGTTAAGATGGGTTAGTGTTTAAGGGTGTTGGGGTATTTTAAGGAGTAAGGGTGGGTTTTGATTATGGGGTGCAGGGGTATTTAAAGGGAGCAGGGTGAACACCCGGAGCTGGAATGTACAGAACCTGGGAAGAAAAAACAATGAAATATTTGACACAACTCGCGCCCTGCTCCCGCCCACACCCCCAGCACAGAATATGAGACATGGCATGAAGGTCGGAATGTAAAAACAACAGTTGATGAACAGAATGCAGAACAATGTCATACATTCACCCCAATACAGAGATCTGAGCCTAAATCCATCATTTATTTTGCACTCCACACCACCTCAGCCATGACCCTGTGCCTCTTGGGAACATTCCAGGCCGAACTGCCAAGCCATGTCTTTCCTGGACCGGACTCAAGCATCCTAGGACCAATTTCTGGCTATCAGCCGTTTTAATCCTGGATAGGTTGACTCCAGTGGTGTGGAGAGCATGGGACTCACGTCTGAGCATACCCATCCCACTCGGGGTGACAAATGCAAAAACAACAGTTGATGGACAGAATGCAGAACAATGCCATACAGTCACCCCAGTACAGAGATCTGGGCCTAAATCCATTGTTTTTTTGCACTCCACACCACCCCAGTTCAGACATGGCCATATGCAAATCAGCCTTGACCCTGTGCCTCATGGGAACAGTCCAGCCCGAAGGGTGGAAGGTACCACACGCCCCCAGCATTTGTCACGCCCCCACAGCACAACGCAGACACGCCCACAAGGGACTACTTTGCTGGCACGGTTCTTTTACTTTTTAGATGTATATGGTGGGCGTCTGCATAGCCTATGTCCTTCTGCTGCAACTGCCCTTTCCAACGCTGTATTGGATGTTGTGATTGGTGCTGTGGTTCCTGAGATTATCCTCCTGCATTTGTTCACATGATACGTACCCTCTACCAAGGTGCTCAGAACAAAGTTAGTATCAACGGATTCTATACCACTGCTATTCCTATTCACACTGGAGTGCGTCCGGGGGGACCAATGTCTCCCATTCTTTTTGTTTGTGTGTTGGAGCCATTTTTGTGCAAATTACAAAAGGACAAACTGGTAAAAGGTGTACTTGTACCTGGTGGTTCTGGCGTCCCGAACAAGGTCATCGCATACATGGATGATGTTACCGTGTTGTGGTCTACCGCAGCTTCTGTGCGCAGAACTCTTTTGCAGGCTTCTCTTTTCAGGAAGTATCAGGTTTGGATTTAAACATGGGGAAGAGTGTCTGCCTGACTACAGGTCCCTGGGATCGACTGGCAAATCTGCTGGTAACTATTACCACAGAACCCACTAAAATTTTGGGAGTGTATTTTGGGGGGCAAGCACATGTGGAAATAAATAGGAAGGAAGTCCAGGCTAAAGTACTAAAGAAACTTTCTCTTTGGTCTTTGCGCAAGCTAACCTTGGAAGGAAAGGTTTTAGTCATTAAAGCTGTCTTGTTTCCACTGTTACCACACCTTGCTATGGTTTTCCCTCCTCAGCACCACACTTTACAGAAATTGCAAAAAATACCTTTTACCTTCCTATGGAACTCTACGATGGAGAAACTAAGTAAAGAGAAGGTTTGTAAAACCTGGAAAGGGGGGGGGAAATTTGCCAGATCTTAAGACCTTTTTGTTTTCAAAGTCGTTGTGCTATGTTGTGTCCCGTACAGATGAAAACATGGTTTCAGTCCCTGCCTTATTTACACATTATTTTGTGGGGGCAACGTTTTGGACTATTTGCCCATTCTAACCTTTCTCCTATGGCACACAATGCACCGCCATACTACAAGGGGCTTTGCTCTTTCATACAGACTTTGGACACTGAACTTTTTGATCGAGATGTATGCATCCACCCTACCTGCCTGAAACAGGAGCTACGGAAACAAGAGCAGCCTATCGTGTTGGATATCCTGTCAGAGCCACAGTCTTTGAGGGTGTGGAAGATGGTGGGTCACTTCGGGCCCGATTCACAGAATGAACTTAAGACTCAATCCTAAACTTACTACTATTTTGGTATTCATAGAATGCACTTACTACTTTTGGTAGTCACAGAATGAACTTACTACTTTTGGTATTCACAGAAGTTAGGATTTTGTCTTAAGTTTGTCTTAAGACAAACTTAAGACAGACTTAAGACAGACTTAAGTTAGGATTTTGTCTTAAGTCTGTCTTAAGACAAAATCCTAACTTCTGTGAATACCAAAAGTAGTAAGTTCATTCTGTGAATGCCAAAAGTAGTAAGTGCATTCTGTGAATACCAAAATAGTAGTAAGTTTAGAATTGAGTCTTAAGTTCATTCTGTGAATCGGGCCCAGAGACATTACCCACAGACACCGAGACCTGGCTTTGATGGGTGTCCATGGATGCCTCCCTGTAAAAGTCTTTCAGCATCGGCGAGGATTGGCCCCCACAGCATGTCGCACACACACGAGATGCGGCAATGAAGAAACTGTTTTCCACCTGCTGTGGGGTTGCCTTTATGCCAAAAACTTTTGAGGCCCAATTCACAGAACTAACTAAAGACAAAATCCTAAACTTAGTACTTTTGGTATTCACAGAAGTTAGGATTTTGTCTTAAGTTTGTCTTAGGACAGACTTAAGACAGACTTAAGACAAAATTCTAACTTAAGTCTGTTTAAGTCTGTCATAAGACACACTTAAGACAAAATCCTAACTTCTGTGAATACCAAAAGTAGTAAGTTTAGGATTTTGTCTTAAGTTAGTTCTGTGAATCGGGCCCTTGGACTTTATTGCAGCCTTTCCTTTTGAACATTGCGGGTATTTCTGCTTTATCCTTTAATGCCCTTCTTTATGGACAAGACGTTTCTGCAAAACGTCCCCCTACTGCGTGGCGACTGTTAAACTGTGCTAAAGAGGCCTTATGGGATGCACAAAATCTGTTTCTTTACCTCCATAGAGATATGGATACTAATGCATGTAAAAATCTTTTTCTTGATACAGTCATGACTTATGTACATGTAGATCATGCTACTCTGGGACTGGAAGAAGCTAACGCTTTGTGGCACATTAAAAACTGGAAATGTTGGGTCACTCAGACAGGTATCTAAATAATCTGATGGACTTTGCTTTTTGCCTTGCCACCAGGCCAAAGGATTGGCGTTTGTATATAGACCATCAATTAAATGTATTAGTTCACTTTAGGGTGTGGGTGAAACACCATGATTCATAAAAACCTTATCTATTTCAAGTATTATCTTGTTCTTTTAACTCTTGCTGTACATTTTGACTTGTGAAATGTAACTCTGTATGTGTGCCTTTATCAAACTAATAAAGGTTTTTGAAACAAACATGTACCAACAGAATTATGTATTTATTGCTTAACTAAATGCACTACTTGCTATATTTTCATTTTTGGGAGATGGCTATATTTATTTTAGCATATAAAGATCATTATTTATTTTTATTAACTAAAGGTAAGTGAAATTTCTGTTTAAAACTTTTTTTTAAACACAACAAAAACTCTGGAATAAGCTACTTCACCCACATTCCACTGTTAAAACATTTTTACTTTTACATACTAGAAAACATATAACCAATTCACAAAAGTGAGCTTTGAAAAATATCAGTCAGTGAGAGAGGTGATGATTTTGGGGTCCCCTCTAAACTAGGGGGAGGACCAAGCAGATGCCTTGAACACAAAGAGCATATCATGCTCAATGATTATGATGGTCCTATCCTCATAGGACCATCCCAAGCAAAGTTATGGGAAAAAGTATAATGTCAACCAAAGGCCCTGCAAAGCATTATGGGGCGAGGTTCTAGAGTTTAGTTAATATTATAGTATTAGCTCTCAGCTGAGCCTGAGAGCCTGCCCCTTGAGGAATGTTTTGATAATGGATACTATAATATTCACTGCACCCTAGAATATTGTCCCATAATGCTTTGCAGGGCCTTTGGTTGGAATTGTATTTTTTGCCCATACCAGTGCTTGGGGTGGTCCTAGGAGGATGGGACCACCACCAATCATCCAGCATGATGGGCTCTTTGTGTTCAAGGCATCTGCTTGGTTCCCTCCCTAGGTTAGTGAGGACATCAAAATCATCACCTCTCTCACCACTTGCTGTAATTTCAATTTCACTTTTTGAGCTGATATTGTTGTTTTACTAAGGGTATGTGAGGTTTCTGTTCTATTGATTGTGGTGAGAGGGAATGTGAATGCTGTGTAATGGTACTTTGCCAACTCCGTTTATACTTAGCAACTATCTCTCTGAACGGTAGTGTTGTTTTTGCTGGGGTGGTAAATCACACACACTGCCCTCACAAACTTAAAACACACTAGAACGGGCAATAAGTGTGGGAATGCTCGTGCAGCTATGTCTGACTTTCAGGAAGAACAAAACAAAAATGTTTCCTTAGCAGAATTCCCACAGCAGCCGCATTCACACGTCTGCGCACATAAACAACTCAGACAATATAGTTCAGGGTTACGGCTATGACAGAGAAGACAGAAAAATATAATTTTTATTGGTGTGCGGATTGGAGGGGGAGGTGGATTGGAAATCTCTTCAGGTTGCCATAATCCGCATATGTATGCGAAGGTTTTGGAATTTGATAGACTCTGAGAAGTACAGAATAACAGTATGGTCATCAGATGGGACCCTATGAGAAAAGCAATGGTAAATGCAGCTTAGCTGCAACAGCATTTTAATACTACTTTGTCTGCCACCAACACACTGACGCAACCGGTCCAGCAGTCTGACAACTCCCGGCAGCATGACGCCATTCAGCAGTGGTGTCACAAGCTCTCCCTCCTTAATCTGCAGTGAGTTGTCAGGCTCAGCCTGCTGGACCTGTCGCGTCAGTTGATAGCAACAATTGGTTGCTTTGGTGTTTAACTCACGTCATCATAAAATTCGAAAACCTTCGCATAAATATGCGGACTACGGCAACCTGAAGAGATTTCCGATCCCCCTCCCACTCCTGATGAGGCCAGTATCTTCATATGTATCCCATGACTACTTCATATCATTTTATAACCCTGCACAGAGTGCTCCAGGGTGTTAAATGGGAGGGGAGAAACAGGAGAGCCCTCGAATGGTGCAGCTCAACTACACGCAGGGACGGACGATTCTGAATCTAAGAAAGATGGTCTTGCGCCACGTCCAAGAAACAGACTCTCACTAACGGAAGAACTGCAGAGATCTAGAGGCCGCACGAGCAGGCACTGTCCCGACACAGGGGCAACCCGTGCTTCACTATAAACCCAAGCCAAACAACTACATTAAAATCAAAATTGAGCCTGACCAGTTTAAAGCAAATGAGAGTCCTCTAAACTTGAGGCTTAGGAGTGGCTTCCCTGCTAGCAATGGAGCATTGACGTGTTAAAAACTAAGGTACAGTCTGGGTGGCTGAAGTCAGTTTGATGCACCAAACACTGCCACCTCGCCGGCACTGTGCAACATAGAATAAATCCAGTTCCATTACCAATAAGAGTACACATTTTAGGGAGACAGACAAATTATTTTCATAGTTGTAGAGATGAAGCATCAGGCATGCTGACCCCTCACTAAGAATAAGAGTCCTGCAATGTAAACAGACACCTTTAATGCCCCAGCTCTCGCCTCCTGACCCGTCTCAAGAGCGCACATAATCGTAAACAGCCTTGTGGAAGTTATAAAAATAAATAGTAAACGCACCATGTAACAACCAAGTAAAGGGGCCAGTAGCCATGGGAGGATGAAAATGACGACACGGCTGTACTAAGGATGGCATAACAAGCCTCATAATCAATCAGAGACCAGCATTACTAAGGACAAATGCACAAGCCAAAGAAAAGTATGGGCGGGGCTTCTCTTCCGTACTGAACTACCCTAGATCTTCCCTAGAGCAGCGCTTGCACCCTGGCTCTAGGCTCGATCTAAAAACATAAGCGGCACTGACAATTTACCCGCCTTTGTAGCGCAGCAAATGTGACAAGTTAAATACAAATTTACAGACGTCTTTATTTATTTATTGTACTTTCCCGTCGCAACCCACAGTCTGGGAAACACTGATTTAGGTGCAAATGTTCACTTAGTAGACTACAGGGGATTCATCTATCATTATGGTCAATGGATAAAAAATCATTAAAGTAGCCGCTGGGGTGTAGGGTCATCAAAGAGTGACAATATTGATTCCAGGCAAATGTGTACATTATAGCAATGGGAGGAGTTCAAGCAAAATATATTTCAACTCATAACTTATGTAAAGGAATTGAGGGGCATATTATCAAGACAGGCAATATAATTATCGCCGCTTTATCGGCAGTAAACTGCCTCTAAAGCGGCGATAATTGGCTTGATAAAGGCTCCACTGCAGCCTTTGTTGAAAAACTAGTGGAAGGCGTCACAGAAGCCGCTTTACGCTCGGACAAATACCTGGTCCTAGGGGATCTTAACTTACTTCTAGATACCCCCACGGACAGGGTGGCGAGTGAGCTATGCCATACGATGGCCAGCTTACAATTCGAACAGAAGGTATTGCAACCCACCCATAAGTTGGGCCACCTTCTGGACCCAGTTTTTGCTAACTGGAACCAAGTGGATGCCCAAACCCCGATTCCCATCGCATGGTCCGACCATCTCCTCGTCCCCTTTACCATCGAAATACAGGGACCACGCCCCAATGACCCTCCCGCTGATAAACACCCTAGGCGCAGATGGACAGCGTTCTCCCAGGCCAAATTCAATTTGGCACTCACCGAGAAAGGTCATCCTGGGGGCGATGGGGCTGATGAAATCAGTTCCAACCTTGACCAGCGCATTCTGGAAGCCCTGAATCAGGTGGCACCTTTGGGTATGGCGAAATCAGGGGGCCGAGTGCAACGATAGGCACCTTGGTACAATGAGGATCTGCGAACGGCCAAAGCAACATGTAAACGCGCCGAAAGGCAATGGAGGATAGCCTATTCCACGCAGGCCAAAACAGTTTACATAGATTGCAGACGTGCCTATCACATGCTGATTAGGAAGGCCAAATCATTGTACTACTGCAATAAGATAGAGGAAGCAAAGCAGTCCACCAAGGAGCTTTTCTCTGTTTATAAATCTATTGCAATAGGAAAACCCGCCGCAGTGCCTAAGAAACTCTGCACCACGGAGGGTTGCAATCGAATTGCTGAGTTCTTTGCAACCAAGGTCTCCAACATTTACAATTCCTTCCCCCAGAGGACAGACAGTGGTCCTGCCCCCTCGGAATTCCCAAGAATGAAAGGGGAACATCAGCTAACTACTTTTGTTACTCCTTCCACTACGGAGCTTCTCCGTATTTGTGGATCCATAAAATCCGGTTCCCCTAGAGATCCGACCACTCCCAGTCGGCTAAAGGACAGTTTGCCAGTACTAGAGCCCTATGTGCGTCAGCTACTGGACATCTCCTTTGAGTCTCAGGTGGTCCCGAAGGCCTGGAAACAGGCAGTGGTACTTCCTCTGCAAAAGAAGACCAACGTTAGCTTCGAAAAGCTGGATAACCTCCGTCCTATTTCCCTCCTTCCCTATATGGCGAAGGTGGCGGAAAAAATAGCCAACATACAGCTTATGCAGTTCGTGGAGACGGCTTCACTACTCCACGACTCGCAATTTGGCTTCCGCCCCTGTCACTCGACGGAGTCTGCTCTCCTCGTGGCGGTGGAAGCACTCAGACAGGGAGTAGACGAGGGCCAAACGATGGCATTGATCCTACTAGACTTAAGCGCAGCATTCGACACTGTAGCACATTCCACCTTGCTACAGTGTCTGAATGGAGGAGGGGTGACAGGAGCTGCGCTTGGCTGGATCAAGTCCTTCCTTTCTGAGAGGTGCTTTCAAGTCAGATTGGGTGACTGCTACTCCAGGGAGATTGAGTTGGGCCAGGGCGTACCTCAGGGTTCGTCCCTGAGCCCAACTCTATTCAACATCTACGTCTCCCCCCTGGCGGCTATCGTGGAGGGGTATGGTCTCCGCTTGGTGTCCTACGCCGATGACACGCAGTTGGTCATCTCCCTATCGCGCGCGCCCGGACTTGCGGCGGACATCTTCAGGAACTGCATGAAAGACCTTGCTGCCTTGTTGTCTGCAAACTGTTTAAAGTTGAACGGGAGCAAGACCGAGGTGCTCGTGGTGGGGGGTGCACCGTCTGCGTGGTCGTCGGCGTGGTGGCCACCCTGTCTGGGGGAAGTTCCTGCTCCCTGCCGTGAGGCCAGGAACCTTGGCGTGTGGCTGGATAAGGACCTCACCTTTGGCCCACAGGTCGGTCGGGTGGCAGGGATATGCTTCAGTGTTCTGAGAGCTCTTAGGAAAGTATTAGATCTGCTTCCCATTTCTGCTCGTCAGACACTAGTGCATGCCTTGGTCACCTCCCGACTTGATTATGGGAACCTGCTCTATTTGGGGGCCACAGGCAAGGTCATCGGCCGCCTGCAGGTTCTTCAAAATGCGGCAGCGCGGCTGGTCCTCAGACTCCCTAGGAGGTCATCCGCCAAACCAGCCTTACGGGCCCTCCACTGGCTCCCCATTGAGAGGAGAGTGGAGTTTAAGGCCCTTGCCACTTGTCATCGTATCTTGAACGGCAAAGCACCTCTTCCGCTCCAGAGCTTAGTATCCCATTATGAGCCTGCACGCAGTCTTCGGTCCTCGCAGACCGGGCTGTTAAAAGTCCCAAGAATATTCAAAGCTCGTATGGGAGGTAGATCCTTTAGATACCTTGCTCCGAAGCGCTGGAATAATCTTCCGCTGGAACTTCGGCTTGAACCCTCCGAAGTCCAGTTTAGGAAAAAACTTAAAACGCACCTTTTCAGCAGATAGCTTGGTTGGGAGGAGGGGGGACAGTCACTCCACTTGTCATAGCGCGGGGACACGCCAGTGGCGTAACCAGGCGCTTAATAAATGTCCATTAATAATAATAATAATAATAATATGCTCTATGGAATTCCAATCGAAGCTCATGTTAGATGTCCTCCACATTTAACATGTGCTTCGATTGGAATTCCTTAGAGCATATTATCAAGCCAATTATCGCCGCTTTAGCAGTTTTCTGGCGATAAAGCGGTGATAATTATATCGCCTGTCTTGATAATATGCCCCTCAATTACTAGAGTTTGAATTCACCACTGATCTTTTCAACACACTCTACCTAGACACTAAGGGGTCCATTAGGATGGCAGACGGACTTCTGTCCACCCGCCACCCTAGCGGTGCTGGAACCGGCCGCCAGTGGTGCGGCGGTCCCGCACTGCCAATTAGGATGAAACCGCCACTTTGGCGGTCGCATCCGGCATATACAACATTATGGCGGGAGGTGCTGTGAGCACCGCCTTCCACAATGTTGTGAATGCATGTTGTGCATTGGCATGCACAACATGACATGCACCGCGCTGTGCTTGCCACCTTGCACATGCCAATCCTACCCCCCCAAGTGCAGCCCTCATCCCCCGCAACAGGCCCCCAAAGGCATTCTTTGCATGCCTTTCCATGGCAGAGTCTCCGCCATGGAAAGGCATTGAAAATACCACATCCAAATATGGTTGGGGGTGCCTGCAAGGCAGCTTCACCATATTGCAGCCCTTTTCCGCCCAGTCGGGAATCCGACCGACAAAAAAGCAGTGGACGGTCTTCCCGTCCACCGCGGTACCCCTCGCCATGATAATATGGCGGGGGTGATACGGGCCGCTGGCGAGCTGGTCACCGTCGGCGGTGGCAATCCGCACGCCATCCTAGTGGGGCCCTAAGTGTGCAATGTTTTGCGGGAACATGGTGTCACCCATGACTGCCAGAGTAAACCCTTTTTGACATGTTGAAATACCTACTTTTAACATTTGCAAAGTTATGTATAAGTTGACCTTGGGGTACACAAACCCTGGGTGCACAACATATAATAGTAAGGCATGCTGAGAATGGAGTTAGAATGCCCCCACAGCCATTTCGCACTGTGAAGGCCTGATCAAGAATCAAACTAATTTTCTATAAATTGCCTTTTAGATTAGAACAGTACGTCATCTGTGCTCTGCTGGAATACTAAAAAAATTGAATTCAATAACAAGCATGTATTTTGATAAATATGCCCTATAGTGGATTCTAAAAAGCTGGGCATCTCTGCAGAACCTCGGACTGGTTCCACCAGGATCCCTCTTCTACTCTGAAAATAATTAGATTTCCCAGCAAGGCATAATTGTGAAATGGTTCCCATCAGACAACAAAGGCCCTCTGAGCAGCTGGCCTGACAGCAGATCTCTGACAGAAAGGTAGGGGAAGATAATTACTAGCTATGCACCTCTTAACTTTAATGGGAGGAGAGAGGAGTGAACATGTATACCAGATGGGTACCACAAAGAACAGGCAAGAACACTCTCCGAAATTGGGCTAAGACATTAAAGTTGTCTTTGATGATGGCATACTACCAAAGAGGCTGACTCCCTTCACACCAAGCGGTAGCCTGACGAAAGAACCATCCTGAGATAGTTTCTGTGACATCCTCATTTTAGTTCAAAACCCCCTGGATGGGAATACGTGGCTCCACACAGTGGCACTAGGAAAAACCATTGTATAAGACCCCAAGATTACGTACTCCTAGAGATGTTTTACGTTCAGTCTAAGGAAGAGCTGCAAACGTTGCCTAGGATGTAGTGTGTGAACGTACCTGAATAGGCTGAAAGCCCACTGTTGTAGCATTAAGCGGACTCAGAATGCAATACCCCTGGCACCAAGGTAATTGTGGGGCATATTATTAAGAACAGAGTTACAATTATCGCCGCTTTAGCGGCAGGAAACTGTCACTAAAGAGGTGATAATGGGCTTGATAATATGCCCCTGTGAATTCCCATAAAAGCCCAGGTTGACACCAGAACCTGGGCTGCTATGGGAATTCACAAGAGCATATTATCAAGCCTATTGGCAGTTTCCTGCGTTAAAGTGGCGATAATTTTAACGCCGTTCTTGATAATATGCCACTATATTCCTTTCCTAGTAATTCTCCCCAATGCCTCTTGATTTAACGCTCAGATACCAGTTTAAATATATTTTGGAAACTCAACCATTTTTCTGTACACATCCGATTATTTATGAGTTCTGAAAAGATCCACAAGTTCATCTCGATTACACACTTTACAATTTTTTAATCCATATATTAATGCAACCAAACATTTGAATGTTGCACAGAAGAGCTTCTTACAGATCGCGGGAAAGCTCCTCGTAATTCAGCGGGTACTTCTAGGAGTTGTCCGGGATGGATCAATACTTTATCATAGCTATAGATAGCCACTGGCAGAGGCGTAACTAGAGCCACATTTAGGAGGGGTCGGGGGAGGGGGGTGACTAATTCTTCCAACAATAGGAAGAGTGGAGATGCAGGTGCTCTACGTAGGGGTGAAAAAAACAACAAAGACTCATTAACACGTACATGGGCTTTAACCTCTTCACTGCGGCGGCTATTCCGCCGCAGTGCTAAGGTGGCGGGGCGGCCGCGCGGCGGCCGCATGCTGGTGATGGAACCGCTCCATCACCAGCGTCGGTTGCGCTGTGCTAATGACGGAGCGGTTCCATCATGGCCCCGCCCGCTCAAAAGAATGCTCAGCGCTGGCGCGGAATTCGCGCCGCGCAGGAGCGTCGGGCGGGCCATGACGGAGCCGCTCTGTCATCAGCACATCGCCACCGCAGCTGATGACGGAGCGGTTCCGTCATCAGCAGGGGAGGGGTTAAAACCTGTGATACTCGGTGCCGCTGACAACTCATTAACTGAGTGTGCGCTCGCGCGTGCCTCAGCTGACACACATGACGGAGAAACACCTGTGGTACAAAAGGGGGGGTGATGGACGAAGCATCTGAATCAATCAAACACTCACACCCAGTCAAAAGATCTGGGTTTAATCCATCACCGTTCTTTAGCCCACTCTGCCACCCCAGTTCAGACATGGCTATATGCCAATCAGTCTGACTCTGTGCCTCATGGGAACAGTCCAGCCCGAACTGCCAAGCCATGTCTTCCCTGGACCGGAAACAGGCTTCCGAGGACTGGTTTCTGGCATTCCAGCCATCTTCAGCCTGGCTTGCTTGAATCCAGTGGCAAAGTGAGCAAGGGACTCACGTGTGAGCATACCCTGCCACACTTATGGTGGCCAAAAGCGGTACAAAAGGGGGGGTGATGGAGGGAGCATCTGAATCAATCAAACACTCACACCCAGTCAAAAGATCTGGGTTTAATCCATCACCGTTCTTTAGCCCACTCTGCCACCCCAGTTCAGACATGGCTATATGCAAATCAGTCTGACCCTGTGCCGCATGGGAACAGCCCAGCCTGAACTGCCAAGCCATGTCTTCCCTGGACCGGAAACAAGCTTCCGAGGACTGGTTTCTGGCATTCCAGACCAGCTTGCTTGAATCCAGTGGCAAAGTGAGCAAGGGACTCACGTCTGAGCATACCCTGCAACACTTATGGTGGCCAAAAGCGGTACAAATGGGGGGGGTGATGGACGGAGCATATGAATCAATCAAACACTCACACCCAGTCAAAAGATCTGGGATTAATCAATCACCGTTCTTTAGCCCACTCTGCCACCCCAGTTCAGACATGGCTATATGCAAATCAGTCTGACCCTGTGGCTCATGGGAACAGTCCAGCCCAAACTGCCAAGCCATTTCTTCCCAGTCAAAAGATCTGGGGTTAATCCATCACCGTTCTTTAGCCTACTCACCCCAGTTCAGACATGACTATATGCAAATCAGTCTGACCCTGTGCCTTATGGGAACAGCCCAGCCTGAACTGCCAAGCCATGTCTTCCCTGCACCGGAAACAAGCTTCCGGGGACCAGTTTCTGGCATTCCAGGCCAGCTTGCTGGAATCCAGTGGCAAAGTGAGCAAGGGACTCACGTCTGAGCATACCCTGCCACACTTATGGTGGCCAAAAGCGGTACAAATGGGGGGGGGGGGGTGGACGGAGCATCTGAATCAATCAAACACTCACACCCAGTCAAAAGATCTGGGATTAATCAATCACCGTTCTTTAGTCCACTCTGCCACCCCAGTTCAGACATGGCTATATGCAAATCAGTCTGACCCTGTGCCTCATGGGAACAGTCCAGCCCGAACTGCCAAGGCATGTCTTCCCTGGACTGGTGTTGGGGAATTTTATAGAGTAAGGGTGGGTTATGATTATGGGGTACAGGGGTATTTAAAGTAGGGGTGGGCGGAATTGGCGCGAACTTGGTACAATAAATCCGCAATATTTCGTTCCGTCAGATTTCCAATTATTAAAACAGAAACCTCATATATTCAAGGTAAAATAACAAGTATTTCTACATGCTAAAATGCATATTGTCATTTCACAAAAGTGAAATTATCTTCCAGCAAGCAGTGAGAGAGGTGATGATTTTGAGATCAAGCCCCTGCAAACCATTATGGGACGAGATTAGCAGTGGGAAGCGAATATTATAGTATCCAAATAATTCTACAAAGAGCTGCAGTTCACCTCGTTCTCCCCAGTTGTCCCCAAGATTCAAATGCAATAGCATTTAAAATATTATACATCAAGCTGCAGTTCACCTCATGTCCCTAGATGTCCCTGATGATGCAAATGCAATAGCATTTAAAATATTATATATCAAGCTGCAGTTCACCTCGCCGTCCCTAGATATCCCTGATGAGGCAAATGCAATAGCATTTACAATATAACACATCAAGCTGCAGTTCACCTCATGTCCCTAGATGTCCCTGATGATGCAAATGCAATAGCATTTAAAATATTATATATCAAGCTGCAGTTCACCTCGCCGTCCCTAGATATCCCTGATGAGGCAAATGCAATAGCATTTAAAATATTATAAATCAAGCTGCAGTTCACCTCGTTGTCCCAAGATGTCCCTGATGACTAAAATTCAAAAACATTGAAACCCTTTCATGAATGCTAAAAATTATGCTAAACTTATCCCATAATGCTTTGCAGGGCCTTTTAGTTGTATTTTTGCCCATAACTGTGCTTGGGGTGGTTCTAAGAGAATGAGACCTCCACTGCATTACTATTTAAAGGGAGCAGGAATGTATAGAACCTGGGAAGAAAAAACAACACTCGTGACGGAATGCCCCCAGCAATTGTCACGCCCCCAGCACACACCCACAGCACAATGCAGACACGCCCACAAGGGACTACTGTGCTGGCTTGGTTCTTTTACATTTTAAATGTATATGGTGGGCGTCTGCATAGCCTATGTCCTTCTGCTGCAACTGCCCTTTCCAACGCTGTATTGGGTGTTGTGATTGGTGCTGTGGTTCCCGAGTTTACCTGGCCAAAAGGTGCAAGTTCTCTCTTTATAATAGTAGTATAGATAGATAAAGGTTTTTGAAACAAAAATGTACCAACAGAATTATTTATTTATTGTTTAACTAAAGGCACTGCTTGCTATATTTTCATTTTTGGGAGATGGCTATATTTATTTTAGCACTAGCAGCCCGTCCCGACGTTGTCCGGGTATGAATCGCTACCGGCCAGTAGTATATTGTTTTGTAGGATTTCGTTTTGATAGCATTTCTTATCTGTGACGGGCCTGTGAAACGCTCCGATTCACAGTGCACTGCTGATGCACTTAAGAGTGCGCATTCTGTAGTGTGTGAACTCAAGTTTCCTTACTTTATTTTTCCTTGCAATATTATATAGCGCGAACTCGACAACATGGCATGAGCACAATTTATATTACAGAAGAACACATTAATTTGTGGTAGGCACGGGGAGACAAAGCAATTTGCCTGGAATCACAGGATTTTGACCTGATGCCGAGATTTGAATGTAGCTCCCGAGCTCTAAAGTTCGCAATTCTAGAACTTGTGGTGGGAGGTGTGTCTAAAAGTGTATGTCGGTGCTGGCCATCAATGAGAGAGACCTGTGCATTTTTCAAATCGGTGGTGAAAAAATATGAGTATGTTGCTGGAGATGTGGGCCGCCGTGCTACCAATGTACTTACCGGGGGAGGGTAAACACCCATATTCCGCAACTTTCTTTCCGCAGACCATCACTCCGCATACTTTCATTATGAAAGTACCATGACTCCGCAATGCCATTATAACGCATGGCATTACATTTTATATGCTTTTACCACGCATACATTTACAACGAAATTCGTTGTAAATGCATGAATGGTAAAAGCATGTTTTTTTTAATGTTTGGATAAGGTAAGTATAGGTATAGGGGTATATGTTTTGGGGTACTGAGGTATATGTTTTGGTGTGCTTGCGTATTTTAAGGGTTCAGATATAGTTTGGGGTTATGGGGTACAGGGGTAGTTTTAGCGTTTAGGGATAGGTATGGGTTTTGGGGTACAGGCATATTTTTAGGGTTCAGGGCTAGGTTTGGGTTTTGGGGTATAGTGGTATTTTTAGGGTTTAGGGGTAGTTTTGGGGTTTGGGGTACACGGGTATTTTAAGGGTTCGTGGGCTAGGTTTGGGTTTTGGGGTACAGGGGTATTTTTAGGGTTCAGGGCTAGGTTTGGGGTTTGGGGTACAAGGGTATTTTAGGGTTCTTGGGTAGGTTTGGGTTTTGAGGTACCGGTGTATTTGTAGGGTTCAGGGCTAGGTTTGGGGTTTGGGGTACAAGGGTATTTTAGGGTTCTGGGGTAGGTTTGGGTTTTGGGGTACAGGGTTATTTTTATGGTTCAGGGCTAGGTTTGGGTTTTTGGGGTGCAGGGGTATTTTTTGGTTTCAGGGTTAGGTTTGGGTTTGGTGTACAGGGGTATTTAAAGGGTTCAGGGCTAGGTTTGGGTTTTGGGGTACAGAGGTATTTTAGGGTTCAGGGGTAGGTTTGGGTTTTGGGGTACAGGGTTAGTTTTATGGTTCAGGGCTAGGTTTGGGTTTTTGGGGTGCAGGGGTATTTTTTGGTTTCAGGGTTAGGTTTGGGTTTGGTGTACAGGGGTATTTGAAGGGTTCAGGGCTAGGTTTGGGTTTTGGGGTACAGGGGTATTTTAGGGTTCAGGGGTAGGTTTGGTTTTTGGGGTACAGGGGTATTTTTAGGATTTAGGTATAGGTTTGGGTTTTGGGGTACAGGGTATATTTATAGGGTTAAGATGGGATAGTGTTTAAGGGTGTTGGGGTATTTTAAGGAGTAAGGTTGGCTTTTGATTATGGGGTGCAGGTGTATTTAAAGGGAGCAGGGTGAACACCCAGAGCTGGAATATCCAGAACCTGGGAAGAAAAAACAATGAAATATTTGACACAACGCGCGCCCCGGACCCGCTCACACCCCCAGCACACGATATGAAACATGGCATGAAGGGCAGAATGTAAAAACAACAGTTGATGGACAGAATGCAGAGCAATGTCATACATTCAGCCCAATACAGCGATCTGGGCCTAAATCCATTGTTTTTTTGCACTCCACACCACCTCAGCCTTGACCCTGTGCCTCATGTAAACATTCCAGGCCGAACTGCCAAGCCATGTCTTTCCTTGACCAGACTCAAGCAACCTAGAACCAATTTCTGGCTATCAACGGTTTTCAGCCAGAATAGCTTGACTCCAGTGGTTTGGAGAGCATGGGACTTACGTCTTAGCATACCCATCACACTCGGGGTGACAAATACAAAAAGAACAGTTGATGGACAGAATGCAGAACAATGTCATACATTCACCCCAGTACAGAGATCTGGGACTAAATCCATCGTTTTTTTGCACTCCACACCACTCCAGTTCAGACATGGCCATATGCAAATCAGCCTTGACCCTGTGTCTCATGGGAACAGTTCAGCCCGAAGGGGGGAACGTACCACACGCCCCCAGCATTTGTCACGCCCCCCCACCACAAACCAACAGCACAACGCAGACACGCCCACAAGGGACTACTTTGCTGGCACGGTTCTTTTACTTTTTAAAATGTATATGGTGGGCATCTGCATAGCCTATGTCCTTCTGCTGCATCTGCCCTTTCCAACGCTGTATTGGGTGTTGTGATTGGTGCTGTGGTTCCTGTGATTACCCGCCTCAAAGGTTTTTGGCTCTCTCTTTATTATATTAGTATATGGATATGAATTAGCTCTCAGCTGAGCCTGAGAGCCTGCCCCTTGAGGAATGTTTTGATAATGGATACTATAATATTCATTGCACCCTAGAATATTGTCCCATAATGCTTGGCAGGGCCTTTGGTTGGGATTGTATTTTTTGCCCATAACTATGCTTGGGGTGGTCCTAGGAGGATGGGACCACCACCAATCTTCCAGCATGATGGGCTCTTTGTGTTCAAGGCATCTGCTTGGTTCCCTCCCTAGGTTAGTGAGGACATCAAAGTCATCACCTCTCTCACCACTTGCTGTACTTTCATTTTCACTTTTGTGAGCTGACATTGTTGTTTTATTAAGGGTATGTGAGGTTTCTGTTCTATTGATTGTGTTGAGAGGGAATGTGAATTCTCCAGTATTAGGGGTGTTTTTCATAGATTCACATGCTTGAATATTTCCCGTCGTCGAAGTGGGAGTCCTACGGTACATAAATAGCAGTAATATGTATACATGAGAAATATCATGAATAAAATATACATACATATAATGCAATAGAAATGTAAACCTGAAAAAAGTACCATAGAACAGAATAGGCCCATAGAAAAGCCCAAGGGAGAATTCACTTTGGTAACATATTAGAGTCCTTATGTGTTGGTCCACATTCCAGCCAATCAGGCTGTAGCCTCCTCTAGAACCTTCTCCTCAGAAGCCCAAGTCCTCAGATTTTCTACCGCACGTCGTGTGAAGGGAGTCTCCCTGAGCTCTGCTCAGTTTTTTCCAGTTTCTAGCTGTTTTTTCTTCAGAAATGTCTTCTACTGAGAAAACTTTGTTCAAGGCTTGTCCATCCTGTGGTAAATTGCGCCTTTTTCATGAGGACCCTCACAGTAAGTGCATTTACTGTCTTTACCCGGACCATGTTGCCTTTACCTGCAAGTTCTGTCGCACTTTTCCCCCTAAAACATTGAGGGATAGAGAGGCCCGTCTCCTTCTGTGGCTACAGAAGTTGAAAACATCTGAGAATGTAGTTTCTGATGCTGAGAGTATGTCATCTGGATTTTCAAAATCCTCTCAGAAGCGTGGGTCTGAGACTGAAGTTCCCTCTCCTTTTCTTAAAAAGAGTAAAATGTTGGGTTCTTTCAAGGATGTCTCCCCACAAGACTTGCTTCAGGGCGCGCCTACGGGACCTGGTTCTCTGGCGTCTAGACCCAAGACTATGCCCTCCTCTTCAAAAACGGGCACTGGCTCTTCGACGGGCTCGTCAACGCGTCCGTCGACGTCTTCAGCGACTACAAAGTCAGTTTTGGCAGTTTCAACGTCGACGACCACTTCTTCCCTGTCAATCAGCTCTGCAACGACGATGACCATCTCGTCGACGAGCAGCCAAGAGGTGAGACCCATCTCGTCTATTATTAAGATCTCGTCGATGATCAAACCGTCGACGAAGAAATCATCGTCGACGCGCCTTCCGTCGACAGTTCCTCCGTCGACGAAGATCAAGCCATCGTGGTCGACGCCTGCTCCGTCGACGGCTTCATCGTCGACGGCGGAGAATGCAACCTCGTCGACGACCTCGTCGACGACCAAAAAATCTTCGTCGACCAAGAGTAAGCTGCTAATTCATACGCCGGTTTCTGCGGCGACGACGCAAGAACAACCGGGTGGTGCTAAGACTTTGCAAATCTCGTCGACAGGCTTGTTGATGACGCACCAACCCCTACAGACTACTACCACCTTCAAGGTGGTTACTGCCTCGTCTCTCAAGACTGTACCACTCATTGAGTTAAGTCCAGTAAGGAGTGGATCTCAGCCTCCGGAAAAATTGTTTCAGTCTGGAGAAGAGGAATCCGGAAATGATTCTGAAATGGATCAAACTTATGAACCAGCATCCTGTCCTTCTGAATTACACATTAAGTGTCAAGAGTAAAGTGACGAGGATGAGGATGTGGATAATAACGTCGAAGATGGGAATGTACTTTTTCCAATCGATAGGGCACAACCAACTACTTACGAACAGGTTACGCAAATTCCTCTGTCATTGGTGCAAAACTGGCAACATATGCTGGACGTTGCCTCCTTTTCCGGCACCTCAAGTGCACCGGTCTCAGTCTCCAGTGCCACGACCTCAGTCTCCAGCTCCTCGACCTCCGTCTCCAGCACCTCGACCTCAGTCTCCAGCACCTCGGCCTCAAGCTCCGGCGCCTGTCGCGCCTACGTCTCCTTCGGGTGCTTGCCCTGATACTGATAATGAAAATCAAACTCCTCATAACACTTGGGATAACGACACTGATTATGACATGCAGGATTGGGACAATTATAGGGCACAGACACCCTCTACTCCACCGGCATCACCAAGAGCTTCGCCGCCAGTGGATATCGCGAGTTTCCATAACCTTATGGTTCGTGCTGCGAAAAGGTTCCACTTAACAATCGAGGCACAACAAACTGAATGCTTTTTGTATGATTTTAAGGCCTTACCTCAACGGCAAATGCATACCATTCCTATCATAGACCACATATGGGAAGAAGGTCTAAAGTTGATGGAACGTCCTAATTCCATACCAGCCGTTCTGCCCAGATTGGACAAAAAATATAAAGCGCCGCCTACTTCTCCGGCCTGTTTGGTTTCGCAACCTAAGGCAGATTCTGTTATCACTCAGGCGGCACAAAAAAGATCTCGAAATCCGGCCATACCTCTGACATCTCCGCCTGATCAAGATGGTCGTAAATTAGACTCAATTGGCAAAAAATTTACCACTATGGCAGCTACAACTGTGAGAGCATCCAACGCCTTAGCCATTCTAGGTCGCTACGACCGTCAAATGTGGTCTGAGATCGCTGGTCTGATTACTCAAATGCCCGACTCCATCCGGGATGAAGCGCAGGCCATCATTCTCGAAGGAGAAAAGATTTCAGCAGAAATAATCGACTGTGCCGTCGATATATCCTCCACTGGTTTCCGGCAACTAGCTGGTGCTGCAGTCTTGCGCCGTCAAGGCTGGCTAAAATCATCCACCTTCCGTCCAGAGGTCCAGTCCAGAGTTTAAGATTTACCTTTCGACAGTGAATCTTTATTCGGTAAGCATGTGGATGATACTTTGGACCTTATAAAGAAGGACACAGATACAGCAAAGTCCTTGACAACTCTACAATATCGGAAAAGGCCATTTCGTGGGGCACGCGGTAGAGGAGGAGGAACCTCTACTCTTCGTGGAACAGGCCAATATCGAGCATACAATTACAATGATAACAGACAAAGGGGCTCCTATCAGTCCCAAGGTCGTTCATCCACCTCCAGACCTTACCAGCGTAAGTCCAATTACAGAGGTGGTGCGAACACCAACAAAAAACAGTGAGACGACTGTGCATCTTAGAGGTCGAATCTCGAAGTTCTTCTGCAATTGGTCGCACATTACCAACGACCAATGGGTCTTAGACGTTGTTTTAAAAGGACATACCCTGGAATTCACGAAATTCCCCCCCACTCGTCCACCTTCGGGTCCACCTTCTCCCCATTTCAAGGAACTGTTGACCCAGGTGCAGCTTATGATCAGGAAAGGAGCCATAGAATTGGCACCGCAAGGTCAACGTGGCAGGGGGTTTTACTCGAGTTTCTTTCTAGTAAGGAAAAAATCAGGAGAGTGGCGCCCCATCTTAGATTTGAGAGCTCTAAACAAGTTCATCGCATCAAAGACTTTTCAGATGCTAACTCTACTTCAAATCTTGAATTTCCTCATTCCAGGAGAGTACTTTTCAACGATAGACCTTCAAGATGCATATTTCCATGTACCTATTCATCCCAGGCACAGGAAATATCTCCGTTTTACGATCGGCCAATTTCATTATCAATTCAAGGTCCTGCCATTCGCCCTTCGCTCAGCACCGAGGGTATTTACCAAGATGCTAGCCCCGGTGGCTGCCTACCTGTGTTTACAGGGCATCCAGTTCTATCCGTATCTGGACGACTGCCTGATAAAGGCCAGGACTTTTCAATTAACGGAACAGCACACTCAAGTCTGCATATCCCTGTTCGAAACGTTGGGTTTCTCCATCAATTGCCTAAAGTCACACTTTCAACCATCTCAACAGCGAGATTTTCTGGGAGCCTCGCTCGATTCTCGGCTGGGGCAAGTGTTCGTTTCACAGGAGAGACAAGACCGAATGATACAGAAAGTACAGTTCCGCAAGTCAAGACAGTACGTTTCTGTCCGGATGTACAAATCATTCCTCGGCATGGCTTCTTCGTGCATTCAGCTAATTCCCAACTGCAGATTGCACATGAGAGTCCTACAAGAGGAACTAGACAGGCAGTGGAAGCAGGTATCGGGGTCGTTCGAAGACAAGATCCATCTAACGCCCCGCATTCAAAAAGCTTTGGAGTGGTGGTGGAGCTCATCCTCCAAACATAGCAACAGGTCGTTCATTCAAAGACGAACCACCAACACTTACACTGACAACAGACGCTTCCCTGGAAGGTTGGGGGGCACATCTCGATGGGATGTCCGTGAAGGGAAAATGGACAGCGCACTTGGCACATAAATCGCTTAGAACTACTGGCGATTTTCTTGGCCTTGAAGTCCTTTCAGAGAGTAGTGCAAGGACAAACATTGCTGGTGAGGATGGACAACACTACCAGCATGCACTACATCAACAAACAGGGCGGCACAAGGTCTCTCGTGCTGTCACAAGTGGCACAGGAAATATGGGATTGGGCTATCCAACAGCAAATACATCTCACAGCTGTCCATGTGCCAGGGGTGGCCAATGTTCTGGCGGACTCGCTCAGCAGAGCCCTCTCGGACAACCACGAATGGGAAATCAACCAACCAACGTTGGATTTCATCTTCCGACAGTGGGGCCGACCACAGTTGGATCTCTTTGCAACTGCTCTCAACAGGAAGTGTCAACGGTTTGCGAGCAGACATCCACACAAGGAGTCGAGCGGGAATGCCTTTTTAATAGACTGGTCGAACGACTTCATCTATGCATTCCCTCCACTGCCGCTCATTCCTCGTCTATTGCACAGAATGAGGTTCCAACCGTGTCGGATAATCCTGATCGCACCCAAATGGCCGAGACGTCCTTGGTTTTCAGATCTTCTTCTGTTCTCTCTGACAAATCCGATACTATTGCATCCTCTGCCACATCTTCTCACGATGCAGCAAGGTCAAATATGCCATCCGGACACAGCATATCTCCAACTTCATGCTTGGAACCTGAGTACAATGAATTTGCACACATGAATATCGACAAGGATTGTAGGGCAGTGCTAGCAAGTGCTCGCGCTCCATCTACCATCAAAACTTACCAATTGAAGTGGAAGCGTTTCTGTGCTTGGTGTTCCACTAAAACGCTGGATCCCATGTGTGCTCAGCCAGAGCAAATCTTGCCGTTCTTTTTGTCACTAGCAAGATCAGGACTATCACACTCCACTCTAAAGGTTTTTCTAGCTGCAATTTCTCGTTTTCGACATGATGGCGTAACATCTTTGTACTCCTCCAGAATAGTCAGACAATTCTTCAAGGGCCTTTTTCGGATGTTCCCACCAATCCGTCGGCCCCCACCTTCTTGGCGACTGAACTTAGTTTTGTCTCAACTACTTTTGCCTCCATTTGAGCCCATCCATTCTTCCAGTCTAAAATTCCTCACTTGGAAAGTGGCTCTTTTGCTTGCTCTGACCTCATCCAGGCGCGTCAGCGACATCCAAGCCTTTACTGTACAGCCACCGTTTCTACAGTTCTCCAACGAGGCTGTTACTTTGAGAACAAACCCCAGTTTTATTCCTAAGGTTCCCAGTGACTTCCATCTCAATGAACCAATTGTCCTTAAGACTTTCTTCCCTGCACCTCAATCTACAGCGGAGCGCTCTTTGCACACTCTGGATGTGAAGCGCTGCCTCAAATTTTACATTCAACGCACAGCTACATTTAGAAAGACTGATCAATTATTTGTAGCATATGGCCCAGTGTGCAAAGGACAATCTGTAACCAAACAGACTATCACCAGATGGATATCGTCTGCCATATCCTACTGTCATCAACGGGCTGGCAAGCCCCTTCCTGCTACGGCTCGAGCTCATTCCACGAGAGCTGTGTCGACTTCTGCTGCCTTCTTTGCGGGGGTACCTCTGAGATACATCTGCAGAGCTGCTACTTGGTCTAGCAGCCATACTTTTACGAAACACTACTGCCTGCAATCAACAGATGCCGCGGATGCGGCAGTAGGTCAAGCGGTGCTGCGGAATCTTTTCCGATAAAGGTGAGCCTCTTTTGCTACCCGCCTCCAGTCATAAAGGTTTTTGTCATGATTTTGGTATTTATTGCTTATTAAGTGATATTTTTTGCCAAGACTTAATTTGTATACTCCTTTATGACTAATGTATGATTTCCTGCTTTCTATTCTTATTCAAGCATGTGAATCTATGAAAGACACCCCTAATACTGGAGAAGAACAAAAGTTACTTACCTGTAAACTGTGGTTCTCCAGTATTGGTGTCTTTCATAGATTCACATGCGACCCTCCCATCCTCCCCTCAGAGGCTCTCTTCTCCTCAAGCATTTATACTTACTTGTGCTACGAAAATCTGAGGACTTGGGCTTCTGAGGGGAAGGTTCTAGAGGAGGCTACAGCCTGATTGGCTGGAATGTGGACCAACACATAATGACTCTAATATGTTACTAAAGTGAATTCTCCCTTGGGCTTTTCAATGGGCCTATTCTGTTCTATGGTACTTTTTTCAAGTTTACATTTCTATTGCATTATATGTATGTATATTTTATTCATGATATTTCTCATGTATACATATTACTGCTATTTATGTACCGTGGGACTCCCACTTTGACGACGGGGAATATTCAAGCATGTGAATCTATGAAAGACACCAATACTGGAGAACCACAGTTTACAGGTAAGTAACTTTTGTTCTTCTGAGTAATGGTACTTCGCCAACTCTGTTTATACGTAGCAACTATCTCTCTGAACAGTAGTGTTGTTTTTGCTGGGTTGGTAAATCACACACACTGCCCTCACAAACTTAAAACACACTAGAACGGGCAATAAGTGTGGGAATGCTCGTACAACTATGTCTGACTTTCAGGAACAACACAACAAAATGTTTCCTTAGCAGAATTCCCACAGCAGCCGGATTGGAGGGGGAGGTGGATTGGAAATCTCTTCAGGTTGACATAATCCGCATATGTATGTGAAGGTTTTCGAATTTTATAGACTCGGAGCAGTATAGAATAACAGTATGGTCATCAGATAGGACCCTATGAGACAAGCAATGGTAAATGCAGCTTAGCTGCAACAACATTTTAATACTACTTTGTCTGCCACCAACACACAGACGCAACCGGTCCAGCAGGCTGAGTCTGACAACTCCCGGCAGCATGACGCCATTCAGCAGAGGCGTCACAAGCTCTCCCTCCTTAATCTGCAGTGAGTTGTCAGGCTCAGCCTGCTGGACCTGTCGCGTCCGTTAATAGCAACAATTGGTTGCTTTGGTGTTTAACTCACGTCATCATAAAATTCGAAAACATTCGCATAAATATGTGGACTACGTCAACCTGAAGAGATTTCCGATCCCCCGTCTTGATGAGGCCAGTATCTTCATATGTAGATCAGTTGACTGGGGGTGAGTGTTTGTATTGTCAATGCTCCGTCCATCATCCCCTTTTGGTTTTTCTTCATATGTATCCCATGACTACTTTATATCATTTTATAACCCTGCACAGAGTGCTCCAGGGTGTTAAATGGGAGGGGAGAAACAGGAGAGCCCTCGAATGGTGCAGCTCGACTACACACAGGGACGGACGATTCCGAATCCAAGAAAGATGGTCTTGCGCCACATCCAAAAAACAGACTCTCACTAACGGAAGAACTGTAGAGATCTAGAGGCCGCACGAGCAAGCACTGTCCAGACACAGGGGCAACCAAAGCTTCACTATACACCCAAGCCAAACAACTACATTAAAATCAAAATTGAGCCTGACCAGTTTAAAGCAAATGAGAGTCCTCTAAACTTGAGGCTTAGGCGTGGCTTCCCTGCTAGCAATGGAGCATTGACGTGTTGAAAACTAAGGTACAGTCTGGGTGGCTGAAGTCAGTTTGATGCACCAAACACTGCCACCTCGCCGGCGCCGTGCAACATAGAAAAAATCCAGTTCCATTACCGATAAGAGTACACATTTTAGGCAAGTTATTTTCATAGTTGCAGAGATGAAGCATCGGGCATGCTGACGCCTCACTAAGAATAAGAGTCCTGCAATGTAAACAGACACCTTTAATGCCCCAGCCCTCGCCTCCTGACCCATCTCAAGAGCGCACATAATCGTAAACAGCCTTGTGGAAGTTATAAAAATAAATAGTAATTTTGACAATTTTATTAATAAACTGCATGATTACTTAAAATCTTTACAGTATAGGATAAAAAGAAGAGAGAAAAAAAACAAAAAACTTGATGAACGTCCCGTCTCCTCCCCTCACTTGTCCCATCCACTCATAAGAGTGAATATCACTTTAAGTTAAAATACTAACATGTTAGTCCTGTTTAGCTGTTCAAAACAGAGTTCTTTTAAAAGGAGTGATGCATAGGTTGCACCACTGTTACCCATCTGCAAAGGGGAGGCACATGAAAGTTCAGTAGAGTCAATTTCATGCACCAAGGGCAGTTGACGATAGATGGATTCCTCATGGATCTTTAAACCAGCCCAGGTTGGATAATCTTTAAACCAGCCCAGGTTGGATAACTGGGGCCAAAGGCTTCCAGTTACTTTGCAGACAATGCCGTTAAGTGGGAGTCGAGTGCCATTTTTACCTGGTGTATAAATTTCCCAACTCTGGCTATCAAACAGGTCGTGGAGACTGAGAGGTACTAGTCCGATGCCTCTCTGCAAGTTCTATAGTCCGTGTTCCGTAAAATCGGAAGCAGCAGGCGATGGCGGTCATTGGCCAGCTTTGTGCAGCAGCACAACAAGTGTAGCCAGGATTCTCTACGGTAGTTGCATAGACGACAGGCTAAGGTGCCGTCCGTACGGGCTCATTTGGGGTTGAAGTCCATGATCCTGAGGGCCAAAAGGCGAAAGTACAAAATTTTCTTTCTCGCGTGAGTAGATACTGGGTCTTGCAGGTAAGGTTGGGGTTTGCCTGGAATATATGATTTGTCCAGGGCCTGAGTTAGTGGATTTTGCCGAAGAGATGCAAGGTCAAGACCAAAGGAAATGATCCAGACTTGGCGCTTAACAGCTTGGGCCCAGGCTGAGAATGGAATTTCATGCAGCTGCAAACTCCTTCTTTCGATTTTCAATGCTGCAATAGCTTGTCCTACCTTTGAGTGCCAAGGAGAGCCCACCTCATCAAAGATTGATTTTAGGGAGTGCTTTAGGGAATGTTCTGGCGCTTTCAATACTCTAATATAGAGTTTTAAAAGGTCCCGTAGTAAAGCCAGCTCAGGTCGCTTAAGGCCTATTTCTAGCCTTAATCTGTTGTTCCTTGTGTATCTTGGGGCCTGTAGCACCATCTTATAGGCTTTCGCCTGGGCCGCGTTGACCACTTTGTCAAATGCACCTGGGTAGGCTACGTGCCCATATGCAATGGCAGGGATCAGTTTTGCCCTGAGCACTGTCAACATTGGTTCTGCTGAGGGACTGTCCAAGCGATGGCTTAGGCGTCTTAACGACAGAATGGTTTTGTCAATTTTTGGTTTAAGCTCCTTCAGATGTTTGACTGCAGAGGCACTCTCAGAGACCCAGGTGCCCAGATAGTTGTATGATGGGGCAGTGACGATACGGTGCTCCCCCAGAGACCATGAAGCTTCTTTTTTGTGGGGGTATTTGCCAAAAATGACGATTTTGGTCTTACCCACGTTGATCCGTAAGTCATTTGATTGATTGTATAAGGCCAAACTGCTTAAGGCTCTTTGGAGCCCCACCCTAGTGTGGTCCATGATCACCGTGTCGTCTGCATACTGGAGCGTTCCCAGGGCGAGCTTCCCCAATTTTGGGGGTGCTAAGTTGGCATCTTTCAGAGCTGTCCCCATGTCTGCAGTATACAAGTTGAAAAGCATGGGGGCCAAGACGCACCCCTGCTTGAGGCCCGAGTTGGTGTCAATTCTTGCAGTTGTTATTGTAGGGCTTAGCTTCACCTTGACCCAGGTACCCTCATAAAGCGCTTTTATAGCTTTTAGCAGAGCCTGTGGTAGCCCCCAGGAATCAAGTTTTCCCCAGAGCCGGCCCCTGTTCACTCGGTCAAAGGCTGAAGAGTAGTCTATGAAACAGCAGAACAGGGGCGGCTTGTTCCTCGTATTGGGCTTCTTCGCAAGGTAGGAAAGGGCTAAGATGTTGTCGAGAGTGGAGCTATGAGCCCTAAAGCCGGTCTGTGTGGGCGGGAGAATGTTGTTCTTGACCACCCAGTCCTCCAAATCCCTGAGAAGAAAGCGGGCATATAACTTTGCTTCTATGTCGAGGAGGGCTATGAGCCTATAATTGGCCGGGTTTGTGTGGTCCCCCTTTTTATGGATAGGGAATAGAATAGAACCTTTCCAAGAGGATGGCAAAATTGCCGTGGCAAAAGAATGGTTATATAAAGGGGTGAGTCTAGATGCAAAAAAGGCTGGGGCAGTTTTCAGAACCTGGGCCGGAATCCCATTTGGGCCTGGAACGCCATCAGTTCTAATGGCCTTGATGCACTTTAGTACCTCCATCTCTGTGAACGATCCGGTGCAGGTCGAGTTTACGCCTTCTGACGTGGCGTTTTCAGGTTCGATAATTTCCGCCGCCACCTTGGACCACGCAAGGCTTCCTGCAGTGGGCTGATTTGACTTGCAGGTATACAGCCCCTTGGCGTACAGTTCCCACACTTTCCCTGCAACACTGTTTTCCTTTTGCGCTCCTCTGGGGGTCAGACTGTTAATGAAACGCCAAAGCTTACTGTTGTTTAAGGAAAGCACGGTCAACCAATTCTGTTCGGTCTTCAGTTTTTTGTGGGCCCAGACTTTCTTTTTATAGTCAGTTCGCAGAGCAGCAATGGAGTATCTTCCTGACAAATGAGTGCCTTTCTTATGTGCCCTGATTGCCTTATTTAGAGCACGCTTACTCTGTGACAGGCACCATGATTTTGCACGGCGAGGCTCAGAGTGAAATTGGCGACTTCTTGAATGGTGATTATTGCCCAGACATTCCAATAGGTCGAAGGTCAGAGTTTCCCAGAGGTAGATGATGTTCTTAGTTTGAACTGAGTTAGGTTCTTCCTCCCTTCTAGCTACATAATCTAGCAGGCTATGACTGAGATTGGTTGGCCATTTTATTCTTTTAAGCACTTTGTGATGTTCCTCCCACGTGGGGGTTCCAATAACTACTTGTAGTTCTGCTTGTACCCGCGCCAGATTGAATGTGGTGCGGAGGGGCCTATGATCGCTTTCCTCTCTGTCGTCCACTGTAAAGCTGCAAAGATTGTGGGCAAGCCCTTCGTTGATAAAGATGTAGTCTATTGGTGAGACATTTCTAAAGGTCGGGTTGGTGGTCCATTCAGGTTGGATCTTTTTCTGTATTCTGTGGGTGGAGTGCAGCTTAAAATTGAAATTAGTGATTCCATGGCCTGGGCGGAATGATACTTAATTGGGTTGAAATAACAATTAATTAGTAGAAGGGAGCACGATTTTTGACCCGCTGACAACCCACTGACTAGGATGGCTTGAAGATCAGAAGACCCCAAATTTAGTTCAGTTGTGTTAATTTTGCACGCATGGCTTGGTAGATGGAGAGACCCCCTGACGGGCGACCAAAGATTGTTCTTTTGGTCGCTGGTTTAAAATTAAGCATGGGCGAATTTTGCGGATCTCGCGTTCGCGGATTTTGCGGATTTGCGAACTCGCAATCCGCAAAATCCGCGAATTCTCGCAAATTTGCGGATTTTTTTTTTATGTTCGCACGGGTTTCTGCAAGTTCGCGAGGGTTTTGTACAATTTCGCAAATTGCGAAATTGTACAAAACGCGTGCGAACTTGCAGCAACCCGTGCGAACACAATAATATGAAGAGAAAGAAGCTCCTGGTCACAGGAACAGCATGGGGACTGCGCTCATGAAAGTCAAGGATGCAAAGGCCTCTACCCAGCATCACAGCTGACTTTCCACGGTAGATTTGGGAAGAGGCACACCTGTCCAGCCTCGAAGACGCTCATGATTGTTTTTGGGCTAATGAATGAGTCACTGAATTTGAGCATCAACTAGTTCGAGCGCCCATGTGTGTGTTACTATGCAATCGCCCCGAAGGGCGCAGGGGTCCCTTGAATGAGCTGTCCATCATAGTGGGTGAATGGCGGGAAGACGGTGCAAACCGCGAGTGTGTGCGCGGGGCCAAACGTGCGGGGCTTCCATGCGAGTTCACATGCCTCTTGTGTGCATAAAAGGTCAGAGAAAGATCAGTTCAGCCTGGCCTGTTGTAACTATTTTAGGATGGCGCCGGCAAGCTGCCAGCGCCATCCTAAAATAGTTACTAAGTTAGCTTCAACAGGAAGCTCTAATAGATAAAATCGAGCACCTACTTTATTTTATCTATTAGAGCTTCCTGTTGAAGCTAACTTAGTAACTATTTTAGGATGGCGCTGGCAGCTTGCCGGCGCCATCCTAAAATAGTTACAACAGGCCAGGCTGCAAGTTTTGAACTTTTGCCCCCGGGAAAATCCGCCGCTCGCGGATTTGCGGATTTTCGGTAAATTCGCGGGAGTTCGCGGATTGCGAATTTACCGAAAACCTGCAAAATCCGCGAGCGGAACGGATTTTCCGCCCATGCTTATTTAAAATGTTCGTAGAAGCCACCAATGGCGGTTGTTGCCCTTGCCCAGGTTTCCTGAATACACAATATGTCCCCCTGTGCGAGGTATTCAGGTGTAGTTATGTCCCTAAAGATGTTGCTCAACCCAGCAATATTCCATGAGATAATGGATAACTTGCGGATCAGGCCCCTGTGTGGATTTGAACGGGTGTTATTTTCATGGCTGTTTATTAGGTTAGGAACACTGTCTCCATCTTACCTCCGGGTGATCTGATGTCTGGTAATGCCGCTGCACGCTCCGTAGCCCGTCGTTTTGGTGAATTTTGATTTTTAGCGGGGTTTTGCCCGCCCTGATTTCGCCCCTATATCTGGGCGGGTGTGCCTTATGCCTTTAAGAACGGATGATAGTTCGTGTGTGTCCTGTTGCGGCAACAGGACGTGTGGATATTTCAGTGTCCTAGGCGCAACAACTTCAATACCTATTCAGCGAACAGTGTTGCTTCCTTAAGAACAGCCTGTTGGACTTGCTGGCTCGCAAGTTCGATTATGGTGGAATCGTCGTGGGTGTCTGTCTCCAGTCTCTTGAATATCACCCACTCAATATTTTCAGAGGTGATTTGGGCCAGCGAAGCAATATGGCCAAAGAGGCGGACAATATTAGACCTGTTCAAGATGTCAAATGAGCCTTTTGTTGTGTACCTTGGGGTTAGCTGCAGCTCATAGGTGGATTGTTTTTTTTTGAGTGACGGAGCACAAACTCACCCCTTCTCCCTGGAGCTTTGGCCTCTGGTTACTGAAATTTAAAGGGTTTTTGTGAGTGGGTTCTGGCTGCTGCCCGTTGGGCCCCATGCTTGATTGGCCTTCCACACTCGGAAATCCTTGCCACTCCCCCTGGTCTGATGTCAAATTTAGGTAATTTTTGAGTGTGACTCCTGGTTGCTGATTCCCTTGCCCCTCAGTTGGTAGACCTACCACTCTAGACTGTACTGGCTGTGCGCCCTGTTGTAGTTTGGGATTTGTTACAGACTCATGTTGCAAAACCCAACCGGAAGGGCAGGGGGCACTTAATGGTGTGGCGACGGCCACTTGTGTGGGCCTTTGTTGGAAAGCCTCATTAGTTTGACCCTCCATGAGGGGGATTTGTTGACTTTGGGCCTCACCGCGAACAAGAGGTGCGTCGCATAACTTGCCCATTTTTGGCACCTCCTTGGGTATAAAAATGGGGAAGAGTGGTTTGGGGATACGTTCAGATTCGGTGTCGCCCAGGGTTGATACCACCGAGGGTGTGCTTCTGCTTCTAGCTTTGGACTTCTTAAGTTGTTTTTTAAGTCTTTTTTTGGCTCTCCTTGATAACGGAGCGTTGGCACTTGCTAATGCTCCTTCGACCCTCTCCACCTGAGAGGTAGTAACAGACAGGTCGTTACTTACGGTCACAAGATCCGAGTCCTCGGGGTCACCATTCCCTTTATTAGCCAAAGTAAAGCTAATGCAGGGCGCTACTAGGGGAACCTTTGTGGCACTATTGCCCGTTGTGCTAAGGGATGCTGTTTTGGCATGCTCTGTCGTCTGTGGTGGTAGCTTTTGTGCGGCTTGTTCTTGCGTAGTTATCTCGCCCTGTCCCTTGGCTAATGCAAGCATCTCTTTTAGGACTTCAGGTAGACTTGCCCATTTATCAATTAAGGCGTCACAGGAATTGGTGCTGGCGGCGTGAGCTTGTTGGACGTTAAGTTGGACTTCCAGCTTTGCCAGCTTATCATCTTGGCACACCAAATGCTGGGCTATCGACTGCAAAAGATCGATTTGGAGTTCCATCTTTGCGGACTGCCATAGCAGTGCCCTAGCCATTGTGTCCAGGACTTCTCTTATTGCTGACAAGTTGAGGTCTTTAAAAGTGAGTTCATCAATTGGGTCAGTTAAGTCTTGGTGATGAGCAAAGCTCAGCGGACTCCAACCCTCCATTTGTACAGTTCTCGGGGCCTTAACTCTACCTAAATTAATAGGTGTAGTTTCAAGTGTACGTTCAATAGTCTGTTCCAATTTTAATAAGAACGAAGTTGTTGGAACCTCCGTACCCTGGGGGATTGGCCTCTGTGTTTCCCTAGGTGTCACAGTTGCATTCAGACCCTTGCCTGTGCTCTTTGGGGAGGAGGATGCGACAGCCTCGCTTGTCCTCCCAGTATCTAAATCCACGTTCGCCCCCAAAGTTGGGCTATCATGAATGTCAGCAGTGATCCTAATCGGGCTCTTTGTTCTGGCCTCAGGCTGAAAGCAAGCTTCAAGGCTCCCAGGTGACTCGGAGTCAGCAGACTCGCAAGAGTAGGAGTCCCCTAGGGCCAGGTGGATCTTTGGGGTCCCCGGTATGGCACTGTTCACGGGGTCTTGTGACGTTTCTTCCAAAGGTGAAGGGCAGTTTGAGGCCTGAAAGAATTGAGTGATAAGGCCTTGGGGGAGGGAATTGCCAGTGCCAGTGATCAGGTCCTGGGATTTTTGGGTACTTATGCTTCTGGTTGCCCTTCTTTGTGCTAGACTCTCAGGGTTCACTTCCACCTCCTCCTCCGTGCAGGATTTAGTCTTCCTCAGCGTCATCTCTTTTTGCGCCGTTTGCTGGGGCTAGGCTTGTTTGTGCCTATTCGTGCTGGGTGGAGGGGATACAAGTACTAGTGCTGATATGGGCCCATGTGTTGAGCTGTGTTTTTTGTTTTGAGGGCACGGAGGTGTGGGGGGAGGGAGGGGTTAGCAAGCGGTGCGCACGAGGGGGGCTGCAAGCAGGAGACCTAGTCTACCGGCCCCTTAGACCGGCTCTTACTTAGCGGTGACCTCTAATGGCTGCCGTGTTTGCCTCCACCTCTTACCTCTTATCCCCCACGTCGACAGATGCACTTGACACTTCGCGCCAGGTGCTCAAGGTGCTCCGGATGCGATTCGGTAGAGACGGGAGCGGGGGGTGACCGCGTCTCGCTGCAAAGGGTGGCGTTCAAGTGATTTCGGCTCTGCTCGATGCTCCCTCCAGAATTCAATTTTTTTAAGGGGATCCCACACAGAGCTAAACGGTGAGATGTGAAACGTGTAGCAGACCAGAAAAGGGCTGCACGTGCAATGTGGAAATCCTTGAGGTGCTCCTGTCGCACACCAAGGGAAAAGCAGTAAATCGGGCTCAGCTGCTGCAGACTGTCTGTTGTGTTTTGAGGGAGTGCCCGCAGAGTTTGCTCCTACAATGTTTACGGGGGTGGAGGGGAGGTGCTCCCGCCGCCCACCGAGGGAGATATGTGCACAGGGGGATAGGAGCTCACCTCCTCTCACTGCACCCGCCGCTGCTCTTCTTCTGCTCACTGCTCACCGCGGCTGCACTCCTCCGGTTGCGGGACCTGCTGCTACTCTCCTCGGCTTGCAGCTCCCACGAGCTCCTCCGGCCGCGGGACCCACCTCTCGTAGCTCCGGCTCCAGCAGCTGCTTTCCTCAACTCCTCCACTCTGTTACTGCAACAGCCTGTCACTCCCGGAAAAGGCTTCTCGGCAAAACCTGACAATATCGTCTTGTCTAAGAGCCGTCCTCAGCCGTCCTCAGCCCTCAGCGGCAGCCCTCAGCGGCAGCCCTTAGCTGACAGTCGACCACCGAGCCGGGCCGTTCCAAGCCGCTACCAAGCTGCTGCCGGGACGTTGCTGATGACGGGCCGAGCTGACCTGAGCTGAGTTACTGCCCGGGCCAGGCCGGGCCGGGGCAGTGGTTGTGTGCAGATTCCGCTGCGCTCCCCGGTCACCTTGTGGGGGCACAGCGCTCGGCTTGCTTACTTGCTGCTTCAACCTGATTCAGCAATGGCGATTCGGCTCTCCGGCGTTCAGCAGCTCTCTGCTGCCCTTCAGTGGATCCGACAGCAAAAAGCAATTGCTTAGAGTAGAAGGAAATGGTTTCCAGACAAAAAAATAGTAAACGCACCATGTAACAACCAAGTAAAGGGGCCAGTAGCCATGGGAGGATAGAAATGACGACACGGCTGTACTAAGGATGGCATAACAAGCCTCATAATTAATCAGAGACCATCATTACGAAGGACAAGTGCACAAGCCAAAGAAAAGTATGGGCGGGGCTTCTCTTCCGTACTGAACTACCCCAGATCTTCCCTAGAGCAGCGCTTGCACGCTGGCTCTAGGCTTGACTTAAAAACATAAGCAGCACTGACAATTTATCCGCCTTTGTAGTGCAGAAAATGTGACAAGTTAAATACAAATTTACAGGCGTCTTTATTTATTTATTGTACTTTCCCGTCGCAACCCACAGTCTGAGAAACACTGATTTAGGTGCAAATGTTCACTTAGTAGACTACAGGGGATTCATCTATCATTATGGTCAATGGATAAAAAATCATTAAAGTAGCCGCTGGGGTGTCGGGCCATCAAAGAGTAACAATATTGATTCCAGGCAAATGTGTACATTATATCATTGGGAGGAGTTCAAGCAAAATACATTTCAACTCATAACTTATGTAAAGGAATTGAGGGGCATATTATCAAGACAGGCAATATAATTGTTGCCGCTTTATCGGCAGTAAACTGCCTCTAAAGCAGCGATAATTGGCTTGATAATATGCTCTATGGAATTCCAATCGAGGCTCATGTTAGATGTTCTTCACATTTAACATGTGCTTGGATTGGAATTCCTTAGAGCACATTATCAAGCCAATTATCGCCGCTTTAGCAGTTTTCTGCCGATAAAGCGTCAATAATTATATCGCCTGTCTTGATAATATGCCCCTCAATTACTAGAGTTCGAATTCAGCACTGATCTTTTCAACATACTCTACCTAGACACTAAGGGGTCCATTAGGATCGCAGACAGACTTCTGTCCACCCGCCACCCTAGCGGTGCTGGGACTGGCCGCCAGTGGTGCGGCGGTCCCGCACTGCCAATTAGGATGCAACCGCCACTTTGGCGGTCGCATCCGGCATATACAACATTATGGCGGGCGGTGCTGTGAGCACCGCCTTCCACAATGTTGTGAATGGATGTTGTGCATTGGCATGCACAACGTGACATGCACCGCGCTGTGCTTGCCACCTTGCACATGCCAATGCTACCCCCCAAGAGCAGCCCCCATCCCCTGCAACAGGCCCCCAAAGGCATTCTTCGCTTGCCTTTCCATGGCCGAGTCTCTGCCATGGAAAGGCATTGAAAATACCACATCCAAATATGGTTGGCGGTGCCTGCAAGGCAGCTTCACCATATTGCAGCCCTTTTCCGCCCAGTCGGGAATCCGACCGACAAAAAAGCAGCGGACGGTCTTTCCGTCCACCACGGTGCCCCTCGCCATGATAATATGGCGGGGTGATACGGGCCGCTGGCGAGCTGGTCACCGTCGGCGGTGGCAATCCGCACGCCATCCTAGTGGGGCCCTAAGTGTGCAATGTTTTGGGGGAACATGGTGTCACCCACGACTGCCAGAGTAAACCCTTTTTGACATGTTGAAATACCTACATTTAACATTTGCTAAGTTATTTATAAGTAGACCTTGGGGTACACAAACCCTGGGTGCACAACATACAATAGTAAGGCATGCTGAGAATGGAGTTAGAATGCCCCCACAGCCATTCCCCACTGTGAAGGCCTGATCAAGAATCAAACTAATTTTCTATAAATTGCCTTTTAGATTAGAACAGTAAATCATCTGTGCTCTGCTGGAATACTAAAAAAATTGAATTCACTATCAAGCATGTATTTTGATAAATATGCCCTATAGTGGATTCTAAAAAGCTGGGCATCTCTGCAGAACCTTGGACTGGTTCCACCAGGATCCCTCTTCTACTCTGAAAATAATTAGATTTTCCCAGCAAGGCCTAATTGTGAAATGGTTCCCATCAGACAACAAAGGCCCTCTGAGCAGCTGGCCTGACAGCAGATCTCTGACAGGAAGGTATTGGCAGGGGCGGCTCTAGGCTCATGGTGGCCCTGGGCAGGGAGCGTAGGTAGGGGGCCCCGGAAGAGGGGGTCCGGGCGGGGCAGAGCGCGGAGGCCAGTGAAGAGGGGCGGGGAGGGGTGTTTGGAAGTGGAACAGAGCCGAAGGCCGGCAAATCCCTGCCAGGGGCCGCCACACAAATATGTATCCATCCTCAGAGGAATATTATATTGAGGATATATATTGGCGTGGCGGCCCCTGGGGTTTGGCGGCCCTGTGCAGCTGCACAGCTTGCACATGCCTAAGGCCGCCCCTGGTATTGGAAGGTAATTACTAGCTGTGCACCTCTTAACTTTAATGGGAGGAGAGAGGAGTGAACATGTATACCAGATGGGTACCACAAAGAACAGGCAAGAACACTATCAGAAATTGGGCTAAGACATTAACCCCTTCGGTGCTCATGACGGAACGTTTCCGTCATGAGCGTCGGTTGGCCTGTGCTCATGACGGAACCGTTCCGTCATGAGTCCATAGGTTCTTTAGAACCTTCAGCACCGCAGAGGAATTTGCGCAGCACTGAAGGGGTTAAGTTGTCTTTGATGATGGCCTACTACCAAAGAGGCTGACTCCCTTCTCACCAAGCGGTAGCCTGACGAAAGAACCATCCTGAGATAGTTTATGAGACATCCTCATTTTTGTACAAAACCCCCTGGATGGGAATACGTGGCTCCACACAGTGGCACTAGGAAAAACTATTGTATAAGACCCCAAGATTACCTCCTGCTAGGGATGTTTTACGTTCAGTCTAAGGAAGAGCTGCAAACGTTGCCTAGGATGTAGTGTATGAACGTACCTGAATAGGCTGAAAGCCCACTGTTGTAGCATTAAGATGACTCAGAATGCAATACCCCTGGCACCAAGGTAATTGTGGGGCATATTATTAAGAATGGCGTTAAAATTATCGCCGCTTTAGCGGCAGGAAACTGCCACTAAAGCGGCGATAATGGGCTTGATAATATGCCCTTGTGAATTCCCATAAAAGCCCAGGTTGACACCAGAACCTGGGCTGCTATGGGAATTCACAAGAGCATATTATCAAGCCTATTGGCAGTTTCCTGCGTTAAAGCGGCGATAATTTTAGCGCTGTTCTTGATAATATGCCACTATATTCCTTTCCTATTAATTCTCCCCAATGCCTCATGATTTAACGCTCAGATACCAGTTTAAATATATTTTGGAAACTCAACCATTTTTCTGTACACATCCGATTATTTATGAGTTCTGAAAAGATCCACAAGTTCATCTCGATTACACACTTTACCATTTTTTAATCCATATATTAATGCAACCAAACATTTGAATGTCGCACAGAAGAGCTTCTTACAGATCGCGGGCAAGCTCCTCGTAATTCAGCGGGAACTTCTAGGCGTTGTCCGGGATGGATCAAATGCAGGCGCTCTAAGTAGGGGTCAATAAAACAACAAAGCCTCATTAACACGTACATGGGCTTTAAAACCTGTGGTACTCGGTGCGGCTGACATCTCAATGCGCGCGCCTCAGCTGACACACGTGACGGAGGAACACCCGTAGCATTGCGCGCCACCGGCCTCTCGACGGCCAATCGATTGCATCTGAGATCGCAGTCACTCCTACTTTAATACCAGAGTTTAGACCTTTCTGTAGTGAAAGGTCTTCCAAAAATTTCAAATTCTTTCATCAGTGACACACGAAGTTCAACTGAATCAAGAATTGAACGTATGGTAAAGTGTCTGCTACCCGTCTACTTCAAACTAGTTCAGTTACGTATTCTTTTTATGTTAGAGCGAGTTCACACACATCCTTCAAACTGATTAATGTAGTCGGGCGTCTGTATATCATGTAGCGTAAATCACTAAATTAAAGTCTAATTAATGCGAAGTGTAACTTATTTCGTTTGAGGAGAAGGGTTTGCCATGTGTGCATTGCATTATGGGCAGCCGGATGTTGAGCGTTTGGAGCTGTCACGGTGCACAGGAAGTGCTATTCTAACGTTGCTGCTGAAAGGAAACAAGCATTTACGAATGCAATAGATCGCGCATTAGTGATAGTTTGAGCTATTGGAATTTCAAATAAAAAACATTTTATAAGGGGTGCTGGAAACTGGCGATACTTGTAGAGTGTCCTCACTATCAAATACCATCTGCTGAGGTAAATGCACTCACATCCTAATATTGTGAACCAGGACCTGCCCTTTGTTCAAACAGATGACACTTTTTGTGCATTTAAACGCTAACTAGAGGGGCAAAAAAGTGTGATAAATTCCTATTTGAATGTGTGCTCCGTTTATTTGCATGCAATGCAAAAATGTAGTGATTGATTGATTGATGTGACTTCTAAACTGTTGTCATCTCTTATTAATGATTTAGAATTCTATGACACTTACAGGACACACCGGGGCATATTACCAAGCAGGTCGATAGGCAATTATCGCCGCTTTAGGGGCCATTTTTGGCCGCTAAGCGGCGATAATTCTATCGCTCTATTAGCAAGCTGTCAGCTTTAGGCGATAGCGAGCGGTTTGGGTCCCGCTTTGCATGTCAACGATATTTATCGCTAATGACATGCAAAGTGGGAGTACCCAACCTGTTAGCGACTAAAAGCAGTCGCTAGAGTCGCTATCGCCTATTAGCAAGGCAGGCGTAGCAATGGAAATATTCCCGCTATCACCAAAAACAAACGCCTGCTCTGACCAGTTGTTAGCCATGTTATCCAATCGGAGGTGGATAACATGGCTAAGAGCATTGTGTCGCTAATGCGAGAATATCGCTGTATTCTCAGCGATATTCACGCTATCGCCGGAAAATATATCGCTTTGGAGATAAACGTTGGTAATAGCATGTTATCTCAGCGATAATTTCTGGCGATGCTTAGCGATAAAAAATTTGTTGCTAAGCCTAGTTAGCGATAAATATCGCTAATCGTTGGTAATATGCCCCACCATCCTCCTGGTACAGGCTTTACGTGGGAGGCAGATCATGGAAATGCCAGCTCCCGCTTGGACTTTGTGTTTGCATCCAAAACTTTAAGCGCAGATAAATGCAGCCTTACACCAGTCCCATTTTCGGATCATCATATTCCGGCTGGCTGGATCACGACACCTAGCCGGCCTCAAAGGGGCCCTGGCTTTTGGAAATTAAATAATGACCTCCTTCAAGATGAAAGCATTTGTGATAGATACATCAAACGCTATCATACCTGGGAAAGACAGAAAAACAGGTTTCCAAATAAGTACAAATGATGGTGTTGGGTGAAGCATAAAACAAAAATGTTCTTTCAACAACAAGGCCAGCTCAAATGCTGCGCTGAATGGGACGCTTACCAGAAATTACATTGTCGCCTTATGCTTCTCCAACAATTGGGGGAGGCAGGAAAAGATGTGAAAGATGAAATCCGCTTAGTCACACTGGATATGAATAACTGCTTGGCAAAAAAGAATATGGCTGCAATATTACATTCTAAAGTGAAATAATATCAGGAAAATGAAAAATGTACATCTTTCTTTTTTCAAAAATCAAAATCCTCCCTTAAATTTCTGACAAAGCCACGTAATGAGCATGGAGATATTTTGTAAGGTATCGAGCATTGCAAACAGATAGCCTTTGACTTTTATTCGCACTTATATGCTGTACCACCACCTAAACCTTCTTCTTTTCAGGATTTTGAAGAATATTGTTGAGGACTGGAGGGGGGTCTTAATACTGAACAAGTAGAATTCCTGGAACAGCCTTTTCATGGGGAGGAATTGCTATCTGCATTACAGTCCTCTCCCAGAGGTTCTAGCCCTGGGATAGATGGCCTCACTTGGGAGTCCTACCGCAAATGTTGGGCCCTGTTATATATAGACTAGATGGTGGTTGTCAACAAAGGTGTTACTAATAACATTTTTCCTGCATATTTCTCTGCTGGGGTCATCACCCTCTTGTACAAAACCGGGTACTAGACCTCCATGCAAAATTGGCGGCCGATTTCACTTTTGAGCGTTGATTGCAAGCTCATAGCTAAAGTACTTGCGCCGCCTTCGGGGAGTTATGCACTCTTGTGTTCAACCAAATCAAGCTTGTGCTATCAGACGGCGCACTATTGTGGATAGCCTTGTTAAATTAAGAGATGCACTTTGGTATAATCACGAAAGAGCGATCCCTCTAGGTGTTCTTAGCCTGGACTTTCATAAGGCTTTCAAGAACGTTTTACATCAATTTCTCTATGTGGTATTAGCAAAAATGTATGTTCCTCCTGCATTTGTTCACATGATACGTACCCTCCACCAAGGTGCTCAGAGCAAAGTTAGTATCATCGGATTCTATACCACTGCTGTTCCTATTCACACTGGAGGGCGTCCGGGGGGCCCAATGTCTCCCATTCTTTTTGTTTGTGTGTTGGAGCCTAGGTGATTTTAACTTCCATTTGGAAGATAATACAAACTCAGATACTTTGGCTCTGGCTGACAGCCTCCACTGTTTTGGGCTGAAACAATTAATCACCAAACCCACCCAACAAGCCGGCCACGCCTTGGACGGCATTTTTACGAATAATATAAGAGTGACGTTGGTCTTACCAGTTCCATAGTCAGATCACACAGCTATCCACTTTACAATAAAATATACTACACAACCCTGCGTTCGCACGGTTCGCCCTATACTCACCGTAACTAGGCCATGGAAATGCATTCAGAAGGAAGGTTTAGCCAAAACCCTGTCAAACAACCCCCCCCCCTCATTTAGTGACAGCAATGACGGGGCAAATAAACTCAACCTCTGGATAAATGAGGCAGTAAGAGAGCTAGCCCCTGAAGAGAGTAAGAAACCTAGGAGACAATCAGCTACCTCACCTTGGTACACACCGGAAGTTAAGCGAATGAAAATTAATTGCAGGCATAAAGAACAGATCTGGAGATCCGATTACAGTTCACCCCATAGAAAGGAGTACATGAAAGCCCTAAACGAGTACAAAATAATGATGATGCCAGCCAAATCGACCTACTTCACGCTTAAAATTCATTAGGCCGCAAACTCCTCAAAGGAGCAATTCAAAACGGTGTCAACTTTACTCAAATGTCTGAGGGACACAGTATTTTTCCCAGACCAACACTTTGTAGATAAGATGGCCTTGCTTTTCCAACAAAAGGTCCATGATGTCTATAATGAGCTCCATGAGATATCTGACTCAGCTAGTAACAACATCAGTGAACAAATAGAAGTCCCCCAAAACTGCCTATCACAATTTTCGCACTTCGAGGAGGATCAGATCTCTAAGATGATCTCACAAGCCAAGTCAGGATCACCTCTAGACTCCTGCCCCCCCTACATATTTCAGCTGGCCCCTGAAACAATTAGTAAGATCTTAACTCCACTCCTTAACGGGATAACTAAATCCGGTGTCTTTCCACAACAGTGGTAAAAGGCCAGCATCAGACCTATCCTGAAGAAGGACTCCTTAGATCCAGGGGAGACAAAAAAATTATCGGCCTATATCCTGTCTCCCTCTACCGACTAAAATATTAGAAAAAGCCTTAAACCAGGAACTAATGGAGTTTGTTAACCTCAACAACATCCTTGACAACACCCAGCACGGTTTTAGGTCTTGTCACTCTACGGCTACTGCTCTAATAATTGCCACAGAGGAAGCCATAGAACCATGGACAAGGGAGGCAGAGCAGTGCTTATACTGCTGGATTTAAAGGAAGCATTCGATACTGTCAACCACGGGGTCCTGATTAACAGGCTAGAATCAGTAGGAGTCAGAGACACTGCCCTGTCCCTACTCAAATCTTTTCTTGAAAATAGTATTCAACAAATCAATTGGGAAGGTCTGAAGTCAGTAGAATTCTCCCTTCCGTGTGGGGTCCCACAGGGCTCGGCACTTTCTCCCATCCTTTTTAATCTCTTTGTGACCCCGCTAGCCTCACTAATAAAATCACATGGCCTGAAACTGGTGTCGTATGCTGATGACACACAACTGATGGTGTCACTCACGCAAACGATTGAAGTCACTGCGGAACAGTTTAGAAACTGTCTCTTAAGCATAAAGAGTTGGATGAATAAGAACTTCCTAAAACTACACACCGTAAAAAACAGAGGTGATTGAGTTCGGACACAACACCACCATCTGGAGCCAACTTTGGTGGCCTCCAGAGGCAGGTACTTGTCCTGTGCCCACACAAAAAGTCAGAAACTTAGGTTTCTGGTCAGATAAAGATCTTACTCTCACCTCACAAGTTAATCAAGTAACATCTGCATGCTTCTTCACCATCAAAACCCTCAGAGAAATACTTCCCCTGATCCCACCCACACTAAGGAAAACAGTGGTCGGTGCTCTAGTTCTCTCCCACATCGACTACTGCAACGCTTTGTACGTGGGAACGGGTGAAAGGCAACTTTATGAATTACAGTCACTGCAGAATGCCGCTGCAAGAGTACTGCGGGACCTCCCAAAACGCCATCCAACATCAAAGGCCATATGCCAACTCCATTGACTCCCAGTCCGGCAGAGAGTACAGTTCAAAGCCCTCTGCCTAGTACACAAAACAGTAGTTGGAGGAGGAGCTGAGGACCTGAAAGCTCTCTTTCCGCGCTACTTCCCTCGCCGAGCATTAAGATCTGCTGGCCTGGGCCTAATTACCATCACAAGAATAAGGAGAGCACGCTGGGGTGGCAAGTCTTTCTCCGATCAGGCGGCTAAGCTATGGAATACCATGCCAACTAAGCTTCGCCTACAACCAAATAAGATCTGTTTCAGAAAGGCTCTGAAGACCTGGCTGTTTACCACGCCCTAGTCATCCAGCAGCAGCCTTACCTTCTTTTGCAGCGCCAAGACGCCATGGCATAAGTGCGCTTAATAAATACTTCAGTCAGTCAGCCATTTTTGTGCAAACTAAGAAAGGACAAACTGGTAAAAGGTGTACTTGTACCTGGTGGTTCTGGCGTCCAGAACAAGGTCATCGCATACATGGATGATGTTACAATGTTGTGTACTACCGCAGCTCCTGTGCGCAGAACTCTTTTGCAGGCTTCTCTTTTCAGGAAGTATCAGGTTTAGATTTAAACATGGGGAAGAGTGTCTGCCTGACTACAGGTTCCTGGGATCGACTGGCAAATCTGCTGGTAACTATTACCACAGAACCCACTAAAATTTTGGGAGTGTATTTTGGGGGGCAAGGGCATGTGGAAATAAATTGGAAGGAAGTTCAGGCTAAAGTACTAAAGAAACTTTCTCTTTGGTCTTTGCGCAAGCTAACCTTGGAAGGAAAGGTTTTAGTCATTAAAGCTGTCTTGTTTCCACCCATATTTCTGACATTCTTGATTCCGTTTATCTCCGTTATGCACACATTTTTTTTCTTTTCGAGTTTGGTCTCCCGTATTTACCTTGGTGTACTTTTTGTGCTCACGATCTCACAGCATAAATTTTCATTTGCACACTGTTATCGTTTGGTGTCACCTATCATCTGCGATTTTTACTTTCCTAGTCACATTCTTGCTGATATTGAGGGTAAAGTCCCCTTCCTAAAACAGTATCTGTTCCCTTTACAGATAAACCCTATTCCCCTGATGAAGGGACATCCGTCCCGAAATGCACAGGGACTTTGGCACTCTAAAACATTTGTGATGGATAACGAATTGAGCATTATCATCTAGTCAATATGATTATAATATATGACTTTTTGGATTAAAATCATGATGATCTAATTGGATTCTTGAATTTGAATATATTTTAAAGAAACTTGAGGTAGTTACTGTAGGAGAGTAGGGTCTGCAATCCTATGATCACCCAGATTTTTTGCTTTTGTTTCACTGGTTTACGACTTTCTCTGGCTGTGGGCCTGCTAATCAGACCCACAGCCTGGCTGTTCTCTTTCTAAATTACGATATGTACCCTAGGTGCATTTACCAATTGGTACTGGGCCACCTTATCAGACCCCGTAACGCAGGGCATAGGTGTACCCAGGGCCGCCAGGGGCTGAAGCATGTATTATGCCACCCCTGGCTGGCCTCCTAAATTTGACACAACTGGCTGCACGACAGCTGGGGCGAAGACGTGTAACCACCCTTCGCTGTAGGTATAGTAGCTCTATATCTAACCCTACAATGGACACCCGAGTTCCTATCAGTCACTCCTATGGCAGGCCTTAACGATCCTGAAGGCAGAGTGCGTGGGCTCGTGTGAGCTAGGTTCAGGCCCGAGCCGAGCCCGGTTGCAGCTTGCGGAATCAAGACCCAATAGCTGTTCCATGATAACGTGTACCATATCGGTAACTCCGGTGTCGCGTTATCAAGGCATGTCGAGTAAGGTGTCATACGAATCGGGGTGCTGCCCTCTCACCAATTCTGGCGATGAGGTTAGCATCCCACCCTTCTAGAGGGACACGACATGTACGTAACTGTGAACCCCGGTTAAAGTTAACTGAAGCCTCAGCTCCACAAAATGGATGCTGCCACCACAGACACGAGTCTGACCTCCTGCTGCTGGGAGTCCTTCCAGCGAGGAGCACTTGGACAAAGGGTTTCCTGTCGAGGGCGGTGTTCGCACCGTCCCAGACAGGGTTTGTGTATTCTGGGTAGGTAGGGCTTTGGCGAGAAGGTGACTGCGGAGTGGCACCCCGGTGCTCACTACGCATCTGCCGGTTAGAACCAGTTCCAGGGGCGACAGCCTTGGCCTGGGGAAAGTCCGGCAGGGGAGAGGGGTGTAACTACCCCCCTTCCTGGTCCCACCCTTAGGGCAGGACCTAGTCATGTACCCACCCCTTTCTTTAGAATAAAGACCGGAGCGGGGACCCTTCCAAATTAGATCATCTTTGATTCAAGAACTACTTTCTACAAAAGGACATTCAAGACTCTTCTCAAGATTTCTCCCTTGTGACTAAGGAGTAGTCACCCTGCATCAGCGGGCACCAACTAAGAACTCTGCGGTTTGCTGTAAGTCCTTCCTCAAGGAATCCGACGGCCCAGCTCGACGAGAACCGGCTTCCCTGGCACCTCTGACCTCTACCCACGTCATCAGCTCAGCTGTGATCTGTGAGTGCGACGAGACCTCGAGGGACCGGCCATCATCAGAACCTGCACGCTCTTAAAGCCAGCACGACCATCGAGGTAACTCTCTGGTGAGTGCTCTGGGGTCCGAGAAGCCCCGACCCTGAGCCGCTCCAGCACCGAAGTGCAGTCTCCCAGCATCTCCACGATCTGCGTGGGGCCCTTCTGCTCGCTGCTCAGCACGTTGTCTGGTCACTAGCCGCTGGCTTGTGCCCTTCTGTGACGACATCCGAGAATCATCACTGCTGGTCTGGTTGCTCCAGACTGGCCCTTGCTTCCATCTTTGTGAGAAGCACCCCGGACCCTCCTGGTCCACTCAAGACGCCATCTTAGGCCCACCACGTGGCCCTGAGATCTGCCAAGGCTTGTTGCCCCATCCTAGGCCCAGCGACGCCGACAGCATCATCCTTCGTGGGACAGCTCGCACCTCCGCCGTGGTCGCCGACAACGCCTCCTGGTCCGTGAGACTGCAGAGCCTAGCGTCGCCCACTCACCTGGTCGAGGTGACGGCCAACCGGTGCCTTCCTGGTACCCTCTGACTACTGGCTAGTAGTACGAACTTGGTCCCCTCTGCTTTCAGGTTTCATCAATCTCCGATCCAGGCTTGGATCTCTACGAACTATTCAGCACTGGTCGCCGGCCAGCAACTCCTTTTCTTCCGGCTCCTGGCTCGTCAGCGAAGACCCCGACGCCTGTAAGACTTGTGCAGCCGCAGCCCTCGTGGCTAGGTAACTCGGCATTTCGGTGCCTGCATAGCCTCCTTACTCTAGGGTCCTGAGTCCCTCGCTTCCGACTTGCCTTATCGGGTCCGCCCGAGACCTTAATCTTTCCGTGTCCTCGGACACTTGTTTTAATTGTGCACTTGAAGTATTTGCTAAAGAGATTTGGTTTGTGCTTAGTACCCTGTCCTCATAAAGAGTACAGGGCTGTTGTGATTCTTAATAAATATACTGTTTATTTTCATAACACTTGTGTGGTGTCCTTTCACTGGGTGTTCAAGGGGTACATGTGTGGTAAACAGCTGGCTTAACGCGCCCTCTCGAGTCTTTAGCCTTAGACTGCTCGTATCCACGCTACTAGGATAGCTGGTCTATAGGTTGACTTACAACCAAACACCATAAGGGTCGTTGGAACGATACATAGCGGTCGCTAGAATAGCGAACGTTGCATATCGGGCCAACTTCTCACATTGGTGAGCAGCGGTTGGGATTTGAGCTTGCTGTTGTTTTACCACACGTATCCTAAGAATATCTTGTTGAAAGATCGCACAAGTACTGTTAGTACATATAACTAAAAGCTTAGAATACTCTGAGTTCTACTGAACCAGCTGTTGTAGCTCCTCAAGGCTTAGCACACCTTGGCTACAACTCTTAGCAAGGGTACAGTAGGTAAACACGTAGTGTAGGTAGGTGCATCACTTACACCACACTAGAAACAGTATGTCGGACAAAGGAGGAAACTCTGGGTCTCCCCTTGTGTCAGTTGACCCTCCACAGGTCATCCCTTCAGGATATACTGTGCTGAGCTTCAAGGAGTTAAGACGACTGTGTCACTCCAGGAAGATTCAGCAGGGGTCTAACCCCACAACGTCCTTTCTGATTGGTCTCTTGGAGACTTATGATGCCAGAAGAGCTGAGAAACTTCGTAGCTCTTCTAATCCAGAAGGAGACATGCCTCCCCTCGAGGGAACCCGAGACGATCCTGACCTCATCCACCTCGCAACTGAGAACGAAGATGTGGAGGAGGATGAGGATGAGGATCTCTCTGGGGATGAGGCAGATAAGGGACAGGTAGAAGTCGTCAGACTAAGCAGGTCCAACTTAAGCAAACATGATAGCGGTACTGGGGGACCCCTGGGGCCACTATCAGGTCAGCTTAACATTGGGAATGGACGAGCCCGATCTCTGTCAAGAGACTCGGGCAGATCCCTTCAAACCAATGGCTCTCACAACTCTTCTCAGAGAGGGATGACGTCCCCTCAGAGGAGAGTGTACGAAGCTAAGGAAAGGGCAGCCAATCTAAGGATTGAAAGGGAAGAACTTGCCCTGGCCAAAGAAAGGCTTGCCTTTGCTAGAGAGCAACAGTTAAGTGGGGCAGTCCCCACTGGTGGCAGCAATGTACCTAGCAATAGGGAAAAGAGTTTCGATACGAAACACCTTGGTAAGATAGTGCCCCCCTTTAAACAAGGGGACGACATCCACAAATGGATTACTGCTTTGGAGAGGGCCTGCACTGTGCAGGGTGTTCCCCAGAGTCAGTGGGCAGCTATCTTGTGGCTCTCCTTTGAAGGAAAAGGAAGAGACAAGCTCCTCACCACAAGGGTGGAGGATGCTAACAATTACCAAATCTTGAAAAATACACTCGTTGAAGGGTTCGGCCTAACCACTGAGCAGTACAGGGTGCTGTTCAGGGATACCCAGAAAACGCAGTCTCAAGATTGGTCTGATTTTGTCGATTGTGCCACTAAGGCTTTTGAGGGCTGGTTGCTGGGCAGTAAGGTTACTGATTATCAAGGATTGTATAATTTGATGATGAGAGAACAAATTTTAAACAATTGTCAGAACCAGTTGTTGCATCAGCATCTTGTCGACTCGGATCTGACCTCTCCCCAAGAATTGGGAAAGAAGGCAGACAGATGGGTTCGTACAAGAGTTAAACAGAACCAGGGCCAGAATCAAGGTGGTCAGAAGAAAGCAGACCAGAAGGGTAAAGATTCTAAAGGGAACAAAATGACCAGAAGTCTTCGACAGGTCCCCAACAACCCAAAGAGGGTGGGGGTCAGGCTCCCCAAAAGAAGAAAGAAGGCCAATCCAAAAGATGGTGCCAGTACTGTAAAAGTAAATCTCACTGGTTTAGTGAGTGCACCAAGAAAGGAGGAGGGCAGACTCCTGCCACTGCCGCCCCTAAGGCACCTGTGCCCCCTAGTACAGTCAGCAGTGGTAGTGCGCCTCCCAAGGGTTTAGTAGGGTTAACCCTGGGTTCTGAGGGGCGTGACAACTTAGTTGCCACACTCACTCAGGCTGTCCTTGTCAGTACAGGGGACGCGGACGTATCCCCTGACGTAAGCCCCAATACTTTGGGCAAATACCGACAGACGCCTTTCATAAATGGAAAGATGGCTCAGGCCTATAGGGACACTTGTGCCAGCGTCACCATGGTGACGCCTAACTTTGTGGACCCTGGACAGATCATGCCAGGTACAGAATTCCTGGTGACCAATGCAAGCAATGTCACTACCAATCACAGTATGGCAATTGTAGCTTTCTCCTGGGGAGGGGTAACTGGCCAAAAGAAGGTTGTAGTTAGTCCAGACCTCCCAGTGGATTGTTTGTTGGGCAATGATTTGGAGTCGTCACAATGGTCAGAAGTGGAGCACCGGACTCACATGGAAATGTTAGGTTTGCCAGCACATGTGTTCGCTGTGACTAGGTCACAGGTCAGGAAATGCCCTACTGAACAGGTGCTGGATCCTGGAACAACGGACCAGACACCTCCCAAGAAAAAGAGCAGTAGGGTTAAGGCTGCGCCTTCCCCCTTGCCCCAGGTCGAGGATCAAGTCTCAGAGGAGGCTGACCTACAGGAATTGAGGGAAACTGAGCCTAGGGAATTCGAACTTGATCAAGTTGAATTCTTGGGTTCAGGGGGACCCTCAAGGGAAGACCTGGGGAAGGACCAGTTAGACTGCCCTTCTCTTGAACCCCTCAGACAGCAGGCTGCTGCTGAGGCTGCTGGGAACGCCACAGGTACCCACAAGGTATACTGGGAAGATGGACTCCTGTACACTGAGTCAAGAGACCCCAAGCCTGGCATGACCAGGAGGCTGGTTGTACCCTTGTCTCAGCGTGGTTTCCTACTTACCTTGGCCCACGAGACTCCCTTAGCAGGTCACTTAGGCCAGACAAAAACGTGGGACAGGCTTGTCTCACACTTTCACTGGCCTCACATGAACGAAGATACCAAGGAGTTTTGCCGCTCCTGTGTCACTTGCCAAGCCAGTGGTAAGTCAGGTGGCACGACAAAGGCCCCCCTTATACCAATGCCTGTGGTGGGGGTGCCCTTTGAACGGGTGGGGATCGACATCGTCGGTCCCATGGAACCACCTACAGCATCAGGGCACAAGTTTATACTGGTGGTAGTGGATCATGCCACCAGGTATCCTGAAGCTATTCCCCTTAGGACCACTACAGCACCTGTTGTGGCAAGAGCCCTAGTTGGAGTGTTCTCCAGAGTGGGCTTCCCTAAGGAGGTCGTCTCCGACAGAGGTGCAAACTTTATGTCGAGCTACTTAACTGCTATGTGGAAGGAATGTGGTGTTAACTACAAGTTCACTACACCCTATCATCCACAATGCAATGGGCTTGTTGAGAGATTCAACAGGACCCTAAAAGGGATGATTCATGGACTACCGGAAAAGCTTCGGCGTAGATGGGACGTCCTGATCCCCTGCCTCTTGTTCGCCTACAGAGAAGTCCCGCAGAAGGGGGTTGGCTACAGCCCTTTTGAACTTTTGTACGGGCATCCTGTAAGGGGACCCCTGTGTTTGGTGAAGGAAGGATGGGAGAGACCTCTCAAAAAGCCTGCAGCCAACATAGTGGACTATGTGCTTGGCCTCCGCTCGCGGATGGCCGAATACATGGAAAAGGCATCTGAAAACCTTAAGGCCAGCCAAGAACTCCAAAAAGCTTGGCATGACCAAAAGGCTGTCTTGACTGTTTACCAGCCCGGACAGAAGGTGTGGGTGTTGGAGCCAGTGGCCCCAGCAGCACTCAAGGACAAATGGTCCGGGCCCTACACCATCCTGGAGAAAAAGGGAGAGGTCACCTACCTGGTCGACCTGGGAACTCCCCGGAGCCCCCACAGGGTGCTTCATGTCAACAGGCTAAAAGCATATGTCGACAGGAAGGACATGAGTTTGCTCATGGCCCTAGATGAGGGACAGGAAGAGGAGAGTGACCCTCTCCCCAACCTGCTCACTCAGAATCCTGACGATGGCTCGGTAGATGATGTTGTCTTTTGTGGCAGCCTCTCCGAACATCAACAGAGCGACTGTAAACAGGTTCTTCAGTCGTTCAGACATATGTTTTCTCTAACACCCAGTCAGACCGATTGGTGCACCCATGAGGTTGACACTGGTGACAGCTTGCCCATCAAGAGTAAAATCTACAGGCAGCCTGATCACGTTAGAGACTGCATCAAGAGTGAAGTGCAGAAAATGTTGGAGCTGGGAGTCATTGAACCCTCGGATAGCCCTTGGGCTAGTCCCGTAGTGCTAGTGCCGAAACCTCACACCCAGGGTGGTAAGAGAGAGATGAGGTTTTGCGTAGACTACAGGGGTCTCAATGCAGTCACTAAGACTGACGCCCACCCAATACCAAGGGCAGACGAGCTTATCGATAGATTGGCTTCGGCCAACTACTTAAGTACGTTTGACCTGACAGCTGGGTATTGGCAAATCAGGTTAGCTGAGGACGCCAAGCCTAAAACCGCATTTTCAACCCCTGGTGGGCATTATCAGTTCGTGGTAATGCCCTTTGGTCTGAAAAATGCACCTGCCACCTTCCAACGGTTGGTGAATCAAGTCCTTACTGGGCTGGATGACTTCTGTGCAGCGTATCTTGACGATATCGCTGTCTTTAGCTCCACCTGGGAGGATCACCTGGTCCACCTGCGGAAGACGTTAGAGGCACTGCAAGCAGCAGGTCTCACTATCAAGGCCACCAAGTGCCAGATAGGGCAGACACAGGTTGTATACCTGGGCCACCTTGTAGGTGGAGGTCAGGTTCAGCCACTGGAGAGCAAGATACAGTCAATCAGGGACTGGGCTCCTCCAACCACCCAGACTCAGGTTCGAGCTTTCTTGGGCCTGACTGGTTACTATAGGAAGTTTGTCAGGAACTATGGTTCCATTGTGACACCATTAAACGAACTGACAAGTAAGAAAATGCCAAAAAAGGTTCAGTGGACAGCGAGCTGTCAAAAAGCATTCGATGACCTAAAGCAGGCCATGTGCACGGCGCCTATCCTCAAGAGTCCGGACTACTCCAAACCATTCATTGTCCAAACAGATGCTTCTGAGTTGGGTGTGGGAGCTGTTCTTTCTCAACTGAATTTTGATGGTCAAGACCAGCCCATTGCTTTTATAAGCAGAAGGCTGACCCCTAGAGAGAAGAATTGGTCAGCTATTGAGAGGGAGGCCTTTGCTGTGGTTTGGGCCCTGAAGAAGCTGAGGCCATACTTGTTTGGCACTCACTTCAAGATTCAGACCGACCATAAGCCCCTCTTGTGGCTAAATCAGATGAAGGGTGAAAACCCCAAACTGCTTAGGTGGTCCATTTCCCTACAGGGGATGGACTTTACAGTGGAACGTAGACCTGGTACTGATCATGGCAATGCCGATGGGCTCTCCAGATATTTCCACTTAGAACAAGAAGACTCACCTGGTCAAGGTTAGCTTATTGTTCCGACGTTTGGGGGGGGGTCATGTAGGAGAGTAGGGTCTGCAATCCTATGATCACCCAGATTTTTTGCTTTTGTTTCACTGGTTTACAACTTTCTCTGGCTGTGGGCCTGCTAATCAGACCCACAGCCTGGCTGTTCTCTTTCTAAATTACGATATGTACCCTAGGTGCATTTACCAATTGGTACTGGGCCACCTTATCAGACCCCGTAACGCAGGGCATAGGTGTACCCAGGGCCGCCAGGGGCTGAAGCATGTATTATGCCACCCCTGGCTGGCCTCCTAAATTTGACACAACTGGCTGCACGACAGCTGGGGCGAAGACGTGTAACCACCCTTCGCTGTAGGTATAGTAGCTCTATATCTAACCCTACAATGGACACCCGAGTTCCTATCAGTCACTCCTATGGCAGGCCTTAACGATCCTGAAGGCAGAGTGCGTGGGCTCGTGTGAGCTAGGTTCAGGCCCGAGCCGAGCCCGGTTGCAGCTTGCGGAATCAAGACCCAATAGCTGTTCCATGATAACGCGTACCATATCTGTAACTCCGGTGTCGCGTTATCAAGGCATGTCGAGTAAGGTGTCATACGAATCGGGGTGCTGCCCTCTCACCAATTCTGGCGATGAGGTTAGCATCCCACCCTTCTAGAGGGACACGACATGTACGTAACTGTGAACCCCGGTTAAAGTTAACTGAAGCCTCAGCTCCACAAAATGGATGCTGCCACCACGGACACGAGTCTGACCTCCTGCTGCTGGGAGTCCTTCCAGCGAGGAGCACTTGGACAAAGGGTTTCCTGTCGAGGGCGGTGTTCGCACCGTCCCAGACAGGGTTTGTGTATTCTGGGTAGGTAGGGCTTTGGCGAGAAGGTGACTGCGGAGTGGCACCCCGGTGCTCACTACGCATCTGCCGGTTAGAACCAGTTCCAGGGGCGACAGCCCTGGCCTGGGGAAAGTCCGGCAGGGGAGAGGGGTGTAACTACCCCCCTTCCTGGTCCCACCCTTAGGGCAGGACCTAGTCATGTACCCACCCCTTTCTTTAGAATAAAGACCGGAGCGGGGACCCTTCCAAATTAGATCATCTTTGATTCAAGAACTACTTTCTACGAAAGGACATTCAAGACTCTTCTCAAGATTTCTCCCTTGTGACTAAGGAGTAGTCACCCTGCATCAGCGGGCACCAACTAAGAACTCTGCGGTTTGCTGTAAGTCCTTCCTCAAGGAATCCGACGGCCCAGCTCGACGAGAACCGGCTTCCCTGGCACCTCTGACCTCTACCCACGTCATCAGCTCAGCTGTGATCTGTGAGTGCGACGAGACCTCGAGGGACCGGCCATCATCAGAACCTGCACGCTCTTAAAGCCAGCACGACCATCGAGGTAACTCTCTGGTGAGTGCTCTGGGGTCCGAGAAGCCCCGACCCTGAGCCGCTCCAGCACCGAAGTGCAGTCTCCCAGCATCTCCACGATCTGCGTGGGGCCCTTCTGCTCGCTGCTCAGCACGTTGTCTGGTCACTAGCCGCTGGCTTGTGCCCTTCTGTGACGACATCCGAGAATCATCACTGCTGGTCTGGTTGCTCCAGACTGGCCCTTGCTTCCATCTTTGCGAGAAGCACCCCGGACCCTCCTGGTCCACTCAAGACGCCATCTTAGGCCCACCACGTGGCCCTGAGATCTGCCAAGGCTTGTTGCACCATCCTGGGCCCAGCGACGCCGACAGCATCATCCTTCGTGGGACAGCTCGCACCTCCGCCGTGGTCGCCGACAACGCCTCCTGGTCCGTGAGACTGCAGAGCCTAGCGTCGCCCACTCACCTGGTCGAGGTGACGGCCAACCGGTGCCTTCCTGGTACCCTCTGACTACTGGCTAGTAGTACGAACTTGGTCCCCTCTGCTTTCAGGTTTCATCAATCTCCGATCCAGGCTTGGATCTCTACGAACTATTCAGCACTGGTCGCCGGCCAGCAACTCGTTTTCTTCCGGCTCCTGGCTCGTCAGCGAAGACCCCGACGCCTGTAAGACTTGTGCAGCCGCAGCCCTCGTGGCTAGGTAACTCGGCATTTCGGTGCCTGCATAGCCTCCTTACTCTAGGGTCCTGAGTCCCTCGCTTCCGACTTGCCTTATCGGGTCCGCCCGAGACCTTAATCTTTCCGTGTCCTCGGACACTTGTTTTAATTGTGCACTTGAAGTATTTGCTAAAGAGATTTGGTTTGTGCTTAGTACCCTGTCCTCATAAAGAGTACAGGGCTGTTTGATTCTTAATAAATATACTGTTTATTTTCATAACACTTGTGTGGTGTCCTTTCACTGGGTGTTCAAGGGGTACATGTGTGGTAAACAGCTGGCTTAACGCGCCCTCTCGAGTCTTTAGCCTTAGACTGCTCGTATCCACGCTACTAGGATAGCTGGTCTATAGGTTGACTTACAACCAAACACCATAAGGGTCGTTGGAACGATACATAGCGGTCGCTAGAATAGCGAACGTTGCATATCGGGCCAACTTCTCACAGTTACCTCCACAGGAGCACCTACAGGATTCAGTGTGGGAATTCCCCACACCTCCTTGGTACTTGTTTCCACTGTTACCATACCTTGCTATGGTTTTCCCTCCTCAGCACCACACTTTACAGAAATTGCAAAAAATACTTTTTACCTTCCTATGTAACTCTACGATGGAGAAACTAAGCAAAGAGAAAGTTTGTAAAACCTGGAAAAATGGGGGTAAACATTTTCCAGATCTTAAGACCTTTGTGTTTTCAAAGTTGTTATGCTATGTTGTGTTCCGTACACATGAAGACATGGTTTCAGTCCCTGCCTTATTTACCCATTATTTTGTGGGGGCAATGCTCAGACGTTTTGGACTATTTGCCCATTCTAACCTTTCTCCTCTGGCACACAATGCACCGCCATACTACAAGGGGCTTTGATCTTTCATACAGACTTTGGACACTGAACTTTTTGATCGAGATGTATGCATCCACCCTACCAGCCTGAAACAGGAGCTACGGAAACAAGAGCAGCCTATCGTGTTGGATATCCTGTCAGAGCCACAGTCTTTGAGGGTGTGGAAGATGGTGGGCCACAGAGACATTTTCCACAGACACCAAGACCTGGCTTTGATGGCTGTCCATGGATGCCTCCCTGTAAAAGTCTTTCAGCGTCAGCGAGGATTGGCCCCCACAGCATGTTGCCCACACACAAGATGCGGCAATGAAGAAACTGTTTTCCACCTGCTGTGGGGTTGCCTTTATGCCAAAAACATTTGGACTTTATTGCAGCCTTTCCTTTTGAACATTGCGGGTATTTCTGCTTTATCCTACAATGCCCTTCTTTATAGACAAGACATTTCTGCAAAACTTCCCCCTACTGCGTGGCGACTGTTAAACAGTGCTAAAGAGGCCTTATGGGATGCACAAAATGTATTTCTTTACCTCCATAAAGATTTGCAGCCTGATTCATGTACGGGCCGTTTTGCGTGTCCCTAATAGCGAATAATAGCGACTCGCTATTGAGAAAACGCAAAACGGCATTCATGTATTTTTCAGGGAAAAAATAGCGACTCGCACGCGGGCGCAAAAGCCGTTAGCGACCTACAAAAAACGCAGAAAAATCGCAATTTCCGGCCACCAGCGATCGGGATTGCGACACGCAATCCCGATCGCACGGGATTGCGACACGCAATCCCGATCGCACGGGATTGCGACTCGCAATCCTGTGCGATCGGGATTGCGTGTCGCATTATCGCGGGATCCGGAAATACGGGATTACGCATTCCGAGCACCGTGATGACATCACAACCAGGAAGCTGCCAAATCCCACCCCCAAACACCACAGTGACGCAATCATCCGACTCGACACGACGGAAAGCAGCCACCAAACCGCCGATAGCGACTCCCGACCCGGCAGAAATTGCGCCCGCCATGTCTGAAGAACCACTGCCCGGCCCCAGCAACAGCGCTAGCCGAAAGCGCAAGCTGAAATTCTCCGAGTCGGAGTTGGAGAACCTCATTGAAGGGGTGGTGGCCCAACACGCCCAGCTGTTTGGTGCAAACTCAAGGAGGGTCCCCGAATAGGAGAAGAGGAGGATCTGGGTGGGGATTGCCTCCAGCGTGAACTCAGTTGGCGTTGCGGCAAGGTCGGTGGAAGAGATCAAGAAGCGCTGGTACGACCTCCGAGGGCGTGCCAAGGAGAGGGTGGCGGCGCGTCTCGGTGAGTCATCAGGCACCGGAGGTGGTGGACCGACTGTCCCACCCAACACCCCCCAGGAGGACCAGGTAGAGGACACCCTGGAGAGGGAGGCGTGTGTTGGCGTGACCACCCTGGACTCCTCCCGCCCAACCCACAACACCCAAGGTAAGTGGCATGCGACTGCGACCCTGTCCCTTATGACCGTCCCTGCCCAAATAGGCTCACTCATTGGCCCTTAATCATGCCTATGTTGTGCATCAGGAAATGCCCTGAGGCATTGTGGGAGACGTAGTATGTCCACAATGTAGTTGTACCACTATGCGGCCTGAAAGGTTCCTAAGCGCACAAATCCACAGCCATCCAGGGAATGTCACCCAGCATGCATGTAACATCTGCACGTCTGACAGTCACATGCACCTAATGAGTATCCACTTACCCTCACAGGTGCAGACGATAGCAGTGACAGTGAGAGGCTGGTGATCGTCGAGGAGGCCCAGGAGGAGGTATCCCTACCCGCCCCCCAGCCACCATCCCCTGCCGCTGCGCCAACACCAGCAGCCAGGCCCACCACCTTACCTGCAGCAAAATCTGCAGGACCACCGCCTGCCAAGGCCAGGCCCCCCACCAATGTGCCTCCAGTGCCTGCCGCACCTGCGACGCCAGCTGCCACAACACCTGCAGCTCGTCCTCCAAGATCTGGCCCAGCCACATCCGCAACACAGCGGCAGAAGAGCAGGAGGGGCAAAGGGCATCTCCATGCCTGCATGACGGTGGAGCGGCGAATGCTCCGTCTCCACCAGAGGCAGTCGCAGCAGCAAGGAGCCATCCAGCTCCAGCTGCAGAAGATCGGCCGCAATGTGGCGGGAGTCGGCCAGCGGGTGGACCGCATGACGGCGGCCATTGAGCGCATGGCGGTGGCTATGGAGGCCAATACTGCTGCGCTGGGGAAGCAGCGCAGTGTTGCACGCAGGCGCCACCACCAGCTGGTGAGCCAGATGGCAACCTATAGTCGCTCCAATTATGTGGCAGCAAATGCCACCACCCAGCTCTCCCAGCGCTCTATGACCCAGCAGCACCAGCTGGTCCAGTGCTGCGAGGAGATCACCCGAGTGCTGGAGCACTTGACCACCGCCGTGGTCCCACTGCTCCAACCTGTGGTACCGGCCGTTGTAGGGGGAGACGATGGGAGTGAGGCTGCCTCCAGCGTGAGCAGCAACTCTGCCACGCAGGCCCCCCCACCTAGGCGCAGCAACAGGGCTACGCCTGGTCCATCTGCCCAGGATGAGGATGAGGAGCCTCAAAGGCGGCTGGGAAATGTGCGCAGGAAGCAGCATTGACATTGTGTCAGGGACACAGGCACAGGCTGAGGATAAGCCTGCCATGCACAATAACATGCAGTATGCTGGAATACTGTATTTTTTTTGTAAATAGTTCTTTCCATGTCCCTTTTCTGTTGTGAATCAAACAAATACATTTATTTTGAAGCATACATTTGCCTTGTGTTATCATTATATTTAGCATGCAATTGTGATATGTGGGGTGGGGGAAGGGGGTGGGCTAGAAATTGTTATCTGTGATGTGGTTGCGACGTCTGTGGCCTTCAGCTGGGTTCTCCCCGCGTGCATGGTGCGCATTTGCTGGTGGCCGGTCGTCCCCCTCAGATTCACTGCCTGAGATGTCAACTGGTATCCGCCGCTTGGTAGCAATGTTATGAAGCATTGCACAGACAGCCACAATGCGGCAGCACGCTGCAGGACTGTAATACATGGCCCCACCTGTCTTGTGCAGTATACGGAACCTGCTCTTGAGCAGGCCAAATGTCCTTTCAATACAGTTCCTTGTCCGGATGTGCGCAACATTGTAGCGCCGTTGCTGAGGTGTGGCAGGGTTGAGGTAAGGGGTCAGGAGGTATTCCCGTAGGGCGTAGCCACTGTCACCTGAATGAGAGGAGCAGATGTTGATTGCCTGTGCAGCGCAGTTACTTCATAGCAATGTGACATTGTCGACAAAGTGTACTTACCAAGTAGGTGTCCTTCCCCAAACTCTCCCCTGATCAGTCGTGTGTGGAGTCCGCTGTGCCTGAAGATGAAGGAGTCATGGGTACTCCCTGGGTACTGGGCCACAATGTCAGTGATGATGCTCTTGGCATTGCAGACCATCTGTATGTTGAGGGAGTGGTAGCACTTTCTGTTGCGGTACATATACTCCGTGCCAGCTGGTGGGCAGATGGCGACGTGGGTACAGTCTATGCAGCCGAGGACATGGGGAAAATGGGCAACATTATAAAATTGTAATTTAGTGAGGTCCAATTCCTGTTGGCTCGTGGGAAATGTGATGTATCGGTGGAGCTGGCTGAGCATGGCGTCAACAAAAGTGTGGAGGCAGCGTGACATGGTGGGCTGGGATATCCCCCCAGCAGCGGCTACTATGCCCTGGAAACTGCCGGAGGCCAGGAGGTGCAGGCTGCACAATACCTGCACATGTGTGGGCACAGAATTGTTTCGCCTTGTTGGGTGCTGCATGATGGGGTCGAGTTCTTGTATCAGCCAGGTGATCATTTCCCCATTCAGCCTGTATTTAGCATAAATCTGTTCTCTGGTTTGGCCCAGCAAGGTGACCCGCAGCCGGTAAATCCTTGCCTGCCTCATGCGTCTCCTCCATGCTGCTCGCTGTAGCCTTCGCCGCCTCACCACCATGTACATCCCTGGCATTGTGGAAAGCCTAATGCTGCTGCTGAATGTCCTTATGTGTGATTGGTCAGGCCTGGCCCTGTTGGTGATAGGACAACGGTTTTTAGAAAAAAAATTTCAATGCCTTTCATGGTTACCACCTGCTTTGAGTTGTCCTTATTTTGCGCCGTGCAAATAGCGATTTTTGGGTTTTTCGCACATTGCGATTGTTCTTGAATGCCGATAGCGATTTTCTATTGCGAATTCGCTATTATTTTTGCAGATTCCGTGGTGTGTCGCAATTTCTGATTCGCTAATGCTCAGCAGCAGGGATTCTGCGATTATATTAGCGACTTCGCAAATATGTGTTAGCGAATTCGCTATTTTGTTGTTGAATGCCGATTACGGAAATTGCGCCCGCATTTGCGTTTTCGCAGCGATTGCGGGCGCAATTTCACTTCATGAATCAGGCTGATAGATACTAAAGCATGTAAAAATATTTTTCCTGATAAAGTCATGACTTATGTACATGTAGATCGTGCTACTCTGGGACTGGAAAAAGCTAACGCTTTGTGACACATTAAAAACTGGAAATGTTGGGTCACTCAGACATGTATCTAAATAATCTGATGGACTTTGCTTTTTGCCTTGCCACCAGGCCAAAGGATTGGCGTTTATATAGACCATCAATTAAATGTATTAGTTCACTATAGGGTGTGGGTGAACCACCATTATTGATAAAAACGTTATCTATTTCAAGTATTATCTTGTTCTTTCAACTCTTGCTGTACATTTTGACTTGTGAAATGTAACTATGTATGTGTGCCTTTATCAAACTAATAAAGGTTTTTGAAACAAACATGTACCAGAGATGAAGCATCCGGCATGCTGACCCCTCACTAAGAATAAGAGTCCTGCAATGTAAACAGACACCTTTAATGCCCCAGCCCTCGCCTCCTGACCTGTCTCAAGAGCGCACATAATCGTAAAAAGCCTTGAGGAAGTTATAAAAATAAATAGTAAATGCACCATGTAACAACCAAGTAAAGGGTGTTGTGAAGCAAAGGCACCCCCTAGTTACTTTAGGGTTCAAGAGGAGGGGGAAGAAGCAAGGCAAATTATAAGAAATTAAACCTCTTGTCAAACCCAATAGATTTACATCAGGCAATAGCTCTGTTCTAGTCCATTATGTGTACAGCACAACTACAAATAAGAACATAAGTTTTATCTTTCAAATGATTTGAATTTATTTTGTACAAAAAGATTTTTTCATATTTTTAGTGTAAAAAACTTTTTAACTCTTTTTTTGATACAGAAAAAAGAACAGTTCATTTTTCATTTTTCAGTATACATGATTATTTTCAAATATCACAATATTTTTCTATAAATGTCAAAAGTTAGAAATCCCCACAGACACAACAAAACATAGTAACATTGTAAAAGCAATGTCCACAGAGAAAAGTGGGTAGTCTAAATATCTGAAACAACATAGATACAAAATATTCAGTTTTTACTGTGCTGTACACTGGAATCCACACTGATATATATCACGCTTAGGAATTATTTATGTGCTAGCTAATTGACATTTGACAACCCAGGACCTTTCCTACATTGAAAGGACTAAATTTAGAAGAAATGAAGAGACATAGCCACTGTGAATAGAAATGAAAATATGTAAGAATACCTTTCCTAAGTTTTCAAACAAATGAAAGAAAAAATAAAAAGAGTATAGATATGTGTGAAGAATAGTCCAACCAGCACCATAGCGTCAAAAGTATTTATATAGAAACCTACATTGTGGGTTCCTGGTAGAAGAATTAGGAAATAAATCTTAAAACGGGATCATGTGATGTCCCAGTTCGAACGATGGCAGGGACGTCCTTATAGGTAAACTAGCAGCCCGTCCCGATGTTGTCCGGGTATGAATTGCTGCCGGCCAGAAGTATATTGTTTCGTAGGATTTCATTTTGATAGCATTTCTTATCTGTGACAGGCCTGTGAAACGCTCCGATTCACAGTGCACTGCTGATGCACTTAAGAGTGAGCGTTCAGTAGTGTGTGAACTCGAGTTTCCCTACTTTAATTTCCTTGCAATATTATATAGCGCAAACTCGACAACATGGCATGAGCACAATTTACATTACAGAAGAACACATTGATTTGTGGTAGGCACGGGGACACAAAGCGATTTGCCTGGAATCACAGGATGTTGAGCTGATGCCGAGATTCTAACGTAGCTCCCCATCTCTAAAGTTCGCAATTCTAGAACTTGTGGTGGGAGGTATGTCTAAAAGTGTATGTCGGTGCTGGGCATCAATGAGAGAGACCTGTGCATTTTTCCAATTGGTGGTGAAAAAATAAGAGTATGTTGCTGGAGATGTGGGCAGCCGTGCCACCAATGTACTTACGGGGGAGGGTAAACATATATTATTCCGCAAATTTCTTTCTGCATACTTTCATTACGAAAGTACCATGACTCCGCAATGCCATTATAACGCATGGCATTACATTTTATATGCTTTTACCAAGCATACATTTACAACGAAATTCGTTGTAAATGCATGAATGGTAAAAGCATGTTTTTTAAAAATGTTTGGATAAGGCAAGTATGGGTATAGGGGTATATGTTTTGGGGTACTGAGGTATATGTTTTCGGGTGTTTGGGTATTTTAATGGTTCAGATATAGTTTTGGGTTATGGGGTACAGGGGTATTTTTAGGGTTCATGGCTAGGTTTGGGTTTTGGGGTATAGGGGTATTTTTAGGGTTCAGGGGTAGGTTTGGGTTTTGGGATACAGGGGTATTTTAAGGTTCTGGGATAGGTTTGGGTTTTGGGGTACAGGGGTATTTTTAGGGTTATGGGGTAGGTTTGGGTTTTGGGGTACAGGGGTATTTTAAGGGTTATGGGCTAGGTTTGAGTTTTGCGGTACAGGGGTATTTTAGGGTTTAGGGGTAGGTTTTGGTTTCGTGGTACATGGGTATTTTTAGGGTTCAGGGGTATGTTTGGGTTTTGAGGTACAGGGGTATTTATAGGGTTCAGGGCTAGGTTTTGGTTTTGAGGAACAGGGGTATTTTTAGGGTTTAGGGATAGGTTTGGGTCTTGGGGTACAGGGTATATTTATAGGGTTAAGATGGGTTAGTGTTTAAGGGTGTTGGGGTATTTTATAGAGTAAGGGTGGGTTATGATTATGGGGTGCAGGGGTATTACAAGTAGGGGTGGGCGGAATTGGCGCGAACTTGGTACAATAAATCCGCAATATTTTGTTCCGTCAGATTTCCAATCATTAAAACAGAAACCTAATATATTCAAGGTAAAATAACAAGTATTTCTACATGCTAAAATGCATATAGTTATTTCACATAAGTGAAATTAGCTTCCAGCAAGCAGTGAGAGAGGTGATGATTTTGAGATCAAGCCCCTGCAAACCATTATGGGACGAGATTAGCAGTGGGAAGTGAATATTATAGTATCCAAATAATTCTACAAAGAGCTGCAGTTCACCTCGTTCTCCCCAGTTGTCCCTAAGAGGCAAATGCAATAGCATTTAAAATATTATACATCAAGCTGTAGTTCACCTCATGGTCCCTAGATGTCCCTGATGAGGCAAATGCAATAGCTTTTAAAATATTACACATCAAGCTGCATTTCACCTCATGTCCCTAGATGTCCCTGATGATGCAAATGCAATAGCATTTAAAATATTATATACTAGCAGCCCGTCCCGACTTTGTCCGGGTATGAATTGCTGCCGGCCAGTAGTATATTGTTTCGTAGGATTTCATTTTGATAGCATTTCTTATCTGTGACAGGCCTGTGAAACGCTCCGATTCACAGTGCACTGCTGATGCACTTAAGAGTGCGCATTCAGTAGTGTGTAAACTCGAGTTTCCCTACTTTATTTTCCTTGCAATATTATATAGCGCAAACTCGACAATATGGCATGAGCACAATTTACATTACAGAAGAACACATTGATTTGTGGTAGGCACGGGGAGACAAAGCGATTTGCCTGGAATCACAGGATGTTGAGCTGATGCCGAGATTCTAACGTAGCTCCCCGTCTCTAAAGTTCGCAATTCTAGAACTTGTGGTGGGAGGTGTGTCTAAAAGTGTATGTCGGTGCTGGGCATCAATGAGAGAGACCTGTGCATTTTTCCAATTGGTGGTGAAAAAATAAGAGTATGTTGCTGGAGATGTGGGCCGCCGTGCCACCAATGTACTTACGGGGGAGGGTAAACATCCATTATTCCGCAAATTTCTTTCCGCATACCATCACTCTGCATACTTTCATTACGAAAGTACCATGACTCCGCAATGCCATTATAACGCATGGCATTACATTTTATATGCTTTTACCAAGCATACATTTATCCACTGGCTTGGAGGAAACGAAGAGAAAAATTGATCTACTCGAGTCCCTAACACATATAATAATGGTAAGCGTTGAGCATTGTATAACTTTATATTATCTGGTCTCAGAATCTCATGTATTGTTAAACATATGTGATCCGAGCCTGTTATTCCTCCATAGGACATATGACAACATTTTCTTCCTTCTCGCTGAGAAGTTTGTGAAACTTAGACGCCTGATTTACCCTAACAAGATTTTATAGACACAGACCTCAGCCCTCTATAGTAAGTAAGGGTGGTTGCCAGAATGACATGCACTTCAACACTGTGCAGAATAGTTGCATGTTTTACAGACAGCTTTGCTCCTTTTTAGATATCTATACTACTATTATAAAGAGAGACCTTGTACCTTTTGGCCAGGTAAACTCGGGAACCACAGCACCGATCACAACACCCAATACAGCGTTGGAAAGGGCAGTTGCAGCAGAAGGACATAGGCTATGCAGACGCCCACCATATACATTTAAAATGTAAAAGAACCGTGCCAGCAAAGTAGTCCCTTGTGGGCGTGTCTGCATTGTGCTGTGGGTGTGTGCTGGGGCAGTGACAATCGCTGGGGGCATTCCGTCATGAGTGTTGTTTTTTCTTCCCAGGTTCTATACATTCCTGCTCCCTTTAAATAGTAATTCAGTGGAGGTCCCATTCTCTTAGAACCACCCCAAGCACAGTTATGGCCAAAAATACAACTAAAAGGCCCTGCAAAGCATTATGGGAGAAGCATAGCATAATTTTTAGCATTCATGAAAGGGATTCAATGTTTTTGACTTTTACTCATCAGGGACATCTTGGGACGACGAGGTGAACTGCAGCTTGATGTATAATATTTTAAATGCTATTGCATTTGCCTCATCAGGGACATCTAGGGACGGCGAGGTGAACTGCAGCTTGATCTATAATCTATACTACTATTATAAAGAGAGAACTTGCACCTTTTGGCCAGGTAAACTCGGGAACCACAGCACCAATCACAACACCCAATACAGCGTTGGAAAGGGCAGTTGCAGCAGAAGGACATAGGCTATGCAGACGCCCACCATATACATATAAAATGTAAAAGAACCGTGCCAGCAAAGTAGTCCCTTGTGGGCGTGTCTTCATTGTGCTGTTGGTGTGTGCTGCGGGCGTGACAATCGCTGGGGGCATTCCGTCACGAGTGTTGTTTTTTCTTCCCAGGTTCTATACATTCCTGCTCCCTTTAAATAGTAATTCAGTGGCGGTCCCATTCTCTTAGAACCACCCCAAGCACAGTTATGGGCAAAAATACAACTAAAGGGCCCTGCAAAGCATTATGGGAGAAGCTTAGCATAATTTTTAGCATTCATGAAAGGGTTTCAATGTTTTTGAATTTTACTCATCCGGGACATCTTGGGACGACGAGGTGAACTGCAGCTTGATGTATAATATTTTTAATGCTATTGCATTTGCCTCATCAGGGACATCTAGGGACGGCGAGGTGAACTGCAGCTTGATATATAATATTTTAAATGCTATTGCATTTGCATCATCAGGGACATCTAGGGACATGAGGTGAACTGGAGCTTGATGTGTAATATTTTAAATGCTATTGCATTTGCCTCATCAGGGACATCTAGGGACCATGAGGTGAACTGAAGCTTGATGTATAATATTTTAAATGCTTTTGCATTTGCCTCTTGGGGACAACTGGGGAGAACAAGGTGAACTGCAGCTCTTTGTAGAATTATTTGGATACTATAATATTCACTTCCCTCTGCTAATCTCATCCCATAATGGTTTGCAGGGGCTTGATTTCAAAATCATCACCTCTCTCACTGCTTGCTGGAAGCTAATTTCACTTTTGTGAAATGACTATATGCATTTTAGCATGTAGAAATACTTGTTATTTTACCTTGAATATATGAGGTTTCTGTTTTAATAATTGGAAATCTGACGGAACGAAATATTGTGGATTTATTGTACCAAGTTTGCGCCAATTCCGCCCATCCCTACTTTAAATACCCCTGCACCCCATAATCATAACCTACCCTTACTCTATAAAATACCCCAACACCCTTAAACACTAACCCATCTTAACCCTATAAATCTACCTTGTACCCCAAAACCCAAACCTATCCCTAAACCCTAAAAAATACCCCTGTGCCCCAAAACCAAAACCTAGCCCTGAACCCAATAAATACCGCTGTACCTCAAAACCCAAACATACCTCTGGACCCTAAAAATACCCCTGTACCCCAAACCCCAATCCTACCCCTGAACCCTAAAATACCCCTGTACCCCAAAACCCAAACCTAGCCGATAACCCTTAAAATACCCCTGTACCCCAAAACCCAAACCTACACCTGAACCCTAAAAATACCCCTGTACCCCAAAACCCAAAACTAGCCCAGAACCCTAAAATACCACTGTATCCCAAAACCCAAACCTAGCCCTGAACCCTTAAACTACCCCTGTACCCCAAAACCCAAACCTACCCCTGAACCCTAAAAATACCCCTATACCCCAAAACCCAAACCTAGCCCTGAACCCTAAAAATACCCCTGTACCCCATAACCCAAAACGATATCTGAACCATTAAAATGCCCAAACACCCGAAAACATATACCCCAGTACCCCAAAACATATACCCCTATACCCATACTTGCCTTATCCAAACATTTTTAAAAAACATGCTTTTACCATTCATGCATTTACAACGAATTTCGTTGTAAATGTATGCTTGGTAAAAGCATATAAAATGTAATGCCATGCGTTATAATGGCATTGCGGAGTCATGGTACTTTCGTAATGAAAGTATGCAGAGTGATGGTATGCGGAAAGAAATTTGCGGAATAATGGATGTTTACCCTCCCCCGTAAGTACATTGGTGGCACGGCGGCCCACATCTCCAGCAACATACTCTTATTTTTTCACCACCAATTGGAAAAATGCACAGGTCTCTCTCATTGATGCCCAGCACCGACATACACTTTTAGACACACCTCCCACCACAAGTTCTAGAATTGCAAACTTTAGAGACGGGGAGCTACGTTAGAATCTCGGCATCAGCTCAATATCCTGTGATTCCAGGCAAATCGCTTTGTCTCCCCGTGCCTACCACAAATCATTGTGTTCTTCTGTAATGTAAATTGTGCTCATGCCATATTGTCGAGTTTGCGCTATATAATATTGCAAGGAAAATAAAGTAGGGAAACTCGAGTTTACACACTACTGAATGCGCACTCTTAAGTGCATCAGCAGTGCACTGTGAATTGGAGCGTTTCACAGGCCTGTCACAGATAAGAAATGCTATCAAAATGAAATTCTACGAAACAATATACTACTGGCCGGCAGCAATTCATACGGGCTGCTAGTATTAGTATAAAACGATTCAATATCAAGGGTAACTAAGATCTGTGTCTCTTGATTGAAAGATGTATGTTCAAGGGTAGCTATCATGTGCCCTGTATCCTTGATATAGGACGCATATTGTGTAGTCAGGGGGCATAGGAATGTCTCAATATATTTTGACAATGGCTCTGTATGGCTCTGTACAGGAATTAATTGATGACACAATGGGTCTTACAGAGGGATCCGTGGTACTTTTGTGTGTTTTGGGCATGCCATAAACTGCTGTTGCCATTGGATGGGATCTGACAAGAAAGTCCATTTCTTTTTGACAGACAAAGCCGTCTTCAAATGCTTTTTGTACCGCAATTTCTATTGTGGTTTTTAAATTCACTAAGTCTCTCATTTTCGCTTTTCTGTAATGTTCAGGTTTTTTTAACATTGCATCAATTTTTCCAGTGTATTGTGCTGTGTCCATCACAACTATACCACCTGCTTTGTTGCAGGGTTTGATTGTGATCGTAGAGTTATTTTGCAGTGTTTTCAAGGCATCTCTTTCCATGTTGTTCAAATTGGGTTGAAATTTGGGGACGAATTTTAGTATTCTGTCAATTTCCTTGATGACATTTTTTTCAAAGATACATACTTCCGGGCCTACCGTGTCCAAAGTAGGTGTGAAAATCGACGGTGGTATACACCCTGAGAGGTTCAATTCCTCTTCTCTCTGCTCTAAATCTTGGAAGTATTTCCTGAGTCTGACGTTTCGAAAAAAAGAAAATAGGTCTTGATTTAACTTGAATTTATTGATCTGTGTATTTGGGACAAAAGACTACCCTCTACTCAAGAGGCTAACTTCATGTGTGGTTAGTAGGTGACTAGACAGGTTAAAAATGGGAAGTAAAGGGGCCAGTAACCATGGGAGGATAGAAATGACGACATGGCTGTACTAAGGATGGCATAACAAGCCTCATAATCAATCAGAGACCAGCATTATGAAGGACAAATGCACAAGCCAAAGAAAAGTATGGGCGGGGCTTCTCTTCCGTACTGAACTACCCCAGTCCTTCCCTAGAGCAGTGCTTGCATGCTGGCTCTAGGCTCGACCTAAAAACATAGGGCCTCATTTATGAAAAGTGACGCATCGCTGTGTGAAAACAGCGATGCGTCACTTTTCATTGCACCCTCCTTGCGACATACTGGATTCGTCATATTTATAATATGACGCATCATGTCGCAAGGAGTTACAGATACGTCAGTATTTCTGACGTATCTGTATGGTGCAAAAGTGACGCATTGCTGGAGTGTGTCACAAAAGTGACGCAACTCCAGCAATGTTTCCTTTCACATGGGGTGAGCCCCATGTGAAAGTGCCTGCGTCTGTCTTACGCCTGCTGTGAGGCAGGTGTAAGAAATTGACGCATTTGTGTCCTAGAAGTGACGCAGTGAAATCTCATAGATTTCACTGCGTCATTTCTACAACCCTTTCTTGCGCCAATATGCCCGCCTTGCATACATTATACCTGGCGCAGGTATAATGTGGCCCATGGATTTACAAGGTGACGCATCTACTTAGATGCGTCACTTTGTACATATGGCGCAACAAGGCGAATTTTTTACGCCACTGATGGGTCACAAAAAGTGACGCACCGGCGGCGTAAAAGTAACGCACAGCCTCATAAATGAGGCCCATAAGCAGCACTGACAATTTACCCACCTTTGTAGCGCAGCAAATGTGACAAGTTAAATACAAATATACAGAGGTCTGTATTTATTTATTGTACTTTCCCGTCACAACCCACAGTCTGGGAAACACTGATTTAGGTGCAAATGTTTACTTAGTAGACTACAGGGGATTCATCTATCATTATGGTCAATGGATAAAAAAATCATTAAAGTAGCCGCTGGGGTGTAGGGTCATCAAACAGTGACAATATTGATTCCAGGCAAATGTGTACATTATAGCAATGGGAGGAGTTCAAGCAAAATACATTTCAACTCATAACTTATGTAGAGGAATTGACTAGAGTTTGAATTCACCACTGATCTTTTCAACACACTCTACCTAGACACTATGGGGTGCATTAGGATGGCAGACGAACTTCTGTCCACCCGCCACCCTAGCGGTGCTGGGACCGTCCGCCAGGGGAGCGGCGGTCCCGCACTGCCAATTAGGATGCGACCGCCACCTTGCACATGCCAATGCTACCCCCAAGAGCAGCCCACACCTCCCCTCCCCCCCCCTGGGGGCCCGCAACAGGCTCCCGAAGGCATTCTTCACATGGCTTTACATGGCGGAGTCTCCGCCATGGAAAGGCATTGAAAATGCCACATCCAAATATGGTTGGTGGTGCCTGCAAGGCAGCGTCATCATATTGCGAGGCTTTTCTGCCCAGTTGGGAATCCGACCGACAAAAAAGCAGCGGATGGTCTTTCGGTCCACCGCGGTGCCCCTCGCCATGATAATATGGCGGGGTGATACCGGCCGTCTGGTGTGCGGATCACCGCCCGACGGTGGCAATCCGTAAGCCTTCCTAATGGGGCCCTAAGTGTGCAATGTTTTGCGGGAAGATGGTGTCACCCATGACTGCCAGAGTAAACCCTTTTTGACATGTTGAAATACCTACTTTTAACATTTGCAAAGTTATTTATAAGTAGATCTTGGGGTACACAAACCCTGGGTGCACAACATATAATAGTAAGGCATGCTGAGAATGGAGTTAGAATGCCCCCACAGCCATTTCGCACTGTGAAGGCCTCATCAAGAATCAAACTAATTTTCTATAAATTGCCTTTTAGGTTTGAACAGTAAGTCATCTGTGCTCTGCTGGAATACTAAAAAAATTGAATTCACTAACAAGCATGTATTTTGATAAATATGCCCTATAGTGGATTCTAAAAAGCTGGGCATCTCTGCAGAACCTTGGACTGGTTCCACCAGGATCCCTCTTCTACTCTGAAAATAATTAGATTTCCCAGCAAGGCATAATTGTGAAATGGTTCCCATCAGACAACAAAGGCCCTCTGAGCAGCTGGCCTGACAGCAGATCTCTGACATGAATGTAGGGGAAGGTAATTACTAGCTATACACCTCTTAACTTTAACCCCTTTACTGCTAAGGCATTATTCCTGCACTCATTCACTTTCCATTGAAATCAATGGAAAGTCCATGACGAGTTACCCTTGTCATTAGCGGCGAAGAGGTTAATGGGAGGAGAGAGGAGTGAACATGTATACCAGATGGGTACCACAAAGAACAGGCGAGAACACTCTCCGAAACTGGGCTAAGACATTAAAGTTGTCTTTGATGATGACCTACTACCAAAGAGGCTGACTTCCTTCACACCAAGCGGTAGCCTGGCGAAAGACCATCCTGAGATAGTTTCTGAAACATCCTCATTTTAGTACAAAACCCCCTGGATGGGAATACGTGACTCCACACAGTGGCACTAGGAAAAACTATTGTATAAGACCCCAAGATTACCTCCTGCTAGGGATGTTCTACGTTCAGTCTAAGGAAGAGCTGCAAACGTTGCCTAGGATGTAGTGTATGAACGTACCTGAATAGGCTGAAAGCCCACTGTTGTAGCATTAAGATGACTCAGAATGCAATACCCCTGGCACCAAGGTAATTGTGGGGCATATTATTAAAAACGGCGTTAAAATTATCGCTGCTTTAGCGGCAGGAAACTGCCTCTAAAGCGGCGATAATGGGCTTGATAATATGCCCTTGTGAATTCCCATAAAAGCCCAGGTTCACACCATAACCTGGGCTGCTATGGGAATTCACATGAGCATATTATCAAGCCTATTGGCAGTTTCCTGCGTTAAAGCGGAGATAATTTTAACACCGTTCTTGATAATATGCCACTATGGGGCATATTACAAAGCAATAGCGATAATTACCGCTATTGCTTGGTTAGCGTGAAAAAATTATCGCCGAGCTGCGTCGATTTTTATCGCAGATAAACCTTGGTATTGCGATAAAAATCAGCCGCAATGCATGAATATCGCTGAAAAGTCAGCGTTATTCATGCATTAGCGAGCTAATGCTCTTAGCCATGTTATCCACCCCCCATTGGATAACATGGCTAAGAACTGCTCAGGGCAGGTGTTAGCTTTTGGAGATATTCCCGCTTAGCGCGAATATCTCCAAAAGTTGTTAATAGGAGATAGCGATGTTAGCGACTGTTTCCAGTCGTATCATCTTGGCACGCCCACTTTGCATGTCATTAGTGATAAATATCACTGACATGCAAAGTGGGGCCCAAGATGGTCGCTATCTCCTACTAGCTGTCGCTAACTGGTGTTAGCCACAGCAGGGTAATAGGGAGATAATTTTATCTCTGCTTTCTTGGCTTTTAAAGCCAAAAAAGCGGAGATAAACCCCCTTGATAATATGCCCCTTATATTCCTTTCCTAGTAATTCTCCCCAATGCCACGATTTAACGCTCAGATACCAGTTTAAATATATTTTGGAAACTCAACCATTTTTCTGTACACATCCGATTATTTATGAGTTCTGAATAGATACACAAGTTCATCTCGATTACACACTTTACAATTTTTTAATCCATATATTAATGCAACCAAACATTTGAATGTCGCACAGAAGAGCTTCTTACAGATCACGGGAAAGCTCCTCGTAATTCAGCGGGTACTTCTAGGAGTTGTCCGGGATGGATCAAATGCAGGCGCTCTAAGTAGGGGTGAATAACACAACAAAGCCTCATGAACACGTGCACGGTCTCAAAGACCTGTGATACTCGATGCGGCTGACAACTCATTTACAGTGATAGCGCGCCCCAGCTGACACACATGACACCTGCAACAGTGCGCGCCGCCGGCCTCTCGATTACACCTATATACATCTTCTCTTCTACATTAATACCAATATGCTGACCTTTACGTTAGGTCTTCCAAAAATTACAAATCCTTTCATCAGCTGGCACACGAAGTCTAACTGATTTTAGGAAATGTTCACAAGTTCACAATTGCACGAGCCTGGTCTACTTTAAACTAGTTTAATTACGTAATCTTTTTATGTTAGACCGAGTTTGCACACAGCCTTCAAACCGATTAATGTAGTCGGGCGTCCGTATATCATGTAGCGTAAATCATTAAATTAAAGTCGAATCAATGCGAAGTGTAACTTATTTTGTTTGGGGAGAAGGGTTTGCCATATGTGCATTGCATTATGGGCAGCCGGATGTTGTGCGTTCGGAGCTGTCACGGTGCACAGGAAGTGCTATTCTAACGTTGCTGCTGAAAGGAAACAAGCACTTACGAATGCAATAGGTCACGCATTAGTGATAGTTTGAGCTATTGGAGTTGCAAATAAAACAAGCATTGGAAATGCAATAGGTCTCGCATTAGAAAAGTTGGAGCTATTGGTCTTGTAAATGACTTTTTTTATTTATGTGTTGTTTTTGAAAATAGCTAAATTAATAGCTTTGTCATTTACAAAGCCAATAGTTATAACTTTTGCAAATGTGACACCTATAGCATTTGTAATGCAACATGTTTTGTATTTACGTGACTTAGATGAATTGATATTACAAATAACAATGGCTTTTAATTTTTTAAATAATTAATACTTAAATAATTTACTTAATTTATAATGGCAATAGCTTAAACTTTTGTAAATAACTTGTGAAGAATATGTTCAGTGTATTTTATTGTGACGAAAATCCAAGAACATTGCATTTGCACCTACACACACACAGAGCCACACACATATAGATGGGTGGTGGTGGATCTGGGGGATATGGTGGTGGTGGATGTGGTGGTGGTGGTGATGGTGGGTGTGGTGGTGATGGTGGTGGATGTGGGGTGGATGTGGTGGTGGATGTGGTGGTGGTGGTGGATGTGGTGGTGGTGGAGGTGGTGGATGTGGTGGTGGTGGATGTGGTGGTTGTGGATGTGGTGAAAGTGGTGGTGCATATGGTGGTGGATGTGGTGGTGGAAGTGATGGTGGTGGATGCGGTGGTGGATGTGGTGGTGATGGATGCGATGGTGGATGTGGTGGTGGTGGTGGATGTGGTGGTGGTGGATGCGGTGGAAGTGGTGGATGCGGTGGAAGTGGTGGATGTGGTGGTGGATGTGGTGGTGGATGCGGTGGTGGTGGTGGATGTGGCGGTGGTGGATGTGGTGGTGGTGGATGTGGTGGTGAATGTGGCGGTGGATGTCATGGTGTATGTGGAGGTGATGGTGGATGTGGTGGTGGATGTGGTGGTGGTGGTGGATGTGATGGTGGATGTGATGGTGGATGTGGTGGTGGAAGTGATGGTGGTGGATGCAGTGGTGGATGTGGTGGTGGTGGATGAAATGGTGGATGTGGTGGTGGTGGTGGATGTGGTGGTGGTGGATGCGGTGGAAGTGGTGGATGCGGTGGAAGTGGTGGATGTGGTGGTGGATGTGGTGGTGGATGTGGTGGTGGATGTTGTGGTGGATGTTGTGGTGGATGTGGTGGTGGTGGATGCGGTGGTGGTGGTGGATGTGGCAGTGGTGGATGTGGTGGTGGATGTGGCGGTGGATGTCATGGTGTATGTGGAGGTGATGGTGGATGTGGTGGTGGATGTGATGGTGAATGTGATGGTGGATGTGGTGGTGGATGTGGTGGTGATGGTGGATGTGGTGGTGGATGTGGCACCAAATAGCAAATGGATGCCCTGCCATGTGTGCCTGTATGTTTGTGGGTTCATGTGCAAGGGTGCCTGTGTGTCTGTTGTGTCTGTGCGCATGTATGTTTGTTGGTCCGTGTGCAAGGGTGCTTGTTTGTCTGCACAATGAAGGTTACTAGTAATGAACTGGGCCATCAGAGGGGCTCTCCTCCAGCATTGTGTGATGTAAAAAACAACATACCTAAAAAGTCAGTCAGCTCAAGAGGGTGGTGATGGACCATTGAGGGGCTAATTCCACACTAATGCTGCGGCAGACCGTGTCCACTACCCATTAAGTTACTTCATGAGCCCCATGTGTTGTCCAAAGACAAACCTACACACTACAGTCACGACTTATAGCAATGCATTTTAATTCCAATACATTTCTGATTGATCACTCATATGGCTATCAATGTTAATGTTTTGCTTTGCTGTAAGGAATCAATTTCCGGGGGTTGTATTGATTTTTATCCTCAATCACTCCCATTTCTTCTTTATCTCAATTTACCTATCCTATTAATCAATGTTTTTAGCTTGAATGTACAGCATTGGTCAAATACCTCCTTTGCATAACCTTATTGTGCCCCATGGTGCGGCTGGTGATTAAACCCATGGGTCCATGTAAACAGGAGCTCGCAGTGTAAAGCAGTGAAAATGGGCCTACACGTGAGAAGTGAGAAACTACACATGTTCAGAATGTTCTCCGCTGTGTCTTTGACAGTCAAAGTTAGTAACTGCCTAGACTTGCATTTCACACTGGGTCACTGCCCAGCAGGATTTCCAGGCTCGCAGAGGGAATATTTTTAGCCGAAGTTGCTCTCAAAATACGTGCAGCCGCTCGGCTTTCAGCTACGCGTTTGGGCTCAGCACCTTAAAGTTCTGAGCTCAGGAAGGCCATGTTACTGGGCGATAAAACCACGAGTTGGCAGCTTATTAACACTAAAACAGAACCCAGGCAACTACAAGGTTCTTATGTAATTAATGCGTGGGGAGAGGGTCTCGAGACTATTTATAGCATTTCGTTTGTGTTAATCTGAGCCCCAGACTTCGTTTAAACATGTATGTGCTACTTAAATAGATTACTGGAAAAGATCGCGCTGGGAGAAGCAGGAAGTGTAGCTGCATGCCACCACTCGCTCTCTGTTAGTCTTAAGCAAGTAAAATGTATACTTATGTACATTTCATGAAGACCTTGGGTCCAAATTACATCAGCGCAAACATTCGCAAATAGGCACCTAGGCCTATTTAAGTAGCACATACATGTTTAAACCACGAGTAACATGGCTGAACTAGGGGAGGCGTGCAAAAGAGTAAGACGTTTCTCCGAGCGTTCTTTATCTGCAGGCTTTGAGAAACATATGATCACATACTCACTTGTAAACAACATAACAAGGAGGGAGTGATGAGATGTGCTCTGAACACGTTTGACAAGCAATAATAGAAGTAGGGTATTCATTTTACTCTGTCACGTGCACGCCGCTGACATAGCTTCAAAATAAAGCCACTGCAGCTATCAAATTGGGTACAAATGTCAAACTTCTCAAAGCATAACTTGCGACAGTATATTAGGCAACATGTTCTCTTAAGAGTTAACTGTACAGTTCTGCAGGCCTAAAGCAGAACCTTTTCAGGCAGTTTCTTCTTGGTCACTTTTGGTAAATAATTTCATTGAGATGAGCAAAGCTATTTGGAGGAGAAAGGAAGCCTAGAGTCACCAACAACCCAGGGAAGCAAAAGTTAACAAGACGGAGGGCATTGCTGTGGGGAGGGGTGGAGAAGAAATGCGACACGGCCGCAGCAGGGGGCGGAGCTGGGAGAGCGGGATTTCCAGGCTCGCAGAGAGAATATTTTTTGCCAAAGTTGTTCTCAAAATACGTGCAGCCGCTCGGCTTGCAGCTACGTGTTTAGGCTCAGTACCTTAAAGTTCCGAGCTCAGGAAGGCCACGTTACTGGGCGATAAAACCACGAGTTAGCAGCTTATTAACACTAAAACAGAACCCAGGCAACTACAAGGTTCCTATGTAATTAATGCTTGGGGAGAGGGTCTCAAGACTATTTATAGCATTTTGTATGTGTTAATCTGAGGCCAAGACTTCGTTAAAACATGTATGTGCTACTTAAATAAATTACTGGAAAAGATCGCGCTGGGAGAAGCAGGAAGTGCAGCTGCATGCCACCACTCACTCTCTGTTAGTCTTAAGCAAGTGGGGGGCGGAGCTGGGAGAGCGGTGATAAAGCAGGGGCGTTTGAAGTGAAGCTAAGCTTCACTTCAAAGGAGTGGGAGGAGTGCTGCTGGGGAACAGATGGCGATTTGATGATGTGCACGCGCATTTTAGGTCAATGCGCTTGCTCATTGACCTAAAAGCACACGGGCACACCATCAAATCACCAGTCTAGGCAAACCTTGGGTAAACCTTGTTAAGCGCCTATAGTCTCGCTCAATGCGCATGCGCATTGAGAGGCGAGACCTAAAAACATTTTGTAAGGGCTGCTGGAAACTGGCTATACTTGTAGAGTGTCCACACTATCAAATACCATCTGCTGAGGTAAATGCACTCACATCCTAATATTGTGAACCAGGCCCTGTCCTTTGTTCAAACAGATGACACTTTTTGTGCATTTAAACGCTAACTAGAGGGGCAAAAAAGTGTATTAAATTCCTATTTGAATGTGTGCTTCGTTTTTTGCATGCAATGCAAAAATGTAGTGATTGATTGATGTGACTTCTAAACTGATGTCATCTCTTATTAATGATTGAGAATTCTATGACACTTACAGGACACACCGGGGCATATTACCAAGCAGGGCGAAAGGCAATTATTGCCGCTTTAGCGGGCGTTTTCGGCCGCTAAGCGGCGATTATTCTATCGCTCTATTAGCAAGCTGTCGCTAACAGCAGTTAGCGACAGCTTTAGGCGATAGCGAGCGGTTTGGGTCCCGCTTTGCATGTCATCAATATTTATCGCTAATGACATGCAAAGTGGACTTACCCAACCTGTTAGCGACTGAAAGCAGTCGCTAGCATCGCTATCCCCTATTATCAAGGCAGGCGTAGCGATGGAAATATTCCCGCTATCGCCAAAAACTAACGCCTGCTCTGACCAGTTCTTAGCCATGGTATCCAATGGGAGGTGGATAACATGGCTAAGAGCATTTTGTCACTAATGCGAGAATATCGCTGTATTCTCAGCGATATTCACACTATCGCCGGAAAATGTATCGCTTTGGAGATAAACGTTGGTAATAGCACGTTATCTCAGCGATAATTTCCGGCGGTGCTTAGCGATAAAAAATTTGTTGCTAAGCCTAGTTAGCGATAAATATCACTAATCGTTGGTAATATGCCCCACCATCCTCCTGGTACAGGCGTTACATGGGAGGCAGATCATGGAAATGGTAGCTCCCGCTTGGACTTTGTGTTTGCATCCAAAATTTTGAGCGCAGATAAATGCAGCCCTACATCAGTCCCATTTTCGGATCATCATATTCTGGCTGGCTGGTTCACGACACCAGGCCGGCCTCAAAGGGGCCCTGGCTTTTGGAAATTAAATAATGAGCTCCTTCAAGATGAAAGAATTTGTGATAGATACATCAAACGCTATCATACAAGGGAAAGACAGAAAAACAGGTTTCCAAATAAGTACAAATGATGGTGTTGGGTGAAGCATAAAACAAAAATGTTCTTTCAAGAACAAGCACTAGAACCACTAGGGGTGTGGCTCCGCACTCCGTAGATGTTTGCAAAGTTCCAAATTTATGATATATTTCAACAGTGTAGTTGGTGCCTCATGCGATGCTCCCACTGAGCATGGGAGGTTTAGATTACTGATTAGACACGCGTTACCTGAACCCAAGCTCCACAATCACATGGCACTCAAAATTATCTCTTCATACAACGTAAAATAATTTTCTTCACATATTGTTCATGATTACTTCTTCTTTAATTTCCATTATTATTTCATCATTAACTTTTCAGTGATTCACATGTTAATTTCACATTTCTTAAATGCCCAATGCATTTCAAGCACAAATGCTCTTCCTCAGGGGACTTTGTTCTGAAAAAATATAGCAATATGTCGGTACATTTTCATGTGAGTATGCAAACAGGTATTAACTAATCATATTCTCAACAAAAAAAAAAAAAATTCTCAACAACAAAATTCTCAACAAAAAATTGACTATAGAACATTTCACGTTCCTATTTAGTTGTAGTACATGTTACACCTTATAACCCTTTTGTGAAGAAATAAAATGTATTGCTTGGTCTCATTTCATATTGCATGCACTTTAAACATCTGTGTGCTCACTAGAATGTATTCTGTCACTAACCTTGCTCGAGGTTTCTCTATTGTTGTTCAGAACTGTAAACAATAAACAGGGCACTAGTTTACTCAAAATGTCATAATTATGTTATTCTAATACGTGATCTCCTTTTTGCTAGTTTTGGTCTTACCGGGTAGCTTGTACAAAACGCCTATAGCGGTTCATCCTCCCTTCCGAGTGTTCGTAAAGTTTAGCGTGCGTCTCTCTATCCTAGTTATACTCTATCATTATCCCGGTCCGATCACGTGGTGTGTGTTAGGGGAAAGAGCCCAAAAACTGACTCACGTCTTGTGTGATTCCGTTCGTATCTATCTACCTCTGTGTGGTCACTTGTGGATGGTGACTTACGATTTTAACCTGTATTGAGCCTGTTGAAAAATGTGCAATACGTGAAGCATCTATCACCTAAGTGTCGTGAACGTTCTAAATAAATACATAATGTAAATAATTGACATGTATAAAAAACGTAAATGAATGAACATAAATAAATAAATGCGCAAAGTGAATGCGTTAAATCATTCCTGAACAATTATTCTCTACATGTCATCAAATCTCATCGCATCCATAATATTGAGTACTTGTCACTTTATGAGTTTATAAAAAGCAACTAAGTTCCATCCGCTCATTTAACCCTTTAGGGTACAGGGTGCATAAAAAGTTAATCCAAAATGTCTCTCTCCTTAGCAGTAAGTTGTTGTTGTCCATTCCTGGCCGGGTTGTCACCAATTCCAGTATACAAAATTTTAATTGTGAAGGATTGTGTTTAGCTTCATTGAAATGAACTGCCACTGTAGATTTAAGATTTTTTAATCTGATATTACTCTTATGTTCTGTAAGTCTGGTTTTTATCTTTCTTTGGGTTTTGCCCACATAGGACAATCCACACTGACATCTTAGCATGGATATCAGATTGCTGCTATCACATGTTCCTGATACCTTTAACTTTACAGGTGTACCTTTAGTGGGGTGATTGATCACGTTCCCTTTGATGATAGCCGAGCAGTTACCACAATTATGGCATGGCATTGTGCCTTTGTATTTCTGTGTATCTGTCAATTTGGAACTTTACAAACATCTACGGAGTGCGGAGCCACACCCCTAGTGGTTCTAGTGTTTATCTATTACTGAGCAAGTGGTCTCTACGCACCGCAAATATGCTATTCGAAGATATAGCACACACCACCGAACAACAAGCTGAAACGCTAGCTTTCAATGAAGCTGACACAGACAGAATATATGCATTGATTGAGGATTCTGATGAAATATGTTGAGGTACAGGATCAAAAGAGGCAAACATAAAACAATTACTTTACATGTCAAAAAAGATCATCAACCAAAAATTACATGCAAGCACATTGATTAAATACCACAAAACACAACGGATTCCGCGTGGTTTAAGGATATCACTGAAATCAACATTATGTAAAAATAATGCCAGGTTCACTGAAAGATGGTTTGCAATCCTAAACAAATGTTCGTTAGACTTAATTTTGTTAATAGTGGAAGAATTGGCAAAGCTTTTGGAAGACTTAACGAAAGAAATAAACTTATTGAAAGATGATCTCACTAAAATGACAACCAAGGAGGAATGGGACCAAATTCTTATAGACACTAACAAAAAAGTGGAGGAATATACTAAAGAAATCAACGATCGAAAATTAAGGAAATTTAAAAGAGACACCACAGATTACCGTTTAGGAGAGGTGTACACATGGGCTGACATTTATGCTAAAAGGAGACAACAGAAACCAAACTATGACAGATCCTTGGACGAAACATCATCAGATGACACACAACAAAGAAGGGCACCATTTGACAACAGGAGACAACGAACGGCTCCACAAAGTAAACAGACAAATATTCCAGATAAATCAATACCCACAACATCAAACATAGAAATTGAAACAACTTCAACAACACTGTCTCCTTTTTTAGAGAAGGCCACTGGACCCCAAACAGAACCAGGAGGGGCAAAAAAACAAACACCAGTAGAAACTGTAGCCAAAAATACAAGGAGTCAGAAACCTTAGTAATCAACATATCCAAATATACCATGACCTCTAACGAAATACAAGTGTTACAAAAAGGATCATCATATGTACCCACATACCATTCAAACTTATTGGAGACAAGAGTATGTCTATACAAATTCTTGAGATCACTAAGATTACGCCATTTTTTCACAAACATCATAGAAAAACCAATATCTACGGAACCAAAAGAGGATATAATGATGGGACTAAAATCGAAAAGCAAATTCATCGCTCCAGTGAGCCACAAGGTATTAGATGCGTTTGAAAAGGTCTTAATGAAAGAAATTGGAGAAACTTTCAAAAAACCGAAATCCAAACAAACAACCCTTACTGAGAAAGACAGACAAACTCTACAAAAATTAGCAAACAATCGGGAAATAACAATCAGACAAGCAGATAAAGGAGGTGCTCTCATTATAATGGACACAGAATACTACGAAAATCAGGTGGAAATCCATGTTAATGATCAAGACACATACTTAAAAATGGAAATGGACCCTACCAAAGAATTTCTAAAAATATTGACAAAAATCATTGACAAGGCATTGGAACAAGGCACAATTAACCAAACAGACAAAGAGTATTTGTTGAACATCAATCCTTCTATACCATATATCTATATGACACCCAAGATCCATAAACACGCCACAAAACCACCATTACGTCCAATAGTATCTACCATAGGATCTATTCCTGAACCTATAGGGAAGTTCATAGATAAACATCTACAAAACATCGTTCAAAAATCTTCCACATATATAAAAGACACTGCTCATTTCCTAAATATTCTGGAGGAAGAAAAGACCAACTTTACAAAAGACATGATCATGGCAACAGTGGATGTAAAATCCTTATATACATCCATTCCACATGACCTGGGAATGACAGCAGTGGAAAGTTTTTTGGTAAATGAAGAAAAGAGTGAAGAGCAGAAACATTTTTCATCATGGAACTCATTCATTTTACTTTGTTTCACAGTTACTTTGTGTGGAAAGACAAGTACTATGTACAATCCTCTGGAACTTCCATGGGCAATTGTGCGGCACCCACGTACGCAAATACATTCATGTACAGATTTGAATTGGACCACATATTGAATCAACAAACATGGCAGAACAACTTGATTCTTTACAAGCGTTATATTGACGATATCTTTGCTTTATGGAGAGGAACTATGGAAAGTCTAGAGGAAGCATTACAACATCTGAATGAAATCAATGCACGAATTCAATTTACGTTCACAATCAACAAAAATACAATTACATTTTTGGATGTGGCAATATCTAATGTGGAAGGTGAAATAACTACCAGCGTTTTTACAAAAAGCACTGACAGAAATAATCTTTTACATTACAGAAGCTTTCACCAACCACCACTCAAGAAACACCTTCCATTTTCACAACTGGTCAGAATAAAGAGGATCGCCTCAACAGAAGAATTATACAACAAACACAAATTGGAGACCTTAAACAAATTTAAAAACAGAGGATATCCGGAACCCATTCTGAATGCCGCTGCAGAAAGAGCCGACAAATTACAAAGACAACATCTGTTATCCGCAAAAACAAAAATGGAAGAACAAAGATCTGTATTTGTGTCAAAATTCTCCACACGTAGTTACAGTATCAAAAAGACAATCATTAAACATTGGCCACTACTGGCGCTGGAAGAAGACTTTAAAGGCATTTTTTCAAACTCTCCAATATTTGCATATGAGAGAACAAAAAACATCTAAGAACTCATCAAAATTCCAAAAAAGACAGATACAGAGAAATACAAAGGCACAATGCCATGCCATAATTGTGGTAACTGCTCGGCTATCATCAAAGGGAACGTGATCAATCACCCCACTAAAGGTACACCTGTAAAGTTAAAGGTATCAGGAACATGTGATAGCAGCAATCTGATATACATGCTAAGATGTCCGTGTGGATTGTCCTATGTGGGCAAAACCCAAAGAAAGATAAAAACCAGACTTACAGAACATAAGAGTAATATCAGATTAAAAAATCTTAAATCTACAGTGGCAGTTCATTTCAATGAAGCTAAACACAATCCTTCACAATTAAAATTTTGTATACTGGAATTGGTGACAACCCGGCCAGGAATGGACAACAACAACTTACTGCTAAGGAGAGAGACATTTTGGATGAACTTTTTATGCACCCTGTACCCTAAAGGGTTAAATGAGCGGATGGAACTTAGCTGCTTTTTATAAACTCATAAAGTGACAAGTACTCAATATTATGGATGCGATGAGATTTGATGACATGTAGAGAATATTTGTTGAGGAATGATTTAACGCTTTCACTTTGCGCATTTATTTATTTATGTTCATTCATTTAAGTTTTTTATACATGTCAATTATTTACATTATGTATTTATTTAGAACGTTCACGACACTTAGGTGATAGTTGCTTCACGTATTGCACACTTTTCAACAGGCTCAATACAGGTTAAAATCGTAAGTCACCATCCACAAGTGACGACACAGAGGTAGATAGATACGAACGGAATCACACAAGACGTGAGTCCGTTTTTGGGCTTGTTTCCCCTAACACACACCACGTGATCGGACCGGAATAATGATAGAGTATAACTAGGATAGAGCGACGCACACTAAACTTTACGAACACTTGGAAGGGAGGATGAACCGCTATAGGCGTTTTGTACAAGCTACCCGGTAAGACCAAAACTAGCAATAAGGAGATCACGTATTAGAATAACATAATTATGACATTTTGAGTAAACTAGTGCCCTGTTTATTGTTTACAGTTCTGAACAACAATAGAGAAACCTCGAGCAAGGTCAGTGACAGAATACATTCTAGTGAGCACACACATGTTTAAAGTGCATGCAATATGAAATGAGACCAAGCAATACGTTTTATTTCTTCACAAAAGGGTTATAAGGTGTAACATGTACTACAACTAAATAGGAACGTGAAATGTTCTATAGTCAATTTTTTGTTGAGAATTTTGTTGTTGAGAATTTTTTTTTTTTGTTGAGAATATGATTAGTTAATACCTGTTTGCATACTCACATGAAAATGTACCGACATATTGCTATATTTTTTCAGAACAAAGTCCCCTGAGGAAGAGCATTTGTGCTTCAAATGCATTGGGCATTTAAGAAATGTGAAATTAACATGTGAATCACTGAAAAGTTAATGATGAAATAATTAACAGGATAATGGAAATTAAAGAAGAAGTAATCATGAACAATATGTGAAGAAAATTATTTTACGTTGTATGAAGAGATAATTTTGAGTGCCATGTGATTGTGGATCTTTCAAGAACAAGGCCAGCTCAAATGCTGCGATGAATGGGACGCATACCAGAAATTACATTGTCGCCTTATTCTTCTCCAACAATTGGGGGAGGCAGGAAAAGATGTGAAAGATGAAATCCGCTTAGTCACACTGGATATGAATAACTGCTTGGCAAAAAGGAATATGGCTACAATATTACATTCTAGAGTGAAATAATATCAAGAAAATGAAAAATGTACATCTTTCTTTTTTCAAAAAGCAAAATCCTCCCTTAAATTTCTGACAAAGCCACGTAATGAGCATGAAGATATTGTGTAAGGTATTGAGCATTGCAAACAGATAGCCTTTGACTTTTATTCGCACTTATATGCTGCACCGCCACCTAAACCTTCTTCTTTTCAGGATTTTGAAGAATATTGTTGAGGACTGGAAGGGGGTCCTAATACTGAACAAGTAGAATTCCTGGAACAGCCTTTTCATGGGGAGGAATTGGTATCTGCATTACAGTCCTCTCCCAGAGGTTCTAGCCCTGGGATAGATGGGCTCACTTGGGAGTCCTGCCGCAAATTTTGGGCCCTGTTGTTTATAGACTAGATGGTGGTTGTCAACGAAGGTTTTACTAATAACATTTTTTCTGCATATTTCTCCGCTGGGGTCATCACCCTCTTGTACAAAACCGGGGACGAGACCTCCCTGCAAAATTGGCGGCCGATTTCACGTTTGTGCGTTGATTACAAGCTCATAGCTAAGGTGTTTGCGCCGCCTTCGGGGAGTTATGCACTCTTGTGTTCAACCAGATCAAGCTTGTGCTATCAGACAGCGCACTATTGTGGATAGCCTTGTTACATTAAGAGATGCACTTTGGTATAATCACGAAAGAGCGATCCCTCTAGGTTTTCTTAACCTGGACTTTCATAAGGCTTTCACCAACGTTTTACATCAATTTCTCTATGTGGTATTAGCAAAAATTAATGTTCCTCCTGCATTTGTTCACATGATACGTACCCTCTACCAAGGTGCTCAGAACAAAGTTAGTATCAACGGATTCTATACCACTGCTGTTCCTATTCACACTGGAGTGCGTCCGGGGGGCCCAATGTCTCCCATTCTTTTTGTTTGTGTGTTGGAGCCATTTTTGTGCAAATTAAAAAAGGACAAACTGGTAAAAGGTGTACTTGTACCTGGTGATTCTGGCGTCCCGAACAAGGTCACCGCATACATGGATGATGTTACGGTGTTGTGTACTACCGCAGCTTCTGTGCGCAGAACTCTTTTGCAGGCTTCTCTTTTCAGGAAGTATCAGGTTTGGATTTAAACATAGGGAAGAGTGTCTGCCTGACTACAGGTCCCTGGGATCGACTGGCAAATCTGCTGGTAACTATTACCACAGAACCCACTGAAATGTTGGGAGTGTATTTTGGGGGGCAAGGGCATGTGGAAATAAATTGGAAGGAAGTTCAGGCTAAAGTACTAAAGAAACTTTCTCTTTGGTCTTTGCGCAAGCTAACCTTGGAAGGAAAGGTTTTAGTCATTAAAGCTGTCTTGTTTCCACTGTTACCATACCTTGCTATGGTTTTCCCTCCTCAGCACCACACTTTACAGAAATTGCAAAAAATACTTTTTACCTTCCTATGGAACTCTACGATGGAGAAACTAAGTAAAGAGAAGGTTTGTAAAACCTGGAAAATGGGGGGGAAAATGTGCCAGATCTTAAGACCTTTTTGTTTTCAAGGTTGTTATGCTATGTTGTGTCCCGTACACATGAAGACATGGTTTCAGTCCCTGCTTTATTTACACATTACTTTGTGGGGGCAATGCTCAGACGTTGTGGACTATTTGCCCATTCTAACCTTTCTCCTCTGGCACACAATGCACCGCCATCCTACAAGGGGCTTTGATCTTTCATACAGACTTTGGACACTGAACTTTTTGATCGAGATGTATGCATCCACCCTACCAGCCTGAAACAGGAGCTACGGAAACAAGAGCAGCCTATTGTGTTGGATATCCTGTCAGAGCCACAGTCTTTGAGGGTGTGGAAGATGGTGGGCCACTTCGGACCCGATTCACAGAATAAACTTAAGACTCAATCCTAAACTTACTACTATTTTGGTATTCATAGAATGCACTTACTACTTTTGGTAGTCACAGAATGAACGTACTACTTTTGGTATTCACAGAAGTTAGGATTTTGTCTTAGGTTTGTCTTAAGACAAACTTAAGACAGACTTAAGACAGACTTAAATTAGGATTTTGTCTTAAGTCTGTCTTAAGACAAAATCCTAACTTCTGTGAATACCAAAAGTAGTAAGTTCATTCTGTGAATGCCAAAAGTAGTAAGTGCATTCTGTGAATACCAAAATAGTAGTACGTTTAGGATTGAGTCTTAAGTTCATTCTGTGAATCGGGCCCAGAGACATTTTCCACAGACACCGAGACCTGGCTTTGATGGCTGTCCATGGATGCCTCCCTGTAAAAGTCTTTCAGCATCGGCGAGGATTGGCCCCCACTGCCTGTGCCCACACACGAGATGCAGCAATGAAGAAACTGTTTTCCACCTGCTGTGGGGTTGCCTTTATGCCAAAAACTTTTGGACTTTATTGCAGCCTTTCCTTTTGAACATTGCGGGTATTTCTGCTTTATCTTTTAATGCCCTTCTTTATGTACAAGACATTTCTGCAAAACCTCCCCCTACTGCGTGGCGACTGTTAAACTGTGCTAAAGAGGCCTTATGGGATGCACGAAATCTGTTTCTTTACCTCCATAGAGATATGGATACTAAAGCATGTAAAAATCTTTTTCTTGATAAAGTCATGACTTATGTACATGTAGATCGTGCTACTCTGGGACTGGAAGAAGCTAACGCTTTGTGGCACATTAAAAACTTGAAAGGTTGGGTCACTTAGACATGTATCTAAATAGTCTGATGGACTTTGCTTTTTGCCTTGCCACCAGGCCAAAGGATTGGCGTTTGTATAGACCATCAATTAAATGTATTAGTTCACTTTAGGGTGTGGGTGAAACACCATGATTGATAAAAACCTTATCTATTTCAAGTATTATCTTGTTCTTTTAACTCTTGCTGTACATTTTGACTTGTGAAATGTAACTCTGTATGTGTGCCTTTATCAAACTAACTAGCAGCCCGTCCCGACGTTGTCCAGGTATGAATTGCTGCCGGCCAGTAGTATATTGTTTCATAGGATTTCTTTTTGATAGCATTTCTCATCTGTGACAGGCCTGTGAAACGCTCCGATTCACAGTGCACTGCTGATGCACTTAAGAGTGCGCGTTCAGTAGTGTGTGAACTCGAGTTTCCCTACCTTATTTTCCTTGCAATATTATATAGCGCGAACTCGACAACATGGCATGAGCACAATTTACATTACAGAAGAACACATTAATTTGTGGTAGGCACGGGGAGACAAAGCAATTCGCCTGGAATCACAGGATTTTGACCTGATGCCGAGATTCGAATGTAGCTCCCGAGCTCTAAAGTTCGCAATTCTAGAACTTGTGGTGGGAGGTGTGTCTAAAAGTGTATGTCGGTGCTGGCCATCAATGAGAGAGACCTGTGCATTTTTTTCAAATCGGTGGTGAAAAAATATGAGTATGTTGCTGGAGATGTGGGCCGCCGTGCTACCAATGTACTTACCGGGGGAGGGTAAACACCCATATTCCGCAACTTTCTTTCTGCAGACCATCACTCCGCATACTTTCATTGTGAAAGTACCATGACTCCGCAATGCCATTATAACGCATGGCATTACATTTTATATGCATTTACCACGCATACATTTACAACGAAATTCGTTGTAAATGCATGAATGGTAAAAGCGTGTTTTTTTTAATGTTTGGATAAGGTAAGTATAGGTATAGGGGTATATGTTTTGTGGTACTGAGGTATATGTTTTGGTGTGTTTGGGTATTTTAAGGGTTCAGATATAGTTTTGGGTTATGGGGTACAGGGGTAGTTTTAGCGTTTAGGGATAGGTATGGGTTTTGGGGTACAGGCATATTTTTAGGGTTCAGGGCTAGGTTTGGGTTTTGGGGTATAGTGGTATTTTTAGGGTTCAGGGGTAGTTTTGGGTTTTGCGGTACACGGGTATTTTAAGGGTTCATGGGCTAGGTTTGGGTTTTGGGGTACAGGGGTATTTTGTGAAGTAGTGTGGCTCACTGGTTAGAGGCGGCAGACCCGAGAGCAGAAGACGGCCCGGGACCCGGCGCGGCAGGTTTCTGGACCAGGGTCAGCGGACTCGATAATTCTCTCGCCTCGGTGCCCACTCTGATCAGCGATCACACTCGGCAACTCTGGGCATTAGCTTGCCTCATCTTCACTAACGGCCCCACCAGACCGCCGGGGATGCCTGGTCTCACCCTGGAGATACCCATTAAGGGACCATCTCTCAGGGAAGCCAGGAAGGGTTTCGCGGCGGTCGAAGCGCCTTGGGACCCTCCGGGTAAGTAGTGCGCTATATAAATGCCTATACATACATACATACATACGTACATTTTTAGGGTTCAGGGCTAGGTTTGGGGTTTGGGGTACAAGGGTATTTTAGGGTTCGGGGGTAGGTTTGGGTTTTGGGGTACAGGGTTATTTTTATGGTTCAGGGCTAGGTTTGGGTTTTTGGGGTGCAGGGGTATTTTTAGGTTTCAGGGGTAGGTTTGGGTTTTGGTGTACAGGGGTATTTGAAGGGTTCAGGGCTAGGTTTGGGTTTTGGGGTACAGGGGTATTTTAGGGTTCTGGGGTAGGTTTGGGTTTTGGGGTACAGGGTTATTTTTATGGTTCAGGGCTAGGTTTGGGTTTTTGGGGTGCAGGGGTATTTTTAGGTTTCAGGGGTAGGTTTGGGTTTTGGTGTACAGGGGTATTTGAAGGGTTTAGGGCTAGGTTTGGGTTTTGGGGTACAGGGGTATTTTAGGGTTCAGGGGTAGGTTTGGTTTTTGGGGTACAGGGGTATTTTTAGGATTTAGGTATAGGTTTGGGTTTTGGGGTACAGGGTATATTTATAGGGTTAAGGTGGGATAGTGTTTAAAGGTGTTGGGGTATTTTAAGGAGTAAGGTTGGCTTTTGATTATGGGGTGCAGGTGTATTTAAAGGGAGCAGGGTGAACACCCAGAGCTGGAACATCCAGAACCTAGGAAGAAAAAACAATGAAATATTTGACACAACGCGCGCCCCGCACCCGCTCACACCCCCAGCACACGATATGAGACATGGCATGAAGGGCAGAATGTAAAAACAACAGTTGATGGACAGAATGCAGAACAGTTAAAGCCATCATTTTTTTGCACTCCACACCACCTCAGCCTTGACCCTGTGCCTCATGTAATCATTCCAGGCCAAACTGCCAAGCCATGTCTTTCCTTGACCAGACTCAAGCATCCTAGAACCAATTTCTGGCTATCAACGGTTTTCAGCCAGGATAGCTTGACTCCAGTGGTTTGGAGAGCATGGGACTTACGTCTTAGCATACCCATCACACTCGGGGTGACAAATACAAAAAGAACAGTTGATGGACAGAATGCAGAACAATGTCATACATTCACCCCAGTACAGAGATCTGGGCCTAAATCCATCGTTTTTTTGCACTCCACACCACTCCAGTTCAGACATGGCCATATGCAAATCAGCCTTGACCCTGTGTCTCATGGGAACAGTCCAGCCCGAAGGGTGGAACATACCACACGCCCCCAGCATTTGTCACGCCCCCCACCACAAACCAACAGCACAACGCAGACACGCCCACAAGGGACTACATTGCTGGCACGGTTCTTTTACTTTTTAAATGTATATGGTGGGCGTCTGCATAGCCTATGTCCTTCTGCTGCATCTGCCCTTTCCAACGCTGTATTGGGTGTTGTGATTGGTGCTGTGGTTCCTGAGATTACCCGCCTCAAAGGTTTCTAGCTCTCTCTTTATTATATTAGTATGGATATGAATTAGCTCTCAGCTGAGCCTGAGAGCCGGCCCCTTGAGGAATGTTTTGATAATGGATACTATAATATTCACTGCACCCTCGAATATTGTCCCATATTGCTTGGCAGGGCCTTTGGTTGGGATTGTATTTTTTGCCCATAACTGTGCTTGGGGTGGTCCTAGGAGGATGGGACCACCACCAATCATCCAGCATGATGGGCTCTTTGTGTTCAAGGCATCTGCTTGGTTCCCTCCCTAGGTTAGTGAGGACATCAAAATCATCACCTCTCTCACCCCTTGCTGTACTTTCATTTGCACTTTTGTGAGGTGACATTGTTGTTTTACTAAGGGTATGTGAGGTTTCTGTTCTATTGATTGTGTTGAGAGGGAATGTGAATTTTCCAGTATTAGGGGTATCTTTCATAGATTCACATGCTTGAATATTCCCCGTCATCGAAGTGGGAGTCCCACGGTACATATATAACAGTAATATATATGCATGTATACATGAGAAATATCATAAATAAAATATACATACATATAATGCAATAGAAATGTAAACTTGAAAAAAATACCATAGAACAGAATAGGCCCATTGAAAAGCCCAAGGGAGAATTCACTTTGGTAACATATTAGAGTCATTATGTGTTGGTCCACATTCCAGCCAATCAGGCTGTAGCCTCCTCTAGAACTTTCTCCTCAGAAGCCCAAGTCCTCAGATTTTCTACCGCACGTCGTGTGAAGGGAGTCTCCCTGAGCTCTGCTCAGTTTTTTCCAGTTTCTAGCTGTTTTTTCTTCAGAAATGTCTTCTACTAAGAAAACTTTGTTCAAGGCTTGTCCATCCTGTGGTAAATTGCGCCTTTTTCATGAGGACCCTCACAGTAAGTGCATTTACTGTCTTTACCCGGACCATGTTGCCTCTACCTGCAAGTTCTGTCGCACTTTTCCCCCTAAAACATTGAGGGATAGAGAGGCCCGTCTCCTTCTGTGGCTACAGAAGTTGAAAACATCTGAGAATGTGGTTTCTGATGCTGAGAGTATGTCATCTGGATTTTCAAAATCCTCTCAGAAGCGTGGGTCTGAGACTGAAGTTCCCTCTCCTTTTCTTAAAAAGAGTAAAATGTTGGGTTCTTTCAAGGATGTCTCCCCACAAGACGTGCTTCAGGGCGCGCCTACAGGACCTGGCTCTCTGGCGTCTAGACCCAAGAATATGCCCTCCTCTTCAAAAACGGGCACTGGCTCGTCGACGGGCGAGTCAACGCGTCCGTCGACGTCTTCAGCGACTACAAAGTCAGTTTTGGCAGTTTCAACGTCGACGACCACTTCTTCCCTGTCATCCAGCTCTGCAACGACGACGACCATCTCGTCGACGAGCAGCCAAGAGGTGAGACCCATCTCGTCTATTATTAAGATCTCGTCGACGATCAAACCGTCGATGAAGAAATCATCGTCGATGCGCCTTCCGTCGACGGTTTGTCCGTCGACGAAGAACAAGCCATCGTCGTCGACGCCTGCTCCGTCGACGGCTTCATCGTCGACGGCGAAGAATGCAACCTCGTCGACGACCTCGTCGACGACCAAAAAATCTTCGTCGACCAAGAGTAAGATGCTAATTCATACGCCGGTTTCTGCGGCGACGACGCAAGAACAACCGGGTGGTGCTAAGACTTTGCAAATCTCGTCGATGGGCTCGTTGACGACGCACCAACCCCTACAGACTACTACCACCTTCAAGGTGGTTACTGCCTTGTCTCTCAAGACTGTACCACTCATTCAGTTAAGTCCAGTAAGGAGTGGATCTCAGCTCCGGAAAAATTGTTTCAGTCTGGAGAAGAGGAATCCGGAAATGATTCTGAAATGGATCAAACTTATGAACCAGCATCCAGTCCTTCTGAATTACACATTAAGTGTCAAGAGTACAGTGACGAGGATGAGGATGTGGATAATAACGTCGAAGATGGGAATTTACTTTTTCCAATCGATAGGGCACAACCAACTACTTACGAACAGGTTACGCAAATTCCTCTGTCATTGGTGCAAAACTGGCAACATATGCTGGACGACTACAATCGTAGGTTTCCACCGTCGTTGCCACCTTCTCCGGCACCTCAAGTGCACCGGTCTCAGTCTCCAGCGCCACGACCTCAGTCTCCAGCTCCTCGACCTCCGTCTCCAGCACCTCGACCTCAGTCTCCAGCACCTCGGCCTCAAGCTCCGGCGCCTGTCGCGCCTATGTCTCCTTTGGGTGCTTGCCCTGATACTGATAATGAAAATCAAACTCCTCATAACACTGGGGATAACGACACTGATGATGACATGCAGGATTGGAACAATTATAGGGCACAGACACCCTCTACTCCACCGGCATCACCAAGAGCTTCGCCGCCAGTGGATATCGTGAGTTTCCATAACCTTATGGTTCGTGCTGCAAAAAAGGTTCCACTTAACAATCGAGGCACAACAAACTGAATGCTTTTTGTATGATTTTAAGGACTTACCTCAACGGCAAATGCATACCATTCCTATCATAGACCACATATGGGAAGAAGGTCTAAAGTTGATGGAACGTCCTAATTCCATACCAGCCGTTCTGCCCAGATTGGACAAAAAATATAAAGCGCCGCCTACTTCTCCGGCCTGTTTGGTTTCGCAACCCTAGGCAGATTCTGTTATCACTCAGGCGGCACAAAAAAGATCTCGAAATCCGGCCATACCTCTGACATCTCCGCCTGATCAAGATGGTCGTAAATTAGACTCAATTGGCAAAAAATGTACCACTATGACAGCGACAACTGTGAGAGCATCCAACGCCTTAGCCATTCTAGGTCGCTACGACCGTCAAATGTGGTCTGAGATCGCTGGTCTAATTACTCAAATGCCCGACTCCATCCGGGATGAAGCGCAGGCCATCATTCTCGAAGGAGAAAAGATTTCAGCAGAAATAATCGACTGTGCCGTCGATATATCCTCCACTGGTTTCCGGCAACTAGCTGGTGCTGCAGTCTTGCGCCGTCAAGGCTGGCTAAAATCAACCACCTTCTGTCCAGAGGTCCAGTCCAGAGTTTTAGATTTACCTTACGACGGTGAATCTTTATTCGGTAAGCATGTGGATGATGCTTTGGAACTTATAAAGAAGAACACAGATACAGCAAAGTCCTTGACAACTCTACAATATCGGAAAAGGCCATTTCGTGGGGCACGCGGTAGAGGAGGAGGAACCTCTACTTTTCGTGGAACAGGCCAATATCGAGCATACAATTAGAATGATAACAGACAAAGGGGCTCCTATCAGTCCCAAGGTCGTTCATCCACCTCCAGACCTTACCAGCGTAAGTCCAATTGCAGAGGTGGTGCGAACACCAACAAAAAACAGTGAGACGACTGTGCATCTTGGAGGTCGAATCTCGAAGTTCTTCTGCAATTGGTCGGACATTACCAGCGACCAATGGGTCTTAGACGTTGTTTTAAAAGGACATACCCTGGAATTCACGAAATTCCCCCCCACTCGTCCACCTTCGGGTCCACCTTCTCCCCATTTCAAGGAACTGTTGACCCAGGTGCAGCTTATGATCAGGAAAGGAGCCATAGAATTGGTACCGCAAGGTCAACGTGGCAGGGGGTTTTACTCCCGTTTCTTTCTATTAAGGAAAAAATCAGGAGAGTGGCGCCCCATCTTAGATTTGAGAGCTCTAAACAAGTTCATCGCATCAAAGACTTTTCAGATGCTAACTCTACTTCAAATCTTGAATTTCCTCATTCCAGGAGAGTACTTTTCAACGATAGACCTTCAAGATGCATATTTCCATGTACCTATTCATCCCAGGCACAGGAAATATCTCCGTTTTACGGTCGGCCAATTTCATTATCAATTCAAGGTCCTGCCATTCGGCCTTCGCTCAGCACCGAGGGTATTTACCAAGATGCTAGCCCCGGTGGCTGCCTACCTGCGTTTACAGGGCATCCAGTTCTATCCGTATCTGGACGACTGCCTGATAAAGGCCAGGACTTTTCAATTAACGGAACAGCACACTCAAGTCTGCATATCCCTGTTCGAAACGTTGGGTTTCTCCATCAATTGCCTAAAGTCACACTTTCAACCATCTCAACAGCGAGATTTTCTGGGAGCCTCGCTCGATTCTCGGCTGGGGCAAGTGTTCGTTTCACAGGAGAGACAAGACCGAATGATACAGAAAGTACAGTTCCTGCAGTCAAGACAGTACGTTTCTGTCCGGATGTACAAATCATTCCTCGGCATGGCTTCTTCGTGCATTCAGCTAATTCCCAACTGCAGATTGCACATGAGAGTCCTACAAGAGGAACTAGACAGGCAGTGGAAGCAGGTATCGGGGTCGTTCGAAGACAAGATCCATCTAACGCCCCACATTCAAAAAGCTTTGGAGTGGTGGTGGAGCTCATCCTCCAAACATAGCAACAGGTCGTTCATTCAAAGACGAACCACCAACACTTACACTGACAACAGACGCTTCCCTGGAAGGTTGGGGGGCACATCTCGACGGGATGTCCGTGAAGGGAAAATGGACGGCGTCTCAGCGCACTTGGCACATAAATCGCTTAGAACTACTGGCGATTTTCTTGGCCTTGAAGTCCTTTCGGAGAGTAGTGCAAGGACAAACATTGCTGGTGAGGACGACAACACTACCAGCATGACCTACATCAACAAACAGGGCAGCACAAGGTCTCTCGTGCTGTCACAACTGGCACGGGAAATATGGGATTGGGCTATCCAACAGCAAATACATCTCACAGCTGTCCATGTGCCAGGGGTGGCCAATGTTCTGGCGGACTCGCTCAGCAGAGCCCTCTCGGACAACCACGAATGGGAAATCAACCAACCAACGTTGGATTTCATCTTCCGACAGTGGGGCCGACCACAGTTGGATCTCTTTGCAACTGCTCTCAACAGGAAGTGTCAACGGTTTGCGAGCAGACATCCACACAAGGAGTCGAGCGGGAATGCCTTTTCAATAGACTGGTCGAACGACTTCATCTATGCATTCCCTCCACTGCCGCTCATTCTTCGTCTATTGCACAGGATGAGGTTCCAACCGTGTCGGATAATCCTGATCGCACCCAAATGGCCAAGACGTCCTTGGTTTTCAGATCTTCTTCTGTTCTCTCTGACAAATCCGATACTATTGCATCCTCTGCCACATCTTCTCACGATGCAGCAAGGTCAAATATGCCATCCGGACCCAGCATATCTCCAACTTCATGCTTGGAACCTGAGTACAATGAATTTGCACACATGAATATCGACAAGGATTGTAGGGCAGTGATAGCAAGTGCTCGCGCTCCATCTACCATCAAAACTTACCAGTTGAAGTGGAAGCGTTTCTGTGCTTGGTGTTCCACTAAAACGCTGGATCCCATGTGTGCTCAGCCAGAGCAAATCTTGCCCTTCTTTTTGTCACTAGCAAGATCAGGACTATCACACTCCACTCTAAAGGTTTTTCTAGCTGCAATTTCTCGTTTTCGACATGATGGCGTAACATCTTTGTACTCCTCCAGAATAATCAGACAATTCTTCAAGGGCCTTTTTCGGATGTTCCCACCAATCCGTCGGCCCCCACCTTCTTGGCGACTGAACTTAGTTTTGTCTCAACTACTTTTGCCTCCATTTGAGCCCATCCATTTTTCCAGTCTAAAATTCCTCTCTTGGAAAGTGGCTCTTTTGCTTGCTCTGACCTCATCCAGGCGCGTCAGCGACATCCAAGCCTTTACTGTACAGCCACCGTTTCTACAGTTCTCCAACAAGGCTGTTACTTTGAGAACAAACCCCAGTTTTATTCCTAAGGTTCCCAGTGACTTCCATCTCAATGAACCAATTGTCCTTAAGACTTTCTTCCCTGCACCTCAATCTGCAGCGGAGCGCTCTTTGCACACTCTGGATGTGAAGCGCATCCTCAAATTTTACATTCAACGCACAGCTACATTTAGAAAGACTGATCAATTATTTGTAGCATATGGCCCAGTGTGCAAAGGACAATCTGTAACCAAACAGACTATCACCAGATGGATATCGTCTGCCATATCATCACAACAAATTGTACCTAGGAGTCAAAAAGAATGAGTCATTCAACATGGATCACAAGATCAATACCGTACAGATAACACCAGTGGGAACACACCATGCAAGCTAATTTATGCTGGCTAAGTCAAGGCTCAAGAGCATGTGGAGAAAAATTCCCATCAGAAGCCACACTGTACCACCCTCTTTCTCATCATTTGGGTTCTCCTTACCCAGGAGACAAAACGGCCGGTCTGATGTTACCGTGACCGATAGATGTGAGGAGTGGGTAGTATATGCTATTCAGAAATTAACGTGGCTACTGAAAAAAAGCAGTGTGTGATAATAAAAGTGAAACAGTGAAGGGTTTTGTTAAAATTAGGTGAATCGGGTAGAAAAACAATTTTTATTAGTATCTCCCAATCCCTAAGGTTAAAAGGCAAGTGCAAGTGCGGGTTTGAAATAATAACCGTACTTGATAGTGGTCAACATGTTTCTGCATTCAGAGAAAAAAGTTTCAAATGCATTCTTCAGGACCTGTTGCATCGTCTGCCATATCCTACTGTCATCAACGGGCTGGCAAGCCCCTTCCTGCTACGGCTCGAGCTCATTCCATGAGAGCTGTGTCGACTTCTGCTGCCCTCTTTGCGGGGGTACCTCTGAGACACATCTGCAGAGCTGCTACTTGGTCTAGCGATTTAGAAAAGGGGGTGGTGATGAACAGAGTGTCTGAGTTAAGCAGACCACTTTTACCCAGTCCAAAGATCAGGGCTTGATCCATCACCGTTATTTATCTCACTGCCCCATCCCAGCTCAGAACCTGGCTATATGCAAATCAGTCTGTCCCTGGCCCAGTGCATCATGGGAACAGGGCAGACTAAACTACCAAGCCAATTCTTCACCAGAAAGGAGACAAGCTACCGAGGACCGGTTTCTGGCATTTCAGCCTTCTTCGGCCCGGCTTGCTTGAATCCTGATGGAGCAGTGAGAAAGGGACTCATGTCTGAGTATACCCTGCCACACCTACAGTAGCCAAAAACGATTTAGAAAAGGGGGTGGTGATGAACAGAGTGTCTGAATTAAGCAGACCACTCTTACCCAGTCCAAAGATCAGGGCTTGATCCATCACCGTTATTTATCTCACTGCCCCATCCCAGCTCAGAACCTGGCTATATGGAAATCAGTCTGTCCCTGGCCCAGTGCATCATGGGAACAGGGCAGACTAAACTACCAAGCCAATTCTTCACCAGAAAGGAGACAAGCTACCGGGGACCGGTTTCTGGCATTTCAGCCTTCTTCGGCCCGGCTTGCTTGAATCCTGATGGAGCAGTGAGAAAGGGACTCATGTCTGAGTATACCCTGCCACACCTATAGTGGCCAAAAACAATTTAGAAAAGGGGGTGGTGATGAACAGAGTGTCTGAGTTAAGCAGACCGCTCTTACCCAGTCCAAAGATCAGGGCTTGATCCATCACCGTTATTTATCTCACTGCCCCATCCCAGCTCAGAACCTGGCTATATGCAAATCAGTCTGTCCCTGGCCCAGTGCATCATGGGAACAGGGCAGACTAAACTACCAAGCCAATTCTTCACCAGAAAGGAGACAAGCTACCGGGGACCATACTTTTACGAAGCACTACTGCCTGCAATCAACAGATGCCGCGGATGCGCAAGTAGGTCAAGCGGTGCTGCGGAATCTTTTCCGATAAAGGTGAGCCTCTTTTGCTACCCGCCTCCAGTCATAAAGGTTTTTGTCATGATTTTGGTATTTATTGCTTATTAAGTGATATGTTTTGCCAAGACTTAATTTGTATACTCCTTTATGACTAATGTATGATTTACTGCTTTCTATTCTTATTCAAGCATGTGAATCTATGAAAGACACCCCTAATACTGGAGAAGAACAAAAGTTACTTACCTGTAAACTGTGGTTCTCCAGTATTGGTGTCTTTCATAGATTCACATGCGACCCTCCCATCCTCCCCTCAGAGGCTCTCTTCTCCTCAAGCATTTATACTTACTTGTGCTACGAAAATCTGAGGACTTGGGCTTCTGAGGAGAAGGTTCTAGAGGAGGCTACAGCCTGATTGGCTGGAATGTGGACCAACACATAATGACTCTAATATGTTACTAAAGTGAATTCTCCCTTGGGCTTTTCAATGGGCCTATTCTGTTCTATGGTACTTTTTTCAAGTTTACATTTCTATTGCATTATATGTATGTACATTTTATTTATGATATTTCTCATGTATACATGCATATATATTACTGCTATTTATGTACCGTGGGACTCCCACTTCGACGACGGGGAATATTCAAGCATGTGAATCTATGAAAGACACCAATACTGGAGAACCACAGTTTACAGGTAAGTAACTTTTGTTCTTCTGTGTAATGGTACTTCGCCAACTCTGTTTATACGTAGCAACTATCTCTCTGAACAGTAGTGTTGTTTTTGCTGGGTTGGTAAATCACACACACTGCCCTCACAAACTTAAAACACACTAGAACGGGCAATAAGTGTGGGAATGCTCGTACAACTATGTCTGACTTTCAGGAACAACACAACAAAATGTTTCCTTAGCAGAATTCCCACAGCAGCCGGATTGGAGGGGGAGGTGGATTGGAAATCTCTTCAGGTTGACATAATCCGCATATGTATGTGAAGGTTTTCGAATTTTATAGACTCTGAGTAGGACAGAATAACAGTATGGTCATCAGATAGAACCCTATGAGAAAAGCAATGGTAAACGCAGCTTAGCTGCAACAGCATTTTAATACTACTTTATCTGCCACCAACCCCCTGACACAACAGGTCCAGCAGGCTGAGTCTGACAACTCCCGGCAGCATGACGCCATTCAGCAGTGGTGTCACAAGCTCTCGCTCTTTAATCTGCAGTGAGTTGTCAGGCTCAGCCTGCTGGGCCTGTCGCGTCAGTTGATAGCAACAATTGGTTGCTTTGTTGTTTAACTCATGTCATCATAACATTCGAAAACCTTCGCATAAATATGCGGACTACGTCAACCTGAAGAGATTTCCGATCCCCCTCTTGATGAGGCCAGTATCTTCATATGTATCCCATGACTACTTTATATCATTTTATAACCCTGCACAGAGTGCTCCAGGGTGTTAAATGGGAGGGGAGAAACAGGAGAGCCCTCGAATGGTGCAGCTCGACTACACGCAGGGACGGACGATTCCGAATCCAAGAAAGATGGTCTTGCGCCACATCCAAGAAACAGACTCTCACTAACGGAAGAACTGCAGAGATCTAGAGGCCGCACGAGCAGGCACTGTCCCGACACAGGGGCAACACACGCTTCATTATAAACCCAAGACAAACGACTACATTAAATCAAAATTGAGCCTGACCAGTTTAAAGCAAATGAGAGTCCTGTAAACTTGAGTCTTAGGCGTGGCTTCCTTGCTAGCAATGGAGCATTGACGTGTTGAAAACTAAGGTACAGTCTGGGTGGCTGAAGTCAGTTTGATGCATCAAACACTGCCACCTCGAACGTACCTGGCGCCGTGCAACATAGAATAAATACGGTTCCAGTACCGATAAGCGTACACATTTTAGGGAGACAGGCAAGTTAGTTTCATAGTTGAAGAGATGAAGCATCCGGCATGCTGACCCCTCACTAAGAATAAGAGTCCTGCAATGTAAACAGACACCTTCAATGCCCCAGCCCTCACCTCCTGACCCGTCTCAAGAGCGCACATAATCGTAAAAAGCATTGTGGAAGTTATAAAAATAAATAGTAAACGCACCATGTAACAACCAAGTAAAGGGGCCAGTAGCCATGGGAGGATAGAAATGACGACACGGCTGTACTAAGGATGGCGTAACAAGCCTCATAAGCAATCAGAGACCAGCATTACGAAGGACAAATGCACAAGCCAAAGAAAAGTATGGGCGGGGCTTCTCTTCTCTTCCGTACTGAACTACCCCAGATCTTCCCGAGAGCAGCGCTTGCACGCTGGCTCTATGCTCGACCTAAAAACATAAGCAGCACTGACAATTTACCCACCTTTGTAGTGCAGCAAATGTGACAAGTTAAATACAAATTTACAGACGTCTTTATCTATTTGTTGTACTTTCCCGTTGCAACCCACAGTCTGGGAACACTGATTTAGGTGCAAATGTTCACTTAGTAGACTACAGGGGATTCATCTATCATTATGGTCAATGGATAAAAAAATCATTAAAGTAGCCGCTGGGGTGTAGGGTCATCAAAGAGGGACAATATTGATTCCAGGCAAATGTGTACATTATAGCAATGGGAGGAGTTCAAACAAAATACATTTAAACTCATAACTTATGTAGAGGAATTGAATTACTAGAGTTTGAATTCACCCTTTTCAACACACTCTACCTAGACACTAAGGGGTCCATTAGAATGGCAGACGAACTTCTGTCCACCCACCACCCTAGCGGTGCTGGGTCCGTCCGCCAGTGGTGCACTGCCAATTAGGATGCAACCACCACTTTGGCGGTCGCATCCGGCATATACAACATTGTGGCGGGCGGTGCTGTGAGCACCCCCTTCCACAATGTTGTCAATACATTTTGTGCATTGGCATGCACAACGTGACATGCACCGCGCGGTGCTTGCCACCTTGCACATGCCAATGCTACCCCCCAAGAGCAGCCCCCCATCCCTCCCCTGGGGGCCCACAACAGGCCCCCGAAAGCATTCTTCGCATGCCTTTCCATGGCGGAGTCTCCGCCATGGAAAGGCATTGAAAATGCCACATCCAAATATGGTTGGCGGTGCCTGCAAGGCAGCGTCACCATATTACGGCCCTTTTCCGCCCAGACGGGAATCCGACCAATGAAAAAGCAGTGGACGGTCTGTCCGTCCACCGCGGTGCTCCTCGCCATGATAATATGGCAGGGTGATATGGGCCGTCTGTCGTGCGGATCGCCGCCGGCTGTGGCAATCCGCACGCCATCCTAATGGGGCCCTAAGTGTGCAATGTTTTGCGGGAACATGGTGTCACCCATGACTGCCAGAGTAAACCCTTTTTGACATGTTGAAATACCTACTTTTAACATTTGCAAAGTTATGTATAAGTTGACCTTGGAGTACACAAACTCTGGGGGCCCGATTCACAGAATGAATTTAAGTCTCAATCCTAAACGTACTACTATTTTGGTATTCACAGAATGCACTTACTACTTTTGGCATTCACAGAATGAACTTACTACTTTTGGTATTCACAGAAGTTAGGATTTTGTCTTAAGTTAGTCCTAAAACAGACTTAAGACAGACTTAAGACAAAATCCTAACTTAAGTCTGTCTTAAGTTTGTCTTAAGTCTGTCTTAAGTTTTTCTTAAGACAAACTTAAGACAAAATCCTAACTTCTGTGAATACCAAAAGTAGTAAGTTCATTCTGTGAATACCAAAATAGTAGTACGTTTAGGATTGAGTCTTAAGTTCATTCTGTGAATCGGGGCCTGGGTGAACAACATATAACAGTAAGGCATGCTGAGAATGGAGTTAGAAAGCCCCCACAGCCATTTCGCACTGTGAAGGCCTGATCAAGAATCAAACTAATTTTCTATAAATTGCCTTTTAGATTAGAACAGTAAGTCATCTGTGCTCTGCTGGAATACTAGAAGAATTGAATTCAATAACAAGCATGTATTTTGATAAATATGCCCTATAGTGGATTCTAAAAAGCTGGGCATCTCTGCAGAACCTCGGACTGGTTCCACCAGGATCCCTCTTCTACTCTGAAAATAATTAGATTTTCCCAGCAAGGCATAATTGTGAAATGGTTCCCATCAGACAACAAAGGCCCTCTGAGCAGCTGGCCTGACAGCAGATCTCTGACAGGAAGGTAGGGGAAGTTAATTACTAGCTATGCACCTCTTAACTTTAATGGGAGGAGAGAGGAGTGAACATGTATACCAGATGGGTACCACCAAGAACAGGCAAGAACACTCTCCGAAATTGGGCTAAGACATTAAAGTTGTCTTTGATGATGGCCTACTACCAAGCGGTAGCCTGACGAAAGACCATCCGGAGATAGTTTCTGAGACATCCTCATTTTAGTACAAAACCCCCTGGATGGGAATACGTGGCTCCACACAGTGGCACTAGGAAAAACTATTGTATAAGACCCCAAGATTACCTCCTGCTAGGGATGTTCTACGTTCAGTCTAAGGAAGAGCTGCAAACGTTGCCTAGGATGTAGTGTATGAACGTACCTGAATAGGCTGAAAGCCCACTGTTGTAGCATTAAGCGGACTCAGAATGCAATACCCCTGGCACGAAGGTAATTGTGGGGCATATTATTAACAACAGCGTTAAAATTATCGCCACTTTAGCGGCAGGAAACTGCCACTAAAGCGGCGATAATGGGCTTGATAATATGCCCTTGTGAATTCCCATAAAAGCCCAGGGGCCTCATTTATGAGAAATGACGCATCGCTGCGTGAAAGCAGCGTTGCATCACTTCTCAGTGTGCACTCCTTGCGTCATGATTGATGCGTCATATTTACAGTATGACTCATCATGTCGCAAGTAGTTACTGATACGTCAGTATTTCTGACTTATCTGTAGGCGCAAAAGTGACGCATTGCTGGAGTGTGTCACAAAAGTAACGCACCTCCAGCAGTGTGTACTTTCACATGGGCAAGTCCTATGTTGTTAGTGCCTGCATCAGTCTTACGCCTGCCATGAAGCAGGCGTAAGATTTTGATGCATTAGCGGCCAAGAAATGGCGCAGTGAAATCTCATAGATTTCACTGCGTCACTTCTACGACCCTTCCTTGCGTCAATATGCCCCCCTTGCATACATTATACCTGGCGCAGGTATAATGTGGCGCAGAGGTTTACAAAGTGACGCAGCTACCTAGATGCATCACTTCGTAAATATGGCGTAACAAGGCGCATTTTTTACGCCACTGGTGACGCACCTGCGGCGTAAAAGTGACGCACAGCATCATAAATGAGGCCCCAGGTTCACACCAGAACCTGGGCTGCTATGGGAATTCACAAGAGCATATTATCAAGCGTATTGGCAGTTTCCTGCGTTAAAGCGGCGATTATTTTAACGCCGTTCTTGATAATATGCCCCTATATTCCTTTCCTAGTAATTCTCCCCAATGCCTCATGATTTAACGCTCAGATACCAGTTTAAATATATTTTGGAAACTCAACCATTTTTCTGCACACATCCGATTATTTATGAGTTCTGAAAAGATACACAAGTTCATCTCGATTACACACTTTACAATTTTTTAATCCATATCTTAATGCAACCAAACATTTGAATGTCGCACAGAAGAGCTTCTTACAGATCGCGGGCAAGCTCCTCGTAATTCAGCGGGAACTTCTAGGAGTTGTCCGGGATGGATCAACACTTACAGCCTTATTCATGAAGGGGCCGTTTTGCGAGCCCCTAATAGCGAATCATAGCGATTCGCTATTAAGGACTCGCAAAACGGTAATCATGTAGGAATCGCATAATAAAATGCGATTCCTACTGATTCCTTATTTGCGATTAGCAAATTGCTAATCGCAAATAAGGAATAACTCGCCATTCATTCCTATGGGCCAAAAGGCCCATAGGAATGAATGGGGAGTATTCCTTATTTGCGATTAGCAATTAGCTAATCGCAAATAAGATTGCGATTTGAAGGGTGCCAGGGGTGTCCACAGGACACCCTGTAGCACCCCTCAAATGATCTGTGACACAGGTGTTGCACACACACATGTCCAAAGGACATGTGTGTGTGTAACATGCAACTCAGAAAAATGCATTTAAATGCATTTTTCTGAGTTTTCGCAATTTACCGCGAGGTCTGACCTCGCGGTAAATTGCGCCTAGAAATAGCGAAATCGCAAATAGAAATAGGATGTTGAATAGCATTTAAGGAATCTCAAATAGAGATTCCTTAAATGTCATTTCCTCGCACATTTGCGACATCGCAATTAGCGATTTTTGCTTTTGGGAGGCTGAATCCCAAAAGCAAAAATCGCACTCGCAAAGGGCCGGATTCTCAGAATCCGGCCCTTTGCGAGCCGATTTAGCCTTCATGAATAAGGCTGTAAATAGCTATAAATAGGCACTGCCAGCGGCGCAACTAGAGCCACATTTCGAGGGAGGGAGGGAGGGAGGGGGCGGGGGGTGGCTAATTCTTCCAACAATAGGAAGAGAGGAGATGCAGGCGCTCTAAGCGGATTATATCCGCGCTTTGTCCCCTCATCACCCAACTGTTCAATAAATCACTAACCACAGCCACCTTCCCACAAGCCTGGAAGCACGCCTCTGTCACTCCCTTACTAAAGAAAGCTGGAACCGACATCTTAAATCCCGAAAACTACAGACCAATATCACAGCTCCCTTTTCTCTCAAAAGCCCTGGAGAAACTGGTCAACATACAGCTGACCAAATACCTAGAGACCAACTCCCTCCTAGACCCGTCCCAAACAGGGTTTAGAGCCAATAACAGTACTGAAGCAACGTTGCTGGCAGTGTCGAGCAGTATCAGATCCACCGCCGACCAGGGTGGGGCGGTGGCGCTGATATTGCTCGACCTGTCAGCGGCGTTTGATACGGTCTCCCATGAACACCTGCTTCATATACTTCGAAGCAAGGGAGTACAGTCTAAAGCTTTGGGCTGGCTCCACTCCTTCTTATCCAACCGTACCCATGCTGTACACATGGGACAGTATCACTCCAAACCAAGCACCATCGGCTGTGGGGTACCACAGGGTGCCTCTCTGAGCCCCACCCTCTTCATCGTCTATGTTTCATCTTTAGCCGACATTGGGAGGAAGTGGGGCATTGGAGTCTGCTCATACGCTGACGACACACAGCTGGTGGTGACTATGGATGAAGGCCCTGAGGTCATCAAATCCAAACTACACAACTGTCTAGGAGAAATGGCCCACTGGATGCACAAGCATTCCCTGAAGCTGAATGCCGGGAAATCAGAGATCCTACTATTTGGGGGAGCAAACATGTATGGGATGCCACATGGTGGCCCTCTTCACTGGGAACGGCCCCCTCTCCCAGTCAACACGCCAGGAACCTGGGAATCATTATGGACGATACTCTTTCCATGAAAGATCATGTCAGATCACTCTGCGGGAAAAGTTTTGCCATACTCAAACTCCTTGCCAAAATATTCCCCTGGTTACCCTTGGACTGCAGACGGTCTGTCACGCAGGCACTACTGGTCAGTGGTAATGCACTTTTCAATGGGATGAACGAACATCTATTCTCACGTCTGCAGATTGTGCAAAACCAGGCGGCTAAACTCATTTTTAACAAAAGTAAGCGCGACTCAGCATCAGAGTGCCTAAATAAACTCCACTGGCTCCCAATGCGTCAGAGGGCTGCCTTCAAGTTACTTAGTCATGCTCACAAGACCCTACATGGAACTGGCCCTTCGATACTGCAAGGAAGGATCGAATTTTACAAACCTAACAGAAATCTGCGATCTTGCCAATCTGCATTTGCAAAGCCTAAACGCATCCATAAGGTCAGAACAGGTGGACGTTCCTTTTCCCACCTAGCAGCTAAGAGATGGAACGAGCTCCCCCCCAAGCTAAGACACACCTCCAATTATCTTCAGTTCAGAAGGAATCTTAAAACGTATCTCTATACTAAACCATAAATCCCAGCTGTCACCCCAGTAGCTTCTCTGGCTCTTAGCGCCGTGATATCCTTCGGGATGATTGATGCGCTCTATAAAAACCGCAAAATAAATAAAATAAGTAGGGGAGAATAAAAACAACAGAGCCTCATTGACACGTACAAGGGCTTAAAAACCTGTGGTACTCGGTGCGGCTGATATCTCATTAGCGCGCGCCCCAGCGTACACACATGGCGGAGAACACCTGAAGCAAAGCATGCCCCCGGCCTCTGGACGAACAATCGATTGCATCAAAGTACATTGTCACTGTCACTTTCATACCAAAGGGCAGACCTTTAGGTTTGGATAGGTCTTCCAAAAATTGCAAATTCTATCATCAGCGGGCACCCAAAGTCCTACTGAATACAAGAAATGCTTAAACTAAGTTGTCTGAAATTCAACTCAGCTTTCTCTACTTTAAACTAGTTCAATTAGGTATTTTTTTTATATTAGACCGAGTTTGCACACAGACTTCAAACCGATTAATGTAGTCGGGCGTCTCTATATCATGTCGCAAAAATTACTAAATTAAATTACTAAATTAAAGTCTAATCAATGCGAAGTCTAATTTATTTTGATTGACGAGAAGGGTTTGCCATGTGTGCATTGCATTATGGGCAGCCGGATGTTGTGCGTTCGGAGCTGTCACGGCGCACAGGAAGTGCTATTCTAACGTTACTGCTGAAAGGAAACAAGCATTTACGAATGCAATAGGTCGCGCATTAGAGATAGTTTGAGCTATTGGAATTGCAAATAAAAAACATTTTATAAGGGTTGCTGGAAACTGGCGATACTTGTAGAGTGTCCACACTATCAAATATCATCTGCTGAGGTAAATGCACTCACATCCTAATATTGTGAACCAGGACCTGTCCTTTGTTCAAACAGATGACACTTTTTGTGCATTTAAACGCTAACTAGAGGGGCAAGAATGTGTGATAAATTCCTATTTGTATGTGTGCTTCGTTTTATTGCATGCAATGCAAAATTGTAGTGATTGATTGATGTGACTTCTAAACTGTTGTCATCTCTTATTAATGATTTAGAATTCTATGACACTTACAGGACACACCGGGCAGGGCTTTAAGTGGGCCCGGTCTCAAGGGGTCGGAGCACTGGCAGTTTTTTAAAGGGGGCCTCGAAACGGGTCTCTATCGGGCTCTGTTTTGAGCCCTGGCACAGGCGCTCCGTTTTTTTCCGGAATGCAGTGACAGCAGTTTGCTGTCAGTGCAGTCCAGAAAAAAGTGGCAGGGCACACAGAGCCTGATAGAGAACCGTTTGAAGACAGCAGGCACATCGGTGTGTGCTGCTCACATTGCTCACTTCTCACTAAGGGAGAAGTTACGGCATGACGTCATGCCAGGTGAGCGGTGTAGTGGAAGGGAAATCCTTTAAAGAGTCATTTTCTTTCTGGATTTCCCTTCTATTTCTGAAACGCTAGAGCAGCAGCATTGCGGTAGGGTCACCAGGGCTTCAATTGGAAGCTTTTTCAATGTTATATGTAACCAGCCATAGTTGCTGCTTATTTATCTTATGCAACTAATAACCATTGACAAAGCCAATAGTCCTTACTTGTTGTAGGTGTAATGTGACCTGTTGTCTCACATATTTGGATGCAATGACAGGAACAGCAAAATACAAGTCGGGCGGCACACTATGCTAAACACAGATTTTTAACGTAAGTGTGTTAAAGCCACGCCCCTAATTACATTGACCATGCCCCTTTGAGAGACCCCCCCAGTTTTTTCGTCCCACTTAAAGCCCTGACATCGGGGCATATTACCAAGCAGGGCGATAATTCTATCGCTCTATTAGCAAGCTGTCGCTAACAGCAGTTAGCGACAGCTTTAGGCGATAGCGAGCGGTTTGGGTCCCGCTTTGCATGTCAGCGATATTCATCACTAATGACATGCAAAGTGGGCGTACCCAACCTGTTAGCGACTGAAAGCAGTCGCTAGCGTCGCTATCGCCTATTAGCAAGGCTGACGTAGCTATGGAAATATTCTAGCTATCGCCAAAAACGAACGCCTGCTCTGACCAGTTGTTAGCCATGTTATCAAATGGGAGGTGGATAACATGGCTAAGAGCACTTTGTCGCTAATGCGAGAATATCGCTATATTCTCAGCGATATTCACGCTATAGCCGGAAAATTTATCGCTTTGGAGATAAACGTTGGTAATAGCACGTTATCTCAGCGATAATTTCCGGCGGTGCTTAGCGATAAAAAATTCGTTGCTAAGCCTAGTTAGCGATAAATATTGCTAATCGTTGGTAATATGCCCCACCATCCTCCTGGTACAGGCTTTACGTGGGAGGCAGATCATGGAAATGCCAGCTCCCGCTTGGACTTTGTGTTTGCATCCAAAACTTTGAGCGCAGATAAATGCAGCCTTACACCAGTCCCATTTTCGGATCATCATATTCTGCTGGTTCACGACACCAGGCCGGCCTCAAAGGGAAATTAAATAATGAGACACTGCCCTGTCCCTACTCAAATCTTTTCTTGAAAATAGTATTCAACAAATCTATTGGGAAGGTCTGAAGTCGGTAGAATTCTCCCTTCCGTGTGGGGTCCCACAGGGCTCAGCACTTTCTCCCATCCTTTTTAATCTCTATGTGACCCCGCTAGCCTCACTAATAAAATCACATGGCTTGAAACTGGTGTTGTATGCTGACGACACACAACTGATGGTATCACTCACCCAAACGATTCAAGTCACTGCGGAACAGTTTAGAAACTGCCTCTTAAGCATAAAGAGTTGGATGAATAAGAACTTCCTAAAACTAAACACCGAAAAAAACAGAGGTGATTGAGTTCGGACACAACACCACCATCTGGAGCCAACTTTGGTGGCCTCCAGAGGCAGGTACTTGTCCTGTGCCTGCACAAAAAGTCAGAAACTTAGGTTTCTGGTCAGATAAAGATCTTACTCTCACCTCACAAGTTAATCAAGTAACATCTGCATGCTTCTTCACCATCAAAACCCTCAGAAAAATACTGCCCCTGATCCCCTGATCCCACCCACACGAGGAAAAACAGTGGTTGGTGCTCTAGTTCTCTCCCGCATCGACTACTGCAACCCTTTGTATTTGGGAATGGGTGAAAGGCAACTTTCTAAATTACAGTCACTGCAGAATGCCGCGGCAAGAGTACTGCTGGACCTCCCAAAACTCCATTCAACATCAAAGGCCATATGCCAACTCCATTGGCTTCCAGTCGGGCAGAGAGTACAGTTCAAAGCCCTCTGCCTAGTAGACAAAACAGTAGTTGGAGGAGGAGCCGAGGGCCTGAAAGCTCTCTTTCCGAGCTACTTTCCTAGCCGAGCATTAAGATCTGCTGGCCTGGGCCTAATTACCATCACAAGAATAAGGAGAGCACACTGGGGTGGGAAGTCTTTCTCCCATCAGGCGGCTAAGCTATGGAATACCATGCCCACTAAGCTTCGCCTACAACCAAATAATGTTTCAGAATGTTTCAAAAAGGCTCTGAAAACCTGGCTGTTTACCACGCCCTAGTCATCCAGCCGCAGACTTACCTTCTTTTGCAGCGCCAAGACACCACGGCATAAGTGCGCTTAATAAATACTTCAGTCAGTCAGTCAGCCATTTTTGTGCAAATTACGAAAGGACAAACTGGTAAAAGGTGTACTTGTACCTGGTGGTTCTGGCGTCCAGAACAAGGTCATCGCATACATGGATGATGTTACAATGTTGTGTACTACCGCAGCTTCTGTGCGCAGAACTCTTTTGCAGGCTTCTCTTTTCAGAAAGTATCAGCTTTGGATTTAAACATGGGGAAGAGTGTCTGCCTAACTACAGGTCCCTGGTATCGACTGGCAAATCTGCTGGTAACTATTACCACAGGACCCACTAACATTTTGGGAATGTATTTTGGGGGGCAAGGGCATGTGGAAGTAAATTGGAAGGAAGTCCAGGCTAAAGTACTAAAGAAACTTTCTCTTTGGTCTTTGCGCAAGATAACCTTGGAAGGAAAGGTTTTAGTCATTAAAGCTGTCTTGTTTCCACTGTTACCATACCTTGCTATGGTTTTCCCTCCTCAGCACCACACTTTACAGAAATTGCAAAAAATACTGTTTACCTTCCTATGGAACTCTCCGATGCAGAAACTAAGTAAAGAGAAGATTTGTAAAACTTGGAAAATGGGGGGCAAAATTTGCCAGATCTTAAGACCTTTTTGTTTTCAAAGTTGTTATGCTATGTTGTGTCCCGTACACATGAAGACATGGTTTCAGTCCCTGCTTTATTTACACATTATTTTGTGGGAGCAATGCTCAGGCGTTTTGGACTATTTTCCCATTCTAACCTTTCTCCTCTGGCACACAATGCACCGCCATACTACAAGGGGCTTTGCTCTTTCATACAGACTTTGGACACTGAACTTTTTGATCGAGATGTATGCATCCACCCTACCAGCCTGAAACAGGAGGTACGGAAACAAGAGCAGCCTATCGTGTTGGATATCCTGTCAGAGCCACAGTCTTTGAGGGTGTGGAAGATGGTGGGCCACAGAGACGTTATCCACAGACACCGAGACCTGGCTTTGATGGCTGTCCATGGATGCCTCCCTGTAAAAGTCTTTCAGCATCGGCGAGGATTGGCCCACACAGCATGTCGCACACACACAAGATGCGGCAATGAAGAAACTGTTTTCCACCTGCTGTGGGGTTGCCTTTATGCCCAAAACTTTTGGAGTTTATTGCAGCCTTTCCTTTTGAACATTTCGGGTAATTCTGCTTTATCCTTTAATGCCCTTCTTTATGGACAAGACATTTCTGCAAAACGTCCCCCTACTGCGTGGCGACTGTTAAACTGTGCTAAAGAGGCCTTATGGGATGCATGAAATATGTTTCTTTACCTCCATAAAGATATAGATACTAAAGCATGTAAAAATATTTTTCTTGATAAAGTCATGACTTATGTACATGTAGATCGTGCTACTCTGGGACTGAAAGAAGCGAACGCTTTGTGGCACATTAAAAACTGGAAAGGTTGGGTCACTCAGACATGTATCTAAATAATCTGATGGACTTTGCTTTTTGCCTTGCCACCAGGCCAAAGGATTGGCGTTTGTATAGACCATCAATTAAATGTATTAGTTCACTTTAGGGTGTGGGTGAAACACCATGATTGATAAAAACCTTATCTATTTCAAGTATTATCTTGTTCTTTCAACTCTTGCTGTACATTTTGACTTGTGAAATGTAACTCTGTATGTGTGCCTTTATCAAACTAATGAAGGTTTTTGAAACAAACATGTACCAATAGAATTATTTATTTATTGTTTAACTAAAGGCCCTGCTTGCTATATTTTCATTTTTGGGAGATGGCTATATTTATTTTAGCATGTAAAAATCATTATTTATTTTTATTAACTAAAGGTAAGTGAAATTTCTGTTTAAAACTTTTTTTAAAACACAACAAAAACTCTGGAATCAGCTACTTCACCCACATTCCACTATTAAAACATATAACCAATTCACAAAAGTGAGCTTTGGAAAATATCAGTCAGTGAGAGAGGTGATGATTTTGGGGTCCCCTCTAAACTAGGGGGGGGACCAAGCATGTGCCTTGAACACAAAGAGCATATCATGCTCAATGATTATGATGGCCCCATCCTCTTAGGACCATCCCAAGCAAAGTTATGGGAAAAAGTATAATGTCAACCAAAGGCCCAGCAGAGCATTATGAGACGAGGTTCTAGAGTTTAGTTAATATTATAGTACTAGCAGCCCGTCCCGACATTGTCCGGGTATGAATTGCTGCCGACCAGTAGTATATTGTTTTGTAGGATCTCGTTTTGATAGGATTTCTTATCTGTGACAGGCCTGTGAAACGCTCCGATTCACAGTGCACTGCTGATGCACTTAAGAGGGTGCGTTCAGTAGTGTGTGAAATCGAGTTTCCCTACTTTATTTTTCCTTGCAATATTATAAAGCACGAACTCGACAACATGGCATGAGCACAATTTACATTGCAGAAGAACACATTAATTTGTGGTAGGCTCGGGGAGACAAAGCAATTTGCCTGGAATCACAGGATGTTGACCTGATGCTGAGATTCGAACGTAGCTCCCCGGCTCTAAAGTTCGCAATTCTAGAACTTGTGGCGGGAGGTGTGTCTAAAAGTGTATGTCGGTGCTGGCCATCAATGAGAGAGACCTGTGCATTTTTCAAATCGGTGGTGATGTTGCTGGAGATGTGGGCTGCCCTGCCACCAATGTTCTTACCCGGGGAGGGTAAACACCCATTATTCCGCAACTTTCTTTCCGCAGACCATCACTCCGCATACTTTCATTATGAAAGTACCATGACTCCGCAATGCCATTATAACGCATGGCATTACATTTTATATGCTTTTACCACGCATACATTTACAACGAAATTCATTGTAAATGCATGAATGGTAAAAGCATGGGGGCAGATTTATGAAGGCCTTGAGCCGCCGGTGCATCATTTTTAACATGGGAAAAAGTGACGCACCGGCGGCGCAAGGCCTTCATAAATCTGCCCCGTTTTTTTTAATGTTCGGATAAGGTAAGTATAGGTATAGGGGTATATGTTTTGGGGTACTGAGGTATATGTTTTGGGGTGTTTGGGTATTTTAAGGGTTCAGATATAGTTTTGGGTTATGGGGTACAGGGGTAGTTTTAGCGTTTAGGGATAGGTATGGGTTTTGAGGTACAGGCGTATTTTAGGGATCAGGGCTAGCTTTGGGTTTTGGGGTATAGGGGTATTTTTAGGGTTCAGGAGTAGTTTTGGGTTATGGGGTACAGGGGTAGTTTTAGCATTTAGGGATAGGTATGGGTTTTGGGGTACAGGCGTATTTTTAGGGTTCAGGGCTAGGTGTGGGTTTTGGGGTGTAGGGGTATTTTTAGGGTTCAGGGATAGTTTTGGGTTTTGGGGTACAGGGGTATTTTAAGGGTTCAGGGCTAGGTTTGGGTTTTGAGGTGTAAGGGTATTTTTAGGGTTCAGGGCTAGGTTTGGGTTTTGGGGTACAGGGTATTTTAGGGTTCAGGGGTAGGTTTGGGTTTTGGGGTATGCGGTTATTTTTATGGTTCAGGGCTAGGTTTTGGTTTTGGGTGCAGGGGTATTTTTAGGGTTCAGGGGTAGGTTTGGGTTTTGGGGTACAGGGATATTTTAAGGGTTCAGGGCTAGGTTTGGGTTTTGGGGTACAGGGGTATTTTTAGGGTTCAGGGGTAGGTTTGGTTTTTGGGGTAAAGGGGTATTTTTAGGATTTAGGAATAGGTTTGGGTTTTGGGGTACAGGGTATATTTATAGGGTTAAGATGGGTTAGTGTTTAAGGGTGTTGGGGTATTTTAAGGAGTAAGGGTGGGTTTTGATTATTGGGTGCAGGGGTATTTAAAGGGAGCAGGGTGAACACACAGAGCTGGAATGTACAGAACCTGGGAGAAAAAACAATGAAATATTTGACACAACACGTGCCCCGCACCCGCCCACAGCCCCAGCACACGATATGAAGTATGGCATGAAGGGTGGAATATTATAACAACAGATGGTGGACAGAATGCAGAACAATGTCATACATTCAGCCCAATACAGAGATCTGGGCCTAAATCCATCTTTTTTTTGCACTCCACAACACCTCAGTCTTGACCCTGTGCCTCATGGGAACACTCCAAGCCGAACTACCAAGCCATGTCTTTCCTGGACCAGATTCAAAATTCCTAGTACCAATTTCTGGCTATCAGCCGTCTTCAGCCAGGATACCTTGACTCCAGTGGTATGGAGAGCATGGGACTCACGTCTGAGCATATCCATCACACTCGGGGTGACAAATGCAAAAACAACAGTTGATGGACAGAATGCAGAACAATGTCATACATTCACCCCAGTACAGAGATCTGGGCCTAAATCCATCGTTTTTTTGCACTCCACACCACCCCAGTTCAGACATGGCCATATGCAAATCAGCCTTGACCCTGAGCCTCATGGAAACAGTCCAGCCCGAAGGGCGGAACGTACCACACGCCCCCAGCATTTGTCACGCCCCCCCAGCACAAGCCCACAGCACAACGCAGACACGCCCACAAGGGACTACTTTGCTGGCACGGTTCTTTTACTTTTTGAATGTATATGGTGGGCGTCTGCATAGCCTATGTCCTTCTGCTGCAACTGCCCTTTCCAACGCTGTATTGGTTGTTGTGATTGGTGCCGTGGTTCCTGAGATTACCCGCCTCAAAGGTTTTTGGCTCTCTCTTTATTATATTAGTATGGATTTGCTCTCAGCTGAGCCTGAGAGCCTGCCCCTTGAGGAATGTTTTGATATTGGATACTATAATGTTCACTGCACCCTAGAATATTGTCCCATAATGCTTGGCAGGGCCTTTGGTTGTGATTGTATTTTTTGCCCATAACTGTGCTTGGGGTGGTCCTAGGAGGATGGGACCACCACCAATCATCCAGCATGATGGGCTCTTTGTGTTCAAGGCATCTGCTTGGTTCCCTCCCTAGGTTAGTGAGGACATCAAAATCATCACCTCTCTCACCCCTTGCTGTATTTTCATGGCTGATATTGTTGTTTTACTAAGGGTGTGTGAGGTTTCTGTTCTATTGATTGTGTTGAGAGGGAATGTGAATTCTGTGTAATGGTACTTTGCCAACTCCGTTTCTACCTAGCAACTATCTCTCTGAACGGTAGTGTTGTTTTTGCTGGGGTGGTAAATCACACACACTGCCCTCACAAACTTAAAACACACTAGAACGGGCAATAAGTGTGGGAATGCTCGTACAACTATGTCTGACTTTCAGGAATAACAAAACAAAAATGTTTCCTTAGCAGAATTCCCACAGCAGCCGCATTCACACGTCTGAGCACATAAGCAACTCAGACAATATAGTTCAGGGTTACGGCTATGAAAGAGAAGACAGAAAAATATCATTTCTATTGGTGTGCGGATTGGAGGGGGAGGTGGATTGGAAATCTCTTCAGGTTGACATAATCCGCATATGTATGCAAAGGTTTTCGAATTTTATAGACTCGGAGCAGTACAGAATAACAGTATGGTCATCAGATAGGACCCTATGAGAAAAGCAATGGTAAACGCAGCTTAGCTGCAACAACATTTTAATACTACTTTGTCTGCCACCAACCCACAGACGCAACCGGTCCAGCAGTCTGACAACTCCCGGCAGCATGACGCCATTCAGCAGAGGCGTCACAAGCTCTCGCTCTTTAATCTGCAGTGAGTTGTCAGGCTCAGCCTGCTGGACCTGTCGCGTCAGTTGATAGCAACAATTGGTTGCTTTGGTGTTTAACTCACGTCATCATAAAATTCGAAAACCTTCGCATAAATATGTGGACTACGTCAACCTGTAGAGATTTCCGATCCCCCGTCTTGATGAGGCCAGTATCTTCATATGTCGATCAGTTGACTGGGGGTGAGTGTTTGGATTGTCAATGCTCCGTCGATCATCCCCTGTTGGTTTTTCTTCATATGTATCCCATGACTACTTTATATCATTTTATAACCCTGCACAGAGTGCTCCAGGGTGTTAAATGGGAGGGGAGAAACAGGAGAGCCCTCGAATGGTGCAGCTCGACTACACGCTGGGACGGACGATTCCGAATCCAAGAAAGATGGTCTTGCGCCACATCCAAGAAACAGACTCTCACTAACGGAAGAACTGCAGCGATCTAGAGGCCGCACGAGCAGGCACTGTCCCGACACTGGGGCAACCCATGCTTTACTATAAACCCAAGCCAAATAACTACATTAAAATCAAAATTGAGCCTGAGGACTCTCCAAGTAGGCGAAGTAGTTACCCGCTGGAAATTACCCTACCAATCCTCTCCGTTTTGTGCGTTTTGCCCCTCCCGTGTAGAGTCGCTAGCCCACATTCTTTTCGAATGTCCGGACTACCGTGCTCCGAGGAGCCGGTGGCTCAAACCTCTATGCAGACTCCTAGGCACCCGACAGCATTTAGTGGCATTGCGTATTTTAATGTCTGACACTTCTACTGTGATTGTATGTGCTGTGTCAAAATTTTTAAAATGGTCTTGGTTGATTCGTGCAAGAAGGCTTTCTTTGTCAATTTAATCTTGTCTTAACTGCTTTTTACATTCTCTTGGTTTTTAACTTTTTGTACGTAACTAGATTGTGATTGTTGTTCATGTTGTATTTTGTATTCTTTGTACAAGCTTTTATGGTATTTTTATATTGAAATAAAGCCTATCAATCAATCAACATCCAAGAAACAGACTCTCACTAACGGAAGAACTACAGAGATCTAGAGGCCGCAGGAGCAGGCACTGTCCCGACACAGGGGCAACCAATGCTTCACTATAAACCCAAGCCAAACAACTACATTAAAATCAAAATTGAGCCTGACCAGTTTAAAGCAAATGAGAGTCCTCTAAACTTGAGGCTTAGGCGTGGCTTCCCTGCTAGCAATGGAGCATTGACGTGTTGAAAACTAAGGTACAGTCTGGGTGGCTGAAGTCAGTTTGATGCACCAAACACTGCCACCTCACCGGCGCCACGCAACATAGAATAAATCCAGTTCCATTACCGATAAGAGTACACATTTTAGGGAGACCGACAAGTTATTTTCATAGTTGTAGAGATGATGCATCAGGCATGCTGACCCCTCAGTAAGAATAAGAGTCCTGCAATGTAAACAGACACCTTTAATGCCCCAGCCCTCGCCTCCTGACCCGTCTCAAGAGCGCACATAATCGTAAACAGCCTTGTGGAAGTTATAAAAATAAATAGTAAACGCACCATGTAACAACCAAGTAAAGGAGCCAGTAGCCATGGGAGGATAGAAATGACGACACGGCTGTACTAAGGATGGCATAACAAGCCTCATAATCAATCAGAGACCATCATTACGAAGGACAAATGCACAAGCCAAAGAAAAGTATGGGCGGGGATTCTCTTCCGTACTGAACTACCCCAGATCTTCCCCAGAGCAGCGCTTGCACGCTGGCTCTAGGCTCGACCTAAAAACATAGGGCCTCATTTATGAAAAGTGATGCATCGCTGCGTGAAAACAGCGATGCGTCACTTTTCATTGCGCCCTCCTTGCGACATACTGGATGCGTCATATTTATAATATGATGCATCATGTCGCAAGGAGTTACAGATACGTCAGTATTTCTGATGTATCTGTATGGCGTTAAAGTGATGCATTGCTGGAGTGTGTCACAAAAGTGACGCAACTTCAGCAATGTTTCCTTTCACATGGGGCGAGTGAAAGTGCCTGCGTCAGTCTTACGCCTGCTGTGAGGCAGGCGTAAGAAATTGACGCATTTGTGTCCTAGAAGTGGCGCAGTGAAATCTCATAGATTTCACTGCGTCATTTCTACGACCCTTTCTTGCGTCAATACGCCCCCTTGCATACATTATACCTGGTGCAGGTATAATGTGGCGCAGGGGTTTACAAGGTGACGCATCTACTTAGATGCGTCACTTTGTACATATGGCACAACAAGGTGCACTTTTTACGCCACTGATGCGTCACAAAAAGTGACGCTCCGGCGGCGTAAAAGTGACGCACAGCCTCATAAATGAGGCCCATAAGCAGCACTGACAATTTACCCACCTTTTTAGCGCAGCAAATGTGACAAGTTAAATACAAATTTACAGACGTCTTTATTTATTGATTGTACTATCTCGTCGCAACCCACAGTCTGGGAAACACTGATTTAGGTGCAAATGTTCACTTAGTAGACTACAGGGGATTCATCTATCATTATGGTCAATGGATAAAAAAATCATTAAAGTAGCCGCTGGGGTGTAGGGTCATCAAAGAGTGACAATATTGATTCCAGGCAAATGTGTACATTATAGCAATGGGAGGAGTTCAACCAAAATACATTTCAACTCATAACTTATGTAGGGGAATTGAGGGGCATATTATCAAGGACCGGTGTTAAAATGATCTCTGTTTTATTGGCAGGAAACTGCCGATAAAACGGCAATAATGGGCTTGATAATACACCCTTGTTAATTTCCATAGAAGCCCATGTTAACACCAGAACATGGGCTTCTATGGAAATTAACAAGGGCGTATTATCAAGCCCATTATCGCCGTTTTATCGTCACTTTCCTGCCAATAAAACAGAGATAATTTTAACACCGCTCCTTGATAATATGCCTCTGAATTACTAGAGTTTGAATTCACCCTTTTCAACACACTCTACCTAGACACTAAGGGGTCCATTAGGATGGCAGACAAACTTCTGTCCACCCGCCACCCTAGCGGTGCTGGGACTGTCTGCCAGTGGTGCGGAGGTCCCGCACTGCCAATTAGGATGCAACCGCCATTTATACAACATTGTGGTGGGCGGTGCTGTGAGCACCGCCTTCCACAATGTTGTGAATGCATGTTGTGCATTTGCATGCACAACGTAACATGCAGCGCGCGGTGCTTGCCATCTTGCACATGCCAATGCTACCCCCAAGAGCAGCCCCCCAATTCCCCTCCCCCTGTGGACCCGCAACAGGCCCTCGAAGGCATTCTTTGCATGCCTTTCCATGGCGGAGTCTCCGCCATGGAAAGACATTGAAAATGCCACATCCAAATATGGTTGGTGGTGCCTGCAAGGCAGCGTCATCATATTACGGCCCTTTTCTGCCCAGCCGGGAATCCGACCGACGAAAAAGCAGCGGACGGTCTTTCCGTCCACCGCGGTGCCCCTCGCCATGATAATATGATAATCCGCATGCCATCCTAATGGGGCCCTAAGTGTGCAATGTTTTGCGGGAACATGGTGTCACCCATGAGTGCCAGAGTAAACCCTTTTTGACATGTTGAAATACCTACTTTTAACATTTGCTAAGTTATTTATAAGTAGACCTTGGGGTACACAAACCCTGGGTGCACAACATATAACAGTAAGGCATGCTGAGAATGGAGTTAGAATGCCCCCACAGCCATTTCGCACTGTGAAGGCCTGATCAAGAATCAAACTAATTTTCTATAAATTGCCTTTTAGATTAGAACAGTAAGTCATCTGTGCTCTGCTGGAATACTAAAAGAATTGAATTCAATAACAAGCATGTATTTTGATAAATATGCCCTATAGTGGATTCTAAAAAGCTGGGCATCTCTGCAGATTCTCGGACTGGTTCCACCAGGATCCCTCTTCTACTCTGAAAATAATTAGATTTCCCCAGCAAGGCATGATTGTGAAATGGTTCCCATCAGACAACAAAGGCCCTCTCAGCAGCTGGCCTGACAGCAGATCTCTGACAGGAAGGTAGGGGAAGTTAATTACTAGCTATGCACCTCTTAACTTTAATGGGAGGAGAGAGGAGTGAACATGTATACCTGATGGATACTACAAAGAACAGGCAAGAACACTCTCCGAAATTGGGCTAAGACATTAAAGTTGTCTTTGATGATGGCCGACTACCAAAGAGGCTGACTCCCTTCACACCAAGCGGTAGCCTGACGAAAGACCATCCTGAGATAGTTTCTGAGACATCCTTATTTTAGTACAAAACCCCCTGGATGGGAATACCTTGAAGCAGGCGTAAGATTTTGACGCATTAGCGGCCAAGAAATGGCGCAGTGAAATCTCATAGATTTCGCTGCGTCACTTCTACGACCCTTTCTTGCGTCAAAACGCTCCCCTTGCATACATTATACCTGGTGCAGGTATAATGTGGTGCAGGAGTTTACAAAGTGACGCATCTACCTAGATGCGTCACTTTGTAAATATGGCGCAACAAGGCGCATTTTTTACACCACTGGTGCGTCACAAAAAGTGACGTACGGGCGGCGTAAAAGTGACGCACAGCCTCATAAATGAGGCCCCAGGATCACACCAGAACCTGGGCTGCTATGGGAATTCACAAGAGCATGTTATCAAGCCTATTGGCAGTTTCCTGCGTTAAAGCGGTGAAAATTTTATCGCTAATCGTTGGTAATATGCCACTATATTCATTTCCTAGTAATTCTCCCCAATGCCTCATGATTTAACGCTCAGATATCAGTTTAAATATATTTTGGAAACTCAACCATTTTTCTGTACACATCCGATTATTTATGAGTTCTGAAAAGATCCACACTTTCATCTCGATTACACACTTTACAATTTTTTAATCCATATATTAATGCAGCCAAACATTTGAATGTCGCACAGAAGAGCTTCTTACAGATCGCAGGCAAGCTCCTCGTAATTCAGCGGGTACTTCTAGGCGTTGTCCGGGATGGATCAATACTTAATCATAGCTATCGATAGCCACTGGCAGCGGCGCAACTAGAGCTACATTTGGGGAAGGGGGGAAGGGGGGGCGTCTAACAAATCCTCATTAACACGTACTTGGGATTAAAAACCTGTGATACTCGGTGCGGCTGACAACTCATTAATTAAGTGTGCGCTCGCGACCCAGCTGACACACATGACGGGGAACACTTGTGGCATTGCGCGCCACCGGCCTCTCGACGTTCAATCGATTGCACTCAAGAACATTGGGGCATATTACCAACGTTTAGCGATATTTACCGCTAACGATGCTCAGCAACTAATTTTTTAACGCTAAGCATCGCCGGAAATTATCGCAGAGATAACCCGCTATTAGCAAGGTTTATCTCAGTAGTGATAAAAATCCTTGCGCTAACTGCCAATTGAGAGATTATCTCTGGAAAACCAACGATAATCTCTCGAAGTTTGGCGTTAGCTTGATAATAGGGGCTCACAAACTTAGCCATGATATCCACCTTCCATAGGATATCATGGCTAAGTCAGGAAAATACCAGGTGTAAAAAAAGCAGTGCTAACTGCGGTTATCGCTGCTTTTTTTTAATCACTAACAGGGTTAGCGAAATCCTTGATAATAGGAGAAATGTCGCTTAACAACATTTCTCCTATTATTTTTCTTTGGAACTCCCCTTTTGCAACGCCCCTTTTGCGTGTGAGCACCCTGTTGCTAATAGGGAGATAATTTTAACTCCGCTTTCTTGGCTTTTAAAGTCAAAAAAGAATTTGCGTGTGAGCACCCTGTTGCTAATAGGGAGATAATTTTAACTCCGCTTTCTTGGCTTTTAAAGTCAAAAAAGCGGAGATAAACTCCTTGATAATATGCCCCATTGTAACTTCTACATTATTACCAATGTGTAGACCTTTAGGTTTGGAAAGGTCTTCCAAAAATTGAACTTTCTTTCATCAGCCGGCACACGAAGTCCACCTGATATCAAGAAATATACATAATACTACTAAATGTATAATCTGCTTAGTCCACTTTAAACTAGTTCAATTACGTATTCTTTCTATGTTAGACCGAGTTCGCACACAGCCTTCAAACCGATTAATGTAGTCGGGCGTCTGTATATCATGTAGCATAAATCAATAAATTAAAGTCTAATCAATGCGAAGTGTAACTTATTTTGTTTGGGTAGAAGGGTTTGCCATGTGTGCATTGCATTATGGGCAGCCAGATGTTGCGTGTTCGGAGCTGTCACGGTGCACAGGAAGTGCTATTCTAACGGTGCTGCTCACGGAAACAAGCATTTGCAAATTCAATAGGTCGCGCATTAGTGAAAGTTTTAGCTATTGGAGGTGCAAATAAAAAACATTTTATAAGGGCTTCTGGAAACTGGCGATGTTTGTAGAGTGTCCACACTATCAAATACCATCTGCTGAGGTAAATGCACTCACATCCTAATATTGTGAACCAGGACCTGTCCTTTGTTCAAACAGATGACACTTGTTGTGCATTTAAACGCTAACTAGAGGGGCAAAAAAGTGTGATAAATTCCTATTTGAATGTGTGCTTCGTTTTTTTTGCATGCATTCTACATTTTATATGACAAAAGGGAATCATTTTGAAGTGAATTGACTTCAATTAAAGAAAAAAAATATTGTGTTCATTTGCAATCTGTTCTGTCAAAGTTGTGAATTCAGTGTTAATTCCCGTATGTGTTTTGGATATAGACTTAAAAAGCTACTTAATAAAACAAATAAACTTCTGTAATAACTGTTCTTAGTATACAGCATGGCTTCTTCATGTGTGCGTGACTGTTAAATATGCAGGGGCAGATTTACAAGCCCCTTGTGCCTTTTTGCGCCGCCATTGCGTCACTTTTTGTGAAGCAACGGCGGCACAAACAATGCATCCTATTTACAACGTGACGAATCTAGGGAGATGCGTCATGTTTTAAAGCCCTGCATCACACATTATACCTGCGCCAGGTATAATGTATGCAGGGGGTCGTTCCTACGCAGAAAAACCTCGTAAAAGTGACGCAGTGAAATCCACAAGATTTCGCTGCGTCACTTTAAGGACGCCACTGCGTCAAAACCTTATGCCTGCTTGAAGCAGGCTTAAGGAGTGACGCAGTGTAGTGGGAATAGGCCACAAAATGCATTGTCGGAGTTGCGTCGTGCTTGCGACACAACTCCAGCAATGCGTGACTTTTGCCCCAACAGATGCGTCAGAATTCCTGTAAATTGTAAATACGGCGCATCCATGGTGGCGCAAGCATTTTTTAGGGTGGCGCAAGGAAAGTGACGCATCTCTGTAGATGCGTCGCTTTCTTGTAAATCTGCCCCATAGTCTCCTTCAGCAGCACTTGTTTGTATATAACAGGGTTTGAGAAGCACTTGTGTGCGCATAACAGGGTTGAGCAGACAATTTACATGAGTTAAAAAAAATCTCCATACCTTCCAGAAAGCACCATTAACAGCATGAAGTGTGCTTCTGCCAACATTACAACACACAGGAAGGGAGTGGAATCGATTGGGAAATGTTTGTCAGGATCTGTGCCACCTCATGGTCACACTTCTATGCCCTTCAACTGTTGCTCGTCAGAAACGTTAAAGAATGTAGGAAGGGCATCTGCACTGCAGCCAGGTGGGCAAGTAGAGGATTTGCTTAGCAAAGCTGGATTTTCTGCCAATTCTGCCAATTCTGTCCTTAAGAAGGGACACCAACTTAACCGGAACGCGTGGGAGTCAGGTGCCTCATTTAAGTGCTTAACTAAACACCACGGGCCTTATTTATGAAAAGTGATGCATCGCTGCGTGAAAACAGCGATGCGTCACTTTTCACTGCGCACTCCTTGCGACACCAATGATGCGTCATATTTAATGTATGACGCATCATGTCGCTAGGAGTTACAGATACGTCAGTATTTCTGACGTATCTGTAAACGCAAAAGTGACGGATTGCTGGAGCGTGTCACAAAAGTGACGCAACTCCAGCAATGCGTCCTTTCACATGGGGAAAGCCCCATGTGAAAGGGCTTGCGTCAGTCTTACGCCTGCTGTGAGGCAGGTGCAAGATTTTGACGCTGCAGCATCCTAAAAGTGACGCAGTGAAATCTCATAGATTTCACTGCGTCACTATTACGAGGCTTTTTGCGGGGGAACGCCCCTTCTGCATACATTATACCTGACGAAGGTATAATGTGGCGCAGGGGTTTAAAAAGTGACGCATCTACCTAGATGCGTCACTTTTTAAATATGGCGCAACAAGGCGCATGTTTTACGCCGCCGATGCTCACAAAAAGTGACGCATCAGCAGCGCAAAACTGACGCAAGTACCATGACTCCCCAATGCCATTATAACGCATGGCATTACATTTTATATGCTTTTCCCACGCATACATTTACAGAGAAATTCGTTGTAAATGCATGAATGGTAAAAGCATGTTTTCTTTAATGTTTGGTTAAGGTAAGTATGGGCATAGGGGTATATGTTTTGGGGTACTGAGGTATATGTTATGGGGTGTTTGGGTATTTTAAGGGTTCAGATATAGTTTTGGGTTATAGGTACAGTGGTATTTTTAGGGTTCAGGTCTATGTTTGGGTTTTGGGGTATAGGGGTATTTTTAGGGTTCAGGGGTAGGTTTGGGTTTTGGGGTACAGGGGTATTTTAAGGGTTATGGGGTAGGTTTGGGTTTTGGGGTACAGGGGTATATTTAGGGTTCAGGGCTGGATTTGAGTTTTGGGGTACAGGGGTATTTTAGGGTTCAGGGGTAGGTTTGGGTTTTGGGGTACAGGGTGATTTTTAGGGTTCAGGGATAGGTTTGGGTTTTGGGGTACAGGGGTATTTTTAGGGTTCAGGGCTAGGTTTGGTTTTTGGGGTACAGGGGTATTTTTAGGGTTCAGGGGTAGGTTTGGGTTTTGGGGTACAGGGGTATTTCAAGGGTTATGGGGTAGGTTTGGGTTTTGGGGTACAGGGGTATATTTAGGGTTCAGGGCTGGATTTGAGTTTTGGGGTACAGGGGTATTTTTAGGGTTCAGGGGTAGGTTTGGGTTTTGAGGTACAGGGGTATTTGTAGGGTTCAGGGCTAGGTTTGGGTTTTGGGGTACAGGTTTTTTTTTAGGGTTTACGGGTAGGTTTGGGTTTTCGGGTACAGGGTATATTTATAGGGTAAAGATGGGTTAGTGTGAAAGGGTGTTGGGGTATTTTAAGGAGTAAGGGTGGGTTATGATTATGGGGTGCAGGGGTGGGATTAGCACACGATATGAGACATGTAATGAAGGGCGGAACGTACCACACGCCCCCCAGCACACGCCCAGAGCACAACGCAGACACGCCCCAAGGGACTACTTTGCTGGCACGGTTCTTTTACCTTTTAAATGTATATGGTGGCCGTCTGCATAGCCTATGTCCTTCTGCTGCAACTGCCCTTTCCAACACTGTATTGGGTGTTGTGATTGGTGCTGTGGTTCCTGAGATTACCCGCCTCAAACGTTTGGGCTCTCTCTTTTTTATACTACTACTAGCAGCCCGTCCCGACGTTGTCCGGGTATGAATTGCTGCCGGCCAGTAGTATAATGTTTCGTAGGATTTCATTTTGATAGCATTTCTTATCTGTGACAGGCCTGTGAAACGCTCCGATTCACAGTGCACTGCTGATGCACTTAAGAGTGCGTGTTCAGTACTGTGTGAACTCGAGTTTCCCTACTTTATTTTCCTTGCAATATTATATAGCGCAAACTCGACAACATGGCATGAGCACAATTTACATTTCAGAAGAACACATTGATTTGTGGTAGGCACGGGGAGACAAAGCGATTTGCCTGGAATAACAGGATGTTGAGCTGATGCCGAGATTCTAACGTAGCTCCCCATCTCTAAAGTTCGCAATTCTAGAACTTGTGGTGGGAGGTGTGTCTAAAAGTGTATGTCGGTGCTGGGCATCAATGAGAGAGACCTGTGCATTTTTGCCAATTGGTGGGGCTTTCCCCATTTGAAAGGACGCCTTGCTGGAGTTGCGTCACTTTTGTGACACACTCCAGCAATGCGTCACTTTTGCGCTTACAGATACGTCAGAAATACTGACGTATCTGTAACTCTTTGCGACATGATGCGTCATACATTAAATATGACGCATCAGGAATGTCGTAAGGAGTGCGCAGTGAAAAGTGACGCATCGCTATTTTCACGCAGCGATGCGTCACTTTTCATAAATGAGGCCCATGTTTTTTAAAAATGTTTGGATAAGTCAAGTATGGGTATAGGGATATATGTTTTGGGGTACTGAGGTATATGTTTTGGGGTGTATGGGTATTTTAATGGTTCAGATATAGTTTTGGGTTATGGGGTACAGGGGTATTTTTAGGGTTCAGGGCTAGGTTTGGGTTTTGGGGTATAGGGGTATTTTTAGTGTTCAGGGGTAGGTTTGGGTTTTGGGGTACAGGGGTATTTTAAAGGTTCAGGGCTATGTTTGGGTTTTGGGGTACAGGGGTATTTTTAGGGTTCAGGACTAGGTTTGGGTTTTGGGGTACAGGGGTATTTTTAGGGTTATGGGCTAGGTTTGGGTTTTGGGGTACAGGGGTATTTTAGGGTTCAGGGGTAGGTTTGGGTTTTGGGGTACAGGGGTATTTTTAGAGTTCAGGGGTATGTTTGGGTTTTGAGGTACAGGGGTATTTATAGGGTTCAGGGCTAGGTTTTGGTTTTGGGGTACAGGGGTATTTTTAGGGTTTAGGGATAGGTTTGGGTTTTGGGGTACAGGGTATATTTATAGGGTTAAGATGGGTTAGTGTTTAAGGGTGTTGGGGTATTTTATAGAGTAAGGGTGGGTTATGATTATGGGGTGCAGGGGTATTTAATGTAGGGGTGGGCAGAATTGGCGCGAACTTGGTACAATAAATCCGCAATATTTCGTTCCGTCAGATTTCCAATTATTAAAACAGAAACCTCATATATTCAAGTTAAATAACAAGGGCCTTATTTATGAAGGCCTTGCGCCGCCGGTGCGTCACTTTTAACATGGAAAAAAGTGACGCACCGGCGGCGCAAGGCCTTCATAAATAAGGCCCCAGGTATTTCTACAAGCTAAAAAGCATAAAGTCATTTCACAAAAGTGAAATTAGCTTCCAGCAAGCAGTGAGAGAGGTGATGATTTTGAGATCAAGCCCCTGCAAACCATTATGGGACAAGATTAGCAGTGGGAAGTGAATAATATAGTATCCAAATAATTCTACAAAGAGCTGCAGTTCACCTCGTTCTCCCCAGTGTCCCCAAGAGGCAAATGCAATAGCATTTAAAATATTATACATCAAGCTGCAGTTAACCTCATGGTCCCTAGATGTTCCTGATGAGGCAAATGCAATAGCATTTAAAATATTACACATCAAGCTGCAGTTCACCTTGTGTCCCTAGATGTCCCTGATGATGCAAATGCAATAGCATTTAAAATATTATATACTAGCAGCCCGTCCCGACGTTGTCCCGGCATGAATTGCTGTCGGCCAGTAGTATATTGTTTTGTAGGACTTCGTTTTGATAGCATTTCTTATCTGTGACAGGCCTGTGAAACGCTCCGATTCACAGTGCACTGCTGATGCACTTAAGAGTGCGCGTTCAGTAGTGTGTGAACTCGAGTTTCCTTACTTTATTTGTCCCGGCATGAATTGCTGTCGGCCAGTAGTATATTGTTTTGTAGGACTTCGTTTTGATAGCATTTCTTATCTGTGACAGGCCTGTGAAACGCTCCGATTCACAGTGCACTGCTGATGCACTTAAGAGTGCGCGTTCAGTAGTGTGTGAACTCGAGTTTCCTTACTTTATTTTTCCTTGCAATATTATATAGCGCGAACTCGACAATGTGGCAAGAGCAAAATTTACATTACAGAAGAACACATTAATTTGTGTTAGGCACGGGGAGACAAAGCAATTTGCCAGGAATCACAGGATGTTGACCTGATGCCGAGATTCGAACGTAGCTCCCCAGCTCTAAAGTTCGCAATTTTAGAACTTGTGGCGGGAGGTGTGTCTAAAAGTGTATGTCGGTGCTGGCCATCAATGAGAGAGACCTGTGCATTTTTCAAATCGGTGTTGAAAAAATATGAGTATGTTGCTGGAGATGTGGGCCGCCGTGCCACCAATGCACTTACCGGGGGAGGGTAGACACCCATTATTCTGCAACTTTCTTTCCGCAGACCATCACTCCGCATACTTTCATTATGAAAGTACCATGACTCCGCAAGGCCATTATAACGCATGGCATTACATGTTATATGCTTTTACCACGCATACATTTACAATGAAATTCGTTATAAATGCATGAATGGTAAAAGCATGTTTTTTTTAAATGTTCGGATAAGGTAAGTATAGGTATAGGGGTATATGTTTTGGGGTACTGAGGTATATGTTTTGGGGTGTTTGGGTATTTTAAGGGTTCAGATATAATTTTGGGGTACAGGGGTGGTTTTAGCGTTTAGGGATAGGTATGGGTTTTGGGGTACAGGCGTATTTTTAGGGTTCAGGGCTAGGTTTGGGTTTTGGGGTATAGGGGTATTTTTAAGGTTCAGGGGTAGTTTTGGGCTTTGGGCTACAGGGGTATTTTAAGGGTTCAGGGCTAGGTTTGAGTTTTGGGGTACAGGGGTATTTTTAGGGTTCAGGGCTAGGTTTGGGTTTTGGGGTACAGGGGTATTTTAGGGTTCAGGGGTAGGTTTGCGTTTTGGGGTACAGGGTTATTTTTATGGTTCAGGGCTAGGTTTGGGTTTTGGGGTGCAGGGGTATTTTTAGGGTTCAGGGGTAGGTTTGGGTTTTGGGGTACAGGGGTATTTTAAGTGTTCGGGCTAGGTTTGGGTTTTGGGGTACAGAGGTATTTTTGGGTTCAGGGGTAGGTTTGGTTTTTGGGGTACAGGGGAATTTTTAGGATTTAGGTATAGGTTTGGGTTTTGGGGTACAGGGTATATTTATAGGGTTAAGATGGGTTAGTGTTTAAGGGTGTTGGGGTATTTTAAGGAGTAAGGGTAGGTTTTGATTATGGGGTGCAGAGGTATTTAAAGGGAGCAGGGTGAACACCCGGAGCTGGAATGTGCAGAACCTGGGAAGAAAAAACAATGAAATATTTGACACGACGCGCGCCCCGCAGCCGCCCACACCCCCAGCGTGGTATATGAGACATGACATGAAGAGCAGATTGTATAAACAACAGATGATGGACAGAATGCAGAACAATCTCATACGTTCACCCCAATACAGAGATCTGGGCCAAAATCCATAATTTCTTTTGCACTCCACACCACCTCAGCCATGACCCTGTGCCTAAGAGAAACATTCCAGGCCCTTTAGACTGCTAATCCATGTCTTTCCTGGTTCTAACTCACACATGCTAGGAACAATTTCTGGCTATAATCCATTTTCAGGCAGGATAACTTGACTCTAGTGGCGTGGAGAGCATGGCACTCACGTCTGAGCATACCCATACCACTCGGGGTGACAAATGCAAAAACAACAGTTGATGGACAGAATGCAGAACAATGTCATACATTCACCCCAGTACAGAGATCTGGCCCTAAATCCATCGTTGTTTTGCACTCCACACCACCCCAGTTCAGACATGGCCATATGCAAATCAGCCTTGACCCTGTGCCTCATGGGAACAGACCAGCCCAAAGGGTGGAACATACCACATGCCCCCAGCATTTGTCACGCCCCCACAGCACAACGCAGACACGCCCACAAGGGACTACTTTGCTGTCACGGTTCTTTAACTTTTTAAATGTATATGGTGGGCGTCTGCATAGCCTATGTCCTTCTGCTGCAACTGCCCTTTCCAACGCTGTATTGGGTGTTGTGATTGGTGCTGTGGTTCCTGAGATTACCCGCCTCAAAGGTTTGGGCTCTCTCTTTATTATATTAGTATGGATCAAGCTGCAGCTCACCTCGCCGTCCCTAGATGTCCCTGATGAGGCAAATGCAATAGCATTTAAAATATTATATATCAAGCTGCAGTTCACCTCGCCGTCCCTAGATGTCCCTGATGAGGCAAATGCAATCGCATTTAAAATATTATACATCAAGCTGCAGTTCACCTCGTCGTCCCAAGATGTCCCTGATGAGTAAAATTCAAAAACATTGAAACCCTTTCATGAATGCTAAAAATTATGCTAAGCTTATCCCATAATGCTTTGCAGGGCCTTTTAGTTGTATTTTTGCCTATAACTGTGCTTGGGGTGGTTCTAAGAGAATGGGACCACCACTAAATTACTATTTAAAGGGAGCAGGAATGTATAGAACCTGGGAAGAAAAAACAACACTCGTGACGGAATGCCCCCAGCGATTGTCACGCCCCCAGCACACACCCACAGCACAATGCAGACACGCCCACAAGGGACTAATTTTCTGGCATGGTTCTTTTACATTTTAAATGTATATGGTGGGTGTCTGCATAGCCTATATCCTTCTGCAGCAACTGCCCTTTCCAACGCTGTATTGGGTGTTGTGATTGGTGCTGTGGTTCCCGAGTATACCTTGCCAAAAGGTGCAAGTTCTCTCTTTATAATAGTAGTATAGACTAGCAGCCCGTCCCGACGTTGTCCGGGTATGAATTGCTGCCGGCCAGTAGTATATTGTTTCGTAGGATTTCATTTTGATAGCATTTCTTATCTGTGACAGGCCTGTGAAACGCTCGGATTCACAGTGCACTGCTGATGCACTTAAGAGTGCGCGTTCAGTAGTGTGTGAACTCGAGTTTCCCTACTTTATTTTCCTTGCAATATTATATAGCGCGAACTCGACAACATGGCATGAGCACAATTTACATTACAGAACACATTGATTTGTGGTAGGCACGGGGAGACAAAGCGATTTGCCTGGAATCACAGGAAGTTGAGCTGATGCCGAGATTCTAACGTAGCTCCCCATCTCTAAAGTTCGCAATTCTAGAACTTGTGGTGGGAGGTGTGTCTAAAAGTGTATGTCGGTGCTGGGCATCAATGAGAAAGACCTGTGCATTTTTCCAATCGGTGGTGAAAAAATATGAGTATGTTGCTGGAGATGTGGGCCGCCGTGCCACCAATGTACTTACGGGGGAGGGTAAACACCCATTATTCCGCAAATTTCTTTCCGCATACCATCACTCTGAATACTTTCATTAAGAAAGTACCATGACTCCGCAATGCCATTATAACGCATGGCATTACATTTTATATGCTTTTACCACGCATACATTTACAACGAAATTCGTTGTAAATGCATGAATGGTAAAAGCATGATTTTTAAAAATGTTTGGATAAGGCAAGTTTGGGTATAGGGGTATCTGTTTTGGGGTACTGAGGTATATGTTTTGGGGTGTTTGGATATTTTAATGGTTCAGATATAGTTTGGGGTTATGGGGTACAGGGGTATTTTTAGGGTTCAGGGCTAGGTTTGGGTTTGGGTTTTGGGGTAAGGGGGTATTTTTAGGGTTCAGGGGTAGGTTTGGGTTTTGGGGTACAGGGGTATTTTAAGGGTTCAGGGCTAGGTTTGGGTTTTGGGGTACAGGGGTATTTTTAGGGTTCAGGGCTAGGTTTGGGTTTTGGGATACAGGGGTATTTTAAGGTTCTGGGCTAGGTTTGGGTTTTGGGGTACAGGGGTATTTTTAGGGTCCAGGGGTTGGTTTGGGTTTTGGGGTACAGGGGTATTTTAAGGGTTATGGGCTAGGTTTGGGTTTTGGGGTACAGGGGTATTTTAGGGTTCAGGGGTAGGTTTGGGTTTTGGGGTACAGGGGTATTTTTAGAGTTCAGGGGTATGTTTGGGTTTTGAGGTACAGGGGTATTTATAGGGTTCAGGGCTAGGTTTTGGTTTTGGGGTACAGGGGTATTTTTAGGGTTTAGGGATAGGTTTGGGTTTTGGGGTACAGGGTATATTTATAGGGTTAAGATGGGTTAGTGTTTAAGGGTGTTGGGGTATTTTATAGAGTAAGGGTGGGTTATGATTATGGGGTGCAGGGGTATTTAATGTAGGGGTGGGCAGAATTGGCGCGAACTTGGTACAATAAATCCGCAATATTTCGTTCCGTCAGATTTCCAATTATTAAAACAGAAACCTCATATATTCAAGTTAAATAACAAGGGCCTTATTTATGAAGGCCTTGCGCCGCCGGTGCGTCACTTTTAACATGGAAAAAAGTGACGCACCGGCGGCGCAAGGCCTTCATAAATAAGGCCCCAAGTATTTCTACAAGCTAAAAAGCATAAAGTCATTTCACAAAAGTGAAATTAGCTTCCAGCAAGCAGTGAGAGAGGTGATGATTTTGAGATCAAGCCCCTGCAAACCATTATGGGACAAGATTAGCAGTGGGAAGTGAATAATATAGTATCCAAATAATTCTACAAAGAGCTGCAGTTCACCTCGTTCTCCCCAGTGTCCCCAAGAGGCAAATGCAATAGCATTTAAAATATTATACATCAAGCTGCAGTTAACCTCATGGTCCCTAGATGTTCCTGATGAGGCAAATGCAATAGCATTTAAAATATTACACATCAAGCTGCAGTTCACCTTGTGTCCCTAGATGTCCCTGATGATGCAAATGCAATAGCATTTAAAATATTATATATCAAGCTGCAGCTCACCTCGCCGTCCCTAGATGTCCCTGATGAGGCAAATGCAATAGCATTCAAAATATTACACATCAAGCTGCAGTTCACCTCTTGTCCCTAGATGTCCCTGATGATGCAAATGCAATAGTATTTAGCCCGTCCCAACGTTGTCCGGGTATGAATTGCTGTCGGCCAGTAGTTTATTGTTTTGTAGGACTTCGTTTTGATAGCATTTCTTATCTGAGACCGGCCTGTGAAACGCTCCGATTCACAGTGCACTGCTGATGCACTTAAGAGTGCGCATTCAGTAGTGTGTGAACTCGAGTTTCCTTACTTTATTTTTCCTTGCAATATTATATAGCGCGAACTCGACAATGTGGCATGAGCACAATTTACATTACAGAAGAACACATTAATTTGTGGTAGGCACGGGGAGACAAAGCAATTTGCCTGGAATCACAGGATGTTGACCTGATGCCGAGATTCAAACGTAGCTCCCCAGCTCTAAAGTTCGCAATTTTAGAACTTGTGGCGGGAGGTGTGTCTAAAAGTGTATGTCGGTGCTTGCCATCAATGAGAGAGACCAGTGCATTTTTCAAATCGGTGTTGAAAAAATATGAGTATGTTGCTGGAGATGTGGGCCGCCGTGCCACCAATGCACTTACCGGGGGAGGGTAAACACCCATTATTCCGCAACTTTCTTTCCGCAGACCATCACTCTGCATACTTTCATTATGAAAGTACCATGACTCCGCAAGGCCATTATAACGCATGGCATTACATGTTATATGCTTTTACCATGCATACATTTACAATGAAATAAGTTGTAAATGCATGAATGGTAAAAGCATGTTTTTTTAAAATGTTCGGATAAGGTAAGTAGAGGTATAGGGGTATATGTTTTGGGGTACTGAGGTATATGTTTTGGGGTGTTTGGGTATTTTAAGGGTTCAGATATAGTTTTGGGTTATGGGGTACAGGGGTAGTTTTAGCGTTTAGGGATAGGTATGGGTTTTGGGGTACAGGCGTATTTTTAGGGTTCTGGGCTAGGTTTGGGTTTTGGGGTATAGGGGTATTTTTAAGGTTCAGGGGTAGGTTTGGGCTTTGGGGTACAGGGGTATTTTAAGGGTTCAGGGCTAGGTTTGAGTTTTGGGGTACAGGGGTATTTTTAGGGTTCAGGGGTAGGTTTGCGTTTTGGGGTACAGGGTTATTTTTATGGTTCAGGGCTAGGTTTGGATTTTGGGGTGCAGGGGTATTTTTAGGGTTCAGGAATAGGTTTGGGTTTTGGGGTACAGGGGTATTTTAAGGGTTCGGGCTAGGTTTGGGTTTTGGGGTACAGAGGTATTTTTGGGTTCAGGGGAAGGTTTGGTTTTTGGGGTACAGGGTTTTTTTTAGGATTTAGGTATAGGTTTGGGTTTTGGGGTACAGGGTATATTTATAGGGTTACGATGGGTTAGTGTTTAAGGGTGTTGGGGTATTTAAAGGAGTAAGGGCGGGTTTTAATTATGGGGTGCCGAGGTATTTAAAGGGAGCAGGGTGAACACCCGGAGCTGGAATGTGCAGAACCTGGGAAGAAAAAACAATGAAATATTTGACACGACGCGCGCCCCGCAACCGCCCACACCCCCAGCACGGGATATGATACATGGCATGAAGTGCAGATTGTGTAAACAACAGATGATGGACAGAATGCAGAACAATCTCATACGTTCACCCCAATACAGAGATCAGGGTCAAAATCCATCATTTTTTTTGCATTCCTCCTCAGCCTTGACCCTGTACCTAAGAGAAACATTCTGGGCCCTTTGAACTGCTAAGCCATGTCTTACCTGGATCTGACTCACACATGCTAGGACCAATTTCTGGCTATCAACCATTATCAATTAGGATAGCTTGACTCTGGTGGGTTGGAGAGCATGGCACTCACGTCTGAGCATACCCATACCACTCGGGGTGACAAATGCAAAAACAACAGTTGATGGACAGAATGCAGAACAATGTCATACATTCACCCCAGTATAGAGATCTGGCCCTAAATCCATCGTTGTTTTGCACTCCACACCACCAGTTCAGACATGGCAATATGCAAATCAGCCTTGACCCTGTGCCTCATGGGAACAGACCAGCCCAAAGGGTGGAACATACCACATGCCCCGAGCATTTGTCACGCCCCCACAGCATAACGCATACACGCCCACAAGGGACTACTTTGCTGTCACGGTTCCTTAACTTTTTAAATGTATATGGTGGGCGTCTGCATAGCCTATGTCCTTCTGCTGCAACTGCCCTTTCCAAAGCTGTATTGGGTGTTGTGATTGGTGCTGTGGTTCCTGAGATTACCCGCCTCAAAGGTTTGGGCTCTCTCTTTATTATATTAGTATGGATTCTACAAAGAGCTGCAGTTCACCTCATCGTCCTCAGTTGTCCGTGATGAGGCAAATGCAATAGCATTTAAAATATTATACATCAAACTGCAGTTCACCTCGTGGTCCCTAGATGTCCCTGAGGAGGGAAATGCAACCAGCATTTAAAATATTACACATCAACCTGCAGTTCACCTCGTCGTTCCTAGATGTCCCTGATGAGGCAAATGGAATTGCATTAAAAATATTATACATCAAGCTGCAGTTCACCTCGCCGTCCCTAGATGTCCCTGATGAGGCAAATGCAATAGCATTTAAAATATTATACATCAAGCTGCAGTTTACCTCGTCGTCCCAAGATGTCCCTGATGAGTAAAATTCAAAAATATTGAAACACTTTCATGAATGCTAAACATGATGCTAATCTTATCCCATATGCTTTGCAGGGCCTTTTAGTTGTATTTTTGCCCATAACTGTGCTTGGGGTGGTTCTAAGAGAATGGGACCTCCACTGAATTACTATTTAAAGGGAGCAGGAATGTATAGAACCTGGGAAGAAAAAACAACACTTGTGACGGAATGATCCTAGCGATCCTAGCGATTGCCACGCCCCCCAGCACACACCCACAGCACAATGCAGACACGCCCACAAGGGACTACTTTGCTGGACCGGTTCTTTTACCTTTTAAATGTATATGGTGTGCGTCTGCATAGCCTATGTCCTTCTGCTGCAACTGCCCTTTCCAACGCTGTATTGGGTGTTGTGATTGGTGCTGTGGTTCCCGAGTTTACCCGCCTCAAAGGTTCAAAGTTCTTCCTTTATAATAGTAGTATAGACTAGCAGCCCGTCCCGACGTTGTCCGGGTATGAATTGCTGCCGGCCAGTAGTATATTGTTTTGTAGGATTTTGTTTTGAAAGCATTTCTTATCTGTGAATGGCCTGTGAAACGCTCTGATTCACAGTGCACTGCTGATGCACTTAAGAGTGCGCGTTCAGAAGTGTGTGAACTCGAGTTTCCCTACTTTATTTTTCCTTGCAATATTATATAGTGCGAACTCGACAACATGGCATGAGCACAATTTACATTACAGAAGAAAACATTAATTTGTGGTAGGCATGGGGAGACAAAGCAATTTGCCTAGAATCACAGGATGCTGACCTGATGCCGAGATTCGAACGTAGCTCCCCAGCTCTAAAATTCGCAATTCTAGAACTTGTGGCGGGAGGTGTGTCTAAAAGTGTATGTCGGTGCTGGCCATCAATGAGAGAGGCCTGTGCATTTTTCAAATCGGCTGTGAAAAAAATGAGTATGTTGCTGGAGATGTGGGCCGCCGTGCCACCACTGTACTTACCGGGGGAGGATAAACACCCATTATTCCGCAACTTTCTTTCCGCAGACCATCACTTTCATTATGAAAATACCATGACTCCGCAATGCCATTATAACGCATGGCATTACATTTTATATGCTTTTACCACGCATACATTTACAATGAAATTCGTTGTAAATGCATGAATGGTAAAAGCATGTTTTTTTAAATGTTTGGATGAGATAAGTATAGGTATAGGGGTATATGTTTTGGGGTACTGAGGTATACGTTTTGGGGTGTTTGGGTATTTTAAGGGTTCAGATATAGTTTTGGGTTATGGGTACAGGGGTAGTTTTAGCGTTTAGGGATAGGTATGGGTTTTGGGGTACAGGCATATTTTTAGGGTTCAGGGCTAGGTTTGGGTTTTGGGGTGTAGGGATATTTTTAGGGTTCAGGGGTAGTTTTGGGTTTTGGGGTACAGGTGTATTTTAAGGGTTCAGGGATAGGTTTGGGTTTTGAGGTACAGGGGTATTTTTAGGGTTCAGGGCTAGGTTTGGGTTTTGGGGTACAGGGGTATTTTAGGGTTCAGGGGTAGGTTTGGGTTTTGGGGTACAGGGTTATTTTTATGGTTCAGGGCTAGGTTTTGGTTTTTGGGGTGCAGGAGTATTTTTAGGGTTCAGGGGTAGGTTTGGCTTTTGGGGTACAGGGGTATTTTAAGGGTTGAGGGCTAGGTTTGGGTTTTGGGGTACAGGGGTATTTTAGGGTTCAGGGGTAGGTTTGGTTTTTGGGGTACAGGGGTATTTTTAGGATTTAGGTATAGGTTTGGGTTTTGGGGTACGGGTATATTTATAGGGTTAAGATGGGTTAGTATTTAAGGGTGTTGGGGTATTTTAAGGAGTAAGGTTGGCCTTTGATTATGGGTGCCGGTATCTTTAAAGGGAGCAGGGTGAAAACCCAGAGCTGGAATGTACAGAACCTGGGAAGAAAAAGCAATGAAATATTTGACACAACCCGCACCCCGCACCCCGCGCCGCGCACCCCGCGTCCCGCGTCCCGCACACAATATGAGAAACGGCATGAAGGGTGGAACGTAAAAACAACAGTTGATGGACAGAATGCAGAACAATGTCTTACATTCACCCCAATACAGAGATCTGGGCCTAAATCCATCATTTCTTTCGCACTCCACACCACCTCAGCCTTGACCCTGTGCCTCATGGAAACATTCCAGCCCGAACTGCCAAGCCATGTCTTTCCTGTACCAGACACAAGCATCCTAGAACCAATTTCTCACTATCAGCTGTTTTCAGACAGTATTGCTTGACTCCAGTGGTGTGGCGAGCATGGGAATTATGTCTGAGCATACCCTTCCCACTCAGGGTGACAAATGCAAAAATAACATTTGATGGACAGAATGCAGAACAATGTCATACATTCACCCCAGTACAGAGATCTGGGCCTAAATCCATCGTTTTTTTGCACTCCACACCACCCCAGTACAGACATGGCCATATGCAAATCAGCCTTGACCCTGTGCCTCATGAGAACAGTCCAGCCCGAAGGGCGGAACATACCACACGCTTCCAGCATTTGTCACGCCCCCCCCCCCAGCACAAGCCCACAGCACAACGCAGACACGCCCACAAGGGACTACTTCGCTGGCACGTTTCTTTTACCTTTTAAATGTATATGGTGGGCGTCTGAATAGCCTATGTCCTTCAGCTGCAACTGCCCTTTCCAACGCTGTATTGGGTGTTGCGATTGGTTCTGTGGTTCCTGAGATTACCCGCCTCAAAGGTTTTTGGCTCTCTCTTTATTATATTAGTATGGACTAGCAGCCCGTCCCGTCGTTGTCCGGGTATGAATTGCTGCCGGCCAGTAGTATATTGGTTTGTAGGATTTTGTTTTGATAGCATTTCTTATCTGTGACAGACCTGTGAAACGCTACGATTCACAGTGCACTGCTGATGCACTAAAGAGGGTGCGTTCAGTAGTGTGTGAACTCGAGTTTCCTTACTTTATTTTTCCTTGCAATATTATAAAGCGCGAACTCGACAACATGGCATGAGCACAATTTACATTACAGAAGAACACATTAATTTGTGGTAGGCACGGGGAGACAAAGCAATTTGCCTGGAATCACAGGATGTTGACCTGATGCCGAGATTCGAACATAGCTCCCCAGCTCTAAAGTTCGCAATTCTAGAACTTGTGGCGGGAGGTGTGCCTAAAAGTGTATGTTGGTGCTGGCCATCAATGAGAGAGACCTGTGCATTTTTCAAATCGGTGGTGAAAAAATATGAGTATGTTGCTGGAGATGTGGACCGCCGTGCCACCAATTTACTTACCGGGGGAGGGTAAACACCCATTATTCCGCAACTTTCTTTCCGCAGACCATCACTCCGCATACTTTCATTATGAAAGTACCATGACTCTGCAATGCCATTATAACGCATGGCATTACATTTTATATGCTTTTACCACGCATACATTTACAACGAAATTCGGTGTAAATGCATGAATGGTAAAAGCTTATTTTTTTTAATGTTCGGATAAGGTAAGTTTTGGGGTGTTTGGGTATTTTAAGGGTTCAGATATAGTTTTGGGTTATATGGTACAGGGGTATTTTTAGCGTTTAGGGATAGGTATGGTTTGTAGGGTACAGGCGTATTTTTAGGGTTCAGGGCTAGGTTTGGGTTTTGGGGTACAGGGGTATTTTTAGGCTTCAGGGCTAGGTTTGGGTTTTGGGGTATAGGGGTATTTTAGGGTTCAGGGGTAGGTTTGGGTTTTGGGGTTTAGGGTTATTTTTATGGTTCAGGGCTAGGTTTGGGTTTTGGGGTGCAGGGTATTTTTAGGGTTCAGGGGTAGGTTTGGGTTTTGGGGTACAGGGTTTTTTTTAGGGATTAGGGCTAGGTTTGGGTTTTGGGGTACAGGGGTATTTTAGGGTTCAGGGGTAGGTTTGGTTTTTGGGGTACAGGGGTATTTTTAGGATTTAGGTATAGGTTTGCATTTTGGGGTACTCGGTATATTTATAGGGTTAAGATGGGTTAGTGTTAAAGGGTGGTGGGGGTATTTTAAGGAGTAAGGGTGGGTTTTGATTATGGGGTGCAGGGGTATTTAAAGGGAGCAGGGTGAACACCCGGAGCTGGAATGTACAGAACCTGGGAAGAAAAAACAATGAAATATTTGACACAACGCGCGCCCCGCACCCGCCCACACCCCCAGCACACGATATGAGACATGGCATGAAGGGAGGAATGTACAAAAACAGTTGATGGACAGAATGCAGAACGATGTCATACATTCACCCCAATACAGAAATCTGGGCCTAAACCCATTATTTTTTTACACTCCACACCGCCGCAGCCTTGACCCTGTGCCTCATGGGAACATTCCAGACCAAACTGCCAAGACATGTCTTTCTTGAAACGGACGCAAGCATCCTAGGACCAATTTCTGGCTATCAGCCGACTTCAGCCAGGATAGCTTGACTCCAGTGGTGTGGAGAGCATGGGACTCACGTCTGAGCATACCCATCCCACTCGGGGTGCCAAATGCAAAAACAACAGTTGATGGACTGAATGCAGAACAATGTCATACATTCACCCCAGTACAGAGATCTGGGCCTAAATCCATCGTTTTTTTTGCACTCCACACCACCCCAGTTCAGACATGGCCATATGCAAATCAGCCTTGACCCTGTGCCTCATGGGAACAGTCCAGCCCGAAGGGCGGAACGTACCACACGCCCCCAACATTTGTCACGCCCCCCCAGGTCAAGCCCACAGCACAACGCAGACACGCCCACAAGGGACTACTTTGCTGGCACGGTTCTTTTACTTTTTAAATGTATATGGTGGGCGTCTGCATAGCCTATGTCCTTCTGCTGCAACTGCCCTTTCCAACGCTGTATAGGGTGTTGTGATTGGTGCTGTGGTTCCTGAGATTAGCCGCCTCAAAGGTTTTCGGCTCTGTCTTTATTATATTAGTATGGATATATTCATTATTTCTTTAAAGGTGCAAATATTTATATTATTTTCTTTCTTTCTTTTCCCTTCTGTTTTGTTTTCTTTTCTTATGATTATTTTTTGATATGACAACATTCAATTTAAATCACATTAGAAAAAGTACATAATCAATAGTCATGAAACTATACAAATTGTTGAAGGCAAAGCGGTAGGTAACAGAAAATTCAGAACAATGTCATGCATTTAGCCCAATACAGAGATCTGGGCCTAAATCCATCATTTTTTTGCACTCCACACCACCTAAGCCTTGACCCTGTGCCTCATGAGAACATTTCAGGCCGAACTGCCAAGCCATGTCTTTCCTGGACCTGGCTCAAGCACCCTAGGACCAATTTCTGGTTATCTGTCATCTTCAGCCAGGAGAGTTTGACCCCAGTGGTGTGGAGAGCATGGGACTCACGTCTGAGCCTACCCATGCCACTCGGGGTGACAAATGCAAAAACAACAGTTGATGGACAGAATGCAGAACAATGTCATACATTCACCCCTGTACAGAGATCTGGGCCTAAATCCATTGTGTGTTTGCACTCCACACCACCCCAGTTCAGACATGGCCATATGCAAATCAGCCTTGACCCTGTGCCTCATGGGAACAGTCCAGCCCGAAGGGCGGAATGTACCATACGCCCCCAGCATTTGTCACGCCCCCCCCAGCTCAAGCCCACAGCACAACGCAGACACACCCACAAGGGACTATTTTTCTTGCACAATTCTTTTACTTTTTAAATGTATATGGTGGGCGTTTGCATAGCCTATGTCCTTCTGCTGCAACTGCCCTTTCCAACGCTGTATTGGGTGTTGTGATTGGTGCTGTGGTTCCTGAGATTACCCGCCTCAAAGGTTTTTGGCTCTCTCTTTATTATATTAGTATGGATGGACTAGCAGCCCGTCCCGACGTTGTCCGGGTATGAATTGCTGCCGGCCAGTAGTATATTGTTTTGTAGGATTTCGTTTTGATAGCATTTCTTATCTGTGACAGCCCTGTGAAACGCTCCAATTCACAGTGCACTGCTGATGCACTTAAGAGTGCGCATTCAGTAGAATGTGAACTCGAGTTTCCCTACTCTGTTTTTCCTTGCAATATTATATAGCGCGAACTCGACAACATGGCATGAGCACAATTTACATTACAGAAGAACTCATTCATTTGTGGTAGGCACGGGGAGACAAAGCGATTTGCCTGGAATCACAGGATGTTGACCTGATGCCGAGATTCGAACGTAGCTCCCCGGCTCTAAAGTTCGCAATTCTAGAACTTGTGGCGGGAGGTGTGTCTAAAAGTGTATGTTGGTGCTGGCCATCAATGAGAGAGACCTGTGCATTTTTCAAATCGGTGGTGATGTTGCTGGAGATGTGGGCTGCCGTGCCACCAATGTTCTTAGCCGGGGAGGGTAAACACCCATTATTCCGCAACTTTCTTTCCGCAGACCATCACTCCGCATACTTTCATTATGAAAGTACCATGACTCCGCAATGCCATTATAACGCATGGCATTACATTTTATATGCTTTTACCACGCATACATTTACAACGAAATTCATTGTAAATGCATGAATGGTAAAAGCATGTTTTTTTTTTAATGTTCGGATAAGGTAAGTATAGGTATAGGGGTTTATGTTTTGGGGTACTGAGGTATATGTTTTGGGGTGTTTGGGTATTTTAAGGGTTCAGATATAGTTTTGGGTTATGGGGTACCGGGGTAGTTTTAGCGTTTAGGGATAGGTATGGGTTTTGAGGTACAGGCGTATTTTTAGGGTTCAGGGCTAGGTTTGGGTTTTGGGGTATAGGGGTATTTTTAGGGTTCAGGGGTAGTTTTGGGTTTTGGGGTACAGGGGTATTTTAAGGGTTCAGGGCGAGGTTTGGGTTTTGGGGTATAGGGGTATTTTTAGGGTTCAGGGCTAGTTTTGGGTTTTGGGGTACACAGTTATTTTTATGGTTCAGGGCTAGGTTTTGGTTTTGGGTGCAGGGGTATTTTTAGGGTTCAGGGGTAGGTTTGGGTTTTGGGGTACAGGGGTATTTTAAGGGTTCAGGGCTAGGTTTGGGTTTTGGGGTACAGGGGTATTTTTAGGGTTCAGGGGTAGGTTTGGTTTTTGGGGTAAAGGGGTATTTTTAGGATTTAGGAATAGGTTTGGGTTTTGGGGTACAGGGTATATTTATAGGGTTAAGATGGGTTAGTGTTTAAGGGTTTTGGGGTATTTTAAGGAGTAAGGGTGGGTTTTGATTATGGGGTGCAGGGGTATTTAAAGGGAGCAGGGTGAACACACAGAGCTGGAATGTACAGAACCTGGGAGAAAAAACAATGAAATATTTGACACAACACGTGCCCCGCACCTGCCACAGCCCCAGCACACGATATGAAGTATGGCATGAAGGGCGGAATATTATAAGAACAGATGATGGACAGAATGCAGAACAATGTCATACATTCAGCCCAATACAGAGATCTGGGCCTAAATCCATCTTTTTTTTGCACTCCACACCACCTCAGCCTTGACCCTGTGCCTCATGGGAACACTCCAAGCCGAACTGCCAAGCCATGGCTTTTCTGGACCGGACTCAAGCATCCTAGTACCAATTTCTGGCTATCAGCGGTCTTCAGCCAGGATAGCTTGACTCCAGTGGTGTGGAGAGCATGGGACTCACGTCTGAGCAAACCCATCCCTCTCGGGACAAATGCAAAAACAACAGTTGATGGACAGAATGCAGAACAATGTCATACATTCACCCCAGTACAGAGATCTGGGCCTAAATCCATCATTTTTTTGCACTCCACACCACCCCAGTTCAGACATGGCCATATGCAAATCAGCCTTGACCCTGAGCCTCATGGAAACAGTCCAGCCCGAAGGGCGGAACGTACCACACGCCCCCAGCATTTGTCACGCCCCCCCCCAGCACAAGCCCACAGCACAACGCAGACACGCCCACAAGGGACTACTTTGCTGGCACGGTTCTTTTACTTTTTATATGTATATGGTGGCCGTCTGCATAGCCTATGTCCTTCTGCTGCAACTGCCCTTACCAACGCTGTATTGGTTGTTGTGATTGGTGCTGTGGTTCCTGAGATTACCCGCCTCAAAGGTTTTTGGCTCTCTCTTTATTATATTAGTATGGATATATATATATATATATATATATATATATATATATATATATATATATATATATATATATATATATATATATATATATATATATATATATATATATATATATATATATATATATATATATATATATATATATATATGGATAGATGTGTGAAAAGGTGGGTGGATGGAGGATGAATGGATGGATGAAAGGGTGGATGGATGAAGGATGGATGGATAAAAGGTTGCATGGATGGATGTGTGAAAAGGTGGGGGATGAATGGTAGGTGGATGGATGGATGAAAGGGTGGATGGATGAAGGATGAATGTATGTAAGGATTGAAGGATGAAATGGTGGGTGGATGGATGTATGGATGGAATGAAGAATGGATGGAAGGATGAAAGGATGGATGGATGGATGTGTGAAAAGGTGGTGGATGAATGATGAGTGGATGGATGTAAAGATGAAAGGGTGGATGGATGAAGGATGGATGGATGTGTGAAAAGGTGCATTGAGGATGGATGGATGGATGAAAGGGTGGATGGATGAAAGGGTGGATGGATGAAGGATGGATGGAAGGATGAAAGGGTAGATGGATGCATGGATGGAAGCAAGGAAGGATGAAGGAAGGATGGATGGATGTAGGGATATAAGGTTGGATGTGTGGAAAGGTCGGTGGATGAATGATGAGTGGATGGATGAATGATGAGTGGATGGATGAATGATGAGTGGATGGATGAATGATGAGTGGATGGATGTAAAGATGAAAGGGTGGATGGATGGATGAAGGATGGATGGATGTGTGAAAAGGTGGATGGAGGATGGATGGATGGATGAAAGGGTGGATGGATGAAGGATGGATGTATGGATGAAAGGGTGGATGGATATATGGATGGAATAATTAAAGGATGGATGAATGATGTATGGATGGAAGGATGAAAGGGTGGATGGATGAAGGATGGATAAAAGGGTGGATGGATGAAGGATGGATAAAAGGTTGCATGGATGAATGATGGATGGATGTGTGAAAAGGTGGGTGGATGGATGGACGGGTGGATAGGTAAAGGATGGATGTATGGATGGAAGGATGAAAGAGTGGATGGATGGATAAAAGGTTGCATGGATGAATGATGGATGGATGTGTGAAAAGGCGGGTGGATGAATAATGGGTGGATGGATGGACGGGTGGATAGGTAAAGGATGGATGCCTGGATGGAAGGATGAAAGGATGGATGGATGATGGATGTATGGAAGGAAGGATGAAAGGGTGGATGGGTGAAGGATGGATGGATGTGTGGAAGTGTGGGTGGATGAATGATGGATGGATGGATGGACGGATGGATGTGATGAGGTCTAACAGGCGCATTTATGGTTGTAGATAGTTGTTGATGATGAGGAGTACCACTTTCTAAAATCTTTTGTCGGAAGGGGGGTCCTTACGCCTAAAAAGGTTTTACAAGGGGGTCCTGGCATCAAAAAGTTTGAAGACCTCTGGTGTAGGGTCATCAAAGAGGGACAATATTGATTCCAGGCAAATGTGTACATTATAGCAATGGGAGGAGTTCAAGCAAAACACATTTCAACTCATAACTTATGCAGGGGAATTGAGGGGCATATTATCAAGGACCGGTGTTAAAATTATCTCCGTTTTATTGGTAGGAAACTGCTGATAAAACGGCGATAATGGGCTTGATAATACGCCCTTGCTAATTAACACCAGAACATGGGCTTCTATGGGAATTAACAAGGGCGTATTATCAAGCCCATTATCGCCGTTTCATCGTCAGTTTCCTGCTCATAAAACAGAGATAATTTTAACACCGCTCCTTGATAAAATGCCCCTGAATTACTAGAGTTTGAATTCACCACTGATCTTTTCAACACACTCTACCTAGACACTAAGGGGTCCATTAGGATGGCAGACGAACGTCTGTCCACCCGCCACCCTAGCGGTGCTGGGACTGTCTGCCAGTGGTGCGGCGGTCCCGCACTGCCAATTAGGATGCAACCGCCACTTATACAACATTGTGGTGGGCGGTGCTGTGAGCACCGCCTTCCACAATGTTGTGAATGCATGTTGTGCATTGGCATGCACAACGTAACATGCACCGCGCGGTGCTTGTCATCTTGCACATGCCAATACTACCCCCAAGAGCAGCCCCCCCTCCCCCCCCTGGGGGCCAGCAACAGGCCCCCGAAGGCATTCTTCGCATGCCTTTCCATGACGGAGTCTCCGCCATGGAAAGGCATTGAAAATGCCACATCCAAATATGGTTTGTGGTGCCTGCAAGGCAGCGTCATCATATTACGGGGCTTTTCTGCCCAGTTGGGAATCCGACCGACAAAAAAGCAGCGGACGGTCTTTCTGTCCACCGCGGTGCCCCTCGCCATGATAATATGGCGGGGTGATATGGGCCGCTGGTGAGCTGATCACCGTCGGCGGTGGCAATCCGCACGCCATCTTAATGGGGCCCTAAGTGTGCAATGTTTTGGGGAAACATGGTGTCACCCATGACTGCCACAGTAAACCCTTTTTGACATGTTGAAATACCTACATTTAACATTTGCAAAGTTATTTATAAGTAGACCTTGGGGTACACAAACCCTGGGTGCACAACATATAATAGTAAGGCATGCTGAGAATGGAGTTAGAATGCCCCCACAGCCACTCCCCACTGTGAAGGCCTGATCAAGAATCAAACTAATTTTCTGTAAATTGCCTTTTAGATTAGAACAGTAAGTCATCTGTGCTCTGCTGGAATACTAAAAGAATTGAATTCAATAACAAGCATGTATTTTGATAAATATGCCCTATAGTGGATTCTAAAAAGCTGGGCATCTCTGCAGAACCTCGGACTGGTTCCACCAGGATCCCTCTTCTACTCTGAAAATAAGTAGGGAGCATATTACCAACGTTTAGCGATATTTACCGCTAACGATGCTTAGCAACGAATTTTTTAACGCTAAGCATCGCCGGAAATTATCGCAGAGATAACCCGCTATTAGCAAGGTTTATCTCAGTAGTGATAAAAATCCTTGCGCTAACTGCCAATTGAGAGATTATCTCTGGAAAACCAACGATAATCTCTCGAAGTTTGGCGTTAGCTTGATAATAGGGGCTCACAAACTTAGCCATGATATCCACCTTCCATAGGATATCATGGCTAAGTCAGGAAAATACCAGGTGTAAAAAAAGCAGTGCTAACTGCGGTTATCGCTGCTTTTTTTTAATCACTAACAGGGTTAGCGAAATCCTTGATAATAGGAGAAATGTCGCTTAACAACATTTCTCCTATTATTTTTCTCTGGAACGCCCCTTTTGCATCTCATTAGAGATGCAAGGGGAAGCTTAGAGAAAAAGGGTGCTAACATGCGAATTTGCGTGTTAGCACCCTGTTGCTAATAGGGAGATAATTTTATCTGCGCTTTCTTGGCTTTTAAAGCCAAAAGAGCGGAGATAAATCCCTTGATAATATGCCCCGTGATTTCCCCAGCAAGGCATACTTGTGAAATGGTTCCCATCAGACAACAAGGCCCTCTGAGCAGCTGGCCTGACAGCAGATCTCTGACAGGAATGTAGGGGAAGTTAATTACTAGCTATGCACCTCTTAACTTTAATGGGAGGAGAGAGGAGTGAACATGTATACCAGATGGGTACCACAAAGAACAGGCAAGAACACTCTCCGAAATTGGGCTAAGACATTAAAGTTGTCTTTGATGATGGCCTACTACCAAAGAGGCTGACTCCCTTCACACCAAGCGGTAGCCTGACGAAAGACCATCCAGAGATCGTTTCTGAGACATACTCATTTTAGTACAAAACCCCCTGGATGGGAATACGTGACTCCACACAGTGGCACTAGGAAAAACCATTGTATAAGACCCCAAGACTACATCCTGCTAGGGATGTTTTACATTCAGTCTAAGGAAGAGCTGCAAACGTTGCCTAGGATGTAGTGCATGAACGTACCTGAATAGGCTGAAAGCCCACTGTTGTAGCATTAAGATGACTCAGAATGCAATACCCCTGGCACCAAGGTAATTGTGGGGCATATTATTAAAAATGGCGTTAAAATTATCGCTGCTTTAGCGGCAGGAAACTGCCTCCAAATCGGCGATAATGGGCTTGATAATATGCCCTTGTGAATTCCCATAAAAGCCCAGGTTCACACCATAACCTGGGCTGCTATGGGAATTCACAAGAGCATATTATCAAGCCTATTGGCAGTTTCCTGCGTTAAAGCGGAGATAATTCTTCCAACAAAAGGAAGAGTGGAGATGCAGGCGCCCTATGTAGGGGTGAATAAAACAACAGAGCCTCGTGAACACATGCACGGTCTTAAACACCTGTGATACTCGGTGCGGCTGACAACTCATTACCAGAGTGAGCGCGCGCCCCAGCTGACACAAGTGACGGGAAACACCTGTAGCAGTGCGCGCCACCGGCCTCTCGAAGGACGATCGATTGCACCTAATCACATCTTTTCTCCTATATTACTACCAATATGCTGACCTTTTCGTTTGATAAGGTCATCCAAAAATTACAAATCCTTTCATCAGCTGGCACACGAAGTCTAACTGATTTAAGGAAATGTTCACAAGTTCACAATTACTTATTCTTCGTCTACTTTAAAATAGATCAATTTCGTATTCTTTTTATGTTAGAACGAGTTCGCACACAGCCTTCAAACCGAATAATGTAGTCGGGCGTCTGTATATCATGTAGCGTAAATCACTAAATTAAAGTCTAATCAATGCGAAGTGTAACTTATTTTGTTTGGGGAGAAGGGTTTGCCATGTGTGAATTGCATTATGGGCAGCCGGATGTTGTGCGTTCGGAGCTGTCACGGCGCACAGGAAGTGCTATTCTAACGTTGCTGCTGAAAGGAAACAAGCATTTACGAATGCAATAGGTCACGCATTAGTGATAGTTTGAGCTATTGGAGTTGCAAATAAAACAAGCATTGGAAATGCAATAGGTCTCGCATTAGAAAAGTTGGAGCCATTGGTCTTGTAAATGACTTTTTTTTAATTTATGTGTTGTTTTTGAAAATAGCTAAATTAATAGCTTTGTCATTTACAATGCCAATAGTTATAACTTTTGCAAATGTGACACCTATAGCATTTGTAATGCAACATGTTTTGTATTTACATGACTTAGTTGTATTGATATTACAAATAACAATGGCTTTTAATTTTTTCAAATAATTAATACTTAAATAATTTATTTAATTTATAATGGCAATAGCTTAAACTTTTGTAAATAACTTGTGAAGAATATGTTCAGTGTATTTTATTGTGACGAAAATCCAAGAACATTGCATTTGCACCTACACACAGAGCCACACACATATAGATGTGGTGGTGGTGGATCTGGGGGATATGGTGGTGGTGGATGTGGTGGTGATGGTGGGTGTGGTGGTGATGGTGGTGGATGTGGGGGTGGATGTGGTGGTGGTGGTGGATGTGGTGGTGGTGGAGGTGGTGGATGTGGTGGTTGTGGATGTGGTGAAAGTGGTGGTGGATGTGGTGGTGGAAGTGATGGTGGTGGATGCAGTGGTGGATGTGGTGGTGGTGGATGTGGTGGTGGTGGATGTGATGGTGGATGTGATGGTGGTGGTGGATATGGTGGTGGTGGATGCGGTGGAAGTGGTGGATGTGGTGGTGGATGTGGTGGTGGATGTTGTGGTGGTGGTGGATGTGGTGGTGGTGAATGCGGTGGTGGTGGTGGATGTGGCGGTGGTGGATGTGGTGGTGGTGGATGTGGTGGTGGATGTGGCGGTGGATGTCATGGTGTATGTGGAGGTGATGGTGGATGTGGTGGTGGTGGATGTGATGGTGGATGTGATGGTGGATGTGGTGGTGGAAGTGATGGTGGTGGATGCGGTGGTGGATGTGGTGGTGGTGGATGCAATGGTGGATGTGGTGGTGGTGGATGCGGTGGATGCGGTGGAAGTGGTGGATGTGGGGGTGGATGTGGTGGTGGGTGTGGTGGTGGATGTGGTGGTGGATGTTGTGGTGGTGGTAGAGGTTGTGGTGGATGTGGTGGTGGTGGATGCGGTGGTGGTGGTGGATGTGGCGGTGGTGGATGTGGTGGTGGGTGTGGTGGTGGATGTGGTGGTGGATGTTGTGGTGGTGGTAGATGTTGTGGTGGTGGTGGATGTGGTGGTGGTGGATGCGGTGGTGGTGGTGGATGTGGCGGTGGTGGATGTGGTGGTGGTGGATGTGGTGGTGGATGTGGCGGTGGATGTCATGGTGTATGTGGAGGTGATGGTGGATGTGGTGGTGGATGTGGTGGTGGATGTGGTGGTGGATGTGATGGTGGATGTGGTGGTGGACGTGGCACCAAATAGCAAATGGATGCCCTGCCATGTGTGCCTGTATGTTTGTTGGTTCATGTGCAAGGGTGCCTGTGTGTCTGTTGTGTCTGTGCGCATGTATGGTTGTTAGTCGGTGTGAAAGGGAGCTTGTGTGTCTGTGCGCATGTATGTTTGTTGGTCCGTGTGCAAGGGTGCTTGTTTGTCTGCACAATGAAGGTTACTAGTAATGAACTGGGCCATCAGAGGGGCTCTCCTCCAGCATTGTGTGATGTAAAAAAAACATACCTAAAAAGTCAGTCAGCTCAAGAGGGTAGTGATGGACCGTTGAGGGGCTCATTCCACACTAATGCTGCGGCAGACCGTGTCGACTACCCATTAAGTTACTTCATCAGCCCCATGTCTTGTCCAAAGACAAACCTACACACTACAGTCACGACTTATAGCAATGCATTTTAATTCCAATACATTTCTGATTGATCACTCATATGGCTATCAATGTTAATGTTTTGCTTTGCTGTAAGGAATCAATTTTTGGGGGTTGTATAGATTTTTATCCTCAATCACTCCCATTTCTTCTTTATCTCAATTTACCTATCCTATTAATCAATGTTTTTAGCTTGAATGTACAGCATTGGTCAAATACCTCCTTTGCATAACCTTATTGTGCCCCATGGTGCGGCTGGTGATTAAACCCATGGGTCCATGTAAACAGGAGCTCGCAGTGTAAAGCAGTGAAAATGGGCCTACACGTGAGAAGTGAGAAACTACACATGTTCAGAATGTTCTCCGCTGTGTCTTTGACAGTCAAAGTTAGTAACTGCCCAGACTTGCATTTCAAACTGGGTCACTGCCCAGCAGGATTTCCAGGCTCGCAGAGGGAATATTTTTAGCCGAAGTTGCTCTCAAAACACGTGCAGCCGCTCGGCTTGCAGCTACGCATTTGGGCTCAGTACCTTAAAGTTCTGAGCTCAGGAAGGCCATGTTACTGGGCCGATAAAACCACGAGTTAGCAGCTTATTAACACTAAAACAGAACACAGGCAAATACAAGGTTCTTATGTAATTAATGCGTGGGGAGAGGGTCTCGAGACTATTTATAGCATTTCATTTGTGTTAATCTGAGCCCCAGACTTCGTTTAAACATGTATGTGCTACTTAAATAGATTACTGGAAAAGATCGCGCTGGGAAAAGCAGGAAGTGCAGCTGCATGCCACCACTCGCTCTCTGTTAGTCTTAAGCAAGTGAAATGTATACTTATGTACATTTCATGAAGACCTTGGGTCCAAATTACATCAGCGCAAACATTCGCAAATAGGCACCTAGGCGCTAGTAACATGGCTGAACTAGGGGAGGCGTGCAAAAGAGTAAGACGTTTCTCCAAGCGTTCTTTATCTGCAGGCTTCGAGAAACATATGATCACATACTCACTTGTAAACAACATAACAAGGAGGGAGTGATGAGATGTGCTCTGAACACGTTTGACAAGCAATAATAGAAGTAGGGTATTCATTTTACTCTGTCACATGCACACAGCTGACATAGCTTCAAAATAAAGCCACTGCAGCTATCAAATTGGGTACAAATGTCAAACTTCTCAAAGCATAACTTGCGACAGTATATTAGGCAACATGTTCTCTTAAGAGTTAACTGTACAGTTCTGCAGGCCTAAAGCAGAACCTTTTCAGGCAGTTTCTTCTTGGTCACTTTTGGTAAAAAAATTCATTGAGACGAGCAAAGCTATTTGGAGGAGAAAGGAAGCCTAGAGTCACCAACAACCCAGGGAAGCAAAAGTTAACAAGACGGAGGGCATTGCTGTGGGGAGGTGGTGGAGAAGAAATGCGACACGGCCGCAGCAGGGGGAGGAGCTGGGAGAGCGGAATTTCCAGGCTCGCAGAGGGAATATTTTTTGCCGAAGTTGTTCTCAAAATACGTGCAGCCGCTCGGCTTGCAGCTACTTCTTTAGGCTAAGTACCTTAAAGTTCCGAGCTCAGGAAGGCCACGTTACTGGGCGATAAAACCACGAGTTAGCAGCTTATTAACACTAAAACAGAACCCAGGCAAATACAAGGTTCCTATGTAATTAATGTGTGGGGAGAGGGTCTCGAGACTATTTATAGCATTTTGTTTGTGTTAATCTGAGGCCAAGACTTCGTTTAAACATGTATGTGCTACTTAAATAAATTATTGGAAAAGATCCCGCTGGGAGAAGCAGGAAGTGCAGCTGCATGCCACCACTCGCTCTCTGTTAGTCTTAAGCAAGTGGGGGGCGGAGCTGGGAGAGCGGCGATAAAGCAGGGGCCTTTGAAGTGAAGGTAAGCTTCACTTCAAAGGAGTGGGAGGAGTGCTGCTGGGGAACAGATGGCGATTTGATGATGTGCACGCGCATTTTAGGTCAATGCGCTTGCACATTGACCTAAAAGCGCACGGGCACACCATCAAATCGCCAGTCCAGGCAAACCTTGGGTAAACCTTGTTTAAGCGCCTATAGTCTCGCTCAATGCGCATGCGCATTGAGAGGCGAGACCTAAAAACATTTTATAAGGGCTGCTGGAAACTGGTGATACTTGTAGGGTGTCCACACTATCAAATACCATCTGCTGAGGTAAATGCACTCACATCCTAATATTGTGAACCAGGACCTGTCCTTTGTTCAAACAGATGACACTTTTTGTGCATTTAAACGCTAACTAGAGGGGCAAAAAAGTGTAATAAATTCCTATTTGAATGTGTGCTTCGTTTTTTGCATGCAATGCAAAAATGTAGTGATTGATTGATTGATGTGACTTCTAAACTGTTGTCATCTCTTATTAATGATTGAGAATTCTATGACACTTACAGGACACACCAGGACATATTACCAAGCAGGGCGAAAGGCAATTATTGCCGCTTTAGCGGCGATTATTCTATCGCTCTATTAGCAAGCTGTCGCTAACAGCAGTTAGCGACAGCTTTAGGCTATAGCGAGCGGTTTGGGTCCCGCTTTGCATGTCAGCGATATTTATCGCTAATGACATGCAAAGTGGAATGTCTGACATAATATCGACAGACAGAATATCGAAATACAAAAATATCGGCACAAAAATATCGACATCAAAAATATCGGAGTCATATCTTCATAAAGGTAAGTACAAAAATATCGAAAAAATAATATTGTAGTACAAAAATATCGAAATTAAAAATATCGTTTTTTTAAATGTATTAATAATAATGTAAAAATAATTTTAAAATACATATAATTTTACAAATATTAAATATAAATATTAAAACAAAATTAAAACGAATACATATACATTTACAATAAATAAAACACTTAATATTTAATGTAATTTTCTTTTATTTAATTTCATTTAATTGATTTAATGTACATTTTTTTTATTTTTACCCTGTACGGCTGTACCCCAAAAACCCAAAACTGACCCTGAACCCTAAAAATATCCCTGTACCCCAAAAACCCAAAACTGACCCTGAACTCTAAAAATATCCCTGTACCCCAAAAACCCCAAACTGACCCTGAACCCTAAAAATATCCCTGTACCCCAAAAACCCAAAACTGACCCTGAACCCTAAAAATACCCCTTTACCCAAAAACTAAAAACTGACCCTGAACCCTAAAAATACCTCTTTACCCAAAAACTGAAAACTGACCCTGAACCCGAAAAATAACCCTTTACTCAAGAACTGAAAACTGACCCTGAACCCTAAAAATACCCCTTTACCCAAAAACTGAAAACTGACCCTGAACCCTAAAAATAACCCTTTACCCAAAAACTGAAAACTGACCCTGAACCCTAAAAATACCCCTTTACCCAAGAACTGAAAACAGACCCTGAACCCTAAAAATACCCCTTTACCCAAAAACTGAAAACTGACCCTGAACCCTAAAAATACTCCTTTACCCAAAATTAATTAATATTATTTAATTACCAATTAATTATTAATTAACAATAACAATAAAGTAAATATATTAGCACATTAGCGTCATAAATTTAATGTAATAATTAATATTATTTTTCCCCATTAATTAATTAAGAATAACAAAAAATTATATATAAAAAAATTACTCTAATTAATGTAATTAACTAATTATTATTAATTAATTACCAACTAATTAATAATTAAAAATATGTACAAAATTATATTAATTAATTAACTAATTAATATACATTAATTACCAATTAATTATTAATTAAAATATGTACAAACATATATTAATTAATTAATTATTATTAAATTACTTCCCACCCTATTCCCCTATAAACCCATAACCCGCTACAGAACATATTTATCAATTAATCAATTAATTAAAATTAATTAAAACTTAATCTCAATTAATTAATTAATAATTCCTACTAATTAATAATTAATTTAACATAATTAAATTACTTCCCACCCTATTCCCCTATAGACCCACAACCCGCTACAGTAGTAAAAGACAATATTTAATTAAATTACATTAAAAATAAATAATAAAACATAATAAATACAATATAATATACATTAAATGTAATTAAAAATTGATATTAGTAACATCGAAGTTATTATTTCGATACTATTGACATCGATATTTAAAACTTCGATATTACTGATATCATACTAATATCGATATTAAGACTGTCGATATTACTTACCTTCGATATTTTGTCCCATCGATATTTAAACTTCGATATAATTGTATATCGAAATTTAAAACTCGATATTTTGTCTGTGTACCGCAAAGTGGACTTACCCAACCTGTTAGCGACTGAAAGCAGTCGCTAGCATCGATATCGTCTATTATCAAGGCAGGCGTAGCAATGGAAATATTCCCGCTATCGCCCAAAACTAACGCCTGCTCTGACCAGTTCTTAGCTATGGTATCCAATGGGAGGGGGATAACATGGCTAAGAGCATTTTATCGCTAAAGCGAGAATATCGCTGTATTCTCAGCGATATTCACACTATCGCCGGAAAATTTATCGCTTTGGAGATAAACGTTGGTAATAGCACGTTATCTCAGCGATAATTTCCGGCGGTGCTTAGCGATAAAAAATTTGTTGCTAAGCCTAGTTAGCGATAAATATCGCTAATCGTTGGTAATATGCCCCACCATCCTCCTGGTACAGGCGTTACATGCGAGGCTGATCATGGAAATGGTAGCTCCCGCTTGGACTTTGTGTTTGCATCCAAAACTTTGAGCGCAGATAAATGCAGCCCTACACCAGTCCCATTTTCGGATCATCATATTCTGGCAGGCTGGTTCACGACACCAGGCCGGCCTCAAAGGGGCCCTGGGTTTTGGAAATTAAATAATGAGCTCCTTCAAGATGAAAGAATTTGTGATAGATACATCAACGCTATCATACATGGGAAAGACAGAAAAACAGGTTTCCAAATAAGTACAAATGATGGTGTTGGGTGAAGCATAAAACAAAAATGTTCTTTCAAGAACAAGGCCAGCTCAAATGCTGCTCTGAATGGGACGCATACCAGAAATTACATTGTCGCCTTATTCTTCTCCAACAATTGGGGAGGCAGGAAAAGATGTGAAAGATGAAATCCGCTTAGTCACACTGGATATGAATAACTGCTTGGCAAAAAGAATTATGGCTACAATATTACATTCTAGAGTGAAATAATATCAGGAAAATGAAAAATGTACATCTTTCGTTTTTCAAAAAGCAAAATCCTCCCTTAAATTTCTGACAAAGCCACGTAATGAGCATGGAGATATTTTGTAAGGTACTGAGCATTGCAAACAGATAGCCTTTGACTTTTATTCGCACTTATATGCTGCACCGCCACCTAAACCTTCTTCTTTTCAGGATTTTGAAGAATATTGTTGAGGACTGGAAGGGGGTCTTAATACTGAACAAGTAGAATTCCTGGAACAGCCTTTTCATGGGGAGGAATTGCTATCTGCATTACAGTCCTCTCCCAGAGGTTCTAGCCCTGGGATAGATGGCCTCACTTGGGAGTCCTGCCGCAAATTTTGGGCCCTGTTGTGTATAGACTAGATGGTGGTTGTCAACGAAGGTTTTACTAGTAACATTTTATCTGCATATTTCTCCGCTGGGGTTATCACCCTCTTGTACAAAACCGGGGACGAGACCTCCCTGCAAAATTGGCGGCCGATTTTACGTTTGAGCGTTGATTGCAAGCTCATAGCTAAAGTGTTTGCGCCGCCTTCGGGGAGTTATGCACTCTTGTGATCAACCAGATCAAGCTTGTGCTATCAGCCGGTGCACTATTGTGGATAGCCCTGTTACATTAAGAGATCCACTTTGGTATTATCACGAAAGAGCGATCCCTCTAGGTGTTCTTAGCCTGGACTTTCATAAGGTTTTCACCAACGTGTTACATTAATTTCTCTATGTGGTATTAGCAAAAATGATTGTTCCTCCTGCATTTGTTCACATGATACGTACCCTCTACCAAGGTGCTCAGAGCAAAGTTAGTATCAACGGATTCTATACCACTGCTGTTCCTATTCACACTGGAGTGCGTCCGGGGGGCCCAATGTCTCCCATTCTTTTGTTTGTGTGTTGGAGCCATTTTTGTGCAAATTATGAAAGGACAAACTGGTAAAAGGTGTACTTGTACCTGGTGGTTTTTGCATCCCGAACAAGGTCATCGCATACATGGATGATGTTACTGTGTTGTGTACTACCGCAGCTTCTGTGCGCAGAACTCTTTTGCAGGCTTCTCTTTTCAGGAAGTATCAGGTTTGGGTTTAAACATGGGGAAGAGTGTCTGCCTAACTACAGGTCCCTGGGATCGACTGGCAAATCTGCTGGTAACTGTTACCACAGAACCCACTAAAATTTTGGGAGTGTATTTTGGGGGCAAGGGCATGTGGAAGTAAATTGGAAGGAAGTCCAGGCTAAAGTACTAAAGAAACTTTCTCTTTGGTCTTTGCGCAAGATAACCTTGGAAGGAAAGGTTTTAGTCATTAAAGCTGTCTTGTTTCCACTGTTACCATACCTTGCTATGGTTTTCCCTCCTCAGCACCACACTTTACAGAAATTGCAAAAAAATACTGTTTACCTTCCTATGGAACTCTACGATGGAGAAACTAAGTAAAGAGAAGGTTTGTAAAACCCGGAAAGGGGGGGGAAATTTGCCAGATCTTAAGACCTTTTTGTTTTCAAAGTTGTTATGCTATGTTGTGTCCCGTACAGATGAAGACATGGTTTCAGTCCCTGCCTTATTTACACGTTATTTTGTGGGGGCAATGCTCAGACGTTTTGGACTATTTGCCCATTCTAACCTTTCTCCTCTGGCACACAATGCACCGCCATACTACAAGGGGCTTTGCTCTTTCATACAGACTTTGGACACTGAACTTTTTGATCGAGATGTATGCATCCACCCTTCCAGCCTGAAACAGGAGCTACGGAAACAAGAGCAGCCTATCGTGTTGGATATCCGGTCAGAGCCACAGTCTTTGAGGGTGCGGAAGATGGTGGGCCACAGAGACATTATCCACAGACACCGAGACCTGGCTTTGATGGCTGTCCATGGATGCCTCCCTGTAAAAGTCTTTCAGCGTCGGCGGGGATTGGCACCCACAGCATGTCACCCACACACGAGATGCGGCAATGAAGAAACTGTTTTCCACCTGCTGTGGGGTTGCCTTTATGCCAAAAACATCTGGACTTTATTGCAGCCTTTCCTTTTGAACATTTCGGGTATTTATGCTTTATCCTTTAATGCCCTTCTTTATGGACAAGACATTTCTGCAAGACGTCCCCTTACTGCGTGGCGACTGTTAAACAGTGCTTAAGAGGCCTTATGGGATGCACAAAATCTGTTTCTTTACCTCCATAAAGATATAGATACTAAAGCATGTAAAAATCTTTTTCTTGATAAAGTCATGACTTATGTACATGTAGATCGTGCTACTCTGGGACTGGAAGAAGCTAACGCTTTGTGGCACATTAAAAACTGGAAATGTTGGGTCACTCAGACATGTATCTAAATAATCTGATGGACTTTGCTTTTTGCCTTGCCACCAGGCCAAATGATTGGCGTTTGTATATAGACCATCAATTAAATGTATTAGTTCACTTTAGGGTGTGGGTGAAACACCATGATTGATAAAAACCTTATCTATTTCAAGTATTATCTTGTTCTTTCAACTCCTGCTGTACATTTTGACTTGTGAAATGTAACTATGTATGTGTGCCTTTATCAAACTAATAAAGGTTTTTGAAACAAACATGTACCAGAGATGAAGCATCCGGCATGCTGACCCCTCACTAAGAATAAGAGTCCTGCAATGTTCACATACACCTTTAATGCCCCATCCCTCGCCTCCTGACCCGTCTCAAGAGCGCACATAATCGTAAAAAGCCTTGTGGAAGTTATAAAAATAAATAGTAAATGCACCATGTAACAACCAAGTAAAGGGTGTTGTGAAGCTAAGGCACCCTCTAGTTACTTTAGGGTTCAAGAGGAGGGGGAAGAAACAAGGCAAACCTCTTGTCAAACCCAATAGATTTACATCAGGCAATAGCTCTGTTCTTGTCCATTATGTGTACAGCACAACGACAAATAAGAACATAAGTTATATCTTTCAAATGATTTGAATTTATTTTGTACAGAAACATTTTTCATGTTTTTAGTGTAAAAAACTTTTTAACTCTTTTTTTGATACAGAAAAAAGAACAGTTCATTTTTCATTTTGTATGTTTAACAATACAAGAGATTCTGAGACCAGATAATATAAAGTTATACAATGCTCAACGCTTACCATTATTATATGTGTTAGGGACTCGAGTAGATCAATTTTTCTCTTAGTTTCCTCCAAGCCTGTGTCAGCCCGTTTTTCTAGGTCGTAGTGTGCCAATTATCTAAAAAAAAAAATTATAAGGCAGTACACCAGCTACTGGTATTGTCCAACATATACAAATAGTGAATATTCTTGGCTGCTTCAAGATAGATTATATATGTATAACTATCTGTCCCATATAGTATGCGAATATCTCTATAGTTTGTAGCGTTTAAAGGAAGATCCTCTAGAATACGCACCCTTAAACTGCTCTATGTGCGCCAGTACCTAGAAAGGCAAAAACCCCAGGCAACATGGTTTGTGGCGATGTGACGTAGGATAAGACCTCCCAAAATGGTTGACCCAGCACACAAATGCGAGTTTACACAGAATTACGCACTGCTTGCCTGGTCTCTGTGTTATTAGTGTTTGCAAATCACTCTGTGGCAAGGTATATGACAAAAGGTCTACTATCATCCCAGACATCAAGGTAGTCACTAGCAAGAATCGAGCACGTTGTCTACTGAAATATTTCACTAATGAGGCTAAAGAGACTAGAAGGACTAAGCTAACCAGGGTCTAAACAGAGCACGTCCTAATCTACATCTTACAGTGTCTCGAAGTAAGAAGATGCCGAGAGTCCGAAGTATCGCGATAACCAGAGACACTACCTTGGTTGCTTTTTATAAGGTGAGGTTACGCGGGAGTTCCTAAATAATACATTGCGAGAGTAGAAGTGTATCCGTGAGTATTACACAGGGGAAAACAAGCACCATATTAGAATAGGACTACTGCATATCTAATATAGCACAACTCCAGAAGAGCTCTTCGAAAATGTATCGCGGAAAATACCGCGGGAGGAAAAATACACAAACTATCCGAATGAGGTCACCATACTTGCCTGATCACAGTATTTTAAAATGAAATTACGGCGTCCGGACTGGTGGCTCAGTAAGTATGCTCCGAGAATACAATATTTTTTCCGCCTAAACAAGACCTGCAGAGGTAGTCCGTCTCAATATACTGTTTAGAAAAAACAAAAGATCATTGTGAAGACACTCTCAGATGTTTGTCTATATCTGTATGGAATCTGGGCTCCAGAATATTGTAATATGGTGATAGTCTGACTCTAAAAGATAAATGTCAGTGTCATAACTGACATAGACAGGTGTCTAAGTGGTCACAACCCATATAATTTCTTCATTGAGACCCTTACGTACAGTATCTAAGGAGTAGATCCAATACGTTTCTCTTTGTTTTCTGAGTTTTGTCGGATCTTTACCTGGTACATCCCATACACGTTCTAAAATGATCCATCTCATATCTTTTTCTGTATGTTGTAACTCCTGGAAATTGGTAACCATAGGTGCTTGAAGTTTCAAGGTTTTTATGGCTGATTTGTGTTCCGAAAATCTGGTTCAGAATTCTCTCACCGTTTCCCCTATGTAGCCTAGACCACAAGGGCAGAGTATCAAATAAATGACATTGGAACTTTTACAGTTGGACATGTGTTTAATTTCTCCTGACTTATCTCCACATACCCATGTTTGTGTCACAATGGCAGATTCACAAGCGTGGCAATTGTCACACTTGTAATTGCCCTTTGGCGGTGGCAAACCATCTATGATTGTTTGTCTACATGGTGCTATGGCCTTAGGCCTACTGTGCACCAGCTTATCTTGTAAGTTGGCATTTCTTCTGAAGGCTACCATGGATTTCTGTAGGGGGTGTTCTGCTTCATGTGTGTTAATATTCTTCCAGTTTTTGTCAAGAATTTGTCTTATCTTGTAATTAATACTTGTGTGGTCTACTACACAGACTAGTTTGTCCTCAGATGGTTTTGGGGTATTGTAAATGAGAGCTTCCCTATTACAGTATTTTGCTTGTTTAAGCGATTGCCTAATGAGTCTTTTGGGATAGCCTCTTAAGATTAGACGTTTGTGTAACTGATCTGAATGGACCAAAAAGTCCTTCATACGGGTACAATTTTTACGGATACGTAGGAATTCTCCGAAAGGACTCGAGTCCTTCTGGCATGTAGGGTGGAAACTACTGAGTTCCAGTATGGTGTTCTTAGCCGTAGGTTTCCTAAAGAGGCTTACCTCCAGCTCTCCATCCATAGCTTTGATCCAAATATCCAGGAATTCCACCTGGGTGGTAGGAAAATTGCAGGTGAACTTGAGGTTGGTATCTGCTAAGTTTAACCAAGTCATAAATTCCTGAAGATAAGATTCTGAGCCAGTCCAAATAAAAAATATATCGTCTATAAACCTGCCACTTCCCTATATTTTCAAAGAAGGGGACTACATCATTAAAGACGTGTTTGCGCTCAAATCCCCCCATAAAGATGTTCGCTATACTGGGGGCACAAGAGACCCCCATGCTGGTCCCCTTGATCTGCTGGTATAACTCTTGATTGAATTCAAAAAAGTTGTTTTGCAATACTATCGTTAGACATTCAAAAATAAAAATCTCTGGCCTATCACCCGGTGTCCTAGCCAAGAGCGCTGCCACCGCCTCAATGGCTAGGTCCGGGGGGATATTAGTATAAAGCGATTCAATATCAAGGGTAACTGAGATCTGTGTCTCTTGATTGAAAGATGTATGTTCAAGGGTAGCTATCATGTGCCCTGTACCCTTGATATAGGACGCATATTGTGTAGTCAGGGGGCATAGGAATGTGTCAATATATTTTGGCAATGGCTCTGTACAGGAATTAATTGATGACACAATGGGTCTTAGAGGGGGATCCGTGGCACTTTTGTGTGTTTTGGGCACGCCATAAAGTGCTGGTGTCACTGGATGCGATCTGACAAGAAAGTCCATTTCTTTTTGACAGACAAAGCCGTCTTCAAATGCTGTTTGTACTGTCATTTCTATTGTGGTTTTTAATTTCACTAAGTCTCTCATTTTTGCTTTTCTGTAATGTTCAGGTTTTTTTAACATTGTATCAATTTTTCCAGTATATTGTGCTGTGTCCATCACAACTATACCACCTGCTTTGTCGCAGGGTTTGATTGTGATCGTAGAGTTATTTTGCAGTGTTTTCAAGGCATCTCTTTCCATGTTGTTCAAATTGGGTTGAGATTTGGGGACGAATTTTAGTATTCTGTCAATTTCCTTGATGACATTTTTTTCAAAGATACATACTTTCAGGCCTACCATGTCCAAAGTAGTTGTGAAAGTCGACGGTGGTTTACACCCTGAGAGATTCAATTCCTCTTCTCTCTGCTCTGAATCTTGGAAGTATTTCCTGAGTCTGACTTTTCGAAAAAAAGAAAATAAGTCTTGATTTTACTTGAATGTATTGATCTGTGCATTTGGGACAAAAGACAACCCTCTACTCAAGAGGCTAACTTCATGTGTGGTTAGTAGGTGACTAGACAGGTTAAAAATGGGAATTTGTGTATCTGTAGCTGCCTTCAGGACCTCCAATATTTCTGGTTTCTTGTCCACATAGGAGTTACAGATACGTCAGTATTTCTGACGTATCTGTATGGCGCAAAAGTGACGCATTGCTGGAGTGTGTCACAAAGTGCCGCAACTCCAGCAATGTTTCCTTTCACATGGGGCGAACCCCATGTGAAAGTGCCTGCGTCAGTCTTACGCCTGCTCTGAGGCAGGCCTAAGAAATTGACGCATTTGTGTCCTAGAAGTGGCGCAGTGAAATCTCATAGATTTCACTGCGTCATTTCTACAACCCTTTCTTGCTCCAATACGCCCGCCTTGCATACATTATAACTAGCGCAGGTATAATGTGGGCCATGGGTTTACAAGGTGACGCATCTACTTAGATGCGTCACTTTGTACATATGGCGCAACAAGGCACATTTTTTACGCCAGTGATGTGTCACAAAAAGTGATGCAAGGCGGCATAAATGAGGCCCATAAGCAGCACTGACAATTTACCCACCTTTGTAGCGCAGCAAATGTGACAAGTTAAATACAAATATACAGAGGTCTTTATTTATATATTGCACTTTCCTGTCACAACCCACAGTCTGGGAAACACTGATTTAGGTGCAAATGTTCACCTAGTAGACTACAGGGGAGTCATCTATCATTATGGTCAATGGATAAAAAAATCATTAAAGTAGCCGCTGGGGTGTAGGGTCATCAAAGAGTGACAATATTGATTCCAGGCAAATGTGTACATTATAACAATGGGAGGAGTTCAAGCAAAATACATTTCAACTCATAACTTATGTAGAGGAATTGAGGGGCATATTATCAAGGACCGGTGTTAAAATTATCTCCATTTCATTGGCCGTAAACTGCAGATAATACGGCGATAATGGGCTTGATAATACACCCCTGTCAATTTCCATAGAAGCCCATGTTAACACCAGAACATGGGATTCTATGGGAATTATCAAGGGCGTATTATCAAGCCCATTATCTCCGTTTTATCCGATTAACTGAGATCATTTTAACACCGGTCCTTGATAATATGCCCCTCAATTACTAGAGTTGTAATTCACCAAGGATCTTTTCAACAAACTCTACCTAGACCAGGGGTCTTCAAACTGTGGGGCGCGACCCCCAGGGGTGCCGTGGAGTGGTGTGAAGGGGGTCGCACGGTCACACGTCTGGCCTGGCCCTCCAGGGCATCAGCCCCCCTCTTCCCCCATCCTGTGTCTCAGCCGGGCTGCTGCAGTGAAACTCGAGCTGCTGGGGGCTCGGCTGGGCAGTGTCGGGAGTCTTATCTCCGCAATGCCCGAGTTTTTCACAGGTCTTTAAAGATCATTAGCATATTTACATCCCTTTGTAAACTGGTTACAGAGGCTTAATGTTTTTTATGGTTCCAGTACCCCCTGGGCCCCCACTCTGCCTATTCCTTATATTTGAATTTTTACACTTCTTGCTGTAGTGTGAGAATGCATTTAATGAAAAGGAATATGAAGTTGGGTGCCAAAAGAAAAATGCCTCCTCTTGACACTAAATAGAGTTATAAATAAAAAAGTATGTATTAGTTAGTTAAGTGACTTTTCTGTCTTTGTTTTCTTTAATTTTCGGTCATGGATCATTGAGGCAACCCTAGATCACAATTAAAAGTGACACAATAATTAAAAGTGCTTTCTATTTATATTTGCTGTTCTAAGTGTTCACAGATAAGTGCTAAAAATACAGCTTTAGGTGACTGCCTATTTCTGGGCCATCAAAATAATGAACTGGTAACCCTAATCATAAGTTTGTTGCAGGATCAGCACACTATTTATTTCCTCCACCCTCAATCCCTGATTAATGCCATTATAGCAATAGTTTAACTTATATCTGAAACCCTACACTTCATGTTTCTGGGAATGCACCCTGCTTTCAGACAACTCACTTCTTATTCTCGCCTTCACTTTCACGCTCAACCTGCACTCGCAGAGATCACAATGCACTCGCACTGATCACCATGCACTCATAGCGATCACAATGCACTCACACTGATCGCCATGCAGTCACACTGACCGCCATGCACTCACACTGACCGCCATGCACTCACACTGACCGCCATGCACTCACACTGACTGCCATGCACTCACACTGATCGCCATGCACTCACACTGATCACAATGCACTCACACTGATCACAATGCACTCACCATGATCACAATGCACTCACACTGATCACAATGCACTCACACTGATCACCATGCACTCACACTATTCACCCGCTCACCCTGCACTCACAGTGATCACTGTGCACTCACACTGATCAACATGCACTCACACTGATCACCGTGCACTCACACTGATCACCATGCACTCACACTGTTCGCCATGCACTCACGCCAATCCCCATGCACTCACACCATTCACCTGCTCACCCTGCACTCACAGTGATCACAATGCACTCACACTGATCACAATGCACTCACAACATTTACCCGCTCACCCTGCACTCACAGCAATCACAATGCTCTCACACTGATCACAATGCACTCAAACCATTCACCCGCTCACCCTGCATTCACAGTGATCACCATGCACTCACACAGATCACCATGCACCCACTCACCCTGCACTCAGTGATCACAATGCACACACACTGATCACAATGCACTCACACTGATCACCATGCACTCACAACATTCACCCACTCACCCTGCATTCACAGTGATAATAATGCACTCACAGTGATCACAATGCACTCACACTGATCATCATGCACTCACAACATTCACCCGCTCACCCTGCTCTCACAGTGATCACACTGCACTAAAAATGTGCTTGCATTGTTAACTCTGTACCTCACCCTGCAGTCACACGAGCACACTTCTCATCCCGCACTCATGTGACACTTCACTCACCTGTCCCCCCCTCACTGCTCAATCTGTAGCTCCCTCAAACAAGGCCATCACTAACCATGCACTAATTTGTCCCACTTTGCACTTACAGCCGAATCCAAATTCATATTGTCACCTCACTCAACCTGTAGTCTCTCCTTTTACCCTACACTCACACTGTTGCATTGCTCTCCGTGCAGTCACATGGGCACTCTTGTCACCCACACAGTGCAGAAGGTTAAAGTACCTGGTACACAGAAGATGTACCATTCACATCACAAAAGTGAGCGTGAGAAAACTATGAGTATTTTGTCAGACAGGTGCTATAGAGAGATGAGGTGTATTGTTGGTGAGTGGTAGTGAGGGAATTCATGGAGAAGGTGGAAAGGCTGTTGCATCATGTGCGACCAGTGCTAGGCCCAGCCCTGGCTGGGAGTGTTAAACCCACCGAAGTTCAGGTCTAGTAGATTCCCTGCTTCTGCCTATTATTATTTACATTTGTAGTGCGCTACTGTTACCAAAAAGTGTCCTGGGGCTAATAACCATCTGCCTGCAATGTGAGAGAGAGATCCGGGGTTGGGAGAGGAGAGAAGAGAGGGACGGAAGGAAGGGGGTGAGAGGAAAGGGGCATGGGTAAACTGCTTAACTCTGCACAAGACCGCCAGGGTTTGAAGGGACCCTTGCTACTCCCGGCCATGGCCAGGTGAGCTTCTAATGTGGCAGCGCGTATTCCTACGGAGTGTGAGGCCCTTCACAAAGGTTGACTAGACAACTTTCTGATGTTAATTGCTGTATTTTGGTTATAAACTGGTACTGATGGGGTGAAATCTTTCCTCAGTGTTACTGTGTTTAAAAAATTCAATATAATAAAGCAATGCTATCCCAAAATACGCATCATCACAGAACATAATTTAAATTTTCTACTCACACAATTTAGTCAAGCCTGTCGCATAATTTAGTACTCACCTGCCTCATAATTCCAGTAGCCCTGCCTAGAGGTTTAGAAATGTCTGTCCAGAGGGGGTCCTTACGCCTGTAAATGTTGTCAGTGGGGTCTCGGCATCCAAATGTTTGAAGACCTCTAACCTAGACACTAATGGGTCCATTAGGATGGCAGAAGAATTTCTGTCCACCTGCCACCCTAGCGGTGCTGGGACTGTCCGCCAGTGGTGCGGCGGTCCCGCACTGCCAATTAGGATGCGACTGCCACCTTGCACATGCCAATGCTACCCCGACCAGCATCCCCCACCTCCCCTCCCCCCTGGGGGCCGCCAACAGGGACCCGAAGGCATTCTTCGCATGCCTTTCCATGGCGGAGTCTCCGCCATTGAAAGGCATTAAAAATGCCACATCCAAATATGGTTGGTGGTGCCTGCAAGGTAGCGTCATCATATTACGGCCCTTTTCCCCCAAGTCGGAAATCCAACCAACGAAAAAGCAGCGGACGGGCTTTCCGTCCACCGCGGTGCCCCTCGCCATGATAATATGGCGGGGGTGATACGGGCCGCTGGCGAGCGGATCACCGTCGGCGGTGGCAATCCGCATGCCATTCTAATGGGGCCCTAAGTGTGCAATGTTTTGCGAGAACATGGTGTCACCCATGACTGCCACAGTAAACCCTTTTTGACATGTTGAAATACCTACTTTAAACATTTTCAAAGTTATTTATGAGTAGACTTTGGAGTACAGAAACCCTGGGTTCCCAAACATATAATAGTAAGGCATGCTGAGAATGGAGTTAGAATGCCCCCACAGCCATTTCCCACTGTGAAGGCCTGATCAAGAATCAAACTCATTTTCTATAAATTGCCTTTTAGATCAGAACAGTAAGTCATCTGTGCTCTGCTGGAATACTGAAAAATATTGAATTCAATAACAAGCATGTATTCTGATAAATATGCCCTATAGTGGATTCTAAAAAGCTGGGCATCTCTGCAGAACCTTGGACTGGTTCCACCAGGATCCCTCTTCTACTCTCAAAATAATTAGATTTTCCCAGCAAGGCATAATTGTGAAATGGTTCTCATCAGACAACAAAGGCCCTCTGAGCAGCTGGCCTGACAGCAGATCTCTGACAGGAAGGTAGGGGAAGTTAATTACTAGCTATGCACCTCTTACCTTTAATGGGAGGAGAGAGGAGTGAACATGTATATCAGATGGGTACCACAAAGAACAGGCAAGAACACTATCCGAAATTGGGCTAAGACATTAAAGTTGTCTTCGATGATGACCTACTACCCAAGAGGCAGACTCCCTTCACACCAAGCGGTAGCCTGACGAAAGAACCATCCGGAGAACGTTTCTGAGACATCCTCATTTTAGTACAAAACCCCCTGGATGGGAATACGTGGCTCCACACAGTGGCACTAGGAAAAACTATTGTATAAGACCCCAAGATTACCTCCTGCTAGGGATGTTCTACGTTCAGTCTAAGGAAGAGCTGCAAACGTTGCCTAGGATGTAGTGCATGAACGTACCTGAATAGGCTGAAAGCCCACTGTTGTAGCATTAAGCGGGCTCAGAATGCAATACCCCTGGCACCAAGGTAATTGTGGGGCATATTATTAAGAACAGCATTAAAATTACGCCGCTTTAACGGCAGGAAACTGCCACTAAAGCGGCGATAATGGGCTTGATAATATGCCCTTGTGAATTCCCATAAAAGCCCAGGGGCCTCATTTATGAGAAATGACGCATCGCTGCGTGAAAGCAGCGTTGCGCCACTTCTCATTGTGCACTCCTTGCGTCATGATTGATGCGTCATATTTACAGTATGACGCATCATGTCGCAAGTAGTTACTGATACGTCAGTATTTCTGACTTATCTGTAGGCGCAAAAGTGACGCATTGCTGGAGTGTGTCACAAAGTGACGCAACTCCAGCAATGAGTACTTTCACATGGGCAAGTCCCATGTTGTTAATGCCTGCGTCAGTCTTACGCCTGCCATGAAGCAGGCGTAAGATTTTGACGCATTAGCGGCCACGAAATGGCGCAGTGAAATATTATAGATTCCAATGCGTCACTTCCATGACCCTTTCTTGCGTCAAAACGCCCCCCTTGCATACATTATACCTGGCGCAGGTATAATGTGGCGCAGAGGTTTACAAAGTGACGCAGCTACCTAGATGCATCACTTCGTAAATATGGCGCAACAAGGCGCATTTTTTACGCCACTGGTGCGTCACAAAAAGTGACGCTCCGGCGGCGTAAAAGTGACGCACGGGCTCATAAATGAGGCCCCAGGTTCACACCAGAACCTGGGCTGCTATGGGAATTCACAAGAGCATATTATCAAGCCTATTGGCAGTTTCCTGCGTTAAAGCAGCAATAATTTTAACGCCGTTCTTGATAATATGCCAATGCCTCATGATTTAACGCTCAGACACCAGTTTAAATATATTTTTGGAAACTCAACCATTTTTCTGCACACATCCGATTAGTTATGAGTTCTGAAAAGATACACAAGTTCATATCGATTACACACTTAACAAGTTTTTTAATCCATATATTAATGCAGCCAAACATTTGAATGTCGCACAGAAGAGCTTCTTACAGATCGCGGGCAAGCTCCTCGTAATTCAGCGGGTACTTCTAGGAGTTGTCCGGGATGGATCAAATGCAGGCGCTCTAAGTAGGAGTGAATAAAACAAAGCAGCCTCATTAACACGTGCATGGGCTTTTAAACCTGTGGTACTCGAGCGACTGACGCCTCAACTGCGCGCGCCCCTCTGACACACGTGACTGAGGACCACCAGTGGCATTGCGCTCCACCGGCCTCTCGACGGTCAACCGAATGCATCCGGTCTTCCAAAAATTTCAAATTCTATCATCAGCGACACGCTCAGTTCAACTGAATCAAGAAATGAACGTATGGTAGAGTGATTGCTTCTCGTCTACTTCAAACTAGCTCAATTACGTATCCTTTTTATATTAGAGCGAGTTGGCACACATCCTTCGAACTGATTAATGTAGTCCGGCGTCTGTATATCATGTAGCATAAATTAATAAATAAAAGTCTAATCAATGAGAAGTGTAACTCCTTTCGTTTGAAGAGGAGGGTTTGTCATTTGTGCATTGCATTATGGGCGACCGGATGTTGTGTGTTTGGAGCTGTGACGATACACAGGAAGTGCTATTCTAACGTTGCTGCTGAAAGGAAACAAGCACTTACGAATGCAATAGATCACGCATTAGTGATAGTTTGAGCTATTGGAATTGCAAATAAAAAATATTTTATACGGGCTGCTGGAAACTGGCGATACTTGTAGAGTGTCCACACTATCAAATACCATCTGCTGAGGTAAATGCACTCACATCCTAATATTGTGAACCAGGACTTGTCCTTTGTTCAAACAGATGACACTTTTTGTGCATTTAAACGCTAACTAGAGGGGCAAAAAAGTGTGATAAATTCCTATTTGAATGTGTGCTTCGTTTTTTTGCATGCAATGCAAAAATGTAGTGATTGATTGATTGATTGATGTGACTTCTAAACTGTTGTCATCTCTTATTAATGATTTAGAATTCTATGACACTTACAGGACACACCGGGGCATATTACCAAGCAGGTCGATAGGCAATTATCGCCGCTTTAGGGGCCATTTTCGGCCACTAAGCGGCGATAATTCTATCGCTCTATTAGCAAGCTGTCAGCTTTAGGCGATAGCGAGCGGTTTGAGTCCCGCTTTGCATGTCAGCGATATTTATCGCTAATGACATGCAAAGTGGGAGTACCCAACCTGTTAGCGACTAAAAGCAGTCGCTAGAGTCGCTATCGCCTATTAGCAAGGCAGGCGTAGCAATGGAAATATTCCCGCTATCGTCAAAAAGAAACGCCTGCTCTGACCAGTTCTTAGCCATGTTATCCAATGGGAGGTGGATAACATGGCTAAGAGCATTTTGTCGCTAATGCGAGAATATCGCTGTATTCTCAGCGATATTCACGCTATCGCCGGAAAATATATCGCTTTGGAGATAAACGTTGGTAATAGCACGTTATCTCAGCGATAATTTCCGGCGGTGCTTAGCGATAAAAAATTTGTTGCTAAGCCTAGTTAGCGATAAATATCGCTAATCGTTGGTAATATGCCCCACCATCCTCCTGGTACAGGCGATACGCGGGAGGCAGATCATGGAAATGCCAGCTCCCGCTTGGACTTTGTGTTTGCATCCAAAACTTTAAGCGCAGATAAATGCAGCCTTACACCAGTCCCATTTTCGGATCATCCTATTCTGGCTGGCTGGTTCACAACACCAGGCCGGCCTCAAAGGGGCCCTGGCTTTTGGAAATTAAATAATGAGCTCCTTCAAGATGAAAGCATTTTTGATAGATACCTCAAACGCTATCATACCAGGGAAAGACAGAAAAACAGGTTTCCAAATAAGTACAAATGATGGTGTTGGGTGAAGTATAAAACAAAAAATGTTCTTTCAAGAACAAGGCCAGCTCAAATGCTGCGCCGAATGGGACGCTTACCAGAAATTACATTGTCGCCTTATTCTTCTCCAACAATTGGGGGAGGCAGGAAAAGATGTGAAAGATGAAATCCGCTTAGTCACACTGGATATGAATAACTGCTTGGCAAAAAGGAATATGGCTACAATATTACATTCTAGAGTGAAATAATATCAGGAAAATGAAAAATGTACATCTTTCTTTTTTCAAAAGTCAAAATCCTCCCTTAAATTTCTGACAAAGCCACGTAATGAGCATGGAGATATTTTGTAAGGTATTGAGCATTGCAAACAGATAGCCTTTGACTTTTATTCGCACTTATATGCTGCACCGCCACCTAAACCTTCTTCTTTTCAGGATTTTGAAGAATATTGTTGGGAACTGGAAGGAGGTCTTAATACTGAACAAGTAGAATTCCTGGAACAGCCTTTTCATGGGGAGGAAATGCTATCTGCATTACAGTCCTCTCCCAGAGGTTCTAGCCCTGGGATAGATGGGCTCACTTGGGAGTCCTACCGCAAATGTTGGGCCCTGTTATGTATAGACTAGATGGTGGTTGTCAACGAAGGTTTTACAAATAAAAAAAATTCTGTATATTTCTCCGCTGGGGTCATTACCCTCTTGTACAAAACCGGGGACGAGACCTCCCTGCAAAATTGGCGGCCGATTTTACTTTTGAGCGTTGATTACAAGCTCATAGCTAAAGTACTTGCCACGCCTTCGGGAGTTATGCACTCCTGTGTTCAACCAGATCAAGTTTATGCTATCAGACGGCGCACTATTGTGGATAGCCTTGTTACATTAAGAGATGCACTTTGGTATAATCACAAAAGAGCGATCCCTCTAGGTGTTCTTAGCCTGGACTTTCATAAGGTTTTCACCGACGTTTTACATCAAGTTCTCTATCTGGTATTAGCAAAAATTATTGTTCCTCCTGCATTTGTTCACATGATACGTACCCTCTACCAAGGTGCTCAGAGCAAAGTTAGTATCAACGGATTCTATACCACTGCTGTTCTTATTCACAATGGAGTGCGTCCGGGGGGCCCAATGTCTCCCATTCTTTTTGTTTGTGTGTTGGAGCCATTTTTGTGCAAATTAAGAAAGGACAAACTGGTAAAAGGTGTACTTGTACCTGGTGGTTTTTGCGTCCCGAACAAGGTCATCGCATACATGGATGATGTTACAATGTGTGTACTACCGCAGCTTCTGTGCGCAGAACTCTTTTGCAGGCTTCTCTTTTCAGGAAGTATCAGGTTTGGATTTAAACATGGGGAAGAGTGTCTGCCTAACTACAGGTCCCTGGGATCGACTGGCAAATCTGCTGGTAACTGTTACCACAGAACCCACTAACATTTTGGGAGTGTATTTTGGGGGCAAGGGCATGTGGAAGTAAATTGGAAGGAAGTCCAGGCTAAAGTACTAAAGAAACTTTTTCTTTGGTCTTTGCGCAAGATAACCTTGGAAGGAAAGGTGTTAGTCATTAAAGCTGTCTTGTTTCCACTGTTACCATACCTTGCTATGGTTTTCCCTCCTCAGCACCACACTTTACAGAAATTGCAAAAAATACTGTTTACCTTCCTATGGAACTCTACGATGGAGAAACTAAGTAAAGAGAAGGTTTGTAAAACCTGAAAAATGGGGGGGGGGGGGGGAATTTGCCAGATCTTAAGACCTTTTTGTTTTCAAAGTTGTTATGCTATGTTGTGTCCCGTACAGATGAAGACATGGCGATACATTATCTCCACTTTTATCGGCAGGAAACTGCCGATAAAGCGTTGATAATGGCCTTGATATTATGCTCTATGAATTCCAATCGAAGCCCATGTTAGATGTGTTCACATTTAACATGGGCTTCGATTGGAATTCATAGAGCATATTATCAAGGCCATTATCGCCGCTTTATCGGCAGTTTCCTGCCGATAAAAGCGGCGATAATGTATTGCCTGTCCTTGATAATATGCCCCATGGTTTTAGTCCCTGCCTTATTTACACGTTATTTTGTGGGGGCATTGCTCAGACGTTTTGGACTATTTGCCCATTCTAGCCTTTCTCCTCTGGCACACAATGCACCGCCATACTACAAGGGGCTTTGCTCTTTCATACAGACTTTGGACACTGAACTTTTTGATCGAGATGTATGCATCCACCCTACCAGCCTGAAACAGGAGCTACGGAAACAAGAGCAGCCTATTGTGTTGGATATCCTGTCAGATTAGTTTAAAAAGTAAAGGAGGACCCCACACAGACTTATAGGGGACTGGGGGGATAGTAAGTCTTAAGAAATGAGAGACAGGGGCGTCCCCACGAGAAGACAGTCTAAGACTGTGTTTCACACCTAGTGTCTAGATTCTAGGGTGAATGTTCCATTTTCAAAGAAACACCTTTATAAAGCATGCCACTGATCTGGCGGGAAAGGTAAAGTTACAATGATATGTACTCGATTTCTATCAGTGTATGGTCAAAACAACTCTATTTGCTCACTATTCTTTTTGCTTATGTCACCCAAGATGCCAACTTTTCTGGAAAAATGACTATCGCCTCACCATATATTCAATTTATACACTCTTATTTGGACCTACGGTTATTTAGTAATATTCCCAGTGAACACACAACTTAATTCCAATGACACAGGAATCAACTAGAATCAATGTTAAAAAATGAAAAATTTGAAAAGATTTTTTACCACACCATGAGTTACTCTGTTACACATTTATTATACATACACATTTAAAATGTCATCATTACATAGTATACAATTGTTACAGGAATCAACATTAATACATTTGTATAAAAAACATTTAAAAACAAAGAAAGATTTAAAAACAAAGAATCATAGGTCAAAACTGAGACCTGTGATTCTTTGTTTTTAATTTTTTTTTATACAAATGTATTAATGTTGAAGTTGTGTGTTCACTGGGAATATTACTAAATAACTGTAGGTCCAAATAAGAGTGTATAAATTGAATATATGGTGAGGCGATAGTCATTTTTCCAGAAAAGTTGGCATCTTGGGTGACATAAGCAAAAAGAATAGTGAGCAAATAGAGTTGTTTTGACCATACACTGATAGAAATCGAGTACATATCATTGTAACTTTACCTTTCCCGACAGATCAGTGGCATGCTTTATAAAGGTGTTTCTTTGAAAATGGAACATTCACCCTAGAATCTAGACACTAGGTGTGAAACACAGTCTTAGACTGTCTTCTCGTGGGGACGCCCCTGTCTCTCAGTTCTTAGGATATCCTGTCAGAGCCACAGTCTTTGAGGGTGTGGAAGATGGTGGGCCACTTCGTGCCCGATTCACAGAATGAACTTAAGACTCAATCCTAAACTTACTACTATTTTGGTATTCATAGAACACACTTACTACTTTTGGCATTCACAGAATGAACTTACTACTTTTGGTATTCATAGAAGTTAGGATTTTGTCTTATGTTTGTCTTAAGACAAACTTAAGACAGACTTAAGACCGACTTAAGTTAGGATTTTGTCTTAAGTCTGTCTTAAGACAAAATCCTAACTTCTGTGAATACCAAAAGTAGTAAGTTCATTCTGTGAATGCCAAAAGTAGTAAGTGCATTCTGTGAATACCAAAATAGTAGTAAGTTTAGAATTGAGTCTTAAGTTCATTCTGTGAATCGGGCAACTAACTTAAGACACAATCCTAAACTTAATACTTTTGGTATTCACAGAAGTTAGGATTTCATCTTAAGTTTGTCTTAAAACAGACTTAAGACAGACTTAGGTTAGGATTTTGTCTTAAGTCTGTCTTAAGTTTGTTTTAAGACAAACTTAAGACAAAATCCTAACTTCTGTGAATACCAAAAGTAGTAAGTTAGGATGTTGTCTTAAGTTAGTTCTGTGAATCGGCCCCTATGGGAGTTTGAGAAGATAGAAACACTAAGGGCCCGATTCACAGAACTAACTTAAGACAAAAACCTAAACTTACACCTTTTGATATTCACAGAAGTTAGGATTTTGTCTTAAGTTTGTCTTAAGACAAACTTAAGTTAGGATTTTGTCTTAAGTTTGCCTTAAGTCTGTCTTAAGACAAACTTAAGACAAAATCCTAACTTCTGTGAATACCAAAAGTAGTAAGTTTAGGATTTTTTCTTAAGTTAGTTCGTGAATCGGGCCCAGAGACATTACCCACAGACACCGAGACCTGGCTTTGTTGGCTGTCCATGGATGCCTCCCTGTAAAAGTCTTTCAGCATCGGCGAGGATTGGCCCCCACAGCATGTCACACACACACGAGATGCGGCAATGAAGAAACTGTTTTCCACCTGCTGTGGGGTTGCCTTTATGCCAAAAACTTTTGGACTTTATTGCAGCCTTTCCTTTTGAACATTGCGGGTATTTCTGCTTTATCCTTTAATGCCCTTATTTATGGACAAGACATTTCTGCAAGACGTCCCCCTACTGCGTGGCGACTGTTAAACTGTGCTAAAGAGGCCTTATGGGATGCACAAAATCTGTTTCTTTACCTCCATAGAGATATGGATACTAATGCATGTAAAAATCTTTTTCTTGATAAAGTCATGACTTATGTACATGTAGATCGTGCTACTCTGGGACTGAAAGAAGCTAACGCTTTGTGGCACATTAAAAACTGGAAAGGTTGGGTCACTTAGACATATATCTAAATAAACGGATGGACTTTGCTTTTTGCCTTGCCACCAGGCCAAAGGATTGGCGTTTGTATAGACCATCAATTAAATGTATCAGTTCACTTTAGGGTGTGGGTGAAACACCATGATTGATAAAAACCTTATCTATTTCAAATATTATCTTGTTCTTTCAACTCTTGCTGTACATTTTGACATGTGAAATGTAACTCTGTATGTGTGCCTCTATCAAACTAATAAAGGTTTTTGAAACAAACATGTACCAATAGAATTATTTATTTACAAGCAGCCCGTCCCGACGTTGTCCGGGAATTAATTGCTACCGGCCAGTAGTATATTGTTTTGTAGGATTTCGTTTTGATAGCATTTCTTATCTGTGACAGGCCTGTGAATCGCTCCGATTCACAGTGCACTGCTGATGCACTTAAGAGTGCGCATTCTGTAGTATCTGAACTCGAATTTCCTTACTTTATTTTTCCTTGCAATATTATATAGCGCCAACTCGACAACATGGCATGAGCACAATTTACATTACAGAAGAACACATTAATTTGTGGTAGGCACGGGGAGACAAAGCAATTTGCCTGGAATCACAGGATGTTGACCTGATGCCGAGATTCGAATGTAGCTCCCCAGCTCTAAAGTTCGCAATTCTAGAACTTGTGGCGGGAGGTGTGTCTAAAAGTGTATGCCGGTGCTGGCCATCAATGAGAGAGACCTGTGCATTTTTCAAATCGGTGGTGAAAAAATATGAGTATGTTGCTGGAGATGTGGGCCACCGTGCCACCAATGTACTTACCGGGGGAGGGTAAACACCCATATTTGCAACTATCTTTCCGCAGACCATCACTCCGCATACTTTCATTATGAAAGTACCATGACTCCGCAATGCTATTATAACGCATGGCATTACATTTGATATGCTTTTACCACGCATACGTTTACAACGAAATTAGTTGTAAATGCATGTATGGTAAAAGCATGTCTTTTTTTAATGTTTGGATAAGGTAAGTATAGGTATAGAGGTATATGTTTTGGGGTACTGAGGTATATGTTTTGGGGTGTTTGGGTATTTTAAGGGTTCAGATATAGTTTTGGGTTATGGGGTACAGGGGTAGTTTTAGCATTTAGGGATATGTATGGGTTTTGGGGTACAGGCATATTTTTAGGGTTCAGGGCTAGGTTTGGGTTTTGGGGTATAGTGGTATTTTTAGGGTTCAGGGGTAGTTTTGGGTTTTGGGGTACAGGGGTATTTTAAGGGTTCATGGGCTAGGTTTGGGTTTTGGGGTACAGGGGTATTTTTAGGGTTCAGGGCTAGGTTTGGGTTTTGGGGTACAAGGGTATTTTAGGGTTCAGGGTTAGGTTTGGGTTTTGGGGTACAGGGTTATTTTTATGGTTCAGGGGTATTTTTAGGTTTCAGGGGTAGGTTTGGGTTTTGGGGTACAGGGGTATTTTAAGGGTTCAGGGCTAGGTTTGGGTTTTGGGGTACAGGGGTATTTTAGGGTTCAGGGGTAGGTTTGGTTTTTGGGGTACAGGGGTATTTTTAGGATTTAGTATAGGTTTGGGTTTTGGGGTACAGGGTATATTTATAGGGTTAAGATGGGTTAGTGTTAAATGGTGTTGGGGTATTTTAAGGAGTAAGGTTGGCTTTTGATTATGGGGTGCAGGTGTATTTAAAGGGAGCAGGGTGAACACCCGGAGCTGGAATATCCAGAACCTGGGAAGAAAAAACAATGAAATATTTGACACAACGCGCGCCCCGCAGCCGCCCACACCCCCATTTGAGACATGGCATGAAGGTCAGAATGTAAAAACAACAGTTGATGGAAAGAATGCAGAACAATGTCATACATTCAGCCCAATACAGAGATCTGGACTTTAATCCATCATTTTTTAGTACTCCACACCTCCTCAGCCTTGACCCTGTGCCTCATGGAATCATTCCAGGCCGAACTGCCAAGCCATGTCTTTCCTGGACCAGACTCAAGCATCTTAGAAACAATTTCTGGCTATCAGCCATCTTCAACCAGGATAGCTTAACTCCAGTGCTTTGGAGAGCATGGAACTTACGTCTTAGCATACCCATGACACTCGGGGTGACAAATGCAAAAACAAAAGTTGATGGACAGAATGCAAAACAATGTCATACATTAACCCCAGTACAGAGATCTGGGCCTAAATCCATCGTTTTTTTGCACTCCACACCACTCCAGTTCAGACATGGCCATATGCAAATCAGCCTTGACCCTGTGCCTCATGGGAACAGTTCAGCCCGAAAGGCGGAACGTACCACACGCCCCCAGCATTTGTCACGCCCCCCCACCACAAACCCACAGCACAACGCAGACACGCCCACAAGGGACTACTTTGCTGGCAAGGTTCTTTTACTTTTTTTAATGTATATGGTGGACGTCTGCATGGCCTATGTCCTTCTGCTGCAACTGCCCTTTCCAACGCTGTATTGGGTGTTGTGATTGGTGCTGTGGTTCCTGAGATTACCCGCCTCTAAGGTAGTATGGACGTGGACCTTTTTTTGTTTGAAAAGGTCTCCAAAAATTGTATATGCTTTCATCAGCCAACAAACAAAGTCCAACTGAACTCAAGACATACAGTTAAGTGAACTGGTGTAACAATGCTTGATCTACTTTAAACTAGTTCAATTACGCATACTTTTTATGTTAGACTGAGTTCACACACAGCCTTCAAACCGATTAATGTAGTCCGGCGTCTGTATATCATGTAGCATAAATCACTAAATTAAATCTACTCAATGCGAAGTGTAACTTATTTCGTTTGGGGAGAAGGGTTTGCCATATGTGCATTGCATTATGGGCAGCCGGATGTTGTGCGTTCGGAGCTGTCACGGTGCACAGGAAGTGCTATTCTAACGTTGCTGCTGAAAGGAAACAAGCATTTACGAATGCAATAGGTCGCGCATTAGTGATAGTTTGAGCTATTGGAGTTGCAAATAAAAAATATTTTATAAGGGCTGCTGGAAACTGGCGATGTTTGTAGAGTGTCCACACTATCAAATACCATCTGCTGAGGTAAATGCACTCACATCCTAATATTGTGAACCAGGACCTGTCCTTTGTTCAAACAGATGACACTTTTTGTGCATTTAAACGCTAACTAGAGGGGCAAAAAAGTGTGATAAATTCCTATTTGAATGTGTGCTTCGTTTTTTTGCATGCAATGCAAAAATGTGGTGATTGATTGATTGATGTGACTTCTAAACTGTTGTCTTCTCTTGTTAATGATTTAGAATTCTATGACACTTACAGGACACACCGGGGCATATTAACAAGCAGGGCGATAGGCAATTATCTCCGCTTTAGCGTCCGTTTTCGGCCGCTAAGCGGCGATAATTCTATTGCTCTATTAGCAAGCTGTCGCTAACAGCAGTTAGCGACAGCTTTAGGCGATAGCGAGCGGTTTGGGTCCCGCTTTGCATGTCAGCGATATTTATCGCTAATGCCATGCAAAGTGGGCTTACCCAAACTTTTAGCGACTGAAAGCAGTCGCTAGCGTCGCTATCGCCTATTAGCAAGGCAGGCTTAGCGATGGAAATATTCCCGCTGTTGCCAAAAACTTACGCCTGCTCTGACCAGTTCTTAGCCATGTTATCCAATGGGAGGTTGATAACATGGTGAAGAGCATTTTGTCGCTAATGCGAGAATATCGCTGTATTCTCAGCGATATTCACGCTATCGGCGGAACATTTATCACTTTGGAGATAAACGTTGGTAATAGCATGTTATCTCAGTGATAATTTCCGGCGATGCTTAGCGAAAACAAATTCGTTGCTAAGCCTAGTTAGCCATAAATATCGCTAATCGTTGGTAATATGCCCCACCATCCTCCTGGTACAGGCTTTACGTGGGAGGCAGATCATGGAAATGTCAGCTCCCGCTTGGACTTTGTGTTTGCATCCAAATCTTTGAGCGCAGATAAATGCAGCCTTACACCAGTCCCATTTTCGGATCATCATATTCTGGCTGGCTGGTTCACAACACCAGGCCGGCCTCAAAGGGGCCCTGGCTTTTGGAAATTAAATAATGAGCTCCTTCAAGATGAAGCATTTGTGATAGATACATCAAACGCTATCATACCTGGGAAAGACAGAAAAACAGGTTTCCAAATAAGTACAAATGATGGTGTTGGGTGAAGCATAAAACAAAAATGTTCTTATAAGAACAAGGCCGGCTCAAATGCTGCTCTGAATGGGACGCTTACCAGAAATTACATTGCCGCCTTATTCTTCTCCAACAATTGGGGGAGGCAGGAAAAGATGTGAAAGATGAAATCCGCGTAGTCACACTGGATATGAATAACTGCTTGGCAAAAAGGAATATGGCTACAATATTACATTCTAGAGTGAAATAATATCAGGAAAATGAAAAATGTACATCTTTCTTTTTTCAAAAAGCAAAATCCTCCCTTAAATTTCTGACAAAGCACGTAATGAGCATGGAGATATTTTGTAAGGTATCGAGCATTGCAAACAGATAGCCTTTGACTTTTATTCGCACTTATATGCTGCACCACCACCTAAACCTTCTTCTTTTCAGGATTTTGAAGAATATTGTTGAGGACTGGAAGGGGGTCTTAATACTGAACAAGTAGAATTCCTGGAACAGCCTTTTAATGGGGAGGAATTGGTATCTGCATCACAGTCCTCTCCCAAAGGTTCTAGCCCTGGGATAGATGGGCTCACTTAGGAGTCCTACAGCAAATTTTCGGCCCTTTTATGTATAGACTAGTCAAGTCAAGTCAAGTCATAAAATTTGTATAGCGCACTACATACCCAGAGGGTTTCAAGGCGCTTAGGAAGAGGAGGAGGATTATTTGTCAAATATCCACGTTTTAAGCTGCTTTCTGAACGCTAGGTGGTTCTGGGTGAGGCGGAGGTAAGCGGGGAGTGAGTTCCATGTTTTAGCAGCCAGGTAAGAAAAGGATCTGCCTCCCATGGTGGTCTTGTTGATGCGAGGTACAGTGGCGAGGGCTTGGTCGGAGGAGCGTAGTTGGCGGGAGGGGGTGTAGAAGGACAGTCGAGAGTTGAGGCAGTCTGGTCCGATGTCGTAAAGTGATTTGTGTGCGTGGGTGAGCAGTCGGAAAGTGATCCTCTTATTGACGGGTAGCCAGTGGAGGTCTTTAAGGTGACCAGAGATGTGTTCGTTGCGTGGGATGTCTAGTATGAGCCTGGCTGAGGCATTTTGGATTCGTTGGAGTTTCTTCTGGAGTTTAGCGGTGGTGCCTGCGTAGAGGGTGTTTCCGTAGTCCAGTCGGCTCGTGACCAGGGTGTGGGTGACTGTTTTCCTAGTTTCGGAGGGGATCCAGCGAAATGTTTTTCTGAGCATGCGAAGAATGTTGAAGCAGGAAGAGGATACGGCGCTGACTTGTTTGTTCATTGAGAGTGAAGAGTCCAGAATGACGCCAAGGTTCCGTGCGTGGTCTGTCGGGATGGGTGCTTTTCCGAGGGCTTCCGGCCACCAGGAGTCGTCCCAAGCAGAGGGGGATGTGCCTAGGATGAGGACTTCTGTTTTGTCTGAGTTCAGTTTCAGACGGCTTTGTTTCATCCATTCGGCGACTTCTTTCATTCCTTCGTGCAGGTTAGCTTTGGCGGCGCCGGGGTCATTGGTGAGAGAAAGGATCAGTTGAGTGTCGTCCGCGTAAGAGATGATGTTGAGGTTGTGTTGGCGTGCGATGGCCGCGAGGGGGCTCATGTATACGTTGAAGAGGGTGGGACTGAGTGAGGATCCTTGAGGTACGCCGCAGATGACTTCAGAGGCCTCGGACTTGAATGGAGGAAGGCGGACTCTCTGGGTTCTACCGGTGAGGAACGAGGTGATCCATTCCAGTGCTTTTCCTTGGATTCCGATGTTATTGAGGCGTTGTAGAAGGGTGCTGTGGCAGACTGTATCGAATGCTGCAGAGAGGTCGAGGAGGATGAGGGCGACTGTGTCTCCATTGTCCAGTAGAGTTCGAATGTCATCTGTTGCTGCGATGAGGGCGGTCTCAGTACTATGTTTTGCTCGGAAGCCGGATTGTGAGGGGTCGAGGGATTTGTTGGCTTCGAGGAAGGCGGCGAGCTGGCAGTTGACGGCTTTCTCGATGACTTTGGCCGGGAATGGAAGAAGCGAGATGGGGCGGTAATTTTTGAGTTCGGTGGGGTCCGCTGTTGGTTTTTTCAGAAGGGCGGTGAGTTCAGCGTGTTTCCAGTCTTCAGGGAAGGTAGCGGAGTTGAAGGAGCAGTTGATGACGTCTCGGAGGTGCGGCGCTATGACGGAGTCTGCTTTGTTGAAGATGTGGTGAGGACATGGGTCTGTGGGGGATCCTGAGTGGATGGAGTTCATCAGGCGGATGGTGTCCTCAGTGGAGATTGGCTTCCAGTCGTAAAGGGTGTTCACGGGGGGAGGATGGACAGCAGACGGCAGGGTGGGTTGGTTTCCGGGTTGGTTGTCAAAGCTGTTGTGGATGTCTGCAATCTTGTTGTGGAAAAAAGAGGCTAGGGAGTCGCAGAGGGTTTGAGAGGGGGTGATGTCGTTGGAGTTGGCCGAGGGATTGGAAAATTCCTTGACGATGTTGAAAAGTTCCTTGCTGTTGTGAGCGTTGTTGTCGAGTCGATCCTTGAATGCTGCTTTCTTGGCTTTTCGGATTAGTTGGTGGTGAGTGTGGGTGGCGTTTTTGAAGGCGTCCTTGGTGCTGGTGGTTGGGTCTTTTTTCCAGGCCTTTTCAAGGGAGCGGCAGAGTTTCTTGGACTTCTTGAGATCATCGTTGAACCATGAGGCCTTCTTGCTGCCAGGTTTGTTTTGATGTTTTTTCAGAGGTGCTAAGGTGTCAGCGGTGTTGGATAACCATAGGGTGAGATTAGCGGCGGCTTCGTTAGCGTTGGAGGAGGGGGCTGGGGTGTGTTGAAGGAGCGATGCGGAGATTTGGTCCGTGGTGATTTTGTTCCAGTTCCTTTTCAAGGTAGGTTGGAGGTGGATGCTGGGTTTTGGTTTGTTGTAGGTGAAGTGAACGCATCTGTGGTCAGTCCAGATGAGGTCCGTAGTGTGGCTGAAGGAGACATGGTTGCTGGAGGTGAAGATGGGGTCGAGTGTGTGACCTGCGATGTGGGTGGGGGAAGTGACCAGTTGTTTAAGTCCGAGGTTGGTGAGGTTGTCCACGAGGGTGGCGGTGTTGCGGTCGTTGATCTTATCGAGGTGAAAGTTGAGGTCTCCCAGAAGGATGTAGTCTTTGGAGGGGAGCGCGTGTGGAGTGATGAAGTCCGTGATGTCTTCACTGAATTTTGCGCGGGGTCCTGGTGGCCTGTAAAGGAGGGTGCCTCTGAGTGTGGTCTTGGGGTCGATGTGGATCTGGAAGTGAAGGTGTTCGGAATTGGCGAGGTTGGCGTCAGAGCTGGTTGAGATGCGGATAGATTTCTTATGGACTATAGCGATTCCTCCTCCTGTGTGGCTGGTGCGGTCCTTGCGTGTGATCTTATATTCATCAGGGATGGCAATGGTGATGTCTGGTGCTGAGGAAGCATTCATCCATGTTTCCGTAAGGAAGGCGATGTCCGGAGAGATGGTGTCTAGTAGGTTCCATAGGTCGATGGCGTGCCTGTGGACTGATCGGGTCTTGAGAAGGATACAATGTAGGTGGTTGGGGTCGGGTATCTGTGGTGGGGTTGTAGCGGAGATGTTGTCGGTGCCGATGAATTTGCAGGAGTAGCAGGAGAAAGGTCCATGGGTGTGACCAGGAGCGGCTTGGACGCAGTTGGGAGCGCGACCGGGGTTAAGGGCTAGGAGGGTGGCGGCATCGTAGGTAATGCGGGAGGGCTGGGTAGCGCGAGGGGCAGGGGGTCTGGCGCTGGGCGCGGTCCAGGCGCGGACGGGCGTAGACGGGCTTACCTTTGGCGCACCTTCGGCGTGTACCTAGCGCGTGGACGCTGCGCGTGGGGGCATTGGCCATAAATGGATGGTGGGGGGGAGGGGCGAGGGCGTCTCAGCTGGGAGGCGGGGCGGGCACACGAGGACAACAACAACAATCAAGATGGAGGCGGAGGGGGGAGCACAGCGGAGCGCTACAGTGAAACGTGCTAAACACACAGCAAACACTTTAAAACAGGTCTAGCAGTAGAGAGGCAGGCAGCAGGAAAATGGTGTCGGTAAAGTAACAATTAAACCAGCGCTACGATGCGTTACAGTAAAAATGCTCTAAACAAACAGCAAACACTCTAAAACAGGTTTAGCAGTAGAGAGGCAGGCAGCAGGCAAATGGTGTCGGTAAAGTAACAATTAAACCAGCGCTACGATGCGCTACAGTAAAAATGCTCTAAACAAACAGCAAACACTCTACAACAGGTTTAGCAGTAGAGAGGCAGGCAGCAGGCAAATGGTGTCGGTAAAGTAACAATTAAACCAGCGCTACGATGCGCTACAGTAAAAATGCTCTAAACAAACAGCAAACACTCTAAAACAGGTTTAGCAGTAGAGAGGCAGGCAGCAGGCAAATGGTGTCGGTAAAGTAACAATTAAACCAGCGCTACGATACCGGGGACCAGCAGGGGATGCTGGGAGCGACCACTCGGCTCGAGGAGAGGAGTGAGTCACGGCGCGCTGAGGGGGAGAAGCGCTCTATAAGGCTCGTGGGAGGGCGTCTCAGCTGGGAGGCGGGGCGGGCACACGAGGACAACAACAACAATCAAGATGGAGGCGGAGGGGGGAGCACAGCGGAGCGCTACAGTGAAACGCGCTAAACACACAGCAAACACTTTAAAACAGGTCTAGCAGTAGAGAGGCAGGCAGCAGGCAAATGGTGTCGGTAAAGTAACAATTAAACCAGCGCTACGATGCGCTACAGTAAAAATGCTCTAAACAAACAGCAAACACTCTAAAACAGGTTTAGCAGTAGAGAGGCAGGCAGCAGGCAAATGGTGTCGGTAAAGTAACAATTAAACCAGCGCTACGATACCGGGGACCAGCAGGGGATGCTGGGAGCGACCACTCGGCTCGAGGAGAGGAGTGAGTCACGGCGCGCTGAGGGGGAGAAGCGCTCTATAAGGCTCGTGGGAGGGCGTCTCAGCTGGGAGGCGGGGCGGGCACACGAGGACAACAACAACAATCAAGATGGAGGCGGAGGGGGGAGCACAGCGGAGCGCTACAGTGAAACGCGTTAAACACACAGCAAACACTTTAAAACAGGTCTAGCAGTAGAGAGGCAGGCAGCAGGCAAATGGTGTCGGTAAAGTAACAATTAAACCAGCGCTACAATGCGCTACAGTAAAAATGCTCTAAACAAACAGCAAACACTCTAAAACAGGTTTAGCAGTAGAGAGGCAGGCGGCAGACTAGATGGTGGTTGTCAACAAAGGTTTTACTAATAACATTTTTTCAGCATATTTCTAAGGCTGGGGTCATCACCCCCTTGTTCAAAACCGGGGACGAGACCTCCCTGCAAAATTGGAGGCCGATTTCACTTTTGAGCGTTGATTACAAGCTCATAACTAAAGTACTTGCGCCGCCTTCGGGGAGTTATGCACTCTTGTGTTCAACCAGATCAAGCTTGTGCTATCAGACAGCGCACTATTGTGGATAGCCTTGTTACATTAAGAGATGCACTTTGGTATAATCACGAAAGAGCGATCCCTCTAGGTGTTCTTAGCCTGGACTTTCATAAGGCTTTCACCAACTTTTTACATCAATTTCTCTATGTGGTATTAGCAAAAATTAATGTTCCTCCTGCATTTGTTCACATGATACGTACCTTCCACCAAGGTGCTCAGAACAAAGTTAGTATCAACGGATTCTATACCACTGCTGTTCCTATTCACACTGGAGTGCGTCCGGGGGGCCCAATGTCTCCCATTCTTTTTGTTTGTGTGTTGGAGCCATTTTTGTGCAAATTAAAAAAGGACAAGCTGGTAAAAGGTGTACTTGTACCTGGTGGTTCTGGCGTCCCGAATAAGGTCATCGCATACATGGATGATGTCCGTGGGATCGACTGGCAAATCTGCTGGTAACTATTACCACAGAACCCACTAAAATTTTGGGAGTGTATTTTGGGGGGCAAGGGCATGTGGAAATAAATTGGAAGGAAGTCCAGGCTAAAGTACTAAAGAAACTTTCTCTTTGGTCTTTGCGCAAGCTAACCTTGGAAGGAAAGGTTTTAGTCATTTAAGCTGTCTTGTTTTCACTGTTACCATACCTTGCTATGGTTTTCCCTCCTCAGCACCACACTTTACAGAAATTGCAAAAAATACTTTTTGTTAATGTTAATGTTAATGTTATATGATATTTATTGAGCGCTCGTACGCCCGGAGGCTTCATGGCGCTGTAGGAAGGAACAGGCGTAGCCGTCGGTTGATGGAGAAAAGGCAGCTTAGTGATATGCCTGGGAGAAGAGCCAGGTCTTTAGAGAGTGTCTGAAGCTGAGGATGTTGTCACTTAGTTTCAGATGAAGAGGGAGAGAATTCCAGAAGGCAGCTGCAAGATGGTCGAAGCAGCTGCCTCCGAGACGCTTCTTCTTGTATGAGGGAATAGTCAGAAGGGCTTTATGAGCAGACCGGAGGTTGCGGGAAGGGGTGTATTTTTTGAAAAGGTCTCTGATGAAAATGGGGCCAATGTCGTGTAAAGACTTGAAGAGGATACACCCAGCTTTAAAGGCCACGCGTTGCTCCACTGGGAGCCAATGCAGCTGTTTCAAGCCTGATCTGACTGATTGCCTTCTAGGGATGTTCAAGAGAAGTCTGGCTGCCTGGTTTTGGACCAGCTGGAGGCGTTTTAGCTCTCCAGTTTGGAGCCCGAGGTAAAGACTGTTGGAAAAGTCCAATCTGGACAAAACCAGGGAGATGACGATCTGAGTGAGGGCAGCTTGGGAAAAGAAGCGAGCGATTTTTTTTACTTTCTTCAGCTGAAAGAAACTGGAGGAGACGACAGCTCCGACTTGTTTTTTCAAGGAGAGATCCTCACTGATAAAAATGCCAAGGCTCTTTACTGAGGATGATTTAGATGGGGGGGCACCCATACAGGAGGGCCAGAAGCTGGGGTTCCAGCTGAGGGTGCTCTGTCCAGGCAAGACCAGTTCGGTCTTGCCTGGATTAAGTTTCAGGTGATTGCAGCTCATCCAACTAAAAATGTGGGACATGGTGTTTTGGAATTCTACCACAGAGTCCTTGGTGTTCAGAGGGAAGATGAGCTGCAAATCATCGGCGTAGTTGAAAATGGTGACCCTAGCGTGCCTGAGGGAGTACAGAAGGGGGCGTAGATATAAATTAAAAAGCAGGGGGGACAACGAGGAGCCTTGGGGTACTCCACAGATGGTGGGTATGGTGGGGGCTGTGAAGGGGCCCAATCTGACCGATTGAGTTCGGTCAGTGATAAATGAGCGAATCCAGCTAAGCGCAGGGCCTCTGAGGCCTGCCTGTTCGACACGGTCGACCAAGATGGTATAGTCGACCGTGTCGAAGGCGGCAGAAAGATCTAGAAGTACCAGAGCTTGATGGATCCCTTCATCCGCATTCCGCCTCAGGGTATTCTGCACCGAGAGGATGACCGCCTCAGTAGAATGGCAAGGGCGGAAACCGGCCTGATTAGGTGCTAGATAATCCGAATTTTCGAGGAATGTGGAGATGCTGTCGCATACATGAGATTCCAAAAGTTTAGCGCAGTATGGCAGCAGAGAAATAGGCCTGTAATTGAGTGGGTCTAATGGATTGGCTCCTGCCTTTTTTATGAGGGGAATAAGGAGGGCTTTCTTAAAGTTGTTGGGAACTTTACCCTGGGCAAGTGAGGCATTCAGCATGGGAAGTAGGCCCCCAGGGATGCTGGTACCCACTTCTTTCAGGATGTAAGGGGGGCAGATGTCGTCAGGGGAGCCGGATTTGATTTTAGAAAGGAGTTTAGATAGGTTGACGTTTTCAATGGGGGGGTAGGAGTCCATAGTATCAGGGTTGTAAAAGGTGTCTGCAAATAAAAGGGGAGACTGAGTGGTAGGAATGTTTTGTTTAATAGTGCAGATTTTGTCAAAGAAAAAGGAGTTTAGTGAGTTGCAAAGTTCCTGAGTGGGGACTGTCGGGAGGGAGGTTCTGTCACTGGTGCTAAGATCTTCCACAATATTAAACAGTTCCTTGGATTGATTATGAGCCTTAAGAATTTTTTCCGAGAAATAATCGGTTTTGTGTTTTAGGATGAGCTTTTGATAATTTTTGCGAGCCTTGCAGTAGTTAGCCCTGTCTTGTTCTAAATAGGCTGTACGCCACTTGCGTTCCAATTGACGGACTTCAAGTTTGAGGGTTTTCAGGAGAGGTGTAAACCACCTGTGGGCGTCATTGGGGCGAGAGCGAGGGAAGTAGGTACAGGGGGCGTGAGTGTCCGCTGCCTGAAGTAGCCACCCTGAGAAAGCTTCTTCCATATTTTCAATGTCCCGATCAAACGGGGGAAGGGAAGAAGTTAATGAACCAATAAAAGCAGGGACATCGACATTCTTCCACTTTCTAGTTTTTCCTCCTGGCTTGGGCAGGGGGTTACTACTTCTCCCGGTAGTCATAGTAAAATTGATCAGGTAGTGATCCGACCAAACACAAGGCGTGATAGACTGAATAGCCAAAGAGATGTTTTGGGACCAGATTTGATCTAGGCTATGCCCTTTGTCATGGGTGGGGAGGTGGATATGTTGAGAAAGGTTCATGTCGAGAAGGGTTTCTTTCAGCGTGGCTGCCTGAGAGTCAGACTCAGCGCAGTCCAGCCAAAGGTTAAAATCTCCTAACAGTACAATTTTATTGTGGGAGATTATCAGAGGAGCAAGTTGTTCAGCTAGGGAGGCCGAAAAAGAGGGCATGTTTTGGGGGGGCGGTATATAAGGATAAGAAGTACCTTCCTATGGAACTCTACGATGGAGAAACTAAGGGGCATATTATCAAGGGGGTTTATCTCCGCTTTTTTGGCTTTAAAAGATGCAAATGCGGTAAAAATCTCCGCAAAGCATGAATATCGCTGAAAAGTCAGCGATATTCATGCATTAGCGAGCTAATGCTCTTAGCCATGTTATCCACCTCCCATTGGATAACATGGCTAAGAACTGCTCAGGGCAGGTGTTAGCTTTTGGAGATATTCCTGCTTAGCGCGAATATCTCCAAAAGTTGGTAATAGGAGATAGCGATGTTAGCGACTGTTTTCAGTCTCTAACATCTTGGCACGCCCACTTTGCATCTCATTAGTGATAAATATCACTGACATGCAAAGTGGGGCCCAAGATGGTCGCTATCTCCTACTAGCTGTCGCTAACTGGTGTTAGCAGCAGCTAGGTAATAGGGAGATAATTTTATCTCCGCTTTCTTGGCTTTTAAAGCCAAAAAAGCGGAGAGCAGCCTATCGTGTTGGATATCCTGTCAGAGCCACAGTCTTTGAGGGTGTGGAAGATGGTGGGCCACTTCGTGCCCGATTTACAGAATGAACTTAAGACTCAATCCTAAACTTACTACTATTTTGATATTCATAGAACGCACTTACTACTTTTGGTAGTCACAGAATGAACATACTACTTTTGGTATTCATAGAAGTTAGGATTTTGTCTTATGTTTGTCTTAAGACAAACTTAATACAGACTGAAGACAGACTTAAGTTAGGATTTTGTCTTAAGTCTGTCTTAAGACAAAATCCTAACTTCTGTGAGTACCAAAAGTAGTAAGTTCATTCTGTGAATGCCAAAACTAGTAGGTGCATTCTGTGAATACCAAAATAGTAGTAAGTTTAGAATTGAGTCTTAAGTTCATTCTGTGAATCGGGCCCTTAGGGCCCGATTCACAGAACTAACTTAAGACACAATCCTAAACTTACTACTTTTGGTATTCACAGAAGTTAGGATTTCATCTTAAGTTTGTCTTAAAACAGACTTAAGACAGACTTAGGTTAGGATTTTGTCTTAAGTCTGTCTTAAGTTTGTTTTAAGACAAACTTAAGACAAAATCCTAACTTCTGTGAATACCAAAAGTAGTAAATTAGGATGTTGTCTTAAGTTAGTTCTGTGAATCGGCCCCTATGGGAGTTTGAGAAGATAGAAACACTAAGGGCCCGATTCACAGAACTAACTTAAGACAAAATCCTAAACTTACTCCTTTTGGTATTCACAGAAGTTAGGATTTTGTCTTAAGTTAGGATTTTGTCTTAAGTTTGCCTTAAGTCTGTCTTAAGACAAACTTAAGACAAAATACTAACTTCTGTGAATACCAAAAGTAGTAAGTTTAGGATTTTTTCTTAAGTTAGTTCATGAATCGGGCCCAGAGACATTACCCACAGACACCGAGACCTGACTTTGATGGCTGTCCATGGATACCTCCATGTAAAAGTCTTTCAGCGTCGGCGAGGATTGGCCCCCACAGCATGTCACACACACACGAGATGCGGCAATGAAGAAACTGTTTTCCACCTGCTGTGGGGTTGCCTTTATGCCAAAATCTTTTGGACTTTATTGCAGCCTTTCCTTTTGAACATTGCGGGTATTTCTGCTTTATCCTTTAATGCCCTTCTTTATGGACAAGAAATTCCTGAAAAACCTCCCCCTACTGCGTGGCGATTGTTAAACTGTGCTAAAGAGGCCTTATGGGATGCACAAAATCTGTTTCTTTACCTCCATAGAGATATGGATACTAAAGCATGTAAAAATCTTTTTCTTGATAAAGTCATGACTTATGTACATGTCGATCGTGCTACTCTGGGACTGGAAGAAGCTAACGCTTTGTGGCACATTAAAAACTGGAAAGGTTGGGTCACTTAGACATGTATCTAAATAATCTGATGGACTTTGCTTTTTGCCTTGCCACCAGGCCAAAGGATTGGCGTTTGTATAGACCATCAATTAGATGTATTAGTTCACTTTAGGGTGTGGGTGAAACACCATGATTGCTAAAAACCTTATCTATTTCAAGTATTATCTTGTTCTTTCAACTCTTGCTGTACATTTTGACTTGTGAAATGTAACTCTGTATATGTGCCTTTATAAAACTAACTAGCAGCCCGTCCCGACGTTGTCCGGGTATGAATTGCTGCCGGCCAGTAGTATATTGTTTTGTGTGATTTCGTTTTGAGAGCATTTCTTATCTGTGACAGGCCTGTGAAACGCTCCGATTCACAGTGCACTGCTGATGCACTTAAGGGTGCGCGTTCAGTAGTGTGTGAACTCGAGTTTCCCTACTTTATTTTCCTTGCAATATTATATAGCACGAACTCGACAAAATGGCATGAGCACAATTTACATTACAGAAGAACACATTGGTTTGTGGTAGGCACGGGGAGACAAAGCGATTTGCCTGGAATCACAGGATGTTGAGCTGATGCCGAGATTCTAACGTAGCTCCCTATCTCTAAAGTTCGCAATTCTCGAACTTGCGGCGGGAGGTGTGTCTAAAAGTGTATGTCGGTGCTGGGCATCAATGAGAGAGACCTGTGCATTTTTCCAATTGGTGGTGAAAAAATATGAGTATGTTGCTGGAGATGTGAGCCGCCGTGCCACCAATGTACTTACGGGGGAGGGTAAACACCCATTATTTCGCAAATTTCTTTCCGCATACCATCACTCTGCATACTTTCATTACCAAAGTACCATGACTCCGCAATGCCATTATAACGCATGGCATTACATTTTATATGCTTTTACCACGCATACATTTACAACAAAATTCGTTGTAAATGCATGAATGGTACAAGCATGTTTTTTAAAAATGTTTGGATAAGGCAAGTATGGGTATAGGGGGTATATGTTTTGGGGAACTGAGGTATATGTTTTGGGGTGTTTGGGTATTTTAATGGTTCAGATATAGTTTTGGGTTATGGGGTACAGGGGTATTTTAGGGTTCAGGGCTAGGTTTGGGTTTTGGGGTATAGGGGTATTTTTAGGGTTCAGGGGTAGGTTTGGGTTTTGGGGTATAGGGGTATTTTAAGGGTTCAGGGCTAGGTTTGGGTTTTGGGGTACAGGGGTATTTTTAGGGTTCAGGGCTAGGTTTGGGTTTTGGGGTACAGGGGTATTTTAAGGGTTTAGGGCTAGGTTTGGGTTTTGGGGTACAGGGGTATTTTTAGGGTTCAGGGCTAGGTTTGGGTTTTGGGATACAGGGGTATTTTAGGGTTCTGGGCTAGGTTTTGGTTTTGGGGTACAGGGGTATTTTTAGGGTTCAGGGTTAGGTTTGGGTTTTGGGGTACAGGGGTATTTAAAGGTTATGGGCTAGGTTTGGGTTTTGGGGTACAGGGGTATTTTAGGGTTCTGGGGTAGGTTTGGGTTTTGGGGTACATGGGTATTTTTAGGGTTCAGGGGTATGTTTGGGTTTTGAGGTACAGGGGTATTTATAGGGTTAAGGGCTAGGTGTTGGTTTTGGGGTACAGGGGTATTTTTAGGGTTTAGGGATAGGTTTGTGTTTTTGGGGTACAGGGTATATTTATAGGGTTAAGATGGGTTAGTGTTTAAGGGTGTTGGGGTATTTTATAGAGTAAGGGTGGGTTATGATTATAGGGTACAGGGGTATTTAAAATAGGGGTTGGCGGAATTGGCGCGAACTTGGTACAATAAATTCGCAGTAATTTGTTCCGTCAGATTTCCAATTATTAAAACAGAAACCTCATATATTCAAGGTAAAATAAGTATTTCTACATGCTAAAATGCATATAGTCATTTCACAAAAGTGAAATTAGCTTCCAGCAAGCAGTGAGAGAGGTGATGATTTTGAGATCAAGCCCCTGCAAACCATTATGGGACGAGATTAGCAGTGGGAAGTGAATATTATATTATCCAAAGAATTCTACAAAGAGCTGCAGTTCACCTCGTTCTCCCCAGTTGTCCCCAAGCGGCAAATGCAATAGCATTTAAAATATTATACATCAAGCTGCAGTTCACCTCATGGTCCCTAGATGTCCATGATGAGGCAAATGCAATAGCATTTAAAATATTACACATCAAGCTGCAGTTCACCTCATGTCCCTTGATGTCCCTGATGATGCAAATGCAATAGCATTTAAAATATTATATATCAAGCTGCAGTTCACCTCGCCGTCCCTAGATGTCCCTGATGAGGCAAATGCAAAAGCGTTTAAAATATTATACATCAAGCTGCAGTTCACCTCGTCGTCCCAAAATGGCCCTGATGAGTAAAATTCAAAAACATTGAAACCCTTTCATGAATGCTAAAAATTATGCTAAGCTTATCCCATAATGCTTTGCAGGGCCTTTTAGTTGTATTTTTGCCCATAACTGTGCTTGGGGTTGTTCTAAGAGAATGGGACCTCCACTGAATTACTATTTAAAGGGAGCAGGAATGTATAGAGCCTGGGAAGAAAAAAGAACACTCGTGACGGAATCCCCCCAGCGATTGTCACGCCCCCAGCACACACCCACAGCACAATGCAGACACGCCCACAAGGGACTACTTTGCTGGCATGGTTCTTTTACATTTTAAATGTATATGGTGGGCGTCTGCATAGCCTATGTCCTTCTGCTGCAACTGCCCTTTCCAACGCTGTATTGGGTGTTGTGATTGGTGCTGTGGTTCCGGAGTTTACCTGGCCAAAAGGTGCAAGTTCTCTCTTTATAATAGTAGTATAGATTGTACTTTCCCGTCAAAACCCACAGTCTGGGAAACACTGATTTAGGTGCAAATGTTCACTTAGAAGACTACAGGGGATTCATCTATCATTATGGTCAAGTTCAAGTTCTAGTTCGGGCATTTGTATAGCGCACTACTCACCCAGAGGGTCTCAAGGCGCTTGGGGAAGGTGTTCATTATTTGTCGAATAGCCAGGTTTTCAGTTCTTTTCTGAAGGAGATGTGGTTCTGAGTAAGGCGGAGGTGGGTGGGGAGTGAGTTCCAGGTCTTGGCAGCCAGGAAGGAGAAGGATCTGCCACCCATGGTGGATTTCGGGATGCGTGGGACTGCGGCGAGGACTTGATTGGACGATCTTAGTTGGCGGGTGGGTTTGTAGAAGGACAGTCGAGTGTTGAGGCATTCGGGTCCTAGATTGTAGAGGGCCGTGTGTGCGTGGGTGAGAAGGCGGAAAGTAATTCTTTTGTTGACGGGGAGCCAATGGAGGTCTTTTAGATGTCCGGAGATGTGATCTTGGCGCGGGAGGTCTAATATGAGTCTCGCTGACACGTTTTGGATGCGCTGGAGTTTTTTTCTGTAATTTTGTTGTAATTCCGGCGTAAAGTGTGTTACCATAATCCAGTCGACTCGTGACCAGAGCATGGGTGACAGTCTTTCTTGTCTCGAGGGGGATCCAGCGGAAGATCTTTTTGAGAATGCGAAGGACGTTGAAGCAGGAGGACGAGACGGCGTTGACTTGTCTGGACATCGAGAGAAAGGAGTCCAGGATGAAGCCCAGGTTGCGTGCGTGGTCTGTGGGTGTGGGTACTGTGCCCAGAGCTGAAGGCCACCAAGAGTCATCCCAAGCTGAGGGGGAGGATCCTAGGATGAGCACCTCCGTTTTGTCTGAGTTGAGTTTTAGGCGGCTCTGTTTCATCCATTCGGCTACTTCTTTCATGCCTTCGTGAAGATTGGTTTTGGCTGTGTTGTGGTCTTTGGTGAGGGAAAGGATTAGCTGGGTGTCATCGGCGTAAGAGATGATGTTAAGGTTGTGTTGACGTGCGATGGAGGCGAGAGGACTCATGTAGACGTTGAAGAGGGTGGGACTGAGTGAGGATCCTTGAGGTACGCCGCAGATGACTTCGGTGGCCTCTGAGTAAAATGGGGGAAGTCGGACTCTTTGAGTTCTCCCAGCGAGAAATGAGGTGATCCAGTCCAAGGCTTTTCCTTGTATGCCGATGTTGCTGAGGCGTTGTATAAGGGTGCTGTGGCAGACTGTGTCGAAAGCGGCAGAAAGGTCGAGTCGGATGAGGGCCACTGTTTCACCGTTGTCCAGGAGTGATCGGATGTCGTCGGTCGCTGCAATGAGGGCGGTTTCGGTGCTGTGTTTGGCTCGAAACCCGGATTGAGATGGATCAAGGGAGTTGTTGGATTCAAGGAAGGCAGCGAGTTGGCTGTTGACAGCTTTCTCGATGACTTTGGCCGGGAATGGGAGGAGGGATATGGGTCGGTAGTTTTTCAGTTCTGAGGGGTCTGCTGTGGGTTTATTCAGAAGGGCGATGAGTTCGGCGTATTTCCAGCTTTCTGGAAAGGTGGCAGAGTTGAAAGAGCAGTTGATGACATCGCGGAGTTGGGGTGCGATGATGGAGTCAGCTTTGTTGAAGATGTGGTGGGGACAGGGGTCAGAAGGGGAGCCAGAGTGGATTGAGTTCATGAGGCGAATGGTGTCTTCAGTGGTGATTGGGTTCCAGGCACTGAGGTTGTTAGTAGGAGGAGTAGGATCTGGAGGGGGTGGGGCGGGTTGATCGCTGGGAGAGTTCTTGAAGCTGTTGTGGATGTCGGCAATTTTGTTGTAGAAGAAGGAGGATAGCGCGTCGCAGAGGTCTTGGGAGGGAGTGATGTCGTTGGATGCTGTGGTGGGGTTGGTGAATTCTTTGACGATATTGAAGAGTTCCTTGCTGTTATGGGTGTTGTTTGAGACGATCCTTGAATGCTTATTTCTTGGCGGATCGAATCAGTTGGTGGTGTTTGCGGGTGGCTGCCTTGAGGGTGGACATGTTGTCGGTGGTTGGGTTTTTTCTCCATGTTTTCTCAAGGGTGCGGCATAGCTTCTTGGATTTTTTAAGGTCATCATTGAACCAGGGAGCCTTTTTGCTGGCTGATTTGATCTGGTGCTTTTTCAAGGGTGCTAATTTGTCAGCACTGTGGGTGATCCATTGCTTGAGATTGGTTTGGGTCCGATGAGAGGGTGGGAGTGTTTTGGTTGAGTGATGTGAGGAGTTGTTCGGAGGTGATTTTGTTCCAGTTTCTTCGAGGAATAGGTTGTGGGCGGTTGTGGGTCAGGGTGGTTTTGTAGCTGAAGTGAACACAGCTGTGGTCCGTCCAGTGGAGAGCTGTGGTGCGATCGAAGGAGATGTGTTTGCTGGCGGTGAAGATAGGGTCGAGCGTGTGTCCGGCTACATGGGTGGGGGTGTCAACAAGTTGTTTGAGTCCGAGGTTGGCCAGGTTGTCCAGAAAGGTGGTGGTGTTGCTGTCGAGTATGTTTTCAAGGTGGTAGTTGAGGTCTCCTAGAAGAATGTAGTTTTCGGAGGCGAGGGCGTGCGGGCTGACGAAGTCCGAGATGTCATCGCTGAATTGAGTGCGGGTGCCTGGAGGCCTGTAAATGAGGGTGCCTCTAAGGGTGGTTCTGGGGTCGGTGTGGATCTGAAAGTGGAGATGTTCAGCGGTTATAAGATTGTCGTCTGAGCTGGTTGTGATTTTGATGGTGTTTCTGTGGACGATGGCGATGCCTCCTGTTTGATCGGTGCGGTCTTTTCGAATAATCTTGTAAGCGTCCGGTATGGCTATGGAGATGTCGGGAGCAGAAGATGTGTTCATCCATGTTTCAGTAAGGAAGGCGATGTCAGGTGACTCAGTGTCGATTAGGTCCCAGAATTCTGTTGCATGTCTGTGGACCGAGCGGGTGTTCAGTAGGATGCCCTTCAGGACATTGGGTTCGGAGCTGTGTGTGGAGGATGTGGGTTTGGTGCGGGTCCTGAAACAGTTGAGCTTGCAGGAGAGGCAGGCGAATGGGCCGTGGGTAAATGTATAGGCATTTATATAGCGCACTACTTACCCGGAGGGTCCCAAGGCGCTTCGACCGCTGCGAAACCCTTCCTGGCTTCCCTGAGAGATGGTCCCTTAATGGGTATCTCCAGGGTGAGACCAGGCATCCCTGGCGGTCTGGTGGGGCCGTTAGTGAAGATGAGGCAAGCTAATGCCCAGAGTTGCCGAGTGTGATCGCTGATCAGAGTGGGCACCGAGGCGAGAGAATTATCGAGTCCGCTGACCCTGGTCCAGAAACCTGCCGCGCCGGGAATCGAACCCTGGTCCCGGGCCGTCCTCTGCTCTCGGGTCTGCCGCCTCTAACCAGTGAGCCACACTACTGGTACGTCCTGGGGTGGCTTCGCAGCATTGTGGTGCGCGTCCCGGGTTGAGGGCGAGGAGAGTTGCGGCATCATATGTGATTCTAGGGGGTTGGGAGCGGCGGGGACCAGGGGGACAGGCGCTGGGCGCGGTCCAGGCGCGGACGGGCGTAGACGGGCTTACCTTTGACGCACCTTCGGCGGGACTAGGGCGCGGTCGCTGCGCGTAAACGCTGCGCGTGGGTGCATCTGACATAAATGGAGAAGTGGAGGGGGCGGAGCGTGGGAGGGGGAGCTGGGAGGCGGGAGCGTAGGGGGAGGGATGGGCTGCAGGCACAACAAAATGGATGAAACAACAACAGGGCAACAGGATGCTGTGGGCACAATCAGGGGCAATGTGGGTAATGCGAGTTAACACACGGGCACAATTGAAATGAAATGCTAATTTAAAAGCAATGCGGAGCGTGCACAATTGAAATGAAATGCAAATTTAAAAGCAATGCAGAGCGTACACAAGACTGATATGCAAAGTAGGCAAGGCAATGCTGAGCGTTCGCACTTTAGCTATTTAAGACACACAAAGCAATGTGGAGCGCTACGCAGCAGAGCGGGTGCTAATGCGATACAAATAATATTAAATTTAGGCTGTGGCAGTGGTGGGGGATCAGCGCTACGATACCGGTTGCAGCGCTATGTAGTCAGGAGGAAGGGTGGAGCGACCGCTTCACTCGAAAAAAAGTAGCCGCTGGGCTGTAGGGTCATCAAAGAGTGACAATATTGATTCCAGGCAAATGTGTACATTATAGCAATGGGAGGAGCTCAAGCAAAATACATTTCAACTCATAACTTATGTAGAGGAATTGAGGGGCATATTATCAAGGGCTGGTGTTAAAATTATCTCAGTTTTATCGGCAGGAACCTGCCAATAAAACGGAGATAATGGGCTTGATAATACGCCCTTGTTAATTCCCATAGAAGCCCATGTTAACACCAGAACATGGGCTTCTATGGAAATTAACAAGGGCGTATTATCAAGCCCATTATCTCCGTTATATCAGCAGTTTCTTGCAGAAAAAAAACTGAGATTATTTTAATACCACTCCTTGATAATATGCCCCTGAATTACTAGAGTTTCAATTCACCCTTTTCAACACACTCTACCTAAACACTAAGGCACGGGTACTCATAGTACGGCCCGCGGGCCAGTGGCGGCCCGGCAAGCCTTCCTTTGCGGCCCGCGGACCTTGCTGACATTGTACCCGTGTTTTTGGAAAAAATGTTTAGAGTGTCTGCAAACACTGAGTGTTTCAGCAGCGCAACTCTGAGAGACTCTGAAAGACTCTGCTGCGGGGCCAGGGCGATTCCAGTGATTGAGTCGAGCTGCAGGGGCCTAAGAAGAGGTGAAATGCCAACAAAACCCATTAACATGCAAATGGTCTTTTAAAGACCTGTTAATTTCTCGAGTGCAGCTGTGTGTGTGCCGGAAGCTGCCTCAGCCAGGGCAGCTGGTAGGAGGGGTCCTTTGGGAGAAGATCGCCGTGCTCCCTTAAAGCCATAAACTTTTTTCATTTAAATGACAAGTGTCTATGAACCCAGGTCACGTAATCAGCACCTACAAGGCTCATAATTAATATATCCTGAGTGACAGAAAACCACTCTACCTCATGTGAAAATACAAATGAAAATACATGCTGCAAAACTATCACATATTATCATTAGAAATTAACACCTTAGCAGCTATGGAGCGTCCAGCTCCAGTGCTGAACGTTCCATTGCGCAGGTGCAGTTGGAACGTCCAACGGCCGACGGCAGCACTCCCGAGGTAGTGGTGCCGTCGGCCGTTGGACTGGGCGCAGCACTTATGAGGTTAAAATGTATATGTGTGTTTATTTACAAGTTCTTAACTAAACATCGTATGACTCACTGGTATGCTTAGCTCCTGAAATATATTCAAAAAGTGTTAAGAGTAAGACAATGAAAAATAAAATGTATTAAAGTTGCCAGTGCCGGTTAAATACGGAGCTCTACGGGTGCCCCCCGCCAAGACCAGTGAGCACAGAGGATAGTGCGGGCCCGCTGGGGAGGAGGGTGGTGCCGGAGCAGTTCCTGGCCAGAGAGCTCAGCTCGTGGCTGCACTCCGGGGATCTGGACGGCACAGTGTGATCTGTGCGAGCGCAGCGGGATCCCTCCTCGTCTTACAACAGAAGGCATAAAATACGGGGGTTGTACCAGCCCGACGCGAGTGCTCTCTGCATCTCAGTGGCGTGCCCTCCTGTAAAGCAGTGATTCATCATTGCTCGTACCTGTGAAGCATGGGAGGGGGCCACACCAGCAACCTGAGGAGTGAGGAGGAGGGGGTTGCTACCTAACCCCACTAGACCAACAAGCTAACAGGTGGGACCAGGGTGCGCAGTGGACACAAGCCCATTCAACTGAGACCCAGAGCCATGCAACCCCCTGCCTGCTGCTCAGTGACATCACAACCATTGGGACCAACATAGAGCACCGGAAGTCGACAGGGAAGGCGTTTTGAGCGGCGTGTCCCAGAGGGAGGGAGACAGAGGGAGGGAGAGGCAGGCAGAGAAAGGAGAGAGGCAGGCAGAGAAAGGAGAGAGGCAGGCAGAGAAGGGGGGAGACAGGCAGAGAAAGGGAGAGAGGCAGAGAAAGGGAGAGAGGCAGAGTGTGGGAGAGAGGCAGAGTGTGGGAGGGAGGCAGAGGGTGGGAGGGAGACAGAGGGTGGGAGACAGAGGGTGGGAGACAGAGGGTGGGAGACAGAGGGTGGGAGACAGAGAGTGAGACAGTCAGAGAGAGAGAGAGAGAGAGAGAGAGAGCTACACATTTGTGTATGCCAGGTCTGGTGGCTCAGTGGACGAAGGCGTCGGCTGCAGGGACCTGTGATCAACCTCATGGTCAGTTTTTTTTGTTGCTCTAGCCCCGCCCCCTTCCCCACTGACCCCGCCCCCACTGGTGCGGCCCTCGGACACAAACCACACTGTATATTTGGCCCCTGAGAGAAAGTTTGTGAGTACCCATGCACTAAGGGGTCCATTAGGATGGCAGACGGACTTCTGTCCATCCGCCACCCTAGCGTTGCTGGGACCGTCCGCCAGTGGTGCGGCGGTCCTACACTGCCAATTAGGATGCAACCGCCACTTTGTTATTGTTATTGTTATTGTTAGTGAGTTTTTGTATCGCGCCTAATCACCTGCAGGTATCTAAGCGCCTGGAAAGATGGTAACAGACAATAACTTAGCAAGATGAAAGCTGAGGTCGGTCGCATCCGGCATATACAACATTGTGGCGGGCGGTGCTGTGAGCACCGCCTTCCACAATGTTGTGAATGCATGTTGTGCATTGGCATGCACAATGTGACATGCACCGCGCGGTGCTTGCCACCTTGCACATGCCAATGCTACCCCCAAGAGCAGCCCCCCATCCACCCCGGGGGCCCGCAACAGGCCCCCAAAAGCATTCTTCGCATTCCTTTCCATGGCGGAGTCTCTGCCTTGGAAAGGCATTGAAAATGCCACATCCAAATATGGTTGGTGGTGCCTGCAAGGCAGCGTCATCATATTACGGCCCTTTTCCGCCCAGTCGGGAATCCGACCGACGAAAAAGCAGCAGACGGTCTTTCCGTCCACCGCGGTGCCCCTCGCCATGATAATATGATAATCCGCACGCCATCCTAATGGGGCCGTAAGTGTGCAATGTTTTGCGGGAACATGGTGTCACCCATGAGTGCCAGAGTAAACCCTTTTTGACATGTTGAAATACCTACTTTTAACATTTGCAAAGTTATTTATAAGTAGACCTTGGGGTACACAAACCCTGGGTGCACAACATATAATAGTAAGGCATGCTGAGAATGGAGTTTGAATGCTCCCACAGCCATTTCGCACCGTGAAGGCCTGATCAAGAATCAAACTAATTTTCTATAAATTGCCTTTAAGATAGGAACAGTAAGTCATCTGTGCTCTGCTGGAATACTAAAAAAAATGAATTCAATAACATGCATGTATTTTGATAAATATGCCATATAGTGGATTCTAAAAAGCTGGGCATCTCTGCAGAACCTCGGACTGGTTCCACCAGGAACCCTCTTCTACTCTGAAAATAATTAGATTTTCCCAGCAAGGCATAACTGAGAAATGGTTCCGATCAGACAACAAAGGCCCTCTGAGCAGCTGGCCTGACAGCAGATCTCTGACAGGAAGGTAGGGGAAGTTAATTACTAGCTATGCACCTCTTAACTTTAATGGGAGGAGAGAGGGGTGAACATGTATACCAGATGGGTACCACAAAGAACAGGCAAGAACACTATCCGAAATTGGGCTAAGACATTAAAGTTGTCTTTGATGAAGGCCTACTACCAAAAAGACGTAGGGGCATATTACCAACAACTAGCGATAATTTTTGTCTCTAACTTGTTTAGAGACAAAAATTATCGCCGCACATCGGCGATTTTTATCGCAGATAAACCTTGCTATTAGCAAGGTTTATCGCAAATGCGATAAAAAACGGCCGCAATGCATGATTATCGCTGAAAAGTCAGCGATATTCATGCATTATCGAGCAAATGCTCTTAGCCATGTTATCCACCTCCCATTGGATAACATGGCTAAGAACTGCTCAGGGCAGGTGTTAGCTTTTGGAGATATTCGCGCTTAGCGCGAATATCTCCAAAAGTTGGTAATAGGAGATAGCGATGTTAGGGACTGTTTCCAGTCTCTAACATCTTGGCACGCCCACTTTGCATGTCATTAGTGATAAATATCACTGACATGCAAAGCGGGGCCCAAGATGGTCGCTATCTCCTTTTAGCTGTCACTAACTGGTGTTAGCGACAGCTTGGTAATAGGGAGATAATTTTATCTCCGCTTTCTTGGCTTTTAAAGCCAAAAAAGCGGAGATAAACCCCCTTGATAATATGCCCCTGAGTCCCTTCACACCAAGCGGTAGCCTGACGAAAGACCATCCGGAGATAGTTTCTGAGACATCCTCATTTTAGTACAAAACCCCCTGGATGGGAATACGTGGCTCCACACAGTGGCACTAGGAAAAACCATTGTATAAGACCCCAAGATTACCTCCTGCTAGGGGTGTTTTACGTTCAGTCTAAGGAAGAGCTGCAAACGTTCCCTAGGATGTAGTGTATGAACGTACCTGAATAGGCTGAAAGCCCACTGTTGTAGCATTAAGATGACTCAGAATGCAATACCCCTGGCACCAAGGTAATTGTGGGGCATATTATTAAGAACAGCGTTAAAATTATCACCACTTTAGCGGCAGGAAACTGCCTCTAAAGTGGCGATAATGGGCTTGATAGTCTGCCCTTGTGAATTCCCATAAAAGCCCAGGTTCACACCAGAACCTGGGCTGCTATGGGAATTCACAAGTGAGCATTAAGGAATTTGCTAGCCCCCACGCAAATAATTGTATAAAGAATTATTCAAAATAGCACAAACAAAGAAAATCTTCAGCTTGTGCAGGTATTTTATTTAAACCTGTTGACATTTTTATCAAATTTGTGTTTTCATGGAAGAGAAAGGTACTTATGAACCACATTTATACATATTTACAACATTTAAACGACAAACATATATACAAATATTACACAATCTTCTTTTACAAAAGCTGCATATTCACAAATATTTACTTTGTGAAATATTTCTCTGCCTTTATGAAATATTTCTCACTTTTGATTACCAGAAATGAAAACAAAAGAAAGCAACCCATTCATTACAAGGGAAAAAGTCAAAAACAATTGGTAATGCGATCAACAATAAATTTCTAATTTCTTTCTTTAAGTGCCGACGCGTTTCGAATCTGAAGATGAGTGACAGATTCTCATCAGGGCTCTTTCATTGAGGGTAATCTGAATAAAAAATGTGAAAGAAGATCATTCAGTAACTAGATCTTAAAACTTATTGCTCCCATTATAAAAGACTGATGTCACACAGTCTATTACCTTGATCTATGGGCAACGCGGTCCCGCGGGTCCAATATGTGTAACGGAGCTAATAGCTTCTAGGGTCCTGTTTCTGTAACTGTAGACCTATTGTGTAGAATGAGGGATATTTACTATTTATATTGATAGCCACTCGTAAGACAGTCTGTTATACAGACAGAAAAGCTGAGGATTCCTACCTCTATTGCTGTTTGTCACGTGGAGGTTTCTTTTTAATTGGGAATTCTGAGGTTGTAGGAGATGTCCTCCGTACTCACACGGGGGTTCCACACACTGGACAGACCTTCTGTGAAGAAATGTGCCAAAGGGGATATCCCAGTAAGTTGCTAAAACATTCTTACAAAAGAGCACGCTATACCCCGAGAGAGTGTCTTTTTGAGACTAAAGTTAAACGAGACCTAGAGAATTTGGTGTGCGTTACTACCTTCTGCGCAGAGACACATAAGATAAGACAAATGGTGCTCAAACATTGGCATCTTCTTGAAGAACTTGAAGTACCTTTTCCACGCCCAACCTTTGCGTATAGGAAAAACCAAAGCATTGGACAACAGATTGTCCGTGCAGATATAAGGTTAAACAAACCCAAAAGCGATTTATTATCACAATGGGGCTTAAAACCTATCGAAGGCCATCATAGGTGTGGAAATTGTGTGGCATGTGATTCCACCATCGAAGGTAATACCTTTCACCATGCAAATTTGAGCTGGCCACACACTGCCTTTTCAAACTGCAGAACAAAAAATGTAGTATATGCCATTGTTTGTCCCTGTCCAAAAGTGTACATAGGGAAAACGACCCAACAAGTAAATGCACGCATGACACAACACCGATCACGTCTCAAAAATAAAGTCCAGACTGCACCCCTTGTACAACACTTCATTGATAACAATCATGTGGATAACAACTTCCAGTGGACTGTTTTATACAGCCTGAACCAAATGAAACCTGGAATAAATATAGAACAAGTGTTGCTCAAAAAGGAGGCTTATTTGATTCTAAAATTTAACAGTGCCCAAACAGGCCTGAATTCATTGTCCGAGGTTGCAAGGCTTTGAAGCACTTGGAATCTCCAAAAAGACGATTGCCAAACTACATAGACCATAATGCCTAGCGGCGACTTAACATAGTGGAAGAGCCAACACGCTGCCACGGTATTGGAGGATGGTTCAGAACGCTAGGAACTCAGACTGAGAGGTAGGTGAGCGGGGAAGGGGGCGACCGCTGCTTTATTAATCTTTGCACCAGTTCCCTAATCTAAACTGCAATACTTTTTTGCAGACGCAAAGCGCGAATCGAAACGCTGCCGTTTCTACCGAGAAAGGACACCGAATGAAGGTCCTAATCGGCTACATAAATATAGCAGAGAAACACGAGGCCCGTGAAGAGTAAAACTCTCTGTGCAGCGAAAGAAAACAGCACAGGTACGTTGGGCTCCGTTTGTAAATATTTTGTAGCGGACAGAAAAAATAAGGAAGAGACTTTGACAAGTGCTATTCCCCATGTCTTTCAGGAGTGTGGAACCCCCGCGTGAGTACGGAGGACATCTCCTACAACCTCAGAATTCCCAATTAAAAAGAAACCTCCACGTGATAAACAGCAATAGAGGTAGGAATCCTCAGCTTTTCTGTCTGTACAACAGACTGTCTTACGAGTGGCTATCAATATAAATAGTAAATATCCCTCATTCTACACAATAGGTCTACAGTTCCAGAAACAGGACCCTAGAAGCTATTAGCTCCGTTACACATATTGGACCCGCGGGACCGCGTTGCCCATAGATCAAGGTAATAGACTGTGTGACATCAGTCTTTTATAATGGGAGCAATAAGTTTTAAGATCTAGTTACTGAATGATCTTCTTTCACATTTTTTATTCAGATTACCCTCAATGAAAGAGCCCTGATGAGAATCTGTCACTCATCTTCAGATTCGAAACGCGTCGGCACTTAAAGAAAGAAATTAGAAATTTATTGTTGCTCGCATTACCAATTGTTTTTGACTTTTTCCCTTGTAATGAATGGGTTGCTTTCTTTTGTTTTCATTTCTGGTAATCAAAAGTGAGAAATATTTCATAAAGGCAGAGAAATATTTCACAAAGAGTAAATATTTGTGAATACGCAGCTTTTGTAAAAGAAGATTGTGTAATATTTGTATATATGTTTGTCGTTTAAATGTTGTAAATATGTATAAATGTGGTTCATAAGTACCTTTCTCTTCCATGAAAACACAAATTTGATAAAAATTTCAACAGGTTTAAATAAAATACCTGCACAAGCTGAAGATTTTCTTTGTTTGTGCTATTTTGAATAATTCTTTATACAATTATTTGCGTGGGGGCTAGCAAATTCCTTAATGCTCACATTTAACCGGTCCAGCTTCCCCTGCATCCCAGGACCATACTCCTTTTCTCTACGGAATTCACAAGAGCATATTATCAAGCCTATTGGCAGTTTCCTGCGTTAAGGCGGCAATAATTTTAACGCTGTTCTTGGTAATATGCCACTATATTCCTTTCCTAGTAATTCTCCCCAATGCCTCATGATTTAACGCTCAGATACCAGTTTAAATATATTTTTGAAACTCAACCATTTTTCTGTACACTTCCGATTATTTATGAGTTCTGAAAAGATACACAAGTTCATCTCGATTACATACTTTACAATTTTTTAAACCATATATTAATGCAATTAAACATTTGAATGTCGCACAGAAGAGCTTCTTACAGATCGCGGGAAAGCTCCTCGTAATTCAGCGGGTACTTCTAGGAGTTGTCCGGGATGGATCAATACTATAGCTATAGATAGCCACGGGCAGAGGCGCAACTAGAGCCACATTTAGGGAAGGGGGAGAGGGGCGGCTAATTCTTCCAACAGGAAGAGTGGAGATGCAGGCGCTCTAAGTAGGGGTGAAAAAAACAACAAAGCCTCACTGCGCGCCACCGGCCTCTCGACGGACAATCGGTTGCATCTGAGTTCATTGTTATTCCTACTTTAATACCAATAGCGCAGACCTTTCGGTTCGGAAAAGTCTTCAAAAATTGCAAATTCTTTCATCAGCGACACACAAAGTTCAACTGACCCCAAGAAATTCGCATGTAAGGTATCAAAAGAAACTACGTCTACTTTAAACTAGTACACTTACGTATACTTTTTATGTTAGACCGAGTTCACACACAGCCTTCAACCCGATTAAAATAGTCGAGCGTCAGTATATCATGTAGCATACATCACTAATTTAAAGTCAAATCATTGCGAAGTGTAATTTATTTCGTTTGGGGAGAAGGGTTTGCCATGTGTGCATTGCATTATGGGCAGCCGGATGTTGTGCGTTCGGAGCTGTCACGGTGCACAGGAAGTGCTATTCTAACGTTGCTGCTGAAAGGAAACAAGCATTTACGAATGCAATAGGTCGCGCATTAGTGATAGTTTGAGCTATTGGAGTTGCAAATAAAAAACATTTTATAAGGGCTGCTGGAAACTGGCGATAGTTGTAGAGTGTCCACACTATCAAATACCATCTGCTGAGGTAAATGCACTCACATTATAATATTGTGAACCAGGACCTGTCCTTTGCTCAAACAGATGACACTTTTTGTGCATTTAAACGCCAACTAGAGGGGCAAAAAAGTGTGATAAATTCCTATTTGAATGTGTGCTTCGTTTTTTTGCATGCAATGCAAAAATGTAGTGATTGATTGATTGATGTGACTTCTAAACTGTTGTCATCTCTTATTAATGATTTAGAATTCTATGACACTTACAGGACACACCGGGGCATATTACCAAGCAGGGCGATAGGCAATTATCGCTGCTTTAGCGGCCATTTTCAGCCGCTAAGCGGCGATAATTCTATCGCTCTATTAGCAAGCTGTCGCTAACAGCAGGTAGCGGCAGCTTTAGGCGATAGCGAGCGGTTTGGGTCCCGCTTTGCATGTCAGCGATATTTATCGCTAATGACATGCAAAGTGGGAGTACCCAACCTGTTAGCGACTAAAAGCAGTCGCTAGCGTCGCTATCGCCTATTAGCAAGGCAGGCGTAGCAATGGAAATATTCCCGCTATCGCCAAAAACTAACGCCTGCTCTGACCAGTTCTTAGCCATGTTATCCAATGGGAGGTGGATAACATGGCTAAGAGCATTTTGTCGCTAATGCGAGAATATCGCTGTATTCTCAGCGATGTTCACGCTATCGCCGGAAAATATATCGCTTTGGAGTTAAACGTTGGTAATAGCACGCTATCTCAGCGATAATTTCAGGCGATGCTTAGCGATAAAAATTTGTTGCTAAGCCTAGTTAGCGATAAATATCGCTAATCGTTGGTAATATGCCCCACCATCCTCCTGGTACAGGCGTTACGTGGGAGGCAGATCATGGAAATGCCAGCTCCCGCTTGGACTTTGTGTTTGCATCCAAAACTTTAAGCGCAGATAAATGCAGCCTTACACCAGTCCCATTTTCGGATCATCATATTCTGGCTGGCTGGTTCATGACACCAGGCCGGCCTCAAAGGGGCCCTGGCTTTTGGAAATTAAATATTGTGCTCCTTCAAGATGAAAGCATTTGTGATAAATACATCAAACGCTATCATACATAGAAAGACAGAAAAACAGGTTTCCAAATAAGTACAAATGATGGTGTTGGGTGAAGCATAAAACAAAAATGTTCTTATAAGAACAAGGCCGGCTCAAATGCTGCGCTGAATGGAACGCTTACAGAAATTACATTGTCGCCTTATTCTTCTCCAACAATTGGGGGAGGCAGGAAAAGATGTGAAAGATGAAATCCGCTTAGTCACACTGGATATGAATAACTGCTTGGCAAAAAGGAATATGGCCACAATATTACATTCTAGAGTGAAATAATATCAGGAAAATGAAAAATGTACATCTTTCTTTTTTCAAAAATCAAAATCCTCCCTTAAATTTCTGACAAAGCCACGTAATGAGCATGGAGATATTTTGCAAGGTATTGAGCATTGCAAACAGATAGCCTTTGACTTTTATTCGCACTTATATGCTGCACCACCACCTAAACCTTCTTCTTTTCAGGATTTTGAAGAATATTGTTGCGGACTGGAAGGGGGTCTTAATACTGAACAAGTAGAATTCCTGGAACAGCCTTTTGATGGGGAGGAATTGCTATCTGCATTACAGTCCTCTCCCAGAGGTTCTAGCCCTGGGATAGATGGGCTCACTTGGGAGTCCTACCGCAAATGTTGGACCCTGTTATGTATGGACTAGATGGTGGTTGTCAACAAAGGTTTTACTAATAACATTTTTTCTGCATATTTCTCTGCTGGGGTCATCACCCTCTTGTACAAAACCGGGGACGAGACCTCCCTGCAAAATTGGCAGCCGATTTCACTTTTGAGCGTTATTTGCAAACTCATAGCTAAAGTACCTGCACCGCCTTCGGGAAGTTATGCACTCTTGTGTTCAACCAGCTCAAGCTTGTGCTTTCAGACGGCGCACTATTGTGGATAGCCTTGTTAAATTAAGAGATGCACTTTGGTATAATCACGAAAGAGCGATCCCTCTAGGTGTTCTTAGCCTGGACTTTCATAAGGCTTTCAAGAACGTTTTACATCAATTTCTCTATGTGGTATTAGCAAAAATGTATGTTTCTCCTGCATTTGTTCACATGATATGTACCCTCCACCAAGGTGCTCAGAGCAAAGTTAGTATCAACGGATTCTTTACCACTGCTGTTCCTATTCACACTGGAGTGCGTCCGGGGGGCCCAATGTCTCCCATTCTTTTTGTTTGTGTGTTGGAGCCTAGGTGATTTTAACTTCCATTTGGAAGATAATACTAACTCAGATACTTTGGCTCTGGCTGACAACCAGTCAAAGAAAAATCCCTGGGTACACACTCACATGCGGTCTTGCTATACTTTCATACTCGTCTGTCTGTGCATTCAGACTCAAACAGGAAGTACACTATATTGGCAAAATGTTAATTTCCACACCAGAATTGGAACGTTCACAGTCTTATTTTAATAAAAACATATTCAAAAGAAGATTGGCACAAAATGACTAGTTAAAATTTCAAAGAACACTCTTTGAAAAAGGTAGAATAAAAACAGGTATTCATAACAATTCATCTATACTACTATTATAAAGGAAGAACTTTGAACCTTTGAAGCGGGTAAACTCGGGAACCACAGCACCAATCACAACACCCAATACAGCGTTGGAAAGGGCAGTTGCAGCAGAAGGACATAGGCTATGCAGACGCCCACCATATACATTTAAAAGGTAAAAGAACCGTGCCAGCAAAGTAGTCCCTTGTGGGCGTGTCTGCATTGTGCTGTGGGTGTGTGCTGGGGGCGTGGCAATCGCTAGGATCATTCCGTCAAAAGTGTTGTTTTTTCTTCCCAGGTTCTATACATTCCTGCTCCCTTTAAATAGTAATTCACTGGAGGTCCCATTCTCTTAGAACCACCCCAAGCACAGTTATGGGCAAAAATACAACTAAAAGGCCCTGCAAAGCATTATGGGATAAGATTAGCATCATGTTTAGCATTCATGAAAGTGTTTCAATATTTTTGAATTTTACTCATCAGGGGCATCTTGGGACGACGAGGTAAACTGCAGCTTTATCCATCCATACTAATTTAATAAAGAGAGAGCCAAAAACCTTTGAGGCGGGTAATCACAGGAACCACAGCACCAATCCCAACACCCAATACAGCGTTGGAAAGGGCAGATGCAGCAGAAGGACATAGGCTATGCAGACGCCCACCATATACATTTTAAAAAGTAAAAGAACCGTGCCAGCAAAGTAGTCCCTTGTGGGCGTGTCTGCGTTGTGCTGTTGGTTTGTGGTGGGGGGGCGTGACAAATGCTGGGGGCATGTGGTACGTTTCCCCCTTAGGGCTGAACTGTTCCCATGAGGCACAGGGTCAAGGCTGATTTGCATATGGCCATGTCTGAACTGGAGTGGTGTGGAGTGCAAAAAAACGATGGATTTAGGCCCAGATCTCTGTACTGGGGTGAATGTATGACATTGTTCTGCATTCTGTCCATCAACTGTTCTTTTTGTATTTGTCACCCCGAGTGGGATGGGTATGCTAAGACGTAAGTCCCATGCTGTCCAAACCACTGGAGTCATGCTATCCTGGCTGAAGACCGCTGATAACCAGAAATGGTTC